>NW_027508734.1:37272500-38506666 GCF_051911475.1 Siphateles boraxobius | reverse complement strand
TGCAGCCATAGGCTTTTAAGTAAAAAAAAAATGTATGCCCTTCCCTCGCTAACTTCCCTTCGTCTTGTTCACTCGGATGTACGTCATTGCTTAAGTTGCACGAGCGCCCATTACTGGCGGAACCCTTGAAATGTGTTTAAATGGAACGCACTGGCCTAAACCCAGTGGCTTCGCGTCAATAGAGGGCGCTGGGGCGCCGCCCCCATCAACATTCCAGAAATATACATCATGTTTACAAAAATTATATAAAAATGAAATAATAATAAAATAGTTTACTCATACGATGTGCAGGCTGGTAGAGCCTCAGCATTTAATGAAAACTGGCTTTAATCGGTTAACTATTTTCTATGTTTTTCAATTATGTTTCATGCTGTTTCATGGGCGAGGGACGCCGGCCAATGGATGTCTATGAGATTCCTTAAATTTTCAGCAGCATGTGACCTGAAGCTGGTCTCTAATTGGTTTCTTAAAGATCCTCCTTCGGGCGCAGGTCGCTGCGTCCCTGGTGAATCAGAATTTGATACATGTTATTTTATTCAATCTTATTGGTTCTCGTCACCTGTCATTCAACTTTACACTCTTGGCCACTACTGCAAGTACGCAGGCGACTTCGACAAAACCTTGCTAGGCTGATCACTTTCGTAGAGATAATGGCAGCAGTTAAACCAAATTTAACCCGTCATTGATTTACAAAAAAAACCTTTCACAAGGCATTCGCTGGAAGATAAAAAAAAAAGGATAAAGGATCTCGGACCGGACCAACCCGATTTACAAATCCGGAAGCAGCCAGTGACAAAGGACAGGCTTCACCCGGAGCTTCACCCGCGCTTGTCATAAGAAACCTGTCGGCAGGTTTCTTGTGGACAATAACGGGGGTAAGGGACCTCAAACAGCTATCTGAAATTTATTTGTTTTTATTTTCGCCCCGCCCCCAAAAAATAATTATCACCAGCCACCACTGCCTAAACACATGGAATCTGCAATGAACCTGATTCATTATTTACAGTTTTTTTCCTTATGAATTTGTTCACCCTTCTATGGGCCTGAATGTATGCTTCGGCTGTTTAAAAACTTATTAAATATGTATTATTAAAAAAAATTAATATGTACAAATAATAATTATGAATATATTAATACAAGGTAGCTACAAGTATTGAATGCGGTTAAATGTCAATAACTCAAAATATCATACACTAGAGTTGTGTGGGGTGGGGGTAGAATAAGTGTGATCTGCTGTGACGTCACAATCACTCCCTCAATCAAAACCGAAGGGTCGAGACCTGTCCAAATAAACTTCCCTCTTCCACATGACAAAGTTGAACGAGTGTGTGGCGAGCAGGACGAGGCCGAGGGCTGTGAGAGAGCGGCACGAGGCCGGTGGCGTGATTACTGATAAGCGCCACCTGTGCGACAAACCGCTCTGGTATCTCTCACTGAGGAGCGACGACAGTGGAGATCGAGAGAGGCCAGGCCTGGATTTTATTTTATGTTTTGCCGGTTCCCACCACTTCCTTCCCAGGTTTCGGCACCAGTGTAACGCAGCTCAGATGTCATGGGAAGAAGGAGGCGGGAACCGGCGAATATTCAATAAACTTTAATTCTCAAAGAAAACAAATTAAAAAACGAAAGTAAAGACGGCAGTCCCTGACAGTCGAATGTTGCCACACATAATAAAACAAAACATCAAATAAAATCCAGGCCTGGCCTATCTCTCTCAATCTCCACTGCTGTCGCTCCTCCTTTAATGCTTCCGCTCCTCCGTGAGAGATAAGAGACCGGTGCGTCGCACAGGTGGCACTCATCAGTAATCAAGCCACCGGCCTCATGGCGCTCTCTCACGGCTGTCGGCCTCGTCCTGCTCGCCACCGAGTGTATGTCTAAAAGTGGAGTAAAATGCAGCCATAGGTAGACAGGAACGTAGGCCAGGCCACCCTATCATTGCCAATATGGACTGCATGCAACAATTGGACAAACATTTTATCGTTCCACAGAAGATTAAAAATAATTTATATATATATAAGCCCCTGCCCCTTTTGTCTCAAAATGTATTGTGCCCCTTTCTGATAATTGTAAATAATAATAATAATTATTATAAATATTATAATAAATAACACACTTACACACCCTTGCCACTAACAATAATAATACAAACAAATATTATATATAAAAAAAAAATTGGCGGAGAAGTGTTAGGCGGAGTTTCCTTTGCAGCACCTCATACGCATTTAAAGGTTCCGGTACGCCTTACGCAGCAGTTCGCGCGAGTCTCTATACAGGAGCAGCAGGTAACGTTTAAGCTAATACGGAAAATTACATTTATCCTACCATCACCATGCTACTCTAAAAGTTGCTGCAGCATGCGAGTTATTCTTAACTACAATAAAAGTATAACTCGATTTCAGAAGCATTCTGAGTGACAATGTCATTCGTTTTTATCCAAAGAATAAAAGTGCAAGGGGAAATACATCTAACAGTTAGTTAAATTAAATCTTAAGTCCATGTCCAACTCTAAATTGTAAGGAACTTATATCTTTGATTTCATAGTAACGCTTTACATTAAGGTTCATTTGTTCATTACTCATGTATGAACTAACCATGAGCAACACATTTGTTACTGTAGGCGATATCTTAGTTAATACTACAACTGTTAATTGTTTATTCATGTTATGTCACAGTCAGTGCATTAACTAATGATAACAAATACAACTTTTGATTTTAATGTTTTAGGAAATGCTGAAATTAATATTAACTAAGATTAATAAATGCTGTAGAAGTGCAGTTCATTATTAGCTAATTTTAACTAATGAAACCTTATTTTAAAGTGTAACTGATTTATGATAGCTAAAACTGTCTTCCATACATACATACATTACATTTACAACATCAACAAAACTAAAAATTAATTTCCCATAATTACCTTCTTGATTCTCACTGTTTTGTTTGGTAAAGTAAATAAAAAGTCTAATAATTGTATCAACATATTTTCTTAGAATGCCAAGAAAAGAAAGAATAAAATAAAAAAATCAAGAAGTAATAATTTTTTTTATTTAGTGCCGTTTTTGGTCCCTCCGCCCCTGCCCCTGAGGAGGTCTGTGCACGCCACTGTATGTATATATATATATATATATATATATATATATATATATATATATATATATATATATATATATATATATATAATAGAACACTTTAATTATTGATTGGAATCACGATGTGGAGAGACTTTTAACCAGTATAACAACGTGGCAACGATATAACAAAAACATGGGAAAGAATTAATAAAACAGAATTAATAAAACAAACAAAGATGCTGCAAAAAAATCCCTCTTGAGAAGAGATGTTTAGAATAATAGGTTAATAGAGCAATTTCTGGAGCACTGTGACAGTAGGAAATAGGGTTTTGGAGGGACATTCAAATGTCATGTGACAAAACAGCTCATTATTGGCTACCTTAAGGTCTGCCCTTTTAATTCCCATAGTGCAATATATTGTATGTTTTCTGAATAACTAGGAAATTAGTAGAAATGAATTGTTGCCATATGGCAAATCCATACCATAGAGGGTTGAGGTGTTAATGTTGATAGTTTCGCACATTTCCTAGGAGTTGAACCCATGATGTTGACATTGTTAGCATCTAGCTCTACTACCAGGGAAGTGTAACTAACCCCAGAGAGATCATTAGGAGTGAAGTTGTGTGTGTGTGTGTGTGTGTGTGTGTGTGTGTGTGTGTGTGTGTGTGTGTGTGTGTGTGTGTGTGTGTGTGTGTGTGTGTGTGTGTGTGTGTGTGTGTGTGTGTGTGTGTGTGTGTGTGTGTGTGTGTGTTAGGAATGGGGGATATGGCATAAAATCCATATTGCGATATACATTGCAGCCTCTTGCGATAACGATATATATCAAAATATATGAATTATAATAGAACCATTCCAGAACAGGTTAGATAGACCATAAGGAAAGCCAAACTGCTAAAAAAAAAATCTTTTTTAAAGAAACGTATGTAGTTTTGAGAACATTTATTATGCAAAACTGTAATTATACAACATAATGTTGTAGATAAATAATATTCAAGTACACTATAGCTGCAGAGACTTTAACAGGGAAAAAGCTTTCTTTCCTTTAGTGCACGCCTGTTTCACACATATTCTGTGTGCAGTGCGTGTTGCGGTGGTATGCAGCGCAGGAGCAGCACGCGCTATTGTGCTTTCACATATGCTGTGTTTGCAGTGCGCAGCTGATCTACGGCTGTGCGACAAACACATTTATCCTCTATTTTTTATTTCAAATCACTATTTATATTATTATTATGTCAACATGCATTATCGCGATAGTGCAATAGAATTAAAATCTCTATCGTAGACCAATTTTGTCTCGTTTATATCGCACATCGTTTATATCGCCCATTACTAGTGTGTGTGTGTTCATCCATGCCTGTTATCGGTTTACTAGTGTGGACATTTGCGTATACATGTGTGCACATTTGTGTGTGAAAGTGCATGCCCTTTTCTACCCCTATACTCTATGCACATTTTCACATGCATACAGCATCATGGCAGTTTGCCTCGTACTGCTGAGATCTCCACCTGTTTAAGTAGACATGATGTCACATTGAATTTCCTGCATGCTTTTGAACACATTTTTCATAATAGGGTTATGCAAGATTATGACAAGGGTAAACGCACTCATCCCCGTGTGGTAATGGAGAGATCTATGTATATGCACTACAGAGAGTTTCTTTGTCACAGAATATCATTTGGAGTAACAACAGTCATTCACAAGAAAGGTTCACTTGACCAATTCAATCAAATACAAAAGCTTTGTATTTGTATACTGCCTTTGATAACATAGCTGTCAATAAGCAGCTTCATTCATTGCAGGATCAAGCCCTGTAAGACAAAAGAGAGAAGGAAAATAAGGCGTATTACTATATGCCTCCGAATTTGCTGGGAATCGTCATAAATAGTAAACAACATTGTGGCATCTTAAAACACCAAATTTCTGGTCATTTGTTTGCCTATGGCTGATTTCAGGCTTTGCCTACAGATATCTTGCTCACTGGGACATCGATAGTTACAGCCTTCATTTCACACAATAGACCAAACAACAGGCACACTGTGTCAGTGTGAATCTGTTGTTCCAGACATCTTTTGAACAGAAGCTTGTGATTAGCTCAGACACAAGTACCATCATCCAGTTCACCATTAACCTGATTTTGTATTCAGTTTTTATACAGAACAACTACAAAGACTATATATCATCTTGCTTATGTACACAAAACATCAGTTCCCACGATACAACATGTACACGAACAAGAGTAGCACAACAGATATATGACAAAGTGGATAGCTGATAGATTGAAGAATAGTTTCAGCTACCAGTGAATGAACTAAAGAACGTCGGAGCCTTTGAAGTTAAGCCTTCAGGTATCATTCCTGTTCTTTCCCACCTCAGGCTTTAGAGAAAACAGCCCTGTCCTTAAATCACATCTCAACCACTCCCAAGTCTTACATAAACATCTCCAAGGCACAAAGTCAATCAAATTAATATCTGGCATATAGCTTTTGCGATTATATTCATAAGGTATGAACGATGCAGAAGACTGTTAAGAGCAGGTATGGGCCTGTAGAGTTTCCTTGGGTTTGGGGTGGAATGAGACCGGATGAAGTGTAGATGAACGGGGGAACCACTGAAAGTGCTGCAGCTTCTGTATGACACCACACCATTCAAATGATTAAACTGTACTCACAGGAGTATTTTAGTATTTGATTACCCAATGACCAAATACAAGCAGACTATTGGTAAATATTATTAATACTTATCATTTACTCACCCTCATGCTGTTTTAAACCTGTATGACTTTATTTCTTGCCAGCAGCCATATCACTCTGTATTCCAAGACTTTTTGCCCACTGAAGCTAAGCAGGGCTGAGCCTAGTCAGTACCTGGATTGGAGACCTCCTGAGAAAACCAGGTTGCTGCTGGAAGAGGTGTTAGTGAGGCCAGCAGGGGGTGCTCCCCCTGTGGTCTGTGTGGGTCCTAACACCCCAGTATAGTGACTGGGACACTATACTGTCAAAGAGCACCGTCCTTCGGATGAGACGTTGAAACCGAGGTCCTGACTCTCTGTGGTCATTAAAAAATGCAAATGTGCCCGTTGGCCTCTGTCCATCGTGGCCTCCTAACTATCACTGTCTCCTCTCCATCAGTAAGCTGGTGTGTGGTGAGCGTTCTGGCCCAATATGGCTGCCGTCGCACCATCCAAGTGGATGCTGCGCATTGGTGGTGGTAGAGGAGATTCCCCCTTCCATATGTGAAGCGCTTTGAGCACCCAGAAAAGTGCTATATAAATGTAACGAATTATTATTATTCCATGGAAAACAAAAGTATGGAGCCCTGCAGATGACATGTGGAAAATATATCAATATGGTTCTCACAACTTCCCAACAAATTTGTGTCCATTTTTTATTAATTAGTTTCCTCGTATTAGTTAAATCATGGCCATGTTGTACAAATTTGTTCCTTCATTTTGTGGAAACAAATTTTTAATTCGTGGCCCCTGTCATGTAAGGGACTCCCTCCATACAAAAGAAGACATTTTTATTTATTTGTTTATTTTTTGTCTATACAATGAATGTCCAAATCCAATATTGTTTTGGAATTGGCTTTCACTGTATAAACAAAAAAACAATTGAAACCTTTTTAAAAGATATTCTTTGATGTTCCACAGAAGAAAGGAAGTCATACAGATTTGAAACAACTTAAAGGTTTCTAAATGATGACAGAAATTTATTTCTGGGTGACCTATCCCTTCAATGCAAATGCTGTATTGGTAAATGACACTTTTAAACACCTTGTCTGTAAACCATAGCAGCACACTTCTTCCCACTTGCAAGATACCATATTCCCATTCTGGTTGCTCCAGTTGATGAGCTTTAAAAGGCTTTCTGATCCATTCTGATTCAGAAATACCTTGGAATTGCAATATCTTCATAAATAGATCTCAGAAAGAAGACTTACTTTGGGGAGGACACCTATAACTAAACCTTGAGGGCACTGAAGATGAGGCTCAACTTTTCATGGTGCACAGCTGATGTGGATTCTGCATGCTCCTGAGCTGACCTATGGCATTTCGTCAAGGTTAGTCAGCAAATCATCAAGAGTAAGCGTTCCTTAGCCTTCACCCTTCCCTTAGGGCAGCCAGGTCACAGCCTGTGTACGTATGCACTTGTTTTGCTGTTCCAAATGCATTCCAAAAGCGATCGACTTATCCAACTATTTTAGATTAGGCAACATGCAGTAAAACAAGCTATTACAAAAGTGAGTCAGGACAACCTTAGAAGCTTCTATTGACTTTACTTAAAAAAGAGACAACATTTTTTGGTACATAGCATCTACATACATCAGCAGAACAACTAAAAAAAGATAATATACAAAAACTGCAGGTTGTGCATGTAATCTCTCATTGGGACTGATTTTTATGGGTTTCATATCAAAATAAATAATGCCTTAATACAGTGCCATTAATTCAAGAAAATGTTTGGTGGCTCAATTTTCGAAGACTGGTCATACTAGGATAAATGACAACATCTTATTAGACTTTTCATACATATTCAAGTATTCTTTTTTTTTCAAGCAAAAGCACTGGAATACTACAAGTGTATGATGAAAATATGCAAGAGGTTATTGCTGAATTTCCTTTTAAAAAGATTGTTCCATTCTTTTGTTTATATGTGTAAAATACTGTCTTAATAACAGTGTAGACAATTCGCAAAGATAAAATGGCAGAAAACTCAGACTGGAAATAGGAATGCTATGGTCCAATAAGTGACACCTCGAAACTGCTCTTGCCTAAAGTCCAAGATAACTTGATTGTAGATATCCACAGCTTCAATATTTTGTGATGTTTCCTGCCTTCCATTGCAATGCTATATTGTTTAATAGTAAAGGCTTCACCTTCATTCTCCAGGGCACAGAATATGGATCTTGAACAGCCAAGAATGGAAACAGTTTTTCCTGGTTGGGATCATCTCCAAACAATAAGAGTTTCTTAATTGTCTTTTGAATACAATCTCTTTTTTTTCTTCCTAAAACGGAAAAATTCCTTAGCAAACTCCTTGTGAGTCCTTTTGCAAAATTAGCACCATAATGTTATCATATTTAGCAGTCCACAAAAAATATAGTGCTGTTAACTCAGTCCTTGGCTTTGCATGCCAGCCAACATTTTTCTTACTTCTGGATTTGACAAAGACGGTGGCCGAGTGGTGTGATTCATGAAAAAAGTGCCTCTACTGACCAAGACTTGGCTATAATCCCTTGTTTATTGTCATTGAGGAAGGCTGGCCATCATTTGTGGGACGTGTTGATCTGGATGTATGGAAGGATGTCAGGGTGTCTGTTGGGGAGGGTCATGAGGGGGCGGTGGAAACGGGCTTGCTCCTCATCTTGGATTTTCTCCACCTGCCTCCTAAACTTTTGGGCAAGCAGGATTGATGGGACCCCTCTCCTTAACCTCTGGGCAGGCTTTCTTTGCCACACGTCATATTTGGAATACTTCACACCAAGAGGCCCTCCTGAGATGTCCTGCAAAACAGAAGAACTTGCTGTAGTTTCTGTACTCCATTGATCTGTTGTCAAATTACCAACTGATTTTGAAGTTTTGAAACACTAGCTAGCAAACAGTAGAGCATGGCGCTAACATTACCAAGGGTCATGGGTTCGATTCCCAGGGAAGGCATGAACCGATTAAATGTCTACAGTGAATGCAATGCAAGTTACTTTGTATAAAAACATCCACCAAATCCATACATTCTTCAAATTTCAATATGATAATGAACAAAGCCAAATTGTAGCTTCAAATCTAATAACTGTGACACATAAATAGGCCGTTCTCTTATTGTGCTCATATCCTGGTACAGTAAAAAAACAAACAAAAAAAAAAACAGACTTTAGATTAACCCTATAGGCAAATAGATTATTCGTTGAACAACCTCTCCATCGTCCTCATCAACTCATATTGTGAATGTAGACTCAAGAGGAGCTATTGTTTTGTTGGATTGTTTGTTTTTGTAATTTTCAAATCCAAGCAATGGCCAGCTGGCCAACTGTCTTGCCAACACTTAACATATTTCCATGCCAAGAGCACATGGCACACAAATTTGCCAGAATGCGGCACAACACTTGTACTTGTTTTGGTGCTTGGAATACTGACATCATTGTACATGCTGTCCAATAGAGTTTCATTGTGTTGCCATGGGCTTTTGTTTGAGCAACTATCTCCCTCAATGTTGTTCGTACATCATCTTTAATGCCGTCTACAGATTTCTGATGATATGTGTCATTTTCTACATTGCTCAGCGATTCTGAGCGAGGAGACATGGTTAATATTGATTTTGCAGTGATAAAAACAGGCTGCATGTCTGACTTGCCTGTCTAGTCTGAGTCTGTGTTTGTGGGTTCAGCAAAATCATTGTGCTGGGCTTTCGACGGGGGGAGGGGAAGATAAGCAGCTCCATGTACCTTGTGAAGAGCCTGGGACACTGGGAAGACCTGCAGCGAGGTGGAGGAAACATCTCGCTCGGACTTCACAGGTTTTGCACAGTACTGCTCCAACAGACGCAGCTCACAGCTCCGAAAGCAGCATTCTTCCACTATTCCTCTCTGAGGACGGCGGCTGTTTGATCTGTTCGGCCTGCCTGGGTGGGGGAAGAGAAGGTAAGCGATCAACTCTGGGGTTCCCCTGGAAAGCGACCAATGCTACCAGTTCACACCCTTTTGTTTATATTTCACCAAATCCCACATGTGGCTGCTGGCATGTTCCTAGGATTTCTGAAATCTGAGACTGCATCAACAGATCCTTTCTTTCTTTCCTGTTCTTTGTGACCCCCTTTTTATTTTTGGCACTAACCGATTTGATAAGGACTTTAAAACATTGTGCACAGAAAAACAAATATTGTTCTATGTTCCCAAGGATGTATGAATAGCTAGCAAAATGGATCCTTTAACCTTGCCATTTGACTACTAAACAGAGATAAAAGATAAAGAACAGCAGGAGAGGTACAAAAGGGGGAAGTCCACAGTCATCTGATAGGAATACAGGGGACGAGACAGAGAGAGGGAGAGAGACAGACAGACAGACACAGATAGAGAGACAGAAAGAGAGAGACAAGACAAATTGTTTGCAAACAAATAAATACCTGAATTAAATAAATTTAATTCAAAATTTGTCTTTCATTTAACAGCAATTAACAGCACTAATGGCTTGCATAGAGAACAATTGGTGGAAAGTGATAAAAGACATCCTCATTAATAAACACGCTCATTGTGACAGTCATTAGTGCTCATGTAGCCTAATTATGCAACCAGCAATTTGAAAGACAAGACGGATGATTATGCCATTTACTATTACCACTATTTCAATTCAAATCTACTTCTATAAGACAAATAGCTATGTAAAGGTTTAGATTTCATGGCAATAACCATCACACAGCACTGTAAGAGTAACACTTACCGATATAAAACCCATCTTTACACACGAACTGCAGAGTATCCACAAGTTCTCCACCGCAAAGTGTCTCCGCCGTTGCTACGGGGGATGCCAACATGAACAATGACAGAATGAAGAGTATCAGTGAGCACATCTGTAAAATGAAAACAGACGTGAGTCAATTCATACACACGCAGTCAAACTGTATCGTTTAAAAGAGGCTACTGATGTAATTGTCTGGTTTTCATTCCTACGAGCAAATAGTAGGCTATTCAACAAAGTTCAAAGTAACTGTGGAGACGATATCCGTATCAGTGATACAATCAAGCAAAGGCTATAGCCTACCCTTAAATCAACCCTGAAACCCACAGAATGATGAAGATTATGAAAACTTTTCTCAAAGTTTGATATATCGTCATTAATATTTATAAATATATTTTTTTAAATAATTAAGTTGAAATAGTGCAAATGTAAACATGCAGAAAGGTAGTACTACAAGCTCATATTATCACTTTCTCTTACCGTTGTTTGTCTTTTCTCCGTTTTTCGACACGATGCAGAGAATAAATGGTAATCTTCCATGGTATGCGGTTTGTGGAAAGCGACGTTTACTAGCTGTTGTACTTGAGAGTTGCTTTGTTTAATTTCCAGTCTGCTGCATCTCTGTGAGTGATGCTTGTGGCTGTCTCAAAGTTCACAGGACAGGCAAAGGATATGTACCAAGAGGCAATATATAGCATACTAAACACCCGCCCCTCGCACCCCCAAGCCCAGTAGCGATGTCCGATTCGTGAATGACTGGTTCATTTGAGTCGGATCCTTTTTAAATGAACTGGGTTGAACCGCTTCACAAAACTGGACATAATCAGTGAATCGGCTCACAAACCAACAACTCGCATGAACAAGAGCTTGTTCTAATTTCATAAGAAAATAAATAACATTTCAACCAAAATATGTGAGTCGATTTTACTAGTATTTCTTGTTTCTACAAATTATATTTTGATTATTTAAGACTTGTTTTTATGAGTTGATTGCTGCAACAAACGGAACTAGGTCTGGGACATGTAAACAATCACCCTTATTAAGAAAACACATACAGTAATATAAGTGCTTTATATTTTACTGGGACGCTTTTGGAACGCATTACGTGATGACGTAAAGAATATCTTTTTGAACTCGTTCTTTGAAATGAACTGTTCGAAAGATCCGATTCGCGGAAATGCTTTCCCAATCTCTACAGCCAGTCCGCTCACAGTGCGTGTGAGAACTAGAATGCTACTCTTAATCAAATTAAAATTGACAACAAGTAGGCTATTTCGATAAGCCAACATTTGTCCTTAATCCACTTAAGAAAATATGTTCAAACTTCATATTTAGAATACTTTAATATGTTTTCCCCCAGATCTCTGTATTTTCTAATCTAACATTGTCATATAACCTACTTTTTTTTTTTTTTTTTGCTCGTCTGATTCGGGAATCCTAAAACAGACGAAAAGCAATAGGATAGGCTTGATGCAAGAATATTGTGAAAGTGCAAGGCATGTTTATGTTTGAATGCATGCAGACTCAGCTAATGGGAGTACCTGCTCACCAATGACGATGCGCATTCTTAGTCAAATAGCCCCCGCTTTAAAATAGCCTACCTTTTGGCAACAGGACAGGTCAGCCCTAGGAATTTTAATTGACGGAACATTCTTTCAGTTTCTCAACATAACAAAGGGGGTTGCAATCGCATTCCAGTGAATGCAGACAGACAACGTGCTGAAATTTCACTCTCACACGACAAGTGTTGACCCTTGTGGGCGCGCGCTCCATCTCGTGCGAAAACCTAATAGCATTTATTTTCTTTAAAAAGCAAATCAATAATTTGTATACGCCGTTCACGAAGCAATGAAACAGCTAGGCTTTAGCCTACTATTTAACAGAAAATGTGTACACATACCAGTCTAGAAGAAATAATAAATAAAGTGCTACATGAAAATGAATGAACAGTCGACATGTCCTGACATGCCTCAAACTGGACATAATGGAACTTTAGTAAAACTAATTACATTTTCTGCCTGAAAACAGCAGCCGTTGTCATGCAAAATCCGCTATTTTTTAAAAAAATGGAAATGGCATGAATTGGACATCAATTGGTGATATTATGACAAAAATCAGCATGTAGTCTATATGATTTTATTACTGTCAGTATACTCAAGGTTCATAAGATTTTATTTTTTGCAAATAGACAGGCCCAACACCACTCATTAACCAGTTTGCGATAATGCATTGGATAAGAGACAACATCACTAATAAAAAATATGTTTGTTTGTTGTTTGTTAGTGTTTAATATAGTGTATGAACCATCTTGTGACATTAGGCTATCATAAGTACACTATGGCCCTCTCTAGTGGTATAAATTTATAAAGCCAGTGTAAAATGACTACATGAGTGAGATTTAAGCTTAATCTGATTCAAGTTAAATTAAATTATTAAATCTTTGAGAAATTATCAGAATGTTATATGTGTCAGGAGGTGTGTAAGGAAAGCTTGGAGGATGCCACCTTAGTCATGAACTTCTTTCTATGCTATCAGGCTGACGGTACCGCAGCATCTGATCCCGCACCAACCGGCTAAAAGACAGTTTCTTCCCACAGGCCATTCGACTTCTAAACACTTAAGTGTAGTAACACAACTAATGGCCCCGTAATACAATCCCATAACCACAACCACAGCACTTCTCTGGTCTAGACACATCATACACTTCTAACACACACACACATCTTTAATGTAGAAATAAAAATACACATCATGTGTATAGCCTACTATTATTTGTGTATAATGTGTGCATTCTGTATTGTATAAATCCTGTTTTGTGCATAGTTAAAATATACAAAATACAATAAATGTACTATGCATGTCATGACTTGTAAAGTGCACTTTCTGGAGTATAAAACAAAGACTTTCACCCATCACTACACTTCTGTGTTTTGGTTGTTTGACAAAAAGTAATTTGATTTGCTGTGTGTACTGTCATTACAATCAATCTGATACAGTGAGCCATTGGTCAGTTTGGGACTCCATGCTGTTTTTGATATGTTTGGCACTTTCTGCTCAGGCCTTTATTTGCATTTCTCATGTAAACCAGTCCCCCTAATCCTCACACCAAACACTCACTAGCCTATTAATAGCAGTAACAGCAACATTCACCTGTGCAATAAAAAATTACCCTACTTTGCGTTGAAATATGTAATGCAATCTAATGTACGTTAGTGTTCCCTCTGAAACTTAAAAAAAAAAGTTGATTTTCAAAAGAGTATTATGGAAAAGCCTCACTCTGTATCATTTGTAATGGTCTTTGTAGGTTTATACTGTGTGTGCATCTTTTGTCTGGTGAAAATGCACACCGAATCAATTGTAATAATTTTTTGGGACAAATTAAAATGTTCGAAAAACCCAGTTTATACGCATTTATATTTAAAGGTAAAAGGGAATATGTTTTTAAATTAAGTGCACAATGAAGAATAAAAGTGCTATATATTTTCCAGTTTACAGGACCTTTTGAGCCACAAATAGGCTTAAAAATGTAAAGAACATGAAACTACATAAAAACCCGTTAGACCAACAGAATTCCCTCGAATGTTATCCCAACCAGCCAAACTGTCTTAACAAATTATTTCTAATTGAACAATATTGCTGGAATGTAAAGGGTTTTTAGTTCCCAGCATGCATTGCAGTATGAATAAATAATGTAGTTACGGTTATACCATAATTGTTTTGGTATTTCCTTTTTTAAACTTTAGCTGTTGGTTTGTCCTTATTGTTAGTTATTTGTTGCGTTGTGATTTTGAGAGCTCATCTTAAATTTGCTGATTATCACCGTTCTTGATGTTTGTGTCATGTTTTGAGGTCTACAGTCCCGAAAACATGTGCATTGTTTATCATTTTGATCTTTCATTAAAAAAAATTGAAAGTGTGAGGTAAAATTACATTATGAAATCAATGTTAATGCATGTTGGCCACAATTATTGGCCCCCCAAGATTTCGTATGAGTAAAATATCTCTGAAGTATATTCCCATTCATATTTATGTTTTTTTTAAGCACACCAGGGTGACTAGGAGACTGAAATTGACACAGGAATGATTTCCTGTTCCACATGAATATGAGGAAACACAAAGACCAAATTCCCGTAATCATTCATCAAGAGCAAATTTTACTTCTTAATGTCATACCACGAATGTGGCTCATGCAGGCTCCCCTCGGTAGCTTCTTTAACAAAAGCAATCCTGCCTTGCACGGTATCCCGTTCTCTTCCCCTCCTCTTGCCCTCTCTAGCCAAGACGGAAGAAACAGCGGAGCTGCGGGACCAAGCAACCAGGCTGTAGCAAGTTCATGTCAGTCAAACGCCTCATGCCTCGCTCTTCCCTCAGCGCAACAATTCTCCATCGCTCTTCACACGCGAAGACCAGCGCTCCTCATCTGCATGGTTTCATTTGGGGGATCCGATGAGGACTTTGACGACACTATGTCCCTGGGTGCCACTGAAGTGGAGGACTGGGCGAACCCTGGCAACCAGCCCCGTTATTACTGGAAGTCCACGAAGAACTGACCAGGTCATTGCGCTCCCCTACTCAGCGCTCTTCCATTCCTCTTCATCGTCACCTCATCTCTGTTGACAGTGCAGAGAGAAAGGGGTACACTAAGCTTCCCCGTTGGAAGAGGCCGTAACCACTCATCTCTGACTGCCCACATCCCTCGGATGGAAGACCAAAGCAGCTCACCCCTCCAAGCCGTGCAGGACCACTTCAGCCCTTGGGGCCAGAGCTTACGCCACAACCGGTCAAGCTGGATCTGCCCTGTATACAATGGGGGTCCTTCAGGTCTACCAGGTCAAACTCCTTCGTGCCATGGACGAATCTGGACCTGATCCAGCAGCTTTCAAAAAGCTGCACAACATGTCCGACCTCGCCCTGCCCGCCACTTAGTCTACAGCCCAAGTGGCCAATTTGGTGGTCCTCGAGCACCACCGTTGGCTTAATTTAACAGATCAAATTTTCAGACAAAACAGCTCTCCTTGGCTCTAAGGTCTCCGCCTTGAGGCCGTTCGGTTCTGCAGTGGATGGCTTTGCTAAGCGATTTACAATGGCCCTGAAGTCGTTGCAGGTGATACGTCACTTCCTTCCAAAGTGGGCCAGTTCTGCTGCTTCTAGTCACCCTAAGCCTTTGTTGACTCAGCAGCACACCAAACCAGTGTCCACGCCTGCTCAGCCCCAGCTTAAGGTAGAACCCAAGGTGAAGTACACTTCCACCCTGCTAATCGCTAGTTTTAGGTTTATCCATTTCCCAGGGGCCCAGCCCTAAGTTAGAGCTGGACCCTGAGCAGCAGCCCAAACAGCCCTGATGTTTTGTGCACAAAGAAGAGGCGGCTAATACCCGTCAAGGCCAGACCAGCCTCAGAGTGACCACGTGTTCACCTCCCTACTCTCGGTTTATTTCTGGGAATTGGAAGCACTGTGTTTGTTGTAAATACTGGGTCCGCCCCACCAGTGGTATGCGGGCCCAGATTCCCTTACGCTGTTATAGCGAATCAAATAAATTAAAAAACCCTCATAAAAAGAGCATTTTTGCTCTTCATTAAGCAAAAACTCACTACCTGTCCCCCACCCAACAAATCTCATTCCTGGGGCAGTCTTCAACTCGGACAAAATACGGGCCTGGATTTCACGGGAGTGTTGTCTGAAGAATCAGGGGTTAGTGCAGTCATTCAGAATCAGGGACATCCTTCCCCTAAAAACATTTAAGATGCTACTGGGCCTCATGGCTGCAGTTTCCAGAAGGAAAGTAGTCGTGACGGACGCCTCCAAGATGGGTTGAGGCGCCCTATGCAACGGTAGACCAGCTTTCAGCTCCTAGACGGAGTCAATGATGAACTGGCACATGATGATGATGGCAGTGCTTCTGGCCTGCAAGGAGTTAAAGTCAAAACTTAGGGGGCACCATGTCCTGGTTCGATCGGACAGCATGACGTAACCTCAGCACATGTAACCTCGGAACTCTAAGATAACAGGAACTAGCATTGTGTAGCATGCTGTGCTACTACACTTGCACACAAGTCAACGCTACTGCTCCTCAGTCAAAACATTGACTAAAATGGCAATCAGCATGACTTAAATAGGCAGACAGCCCCACCCCTTTTGGTGGGCTGAAATGCCATTTGTCTGTGCAGGTGCACAGACGTAAACCAATCAGGCTTTGTGTCAGTCATTTACTGACACAATGCTCCTTCCCCTTATCTCAGGGAACTGAGGTTACGCTAGTAACTGAAACCATTTTTAATGTTTTTCAAAATATTATATTATGCTCACCAAGGCTATATTTATTCGACAAAATATAGTAAAAATTGTCAAATAGCATGTAATTGTGAAATATTATTGCAATTTAAAATAGCTGGCTCCTATTTCAATATATTTTTAAAATGTAATGTATTCCTTTGTTGGTAAATGTATTCCTTTGTTGGTCATTACTCCAGACTTCATTGTCACATGATCCTTCAGAAATCATTCTAGTATGCTGATTTTCTATCTAAAAAACAATTATTATTATTAATGTTGAAAACCGTTGTGCTGCTTCATATTTACGCTTTGTGCACTTTTAAATTAAACAATTGGACCTACTTTATAGTAAGTATCTTTAACTACTAACATTTAAAATTAATAATTTGATATAATGAAATTTGTGTACATGCATGTTTTACAGTGTACTTACATTCACATAAAAAAAACACCAGCAAGTAATTACATAAACATATATTTACACTGTTGACCCCTCTCTTACATATTAGCCCACCCTTAAACCTACCCGTACCACCAAACCTGTGACTAACCTTACCTGTATTAGACCAAAATAGCACCAACCAACCTTTTTTGCAATTCAACAAACACAGTAAATACGTTGTACCTAAAAAATAGGGTTGTTTTTTTTTACGCGAGCACACAGTAATTAAAGACACCAAATATATAGTGAGGCTGAACAATTAAATGGGTAGTTTTAGTACACAATATACAAAGCCTGGTTCTCCCAAGTTTTTTTTTCTCCATTCTGCCACAGAGTTTTTTTTTGTTTGTTTTTTGCCTCTGTTGCCTTTGTCTCCTTTTTCTTTAATAACTTTTCTACAACAAAAATGAAACATCACTGAACTTACTTAAGCTGGACTGTGACGCTATTTTCTTCTGGAAACAAACTTTGTTGCATTATTTTCCTGTTATCTCTGAAAAGCTGCTTTGAAACAATCTGTATTGTAAAAAGCGCTATATAAATAAATGTGACTTGAAAATATAGGGAGTTATTAGGAGATATTATTCTAAAGTTTTACTGACTTATTTATAGGAAAGATAAAGGCTCAACCACATTTCTCTGTATGGAACACAGTTCGATTTATGCAGCCTACTTAGAAGAGATGCCTTTAATAGGTCAATGACTGGACTCTGGCCTATATAAAAACACCAGAGTTGAGCATTCCGTTTGAATATATCCATGGAAAAGAAAAAATTGAGAAAAGCAGTTTTGTGCTCTGAAATTGAATTAAAGATAAAATTGTAAGAGTAATTTACTCTTACAATTTTATCTTTAATTAAATTACTCTTACAATTTTATCTTTAATTAAATTACTCTTACAATTTTATCTTTAATTAAATTACTCTTACAATTTTATCTTTAATTCAATGTTTAAAAATTATGTTTTTGTTTAATCTTATATTTATGAAAATAATCTTGAATCTTGAAAAAAAGGAAATACTATTTTATTAGAGACTACAAGACATGAAGAACTGTCAATAATGATTTTTTTTTAGTTTAATGCTTATTCTGAATAAATAACTGAATAAAATAATGTTTTAGAATACATAAGATTTTTTTCCAGAAATTATTATTATTTTTTAACATTTTTCAAAACCATTACAGTAAATAACACTCAGAAGGGAACATAAAATATGATGGAAGGAAAACAAATGAAATCAAATAAAAACAAATGTACAATTATTCTGATAAAGCCTCTGATAAGCATTAACCAATTAAAAAGACCTTTCAATGCTAAATCACCACGACACCAACCAATAAAAACAGGCTGGTCAATCAAAATCCATTATAAATGAGTGTACACATGGGGTATTCAGAAACTTGTCTTATTAATCTCATCTTTCTATTCATTACTTAATATTGAAGCTGAAAAACTGCAAATATAAGAATGCAAAGCGAAAGCAAAAATAAAGAGCTGCGATTTGCTAGATTTATAAGCTTAACACTTCAGCCAAGCAAATTACTATGCTCCTTGACATCTAGTCAACAGAATGTTGTCTATTGAAGTGTCAGTCTAAAAATTTTTACATCTCAGTAAAGTATACTGCGAGCGCAAAGTGAAAGCACATTCTGGTAATGAAATGCAGTTTAACTTTAGATACCTTGCACTGAACAATTCAGTTAAGACACATGTTAAGGCACCAGCACATATAACAACAGAATGAGATTCTCACACTGCCTCCCTAATTCTCTCCTTCATATGCTGCATCTCACAGACACATGCAAACAAACAGGACAAAACAAGGAAAGCAAAAAAAAAAACAAAAAAAAACCTATACATGTATATGACTAACCTTAATTATATATTTATGCTTCTCTTAATTAAGATCAGTCATTAAAAGCACTATCCTTTCACCAATCAAATCACTTTGGGTCTCTTTTGTCAAGCTGAAACAGATCCAGCATATCAAGCATTGCTTGTCTGATATTGTTTCCAAAGCGATGAGAGTCCTGAAGAAAGATGGTAGAAAATACAAAAAACTATGAGAGAAAACCCCAATTAATCAAAAACAAGGTTAGCCATGTATCCATTTGAATTTAACTTATGCAAAAAAATTGGAATATGCAAAAAAATTGGAATATCGCATAAAACACTTTATAAAAGCAGTTTTCATCCCATGTATTCAAAAGTTCAAATGGTCACTTCCTTGGAAACTGGCGCAAAGTATCAATAATAAAAGTGGAAGTTGCTGCATCCGCGGAAGTCACTGTGGCTCTTTTTTATACCTAAATTACTAGCGCCTCAGAGACGCAGTAACAAACGCCATGTTATCTTGCCTTCTGAGGCAGATGCCTGATATGCAAGATAGTTTTGGGAGGTAATTATAGCAAATTATTTTGATTACAGACTTTAGCTTAGGCATTTCAGAATGATTTAACATTTAAGATGGTGTCTAATGAGATTGGTTCGCTGGTTAGTCCAGCACTTTGTGTATTGTGACTGATTCTTTGATTATGTGTGTACTCACGGTCTCTAGACTGGACCGCTTGGAAGAGATGTGGAAATTGATGAGTTTTTCTCCAATAATCACATACGCCACACCATAACCATCATCTGCAACCTACCGCAGACAAAAAAAAGTTAAATCTAATCTTTTCACTAAGCATTTTAAGATTACCATATTATGTAATTTTTGAAAGACTCACCGGTCCAAAGCCTCCCCCACTGGTCACATACTCTGGGTGTCTCGCCAGGTCAAACAGCTCCACCTGCTGTAGGGGAGTCTGACTGGTGGAGAGTTTCCAAGGCTCTGACAGCACCTGCAGGGACAGGAAGTCGGATATTTTGCATTCAGTTGCACTGAATTTTGTTAAAGAATATCAGCTACTTGTCTATAAAGGCAGAAATGTATTTTATCATTAATTTATCACGGAATATGAAGGCATCAGGACACTTAATTCACACAAGGCATTGAAAAAAAAATTTATATTCTAATACCTACAATACTGTTCAAAAGTTTGGGGCGCATAAAATGTTTTTAAAAGAGGTCTAAAACTCACCAAGACTCGGTTTACTTTAAGCAGTAATATTATATTATAGTAATATTTTATTACAATTTAAAATAACTGTTTTCTATTTTAAAGGTGCAGTAAGCGATTTCTGAGAAACGCTGTTGAAAGTGGATCGGACCGAGCACCACAACACACTTGTAGCCAATCAGTGTATCCACTCATGATGGGGGAGGAGAGAGAGTGAGCCAGCAGGACACTTGAAGAAAGACTGTCGAAAGAGAGATGGCCAAGAGGGACATTACAAAAGAGAAATGGTCAGAGGAAGATTACTGCAAAAAGAAGGGACAGTCAGAAGCTTTAGGACCCGCATTAGTATTAGAAAAACTTTCTAGCACTGGAGAGTTATTAGAGAGTTTCTGTTGTTCCTGCTCCATATGCGAGTAACGTTAGTTTTGCTGTTTCAAACAACCAAGATATGCTGTAGATGTAATGTTAGCTATAGTAACATTATAACATCATGAGCATCATTGTTTGTCTGGAGTAGGCTTGCTGCCAAAGTCAGTGCTACCGGTGTTACCAGTGTTCAGCCGCTACACTGGTTACATCACTTGCTGACCACAGCACCGCCCCCCAATAATAATGAACCAACCATTCAAGCAATTGCCGCTCCCGGATTGGTGACAATTGGGCATTCATAACGGTGCAAAGGGTTTTCAGTTCATTCCTATGGAAGTTGAGGAATTCATTGAAAACGTTTGCTCTGCACCAGTGGACACGCACCATAAGCGATTTAAAAGCGGCGTGGAAGAAATAGGAAAAAACTCCAACATCTCCCATCCCCCCCAAGTGATACCGGTGTTGTCACACATCGATTAACGGTGGAAAACGTCCTCACCGTCACATCCCTAGTCTGGAGCTGGTGTGCTGCTGGCGACTAACAATGAACTCTTGCTTGTATATACTCTTTGTGTACTGTATGTTAATTTTTTGGTTCTTCCTTGTTTGTTCGTCATCTTCGCTTTATTTTTCACCAAGCATTATTTTGCTTCGCTTCTGCTAGGATAAAGAGATATCCACTTTTGCATTGCGCATTCGTGCATTTTGGGGACGGAGCAATGAAGGGAGGGGTGTGTTTGTTTGAGTTGATTTCAAAAATCAACAGTGTTTCTCAGAAATTGCTTACAACACCTTTAATATATTTTAAAATGCAATTTATTCCTGTGATGGCAAAGTTGAATTTTCAGCAGCCATTAATCCAGTCTTCAGCGTCACAAGATCTTTCAGAAATCATTCTAATATACTGATTTGCTGCTTATTATTATCAATGTTGAAAACAGTTGTGCTGCTTAATATTTTGGGGAACTTTTTTTTCAGGATTCTTTGATGAATACAAAGTTCAAAAGAACAGCATTTATTTGAATGTATTTTCATGTAAAAGTATTTACTGTCACTTTATTACTTTGTAATATTAAATATAATAATTAAGTATATTAAATTGTAATATTACAATTTAATGCATCCTTGCTGATAAAAGTGTTAACTTTTTAATGATAGTGTAGTGTATATATACTTTTTAATTTCTTAGATTCTTACTTTTTATTTTCTGAATCACTTAAATGCTGGAACACACCTCTTGGAGGAAAGGGGAGTCCTGTCCAAGGTACTTAGACACTACGTAGAGGCAAAAGAGATGGCGGTCAATGCCATGACCAGTCATTGCCATTCTGTACATCTGCTGGTGTTTCTCAGAGGCCTGGTTCAGTAAACGAAGTTTCTCTTCTTTCTAAAAAATAAAAGAGAAAAAAATAATTATTGTGTTGTCCTATTTCCGCTATCTGCAATGGTATAGTGCACCCCACATCCCAATGGGTTTTAAGGGATATTTTTGACATGGTACCGTCTCGTTGTTGGTCATGGCATGGACAAAAGCACAGGACTCCACGGTGCAGGAGCGCACAGTTTCTGTACGGCCTTCTCTGAATAAACGCGTCATGGATGCCTCATAAGTCAAGCAGAATTTTCCTTTGTCCTGTACAATGAAAAAACATTGACATCACATTTTCAAAAGCAGGCTTATCTTGCCATAACTTTTTATACTTCAGAAGTTTACTGATAGGATTGTTCACCCTATAATGGGCCAGCTGCAGTGCGAGCTGGATGAAGGCATCTGGACTGGTCTTGCACTGCTTGATCAGGCCCTTTCCAAAATCACTAAAGGGGATGATGTGAGAGTCCACATCATCAGCCAAAGCCTTGGCCACAGACAGAGAATTGGCAATCATAGTTTGGCACTGCCATGAAATACGAAGCACAAGAGACAGAATATCAAACAAGTGAATAGCTTGGCTCCATCATATCCAATCAAGCAAGATGTGAAGAAAAAGTTATCAGTGTTTTTACTATGAAGTGTATCATACACAGACCTCAGATGGGATATTCCACTGGAGTCTTTGAGGTCCAGGCAGATTAGGGTGAGGTTCTCCTTTACAGTGGCCATCCTTTGTGTAGCCCAGCTTAACAGGGTCCATTGAGAGCGCATGCTTCATGAAAAATATCATCAAGGTTTACATTAGAAACAGATATATATATATATATATATATATATATATATATATATATATATATAATTTCATGCATGATAAATAGGAATTAAAAGTGAAACACAACTGATGTACACTACCATTCAAAAGTATGTAGTTGGTAAGAATTTCGAACTTTAAAAAAAAAAGTATCTTATGCTCCTTAGCTGTAAAAATAGTAATACTGTGAAATATTAAAATTTAAAAATATATATATTAACACATTTTCAAATTTAATTTATTCATATGATAGCAAAGCTGTATTTTTAGCATCATTACTCCAGTTTTGTGTCACATGATCCTTCAGAAATGATTCTAATATGCCTATTTGGTAATGAAGAAACATTTCTTATTAATGTTAAAAAATAGTTGCTGCTTACTATTTTTGTGGAAACCATGATACTTTATTTCAGAATAGTTTGAAAGTTCAAAATAACAGCATTTATTTGAGGCAGATTTCCTGGTTACATTATAAAAAAAAACATTCTTAACTTTTTATCAATTTAATGCATCCTGGCTGAATAAAAGTAGTAATTTCTGACTGACTGACAGTAGTAGACCAAAAAAGTAGTGCGTGTGTGTGGGGTGTACCTCCCAGAGGTGGCCAACGATTGGAGCATCAGCCCAACTGTGTTCTGCATTTAGGCCCATTGTTCCATTTTTGAAGACAATGAAGTTTATGGACTTATCAAACCACCTAAGGAAAGATGACCATTAAAATTTACACATTACATAAAAGCTACTTAGAGGTACAGCACTGGTTCCTAGAGAGTGAAAGATTGAGTTCATTTTCAGTCATCTTTAGTCAGATGCATTTACATTGTGACTGTGCCTCAGATGAAATCAACTATCTGTGTCAGTAAAAGTGTGAACTAAATAGCCAATATAGCGGTATGGCCCAAATAACTGATGGGTGTGAGTGACAAAGAAACAGCATTGCTCAAAGTAGATTGCAGGGTCGATCGATCTCCTGTGGGAGGTCCTAACAGGTTTCTATTTTATGCAGCCTTTCTTACCTCATGTATAAAGTTCTGTCCCAGACAAAACTTTGGGTTAAAGGGATAGTTCACCCAAAAATGAAAATTCTGTCAGTATTTACTCACCCTCATGTTGTTCCAACCTCGTAAGACCTTCGTTCATCTTCAGAACACGAATTAAGAAATTTTTGATTAAATCTGAGATCTGGATCACTCCTCCATAGGCTTCTAAGGGATTTAAACTTGCCAGCCCCGAAAAGTTATTAAAGATATTGTTAAAATAGTCCAAGTGACTACAGTGGCTCAATCTTAAGTTTATCAAACGACGAGAATACTTTTGTGCGCAAAAAAACAAAAATAACGACTTTATTTTAACTATTCATTTCCTTCTCTGTGGGCCTCGAGTCAGTTAGCGTAGTGTGATCGCGTAGAGCTACGTCACACGTAGGCTCACTATTGGCCGACGCTGGTCATGTGTGTGATGCGTGTGACATACAACAACAGAAGCTTACGCTATTATACCAGGCTGTCAGATATAAACAAGTTAAATTTAAGACTTTAAGACCTTTTTAATGCCACTTTGAATGAAATTTAAGACCAAACCTGTGATGGAAATACACATTATATTACATACGTATATGTAATATTTAATGTTTAACCTAAGTAATTGAAGTAATTTAATATTAACTACTTGTTTATTGAACTAAAATCAATGTAACATTTGCAATCCTGAGAATATTCAGCAAAATAGCTCCAGTCATGTTATGTTACTTAACTATATCATATATTACAAATAAAAAACTCAACATTTTGAATTTTTACCTCAGTATGTTTCTTCTGTGAATTTTTTATGTGCTGTTATGCTCATTTTTTTGATTTCTCACTATAAAATCTCTCACAGAGACAGGCAGCGCGAGTCCCAATAGCGCTACCAGAAATACATTATCATTATCAATCGCTGTTTATGTAATAGTGTTGTCACGATACCAAAATTAGGACTTTGATACGATACCAGACTAAAATACCTCGATACCATGGGGAAAAAAAAGAAAACAGTAAAAGTAACTGAAACATATATGACAGAACTTACAATTCATTGTTTTATAAATTAATTTAAAAAAAACTTTGTTCCTTCGCTGCTTTTTGACCATTCCCTCCCCTTTATTAAATAAAATAATAATAATTAGCAAGTGCCAGTCTCTACATCCTTACAAAGATGTTTGCAACATTGACATTATTATCAATCATGTTAACATTTGCTAACCTTTCACAATTCTGAAAGGTTTGTGAAGTTGGGATGGCCAAAATCTTATTTCATGAAACAAGTTATTTTTTAAATGTAATTTTATAAATACAATATAGATATTTAATTTAATTGTATCTTTGTTATTAAAAATAAGCAAAAATCAAATTACAAACAATATGACAAATACTATAAGAGACTAATAAAATAAACAGTGCTTCATTTCTTTTTTGAATGCTACTGTTAAATGGATCTAGTACTGTAGCTGAAAAAAATAAAGTCTTCAATCTATAAATTAACTATAGAATGATTCTTAATAAATAGATAAATTTATTCAGTCAAGCATTGGGTGATTGTCTATATTCTGTTGTTTCATTAACATTAATTACACAGAATATTAGGCTGCTGGTCCGGCCCTTTAAGACCTGCACGTAGGCTACCCAATGGAACACATACGATTTATTTTTACAAACGGTTTACATTCACTAAAGACAAACCCGACTGTGTTTACGTGAATACTTGCCATTACGTACATCTTTTTACCAGAGTCTGTCTATGGAGAGTCTTGGCACTTCCTATTGGCCCGTTGTATATCATCTTGGTTGCAGTTCCATTAGAATTCCACTGGAGGTGATCGCGGGCGAGTGTAGAATGAATGGGAGTCTATGGAGCTAGATGGCTAAATGTATCCCTTTCTCCTGCTTGTCGTTGAATCAACGTAGATTTTATAGTTGATTCTGCAAGTTCAATATAGATTATAGACCAAAAGTCGAATGAACGAACAGATAAGTGAACTTAAAAATGCAATTTTCAGCTGAGTGTATTATCTTAGCCGCCCCTTTTGAATGCAACTTTCAAATTACTTGACAAAAAATTACATCCTGAGAAAAGTGGATTTCTGGGGATGAAACCCCATAGACTCCCATTCATTCTGCACTCGCCTGCGAGCGCCCCCACATGGACAGAGACGTGTTACTGCAGCCAGTCCAGAAACCGGAAGTGACCAGACAGTGCCAATTCTCCCCTTATTAGACATTCTCTGTTTTTACCTACAATTTTGATTATTCAATCCAAATAATCACGAAAGAGAACTAAATTCGCGATCGCATGCTGTGTGAAAGGCGTGTGTGCGCGCTTCAGGTCTGAGCCGGCAGCGCGAGCACGTCCCGCACTTTATTTTCTCATGCATGCATGTTTCGCTGTGTTTATATATTTTACTGTCCTGCTTCCGTTGTTTAGTGAATGAAAACAGTGGAAGCAGAGCTCTGCACAGTGCACACACATCCTGACAACAGGCTGTTACGCATTGACGCAAATTAAAGAAATACTGCTCTTATTATTTAGAGTGCTGTCACTCTTAAAGTACCGGTAGGCCTACTAATAAAATTTTATATCGTACCTATTTTAATAGCTGGGTATCGCGATACCTTTCTAGTACCGGTGCATCGTGCAACACTATTTTGTCATAAAATCAGAATTATTCTCGCGATTCAATGACTCACTGGTTATTTGACGGACATTGGGTCCATCAGACTGGAGAAATTTTAGCGGTAATGTGACCACAAATATTTAAGACCCATCGATTCTGAATTTAAGACATTTTAATACTTTTTAAGGCCTTTTATTAGGAAAACTTTATTTAAGACTTTTTAAGGACATGCGGCCACCCTGTATACTAGTGAACTGACTCGAGGCCTACAGAGAAGTAAATGAATAGTTGAAATAAAGTCGTTATTTTTGTTTTTTTTGCGCACAAAAAGTATTCTCGTCGCTTGATAAACTTAAGATTGAGGCACTGTAGTCACTTGGACAATTTAACAATATCTTTAATAACTTTTCGGGGCTGGCAAGTTTCAATCCCTGAAGAAGCCTATGGAGGAGTGATCCAGCTCTTAGATTTCATCAAAAATATCATAATTCGTGTTCCGAAGATGAACGAAGGTCTTACGGGGTTGGAACAACATGAGGGTGAGTAAATACTGACAGAATTTTCATTTTTGGGTGAACTATCCCTTTAAGATTCTTTGAAGGCCGACACGCTAACATCGCTGCTGAAGAACTGTGCTACACTATAACTACCTTCAATAAATTCTACTCCCCACAAGAAATCTAATACATTGGTGAGCCACCCAAACAACTGCTCAGCCAAATATAGAGAAATCTAACAAGACTCACAACAAGTTTTTCAAAGGGGCATGGAAGGAGATGGTCTCTCTTAACACATGCTATGGTTTCTTTCTCACCTGTCATAACACTTCCCATGGAGCAGCGATTTAGCGTAACGGTCCAGGGACTCCACAGGGTTTTCTGGATCATAGCGCTGCTCTGTGTCATCCAGTGTAACAAAGAAAGCAGCCTTCTCAACAGCATCCAGAGACTTCTTGTTCTTGCCGTGTCTGAGGTAGGCATTACGGGCACATGCCCAAGGCACTCTGACACAGTCACAGATACAGAAAACAAGCTTTTACTCCATCTAAAATGGTTCAGACAGTTTGCTAAAAACTAGTGACAATTAGACAAGTATTAGAAACAAAAGTACCTAATTTAAAACTGACAGCCTACTTAAACTTTATAGCAGTTACAAGAGATCAAACAAATGAAAGACAGGAAAACGGTAGCGACTCCTGCTGTTGGGTGTGTAGTGAATACCTGTCCCCTGCGGTGAGGGCGGCGAGGGTTTCCTCTCCAGGCTGTGGCTCTGACGTGTCAGCCAGGATCCTCTCCATCTGGTGCTCTATCTCACGTGGCAACAATAACCGCCCATCATAAAACAGCCATACTTTAAAGTAACGGCCCCGATGATACACCACAATATGCCTGCTGTCAGATATATGCTGAACGGAGTCTACAGAAAGAAAGAAGGTCAATTTACAATAAACATTTACAACGTTATTATGATTATAAATTAAAAATGTATATGTGACCATGGACCAAAAAACCAGTCACATGTGTCAATTATTTTAAACTGAGATTTATACATCATCTGATAGCTGAATAAATAAGCTTTTCATTGATGTATGGTTTGTTAGGATAGGACATATTTGGCCGAGATACAACTATTTGAAAATCTGGAATCTGAGGGTGCAAAAATATCTAAATATTGAGAAAATCACCTTTAAAGTTGTCCATTTATGTTCACGATTGTGCTGCATTCACTCACAAAAAGAAATTAGTTATATATTTACGGTAGGAAATTTACTAAATATCTTCATGGAACATGATCTTTACTTAATATCCTAATGATTTTTGGCATAATAGTAAAATTGATAATTTTGACCCATAAAATGCTTGTCATAAGCTTGTTATCTTAAGCAGTAACAGATTTAATTGTGCGCAGAATGGAAAGCAGGATTGGATGAACTTTGCCCTATAACTTGAATTTGCCTCAAAGACAACTGTGTCAGTGTTCAGTACCTGTTTCTATGCCTGGGATGCGGCTGGTGTTGAACATGCGCTCATACTGGGACGAGCACATGGGGATGGTGTTTTGAAGCATAAGCTGCGAAACAGAGAGAATGGACACAAATCACTGTTGGGCGGGCCAGAGAGAGAACTATGCAATCATTAGTACACAATGAAGACTAACTAGTGTCCTAGTAAATTTTTAAAAAAAAAAACATATTTAAAAAGAAAAAAAAGCAATGGAATGGAATGAATGGAGAGGGATATTAAGCAGCTCAGTCCACTGTCACCAGCCTGTCAAAACAATTTTATTATGTTATTATCCATTATTAAATTATTGTGCATAAGAAAAAACTGCCAGCTACAGTTTACAAGAACATATCTATTACTCTGCTAGTCAAAAATAACTGATGACACATGACCAGCGTAGTAGACAGAAGCTGGCCTATGGTGCACAGACTGCCTATTCTTACCACTCTCCAGGCCTGGGATGCGTAATGTATTAAATAGCCATTCCCACTAGGCAGAACAGAGTGGAACTCTGTTCAATTGTGCAAAAAGCTGCACCATTATGACCATTTGATCAGGAGTCATGAAATATTATTATTATTATGTATTGCATTAAATAAAGAGATCAATCTCCATTGTGACAGGCCCAATAATAGTTAGGGTAATCAATAATTTGTGACAAGAGGGTAGAGGTTATTACAGTGCTATTACTTATTGGTTCTATGGCTGTGAAAGTCTAAAACTATAACAAATGTTATCCTCCTTTATTATGGAGCAACATGGTAAATAAGATAATATACCCATTTACTCAACAAAACTCACTTATTAAATAAAAAGTGATTTGTTTACAGTAAAGATGAGGTACAGAATATGGTTGATCGTCTAACCGGCTTGATTTGAGCACGGTCCAGCTTCCCCCTGTAAAGCATGATTGCATGAATGACGTTGCCGGCTCTTGCTGCTTGTAGATGTGTGGGAAAGGCATAAAGAAAGTCCTGTTCAGAGGGAAATAAAGAAACAAGGAGTTAAAGAATGCAGGTATAATCTAATTGATATGAAAACAAAAAAATTACCTAAGATTATCTAGGGCCCTGTTTACACCTGGTATTAAGATGTGTTTTGCTCGATCAGATCACAAATGGCCAACGCTAAATACAGGTGTAAATCGGGTCTAAAACGTTTTGAGCTTGTCCACTTTCAACTACTTTCAGAGGTGGTCGAAAACGCATTCGACCGGATTGCTTTCGTATTGTAAACACTCATGTGGTCGTATACATTTGAACAGCCACAAAAGACCACCGCTCTCCGCCTACGAACTTAATGCGTAAACATTACGGGAAGCGAGTAGCCAGGTGGGATTTAAACATTGTCGGCTGAAGACGAAAAACAAACCATGCACAATGTTTTCTCACCATTCCTGATTTCTAACACTATACCAATCCGGCGTTGTCTTGCAGCTATTGGAGCAGAAACGAAAGCTGCTGTTCTTTATACGTTTCTCTTTCATCTCCAGACGCATTCATATGTAAATTCAGCATGCTTATTTTGTCCATTAGATCTCATATTCTGAAAAAAAACATACATTTACCCACCCATATACCCTCCCCTCGAAGAAATCAGGACAAAAGTGGTTAAAAATGGACAAAAGAGATGGATTAAAATACCAGGTGTAAACATGTATGTGCATCCCCCTTTACTTGTGACTTAATACCAGGTGTAAACAGAGCTTAGCAGACAATAATAATAATAATATATCTAGCTACTATACTGCACCTTGTAGCTAAATATGAACGTGAGGCTGGCAAGTACTATTTACCATTACATAGTAGTTGCTGTTAACCATGATTGGCCCACGACCTCTCAAGTAGATATATTCTTCCCACCAGTCACTCACCTGAAACACACACACACAACGATGCAACCACAGAGGTGAAATAGGTTAGACAGTCAGAGTAATTTCTGTTATGCAGGAATTTCCCCCTTCCCAATCATGTACAGTACCATTCAACAGTTTAGGGGTAAAGAGGAGGAGCTGGGGATGGAGGAGGGTAATTAGCCCCTGAGAACCACGATAGCTGCTGATAATACTGAAGGAGCTTCTGTATACAGTGATAGGCGTCGTATTCCTAATGGTAGACGTATATCAGCTGATGCGAGCTTGACTAACGTGACCTGCTAGAACTGACGCTACGCTTAACCATCCTTACTTGTATCTTCAGTATCACATGATCCTTCAGAAATCATTCTAATATACTGATTTTGTGTTCAAGGATTTCTCATAATCAGTTGTGCTGCTCAATATTTTTTGAAAAACTACAGAAATATTTGTGTGTAAATTAGAATGAACTACTCAGATATGCACAAATCACATGGAGTATTTGTCACAGTTGACCCAAAACCAATTTTTCCAAAAGGCAAGTAGTTTGTATCCTTGCGACATATACAGGAGAAAATATAACACAACATAACACAAGAACTTAAACTGCTGCTGCAGGTCTTCATTGAGAAGTAACTGATATGTAGAGTGATGTGTTATACTTACATAATTGGTGGCCCACCAAGACTTCAGTTTGAGGTACCACTGAAGTTTTGGTCCAAGGTTCTTCTCAAAGTCAAGTGCAAGACTCTGCATTCTTTGGTGTTCCTCATCGCTCAGTAGTGGCCGGACTGATTCAAGATACTACAGGTTCAGAATTTCAAGAAAACAAGAAATCACAGCTAAAATTCACAATTATAATCAACATCTCACTGTCAGGGTAGTCAAAAAGATTAGTATTAACTAAAATCCAAAGCATGTTCCTTAAGAGTCTCAACAAATTATGGTTTATTAGTTCAAATCAAACCTAAGCTAGTTTATTTTTCTAGTGCCGTTCTCAACAGCGTGCATGTTTTAGTAAGTTAACACTTCATCCACACTGTGCAACCTACCTCCAACATCATTAGATAATCACCTGAGCAAGTTAACTCTGAAAACAAGTGACCAAAATCCACATTGAAAAAACTAATTGAAGAGTAGCTATTCCTGGGTTACCAATCTGACGCTGACATTTAACTGAACAAATCATTTCAAATAAATATTTTAAACTGAAGAATAGTTTTGATTGGGTTGTTAAAAAGATGAATAATTACTCTTCTCATGGTGTCCTTCACAGATGGCAAGGGTAAATGAGGGAGCGATGTCTGGAAGCTGTTTAGCATTGGTGTTTGCATGCCAGAAAAAATCTTCACTAGCACCTGCAAGGTCAAAGAACAAATGGCAGAGTTCAAAACCACCAAGAATGGATCAGCATAAAGTGTTCCAGAAAACAATTAACACAAATTATAAATCCTCAATATCATACATACAAGCCATAGTTGAAGTTTCCAGGTCATTTTGCCACGGGCACCATACATCCAGCCATGCCAGGACAGCAGACCCTTCAGGACACTCCTCATGCAAAATATGATGGCAATCCACAAACCCGTGCCCACCATGACACCCCCAACTAACATCTGCTTTTGTGCAGACATGTACCTACTGCAGAAAGAGAGGCAAAAGAGGAGCCTGATTGAGAATAACCTCTAACATACACAAATGCAATTTAGGCACTTTTTATTGTGTTGTGGAGTAACAAAAAGCCCAAATGAAACAGACATACCTGACCGGGACAAGTTTGCCAAGTTTGACGAACAGGCCTAAGGAAGGGTCCACTTTTAAGTAATGCGCTCTTCCCAAGTACCCTGCCAACACCAGCATGAACCCTGGTGCGCTCCCTGGGTACACCCCATTCAAAATTCCATTCTGTGAGCACAATGAAAAACGATATTCTCCAAGATGGTTTTAAATCTCCAAATTGTCTTGAAAAGGTAGTCAAAAGTTCCAGTGGTAGAACATGTAAGAAACACAATCCTAGTACCTTAAAGCGAATGAATTTCTTCTTCCAGGAGTGAAGTCCAGAGAGGTAGACCTGCCGAAGAGCCTCATGACTCAGCTGAAGGTCAATGCCATCAGGGCCAACGGTGAACTGAAACGCCACAGCCTGATGAGCTTCTGCCATACTGGATCACTTCTAACAATTCTGCAAAAGAACAAAATGCTTCAGTCCAGAACACAGGAGGTGACTTAAGCACATATTATAGCAATGTGCCTTCATATTGTTATTAACAAAACTTGTGACTCCAATGATTGTTAAACCTGCTTTTTCACCTGCGGATAAAATGACAAACCAATAACTAATACTCAATTGCTTGCTTGACTCATATTTCACATTTAACTTTCCGAAGTATAATAAAGCCATGAATATTTCTCAACCATTGCATTGGCTGACCCATAACGTTACACGTTAATATTTAAATCACACCGCCATATTACATATTAAGACTGCTTATAAAAACAACTTTGTTCTATCTAGAAAGACAATAAGAAAGAAAAGAAATATGAAGATCTAATAACCCATTGCGATGCTTACAGACCTGATGATGTGGCCGTCTTTTCATCTAAGTTAACTTATCAAACACAACAAAGTCACGTGATTCAATGCAGGAAAACAGACAATAAATTAATCGCAAACCCCTTTGAATCTAACCCTACTGAATACAAATCCGACCAAGAGTTGTTACCTACTTGTGTGTTTGTGTGTGTGTGTGTGTGTGTGTTTACTCAGTGAGCTATGTGAGCTTAGTCAGCTAAACCAGTGGACTGTTGTATACGTCCATGATGACGAATATGTCAAACAGCCATGTGCCGGCACTTACCGTCGTTTGATTACTTATTCTCCTGGCCAGACCTGTAAACGTGATCAAAATAAGTATACAGTCGGACATGCATTCGATTGAATGGCACGGTGAATCAAGACGTTTGTTTTCCTGAATGCAACTTTAACAACAGTGCAGTAGACACATATAGCCCGCCCACTCTACATTAACCACACGACTAAAACGTTGCGGTTACAAACTAGTTTAAATTTTTGAAATAGCGCGCAAATAGGTTTACTTAAATGTGATACTAAAATCAGATAACTTTGACTATTATTGTTAGACATTAGGGGTTGACCTTCATCATCCAAGCAGATCCGTTGAGAATTGTCGAACTCGGAAGTAAGTTAACCAATCTGGTTGCATTAAACTGGATCGCGTGCTTTACCGCATACCCAACACGGAAGTGGATGCTGAGTGGACGTTCTGCTTGCAGCATAAATTTCTTTAATTACGATGAGACAATACACACAAAGAGCAAATGGCAGACATAGCATTTTTTTTAACAACAACAACACATGTAATGGGATGCTTACTAATGACTTTCAGTAAGGGGATAATAGGATTGCTAAATTGGCCAATATTTGGAGGTTTCTAATGTAACGCTAGTCGAAAATTGCCCCCAAAATAATGCATTAGTACAATGCAGATTATTTTTACAGTTCAACACGACATCCGGAAAACAAGTTTGCATTATACCTATACTCGGACCGTTTCCATTAAAGCGCAGACTATCAATTCTACCGAGTGGTTATAATCTAATCTCTAATAGCTGAGCCGTGCGCGTAAACGGTGCGCGCACCCTGTGCATGAGCGCGTCTTGCTGCTCCACGTTTAAGAATGACGTCAGGAGACCTAGTGGTAAAGAAAAAGCTTCTGGACTTGAGAAACAAACATACAGCAGAGTACCAATATGAAGACCTGGAACCTTGCTCGGTCCTCTATAGTTTTTGGCAGTTTAATAATTTTCATCATTTGTACCGTGAATGGTGAGTAATATCTTAAATTCCAAGTACATTTTTAATGCTTTTTTATTTAATGCTCTTTTTTCCCGGTCGAACTCTGCTAAATATATCGAGTGTCACTATAGGTTGAGCCTAAAATGTGTCATTTAAATAATTGTACATAGGTTTGCTTTTTTGCAGTAGTTACTCTGTTACACCAAATTTGATATAGGCTAGCCTATAATACCGCAAACAAAAGAAAATGTATATTATTACATTACTTATAGTGAATGTTTCTTAATGTGGGAAGGAGTTTATTTGTGGTACTGAACATTTCACAGATTTGTACTTGATGCAGGCTTTTGTCTTCAATCCATTTTAGACCGTCTTGTTTTACCGTTACTGGCCATGATATCAAAATAGGATTGAGTTTTTTTGATCAAGTAGGGCTAACAAAAGCCATCTGTCTCATTAAATTGACATTTTGTTCAAACTTCTTTTGAATGATCTGTCTTTATTTGTCTTATTCATTAGATCATATTAAGTCTATCCAAATTATTATATTTTGTTAAATGGAACGAAGATTAATTTAATATAAAGTGGATCTCAATAAGTAACCATTAGTTAGTGTCACCTAACTCACCTTAATGAGTTTAAAAGGCATTTAAAAACTTTGTTTTTAAAACATATAGTTAGTATGACACATGAGCGTCCAGTTACTGTTGTCACAGACATAAAAGTCTGAAGATGTTTTTGGTGTCTGAAGTCTGAGAGTGGATTTTTTGCTTAGCTATTTCTTGTTTTTATAGTTATTTGTCTTTGTTATATTTTAATGTCTTACTGTTTGTACACTGTGGTCAACATTGTGTTATGTTGTGCTTTATAAATAAATTGGAATTGGAACCATCCAGATGATATGGAGATGTCAGGACCATTGTGAGGACAAGAACAAATCCATTGCAGAGATTTGAACTCCTCTGGAAAATATGACTCACAACTAGGGGTTTGTTTGGCGATACTTTTAGCTCACAAGACGAGATGATACATGATATTGGGTTCACGAGATTGAGACATTTTTGAGAAACACTATATTTAATAAATCTTCAATGACAAAATATGACTGGAAAAATAGTCTTTTATTTGACTGAAAGTCACAAAATGTCAAACCAACACAGGTGCATTTTACCTATCATTTAACTAATATAGGGCTTTCACTAACAATTATTTTGGTAATCGAGTAATTGGTCTATTATTTTGACATTTAATTAAGCAATTGGATATTTTTTTGTGGTAATAAAAATTGACCTAATTGACCAATCAAAGCCTTTAAAATGACCTAAAATACATATAACAACAAGGCTATAATAATTGTGTTAAAAAAAGTATCAAAAGGAAGTAATTTTATGGTTTTATGGAACAGCGCCATGGTTGTTGTTACACTTTATAGCATGATCAAATCCTTGTTTAATATGGACTAATGTGCTATCGGGATTATCATACTAGTTTCCTAGTTAAAAAAAATGGACATGAACGCCCTCTCAAGTCAAAATTTGAATGCGATGAGCTCGTAATCACGACTTCAGAAGTGGGAAGTAGGAAATTTCTGGTAGCATGAGAAGGCAGTATTAATTGAAATGTTTACTTAATCTTTCATATTTGGCCACTTTACGAAAGAAATGCTACATCCGCTGTAATTTCTTGAACAAAAATATGTGGACATCAAATCTTGGTTTAAACCTTTATTTTGAAATGGCGATTAACAACATTTCCCGTATTTGGAAACATACTGATGTATTCTCCTTTGTTAGTGCAATTTTAAATTGTTTTAATATATCGTGTAGCCTTGGAAAATTATCTAAATAATAACAATATAAATAAATAATAAATAATTCTAGTCCATGGAATTCACCACTTTCGTTATTTATTTAATTTAACCCTAATTTAATTGAGAAATTGTAATGGCCCTACTCCCATCATCTTGTAATGAATGTCGCTTCGGTTCTACTTTCTAAATATGAATAATCATAAGCAGCAAAAGACAGAACAATATAATGCAAACACTATAAAAGATTTTGCCTCAAACTCAACTTAGCCATGCCGATATAGCAAGATAGCTTCAACGAGAAATATCGTCACTTTTTAATATCGTGAGATCTCGATTCACGAGTATGATAATAAGAGTCATAACTCTCCTACTCACAACTACAAAATTCTGTGAAATAAAATAAAATAGATTAAAATAAAAAGTGCCTTTAATTTCTTGCTCAAGTATGTTCAAAGAAGCCCATCTTAACCTCTACATCTTAATGAGCTCAGAGGGCAAATCTCCCAGCTTTTCAGGACGCATGTTGTGTAACGTTTCACACATAAATGTGTTACTAAGAGCATGTCATGGTTTTGCATTCTGTTCATGCCTTTTTTTTTTTATTCCAACATGTTGTTCAGCCAGAATGAAGCGCAATGAATGCTATGCTTCCTAAACAGAAGATGAGCAGCATTTAATTGGGCGGCTGTTTTGTTTTATCATTATTGCTTCGGATATGTTGTACTGCACTCATGCACATACACACACAGTTATCACAATACAAGCACTTTTTATGTTCACTTATGTCATAGAATCTTTCCTATCCTTGAAAAATATACATCTGCTTTCGAAAGTTCAACATGCACATTGGCTATGCTGCTCACATCTCTTATCTTTTGTACTCTCCCGATCCTGTTCAGAAGTGTGAAAAGCGCTTCTGGGTTCTTTTGTATCTCTTGAAGCTTAATATGCAGGACCACTCCGTCCATTGCCAAATTATAAAATAAGAAATAATTCCAGTCTAATCTTTGTAATTCCATTCACTCCTGCTTATGTGTGTCTCTGTAGGAGATTACTGCAAGGTGAACCTGTGTCATAATGGAGGGACGTGTGTGACTGGCATTGGAGAAGGTCCCTTCTTCTGCATCTGTGCCGAGGGATTTGCTGGAGATACTTGCAATGCCACTGAGAATGGTCAGAATTTGAGATGTTGTTTATCTGAATTTTACCGGTTTAATCCTCATTTAAATTTCAGATTAGGTTTAAATGGGTCACCCTATTGCCTGTGGAAAACCTTATTGCTCAGAACAAAGGTTGCTCTTTCATAGCTTAGGAGAAGAAATGTTTTCGGTTGCTTTTCATTTGAGAAACAACTTTGTCTCAGATACTGTAGATGTCATAAAATTTCAATAAAAAAATCAAAGTATAAATATGTGGGTAGCATAGCGTAGAAGTTGGAAAAAATGGCAAATTTAAACAGCTTGGAACATTGTTGAGATCTCTGCTGAAACAAGGATACACATCAGATTACTCTTGTACCCAGATGAAAAATATCCGAGACATGGGCACAAGTCTTCATTTGCTCTCCTTTAAATCTCATTGCTGTAGGAGAAACAATTAAAGATCACTTTTTTTTCTATGGGTTTGTTCATATTGTGAGACACAAATCAGAACTTACTCCTGTTTTTCTTAATAGGTCCTTGTAGCCCAAACCCATGTAAAAACGATGGGACATGTGAGGTGATCGTTAACGCAAGAAGAGGAGACATTTTTAATGAGTATGTGTGCAAATGCCAACCTGGGTTTGAAGGTGCACACTGCCAAATCAGTAAGTTTTGTACCACTTATTTCAGATTTACAACAAGCTTTGTCATTATCTATTGCACTAAATAAAAACTCTATAATGATCACTCCAATGGGCTTATGAATGGTATTAATAGGATGTTTGTATAAAACCCCAAAAGGGAAACTTAAATTGCTGAACTAAACAATTTTCTGTTCATGTCTTATGGGTAAGGCTGATTTAAGACTCATTTATGTCCAGTTATGCAATACATGGAGTCCGTGTAATGCATTTGGTGCTTAATTCGTGTTAAGACTTTTCTCCTACATGGCGAATATTCACAAGAACTTCTAGAATACTTCTGGTCCACAGCAGAGAGACTTCAGTTACTGCATGCTGTATCATTTGTTCCACTTTGTTTCATTGGTATAATGTGTAGGCCTATGGATATATCTGTATGTGTATAATGTGTGGTGCTGTACATACAATGGCACTGGTGTAAACACAAGACACACCCAGGATGTTGAGCAGTCAGTGGTGGATAGGGAGAGCTGTAACCATAGTGAATTTTAAATAGGCTTTGTTAAAAATTTCCATGTATGGTTTTAACTCTTTGCTGCCTGATGTCCACTAGAGTGGACACATCTTTTAAAGCCATTTTAACCTTTCAGATTATGCTGATACATCCAAACAACCATCGCGCAATGTCAGAATTACCACAATTAGGAGATTCTGACTTGTAAAAAGCATTCACGTCTTCGTAGAATCATAATTACAACTTGTACCACCTAAGCACTGCAACATCATGCGGAAACACTCCAAAATGTCTTCAGAAGTAAAATGTACTTTAGCCATTATTTCATAATATTTAGGTTAATAATTCCTATAATTGACTAGTGTTTATGCAATGATCAATAAACAAAAGACATGCAACACAGTTTAAAGTAGCTAGCACAGAGTTAAATACTTATCCAATGTCTTGTTAAATAAACTACATGTTTATTAAAGGGATAGTTCCCTGAACATGGAAATTCTGTCATCATTTACTCAGCCTCAAGGTGTTTCAAATGAGTTTTTTTTTCTTCTGTTGAACACCAAACAGTTGATGGTAGCCATTGACTTACATTTTGTTCTTCTTGTCCAATAAGGCATTTGCATAATGACTGTTATTTGTTACTGTAGTTCAACTTTCCCCTTTATATGGCATTTTTATTTTTATTCATGACATAAATTCAAAAATGGCTGATGAAAGTAGGGATTTACCAGATACCTCTAAACTCCTCCAATACAAAATGGCAGTGGACCAAAGCGTAATACATACTATTGCTAAAATAAAAAGGATATTGGTTATTCTCGTTCTAAAGTTAGAAATCTATTAAGTAAAAAAAAAAAATATTTAATTAATTCATGCATCAAAGGGTTAAAATGCATGCAAAGTGAAAAATGCTGATTTTACAGATATTAGACTAGTAATAGCACTGGAAGGCCTTTAAACGCAGCCAGGAATATTCACCACAGAGGCAGCTTCAGTGTAATTAGGCAAGCCTTAATCAAGCCAAATAGGTTTTATAGTTAAGAAGAACAGTGCAGTCCAGCCTTTGGGCATTAAGGAGGTTCTAAAATATTTCCATCTAATGAATTTGCCAAATTCAAACAATCAGACACTAAACTAAATCTCATAAAGCTCATTTCTTTGTTTGTTTGTTTTTAACTATTTGGCTTACTGTTAAGTTGCTCATGAATTAAATATCTTTATATGATGTTCTAATTTTCTAGGAGTTTGGACATAACTCACATATTAGTTATAATTGAGTGCTCAAGACAAGATTGAATTGTGTGTGTGTGTGTGTGTGTGTGTGTGTGTGTGTGTGTGTGTGTGTGTGTGTGTGTGTGTGTGTGTGTGTGTGTGTGTGTGTGTGTGTGTGTGTGTGTGTGTGTGTGTGTGTGTGTGTGTGTGTGCGTCGAATGTTTGTCCAGGCTTTGGGCAGAGTGATGTTTTTTTGTGTTCTGCAATCCTCTTAACAGTTTAGGAACAAAACAACTTCTGTTGTTGGGATGAAAATATGGTGCATGTCTTTTTCATTATAGCTATTCTGTGTAATTTTCTGATCAAAATTGCAAAAAACAAAAATTTAAAATTTAATAAATTTTATTCCTCTAATGACAAAGCTGATGATTTTCAGCATCATTACTCCAGTCTTCAGTCAAATGATCCTTCAGAAATCATTTTAATGTGCTGATTTACTGATACATTATAAATGTCTTTACTGTCACTTTTGATCAATTTAATGCGTACTTAATAAGTGAATAAAAGTATTTATTTAAAAAAAATTATATATATATATAAACTTTAGACCCTAAACCTTTGAACGGTATGTACACAGCAAAACAATCCCATGGCCTCATGGGATAGTAAAGTGTTCATCGTATGCACACTTCAGAATCTTGCCGGAAGAAGTAGGTCATCCAGGTACTTTTTGCTTACTCTTTTATGAGTACTGTGAATTCGGATATACTTCTTTTGTCACATACTGCTTTTCACCTATTGTAGGGAAGTATGCGATTTTGGATGCAGTCACGGAGTATTGCCAAACATATGGCTATAGCTGGCGTGTGAGTGTGTATACTTTGGAATAAAGCCCTGTGTCATAATGTGTGTCTAGCAGACAACACCCAAATAATGGTCCACCACATAATGTTAGATACAGTGGAACCAGGGAGTCAAAAGCTCAATGTGGATATCTAGATAACTTTTGACATATTTTTTCATCATTTTGCAGATGCTGTGACCTTAAAACAGGAATCTGCTTCAGTATTTCTGACTCTCGGACATCTTCAACTAGACATCTCTCATTAGAAATCTATATCAAAAAATGTTACAGCATGTCTGCTGGCAAGCGACATTTATTGCGTTTTTCAGTCCGATTTAGCATCCTGCACAGTTTAATTTCAGCAATTCTGCTGTAGCTGCAGTCTGCAGCAGTTTACTGGAAATGCAGACTGGACTTGCACCCTCCAACCCTCTGCTCCACACAGAACTCTCTGTCCCCTTAGAGTAAAATTCGAGATCCTGCTAGCACCTGCGTGAGCATTGTACCAGCAAGCACCTTAGTCACCACACTAATAATTATACATACTTCAGCTGCAGTTACATGACACCTCCCTTCCTCTGCAGAGAAGCATCCCGTTACAGCATGTCCAACTTACTGTTTAAAGGGTTAGTTCACCCAAAAATGAAAATTATGCAATTAATGACTCACCCTCATGTCGCTCCAAGCCCGTAAGACCTCCGTTCATCTTCAGAACACAGTTTAAGATATTTTAGATTTAGTCCGAGAGCTTTCTGTCCCTCCATTGAAAATGTATGAACGGTATACTGTCCTTGTCCAGAAAGAAAATAAAGACATCATCAAAGTAGTCCATGTGACATCAGTGGGTTAGTTAGAATGTTTCGAAGCATCGGAAATACATTTTGGTCCAAAAATAACCAAAACTACGACTTTATTCAGCATTGTATTGTCTTCCGGTTCTGTTTGGGATCCACATTCAGTGACGCTGCTGACGTGTTATCTGGTGCGCCCGAGCTTCGTTTACAGTCTGAGGGAGACGCACGCAGGAAACAAAACAATCTTCACAAACATGTCTAAGGATTTCCACACAGAGGAAGACTTGCATTTTTTTGCCCAGCCATATTTATTTGAAGCCGAATACACGGACGCACCAGATACACGTCAGCAGCGTCTTACGTCATCAGCGTCACTGCGGACTCGTGAACGCGGATCCCCAACAGAACCGGAAGACAATACAATGCTGAATAAAGTCGTAGTTTTGGTTATTTTTGGACCAAAATGTATTTCCGATGCTTCAAAACATTCTAACTAACCCACTGATGTCACATGGACTACTTTGTTGATGTCTTTATTTCCTTTCTGGACAAGGACAGTATACCGTTCATACATTTTCAATGGAGGGACAGAAAGCTGTCGGACTACATCTAAAATATCTTAAACTGTGTTCTGAAGATGAACGGAGGTCTTACGGGCTTGGAGCGACATGAGGTTGAGTCATTAATGACATCATTTTCATTTTTGGGTGAACTAACCCTTTAAGTTATAATCACATTGACATGGCTGTATTATTTTTGGTGTTCTTACACAGATGTGAATGACTGTGAAAACCAACCTTGTAAGAATGGAGGCCTGTGTCGTGATCTGGATGGCGACTACACCTGCCAGTGCTCTTCTCCATATGTTGGAAAGCAATGTCAGCAACGTAAGTTTTTTTTATAATGGGAATCTTTTCCTAGTGTTTAGTTTCTAAGAGGTCATTTAATTCTGAGTGTCATATATATGTTTTAGAGTGCCTTTTCGCTGACCCTGAGTTCTAAGGGTTTGATAACAAATTCCAGAGAATCTGAGGTATAGCTGCTTAACAACTGTAGTAAGTCAGGTAGCAATAAGCCGTGAAACAGGAAGAGAGTATAAATTAGAATTCATGCCCTGTTACCCACACCATCTTTTATGGTGCAGGCTGTACATATTTATTGGGGATGGAGGAAGGAGGAATCGTAGAGTCCCAGATCTCTGCTTCCTCTGTACACTCTGGCATTCTTGGGCTGCAGCACTGGGGACCAGAGCTTGCGCGACTCAACAACCAGGGAATTGTAAACGCCTGGAGCTCGGCACCCCAAGACAAGAACCCCTGGATCGAGGTTTGTCAATCAGCCCTTTGATTGAAAAAATTTTTTTTTTCTTTTTTTGCCTCTTTAGTAATAAGAAAAAAACAAATTTTCAAAAACAATTGTACTTTTGAGAATTTATAGAAACTTTATTGAAGTGATAGAATTGTTTTCAAACTTTTTATTAAAAATTTTACTTATAATCTTACTTATGATATTAAGTATAATAACCTTAAAACAAGATGCGCTAAAGGAAAAGTTCTTTATAGTGGCTGAATTTATAGGATCTGTATTCACTAAATTCTTCTATTTGAGTGCCTCAAATTTCACAATTCCTTGTAAAATACAAAAACAATTGTTGCATTCAAGTGTTTTTAAATGTTTACTAACAAATGCAAACCATATTTTTCGATTGGATTTCTTAAATGTTTTTAAAGGGCATTTCTGGTGTACCACACCAGGAAGAGATTTTTTTTTTATAGTTTTACTGTTTTATTCAAAGTATAAACTTAAATTTACAGCCATTCTATGCATTCGTTGCTTGCAAAGTAAATAAATGTGTTTATCGCCTGTTCACATCAAGAACCATAACTATAAAGATAACTGTAATGATAACGACTAGGTTACTAACGTAACCTCGGTTCCCTGAGAGGAGGGAACGAGTATTGCGTAAGAAGCTTACGCTATGGGAAAACTCCTTTTCTCGAGAATACTGAAGTCTTTATGTAAAACGCATTGCAGCTGCACAGCTGACAGCAATGAACGAAGGAAGCTCGGTAATTGGTTGTGCTGCGGCAACTTGCTCGAACCAATGACGGGGCGACTCTGAATGCGCGACCAATGAGCGCGCTTCGCGCCCGCGCGCGTCAGAGCCCACCAAGATGGGCGTGGCCAAGAGCTATTTATTGGGCGCCCCGTCATGAGAGTTCTTTAGGTTAAAACGACTGAAGCGAACTAACCAAGCACAAGCACGGCAGCTTACGCAATACTCGTTCCCTCCTCTCAGGGAACCGAGGTTACGTTAGTAACCGAGTCGTTCCCTTTTGAGAGGTCTCTCCTATTGCGTAAGTAGCTTACGCTATGGGAACACCATGCAAAACGCCGTGCATGCTGAACTTCGCCTTATGATAGCCAGAGGCAGGTGCCTGAGCTGAAAAGCAAAGTTATCATCCAACTAGCCGGCAGAGGCGAGCTTTATATGTGGGAAAAAATACAGACCGGCTAGAAGGCGCTCAGTGTGACACAAGCACATACATAATCTAGATACGAACTCGTAGTTCAACTAGCATCATGCTGATAGTACATTGGAATGCAATGTCGGGACCTGTAGGTTGTAGAACCTGATAAATGTGGACGGTGAGGCCCAGCCTGCCGCCGCACAAATATCCTCGATCGGTATACCGCTCGACCATGCCCAGGAAGAAGCCACACTGCTGGTGGAGTGTGCTTTGACTCCCCAGGGGCATTGAAGTCCCTTAGCTTCATAAGCCAGTGCTATAGCCTCAACTATCCAGTGAGAGATTCTCTGCTTTGAAACGGCGGAACCTTTCGTACGGCCGCCAAAGCATACAAACAGTTGTTCTGTCTGTCTGAATAGGGCAGAACGCTCCAAATACACTCTGAGAGCCCTAACGGGGCAGAGTAGATTAGCGTCGTGTTCGTCTGCTGGAGACGACAGCGCAGTTAGGGAGATAACCTGTGCTCTGAAGGGAGTGTCGAGCACTTTAGGAATATACCCGTGTATGAGGGAGCGCTTGTCGAAAGCGCGTGCAGGTCGCCCACTCTCTTGACCGAGGCGAGTGCCAGCAAGAGCGCAGTCTTAAGCGAGAGCTGTTTAAGGTGCACGGTCCGGAGTGGTTCGAACGGGGGCCCTTTAAGAGCGTCTAGGACAGTAGCTAGGTCCCAGATCAGCACTGAGGGGGGGCGTGAAGGGTTCATCCTCCTAGCGCCGCTTAGGAAACGAATAATTAGGTCGTTTCTTCCCAATGCACGTTCCATTACAGGGTCGTGTGACGCTGTGATGGCCGCCACATATACTTTGAGCGTGGAGGGGGTGCGGCCCGCCTCCAGAAGCCCTTGTAGAAAAGCGAGTACGTTCGTAATCTCGCATGTTTCAGGGTTCAGGCCCTTGGCATTACACCAGTCACTGAACACTTTCCATTTCTGAGCATATAAGCGTCTCGTGGAGGGCGCCCGCGCCTCAGCGATGGTTTTTAGTGCTCCGCTCGTGAGGTTCCTGGGAACCCGTTGAGGGGCCATGCATGAAGGGCCCACAGATCGGGGCGGGGATGAAATATCATCCCGCTGGCCTGACTGAGGAGGTCTGGCCTCAGTGGAATCGGCCGTGGTGCAGATTGCATTTGCATCAGATCTGGAAACCATGTTTGGTTCTTCCAGAGTGGGGCTATCAGAAGCACTGCGTTTTGCTCCTCTCTGACCCGACTGATGACCTGTGGCAGCATCGCGATCGGGGGAAAGGCATATAAGGGGCGGCTCGGCCAGCTCTGGGCGAGCGCATCCGTGCTTTTCGTGAAGAAAAGAGAGCAGTGCACGTTCTCCTTGGAGGGGAAGAGGTCGATCTCCGCTTTGCCAAAGGTTTTCCATAACCACTGAATCGTCAGCGGGTTGAGAGCCCATTCTCCTGGGAGAATCTTGTCTCTGGATAGCATGTCTGCCCCCTGGTTCAGGGCGCCTGGCACATGCGCTGCTCTCAGCGAGCGCAAGTTGTGCTGGGACCATAAAATGAGTCTCCTGGCCATTGAATGCATGGAGCTCGACCTGAGTCCACCCTGGCGACTTAAGTACGACACTACCGTCATGTTGTCCTTTCGGACCAGGACGTGTTCGTTTTTTAGATGTGGAAGCAGGGCTCGGAGAGCCAAAGCGACCGCTTTCATCTCCAGACAGTTTATGTGTAGGCGCTTCTCCGGGTTTGACCAAAAGCCGGAGACAGGCCTGCCCTCGTAAAGGGCCCCCCAACCTATTTTGGAGGCATCTGTCGTTATCAATTTTCTCCTTGTGTTCACACCCAGACTCACGCCTGACTGGTACCAGTCGGCGCATTTCCAGTGCGTCAGGGCTTTTATACAGCCTTGGTTCGCTCTAATTAAAAGGTGGCCCGAACGCCACGCGTGAGTAGGGACGCGGCTCTTGAGCCAGCGTTGGAGAGGGCGCATATGCAACAATCCTAGCTGGAGTACGGCCGATGCTGAGGCCATGAGACCGAGCATCCTCTGAAACCGCTTGACGGGGGCGCGCGCGCCCGCCCTGAATGATGTTGCAAGGCGCCGGATGGTGAGCGCGCGCTCTGATGAGAGACGCGCTGTCATTTGCATCGAGTCTAGAACTATTCCCAGGAAAGAAATCCTCTGGCTGGGAGATAGTATGCTTTTTGCAAAATTGATTCTTAGACCCAGGCATTCTAAATGGCTGATAATCCAAGATCTGTGTGTTATTAACTGACTCTCTGATTGTGCTAGGACCAGCCAATCGTCGAGATAATTCAGTATTCGCACTCCCCTTCGTCTCAAGGGGGAAAGTGCTGCATCGATACATTTCGTGAATGTACGGGGAGCCAGGGACAGGCCGAACGGAAGTACTGTGTACTGGTAAGACTGTCCCTCGAAAGCGAATCTCAGAAACGGCCTGTGATGAGGCGCTATTGGAATGTGAAAGTAAGCATCTTTCAGATCCACTGAGAGAAACCAATCTCCTGGGCGTACTTGCGCGAGGATATGCTTGGTTGTTAACATTCTGAACGAGCGAATCATTAGTGCTTTATTCAGGTGTCTGAGATCTAGGATGGGGCGGAGACCGCCATCCTTTTTCGGGATGAGAAGATAGCGGCTGTAAAAACCTTCCTCGCTCATAGAGGGGGGAACAGTTTCCACAGAGCCCTTTTCTATTAGTTTGCGCACCTCGGTGCGTAGAACATGTGAACACTCCTTTCTCACTTTCGTCTCGACCACAGTCGTAAAACGTGGTGGTCTGTGAGCGAACTGGAGCGAGTATCCGTGCTTTACTATATCCAATACCCATTTCGGCATATCTGGAATGTTTTCCCATGCCGCTGCGTGTACAGATATGGGCTGAATACAGGCTAGGGGCGGGCCGCTGTGACGTAGGGACCCGGCTAGCGAATCGCCTGAGCTCGTAGCTCTCAGAGGCGCGGGCGCGCGCTGAGCAGCTGAGTGAATTGGCGCGTGTGTGATTACAACAGCGCGCGCTGAGTCTGTAAAACTCGCAGCCTGAGCTGGAGTTGTGTTTGACACTGTAAGGACAGTGTTTATAAGTGGGGGTGCATAAACAGTGGTAGGCACACACGTCACTTTTATAATGTTTCCCGCTTTTACTGGGGGTGAATTTATAACTGTGTGAACAGTGCTTGTGTGTAGTGGTGCGTACATGACCGTAGGCACGTGATCTACATTCATGGGGCGCGCAGCCTGAGCTGGGAATGAATTTGGCACTGTTTTGACAGTATCTGGGAATGCACACTTTGTGGACATGTGAACCCTTAGTGACACAGGCAGAAAAAGACTCTTTTTGTGTTTTCTGTGCGTCGCCGTAAAAACGGCGTTTGTTTGCAGGTGAGCGAGCTCTTTGACTGGCCCATTGACTGCTGTACGGACATATCCAGCCGCCTGTAAGGGGACTGGGTAATGTTTGAGCTTTTGCAGAGAGAGTGGTCCGGCTTTTGCGAGACACGCACTCTCTCTTCTCATTCCTGTGGCTAGGACGGCTTTCGAGGCTCAGGGTTCAGCACAATCTTGGGCCGAGGACCCCGTCGCTCAGACGGCGGCTTGCGGTTGTGAGAGCGCGAGTGGCGTCGAGTGTCAGCCTGAGGCGCGGGCTGAGAGGCGGTGGGAGCTGTTATAGCCCGCTGCGGCTGTAGCGGTCTCTGTCTGCTCTGCGATGAGCTAGAGCGCTTGGGCAGGAAATGCCGCATAGCTTGTGAAGCGTTCTGGGCCTCAGTGAAGCGTTCGGCGAAACCCTTAACCGCCGGTCCAAACAGCCCGCTGGTGGAGATAGGCGCGTCGAGAAATGGCCCCTTATCCGCGTCCTTCATCTCCGTCAGAGTTAACCACAGATGGCGCTCGAGAACAGTCAAATTAGCCATGATTGGCCACGGCCTCCTCGAGGGGCGGTGTTCCCTCGTAGCCTCTTTCCTTCGCGCCGTCCACAGAGGAGAGCGAAGAAGAAAAAGAAGGCTTTAAGCGCGCAGAGTGGGGGGCTTTCCACGACTTGGTGAGTTCGTCGTGAACTTCCGGGAAGAAGGGAGTAGGCCTTTGCCGAGGGGCCTGCTGGCGCCCCTGCAGAAACCATTCATCCAATCGGCTCCGGGTTGGTTCTTCGGGAGAAGACCAATCGAGCCCGAGGACTTCCACGGCCTTAGAAAGGACAAGGATAATCTCGGTATCCATGGTGGAGCCCCCGCTCGTGCTAGCTAGCGTCGACGGGGCGGGGTCAAGAGTGGAGCCCGGCCAGTCGACCGATGCAGCGTCGATGGACAAGCTGTCATCTATTCCCCCATCGTCCTCGGACGCGCCGAAAGTCACAAGGCCCACCGCTCTGCTAGAGGGGTGTAGGTCCGGCTGGGTGAACTGAACCGGCGGTGGGGAAGGCAAGAGCGGCGGTGAAGCACGCGGAGACCAGCTCGGCGTGACGTCACTGAGCTCAGGTTCAGGAAGCCTCTGTGAGCGGCGCTTTTTCTTAGTGCACGGCTCAAACAGAGGGGTGGCGGCGATGGGCTCGCTCACGGCGAAAGCGGCGAGGCGAGCCCGCAGTGCGGAGAGACCCAGGTCATCACATTCCGGGCATCCGCCCTTGGTCAAAGCAGCTTCTGCGTGGTCCCGGCCCAGGCAGCGAGCGCAGATGATGTGACGATCCCCGTCCGGGAGAAGGTCTCTGCACGACATGCAGGAAGGCATTTGAAACAACGGCTCAGAAAATTTGCTCTTTTACAAGTGTCGCGGGGCGAACAGATGTAAAGATACTTGCGTGTGTGGCACGCCGGATGGCTCAGTAGGATGGCGTTCGAAGGCGGCTGAAGGTGCCGACGTCCTCGTAGCAATCCCGCTGGTATGCTTTTCGACGGCAGCGAAGGCTTCAATAATCCGGAGGAACCAGCGAAGAAGGTGTTCGCTGAAGGAGATTAAATCTAAAGAACTCTCATGACGGGGCGCCCAATAAATAGCTCTTGGCCACGCCCATCTTGGCGGGCTCTGACGCGCGCGGGCGCGAAGCGCACTCATTGGTCGCGCATTCAGAGTCGCCCCGTCATTGGTTCGAGCAAGTTGCCGCAGCACAGCCAAAGACCGAGCTTCCTTCGTTCATTGCTGTCAGCTGTGCAGCTGCAATGCGTTTTACATAAAGACTTCAGTATTCTCGAGAAAAGGAGTTTTCCCATAGCGTTTCCCCATTACGCAATAGGAGAGACCTCTCGAAAGGGAACTATTTTACTGTCCACAGCCATTGGAATGGACAATAATATTCTGTTTATTATAAGCGTGTGCTGCAGTTTTGCTCGAGCTCTTTTAAAGTTGACTGGATTCCGATTAGCTGTCAATGGTTTTGCTGTTCATTAGCTGTAAAAAAAAAAGAAGAAGAAAAAGAAAAGAAAAAGTTGGCACACCACAGCTCCAAAAATTATTTGTTCTCACCCAAGGTGACATTTCGAGCCAAGTCATCAGACAATCAACTCATAAACTGATAAGCCCATACACCATAGAACTACATCACATGATCAACGACATGACAAAAAAACATATATATCAACACAAGGGCAACAAACAAATCACATAACTAGAATAAAAGTGAAAACATCAATTAACTGAAAACAATAAACATATCAATAAAAGAATACCTGACTACAAAAGAAAATGTACCAACAAAAAACAAAATAATACAATAAATCCAAGCAAAATAAAAAAAATTTGTTATTAGGTTGTTGGGGATTGCCCCACTGAATGCAGGTTCTTTAATGGTCTTACCCACTTCAAATACTCTGATCAGGGAGTAGGAATCATCACATCTTTTCCACCTTTTAATTAATGTGCAGGGTTTCACCATATGAACATATTAATTATGCATTGGAGGTAGTTTCTGTAATAAACCGAAGTAAATAAGTAAATGTTAAACATACATGCCCACATACTGTTGTGATAAACAGTACATTACCAATTAAACAATCTCAACAGCTCTCTCAAAGTGTGTTAGCAGAATAAGAAACAAGTAAACAGAATATAAAAGAGCATAAATAACTTAAGGTAACTTACATTGTACAGCGTCCTCATTATGGTATTACAGTATAATAGATATAGAATATCTTATTAAGATGTATATCCATAGTTAAACGAGGTATGGCCAATATTAGCGAGATGAGCCACGATGCTAGCGGCACTTTCACGTGCGTTTCACATGACAAACTGATGCCGGGCATACACCAAAGGATTTTCACAGTCCCAGACTAAAGACCGGCAGTCTATAGGAATCTTACTGGAGTCTCGGCGCGCTCCCGTCGTCTCGATCGTTAAATGTGAGGTGATAATCTGCAGTCGGCGACCCGATTTATGCCAGTCTTTCTCTAGTCTTTCATATCAAACATGTTTGATATTATCGCAAGTCTTTAGTCTGAGACTAAAAACTGTGAACCCAAGTCTTTAGATGTGAGCTGATAATCTTATAAAGTCTTTTCTAAATCTTTTCAAAGTCTTTAGGTGTACAGAAAGCATAATATACATAAAGATCGCGAGACACCTGCGACTTACAGGCTAAATGTTTTGATGTTTGAAATAATCTCAGCAGTATAAACTTCCAGTATTACAAATATAAAGTCAGGAAATAAACTCACTTTGTCAATAACTTTTGTCCTGCACTCAGAGATGCTGCACGGGTGAAAGAAATGCGTCATATTCTGACAGCTCTGTATGCGTAAAGCTAGTGTTATACTTTCCGTGTGCGCTAGGGTCCGCGTGAAATAAAAATCGTCATCGGAAGGTGTGCGCAGAGGCTACTTGCGGACGTCCGCGTGCCTCCCATTTTTTGTCAATATAGGTTAAAGGGATACTCCACTTTTTTTGGAAATAGGCTCATTTTACAACTCCCCCAGAGTTAAACTTTTTAAGTTTTGCAGCAGGCGCAATGTCATATCATCATATCATTGCGCCTGCTGCACTCATGGTACGGCAGTAAAGTTTCTTGATTATTACGCAGGAATGAGAGTATAGGTCCTAGCCATATCAGCCTAGAAAATCGCAACTTTACATTTTCCGTCGGTCTTAGTGCACGATGTAACTACAGAAGAGTCAAGTTTTAAATGGGAAAAATATCGAAACACTTTGGTCATTTTTTTTTTTTTGTTGAGAAATGCTAATGGTCTTGTCCACTTCAATGATGTATGCTAAGCTATGCTAAAAGTGGTACCCTACCGCCAGAACCGGAGATCGACTGACTGGATTCAAAAACTGTAAAACTCAACAGTTTAACTCTGGGGGAGTTGTAAAATGAGCCTATTTCCCCAAAAAAGTGGAGTATCCCTTTAAAACCACTGGAAAAAGCTGATATAGCCGATCTACTGCACATGCGTGGAACGCGTTCACCTAGTGGACCTCAGCAGACAGTATAAATACAAGTACTCCTCGTCCGTGCTGTCCGCAGCTGTCAATGTACATCCAAACTGGAGTATAACCGAGCCTTACGGAGAACGCGTCACTTACGCCAAATTCGCATCCAATAAAATTGCGTACTACATACTTTCCATATGTATTAAGTATTCTACATAATACACCCTTAAAAGATATAGAATACAACAGTCTATAATACTTAAAGACATACAATGTAAAGAATTCACAACAAGGTGATAATGTGTTCAAAATTTAAATCCAATATGCTTCACGGTTTAAAAGCAAATTGTTAATATCACCTGGTCTTAGAGTAATTTGACTGCTTCAATGCCAATATATTGCAGTGTAGAAACCGAATGACTCAACTTAAAAAAAGTGTTGTGCTACTAGACTTCTAGGGTTATGATGCCACCCCCTCTACATTTCCCATCATCCTCCCTGGCCCTCACCTGCATGCACTTCCCAGTCACATAGATCGCTGTCACCTGTCAACAATCTTCACTGATCATCATCCAGCACTATATAACTCTTCCCACTGCAGTTCACCATTGTCTGGTCTCGTCATTCCCTTAAAGAACACTTACCTGACTCCTTACCGCGATACCTACCAGTACGATTCGTCTTCAGTCATCTGCTTCCTTCATCCGTCATCACCTGCCTTGATCCCCATTTCTGTACCAGATATCCATCCTGAACACTATATTCATCAGTTACTCGCCTGCTTCCATCCTTGCTATCACATACTTCTGCAAATAAACCTGTTGATTACTTTACCTGTGTGAATCCTTCTGTTTCATGACAATGACATTAGCTTTTTTACAAGAAATCATGCCTCAGATCTGAATTTTCCCTGTATATGGATGATTAAAAGTTCGTTTTATGCGTAAAAATACATTGTTGACAACCTCCACACTTACAGTTACCAGAAGGTGTTACTCAAAAAAAAAAAATTTGTGTTGGGTGAGGAACAGATAAATCAGTTCTTACTAGCATACTGCGTAGATTTGGAGGTCTCTTGACTTAGACCACATGAGGTGGTTTTGCACAAATCAATTGTAGATTGGGGTCACTCTCAACAATCTACCAGTATTTCTCAATTATACCTTCGATGTCTTAATTTGACAATGGAGAATTTTGGATAAAGCAATTAACTCGCTGTTCTTTACATTTAGATCTCTTGACCAGGCAATCTTGAGAAGAGTTACTAAAACGTTCTACAGCAGATTGAATCCACTCCTCATTGTAAGCTCTCTGCCTGAACCTGTCTGCCAAGATCCCTGCTTGATGTTGATAATCCTAATCTCTACTACAGATTCTAAGAATGCGGCTAAATTGGGAGATATGTAGGGAAGACTTAAGAGGAACAGGGTGATACGATTACCCATGTAATAGCATGTTACGGTCAGTGGGGTTACGATATAAACTAGTTTCAAGCCCAGTTTCAGTGAGAATAACATTTACATCTAAAACATGTATTTGATCCTGCTGGATCCATCTTAAATGTCAATGTAATCAGTGTTTGCATTAACAAGACTATGAAACCCTAAAAACTGAGATTCTGTGCCACTCTAAATGAAGAAAATATCATCAATGTAATGCTTCCACAACACAATAAATTGAGTAAACGGATTAGATACTTGATTGTGTACACAACTGTTCTTCCAACAGCCCACAAAATAAAGATGAAAAAAATTATATATATATATATATATATATATATATATATATATATATATATATATATATATATATATATATATATATATATATATATATCATGTTCTCACCACAGTTGACCTTTCAAACCAAGTGGCTCTTCGTCAGACAATGAACACTTACTATACACTGATAAGCCCATATACTGTACACCATAGAACTACATCACATGTTCAACCAGATGAAAAAAAATAGACTCAGTATAATGGTAACAAACATATCACATAGCTAAAATAAAAGTTAAAACATCAATTAACTAAAAACAATAAATATATCAATCAACATAACTGTTCATCAGCTGGAAAAATCCTTCTGAAAATGATTCCTCTGGGCTTTCACTGAGACAAATATTAATCATGCTATAGAGCAGTGTTTACCAACCCTGTTCTGGAGACACACCAACAGTACACATTTTCGAACTCTTACTAGTCAAATACACCTGATTCAACTCATCAGCTCATTAGCAGAAGACTCCAAGAGCAGAAATGTATGGGTCAGAGAAGGGAGACATCCAAAATGTGCACTGTTGATGTGCCTCCAGGTACAGGGTTGGAGAACAATGCAATAGAGGAACAAGATGGAACTAAAATGGTTCAGTTTGTTTTTGTGTACATGATATTCACACTTCCTCTCCTTGATTTTCTAATTTTAGATTGACATGCAGAAGAAGATGCGTCTCACTGGAATCATCACCCAAGGAGCCAGCCGCTTGGGGACAGCTGAGTTTGTCAAGGTTTTCAAGGTGGCATCCAGCTTTGATGGCAAAACATACACAGTGTACAGAGCGGATGGCCAGAGAAAAGACAGAGTAAGAAATACAACTTTATCAATACAGCACAAGCCTTCCTTAAGTGCTTAAAGCTATTATCATTCCCTGACTCAGTATTTTTTCAGGTGTTTATGGGAAATACAGATAATGATGGAACAAAGACAAACATGTTTGACCCTCCCATTGTGGCCCAGTATATTCGAATCATTCCTATGGTGTGCCGTAAAGCTTGTACTCTCCGGATGGAAATTGTGGGCTGCGAGCTTAATGGTAAATTCATTTGAGTTAACTATGAATCACTGTTTTTTTATATGAATCACATTTTCATGTTTACTAATTCTTAGCATTTAGCACTCTCATTTTCCCTAACATGACAGTACAGTTCAGCACAACTGGTTGCACTGATCCGCTGGGCATGAAGTCCCGTCTCATCTCTGACGTGCAGCTTACAGCATCTAGTATTTTCCGTACATGGGGTATAGATGCCTTTACCTGGTACCCCCACTACGCTCGCCTGGACAAGCAAGGCAAGACTAACGCTTGGGCGGCGGCAAACAACAATCGCTCAGAGTGGCTCCAGGTGAGACTGTGCCATGACTTGTCTAGTTTTTAGAAAGCTGTTTTGATCTTCTATCTGCTGTTGTTTCCCTTCTCATCAAAATGTATTCCTTGAAAACATTGAAATCGTAATTGCTAAAGAATCATAACAGGACATGCATAGATCTACCTAAAGACAAGAACAACTCTAAATTTGTAGCTAACGCTATTCCATTATTTTTTCTTATTTTAAGAAATCTCATCAATTATTTTGCAGGTAACTGTGGACCGTAGTCTGACGTTTGCCTCTGATGTTTAATGTGTTTTTTCTCATGTCACAGCTGGATTTGGAGAAACCTAAAAGAGTCACAGGCATCATCACTCAGGGAGCAAAAGACTTTGGAGTTGTGCAGTTTGTTTCAGCCTTTAAGCTCGCTTACAGTAATGACGGACTAACATGGAGCATTGTGAAGGATCAAATAACGAGAACAGATAAGGTTACAGTGACGACAATATCTCTGCTTTATTTATATACTGCTGTTAAACCATTCTCCTGTTTATTTATTTATATTTTTAAAAGAAATTAATATGTTTAATCATTAAGGAATTATTAAATTGATCAAATGTGACAGTAAAGACATTTATAATGTTACAAAGATTTCTATTTCTAATAAATCCAGTCCTTTTGAGCTTTCTATTCATCAGGGAATCTTGAAAAAAAAAGTAAATATGTAAAAAATATTGATATTAATAATAATACTAATAAATAATAATAAATCAGCAAATTAGACTGATTTCTGAAGGATTATGAGACATTATGAGTAATGATGCTGAAAATTCCGCTTTGCCATCACAGGAATAAATGACACTTAAAAACATAGAATTTTTTTGAATTGTAATAATTTCACAAAATTCATGTTTTTACTGTATTTTTGTTCAATTACATTAAATCGTTATTGTAGGGAGCAGTATTGCATGCTGCCACTCATACTTTTTTGTTAATTGGGTACAGTGACTATTAGGATTACATTGTCAATGAACAAGGAAATCAAATAATTTTCAAACTACTAACTCCACTTGAGTTATTTTCCTTTATCAAGTCTTTATTTTAACAGAATTCTAAAATTGCTCAAAGCACATAAATATTAAATTTAGTTAAGTTCATTTCATCTGACTAATTGAAATGTTTGGGTTTTTTCCCTGTAGATTTTCCAAGGCAACATTGACAACAACACATACAAAAAGAACTTGTTTGAGCCTCCGTTCTTTGCCCGATTTGTGCGGTTTCTGCCCTGGGAGTGGCACGAGCGGATAACTCTACGCATGGAGCTGCTGGGCTGTGATGATTAGTGAATGTGCTGAAGACTCTGCACTGCCTTTGCCTAATGTCTGCTGGTTATAGCTGATGATTTGTTTCAATATACATTAGCTTCAATTGTTGCTCTGTATTTTATTGTATTGATGTCATTATTTTCATGTACTTTTGAAGGGTTCAGTTGATCTAATTTTTAATGCCTTTTGGCACAACTTCGATTTTATGAAATCACCTTTTAACCAAGTTTCAGAGAATATTACAAAATTTGAAAAACATCAACCTGTAATGAACAAGGAGACTAATTGTAATGCTTTACTAAAATTGTTAGTCCAACAACCAATGAACATTCTTGTATTTCAAAATAGATGTCCTGATTTATAATGAAATATACAAACTATAAGTAAATATCTTTTACTCTTATCCTTATATTTGGCCACCAAGGTGAGAAAACCTATCCATGAAGCACCTGCTTCCACCTGTCTTAAATATTACATCCCACTAGTGATAGTGTCCAATAGTTGACCTTATTCTGCCTTTTAGCACACAGAGGAAAAAGGTCAACTTGTAAATTTCTGTAAGCACACAAATACTGTCTAGAATATTTTTTCTGAACTAATCTCGACTGACTGGAGTACATTTATATACAGTATGGGTCTGTTCGAAACAGTGCTGTAAATTAGAAATGAATTGAAAACACTCCAGGAACATGTAATTGTTCAAATGTCACGTTAAGAGAGTGGCTCACATCAATTGACTCGTTTGCACTGCAGTTGCTCTACACTTTATACTACAGTTTATACATTTTATAACTCTTTTATCTGAGTCAATGTAAACAACCAAATTGAAATAGAATTGCAAATATTGAGTATATTTTGTAAAACACGTTGTCTTTAACAATATTAATAAATATGTTAAATATTTCTTCTCCTTGTATGTGGCTCAAACTGAGGAAGAGATTCAACGTGCTTTTTCAAAAATAAATGTGTTTGAGACTAGGTGGTCTTTTAATCTCAAAATAATAGATTCAGAAATAAAATATTCTTAGATATGTAGCTTTGGATTCCCTTCTCTAAGTCAAAAGCATGGAGTGTATTGCTACATTATGTGTGTGATCGTACATTACGAAGTATGATCTATAATCAGACTTTTCAACACCTGGGGCCAGTTGCATAAACATAGCCAGTATGTTCAGAACAAATCTGACCATTTAAATTGTGCAACTGACTAATGGAATCAGTAATACTGCTTGCATGTGCTTTTTATTGAATAAAACTTTATTTATTTATGAATATCATGTCCCTGGACTAGTAATAGCAATGTTTTTTTTTTTTTTTGTGTGTGTGTGTTTTTTTTTAAATATTTATTACTTATGTTAAAAAAATTACATAATATAGCAGTAAATATTTTGAAATAGCAAACACATTTTAAATACATTTAGTGTTTAGTTAGTATATTATAGATATTGGTCGGTGCATGTGAATTTGTAAATATATTTAATGTTTAGTGCTGTTTTGGCAATTTAATATTCTGGCATTTGTAGACAACAAAAATACCAGAACAGATGTCATGCATTAAATAGGCCAGAAGATGGCAGTAGGCATTGCCTACAGACTCTGTAACAAGGCTCTCTGGGCGACATAGGAGAAACAGGTCCGAAGTGGCTAAAAAGGGGTCTATTCAGTCACAGGGAGTTAATTTCTTCCACTCCACCCGATTAGGCAAACATTATCATCTGTTTTAAAATACATTTCTAGACTGGGTTGGGTGAGGTAAACCCCATTTTCTTTCCAATAGGCTACATTGTGAATAACCTCTCTTAGCCTACTCTTTGCTCTACTGGCCAACACACAAATCAGTCCTGTATTAAACGTGATGTATGGAATGTTTTAATGGAAAGTAGTTGCATTTGCTATAATACAGTTATTCAAACACAAAGATCATCTGAAGACATTCTTGGAAAATATTAAAAGCTCTTAATTTATAAACAATAGATTATTACAATGACAGTATAGTTTCCCCCCATGTTTACACTATTGAATTGTGTTACTCATCCATCTCAATGAAATAAATGATGGGTCTTCTATGCCATAGAGTATGGTTCTGCTTGTAACTTATAAGAAAAAAAAATCCTTTAAGAAATGTTTGTGCATCTTCTGCAGTTCATGCTGCATTCGTCATTTCAACTGTATCAGATGAAAATAAAGCTATACTCTATAAAAGAGCCTTTGGGATGAAAGAGGCACAGCCTCTTGTACTAAGTAAGCAGTCTCTTCACTGAAACAGGCAAAATGTAAAATATTCTCAAGGCACTTGTCATTAATAGTTCTATCTGACCTATTATTAGAAAGATCTGATCTAGGATCATTCTTGTAGCACTATGCCCTGCATAGTCTTGGGCGAACGGTTCACATCTGACAATCAAGTAAATTTCCATGATTAGGTTTTACATTCATAATCTGACTGGATTTGACCACCTGTCTGATGTTGTTTATGTATTTATGGCTTTTGTGAGGAAAAGACGGATACGCCCAGTCAAAGATGGATGTACTATGTGTTATACTGTGAGAAATCAAAAAATCTCATTTCACATCATATTATGAATCAGGCATAACAAAATAATGACATCCTTGTGCAAGTTGTATTCTTATCTGTCTGGTTAGGTATTAGAAATAAATAAGATTTTTTGTAAACGTGTTTTATGGCTATAAACTTTTCTAGGTTTTCATATTTCACATTTCATCATGTACGTTGTGAATGTACCTACAATTTGGCATACTAGCAGAGAAACAGAATATTTTTGTGTCCTTCAAAGAGGAAGAACTGGGCACTTCCAGCTCTTCACTCGGTGCCTTTTACCAAAAGGAAAACCTTCTGCTAAAATTTTCAGACATCTTTAAGAATAGTGCTAGTATTTGATTTGTTAGTCTCTGATATTTAATGCAGGGATGAGACAGATCGCTGCATCATGGCAATACAAGATGGGCACTTATCTTTGAAAATAACACTTTTTAATCAGAAATGTATTTTCTTAATTCAGTGTCTTGGAAAATAAATATAAAACTTGTACTGTTTTAATAACCAAAGTCTAACTCTTAAAGTGTCCTTAGAGATATTTCTCCAATATTGTTTTACTAGCTTTATGAGAGTGATGAACAGAAGATTCCTTTTGCAGTCCGGATTTTCCCTCTATAAATGCAAAAACAAAAAGAAAACATTTCAGTACCTTTTACAGAACATTACAGAACAGTACATAGACAAAAGAGATTCAACAAATAGTTATTTTAAATCAATTGTTCTTTTTTTATCTTTTAAATGTAAGGGAAGGGTATGATTAAAATATACGGTATTTGCCCGGTTTCACAGACAAGGTTTAAAGGTGCAGTGTGTGATTTTTAGAGGCATCTAGTGGTGAGGTTACGAATTGCAACCAACAAAAGTTATGGTGGCCGACAGGAAAAGATGTCATCGTCTGAGATAACAGAGAGTAGCCTGTTCAGCAATGAGGTTTCTTTACAAAGATAAATTAAGAAATGATGTTCACTTTATTATTCAGTAAAACAATATGTTATGCGAAAATTACTGTTACTTGTTCATTATTGTGTCAGTGTTTTATTCGCTGAGTTTTTAACGAAGAACAACATTGTAACGAAACGCGTTGTCCGTTTAGGGCTACTTTAGAAACATGTCGGCGCATTTCAATGTAAGGGGACCCGCGGTATGTAGATAGAAATGTCTCATTCTAAGGTAATAAAAACATAACGGTTCATTAAGTAAGGTCTTTATACACCACTGAAAACATAGTTATGTATATGATATTGCATTTATGTCAACAGATCCTCCTAAACATTACACAATGCACCTTTAAGGCTAGTTCCAGACTAAAATGCATGTTTGAGCTGTTTTAACTGAGCTGTCTACTATGTGTTTACGTAGTTAACCCAGCGCAGCGCTTCCTGGTTTTACGTCAGAACACCGGCTCATCATTGGCCGGCTTCTGCATCAGCATCACACCCATGTGTTGTGGTGCTCACGTGAACAGCGTCGGCCAATAATGAGCCGGCGTTCTGACGTACAACCATTTTCAACATTGATGATAATGAGAAATGTTTCTCAAGCAGCAAATCAGCATATTATAATGATTTATGAAGGATCATGTGACACTGAAGACTGGAGTAATGATGCTGAAAATACAACTTTGCCATCATAGGAGTAAATTACAATTTAAAATATATTCAGATTGAAAACAGTTCTTTTAAATCGTTATAGTATTTCACAATGTTACTGTTTATACTGTATTTTGATCAAATAAATGCAGCTTTGTTGAGCATAAGAGACTTCTTTCAAAAACATTTTATAAAATCTTGCTGAGCCCAAACTTTTGAACTGTAGTGTAAATATATATATATATATATATATATATATATATATATATATATATATATATATATATATATATATATATATATATATATATATATATTATATTTTTTAATCTAAATATCAAGTTTTTTTAACAGATTTGAACAAAAACTGGTTTTCACTAGTTTTTGGCAATGCTTAAATAGCTTACTTGATATGCATTGCATTTGTGGCTTCTCCCACCGTCCATCTGCCATGCAGCGGATCACAGGTAGGTGGCGCTGTATGAAGTTTTCACTGCACTGGTATCTGATGATAGAATTCACCTGGTAACGATGTTTCTTGTTTCCAAACATCCTTGCATTCTCCACTTTAGGAGGTTGTTCACATGACACTGGAAGAGAGGAAGTAAAATTCAAACATCACATCATGCTTTCTTACAATGATGAGATTTGTTTGTGTTTGGTGGTGTGCATACCTGGACCTGTTTTGCATGTGAAAGGTAGGTGGTAGTTGCAGGGAACGTCATTCCATTGGCCATTTTCATGCCAGATCATTACAACACAGTCTTCACCAGAGTTAAAATAATTGTCGGGCTGGTTAGGTCTCCAGTTCTCATATTGCTAAGCAGAGGAAGAGAAAAGTCTTACAATCAATCAAACAGCTATACACTCTTAAAAACAAAGATTCTTTATCGCCATCTACTGTTATGTTTAAGAGTGTTTTTGTAGAATTATAACTTCTCGGCAAGATTTAGGCATACCAGGGGGGTCCCATCTGACCAACGGAAGTCATTTTCCACCGTTTTATCATTCAGTCCAATCCACTGATAGTCTTGTGCGTATGCTGTTACAAGAAGAGGTTGATTACTTGTAATCGAGAAACAACACACATACTTAGAATCATAAACACACATACAGAGATGCATAATGGCACTCACAGTTTATGAAGGCTTGCTCCTCTGGAGTGATAATGCTCACCAGGTGAGCATTTAAGTCTCGACAGCGTTGCTCAGCGTCCAGCCAGGTCTCTCTCTCCGAGAAATGCAAGTAACAGTTGCTATGAAACTTAGTCCAGCCCTCCTCACAGCTGTGCAGATCTGAACCAACATCAGGTGGCAAATTTAACAATGTTTCACCAGGTGATTTACCTCTAAGACCACAATCACAAAATGTATCGTCACTGACACAGGATAAAAGGGATAGTTCACCCAAAAAATTTTAATTCTGTCATCACTTACTCACACGTCATTCCAAACCCGTAAGACTTTTGTTCATCATCGAAACACAAATGAAGGTGTTTTTAATGAAACCTGGGATATTTCTGTCCCTTCCCCCAATGGAAAGTCCATTCCACCAAAACTTTGCATAGCTTTAAAAAATTTAAGACATCTAAAAGTTATCTATAAAAATCAAGCAGTCTAAGTCTTCTGAAGAGAAAAAAAAAATCTCTTTATATGATTTGATTATATATAGATTTAATTTATGCTTTTATTCACATATAAACATTGATCAACACACATACTTAAAGCACATCAAATATGGTAAACGGAAGCTCACTTGTACTTCTGTGACATGCGAGAATGAACCTCATTGGTTCTCATGCTACTGTATTTGAAGTAACAAAGTTGGAAAATGAAATTGACTTTTAATAGAGGGACAGAAATCTAACAGGTTTCATTAAAAATCTCTTCATTTGCATTTAGAAATTGAACAAAAGGCTTGGATGAGGGTGAGTCAATGAGGACAGAATTTTCATCTTTGGGTGAACTATCCCTTTAATACTTACTGTACATGCAAATAGGGAACAAATGACAGATGTACGATGGAATGTGGTGAGGGATATGGATAAAGTCACTTTATCTTTCAGTGTTTAAAACCAGTGAGTGTTTTAAGCAAGCAGCAAATGCCTTTTACGTGACATAATATCAGCTTATCAGATAAAGTGATTTTCCACAATCGTAAGTATTCCAGTAGACTGACGATTAAATTCCATATGAAGCCAAGAGAAACGTCCCGCAGAAAATTATCAAATGAGATATTTTTGGTCTCTGCTAAGATGGAAAATTTCTGTTTCCCTCAGTTCCCTCAGAGAGTCTGCCCCTTTCTGTCTGAGTTACTGAAGGGTTGTAGTTTCTTTCTATATTTTTACAGTAGCTGCAAACACATCATTTCATCCTGTATGACCCTGAGGTTTAGCCGCGAAACTGCAACAGATTTCCAGAAATGGACTGGGAAAATCTCCACAAAAAAACAAATACGTCCTTTGTTTCTGTGGGACACTCATTGCACCATAACGACATCTACAGTTGTGTGTCACCTTGAAGGTTTTTGAAAGACCGTTAGTAGAATTAGCTGAAGCAGCCTCATACCAATCTCACAGCGGTCTCCTTCGTAGCTGGGCAGACATAAGCATTTGAAAGTGTCCTCTACCTCCACACAGGTGGCTCCATTGGTGCAAGGGTTTGAATGGCAAACATCAACCTCTGCAAATAAAGGTTTAGCGATTAAAGCTGACTACTATGAAGATGCCCTGAGGTAGGCCAAGCTTAGCAGAGAGCATCATTGAATCAGAACTCATGGAGCTGCTTCTACACTGTAAGCCAATCTCTTGAATAATTATACCATCAATACTTTGATAAGCTGAGAAGACACACTCAGTAAATTGTGGTACATTGAAGGAGAGATCAGAGTCAGTAGTGGTTACTGTAAGAGCGCTGACCTGGGATGAGTTTTTATGCCTCTCATGAGGAGCAGATCAGCACTCTTACAGTCCCAGAAACAGAGGCAGAATTTTAGAGTTCAGATTCATGTGAAGATGGACGAGTAGTATGAGCATGTACCAGGTGTTAGCAGGCGTGCTGATTAAACCAGACTGCAGCAAAGGCACAGCTGAACAAAAACAACACAGGTGAACAGTCACTGAAAAGACATCTGGACACAAGAGCTGAGTAAGTTGAAAATTACTTATCCACACACATGCCACATAACCTGTAAAATGGACTGTGAGGACACGAATCGGGCATGAGCAAACTGAACATAAGTTATTCATAAATGAAATACAAACAGTGAGACACTTAGAGACAATCATTTGATTAATTTAAACACAAATATCAGCAACAACATATGTGAAAGGCATAATAAAATGCTTCTCAAAATGTCAAACACAACATTTTGAAAAGTTCCCATAATTTATGTGACTTTGCAAGACCTTATGATATAACTGATTCAATTCAGTCTGACTCACCATACTGGCACTCTTCTCCATGCAGTCCAGGTGGGCAGTGACAGAGGCCCACCCCATCCTTCACTGAACACAACCCAGCTCCACAAGGGTTCGAATCACATGGGTTAAGAGAGGCTGTTATGGTTTTTGAGAAAGAGAGAGAGCAAGACATGAAACCATGATACAAAGAGCAGTTTTTGTCCCCAGAGGTGAGTAGAAATAGATATCTATATTAGGATGCACCCATGAGTATTATTTTTATGCTATGGGCGATAATCATCCAATTGTAACAGATTATCAAAAAAATAAAAAACATGTAGGGTAGGGACTTGGTTCTATCCATCAGTTTTTGATAGTGTGTTGCACTAAAAAATTAATGCAAGCTTCCAGTCAGTTAAAGTGAGGTAGGGTTCAAGTGGACTAAATTATTTGAAAAGTCCTGCATACGCCACCAGAAAGAATTCTTTAATTTTCACCAGAAATTTAAGTATCCAAATCTGGCCAACATAATACAATAAAAAAAAATTAATACTGGCCAATAACGGATATGGTATCGATGTGTCATGAATCTCTATTCTATATTTTAACAAATATTATGCAAAAGGAATCTCACCATTCATATCAGGTCCTTCGGTGAGAGATGGACTCTGTAAAGAGGCAGGCTCTGTGGTAGAAGACAAAGCCGCAGAAGTAACAGCGTCAAGTTGACTGATGATTCCCTCTGGTTCTGAATAAGACCCTGCAGCATCACTGTACAGGCCTGATGGCCCTTGAGCAGGTAGTACAGCTGAAGGAGCATCACTGGAGTTTGCCGTGGATTCACTTTGGTCATCTCCACTACCTGAGGACAGCCTGACGTTGCCACTATACTCCACCTCTCCCCTTCCTAGCTCCATTCCTTGGAAGGGCTTGTTGGGTATTTCCATCATGCCATTATTGGTAAAGGAGGTGATATCACCGCTAACTGATTCCCCTGATCTTTCTCCTGATTCAGTGGCATAGCCTCCAGATGTAAATCCATTTCCCTCACCAGACCCAAAAAACAAGAGCCCAGAAGCTTCCTGTTCACGAGATTGTTTTGTGCGATCAATGAAGCCAGACTCCAAAAATGTCAGACCAGAAAATGCTAAACCACTCCCAGAGCCACTGTGGACACCGCTTACTTCAGAGATATCACCACTCATACCAGAGTTATCATCATTCATCCCAGAGATATCACCACTCATTCCAGAGATATCACTGCTCATTCCAGACCCTGATATATGTCCTGATCCGCTGAAATCCACATGGCTTCCACCTAATTCTTGTTCTAATTGTTGAGCAGTGGACACCTTTACCTGTGGGTTATCAACCATGATGATGCCACTGCCATCAATTAATGAAATGCTACTGAATCCTCCAGAGGGGAATCCTGAGGACTCCTCACTGGAACCTGATCCTGAGGAGATGCCAGAAAGATCTCCACTCTCGTCGCTTTCTCCTGAGCTGCTGGAAAAGTCTGAGGTAGATCCACTTTCTTCAGAGCTATACCCTGACCCACTGCCTGATCCTGATCCAGAGGTGTCCATACCAAAGAGGTCTGAGCTCTGACCGAAGGGGAAGGTGAGGATCTCCGTGACTCCCTCCCCAGCCTCCTCAGGTCTCCCTGAAGCTGATCCAACTCCTGATAAAACTGTGTAACTTTCTGAAAAGATTACTCGGATATTGCCAGATCCTGAAGAGTCTCCAGACCCGCTTGGCAGATCCCCGCTCCCACTGGCCCCAGAGGAGTCACTTGACACAAATGACCCACTTGGCTGATCCCTGCTCCCACTATCCAACAGATCAACAGTGCCACTGGTCCCAGAAGAGTCTCCACTGGAACCAAATGATCCACTCGGCTGATCACCGCTCCCACTGCTCAACATATTGTCATTGGCCCCAGAAGAGTCTCCACTGAAACCAAATGATCCACTCAGCTGATCCCCGCTCCCACTGCTCAACAGATCGTTGGTGCCACTGGCCCCAGAAGAGTCTCCAGTCGAAACAAATGATCCACTTGGCTGGTAACCGCTTCCACTACTCAACATATCGTCAGAGCCACTCGTCCCTAAGGAGTCTCCACTTGCAATAGATGATCCACTCGACTGATCCCCACTCCCACTGCTCAACAGATCGTCGGTGCTGCTGGCCCCAGATGCACCAGATCCAGAGGGTTCCACAGGGATGGAAGTAGTGATAGGGGTACTCTCTGAGGAAACAGAGACACACAGAGAATCTAAGGGCCTGCACCCGAAATAAAGTGAACACTCCTGGCGCATAAGTTACAAGCTGTTACAATGGGACATGGGTCAATGACATGTTGGCTTTTTTTTGTTCTATTTATTCAAACATACATTACAATGCAGTTCATACATACAGCGACTTAAAGGGATAGTTCGCCCAAAAATGAACATACCGGGTGCTTCTCAATATCCCTCCTCGTCTCCTCGCTCCTCTGTCCTCCATCCTATGACCCGGAAACCAATCAAGCACAGCCATCTTGAAGGACATCTCAATTCTCTAATTGCACCGCGAGGAGTCGAGGAACGAGGAGTGAGGAGGCTTTCAGAGGAGTCATGAGCAAGGATACACAGGTGTATCCTATGCGGAACTGTTCCATTGACTAAACATGACGCACGTATACATTCTCCTCCCCCTTCACATCGGTCACAATCTTTTTAAATTATAGTTTACCTATGCAGTTTATGTAAACCACACATCTCACATATTTCAACAGGGTATCTTGCTTTATTATTATTCATTATAAATTTCTTAAATAAAAAAACTTCAACAACATAAGGGCAGATGCTTTGAGCGCTGCTGATGACGCTGTGAAGTGACGCTCGAATGATCAAATATTCCAATGTATAAAAAAAGCTTTCATTCGATTCCTCCATCCTCATTTTCTTTCCTTGCGTCCTTCCCTCACAACCTACAGGGGGAGGAGCTGAGGCGCTAGGAAAGGAAGCGAGGAAAGGAAACGAGGATGCACAAATAAGAAATGAGAAGCACCCTCTGTCATCATTTACTCACCCTCACATCATTCAAAACCTATATGACTTCTTTTTCTCAGTGGAACATAAAATAATATATTTTGTGAAATGTCTCAGTGTTTTCTCTCTTTTTTTTTGTTGGGAGGGGGGCGGGGGACTAAGTGGAAGTCAATGGTAACCATAACTGTTTGGTTCGAACTTCTTCAAAATATCACCTTTTGTTTTTTCGCAGAAGAAAATCATACAGGTTTGGAATGACAAGAGGGTGAGTAAACAATTACCAAGTGTGATTATAACAATCAAAAGAAACATGCAGACCCTCATTAATTATAACCTTTATAACCTTTTCATTGTTCCTAGAACTATTGGCGGAAGTACCCAGGAACTAGGAACGATTTTATTCATAGGACCTCCTTTTGGAGGAAACAATTTTGCTCCTACTTCAGAGTAGGGTCTAAACCAGCAATGTAGGAACTACCAGTAACATTAGTGTACGTGGAGCACCAGCACCCGCCATTTAAAAAAAAAAAGAAGCTGTGTAAACACAGATTATAGCCTTTAAATTTACCCCAGAAACGAACTCTACGAACATGGAAAACAGTGATAGATGTGCCTCTTAAATATCAGATCATCATGATTATGTATTTCTGCTCAGACAGCAACACTGGACATCAGCCACACGGCATATGCTAATACCTTTTCATTTAGCTACTGTCTTTCTATGTATAACAGTTCTATCTAATAACGTATTAGACAGGACTGTTAGACAGATCGTAAACTAATGAACACGGAGAATGCCAGCACTGTGTGCTCAGGCTCTGGATGGCGTTCTCAGCTCCATCAAAATAAAGGTTCGCCATCAAAATATAAGTCACAACAACAAGCACGGTTTACGTCACTTCAGAGTTCCTACTGGTGGTGAGAATGCAACTGGGAAAATGTTCCTAGGGGAACCATTAGTTCTCGGGGAACCACCCTGGTGGCTAGTTCATAGAATTAAGTTCCTAGAACTACCCGGTGTGAAAGCCCCTTATGTGTTCAATAATTCAGATCACTTGACTTTTATTTAACTTTTATGACAAGGCAAGGTTAGATCATGTTGTAAAATGTCACAGTGTGATTCCCCCAATAATACGTTATAATATTTATGAATGAATAAATATCAAATATCAGATCATTTTTAAAACATTCTTTTTTAAATTATTCGTATGTATGTATGTATATTTCAGGCATATTTATTATTCTTATTTGTCTTTGACTCCTATATATATATCCTGATATACATACCAGGTCTGAGGAGATCAGGCAAGGAAGTCATGTTCACTATCTTTTCCTCTTTCACTCTCTTATTCGGAGATAGAGCCAGATCCACTATATATAAAACATGAAAAATATGTAATGAATCATTTTGTATCAACAGACGTAGATTACATTTCAAAGACGTTACACTTTATGGCCTGTATTTGACTATATATGTTATATTTACCCTTGAAGCAATATGCATCGTATTTGGAGTGCAGGTCAGGAGAGCCCGTCTGGTTGGGAAACATGTAAACTGTGTGAACTCCAGCCATCCCTCCACCACACTGCTGCCGGGGATTATTGATGGAGTAACGTACGCTGTGGTCTAGAAGCCAGCCAGGACGGCACTTATCAAAACCCTGCTTCCAAGCAGCATAAAGGTCTCCTGTGGAGGCCAGGGAGGCATTCTGGTCCTGGCAGTAAGCCACTGCCTCATCGTAAGTGAATCCCTTGAATGAAGTTGAATGGAAAACTTCCCCTGAAATGTGAACATTTACTTAAAACTCAAGCTACACAGAGTGTTTCAGAGTGTTTATTTATCCCACAAGAGAATCCCATTGACAATGAAATGTTTAGGAGAGGGTGTGTGTGTGGGGGGGGGGGGGGGGAATCCCCAAGAAAAAGTTCTTTTTTTAACTTCTTTTTTCACTCTCAAAAAATTAAAGTAAAAATCCATTTATTTAATTATTTACTTATTTATGTATTTACCCACTCTTTGTCCACATAAAAGTTTTTATATATTTATGTAAAGTCTCTTACCCCTCAGTTTGTCCACATAGCAGTACACATCATAGCGTTCAGCGGCAGGACGCAGTCCATAAGACCTCACTCCAGGAACATGCTCCAAATCGCCAGAGCATTTGTCACGTGGAGACACAATGGGATACCTGTATAGCCATAATTTACATACAGTACATTTGTAAATATAAAGTATATTCCTGCTGTATAACAAGTGCAGGTTGGACAGATCACAGCTAAGACAGATCATACCCCTTGAAACATTTGTCATCTGCCCAGCCACAAATATTTTGCATACTTATATTTGTAAGATTATATAAATAAATGCATACATACATATGTATATATATATATATATTGTATATTATATATTATAATTTTACTTAAATTTTACTTTACTTATATATATATATACCATTCACACACAAAGACTTTATCGATCAATCCTACCTGACAGTCTGATCTAAGAGCCAGCCAGCATCACATTGATGGTAACCAGCCTCATATGCTGCCTGCAGCTGCTGGGCGCTGGCAATGACTGCACCGATGCTCTTACAAGCAAGCTGAGCCTCCACAAAGTCAAAGGCATAACGACTGGAGCTTGCACGGTAATGAAAGACCACCCCTGTGCAGGGAATTAGCAACAACAGGTGTCAACAGATTTGTCCAATTTACCATGAGAACGAAAAAAAAATGGTAGAGTTAGAACATTTATGTATACAGTTTACTTAATTTTGTAATGAACTTATAGTATAATCAAATCTAATGGGTTATTATATGCTACTCAAATTGTATAATCAAAAAATGTAAAAATCGAGTTTAATAGATTGTAAAGTCATTGTGATATTTTAGTACGTTTTAGAGTAAGGTGTCACTCTAGCTAGCTTAATAAACTAGCGTTTAGCGTAATTCAGTAGTTCACTCTTGATGAGGTATAAAGAAATTGTCTCAGGTTACGACTGTAACCCTAGTTCCCTGAGTAGGGAACGAGGCGCTGCGTCGATGACACTTTGGGAACGCTGCTGCGTGATTGCGTCTGAAGTACATGTTTCAACTAGTCCAATGGCGTGGGTGAGGTCATGACCAGGAAAGGATAAAAGCACATCCAGTTAGACTGGCATTAGCTTAGAAAAGGCTGAAGCAAGTGGATTGCACAGGGATGTAGAGTTACTGTTGTAACCTGAGACGTTCCCTTTAGAGGGAACTTGCGCTGCATCGATGACGCTTTGGGAATGAGAATGCCCGAACCCCATACGGCCAAGAACCTAGACCCAGGGGTATGCATGTCTAGGTCATAAAATCAGACAAACGTAAGCGGTGAAGACCAGTCAGAACAGAACAGAATGCCTGCGATACGATAGGCCGTGGTACATTGGTTGGAACCTTAGGTATGTATCCAGGTTTCGGATAGAGGAACGCTTTGACCATCCCGGGTGCAAACTCAAGGCACGATGGAGATTCCGAAAGGGCCTGGAGATCTCGTACTCTTTTTAGTGAGGGAATGGCTAGAAGGAACACATTTTTGAGGGTCCGAAATGTTTTTGAAACAGAATCAAGAGACTCAAAGGGAGCGACAGATAGACCTTCTAGAACAGTGGTTACCAACCTTTTCAAGCCTAAGTTCACATCCCAAGTCCAAATGTAAACCAAGATCTACCACTTGCAAAAAATTATGAAAAAACAAGGCCACAATGTAGTTCTACTTTGACATTCTTTGTTGCCTGTTAGTCACTAGCAAAATACTTATTTAACTATACAAATAGTATATAACGTACTCGGTTACATGCGTAACCTCGGTTCTCTCTAGAAGAGGGAACGAGTATTGCGTAATTTGCTTACGCTACGGGTAAAGTCATCTTTTCTCGAGATATTGAAGCCAAAAATGATCCTTAATTTTCCATTTATTGTCAACGCAGTGCAGCAGCCAGCAGACCTAGAGCAGGCTATCTTGCGTGCTCATTGGCTGCCCTGCGGCAACTGCTGCAGCCTACCACTGAGCCTCGCGCGTGACTTCGCGCCCTCTACGCGTCACAGCTCGCCAAAATGGGGGCGGCTTAGCATATAAAAGTCAGGCTCGGAGGCTGCGTCACTGGTTTCATCAGCTGAAGCGAAAATCGCTCGTGGCGCCTGCATGGTCAGGTTACGCAATACTCGTTCCCTCTTCTAAAGAGAACCGAGGTTACGTATGTAACCGAGAATGTTCTCTTACGAGAGGTTCTCTCGTATCGCGTAAGTTGCTTACGCTACGGGAACCCATTGCATCCACTTCATGAGTCCCAGGGATTCCCGGAGAACATAGATAAGTGGGAAACAGGAGCCCTGACGCCCAACGTGCATTGCAGACCTTTAGACATATAAGCGGATGCAATAGCATCCACTATCCATCTGGACAAGCTCTTTTTCGAGGCGGCGAGACCTTTGGTGCACCCACCAAACGAAACAAAGCGCTGCTCCGAGCGCCTGAAAGGGGCAGAGCGCGTAATGTAAGCCCTCAAAGCCCTGACAGGGCAGAGGAGATTAACATCACTCTCACTATCGGATGCTGGCAGAGCCGATAGAGAAATGACCTGCGCTCTGAAGGGAGTCCCTATCACCAGAGTAATTTGGTCCAAACTCAAGAGACGCAGGGCTAACAGACAGCGCGTGTAAATCCCCGACATGTTTAACTGATGACAGAGCTGTCAGAAAAAGGGTTTTGAGCTGGCTGATTCATCTGTGACGTCCCGATTGCTTTGAATGGGAAACGTTTTGTGATACGCGAGCGGCGCCCGGGGCAAAAAGTTTGTTAGTAAGCGTGAGCGCTCGTGAGCGGGCACATAACTTAGATTCATATGTGACATCCCGATTGCTTTGAATGGGGAACGTTTTGTGATCACTTTGTGATGTGCGAGCAGCACCGAGTGTTTATTAGTAAGCGTAAGCGCTAGTAAGCGGGCATGTAACTTACATTCATAGCCATGGACAGAATAGCCTCCGGGTTCCGATCGCCACGCTTCGTGGGCTCGGAAAACTGAACCGGAGGTATGGGCGCGACGCGCGCGCACTCGGTGCATGAATATGGCGGTTCGCTGACAGCGAAGGCTGGCTGTTTCACATGTGACGTCCCGGTTGCTTTGAACGGGGAATGTTTTGAGATAACTTTGTGATGCGCGAAGAGCCCCAGGCGTTTATTAGTAAGCGTGAACGCTCGTAAGCGGGCACGTAACTTACATTCGTAACCTGACTGATATGAGGCTGTTTTGGCCGTGTGACAGAGCGGGCAGAGAGTAGGTGTGAGCACAGAGTTGTGGGCACATTTCCTACATCTAGCACTCGAGCGGCATTTACCAGCTTTATGAGAGTGGGCTCTGTGAGTGTGAGAGACACGGGGTATCGTGCTTGCGTGTAGGGGTAAACACTGAGATGTGGGCACATTTTCTACACTTAGAGCACCACGGCATGAGCCGGATAGCCAGACGTTATACTCTTGAGATTTGCAGGCGAGTGGGTTGCATTACCAGCTCGTTGGCTGCCGAATACATCGCTGCAGTAGCCTTTCTAAGGGGACTGACAGGGCGAGATGTTTCAATGGTGGTCCGGCCGCGGTGGGACTCAACCATCTTTTGAGAGATTTGTCTTGGTCACCATAGCAACGGCGGTTGTGTGCAGGCGAGCGGGCTGCATTACCGGCTCGTTGGCTTCCGAATACACCGCTGCAGTAGCCTTTGTAGCCTTCCCGGATCGAGGAGGAGGCGGAGTGATGAGAACTCGACTACTCCTCACTGTCCGATGCCAGGATGGAACAGCTGTCACCTGGGTCCATTCCTTCAGCTTCGTCCCCTGAGGCGGTGGCAGTGAGGGCCGAAGCAGGCAGTGGTGCGTCCGTGAGGGGCGGAGAAGGAGAAGCTGGCGGGATGTAATACGGCGAGCTCTTCAGCGTGACCTCAGGCTCCGCTTGCTTCTGTGAATGGCGCTTCTTCTTGCGCGGTCCAGAGGGCGGAGTGACAGTATCCACAGTGAAGGCCTCGAGTCGAGCCTGCGGGGTCGACAGCGAAAGCGCTTCACAGTGCACGCAGCCTCCCAAATCCAGGGCGAGGGCTGTGTGTTCCGGGCCCAGACAGAGAGCGTAGATCTCATGACGGTCTCCGGCGCTGGGCGGGGCTCTGCACGAGCCACAGGAATGCGAGGCATTTTTGGAAAAACGGCTCACGCTCTTTTAGAAAGTGAGTGTCGCAGCGGCGAACACTCACAGAAAGCAATAGCACTAAAAGGATACTCGTCGCCGGATGGCGTAGCAGGCACGGAAGGCGGCGAAGACGACCGGCTTCTTCAGGCTCTTTCCTCTGCGTGCTGGTCGAAATCAGTGACGCAGCCTTCGTGCCTGACTTTTATACGCTAAGCCACCCCCATTTTGGCCAATGCCAATAATGTGCTGTTTCACTTTCCTTTTTAAAACATATTTCAAACACTTCAAAATGGAAATACTCAGGTAAGTGCAACTAGCATACAAAATATTATGACAACAGTCATCCTTCAATTCTTCAAAAATATTTTCACACAAATTACAGACCTACTAATATTCATTACCTCAATAATCATGCGTATCGTTAGCTTGAAGAGCTTGATGTGAGCATAGTGTGAAGTGGCTGAGCTGGTTAAAGCGTAAAGCCTTGTTTATACTCGACGCGTCCGCCTGAGCGTGAAGGGTGCTCGTGGCAACAATGACGTCATTGTAACAGCGCGTGCGCCTCCGCATCCCCTAGACACCATTTACTACACACAATAGGCTCACACATGGTTTATTTTAAATTAATAAATAATAATTCATAAAAATGTTGTTTTTCTTCCTCTGATTTTGAAAATTCTTCGCGATCGACTTAAAATGCTTCCATGATCGACTTGTGGACCGTGATCGACAGGTTGGTGACTCCGGTTCTAGAACAAAAGCCAAATCCCAAGCTGGAATTCTGGTATGAACTGCAGGCCTCAGCCTCAGGGTGCCACAAAGGAAACGTATAATAAGAGGATCTCTTCCAATAGATAAACCCCCCAAGGGGGCATGGTAGGCAGCAATAGCAGCAACATAAACCCTCAGTGTTGAAGGATATAACCCTGAAGCAAAAGGATCTTGCAGGAACTCAAGTATTGAACCAACAGTGCAATTAACAGGATCCCATTGTGGCAGATAACACCAAGAGGTAAAAACTCTCCATTTCAGGGCGTATAGCTTCCTTGTGGACGGAGCTCTGGAGTTCAGTATGGTCTCTACAACCTCAGTTGAGAGACCAGACTTTATGAGTCGGGCCCCCTCAGAGGCCAGACCCACAGGTTTAATGTTTCTGGGCAGGGATGGAGGATTGCTCCCCCCGCCTGAGATAGAAGGTCCCTCCTGACCGGCAGCTCCAGGGGAGAGCCGTCGAGAAGGGATATTAGGTTCGAAAACCACACTCGGCTTGGCCAGTGCAGAGCTACTAAAAGAACACTCATTCCGTCCAGGTGGACCTTCTCCAGAGCTCCTGGGAGCAGAGCAATCGGGGGAAATGCATACAGACGTAGCCTTGGTCAGTGATGCCAGGGATGCATTCAGACGTACAGATGCATACTCGGCCAGGGATGCATACAGACGTAGCCTAGAGAAAACCAGTGGACAGTGCAACATATCCTAAGACGCGAACAAACTGTGCCTGGCCATAAAATCCCCAAATGTGCTCCACCAACTCGGTGTGGAGCCTCCATTCCCAGGGCCTCAGCCCCTGTCTCAACAGGATGTCTGCTCCTATATTCTGATGTCCTGGTATATAGGCTGCTCTCAGGGAGAGTAACTTCCCTAGGGACCACTAGAGAATCTGGTGCAATTTCAGATCTATCGTGACAAACCAGTCCTCGGATCTGATTTGAGTCACAATTCTTGACTTAACGATTCAGAAGAAGAAGTTCTAAAATGGAATGCACCCCACCATCCTTTTTTGGAACAAAGAAATACCGGCTGTAGAACCCTGAGCTTCTGTTGGATGGCAGAACTGGTTCTATAGCTTCTTTCGCTAAGAGTGCTTTCACTTTTTCACAATGAAAAGCGAAACTCTCCTTCTGTTGCGCTCGGTATGAGGAGCTTGACGGCTGGGGCTGGTCATGCCCAGCAGCCCCAGGGGCCTGTTAATGGCGAGGGAGATATTGTTTGAACGCCTCCGCTTGCTTTTTCGCCTCCTGAAACCTCTCGACAACGGTGTTAACTGCTCAACCAAAGAGGCCAGGAGGCAATAGCGGGGCGTCCAACAGAAAATATTTATCTTTGTCTTTTATGTCTGTAACGTGGTTAGATGTTGTGGAAAGAAGGAGGCGGGAACTGGCAAACATTTAAAGACTTTAATAACAAAATGAATAAACAAATACAAAATGAAAATGAAAAAAATGAAACGTAAAATGAAAAGAACAAACAAAATGAAAGCTCCTCACGGACGACTCCTGTCTCACATAATAAAATAAAACACAACATAAGTCCAGGCCTGTCCTCTCTCGTCCTTCACTATCGTCGCTCCTCCTTTTAAGCTTCCACTGTTCTGTGAGAGATACGAGACCGTTACGTCGTGCAGGTGTCGCTCATTAGTAATCACTCGTCCTGCTCGCCACATACCCCAATTGCCCCTCGCAGGCCGAGGGGTACACCCGATACTGTGCTCTACTCTCCACGCTCTAAAATATGGTTTATTCCACGACCTTGATAGCTCTTTATGGAGGTCGTGGAAAAATGGAAGTCCCTTATTTATTTAGTCACCTCGAAGGCTGACAGAGCATGCTCCGCTCCCAAACACATCACAATTAGTTTGTGTGTATCCCCACCCGTAAGATAACAAGGGCAGGGAGAAGCACACAACTTGAATGATTGTTTGGACGCCATAATAAATATCTGATTGAGCTGTACTGTTTTCGTGACAGACAACAATACATATAACAGAGAGTTTGACACAGAGCGCTTGCTGAGGCACAGAAGCTAACGCTGGTCTAACTTGATGTGCTGTTATCCTTTCCTGGTCATGAAGTCACCTGCCCATGACGTTCATTCTCGCCATTGGACAAGTTGACACATGTGCTTCAAACGTAATCACGCAGGGGCGCTTCCAAAACGTCATCGACGCAGCGCGAGTTCCCTCAAAAGGGAACCTGCATTTTCATTATTTAACTTCAAGTATTTATCTTAGAGTAGGATGTTGTGAGAGATTCATTAGCCACAGCGGAATTGCTCCAAAGGATAAAAAATATACCATAAAATGATCCCATACGTATTGTGTAAGTATTCTGAAGCCATAGTACTTTTTTCCAAATTTAAGCAATTATACATTGATAAAGCTCTGACTAATCAAGTTACCATATACCCGCAATCTTTGTTTATATTGATTCAGGTGGACCGACGCTCAGCACCATATAAGGAAGAAAGAGAAAGCTGAAGTAGATAGTAGAAAACTGCTCATAAAATTCACCGGTCCTTGAGGGTGCCTTTGTCATGATAAATTTGAATATGCAATAACTATATAGAAAACTGAAGTGACTGAAGCCACCATGAATGAGATACATAAGTTATGAATAATATTAAACATAATTTAAGGTCTTTTCGCAGTTATTAATATATCCATGTGTCAAATCACAGAGAATGCATAATCCCTAACACATTACTCTTTACTGTATATTCCCATATTGACACATACCTGTGGCAGACATGATAGCTTCACTTCCATTCAGATGGGATAAATCAGAGCCAAGATCAGTCCCGTCAGTGACCCCTTCCACAATGTCCATAACTACCCCAGCAGAGCTGGGAGGTGGTGAAAGGGGCAGCTGGGAAATATTTAGTGCAGTATATGGGAACTTAACACTGGTGGTTACTGCGGGCTTATAAGTTACAACTTCTCCCTGTAGTTCATTTTTTGTGGAGGTGGGCTTTAAAAAGACCTTGGGGCTTTCTGTGATTGTGTCAACCCTCAGCAAATCACTGCCGGCCTCTGTGGTCATCTCGATTTCAAATGGAAATAAGCCTGAACCCTCCTCACCCATTTCTAAATAAAAGAATATATAAACAATACACACTTGTCAGTTTTTACTCCATTAAATCCAACAGCTATTCACATACTATTGTTAATTATTGGACAAAGATAAAACAATTATAAATATATGTGGATGTAGATAGACATTCATAAATGATAAAGAAGACTTGGAATATTAAAATCTTATTTTTGTACCTGAGTAGCAAAAAGCATCGTAACGGGAGTCTGGAAGTGGGTAACCAGTCTGATTGGGAAACAGATAGACGGTACGCACTCCCAACAGCCCCCCCCCACACTGTGGTCGGGCGATGTTGATGGGGTAGCGGACACTCCGGTCTGCCAACCAGCCTGCATTACAAACATCCATACCACCCTTCCATGCCAGGTACAGCTGTCCTGTGGTGGCCAAGTTGGCACCCAGCTTTGCACACTCAGCTTCTGCCTCCTTAAAAGTAAATTTGTTAGGGGAAGTAGTGTGGAACACTTTTCCTGTAAGAAGAAACAAAATGTTTTTTTAGCATTTCAAAGTTTTTCAAACAGGTCGGTTAATTCTGCCATCTCAAACACGTACCTGTCATTTTCTCAGCAAAGCAGTAAACGTCATACGTCTCATTTACGTCTCTCACTCCATATGTCCTCACTCCTGGAAATTGGTACTTGTCTCCATAGCAGGCCTCACGAGGATCATGAATAGGGTACCTTTATTCCAAAACAAATCATTTTGCATTATATACACACAAATACAATTTACTTTTGTTATCAGTAATGTAAATTAGGGTATTTTGTGTTATATTTTCTGTTAGTAGATTAATATTTATTGCATTGTTGTAGTGACATGTCCCTCTGATGGTGTTTTGTCTGTGTGTAAATATAAAACTGTGTATTATGTGGCTTTCTATTGTACCACATGTGCTATATGGTGGCTATCAGGACATTTTAGGGTAAAAAGCATATTTCCATAGTACAAGTAGATTGATACATTAACATTATATCACTTAATTAAATATACATTTATAAGTTGCAAACTACATGCACCAATATGCCCTCCCATAATACCTGAAACATTTTGGCCTTTTTTTCTTTTTTTTTACGTTGAATTTCCAGACAACACAACTGCCTTGTTTTACTGTAAATTTAAGAGGATATGTTAACTGACCTGACGGTCTGATCTGCGAGCCAGCCAGCATCACACTGATGGAATCCCTCATCATAAGCTGCTTGGAGTTGCTCCGGAGAGGCAATCACTGCATTGTTTTGAATACATGCTGCCTTGGCCTTCTCAAAAGTAAGGGTGTATCGTGTGGTGATTGCACGATAGTGGAAAACAATACCTAAGAACCATAAGTACATCCATTTCACATTTCTGAGAGAAAAAGCACACACGTACAGACATAATAGTTTGCTTTCTAAGGATCTTCACACAAGCAGTACCTTGAACTTGGACATCCACAATAGCATGACTATCCTCTATCGCATGCATGACCTCACAGCGATACACTCCTGAGTCATTGGAATGGAGCTCAGTGATCTTAATGGATGCGTCTGAGGGTGTCATGGGGTATCCCAGCATGGTGACTCTATCCAGATACCTTTTGTCAATGTTTACTATCCCTTCAGATGCCACTAAAATGTTTGTGGTCTTTTCTTTGGTGACCATACTCCATTTGATCCGGTGAGACAACGGAGCAATGGTGGGGGCACCAGGGTCATTGACTGTGTTGTCCAGGAAGTAGCAGGGCAGAACTAATGTGTCACCCATCAGAGGCCGGAGGGGAAGCTCAGGTATGCTGACCCTCAGTGAGCTTTCAGGCTCTGTGATGACATATGTAGGTATGGAAAAAACAAGGACATGGATCACAACACTTTGACATAACAAAAAAGACAGCTGAGTGAGGTTTTCATGAATACTGAACAATTTCATTATGTGATTTGAACAATAAATACGCACCAGTGTAAACATAATTGAAAGACCCAGTGGCTGAGAAGACCCAGAAACACATGCTCAGCAAAAGCAAGGACAGCATCATTCACCTACAAGTTTAAGAGAACGTTATCACCATCATGTTTGCACATTTACTGAGCAACAACCAATGCATTTTCAATGTACGTGAGAAGACAACTTGGTCACACTTTATATTAGGTGTCTTTAACGGATATGTACTTATATCCCCCAAAAAAGTTAGGTACAGTGTTCTTATTTGGTTCATGTTAAATTGCAAAATCCTTTGCTGTTATTGAGGTGGGATACATGTGAGGTTAGGGACAGGTTTAGTGGCATTTAATTGGCATTAAAATGGCATTAAAAAGTTTAATTGTGGGCAAGGGAAGGGTCGACAGAGTAATTATATAATATTATGTGAAAACATAAATGTATTACAGCTGTAAATACAGGCAGGTATTTATATAAGTTCAATGCAAAAGTGCACTAAACCAAATGATTAATTTAAATGTTAACACATAGTATTTAAATACACTTAAAATAAAGTGGGACCAAAAAACTTATATATATTGTGCCCTGCTCAAAAGGTTTATTCTGACAGCATATAGCTACTGTGTAAAATAAACCCAAAGTGGATTTCCAGATTTATAATAAAGGTTTGGTGAAATAAGAGGTTTTTGAGAGAGAAAAACCAACATGTAATTTTCAGTTCCCAAAATTACCACAGGAACAGTACAGTTCTCATTGCCATTATAAGCTGGTCCTCTCTACACCAGGCGGTTTGGGAATTAACTTGCAGTTAATTACTGAATGTCAATCATGCATGGGAACAGATTGCTGTTTCATCTAGTTCACAGTGTATTATGGGGGAAATAGCTTAGGTTTGCTTCTCTTGACAAACATACTTTTATAAATCACTGCCAGTGTTGCACCGCTTTTAGGAGTAACACTATTTATTTGACTTGCAGCAGAGCATTCAGCAGCGCTTCCTACATAGACTTATCTACACATACTACTAGAGCAGAGAGACACTTATTCATAGTGAAATTATAGCTTATTATACACTATTCCATATCGAGATATGGTCTTCACCCACCTCTCGTCCAAATCTAATCTTATAAAGCAAACAACATAAAAATATCTGAGAAAGTATGCATACATGCATGCATACACTCTGTGACCTTTAAACAAGCCAATGTTTAATGTATGAGCTCCCTCAAATTACAAGTAAAACAAATTGTGTTGAAGCTAATTTAGAAATATTATGTCATTTTATATAAAGCACAGCAAAACAATTAAGCTATTTGGAAAATGTGTGCAGTGTTTTTGGTGCTCTGGACTGTGTTTAGAGATTGAGCAAATGAAAAAGAACGATAATATAAAATCAGTTAACTTCTTGGTAAACAGGCTTAATGGCTAATGTGTTGGTCTAATTTTTTTCCTTTTAAGTCCTTCTTGAAGTGTAGTGTTTCACCCAGTTTAAGCTTAAATGGACACCATTCAAGATTTAGAAAGCTGTGGAAAGGTAAGATTGATGAAAACCGATTGATTAAAAACAACAGTATTTCTAAAAATAGTGTAATGTAAGTAACTTTACAAAGATACAAATGTCAGTTAATGACTGCAACAGTTAATCTATGTATATGATCCCCTCAGACAGACCATGAAACGTGCTACAGTCAATTAAAAGTAATTTTAAGTCTTGTAAGAATTATAGGTCTTGGACAACATGTGGCACCATGTGGATGAAAATGGGTCAACAACAAAACTGTAGGGTCTTGAAATGATCAATAACAAGATAATAATCAAATTAAACATAGATAAACCTGTCACGTAGATAAACCTATTCATAAATAAACCTCATTTTCTCGCACTTGCATCTTCTGTCATCTGTACCGTAACAGAACGATCTGACCATCATGGATGCAGCGAGAACACCAGAGCTGGCTGAATTTCTGTCTCGCAACATCGCTTGGATGGACCAGCAGGAGGAGAATTTAGCCCTGACTGGTTGCGCTGTACAAGCCTTGGTAGCGCAGGTGTCCAAGCTCATCCATCAGATTCAACACCTAGCGACTCCCACCGCGCCACCCCCGCCGCCGGTTCCCCCCGCTCTTCCTAATCCAGTCGTCAATAAGAGCCATGTTTACCGACTCCGGAGAATTATTCGGGTGAGCCAAGATTTTGTAGAGTATTCCTGAATAAATGTTCCATGTTCTTTGCTATCCAACCCCAGACTTTTTTCTCCAAACAAACCAAGGTGGCATTCGTACTCACGCTGTTGTCAGGGTGTGCGGCTCAGCGGTGTAGGAGAACCAACATCTGTGCTGTTCCTCGTTCCAGACACTCTAGGAGGAGATGAAGAGGGTGTTCGATCGGGCGGTTGCGGGAAGAGAAGCGGCACGTCAACTCGCTGATCTTCGCGAGGATAACCAATCTGTCACTGATTACTCCATCGAGTTTCGCACCCTTGCCACAGAGTGTTACTGGAAAGAGGAAGCGCAGTGGGCCATGTTCCTGCATGGGCTGGCTTACCGGATCCAGAAGGAGATCTATACCCTGGACCTTCCGAAGGTTCTTAATGGACTCGTTGAGCTGGCTCTGCGAGTGGACGCTCGCATTCAGTGGTTGGAGCTGCATACCCGCAGGACCCTGGTTCCAGAGACCAGGTTCAAGATGGAGATCCCGGGGACTATGCCTCTACTGCGGCGGAGCTGGCCACTTCCTCAACACCTGCCCCGTAAAAGATCGGGCTCGGCAGTAATTCGCCAATTCCAGCACTGTCAAGCCCTTCTGGACTCTGGAGCGGAGGGAAATTTCATGGACTAAGCTAGCTGCAAATCCCCATCATACCACTCACGAACAAGATTTCCATCAACACACTTAACGGTCAAGAACTGCCCACCATTACACTCACTACCAATCAACTGACACTCATCACATCAGGCAACCACACGGAAGAACTCTCCTTTCTACTTCTTGATTCCCCCCACATTCCAGTTGTCCTCGGTCACCCCTGTCTCACCCAGCACAATCCAAGGGTTGACAGGGGTCATAATTCTATCTCTGCCTGGAGCACTAAATGTCATGCGTCTTGTTTAGTGTCTGTCTGTTCTTCGGTGTCCAGTCAGTGAATTTGTCAAACGTGCCCGCAGAGTACCTCTACCTGAAGGAAGTGTTCAGTAAGTCTCAGGCTGCTTCTCTTCCTCCGCATCATCCCTATGACTGTGCTATAGATCTTATGCCAGGTATGTCTCCGCCTAAGGGCAAGTTATACTCCCTTTCAATGCCTGAGAGGGAGACCATGGAGAAATACATTTCTGATTCGACTGTCTATTGATTACCGAGGGTTGAACAACATCACGGAAAAGAATACTTATCCTTTGCCGTTGATGTCTTCAGCCTTCCAGCGGTTGCAGGGAGCCTCTGTCTTCACAAAATTGGATTTACGCAATGCATATCATTTGGTTCGCATCAGGAAGGGAGATGAATGGAAAACCACGTTTAACACCCTCAGGGGCCATTTTGAATATTTGGTTATGCCGTTCGGGCTGTCCAACTCCCCAGCTGTTTTCCAGGCACTCGTCAATGACGTGCTGAGAGATATGGTTGAGTACACACATAAGTCGTTCCCTACGAGCCTATCTCCGTTTGAGTGTAGCTTATGGTACCAGCCACCCATTTTTTCTAGCCTGGAATCCGAAGTCGCGGTCCCCTCAGCTCACGCCTTTGTCCAGAGGTGTCACCGTACATGGAGCAGAGCCCGGGAGACTCTGCTCCAGGTGGGGGCGTGCACCAAGGTTAAGGCCAATCGCCACTGGTCAAGACCTCCCGTATACGTTGTTGGTCAAAAAGTGTGCCTTTCAACCAAGAACATTCCGCTCCGCTCCGTTTCTAACAAGTTATCTCCCAAATTCATTGGCCTGTTTACTGTCTCCAAAGTCCTTAGTCCGGTGACAGTCCGACTCAAACTTCTTCCTGTGTACAGGAAAATTCATCCAAATTAAAGCCCGTATTTCATTCTCCCATTAATCCGCCAGCCCAGGTTCCCCCACCGCCGCGACTCGTAGATGGGGAACCAACGTATTCAGTCAATCATATTCTGGACTGGAGACGGAGGGGACGCGGATTTCAGTATCTGGTGGACTGGGAGATTACGGTCCGGTGGAGAGAAACTGGGTTCTTGCTAGGGACATTCTGGATCAATCCCTTATTGATGATTACAATCAACAAGGTAAGTTCTCCTGGGGGAGGGGTACTGTCACGGTTCATGAATTCACTGACTCTTTCTTGTGCTGTGTGTGTGTGGGCGTGGTCGCTGATCAGCCGCTGATGATCATCAGTGATCAGTGGCCTCTATTTAAGCTCATGGTCTTTCGTCTTGTGTTTGTCAAATCGTTGTTGTATGTTTCCCCGTGTTGTGTTGGTCTTCGTCGTGTGCTAACTGTTCCCGTTTGGATTATTCACTGAGTTCTGTCTGCCTGCCGTCTTCCTGAGGATTCCATTCATCTCTCATCATTCCTCGGACGATCGGGTTGCCCATCTGCTCCCTGCGCTACCACAGAGACTGTGCCTGCTACTTCACTCATTGGACCATCTTCCAGTTATTCATAAATAAACCTCATTTTCTCGCACTGGCATCTTCTGTCATCTGTACCGTAACAAAACCCACTTGAAAATAAAGTACTTTTTGATGCATTTCATCCACAATAATTTAATTTAACAATTTTATAGCCAGCAATATTATACCTTACAGGTCAATAAAATATGAAAGCCGGTGTCTTTCAGCACACATGTTGAAAAGACAGTAAGAAGGGGGGAAAGTAAGTCAGTTGTTGAGGTCTAATCCATCTGAAATGTCAACTTCAGCATAAAGCATCACAGAAGTCAAAAGCAAAATTTTTAAGTGGATATCCCTGTATAAGCAAAATAAGTATTGACTAGCTCTGACATATAGACCTGAACTGCCTAAACATATGAAAGGTATGAGCTTTCTGGTGTATCTATACCAAGGCATAGCTTGCTGAAGGTCAGGAAAGGTTGCATTTAAGAACACCAGCAACATAACACATTTGAATATAAATCATGTTTCTCTAAAATAATAAGTTATATGGAAAAGCAACAAAATTAACTTTTTAATTCATCTTCGATTTAAGCAAAATATCTTAAATATTTCCTATTACAAAACCACTTTCAGTCAAGATTCAAAATATAATGGTTAGTAGCCTATTGCATATTTTTCATTATTCCGATTCATATTTTAACATCATGCAGCTGCCATAACATCTCCATGCTTCACATACTTTAATTTCTAAGTGATCAAATCTGATTCACTTTACTGTGTAACTGTCAGATATTTGAATATTTAATACCATCTCAATCCATGTGAAATAATGAGAGATGGTTGACAACTTTCAGCTTGAATTAATCTCACATTAATTTAATCATTAAATGTAGCCTACCCAGGATACACTTAATCAAGCCAGAGATGCTAGGACAGTGCTCACCTGTACAGCCAGAGCAACCACAACATAAAGCCAAAATGTACATCACCTGTATGATGCAGTGTCCTTCTGAAACGCTTATAGTCCTTGATTGCAGATGCTTTTTCAGCTCTCTAAGGGCGCGCGCGTCTCTCAGTCCAACCCCGTGATAAAAAGTGTCGCGTGTGCAGTAAAGTTCAGAGGCGCTTCTGGCCGGAGAATGAGAAGCAGAAAGAAACTCTCTTTAGAGGGGAACACGTTTAACTGGACCGGAGCTGGAAGGGGGGCTAAGGAATGAGAGGTGGAGAAAAAGTAAAATTTCCACGTATGATGTAATGTGGCTATACGCAGAGCCTCAGAAAAGTTTGAGCCTAACATAGACTACGCAAAGCATGACGATATTTATGTCGACATCCTTTTTGAGCCATAATACATCATTGGAAGGAACAATGACAGCCTTTTAGACGGCTAATATATTGACATGATGTTATATTCCCATTTGAATAATGCAACGCGGTATTGGTTTTAAACATCAAACCCAATTAGAATAATTTCAGATAATTTTTTCCCTTCAAGTTAAAATTCAAATTTCGTTACACGTGCTATAGCTGTGAAGACAGTAAAACATCACGGCAGTATTAGAGTAAAAACTCGAGTTCATTTAGGCTACATTTGTGCATTCGGCTGACGCAGCCTTCAGTAGGCTTTTTTAAATTTAAATTTAGGTAATGTTCTGAGAACATTATCCCTGTTAGCTGGGATAGGCTACTGACGACCTACAGATGTGCTCTTTAATGACTTGTTTCATATTTTCATGGGACTTGGACATTTTGTTTTTTGCAGACCAAATTTATTCACTGGAGTAAAAAGTGTGACAGCTAGCCATATGCTAAACATTTTATACAACATCATTGATTTTATTTGTTTCACATTCTCCACTCTCAAAATCCCAAAAGCTGTTTTCAAATATTGTGCCTCTTGGTGGAAATTGTCCATCATATTAATTAGTGTTCTGGAGCTGGAAAGCAGAAACACAAGGCTTCATTCAGCAGTCTGGCCCACCCTGTTGTTCCTCTCAAACTTTCCTTTCAGAGGAACATGACAACGTATCCCATTGAATAGAGTCCCTATTTGAGAACCTTGCAATGTCTCACAAAACATTGCCATATAAGAATACAGAGTACCCAAATAGAATGTGATGTACTTCAAAGTGTGTGTGTGTGTGTGTGTGGTGGTGGTGGTGGGGGGGGGGGGGGGGGGGGGGGCAGTATAACATTTATAGATCTGATTTTCACTTGTTCCTGAAGGTGTTTTAGTTTGTCACTTACATGCTAATTTAAAGACGTTCCTTAAATCTCACCTTCTACCAGACCATCCATTTCTCCATCATTAACCTGCCGATTATACAGCTACAGAGACAACCAGTCATGCGCCGGCGTTTAACCTCAGTTTAGGTTTAGATGGGAGGGACATTCTCTCTGTTTCTTTTGGATGGTGTTTAAAAACTGTAACTGAACTGCTTGGAATGGACTTCAAAGAGGAGGCTCCCACTGTGAGTTTGTGTGAGAGCTTTGTCCTCTGTGCTTTTATTCTGCAGTTTGTGTGTATGAAACGAGATGCAAAGGTATGTTTGAAATTTGTCCTGGTGTGTTAACCTGCTCTGGTTAGCTTGTGTCCCTTTACACCTTTAAAGGGACACAATGCCTTAAAGCCAGTGCTAAATTATCATATTAATTTCAGAAAGCAATGCGTTTAGATAAAAAAATAGTCAGTTCTTCCCTTATTTGAGTAAAATGGCTTCTTGTACAAGAAGAAATGTAGGGCATGACTTGTTATTTATCAGGAATTGATTGGATTGTGGATTGTTGTCGTTTGCTATATGGTTCTCCCGCCCTCTCACTGGTAAACACATCATCAGAGAAGGAATGTCCTTGCAAGAGGGACGAAATATATTTTGATGAAAGACTATGAGGTCACATGAATAAAAATAAAATGATGTGCATAGATAAATCATGTATAATTAATACTGCAATATCCCATAAAAAAATTAGAATTCTCCATTTTGATTTGTTGAAATTATCACATAGTTCACACTGAGATAGTAATAAATGACTGTTCTTCAGAAGATATTGGTATGAGTAGAAAAGCAGTCTTGCAAGACACAACCTATTTGCAAGTTTTTAAGCAATCCAGCTGACTTTTGGTGATTGACGTTGACAACACGCACAGTTCCAAGTGAAGCCTTCAGGGACCTGCGGACATTTCACTGTCCTGAAGGGCTCTTTTCATCAAAAAGGCCAAACGTTTGAAAGACATCGGGCGTTCTCCTCACTGACAATCTTGTTTCTATAGAGGAAGAGAAAACTCAGGTCTCAGGGGAGACACAAAAGCTTCTTCGCACGTCTGTGTGAGGAAACAGAATTCCTCAGGACAGTCTGTCACTCCAGTTGCTTTCTGCCATTCTGTGTGGTGGCACTGGACTGTTTGCCCGCACTGAGAAGAATGAGGAGAGGTACAGTATTGCCTTACCTCCAAAGAAATTGTGGACCTTTGAATTTTCTATGTTTTTTTTCCGCCGACTGGTGCAATTATACGTCTCACTGACTTGCATATCACAGTTGATTGATAGCTGAATGTCTGGATTAGTTTTGTAAAGTTTTTGCTACTGCTAAATCTAACATAATCTGATTCAAAATGTTTTGCACTCAGTGACCCCCTGCTGTCGGGAAATGGGCCTTCTTTCACAGGGAGCGCCTTCACATGGTATTTTTGGACAGCGCAGAACATATTTATTTTCCTGCTGGAACTGAACAGTGCATTGTGCGCCATAGGTTTCTAGAGCACTGTGAGCTGAGGAGAAGGACGCCAGCTCTCTCTCAATAGTGTCCATTTACACACCTCACTTAAAGCTGCTGTGTCCCTCATTTACTCTGTTAATTGTCTCTGTTTTGTGCATCACACTGATATAATGTGTTGATTGACTGAAATATTCCATAGAAAAATGAACATGACATTGCGTAAACATACACGCCACTTTCAAGTCAAGTGGCGTGTTATCTATACGCATTTTGAGCTATCCGCGTGTATGTCCACGCCGAAATCTTTTGCGTGTAGGCCTATGTCTACGCCATTAAATGTCCGAGTGATTCCGCGTATATGTGTACGCCGTTAAATGTCCGAGCGAAACGAAGCAAAATCTATATCTACATCTGTGGAGCGATCTTTTTTTTCCTAGGATGGTAGGAGAACACTCATAAATGGTATTAACCCCAGTGACGGGTAGGTTTAGGGACGGGGTTGGGGTAGGTCATATATCTATATATACATAATATAACGTTAAGTCAAAGGCGTTGATAAACACGCTGAAAAGCGATTACGTGTTGATAGCACGCCAAAAATGGAAATACGAATTGGCGTGTCATACATACGCCATTTCATGAGATCAGTCTGGAAAAATGGAAGATCCAAAGCATTTGTTTAGCTTGTTTAATTGCATCCAAAAGGCCTGAATAAATCCTGACTATTATGTAAATATTTGATTATTTGTAGTGATTGTGTAACAGGAAAAAAAAGTAAATGCAATCCATAAAATCCACATTTAATAATTATTAATCATGAAATAAAACAAAAAGGAATCGTTCAAATGTAAAATAGTTAAATTATTTCCCATAAGATTTTCCCCTATCATAATGCAATCAGAATACCTGAAATTATGAACTGGATTCATGTCTTGCAACAGATTTTCACAAATTGAAATAGTCTTTGCGTGTATTCACCCCATCCACGTGTCCCATAAGGAATTTGGAGCAGACGCAGTTCCTATGCAAGCATGTGTTTGCTTGAGTGTGTGAACGTTTAAGGGGAGACGTAGAACAGTATTTCCTTATCCACAGCAAAAGACCTGCCATTATTCTTGTAGTTCAACTCTCACTCTCACAAGCTACTGTCTGTTTATTAAATCAAATGGTATTCTAAAAAAAAAAAGTTGTCCTCCAAAAAGGGTGTGTGTGGGGGGGGGGGGGGGATGGGGGGGATCAAATGGTATGCAATAGTACTGATTGTAGGGAAGTAGAAAACTGTTAGTTTTTAATACAGTGGTGTTTGACTTTTGACTGTTGTCAACAGCTGTTGACAACATGAATCATCTAATGCCTCTGCACAATGGCTGCCTTTGGGATCAGGAAAAAGAGGAAACATTTTAAAAAATGCAAAGACCTTTTAAGGTTTAAAAACAGTGTTGGATTTAGTTCACCGTTGCTGCTAAAGTGATATTTGTTTTGATTATGACTTGAGGAAATTCCTTGCGTTTTAATGCGTCTGTTCCTTCAAAAAAAAGGGGTCTAAAGAGATAGACAAGACATTTGGTGGGTATAAACAATGCATCCCTTTTACATGATTATTACCCCTTTTTCATGATATGATGATTCAGAGCAGTGAAACAATAGAAAGTGACCTAAATTCACATAAATGGTTCACCATGAGATCACTTTTTTAATTCAACTGATTCGAAGTATAAATACATCTCTGTTTGGAAATTCCTGAAGAGTCATACTGTGGAAGAAGAAACACACAGAAAAAAAATAACACTAAGCAATCAATTGAAAAGCACAATGAATAGATACGGGAAGACGTCTAAGTCAATGAACATCCCTTGAAGTAAAGGTAAATCAATAACTGATAAAAAAAAAAGAAGGAATGTGACAGCTGTAAATCTAAAGCAAATATGACTGTGCAAAGAGACCATAGCATATAGACATATAGACAATTAAGTGCCAGTCAGTTGCTGAAAACTCCATCAAGATTATATATAAATACATGCATCTTAGACAACTATCATCATACAAAGGTACTTAGTCGTGGTTATCCAAATGAGGAGGACAGAGAACTTTTATAATGGCATCTATTGTTCTATAGTTACTCAATCAGCAGAGCACTTCATCACTTCTGGTTTGACTAAATAAAGAACATATGTATAGGTGCATTCCTGAGCCCTCTCCTGCAGACATGCTTTTGTCAAAACAGGGGCTAAAGTGATGAAATCCACCAAAATGTATAGCATCTGAACACACAATCCTTCTCTCTGTATGTTAAGCCCAGGTTAACAGTCTAAGATCTGAACTTTTTTATCGGAAGCTTCAAAAGCTTTTATCGAAAGCTTATCGGATGTGGTGTTTAGGTGTAGGCCTATATGTAAAAAAATAAATTACACAACAAAGTGTTGTATACCTACATCAGAATTGTTGTGTCTGACAAATCACAACCCAATGGGCCAGCTGGCCAATCCCAGCATGCTTGGCTTTTCAGAAGGAGGGGCTTTATTGGAACCAGAACCAATTTCAGACATACACCTCTGTTTAGAATACACTAACAGTTTTTGAACATTAAAGCATGTTAACCTATTACACACAATAAACCAAAATAGCACCATATGACCCCTTAAATAGACAGTTCTAAAGAACAGAATTTATTTGAAATAGAACATTTTACATGTCTTTACTGTAACTTTTGATCAATTTAATGCATCCCTGATGCTGAATATTAATTTCTTTCCAAATAAAAAAAACACAGAGTATATCACTGTCCTCAAACTTTTAAATGGTAGTTTACTGTATGTTACAAAAGCTTTCCATTTCAGATAAATGCTGTTCTTTAAAAACTGATGATAATAATAAGAAATGTTTCTTGAGCAGTATACATTAGAATTAATTCTGAAGGATCATGTGACACTGAAGACTGGAGTAATGATGCTGGAAAAAATCAGCTTTGTATCACAGGAATAAATTACATTTTAAAATATATTCAAATAGAAAAAAAAATGTTCTGGTTAAACACACACACACACACACACACACACACACACACACACACACACACACACACACACACACACACACACGCGCGTCTAAAGTCTGATGAGTAAACTAACATTTTTACAAGCCAGTGGTGATTCTATCGGTAATGAAGTTAACAAAAATACCACCATATGTCAAAAGTACCTGTTGCTGAAGAAACACCCATGAAATAGTCACTCCTGGCTGCCAGTGAGGTAAGACTCAAGTCAGAGACGTGCAGTTTCTGTGACGCACAATATAAGGCGGACCTGAGGATTTGGTGGTTCACTGTGTCAAAGGGGCTGTTCTGGCTTTCTAGCTATGAAAAACAATTTATTCATATATATATATATATATATATATATATATATATATATATATATATATATATATATATATATATATATATATATACATATATATATACACAATTTATTTATTTATTTGATTTTAGCATTTTAGTATGACTATATAAAATTACACAACCTAGAATTGTCACTATTCCAGAGCCACATTTATTCACACAGGTCTTCCCAATTCCGAGACTGGCACACAGTGCTACACGAATGCCATTCCTAAACTAGACCTAGACCTCACAACTGATGTCAGCACAGTTTTTTTTTTCTTTTTTTTTCTGAGGACTGAGCATTGGCTTGTAAGCATAATTTTGCTAGTCTGTTTGTAGCCTGATCACAGCCCACATAGTATGTCAAAGTTTGTGTGGGTGGGGGTCACACTGAGCTTCTATGTCACTTATGAAAAGCACATTTTATAAACAGCAAGATCAACAACCTTCATATAACAAGGCTCCTTATTGAGCAGTCTCAGGATGCAGAGCACGCCTTCTTGCTCAAACAGAAATCTGTGCAAATGTTTACACAGACCTTTTCTTTTACCAGACTTCCAGTTTTGTTTTGAGTGGGTAAGTGCAATTTTGGAAAATCGTAACATGATTTTGATCACAGATTTGCCACAATGTCCTGTAAATACACAGAAAACAAGAATATATAAGCACATATGAATTTGACCATTAATGTAGCAACTCATGCCTTGTTTACTGCGTCCTATTTTTCTGTCACCGCCTTTCATAGTTTACTTTTGAAAAGTTTAATAATTTTCTTTATTTCTGTCTTGATTTATTAGTTTATATATATATATATATATATATATATATATATATATATATATATATATATATATATATATATATATATATTTCTTTTTTTTTTTTTTTTTTAATTTTTTTTTTTTTTATTAGAATGACCAGTGGATAATTCCAGCTCTCCTATTTAACCCATAAGAACCCGCTGTGACGTGGGTGTCACAAACACTGGTGATTATCTGGAAAGGTCTTTTTAAAGCATTATACCTCACTTTCAACCCAGGAAGTCCCTAAGGGACATTTAAGGAACACCCAGGTTAAGTCATGCGACAATGTGTGCATTGTTGTTGCCATGGTAACATTTCCAAAATGGTGGCCTGTCTCGTGTGCACATGTTGCAGTGTCAGCAATTTTTTAAAACACTTTTTTTTGTTATTAAAGGTACGTTTCAACACATGCAACAATTCTAATGTTTTAATAACATATTCTAGATTACACTTGACCTGATTTTAAAACATGTTTTGAACAAATTGATATAAAACAAGTTTTGAAAATGTTGTGGTGACATACGTGTCACATCGGGCTTTTAACCTTAAAACAGTAGGTGGAATTTTGATGTGACGTATGTGTCACATTAAGAAAAATGGTAATGAGCTGCTCAAATTATTTAGCTGATTCAATTATTTTAGTGCTATATATATTCTGCTGCTCAATTCAAAGCATATTTTAACCTAGTAAACAAAAAAATGTCAAATTAATAACATTGTTAAAGGGTAACTAAACACCTGGTCAGAGCCTGACTCCACCCACTGGCAATATTTGAAAAATTCTGGAAAAGTGGGCAGAGCCCAGCGGAGGGGGGCGTGCACCTGCGACACATCTCTCTGTAGGCAAGGGTGTGATTAGCTGGTACCCTCTGACGTCAGAGGCCCCAGTCTTACAGATCATTAATTAAAATAAGTTGATTTAGGGTTTACCCTTTTAATGAAATGTATTTTGAAAATATTTTGCATACCTGTAACTAAAACAGGTATGCAACATCTGGTATAAAACACCATATTTATTTTTATTCAGTTTGCACATTTTCGAGTTGTGAAAAAATAAGCAAAACATTTATTTCTGGTTAAACCGTATACCTGAAAAGGTAGAATTTTGCAATGGTATTGCACTACATGCATGTTCAACATGTTGACCTCCAGTGTGAGGTAGTTATTTATTTTTATTCAGTTTGCACATTTTCGGGTTGTGAAAAAATAATCTAAAAATGTATTTCTGATTAAACCGTATACCTGAAAAGGTCACAGTTATGTGTTTTTGAAATATATGGCAAAGCAAATAAAATGCAAAAACTATTAATTTTGAAAAAAGTTTTTATTTTAATTTATCTTCCCAGAAAAGTTATAATTTTGAAAATCTTGTGGAAAAGAAAATAAACAGAAAAAACTGTTATTTAGCAAGAAAACTGACAAAAAATGTTTTTTTTCCAAATGAGAAATAAAAGCCCAATGTGACATATATGTAACATTAAAAATGTATCATAAACGCCCAATGTGACATATATGTAACATTACAGATCTTTGACAAAGAGTGGTTTATTTAAAAACAACGGCAGAAACATGTTTTAAGTGGTCCATTTAGTCTGTTTTATATGCCCCATAATTTTCCTACAAGGGGAAATTGGTCTGGGTTCTTATGGGTTAAGACATAGGCAATTGTGTTCTGTCAAATATACTTACCAAACAACCCCCGCAACTAACAAATGGTTTATTATAACATAATTTTTATGTGATGGACATTTTAAACATTATTGTAAGTGTCCTCTCTTATTTTTACCTCAGTATTTTATCTACAACAACCCATTGTCAATGAGCATATGCCTATAATGATTGTAACTGTAAACGAATGACTGTAAACTATAGCTTTGTCCCAATTAAGAGGCTGCAACCTTTGGGACACAGCCTATGTTGGGTATATCGTTAGGGTTTGATTTGTTTATGATTTTAATTCAAATAGGCCTATAGTCTATAGCCTATTCAAATGTGAGGTTAACCGGATTAAGAAAATGCCATGTGGTTGGTCAGTCAACTGTGTTACCTTTCATTTAAGTTATCATGTGGAGCAACCCAACTCTTGGATGAGCATCATGATGAGTGAGCATTTATAATAAACACACACAAATAAATTTAATCTCTCTCTCTTTTTTCTTTTTTCTTTTTACAATTTACTAAAATAGCGAAGAGAAATGTAATGATCTCAAGCAAGTTCTTTTACTGACACTGCTGTCAAAGAGTATAGAGGTTCTTCTTTACTATTTGCTGCTGTCACCTTGGTGAATAACTTCTCTGCTTTAGAATCAGAGGTAACCGCGAGAAGTAGAGAAGACAATAGCTATGAAAAAAATGATGGCAGTAGTGTATTTTGATATAGAAAAAGCGTATGACACGGTATAAAAAGAGAAGGGTTGTTAATTAAAGCATGAAGGATAGGAATAGACGGAAATATGTATAATTGGTTGTCTCAGTTTTTGTATGAAATAACATTTGTAGTTCAAGTGGGAGTGTGTCAGTCATTCATTTATAAGGCAGAAAATGGCATTCCTCAAGGGAGTGTTATAAGTCCAAATCTTTTTAATATTATGATTAATGATATTTTTGACAATTTGGGATATGGTGTGGGATGTGCATTGTATGCTGATGATGGGTCTATTTGGAAGAGAGGAAGAAATACAAAGCAAGTGATTTCAGGTATGCAAACAGCTATTAAAAAGGTGGAAGAATGGAGTATAGAATGGAGTTTTAAAATGTCAACTAGTAAATCATGTTATATGATATTCAGTAGGAAAAAAAGATTTTAAGGATATTGAATTAGTATTGTATGGGAAACCTTTAGAACATGTTAAAACATTCAAATATTTAGGAATGTGGTTAGATGGGATATATACCTGGAAAAAACATCTTGAGGAAATTAATAAAAAAATGCAGGAGGATCTTAAATGTGATTAGGGGAATAGCTGGGAAAGAATGGGGAGCAGAAAGAGACTCAATGATAACAATATATCAAGCCTTGATCAGATCAACTATTGATTATGGTTGAATGATTTATAGGTCAGCTTCAGAATCACTATTAAGAAGTCTAGATAGAAAACAATATAGAGCTCTTAGAATATGTTTAGGAGCAATTAAAGCAACACCAGTCAATGCATTATTAGAAGAAAATGAAGTGCCGTTGAAATTAAGAAGAGATAAATTGTCTTTTGTATTCTGGACATCTTTAAAGAGTTACACTGGACAAAGTATAGCTAAAGATATTTTAAATAGTTGTTGGGAGTAGGCCTACTTAAGTAGTATCGAGAGAGGATATGGATGGAAGATAAACCAGTTAGCAGAGAAATATCAGATTGCAAATATTGAATGTAGTGTGTCACCTGTATGGGGAGAGGTTCCAAAATGGATTATCTCTGAGGTTAAAATTGATTTAGGAATATTAGACAAGAAACGGGAATGGGAGGAAAGGGGTACGATTAAGTACCAAGTTAATAAGTACATAGAGGAAAGATTCTATGCAAGTATGCACATTTATACTCACGGATCTAGATCGAAGAACTGGGATTACATAAATAGGAGTGTATATTCCAGAGTTTAAAATATCAATATCTAAACGACTAACATCTAAATTGTCAATATACATCGTGGAAATAGTCGCTATTATAATAGGATTAACATGGGTAGAGGAGGTGAAGCCAGACAGAATAGTGATATGCCCTGACTCTGCTTCTGTCTTAACATCACTAGTTACTCATTGTACTTCTAGAGAAGATTTGATGTGCGAAATATTTTCATTATTATGGCGTGTAAGGGGTGTACAGTTAAAGACCCAGAACCAGATATGAAGAATGAAGACCCAGAGTCAGAATTATAAAAAATTAAAGAAAATATTTACTGAAGATAGTTTGCAGTTTCATCAGCAGAAGTCAGCTTCAATACTCGCTCAGGAGTTCGTAGGCCGCCCCGCTTACAGTTACAAAGATCACAGCAGTTATACCATTTCCAAGGTCTAAGCTACGTCATTGCTTACAGGATGAATGATTCTCATTGGCTATGAAATAGATAAACACCGTAATTTCCCACACATATACAGATAGACTGAAGCATATCTCCATCGATTATGCAGCTGAAGTTAGGCACGTCATGACCTTCCAGGTCGCAGATTTGGGTTGCTGGGCGCCAGCATGTCCAGAACAACAACTCAGTCAATCTCCAATAATGCCAGTGGTTCCTTAACCTGTAACCAAGAAGACTAACACACACACCGGCACACAGCTTTTCCAAGGTTTGATTTGGCCAGGCTCTCACTATAAACAGGAGAGTCCTCGCAAAACATCAAGATAATGCGTTCTTTCTCTCAAGGATAGCTAAACTTTAGTCTTAACTGGAAAGAAAGGCTTTAACAAAGAAATGGCCCCTTAAACTATTGGCTTCAATGACCCCTATATGTTTTAACACATTGAAGACCTTTCTCAAACACAAAACAAGTCCCTATTTCCTTTCTGGAAGCTGGGTTAAATAAGTAAGCACTGCATTCAGATATCAAATACAGACATTAAAGAATACATGAAAAGGACATTTCAGTAATCACAATGGTAACTTATATAAATAAAGTAAAATCTCCAGAGAAGTCATTCAACTCATTTGATATTTAGAAGGAAAAATATTGATTAATACCTTAATTATAATCAATCATTACATATACATTGAAGCAGCAGTGGATTCCAATCCACCCCCTTCAGGCGAATACAAAGGAAAGGAGTAGAAGTTGGATTATGTTGGGTGCCAGTGCATGTAGGAGTAGCTGGTAATGAGTCTGCTGATGAATTAGCAAAAAAAGCTTTAAAAAGGGAAGAAATAGATTGTAATGTTCCATTAAGTAAAAGTGAAGTTAAATCTATTGTTAAGGAAAATATTATTAAAGAGTGGCAGGAAAAAATGGAATACAGATAATAAGGGGCGGTATTTATATAATATCAAAAAAATAGTAGATACTAAGAAAACCATAAATGGTAGAAATATAGGAAAGAAGAGGTCATAATGACTAGGATGAGACTTGGACATTCAAGATTGAACGCAACGCTCTTTATAATTGGAGTTCATGAGACTGGTTTATGTGAGTGGGGAGAAAGAAACAGTGGAGCATGTGATATATGATTGTAAAAGGTATGATGAGGAAAGAAAGGAATTGATATCGTATTTTAAATGAAAGAGGGAAGGTTAATAAAGATTTGCCATATTTGTTAGGTTATGATTTTAATAAAGATAGAGTAGGATATAGAATACTAATAGAATATATATATATATATATATATAGTACTGGACTAAGTGAAAGGATTTGAATATAGAATAAGGATGCTTTGGACTATTCCAGATTTTATAGTCCAGTCTGGAGGAGCTGACACGCAGCGCCATGTGGGCTATATGGGCGATGGAATGAGATGGAGCACCAAAATAATTAAATAAGGATGGATATTTGAGAAGGAAGCAAAGGAAATAATAATAAGGAAAATCTGATCATAAGAAATCATGACTGCACAACAGCAAAGGTAAGTGGCGATATGCACTAAGAATGCAACGCGCCAAAAAAACGAAAGAAGAAGAAGAAGAAGAGATAACCGCGCCATCTCGTGGATTTGAATATTCAGTTTAGTACTGGCCAGAGGCATAGAGAGAAAGAGTTGCGACACTCCCATACACCGCCATAGGAACTTTGGAATGCGGAAGTAACGCGTGTCGTGGAGCAGCCAATAGTTCCAAACACTGATAGTTCCAGCATTGAACCCCATTCATTTTCAGTGTTTCCGAAGTACGCTCGCTGGTAAATTAATGAAGTTACTGTATTTTTTTACTTTTACACACATTAGCCGACCTCGAAATTTTATGTAGCCAGTTTTAGTTATTGCTTATTGGAAGATAATAGGTTAATTGCAGCTATAGCTTACGTGACACTAACGTTAGCTTACTTACGGTAACCTGATGTATATAATTTATAATATTATTGATAATAATATTATATATATATATATATATATATATATATATATATATATATACACACACACACACATATATATACACACACATATACACACACACACACACACACACACACACACACACACACACACACAATTCATTTATTTATATGGGTTAGGGTTAAGTGTGTATATATGCATATTTGTCAAAATGTGTGTTTGTGTAATACATATAGGCCTACATAAATACACATGCATTCATACATATGTGTGTGTATATATATATATATATATATATATATATATATATATATATATATATATATATATATACATACATACATACACAATTAATATATTATGTGTATGGGCTAGGGTTAGTTATGTGTGATTGAAATATACATACATGTGTACTGTAGGCTACACAGTACGCCATCGTATACATGTATTTGGCAAATCAAGTCAAGTCACCTTTATTTATATAGCGCTTTTTACAATACAGATTGTATCAAATCAGCTTCACAGTGATAACATGAAAATAATATAACAGAGTTTGTTTCTAAAAGAAAATTGAGTCAACGTCCACCTTAAGTAAGGCAGATCAATAATATTATTGAATATTAAATGTCCCCATTTGTGTGTGTTTTCTGATGAATGGTTTAGTCTATGATTAGGGTAGGATGAAGGGGTACATTAGCCATACTGAAATGAATCCCGTTAACGTTTAGCTACGTATTTAGGAACATAGTTAATTCACTCATTAACTATCTCTCCGGTTTAATTTTATGAAGTTAATATTTACCGAACATTGCTGCAAATATAGTCGTTGCTTTTTACGTTATGGGAGCAGTCCATTTCCCTCCTAAATCATTCATTTGTACATGCACAGCGCAATTATTTATATTTTATGTTGGTTGGAATTCTGAACGGACCGCCTGCCGTGTCTTTGCGTGATCACGAAGGTAGGCTAATGGCTGAATCGGAATTTATAAGCAAGATCACGGATCAATAGCCTAATACAGCCCAGTTGTGCTAAAATAAATATCATGAGACGTCCATCATCAGATGAAAGCCGCTAAAGCCAGTGCTACTACCCATGCGAACATGAACACTAAGCTTTTCCCTCCAAAAAAACCTAAAACTTATCTAAGTAATATACAGTATTTCGTTGTCACCCTGGCTCTCCAAATGCAAAACTGACATTAACTTAATGCAATAATGCAGTAACAGCTGAAAAAGTACTTGGGTGTGTGTTTTATTTTATATTTACCGTTCAATAATGTAATCGCTGCTGTCTGTCCCATAGAAGAACATGACAGCCAGCGTATGTTTTGGAACTATTGGGGCTTACATGAACCACGTGACAGCCATAGCGGCGACATCAAAGCGTGTCGCAACTCTTTCTCTCTATGGCTCTGGTACTGGCCAACAGGGACGTCGACATCGCGGTGATTCTCGCGAGGATACGGTTGGGAGCGCAGGTCTGGGATCAGAGAGTTACAAGGGGAGTTTTGGGCCAGTGACGTTGCGCTTATGTTTGGAGTCAATACAGGAAGCTGTAGTAGACAGCGAGGCCGGACCGAGCCAGGGTATGTAAATTAAAACTATCACGGAAGATTGTCATCTACTCTCGAATCATATATTATACCAAGACGTTTGTGGTATTATAACAACAATAATGTCAGGTTAGAATGTGTGTTTCACAGGCGATGGCAGGAAAGTTGCTGAAATAAAGTTAAACGTCGGTTGTGACTGGTTAGCTGATTTCGCTTATTTACTCCTATTGACTTTGAATTTAGTTCAATATGTAGATGGAACATAAGTTTAACATTTTACAGATGTACATTTTACTTTTATGATGTGCAATGTGGGTATTTTGGATTAAAAAAGTACCTTTCCACTTGTTAAGAGAGAAAAGTTTCTCCCACAAATCAGCCCCGCCCAGCAGACTCGTGAGGAAACAGTAGTTTAAAGATGAATAATACATCAATAGGCCTGTAGTTTCTCATCCCATGCCTTCCCTCTTTGCATTAGTATAGCGGAAATCCACCTAACGTTAATATCTGTTTTATGACCACATCCTCTGTGCAATTAAGACTTTGAAAGCATATATGTCGATGTTTTGAAAACCTAGAGGTAAATTTCTGTGTAACATCCAGATCATATATGATTTGTGTTTTGCTGTTATATGTGTATGGACGATTATCTATTATTTTCACACATCAACATATAACACTCTCTTGATGTGATTACAGATGGCTTGCAACGACATGGAGAAGCCCAGCCTCGATGATGGCTGCTGTGAGGGCGAATACTCCAGTTGTGCAATAGCCATGGAGAAAGGGGGAGATTCGTATCTGAGCCCAACAGAGAACCCCTCCACAATCAGTGTCTCTTCTAGTATCCCCCCAGACCAGCAAGGCTATGATGTAGAGTTTGACCCTCCACTAGAGAGCAAGTATGAGTGCCCTATCTGTTTAATGGGTCTCCGCTCGGCAGTACAGACACCATGTGGACATCGATTCTGCAACTTGTGCATCAGGAAGTCCATCAGGTTAGTGTATTTGTCACTTTCAAAATTGACCCTGTGAAGCCTACTGTATCATATTTGATACGCAAATTGCTACAGCCTCTAAATTATCAACATGACCAAAACTTCGCTGCAAAACCTGTTGCACACAATCTACTACATTCTTATGTCTGATTGATAGTTTATACTTTCTTAAGTCAAAGTCATTTTAGCTGATTCTTAAAAACGTTCATCATTAGGTCATGGTTCACATGTCTTTTTGCTGTGAATTCTTTAATGATTTTTATGAAGAAAACAAAATTATTTTTATTGTTAGTAGTGTTTCAAGATGAACACCTACTTGACTGGAGCAACTTATTTAAAGGGATAATTTCCCCAAAAATGAAAATTCTGTCATTAATTACTCACCCTCATATCGTTCCAATCCCATAAGACTTTTGTTCATCTTCGAAACACAAGTGAAGATCTTTTTGATGAAATCTGAAAGCTTTCTGTCCCTCCATAGACAGCTATGGAGCTACTACCACTTTGACGCTTCAAAAAGTTCATAAAGATTGTAAAACTAATCCATATGAATTGAGTGGATTAGTCCAAATTTTCTGAAGAAACACGATCACTTATGAACAGACTGCTTTTATTCACATATACATTGATCATTAAACATACATACTTATGGGTTTGGTACGACATGAGGGTGAGTAATTAATGACTGAATTTAGATTTGTGGGTGATAGTTTGAGCCTCAGAGTAAAATTTAGGTGTTTTTTTCCTCCTCAGATTTGAACTCCATATTCTCCCATATACTATATGAGCCATAAAGCCTGATGTATCAAATATGATACTCAACAAAAAACAAATATACGCAAACCTTTTTTTTTTTGTCTAAAGATTTAATAAACTGCTCCATTTATTTATGGATTCATGGATTTTTCTGACCATTATCTCATATGCCAGGCTTTACAGTATTAAAAATGTAAAATATAACACTTAATTCTGCCTGGCAGGGACACGGGGCAAAAATGTCCAGTTGACAATGAGGTGCTGCTCGAGGAACAGCTCTTCCCTGATAACTTTGCCAAACGAGAGATCCTCTCGCTCACCATCAGATGTTCTAATGTGGGATGCAGTGATAAAATGGAGTTGCGCCAACTGGAGGTAAATTTGCTGGTGTGACCAATACTCTACTCCTGCAGTATCAGAGGATCTAGTTTAAGGACTGCAGTTCTTGGACTGCATTTCTAGGACCCTAGTTTTATGTGACAGCGCCACCTAGCTAATTCTATCTGAACAGGGACCTGATTCAAACTTCAAACAAACAGATGCAAAGACGACCAATGGAATTAAAAAAAAAAAAAAAATTTGTATCTTTCCACTTTATTTATAACAGAAGAGCAGGAGCAGCCACTTTAAACTTACATTTATTAACGTACTATAGGGCTGGGACAACGCGTCGACGTCATCGATTAGTCGACGCAAAATATGCACGTCGATTCGTCAGACCCAAAACAAAGATGGTGGCGCCGGAGAGTAGTAGCAACACGAGTGGCTCCTCAGACTATCAGAAGTGCAAGGCGACACAACCAAAAAAAAAATGTGCGTCAGTATCGAGTTCTCTTTCGGGCTTGAACGAACCATAACACACAAAGTATGCTAAACTGTCTGTTTTGTCGAGTGTCCTCATAAGAGCAGTCTTGAGTAAAATAAAGTATTTTATTTTAAAGAGTAAATGACTCACTCACGTGACAGATTGCACTTGTTTTCAGTTAGCTAGGCATATGTGTTTTTAAGGCTTCAAGGTTTTATTGAATGCTACCTCTGACTAAGAATGCATTACTAGTTTGCACTTGTGTAGTCTTTTACTCTGGAATTTACTCTGGTGCACGCATCCGTGATTATTAAACTAACTTCTCTTTCACATCTAATTGCGCTTTAACTGTCAAATACACAGAAGGTTATGTTAAAAACACTAGGGGTGGCACGATCCGCTTTTTTTGCCTCTGATACCGATTCCGATACCTGGGACTCAGTATTGGCCGATACCGATCCGATCCAATACTAAAATAATAATTAAAAAAACAGTGCCAAATTACCTAATAAACTGTATCTGTATGCCTCACTGGGGGGAAGAGACTGGGATTATTCAACTTTTTAATGAAGCAGCAACATATGATACATAGATTGGACAGAACAACTAAGGCTATAAATAAACTGCCATTGCGCAAAAGTATTGTAATATGAAAGGCTCAAATTCAGAGCGGCACGAAACGCTTATGCGCTTCCCGTGCGCAGAATGATGCGCTCGAAGCAACATGGAGTCACGGCGCGCGTCGCATTGAAAAGTTCAAAGCACAAAAGTAAGATATACATATATTTCTTTATTTATTCATTAGTTTGAGCCTTTTAACAGTTTTAAATTTCAGTTATTGTGCGTGTGAAGAGCAATTATATCGCTCTCTACTCCAGTGTTGTGATCACTGAGGAGTTGTGTTGTGATCTAATAGACACCCGGTTGAAAGTAACATGTGAAACTCCAGCACGTTAAAGTCCTTTTATGCAAACCATAGACCTTTATCTACATATCTACAGTATAATAATAGGAACATTGACTCATCTTGGAGAGAGTTTCATCGTGTTGACTGTTTTACCCGAGCGCGACGCGCTGTTTGAGTGCTGAGAATGACTGACAGCCGCAGCGGAGGGAGGTGAAGATTAATTTAACGATTTAAATCTGTACCTCACATTAAACTATATGTAATGGCTTCAGAAATCTTGGAATACAGTACACGAAAACATTATAGTGCTTTATAATGTTTTTGTGCCTTTTGTGTTGTATAACAATACCCAGATAGCAAACTGACTCCAGACCGGATCCGCCGCGGAGGTACCACAAGCTCCGGAACGGATCTGCAAAACGGGTCCGGAATGGAGTCCACTTGCACAGCGCAATGTATCCGGAACAGATAATGATTGCGGATCCAGACCAGATCCGCGGCAGACCCTACCCATATCCGCTGATAAAGCAGCTTATCCGCCGCGGATCCGATCTGGACCCGTTTATGAAGCAGCGTATCCGCTGCGGATCCTATCTGGACCCGTTCATTTCGGTCAGGAAACCTTTCAGTTCCCAATTATCTGGCCAAAACTATAGCTACAGATATATTTAAAATCTAATGGTGGACGAACATTAGATAGACTGGATTGCTCTATAAAAGCTTGAATAGTTATTAATGTATCTGCCTTTATTAATATGAATAAAACATGAAATCATTAAGCATTGATAATTTTTAGCCAGTAACAATTAAAAAATAGGCTATTACAGACTTTAAATGTATTTACTATTTTTTTTAAAATAGTTTTATTCATGTACAAATTGAATAGACATTACAGAAAAAATGAAATCAACCATGAATTGTTCCAAGAACATCATTTTTAATTTAGTGAAAAACAATACACTAAAATGATAAAGTATTTTTTTCACTACTGTTGGGTCAAGGTTTGCTGACAGGTGGGACGGCTCCTTGAGCTTCCCCTATCTGATGCCAGGTTGAACCACCGGATTACATGTTTTGTAATGTCGTCATCGGTGGCGGCACGGGAGACATGGCTCTTTCTCACAGCACCTGTAATACACAAGCAGATTTTCATTAAATGTCATGAAATCACATTGAAGCTACCAGGTTGTTTTGTTTTTTCTATTCATTTTGTCTAAAAGAAACGTTACAGAAACACAAAATTCAGATTGCAACAGTGAGTTGTGGAAATTAACTAAATTTGTAGAGTTTTTTCAAAAATAATTATACAGCAGGCATCGACAATAAGTAACCAAACCAGTACAGTGTTAAATGCTGTAGTGGGGACCAGTGTCAGTATTTGACAAAATATCTGGCTAAATCAAGTTGGAAAAGTATTAAATCTTACTTTACTCAGATATTCGGAGATGAAACAGTAGATCAGACTGGTAAGTTAGCACTTGAACGAACTGTAAGCTGAAACAGAACACACACACACACACACACACACACACACACACACACACACACACACACACACACACACACACACACACACACACACACACACACACACACACGTACAGTATTATATACAGGTCCTTCTCAAAAAATTAGCATATTGTGATAAAGTTAATTATTTTCCATAATGTAATGATAAAAATTTAACTTTCATATATTTTAGATTCATTGCACACCAACTGAAATATTTCAGGTCTTTTATTGTTTTAATACTGATGATTTTGGCATACAGCTCATGAAAACCCAAAATTCCTGTCTCAAAAAATTAGCATATCATGAAAAGGGTCTCTAAACAAGCTATTAACCTAATCATCTGAATCAACTAATTAACTCTAAACACTTGCAAAAGATTCCTGAGGCTTTTAAAAACTCCCAGCCTGTTTCAGTACTCAAAACCGCAATCATGGGTAAGACTGCCGACCTGACTGCTGTCCAGAAGGCCTTCATTGACACCCTCAAGCAAGAGGGTAAGACAGAAAGAAATTTCTGAACAAATAGGCTGTTCCCAGAGTGCTGCATCAAGGCACCTCAGCGGGAAGTCTGTGGGAAGGAAAAAGTGTGGCAAAAAACGCTGCACAACGAGAAGAGGTGACCGGACTCTGAGGAAGATTGTGGAGAAGGACCGATTCCAGACCTTGGGGGACCTGCGGAAGCAGTGGACTGAGTCAGGAGTAGAAACATCCAGAGCCACCGTGCACAGGCGTGTGCAGGAAATGGGCTACAGGTGCCGCATTCCCCAGGTCAAGCCACTTTTGAACCAGAAACAGTGGCAGAAGCGCCTGACCTGGGCTACAGAGAAGCAGCACTGGACTGTTGCTCAGTGGTCCAAAGTACTTTTTTCGGATGAAAGCAAATTTTGCATGTCATTCGGAAATCAAGGTGCCAGAGTCTGGAGGAAGACTGGGGAGAAGGAAATGCCAAAATGCCTGAAGTCCAGTGTCAAGTACCCACAATCAGTGATGGTCTGGGGTGCCATGTCAGCTGCTGGTGTTGGTCCACTGTGTTTTATCAAGGGCAGGGTCAATGCAGCTAGCTATCAGGAGATTTTGGAGAACTTCATGCTTTCATCTGATTTCATTTTTCAGCACGACCTGGCACCTGCTCACAGTGCCAAAACCACTGGTAAATGGTTTACTGACCATGGTATTACTGTGCTCAATTGGCCTGCCAACTCTCCTGACCTGAACCCCATAGAGAATCTGTGGGATATTGTGAAGAGAAAGTTGAGAGACGCAAGACCCAACACTCTGGATGAGCTTAAGGCCGCTATCGAAGCATCCTGGGCCTCCATAACACCTCAGCAGTGCCACAGGCTGATTGCCTCCATGCCACGCCGCATTGAAGCAGTCATTTCTGCAAAAGGATTCCCGACAAAGTATTGAGTGCATAACTGAACATAATTATTTGAAGGTTGCCTTTTTTTGTATTAAAAAAACACTTATTTTATTGGTCGGATGAAATATGCTATTTTTTTGAGATAGGAATTTTGGGGTTTCATGAGCTGTATGCCAAAATCATCAGTATTAAAACCGTAAAAGACTTGAAATATTTCAGTTGGTGTGCAATGAATCTAAAATATATGAAAGTTAAATTTTTATCATTACATTATGGAAAATAATTAACTTTATCACAATATGCTAATTTTTTGAGAAGGACCTGTATTAATTATGTATATTACATGGGGTGATGGAACTGTCAAAATGAAACAAAAATCGACACAAACTATTTATAACTTTATACTAGACATTCCGTGTAAAAGGTATTAGGTAACGTTAGGCCTAACATGATAATTTCTCGCCTGACATTTTACTGGAAAGGGGAGAAAATAATGTGCTCAGGGTTTGATAAAAATAGAGCAAACGTTAAATCACATTAAATCACCTCACCTCCCAGAGAGAAATAATTCCATCCAAAAAAAGCTTTTTACCCAGTTATTAATTACCAAAAACATTTTTACTCAAATCTCGGCTAAATCTAATGACCATTTGCTAACGGTAACTAAGTTATGGTTTTACACAATCATTTCAGAAATAAAATCATGTTGTACACGTACAGTATGAACGGTAATATTACACTGTACAATTAAAGCATATTTAAACTATTCTTACCGTGTTCCGTGTTTGCCGACTCGAACTGCTGTTGTAGGTTTTTCACAGTGTGGGATTCAGTGATAACGGTGACAGTTGAAATAGGCGCGTTTGGTCAGCGGGTCCGCCCAGCGTCTGTAGCGAGCCCGCGACTTGACAGTGCGCTGTCAGTAGGGTTGTAACGGTATGAGATTTTCACGGTATGATAATAGTCTCAGAAAATATCACGGTTTCACGGTTTACGGTATTAAACAATGATTATTATTATCAGCTGCAATGAACCTTAAATTAATGAAAACTGATAGGGTTTTTTGGTTGAACATATGGTTTATTAAAACAAACTTTTTTAATCTACCTTTTGAAAAAAATAAGAAAGAAAAAATAAAGCTGCAGATCTCCCATTTGAACAAACATGTTTGATCAATTGAATTAATAAAATTCTTAATTTATTAATTATTATTTAAGATAATTTTTATTTTGACAGGTTGTACTAAACTCCTATGAGTTTCAGTCAGAGTGTATTTTACAATGATTATTTTCAACAAAATTATGAAATGCTTATTTAGTTCTCTCAGAGCAGCTCTGGATATGTTCATGTGTTCACGTCCTTATATAGTGAGTGAGACGGCAGACGCTTTAAACACCATGAACGTCCCACATACTTGAGTATATACTAGGTGAAACGGTGCTGCTCATTCACACAGACACGCTGAACAAGCAGAATATAGATTTACAGTTTTTTGCGCTGTTTAATAGACACACTCATATAGCGATTTTATTTATTGCACAGCTATATTTTAGATTTATTCATCCATCTATCAAATCGCGCATTTTACGTGACATCTGCGTTATATTGAAAATCCCCTTAGCAACACGTAAATAATATGGACTTAAGTTATAAATGGAACTTTATCTGCAGGGAGGGAAGGATTTCGCGAATATGGGAGAACATATTTGACATATTTCCTCATTTTGCAGCCACTCTTCGTCCATATTTCTGGACACAACTGGATATCAATCTTCAAGGAAAAACCCACGTTCGTTTTTCGGATACCCAAAGTATTCCCACACTGCAGATTTTAACTTTTTTTTCGAAGAATTCGCAGCCTCAATCTCAGACATTTTCTCCAGTGCACATGTATAGGTGGAGTAGTCAAGTGGAAATAAGTTGCATATGCGCATTTGAGATCTGATTTAATTTTTTTTCCAAAACCGTGGATAAGCAAATGTTCACGATATGATAATCGTACAAGTCAATATCGCGATAAACCGCCATACCGGTATACCGTTACAACCCTAGCTGTCAGGAGGCGGGGCATATTCTGTGCGCATGACCGAATTGAGTCTGAAAGAACAGCGGACCTAGCGGCTTGAGGGCGGATCCGCCCCGGAGTCTATTGCTATCAGGGTAACATTCGTAGGCTATACAATATCGGATCGGATTTGGATGGTCTCGTCTGGCGATACCCGATCCGGCAAATATTGCTAGTATCGGAGCAATACCGATACTGAGTATCGGATCGGCGCACTCCTAAAAAACACACAAAGTTTACAAACACATTCGGATATGTCAGTGAATGTAAACATCAAGTAAAAAAATTGCATGTGTAGTAAAGTGACAGCAGCATAATAAACACTACCTACTGCTGTATAATGTTAATATGAATTTAAACAACAAAAGAAAAACGAAAAATCACTCACTGCTCTTGATTGAATAACTTTAATAGCTTTATTAAGAATACATTTCTTACTTGAATGCTGCTGTTAAATGCTCTGGACTGTGTACAGCTCACTCAGGGGAGGAGCTAAGCCGGTCATGGGCGGGGCCTGTTCCAATGTGACATTGCATTGGAGCACATTCCTGAAAGGCTCATTTTAAGTTACTATTTCAGATTTAAGGGGAAAATAATTTTGCATAAAAGGTCCCCTTTAACTTCTTGCTTAAGAATATTTTAGGAATCTGGCCCCAGGTTCTTAAATATGGTTAAAAAAAAATACAAGAAAAAAAATCTGTTACAGAACCTAACATTCTGACCTTAATATCTTGTTATTTATTAGAACAGGGCTCAAGACTGCGACCAATTGGTTGCATTTTGCGACCATTTTTCCTTCTAGTGCGACCAAATATTTATTTATTTTAAAGAGTAAATGACTCACTCAGACCCGACGCCAGGATGATTATTATACCGACAGCCTAATAATCATGAATGCACTCTGCTGTCTTTTAACACATCTCCGGCGAACGGCTCCTTCGCACAAAAGGTAAAAATGTCACGAAGCGCAGTGAAATGCAGTGACCTATGTTGCGTTTGCTGAATGGATCGAGGACGAGGTTGTTCCTTAACTTCATTTTATACGTGCAATTCACACGAGCTCTAAGCGCGTGCGAGACTGCTGCAAGTATGTGCTTATAGCTATTAATGTCGTGAAAAATACATAGATGACACTGACAACACGCTGACAGACAGGACCAAGAAGGTAACATTTAATAAAGTCTCAACTTTCAAATTTGGTCAGTCAAAGAAAATTAAACCATAAATAGGCCTACTATTTTGTGGCTCTTTTATGTGTCATGACAGATTGCACTTTTTTTCAGTTTGCTAGGCCTATGTGTTTTTAACTGTACGTTCACACCGCCGCCGGCAAGAGTGGCAAAATTCGCTCTCGCCGCCCTGCCAGCGACGCCGTGGAAAGATTCGTGGACGCTCTGATGCTTTGACGTAGATCGAACGCGTGGTCTTTTTTACAACTGTATTTAAAGGGGCCACAAAGCAAACAAGCATGTCGATCGTTATTTTTGCAGAAATTTGATCAATGGAAAAAACTTAACAATTATAGTGACATGTTTGCTAATGAAATAAACAAATTAAAAGCCATTTGTGTGGTGTGGCTTTTGTGTTCATGGTTAAGTGCTATTATAATTTGCATTCCCGCTGAAAAACAAGCGTTCTAGCGCGAAAATATTGCCTATAAATACTAAGTGTTGCGCGCCTTATCAAATTCAAATGATCAACCTCCTCAATTTTGCTTGGGAACTAATGTGGTCGGAACCAAAGTTTACAGGACTGCGTTCTCTGGACTCCTCTCAAACGGAGCACCTCTATATTCCGATTGGTTGCCGCCGAACCGCGTCATTGCTTATTACCATAAAGTTGACCTGACTTCAACTCTCCTCGCCGCTCTCACCGTCCAAGACGCGCCGCGCCGCTCTCGCCAGAGCTCACCGCCGGCTCTCATTGACAATGAATGACTTCCGGCCACTTTGACGCTCTCGCCGGCGGCGGTGTGAACGCACAGTAAGGCTTCAAGGTTTTATTGAATGCTACCTCTGACTAAGAATGCATTACTAGTTTGCACTTGTGTAGTCTTTTACTCTGGAATTTTAAGAGCAATAAACATATATTGCAATGTTAAGGATGTTTTTTTCATTCTGATATGTAAACCAACATGCATACATTGCTATTAATTAATGGGGAGATAATCGAAATCGAATCGGACTGAAAAAATGAATCGTTAGATTAATCGATGCATCGAAAAAAGAATCGCTAGATTAATCATTTTAAAAATAATCGTTTATCCCAGCCCTAACGTACTAATAAACACACTAGTTTGTAGCACAATTGTTTTACCGTTTACTGAACTTTAAGTGGATCACACATCAGACGGTAAGTGCCACGCTTACGCTATGGTTAATGAATTGAGGTCTCACACAAACACTGAAAATAGTCTTTTCAAGAACTGAATTTAAAACCAGAATATAGGGGCTCATATACTGAAATTAGGTTAAATATATCAAGAGGGTTACCAATGGTTGTGTTTAGGGTTAGGGGTTGGTTAGGATGATATATCAATAAGATTTAGTGTCCCCCTGTAGTTAATATTTTCATCACTTAAAACTCTTAGTATATGCAGATATTTAAATGGAAATTAGCCCTGTCACTCTCCTCTCAATCACACCATCTCAGAGATCCACTCGGTCAACTCGTCGAAGTATCAGAATCGTAATGCGTTTTATTTATCGCTCTCTACAATGTCGGACACAAAACAGTAATTAATAAGATTAGCCTTTTGCTTGACCACTTTATCAAACTGTTAATAATGTCCTGTTAATGTTACATAAACCATGTTCCTGTTCACCATCTCAGAGTCAGACAGTTGCCTTCTAAAAATCTTCCTTAGAAATGCTTTGAACAACTTAGAATGTCAGTGGAGAAAGGCATATAGTTCATCATAACAGCATTATATAGATCATGTACATAATTCACCAGCTATATTGCTAAATGTACCCGATCTTTCATATCAATAGAAAAATATACCGGGATAACCTTGCTTCTCTTGAGACTCTCCTGCTTCAGAGTAGTCATAGTTGATAATATGCTAAAGGCCGCCGGCACGTTGACGGGATTGGTTACAAGGTCGTTTGTGACGTAAGAAACACCGGCGATTTCAAACTGCGTTTTTGAGACTGCTTTTTTTCACAGCAGTATTAAGGAGAAAATACTCAGTAATGGTGTTGTTGAGGTATGAATTTGTACATGGTTTGTCTTAAAGCATGTTAAATACACCACATATAAACATTAAAAAATTTATCTTCACCACAGTGGGTCTTAAAATAATTCCTAAAAATGTATAATATAAATACAGAATTGAATAGTAAGTGTTATAAAATAGTATGTACAAAAAAAATAGGGTTCTAAAAAGCACTTAGGAACATTATGAACTTATTAATAAGTTATCTTATTATTAATACATTTCATAAAGGGGACCGATTATATCCCTTTTTACAAGATGTAATATAAGTCTCAGTGTCCCCAGAATTTATCTGTGAAGTTTCAGCTCAAAATACCCCACAGATCATTTATTATACTATGTTGTACATTTTTAGTGGAAGGAAAAACGTGCTGTTTTCGTGCATGTATCTTTAAATGAAAATGAGCTGCTGCTCCCCATCCTGCTTTCCAGGAGAGTGTGGAGCATTTACAGCTCATGCCTCGAATACTCTGCCAAAAACATCTGTTTGGTTTTGATTATCATCTCTATCATGAACACGCTCACACGTCATTGCAGTTCCTCATCGTCATAAAAGTTTATTATCTGTATGCGTTTTAAAGCCATATTAGTCTAAATTTCTGATACGGTTTTCTGAGTGCACGCATTCGTGATTATTAAACTAAGCTCTCTTTCACATCTAATTGCGCTTTAACTGTCAAATACACAGAAGGTTATGTTAAAAACACACAAAGTTTACAAACACATTCAGATATGTCAGTGAATGTAAACATCAAGTAAAGAAATTGCATGTGTAGTAAAGTGACAGCAGCATAATAAACACTACCTACTGCTGTATAATGTTAATATGAATTTAAACAACAAAAGAAAAACGAAAAATCACTCACTGCTCTTGATTGAATAACTTTAATAGCTTTATTAAGAATACATTTCTTACTTGAATGCTGCTGTTAAATGCTCTGGACTGTGTACAGCTCACTCAGGGGAGGAGCTAAGCCGGTCATGGGCGGGGCCTGTTCCAATGTGACATTGCATTGGAGCACATTCCTGAAAGGCTCATTTTGAGTTACTATTTCAGATTTAAGGGGAAAATAACACTGGATGAATGGATTTTTTTACACAACTACCCTATTGTGGTATAAACACACTGGGGACACACAATTGTGTTCAAAAACAATATAAGCAGCCTAAATTTTGCATAAAAGATCCCCTTTAACTTCTTGCTTAAGAATAATTTAGCAATCTGGCCCCAGGATATGGCCCATAATATGGTTAAAAAAATACAAGAAAAAAAATCTGTTACAGAACCTAACATTCTGACTTAAAATACAGTTCATGGATATGTTATACATCGTATACATATACATCGACATCAAAAGAAAGACCTTTCATAAATGCAGGGCTCAAGACTGCGACCAATTGGTTGCATTTTGCGACCATTTTTCCTTCTAGTGCGACCAAATATTTATTTACAATGTTGCCGAGCAGCGAATGCAAACAAAATGAAAGCGGAACGAAAAAACGCTACTCATTTATGCTTCACGGACCGTTTATTAATTCGGACCAATTATAGACAGCGCAGCGCCCGAACTTGCCAGTCGCAGGCCGATCTCAATCACCCAACACTGTTACTAGGAGATCTAGACTCTGGAGATCCAGTGAAGAAATCCATTGAATTCGCCTCAGAATTAATAATATCGTCATTGCAAGATCCAGTGATAAACATTCCGATTCGGCGCAGAGTTCTCTGTTATAAACCATGGATGTCAGATCAAACAGCGCTGACGTGGAAACCAGGAGAGACACTTATAGAAGGCTTTCGGTCCACAAATCAGCAACATTCACCATGGATTTAGGCTAATGTAGTAACTCTAACCATAACTATGGTATTGTGACAGAAATAGTTAAACTTTTACGAGTAGTACTACCATAGGCGTAATTTACGGGTGGGACATGTGATGTCCCCACCACTTTTTGCCAGGGTCGATTGTGTCCCCACCACTTTTTGCCAGGGTCGATTGTGTCCCCAACCCTTTTGAAACCTCTCGCGGCACGGATGTAGCCTACAAATAAATAAAACATCTCCAGTTATCTCTAGTAGAGCATTCATTTCGTTCGCGTGTTAAATATAAGGCGATCTGAAATGTGTTGTTTTTGAAATCAAGTGACCAAAGTGCTCGTTGCCGCTGCTATCAGTGGTGTGGATACAGAGTTCTGTTGTGACTCGCGCACAGTCTTCACACAGACGCGCGCTTCAATCCGTTGCGGAAAGACTCTCTATTCGTTAAGGGGAAATCACAAAACATAATGCACAAAAAACGTGTCCCTGCTTGATATACAACCACTAATAAACAATCGGTTTTGATGAGGAAAAAAAAACTATACTACTTAGTGCGGATTAGAACCCAGAACCTCTGACATGCTTACCAAAAGTTCTGCCACTGGCTCATTAAACGACAAATTAAACACAATGTACTGTATACTATGTAACTCACCCCACACACACACCTGTCCCACCCACTTTTTAAAACAAAGTTACGCCACTGAGTACTACTTCATCTACACCCTAAACTACACCCTACATTAAGCTTAATGCTTTATTGTCAGCCCCAGTGCTACCAGATTTTTTTTGTAGAACTCAGTTTCTCCGGTGTTGCTGCCCTCAAATGATCGTCTGGAGCCTGTGAACTTAAAATAAAACTGCACATTGTAATATCTGTACGTTAAGTCTATTTATTATTAAAGAATTTGTCAGAATTACGGTTATTTTGGGGGAAATTTGAATAATTCCATTGCAAGCTGATTTAATGTGTGCCTCTAAATTTTCTGCTCGCGCTCCTAAAATTTTCAGTCAGGGGCTACAGCGCTTCTAGTAAAAAAAAGTTAGTCTGGAGCCCCGAAATGCCATTTCAAACTCATTAGTGAGCCGTCATGAACGGTCGTCATGGTGGCAACTTGTTTAATTATTACATTCTTTCTCCCTCAGAGACACTTGTCTCAGTGCAAGTTTGCCACTGCACCATGCCCTCAGTGTCTGGAGTCTGTTCGTAAGAGCCATCTAGATGAACACAAGAGCCAGCAGTGCTTACAGCGGCTCATGACCTGCCCTGCCTGCGCAGGGAGTTTTGTCTATGCTAACAAACAGGTGAAAACCTTTTCCTCTTTACATACTGGATATTTTTAGACTGGCGTAAAATTGTTTTGAAAGTAAATCCATTAGCAGGGATTATAAAAATGTTGGTATTCTATTAATAAGTTGTTTTCTTATCTAACATTGTTGTGTTAGTATTAATTATTAAAGTATGAATTATTGTTAGTATTAATACTTTGAATTAGCTTTTATTTTGATATTTTTTTAGTTGATTTTAATTTTAGTTTGTTTTAGTAATTTTATGTGCTTTTTGACATTTTAATAGTTTTTTTATATATATACAGGTCCTTCTCAAAAAATTAGCATATTGTGATAAAGTTCATTATTTTCCATAATGTAATGATAAAAATTAAACTTTCATATATTTTAGATTCATTGCACACCAACTGAAATATTTCAGGTCTTTTATTGTTTTAATACTGATGATTTTGGCATACAGCTCATGAAAACCCAAAATTCCTGTCTCAAAAAATTAGCATATCATGAAAAGGGTCTCTAAACGAGCTATTAACCTAATCATCTGAATCAACTAATTAATTATAAACACCTGCAAAAGATTCCTGAGGCTTTTAAAAGCTCCCAGCCTGTTTCATTACTCAAAACCGCAATCATGGGTAAGACTGCCGACCTGACTGGTGTCCAGAAGGCCTTCATTATCACCCTCAAGCAAGAGGGTAAGACACAAAGAAATTTCTGAACAAATAGGCTGTTCCCAGAGTGCTGCATCAAGGCACCTCAGCGGGAAGTCTGTGGGAAGGAAAAAGTGTGGCAAAAAACGCTGCACAACGAGAAGAGGTGACCGGACCCTGAGGAAGATTGTGGAGAAGGACCGATTCCAGACCTTGGGGGACCTGCGGAAGCAGTGGACTGAGTCAGGAGTAGAAACATCCAGAGCCACCGTGCACAGGCGTGTGCAGGAAATGGGCTACAGGTGCCGCATTCCCCAGGTCAAGCCACTTTTGAACCAGAAACAGCGGCAGAAGCGCCTGACCTGGGCTACAGATAAGCAGCACTGGACTGTTGCTCAGTGGTCCAAAGTACTTTTTTCGGATGAAAGCAAATTTTGCATGTCATTCGGAAATCAAGGTGCCAGAGTCTGGAGGAAGACTGGGGAGAAGGAAATGCCAAAATGCCTGAAGTCCAGTGTCAAGTACCCACAGTCAGTGATGGTCTGGGGTGCCATGTCAGCTGCTGGTGTTGGTCCACTGTGTTTTATCAAGGGCAGGGTCAATGCAGCTAGCTATCAGGAGATTTTGGAGCACTTCATGCTTCCATCTGCTGAAAAGCTTTATGGAGATGAAGATTTCATTTTTCAGCACGACCTGGCACCTGCTCACAGTGCCAAAACCACTGGTAAATGGTTTACTGACCATTTTACTGACATGGTATTACTGTGCTCAATTGGCCTGCCAACTCTCCTGACCTGAACCCCATAGAGAATCTGTGGGATATTGTGAAGAGAAAGTTGAGAGACGCAAGACCCAACACTCTGGATGAGCTTAAGGCCGCTATCGAAGCATCCTGGGCCTCCATAACACCTCAGCAGTGCCACAGGCTGATTGCCTCCATGCCACGCCGCATTGAAGCAGTCATTTCTGCAAAAGGATTCCCGACCAAGTATTGAGTGCATAACTGAACATAATTATTTGAAGGTTGACTTTTTTTTTTGTATTAAAAACACTTCTTTTATTGGTCGGATGAAATATGCTAATTTTTTGAGATAGGAATTTTGGGGTTTCATGAGCTGTATGCCAAAATCATCAGTATTAAAACCGTAAAAGACTTGAAATATTTCAGTTGGTGTGCAATGAATCTAAAATATATGAACGTTTAATTTTTATCATTACATTATGGAAAATAATGAACTTTATCACAATATGCTAATTTTTTGAGAAGGACCTGTATATATATATATATATATATTCAGCTGTAATTAATTATGCCAGATTTAGTTTAATTAATTTAAGGTAACAGTAACAACTCTGTGTAACATTAGTGTCTACAACTTTTTTTCCTTTCGTGTAGATTCATGAACAGATTTGTCCTTTCGCCAATACAGTGTGTGAATATTGCGAAATGGAGCTTATTCGGGATCAGGTGTGTCAGAGGATTTGTCACTAATATGCACTTTACTTGATGCATAACAGTAATTGACTCTGTTTGATACCTAAAATTATACATTATGTAACTATAAAGCTGAATGAATCTGTTCTTATTGTTTTCAGTTGGCATTGCACTGTGACACAGACTGTCTGAAAGCTCCTGTAGCCTGTACTTTCAGCACTTTTGGTTGTCGTGAAAAGGTGGGCCATGAGATTTCCTGTTGTATAACACATTTCTATTTCAAATAGATACTGAGCTGGGCTCGATGGTCTATCAAAGATGCATGAAAAAATGTATACGTTTACTTTCCATAACAATAGTAAGCAGCACAACTGTTTACAACATTGATCATAATAAATGTTTCTTGAGCTCCAGATCAACATATTATAGTTCTTTATGAAGAGTAATGTCTTTTGACAATTCAGTGTTGCTTTTAAAATATATCAAAATGGAAATCAGTTATTTTAGATTGTTATAATATTTCATGTTACTTTTTTGTTTGTTTTTTCAAATTGTTGCCTTGTTGAGCAGAAGATATTTCTTTTAGAAACATTTTAAAATCTTTCTGACGTCAAACTTTAAAAACCTTTTTACAGGGTTCCCATAAAAAGTCTTAAAGTCCTATTTTTACTTATTAAAGGTCTTAGATTTTTGATGACACTGACTTAGACATATCTAAATGCTTTCCAAATTAAAACTATCTAATTAACGTACGTATTCTTTTTTTTATTATTCTATCTTTGTGGACTTGCTTGTTCACGTTACAATTCGCGTTATTCGCGGCAGCATATTAGCCTACGTCTGTCTCCTGCACGTGAAAGGAGGAGAGAAGGAGAAGAAAGTTGGTAAATGTCAGTTCAATTATAAGTTAAAGGGATAGTTCACCCAAAAATGAAAATTCTGTCAGTATTTACTCACCCTCATGTTGTTCCAACCCCGTAAGACCTTCGTTCATCTTCGGAACCCAAATTAAGATATTTTTGATTAAATCTGAGAGCTGAATCACTCCTCCATAGGCTTCTTCAGGGATTGACACTTGTTCCCCGAAAAGTTATTAAAGACATCGTTAAAATAGTCCAAGTGACTACAGTGGCTCAATCCTAAGTTCATCAAGCGACGAGAATACTTTTTGTGCACAGGCCTCGAGTCAGTTCAGTAGTCACGGTTTCCGCGGGGTCTAAAAAAGTTTAAAATTTCAAAATCACAATTTAAGGCCTTAAAAAGTCTTACATTTGCTGAAGTATTGTGTTAAATAATTTTAAACATGTCTTAAATTTCTTAAGTCCATGTAAATCTCATTGAAATGCTCATTGAGAAACATGCAACAGCCAATCAGCTTTGAGCTTTCGTGTTATTGGCGCGAGTCTCTCGGATACCACAGACACACTTAAAACGGATTTTATTCAGTTATGGGGAAGTGCAATTTTAGCGATACTTGGCTTGAAAAATCTGAATTTAGTGTTTCGTTAAAGCCAGTTGCAAACAACGTATTTGAAGCCTACTGCTTCTTATGCAGGAAAGCAATTAAATTGGGAACATTGGGTGTGCTGGCGCTGGAGTCTCATGAAAAAAGTGATAAACATCTAACATTGCTTTTGGATCAGAGCCAACACTAAAAGCGGAGGTGCTCTGGGTTCTCCACACGGTGACTAGATACCAGTCCTACTGTGCGAATGAGGAAATCGGGGAATTGTTTCAAACGATGTTACCGGACTCTGACATTGCTAAATCCTTCAGGTGCGAGAAAGATAAAACGGCTTACATTACACGCTTTGGAATAGCGTTTCCTTTGTAAGTTTTTTATGTCGTGATATAGGTCTTAAATTTCATTCATAATGGTCTTAAAAAGGTCTTATAAAAGTCTTAAATTTGATTTTGTGAAACCTGCAGAAACCCTGAGTAGTGTAACTTCTGGGTGAACTGTCCCTTTAATTCTTTATGTGCTGGGAATGTGCTTTATGTTTCGTCTATGATGATATTGTAGTCATTGTTTTAACTATGTACGAGGAACTGCTAGCTGACATCACATTTGTCTCTCATGTTTGCTTTCACTGTGATGTGTCAGTGCAGTTATAGGTATGTCCCCAAATGAGTTTTTGTCTTATATTTATATTATATTATGTTGCTATATTAGAATATCTCATGACCAATAATGCCGTTTTCCTGTGCACAATAGCAAATGTGATATTTAGTGTATACAACAGTTAAATTAACAATAAGATAACATTGTGAGTTACTTTATAGACACTATAGAGATCGCTAAGACATGTGACAAACTGGGCGGCAACGTCATCAGAACGCAAAGAATTATGGGTATGTTTGGCCCGATTACATGGGCTGGCATAGCAGGCTAGTGTTCTGGCATGAAAAAAAAAATAGCGTGAAAAACAGAATATAGGCTAATCCTACAAAATGCAGCGGGCTAAAGAAAACATTGTCGGACCATACCAGAAAACTGTCGTCCGTTCAAATGTAATGTTTTAAGCACCACACTCCTCGCTCTCTCTCATCTATCTGCATGCAGTCAAAATTCATGTCAAGAGAGACGCGATCGAACTGTGTGTGTGTGTGTGTGTGTGTGTGTGTGTGTGTGTGTGTGTGTGTGTGTGTGTGTGTGTGTGTGTGTGTGTGTGTGTGTGTGTGTGTGTGTGTGTGTGTGTGTGTGTGTGTGTGTGTGTGAGAGAGAGAGAGAGAGGGGCGCGGTCAAACAGTGGAAGTTGGAAACATAAAAAAACATACTCCGTCATTTTGTTCATAGAGGTTATCATTCAAACTGCAAAGTGTTTACTTATATTTGTGTAACTTACACTCGCAATAAAACACAACATTGTGCTTTTGTCACACTCTAAACTCTTGTCAAACTGTAACCTACAACTGTCACCCAACCAAACACACACAGTTTTAAAAGCAACATAATTATCCAACCCCATTTCAAAACAGTCTGTGGGTTACATCTTTTGGACATTAATCATATCGCATTGGTTTTCATTTATTTTCTTCAGAGCAGTTACATATTCTACATTGATTAAAAAAATCAAATGTGTTTTTAATGGTAGAATAATTTTATAGGAAAATCAATTATTTACCATTCAGATGAGAATAAAGTTAGGGTTCATTAAAATTAAGGAAAACAAATATATTGATCCGTTCTTAAAGGATAATTCAGGTATTTAGCACTTTGAGTCTATTTTCTAGTTTGTTTTGGATGAACTAAGTTAAAGTGGTGGGTAGAATTTTGAGGATAGGTCCTGTCTCGACTTTTTGAATCTTTAAGAATCGCCTCTGACCGCTTCAGAGTGGCTGTCTACGAGCATACACAAACATGTCCTTAAAACAACACTTAGCGTTCGTTTTCAAAACTGTGCAAGAAGGACTATTGCAATTTATAACACAGCAGGTAGACGGCATCTTGAACACTGCGTTCTTCCCTCCATGCAATCAAGTCTGGCGCCTTCTGTTTGTGCCGCGGATTCCCAAAATGCTTTGCGTTCACCACTGGCAAAACGTCACGATGACGTCACATTAGCAATCTCTATATTGTCAGTATTGTTTGTTTGTCAGTATTGTTTGTTTTCCCTTTATTTCGCCGACGAGAATTTCAAAATGAAACCGTAATTCAGGGCACAATTCAAACGAGATCAAAATATTTGTTGTCTCTCGCCCTTGACTACCATACAACATTTTTCCTAAATAAGGTCCCATGGTGGTCCACCGGAAGGGGAGGGACTTAGGCTCTCTATTACTGACAGAATTTAAATTTTTGGGTGAACTATCCCTTTAAGACAGTGACTTGCCGTCAACTACTGGCGGTTTAAAGTAGCTACCCTTTATTAGTTAAAATATATTAATGCTAGTTCTGATGCCGCCTCTGTCACCTCTGCACTGCATAGATGAATTTTGATTTAATGATTTTATTTGACTAGTAACATTGGTACTGTGTTATTATTCTAATAGAATTTAATTGGAATGTTAGAAATTGACATAAAAGGTGATGCATACCTTTAAATAAGTTTAGAAAAAATGTCCATATATAGGTGAAAATACCCTAGAAACCAATTTAAGGTGGCAAATATTGCCCCTAATAACTAGTGAACTGACCACTGCATAGAATATGAAAAATATGAATATCTTCGTGAGTCTGCTGTCAACAACAGGCCTAAACCAGCCATGGTTACCAGTACAAAAACACAATCATTAAAATATCATCTAATTATTCTCAACAAACTTTGAAAACATCAAGATATATTTTTGGCAATATTGCACACTCCTAATGTACGGTATTAATTTTGATTTCTTCAGGTCTTAAAAGTCTTAAAATTGAATGTAAAAAGAGTGCAGCAGCCCTGTTTTAATTCTTTGGAAATGTGTTGCAGATGCCGAGAAATGAACTTGCCCAGCACATGCAGGAATTTACACAGATGCACATGCGCTACATGGCTGAGTTTCTGCGTAGCCAAACTCTCAATGGCTGTCTAATGCCTTCGGTTGCCGCCCACTCTTCGTCAGACGAACGTGGTGCCTCTTCCCGGGCGGCAGATTCTTGCCAGTGTAAACAGGAGCTGATAAACCTGCGGGAGACTGTCTTGGAGCTGGAGGGTCGGCTGGTGCGTCAAGACCAACAGATCCGGGAGCTGTGCATCCACAACGAAACACAGAAAAACCAGGTCACTGAACTACGCAGAAAGCTGAGCTCACTGGAAGAGGCCACCCGAGAGCTGGAAGCCCAGCAGTACCAAGGCGTCTATGTGTGGCGCTTGGAGAACTTCTCACTCCACCTGCGCAACCAAGAGGCTGGTCAGCCCATAGTCCTCCACAGCCCACCTTTTTACACGGGCCGGCCGGGGTACAAACTCTGTCTCCGACTGCATCTGCAAACCCCCAGCGCCCCTCGCTGTTCCAACTACATCTCGCTTTTCGTGCACACTATGCAGGGTGAGTTTGACAGCCAGCTCTCCTGGCCCTTCCAAGGTACGATCCGACTGGCAGTGTTGGACCAGGTTGAGGGGCAGCACCATGTGGAAGTGATGGAGACCAAGCCAGACCTACAGGCGTTCCAGAGGCCCACCGTGCAACGCAACCCCAAGGGTTTCGGCTATGTTACTTTCCTGCACCTACAGGCGTTGCGGCAGCGAGGGTTTGTGAAAGAGGACGTGCTGTTGGTGCGCTGCGAGGTCACACCACGATTCGATGCTAGCCTCAGGAGGGAGGGGGTCCAACCCCGGGGCCCAGAACCTTCACTTTGAGTTCCTACATCGCTCCTGCACTCTCAAGTTCTCATAGACACTCTGCTGAAACAGAGAAAATACCAGCTAAACCTTTTTTTACCAGGCTAAGTAATGATGGTTGCATAACTCGCAATGCCTGTCTGTTGTGAAAAATGTTTTATATACAAATGTTTCGCAAAACATTATAGTGCAGTGCAATCAATCAACCAATATTCTATATGATTAGTAATTTCACTGAATGTCCTGTCAACCAAGCTAAAGTGTGTAAAACATTATGTAATGGTGCTGCTTATGCTAAGTGTTAGCTTCCACAAATTAATTTCACAAAACTACATTCAACAGCTCATTTTTGCTACCTTACCTACCAACGCAACAGTAAGCACTGTGAGTTTAAATAAAATGTTTTTGCTCTTTTTTTTTCATAAAATACATAATTTTCATTGATTTGACAAGATCTGACGATTCAAAGTATCAATAGTACACAGCAGCAGTTTACTGTGGCTCTACTGAATATGGTGCATCAACTTCAAAATCTGCAGATATGCTTAGAGTTATACTTAAATTATTACCCCATAATTTACTCACATCAAGCCATCCTAGGTGTTTATGACTTTCTTCTTTCAGATGAATACAATCGGAGTTATATGAATAAACACCCTGACGCTTTCCAGCTTTATAATGGCAGTGGATTGCAACCATCAGATTAAAGCTCAAAAAAGTGCATCCATCTATTATAAAAGAACTCCACACGGCTCAGGGGAGTTAATAAAGGTCTTCTGAAGCAAGACGATGAGTTTGTGTTAGAAAAATATTGGTATTTAAACATCATAAAGAAAAATTCTAGCAAACGCCCATACGCAGTCTACTTGAGTCTAAAGCGCTACTTTATGACGTTGGAAGTAGCGTAATGTGTCATGGCGTAGTGTAAATATCAGCAGTACACACTTACGGTCTATGGCAGTATGTTGCATTACTCACATTAATTGCGCTTTACACTTACGTTGAATCCATATGCTTGTTTGGCCGAAAGCTAGTTATTTTACTTCATAAAGTTTTAAATATGAATATTTTTCTTACACAAACTCATCGCTTTGCTTCAGAAGACCTTTATTAACTCCCCAGAGCAGTGTGGAGTTCTTGCATATAGGATGGATGCACTTTTTTGAGCTTCAAAAAAGCTTTTAAGAGCTTTTGCAATCCACTGCCATTATAAAGCTGGGAAGCGTCAGGGTGTTTATTAATATAATTCAGATGTTATTCATCTGAAAGAAGAAAGTCTTATACACCTAGGCTAAGATGGCTTGAGGGTGAGTAAATCATGGGCAAATTTTCATTTTAAAGCAAACTACTCCTTTAAGGTGCAATCACGTTAGTGAAGTTTTGACAAAAATGGTCTTTTCAATATTGTAGCAATTGATTAAGCACAAGTTGATGGTCAAGGCCGTCAATCCACCTGACGAATTTAAACTGGCTTGGGAATTTTTCCGGCCTTGTGCGAAATTTCCAATAGCTTGGATTTGTATTGAAATAACTGGAACATTCGCTGAACAACAGTAAATGTGACCACACCTTTAATGCAGATGGCACCAGTTACCTTACTTAATTTGTGTCCAATATTGCTTACATGTGTGAATGTTCTACTTGCTTCATTGAACGTCATTGACAAAATAAGTAGAAGCATATTTTCTTTAATCAGATGGACTAATGTATGCAAGTTAATCTGATAATTGTATTGACACTGGAAATCTGACAAATCCTTTTTCATATTATGTTCTTTTTTTCATCAAAATATTCATAGCATAATGTGTCTTTTATAAATTATTGTTAATGTCCTGTTTTCTGTCTTTCCTGTGCATTTTTAGTCCCTACAGATGCTTTCATAACGTGGCAGATTTCATAGAGGTGTTCTTCTAGTCAATCTATGGTCTCACAGCTGTCGTCCATCCCAGAATACATTCTGGGCATTTGTCACGCTGTGGCGGCGTAGGTTTCCCACTCGCTCTAGGTACACCTCCCCTTCCTGTTCTAATACAGGGGACAGCAAAGAGCCTTCGGAGATGTAATGAGTTATCCTTATCTCTGGATGACTCGGGTGTGCTCTTGTGGTGCTTTGTTCAACTTCAGTGCAGCCTAGAGGAATGTGAGAAAGTCACAGATTTGTAGTCAAAGGTAAAGTCTGTTTGCTTTAAAGAGATAGTTCAACCAGAATGAAAATAATTGTATTTACTTATCGGCATATCCCATGATCCCAAACCTGTAAGACTTTATTACATGGAAAGCAAATTGTATATATTTTTAAATACCATGGGACACTCACATGATGAAAGTGAGTGCGAAATGAGTAAAACATGGACTTCAGAAGTCATACCATAGTTTTGTGTGAGGAGATTAAAAATCTTTATAAAAAAAAGATTTTCCGAAATGTTGCCGTAGCAACATTTGAAATAGTTTTTAAGTACTAAAAATGTTTAAAACTGAAATAAAAATAAAGCTAAATAGAAATAAAAGCACATAACATTACTAAAATTAAATAAAAATGTAAAATATAAAAATAAAAGCTAATTCAGTCAGTATATAAATAATACTAAAATATCACTGAATAAATGCATTTTTCGAGTTAGATCTCTGAATCGTTGATTCAGCTTTACAAATCTGAATGAATACAATGGCAACATCTAAAATCTCACTCTCTTTAATAGTTTTTTATTTTTAAGTAATTATAGGCTACTGCAATTGCTTAACAAAAAAATGTTCTATAGTATGAATGAAATCCAGACGAACGCTATTTGCCATAGTGTCATGTGACCTAGGGTTAGTTGCGTAACTTCACTCCTCTCCCGTGGTCTCATATGATAAAAGGCTGTGTCCATCGGAGGACTCGGACTTCAAAGATCACGCCTGCGATAGTTGGACCAGGCGTTGTTAAATGGGAGGTCTAGCCTATGGAGGATTGTTATTGCCAGCTGCCAGTGATGAATGACAGTGTTTGTTTTAACTTTTTTTGTAACCGGGTTCACAAACTGTCAAAAAATGCTTACCATGGTCCATTTCTATAAAGAGTATAAACTATGTATAATCACATCTTAGTAAGATATGTCAACATTTGAACCGCTTTAAAGTTTTTTTATTATTATTATTTAAATCTGTGTCATTAAATATTTGAGTAAGCTGAAACCCAATACTTGCGTTTAAAAGCAAGTTAAAATTTCTCAAAATAATCCTGTAGTCACTGTTGCACAATGAATTGTAGGGTAGACAAGGATCCATCTGTTGTAGCCTATCCTTAATTACACAGGAAACAAAGGGTGCATTTGAAGGACCCTTCCAATTGGGACAGCCTTCGTCGCACCGCGGTAAAGCAATTGGCCTTCGAAGGAAGCAGCCTCTGAATTGGGAGTCTGTAAACGTGCCCATTGAATGCGCACTTAAGAATCTCGTTGTAGTAAGTCATCCGAACAGCTACTTTTCGCCCTCCATTTTATGAATATTGTGAATACTGACATAGGCCGCCTACTATTTTCACATACTGTCTTTATTTTTTGCCAACTAACCTATATAGTAAGGAAGTATGCGATGTCAGACGCAGCAAAGTCTGAATAATTTATTCACAGATCAGAATAATCCAGTTCTCGAGTTTAACTCGCTGACTCAATGATCCAGTCACAATTGTTAACAGCCCACTAGTGGATGATTATCCATGAATTAACAATGTAAATTTGTGTCTGTTCGTCACGCAAAGCTATATGACAACAGAAGACTTGAAATGACACATTTGTTGTGTGGAACAGACATGTGGGTTTTGAACTTGAGGAGTGAGTACAAAAGTATTTTTAATGTGGAGGTGAACTAATACTTTGTTGTTTGTATTTGAGGAAATGGCATAATAGAGTGCTGCGGTGATGTAGTGTTTTTGTAGCCCAAATCCGGAAGTTAGCATCACATTGGTTCCCTTGACAAAAACCCAATTGGATTTTTCCATAGGCTTTTGTGTTAAACAAAAGTTTGATTTCACAAATGAACAACTTTTATGAATTTTGAAGTCTAAATGCAATCGGCAGGAATAAAAAGCTAACCTTAGGCTATAAATGAATTACATAATGGTCGCTTGACTTCAACATCTCCACCACCAAGCTTCTTGTACTTTCAGTCTAAATAAAAAAACAGATAAAATTCTGAAAGTGTGAGTTAGAATAGTTTGCAAGAGTGTGATTACTGGAGTAGGCTAAATGAGTTTACCTGTTCAATGTGATGCTGTTTAATGTCCCATACAACATCTGCAGTCCCATTTAGCAAATGCCAATATGTAAAAGCTTTAAAAATCATGAATAGGGTATTACTTGTGTGTTGTAGATTGTACAATTAGGCATGAAAATATCCTGAGCTTGTGTTCTCCACAGACCCTACTTCAGGCTTTTAACCAAAATCCCATTTTAAAAAAAACATTGACTTTGGGGCGATAGAACCAGAAGTGCTAAAATGCTAACTCGTTTTGGTCAACAAAAATGCAACATCCCTGCAACACTCTAATGTGAAACCATTTTGAGATGGCAACAAAATAGATTAAACTACAATAAATCAATGTTGGTTTTCCTACTTGTGTGCCTGCAGTTCCATAGATAGGGTGTGACCACTAGCGCCACCAGACTTTCAAGCTGGCAATATTCCTTTGAAGGGCCTCTGGATTCCTGAATTCCCTACGCATAGAACAGACATGTATAATTGAGATGGTTATACAGATGGCTTTTCAGCATGGGTTTGCAGTTAACATTCACCTGTAGCACAAGGAGCATCTGTGTGATGGATGCTGGGATGAGAGACAGATTCTTGCACAGCAGGTCACCCAGAGAAAGCTTCATTAGGACCAGATCCCTAAAGCCGAGGAGAGTCATCTGTCTCACTGTCAACTCCTGCCCCTGCATACAAAGAGAAAGACACTGAATACATTTCATGCAAAATCAAAATATACCACAATATAACTAAACAGGAAGCTTGCCTAAACCCTATTTAGAATCATTCTTTAAAGTAGATATAATGCTTCCCGTTTCTTTGCTTCTGGCTGTGACAGTTATTGTTTTCTTTTTACATTCTAAATTCTTTATTCTAACAGTACTATATTGGGGATCAGCATGTCTTCAGGTGCAGAAAAGCTGTTCTGGCGGCTGACTGTTTTACCTGCAGCAAGAGTTTATCCTATCACAGATATCATGATTGCACTGGATGAACGGCAGCGACTGAAAGGCTGTCTACCTGATCTGTGAATGCCCACACAGGACACACATTCATAGCAGCAGCATAACAACCTTCAAAAAAAAAAAAAATTCATCCATCATCCCATGTACTCAAGTCAACATCCTTCTCCCAAATTTCATCAGGCATGAAATCTCCCCAGTCAATCACTTTGTCCCACAACACAACATCCAGTAGTCGTGTCAGCCCACGAGATGGAGGACTGTAAAACACTTTCCATTTCTAGCTTCAAACTTCACAGATGCACAACTAAGACATGTGTCGACCATATCAGCCATATTGCTGGTCTGTCTCAGTGATCTAACAGTGCTCATCAATGTCAAAATAACTGATGGTCAAATTAAAGAGTTACAACCTTGGATAACAACACCTTGCATGTTCATTACAGCAATACACTGTACTACAGACCCTCTTCATTGCGAGTAAATCACTTGCATATCTGACTACATTTCACAGACAGACACACACACTCACACAAACAATTCATGTATTTTCTTTCAAAAACATTTTAAACAAATCTTAAAGCCCCCAAACTTTGGAACGGTATTGTATAATGTATATAATACCCTTACAGCCTCTCATGAATCTGTGTTTGATATGTGCAGTGCAACCTCTGGCCTTGTGGGACACATTTGATGTTTCAAATTCAGACCTAAGTGTTGGAACCTATTTTCTAGTCAAGGCCAAGCTCACAAACAGATTTACCTGCAGAGGATATAAAATAGCCTGTAAAGTAGGTAGAATCTCAGAGAAAAATCTGTCCCACACCTGGGCCAAAACAAAAAGCTGTCTCTCTCCAGACTCTCCTAAGGGGGAAAAGGGATCACGTTAAAGGTCTGTTTCATGATAAACACTCATGTACATTCAATAGATCTACTAGAATCTCACCTTCATGCTTTTGTATCTCATCCAAAACGATTGATAGACCTTTGGTCAAAATCTGATTCTGCAATCAATCAAGTGAGGCAATATCAGCATGTTTTTCTTCTACCAGTAATCCATTTATTTATTTTTAACCAGAAAAAAAAACCATTATGGCTCTGGGAACTGACACCTGGAAATACTCTTTGATAAAGAAGCCCATATCCGCCTTTAGAAGCCACCTGCATGGATGAAAGCAAACAACTGCTTAATGTAGTTATTACGCATTTTTAAATGTGACTTCATCAAGTGTTTATACCTGGTATTTTGACTCAAGGAGTACAGCTCATTCGGCTGTAGTTCCTCTCCCTTGAACACCTTAATAACAGCAGCAGAGATACTAAAGAACAAACAGCAGTATGTATTTGAATGTTTTTGAAAATTAAAATTAGCCAAAAGAAATACAAGAACCTTTAAGGCCAATTCACACTTGGCTGACAAATAAGGCAACAGACACTTGGTTGTGTTTTGTCAGATTAGTGTGTTATCCCTGTCGGAGTCTGTTTGAGCTGAATCGGACTAAGAATGTCTAAAAAAGTGACGTGACGTAATCTGGTGACTGTCGGCATTAGTCTGCATTGGTGTGATTTTGGCCTTTAAGAAGGAAAATTAACATGTAAAAAATGTCTATACTTATTTGTAAGACTAAAAGCAATGCTGGGACCCTGCTGGATGGTGTCAGTGGATGGAGCTGCTGAATTGAGGTCTGTTAAAGCAAAAGTGTGCAAAGAAGGAACTTTTTTTCTTCATAGCTCAGCCATGTAACATAACAGACTGCTATGTCAGTTCACACCGGGCCATTTCCAGGTTTTTAGAGCTGTGTGAAAGTAGACAGGTGGATCTGACACATCACTGTTCGAGAATCTACTTCCTGTGGTGCACCAACTTCCTGTTACTAACTATCCTGTTCTGTTTACATCAGTTCACTCATTAACCTCAAATCAACTCAACACTTTGTATCTTGTTCATTTTAGGATCTGGCACACTGACAACAGTGCAGCATGATACAGCAAAATAATATTAGAAAACAGTAAGAACTACAATACAATAAGAATAAAATAAGCTAGAGTTGGGGTGCAGTGGATGTGCACATGCTCAGGATGTGCGAGGTTCAATAATATCCAGGCTTGAGTCTGATCTGGGTCATGTCCTGGTCATATTCTCCTTCTCTCACCCCCATTTTCCTGTTGACACTCTATGCAGAAACCCAAGTGCAACATGGATCAACATCTTTGTTGATCCTGTAACAACATACCAATCAGATTTAAGGGACAAGTTTACAGTTTTTTGTCAAGTAAAGGCTTACAACCAGGGTTTGGTTTCACCCATATAATTTCCCTCTGATTTTAGAGAAATTACTTTTGAACCAGGAATGCGTATAACTCAGCAAAATCAGGACGTGCGACACTGTACGGAATAAAGGCAACATATAGCAGATATTTTGTCTCACATTAATATATATTTATATTGTTGTGAGTTTCCCATTGAACAACTTAAATATTTTTACATCAAACTATATAAAGTATTACAAAAAAACAGTAAGAAATCATTTATGGTATTATAATTAGAGAAATATTTGGAACAGAAAACTTTGTTCCACATATGGTAATAAAGGGACGAAAGAAATATAATACATACCGAGCCTGTCCATCACAGTGCAGACACGAGTATGACATCAGCAGAGTCTCTTTTGGCTTCGCTACAAAGTCTAGAGCAGGTCTTCTTAAAAAACACCGTGGATTCACACAGAGTGAATGTGTGCTCGCTTAGTTCTGGTATATTAACTGAAAACAAGACTTTTCAAAAGCATTGTTTTCCCTTGAGGCTGGCTCTGACTTCCCTTGCGGACATTGGGTAAATTTGCCTAGTCAACTGGTTACTGATTCATTAGCTATAGAACGGTATTGGTCATTCTTGATAATGAATAATCCGTGTTTTCCTGTGTGAAACAGTGTGATGTTTACACTCTCAAGGATAAGAATATCTATACACTACTGTTCAAAAGTTTGGGGTCAGAATGAATTAAAAAAAAAAATAATACTTTTATTCAGCAAAGGTTGCATTAAGTTGATAAAAGTGACTTTTACAAAAAGTCTATTTCAAATAAATGCTGTTTATTTTATTTTTTTACTTTCTATTAATCAAAGAATCCTGAACAAAAAATATAAGGCAGCCCAACTGTTTTCAAAATTGATAATAAGAAAGTGTTTCTTGAGCAGGAAATCAGCATATTAGAATGATTTCTGAAGGATCATGTGACTCTAAAGACTGGAGTAACGATGCTAAAAATACAGCTTTGCCAACACAGAACAAATACATGATATATTCAAATAATAATAAAATACATTATTATAATAAATTCAAATAGAAAACATTTCAAATTGTGATAATAGTTCACATATTACTTTTTTACTGTATTTTTGTTGCAGCATTGGTGAGCATAACAGTATGACCACAAATTTCTGAATGGTAGTGTATACATCTAGTCTATTAAAATGAGGATGTCGAGAGCTCACACTTGTGTAGCATTCATACAATTCATCAATGGTAATTCAATTGAAAATGTTAATTTTACTGAAATAATTGTGCCAGGTGTTGATAGAAGACAAGACAAATCTAATATTCTTCTAACTAGAAAGACAATTACATAGTTTAAATTACCTCAAGTGCATTACCAAATTATACATTGAAAACAATTTTTATATTTGTGTAGTAATTTTTATATTTGTGTAGTAAAAGTTATGATGATTATTATATAGTGCTATATAGCAACAAAAGAGGTGTAGGTTTAATGAACAAGGAAATCACGGTAAAATCTAAATATTAATCTACACAGATTGTCTTTAATTTTGTGGCCTGGAGTCTCAATTACAATGACATACTACAACAACTGATATATTTCTAGTTAAATAATAAAAAAGCATAATAATAAAGCAAGATCACTGATCAATGTAAGGCAGTTTCTTTTCGGCACCATATCCTGAATGTCCTGATGGCTGCTGTCTCTTGGCTTCCTGTGGTTGTAGGTTTCTGGAGCTGATGGCAATGGACCCTGTGAGTGAACAGGTAGTGTAGCGTTACCTTGAGAGGACAGGACATTTGAGACAATGAAAAGAAGACACTCAGACAGAGTAAGAGAGAGAACAAATAAGATACAAAGATAACAAAGACGACACAATATGAGGAAGGGCAACATAATAGTAAAGGAAGCCTCACGTGGGGCTATAGGCACGTCTCTGTCACACTTCAGAGTACTTTTGTGGAAACACTCCGCAATCCAAGACAACACCTCTCCACAATATCTCACCTACAGATAAATTTACATGGTCAGTAAAGTCATTTGGCAATATGAACTTAAATGAGGAAACTCAAAAGATATTAAAGTTGACATGAAATGGATATTGCGATAGTCTTTTCTTCCCTATTGTGATGTATATCAGAGTGAAACAGGCTTCTCGAAAAAGAAAAGATCCATTGGGATCATCCATTGAACCTTTGTGGTAAAGATTACGAGGGCACATTCAATTTTTTTTATCAATGTATACGGATAAATAATTTTATAATAAATACTGCAGTATTCCATAAAAAAAAACAAAATTTGTCAGTTTTGATTTCATGGTGACTTTAAGTCAGGAGCTACTCCTTCACTTCACCTCAGTCTCCACTGTTGCCATTCGCTTTTCTTGATCCTTGAAACCCCCAACCAACCTCAGCAAACTCTGTACCCTATAAAATAATACATACAAAAAGTAGATTATAATAGTTATTCTTACACTCATTCAGCATAGATTTACCTGTAGCAGAAATCTCAAATTATAAGATAATGTCTTGATGCATTTTATGATTATAAAATACAGTCCCTCACAATCTTTTTAAGGACACAAAACTCTGGACTTTTGTCTACTAAAGCAGGCAGAGCCTTTAAGGCTCATAGATGATAATGTTCTGTTTAAATCTAGATTATATACATCTCTTTAGCCAAGCATTCACCTAATGCTTCTTATAAACTTGAAATTGAAATAGTGCCCAATACAAATGATTATACTTTGCCTAAAATGCTATGAACTGCAGCTATGCTAAATCCTATCCTTTTGCCTCCCTATTTTTACCACAAATTGCACCAGCTCCAGTTTGGATCTAACCTTCCCAATGTTTTCAAGCGACGCTGACAATTACATCAGATTATGGCAACTTTGGTTCGAATATTAAATATTATACAATATACGATCCTTGCATCACAACCATTACACGCACAAGTAGTAATCGCTGCTTAACATGTTCATTTTGTTAGCTTAACTAAATATATTAGATTAGCCAACCACATAACGTACTATATTATTGTCAGGGCTCAGAGATGGAACAGACTGGATGGTAAGTTTATACGTTTTATGGGCAGATGGATATTCAGTCGGAGATAACAGGTGAGGAACAAATGACTTAGAAACATAAACAAGCTTGGCTGATGAGTAATGTCCCTTTTCTCTCTTGCAGATGACTTGGTAGAAGGCACACGGAAGACGGATGGGATCAGACGAATCGGGAAGCAGGTAAGTAACAGGGTGGATGACGCAGAGTCTGTGAGTCATGGATTGACGAGACCAGACAATGACTGCAGTGAAGTTGAGTGCTTTATAGTGCATGTGGGTGATGGGACACAGGTGACGGTGATCAGTACTCAGGTGATTGTGAACGGGGGAGTGTCCGACTGGGTGATAGGGAATGAGAGGGTGGCGATGGATATAGTGACGTGGATGGAATCCTGACAATTATAGCTCTATATTACCTCCATATGAACATTACTTTGATACACTTATCTCTGGCTGGTAACAGTATACTTCCTAAATTGTAACACTGAAACAAGAATTCTCTGATTTGAAACAAAAAGTATTGTGGAAAGTGCTATACAAATACAAATCCATCTCATATGTGTATAGCGTTTAAATGTGACTCACTTAGAGGAAGTGTATCTGAGTCTCTCTCCACTGCTCTCCCTATGCTCTCGTTCCAGTTTAGCCAGGTAGTTCTCCTTCTGCACCGTCTCCCATGTCATCAGCTTCTGGTCCAGGCCAGCTGGTAGTTCCCTCTCTGACCACAACAAGAATAGAGGAACAAACATTCGACCACAGATTCTTTAAATTATTTTTGCTTTTCCTGTTCCACTGCTTAAATTGTTCCATTTTGTCCTGTACTCTTATTTTAGACTGGAGTTTGTTTGACTTCATCAAAAGTATTATGAATTATCTAAATAATCTGTACAGGAAGTACACAGTCAGTGTGACGACTTCCTTACCCAGCAGATCCTGCTTGTTTTCTGCCGTTTTGACGAGGCTGAGGAGAACTTGAGAGATGTGGCTGATGATGATGAAGGGTGGGGCTAGTGCCGGGCGGCTGTGGTATTCAACAATCAGGTTATAGCGCTGAAACTTCCAGAAGATGTCTGCATTCTCCTGCACCACCTGGAAGGTGTAGCTGCGGAGAGGTGACATGTTTGGTTACATTTCAAATAGCATTGTTTAGGAGAAGAATTGTATTTTTACACACACACACACACACACACACACACACACACACACACACACACACACACACACACACACACACACACACACACACACACACACACACACACACACACACCTTTACTGGAAGAGTGGGTTACACTTTATTTTGATGGTCCCCTTTAGACATTCTATTGATTATAAGTAATGTTGCACCTACATGTCAACTAACTCTGATTAGAGTATTAGTAGACTGTTAGGTTAGGGTTAGGTGTTAGGGTTCGGGTTGCAATGTTACTTATTAAAGTATAAAGTGTTAGCATATATTAAGCAGACAGTCTACTTATATTCTAATGAGAGTTTGTTGACATGTAGGTGCAAAGTTATTTATAGTTATCTAAATGTGTAAAGTGGAACATTGAAATTTTACCTAAAAGAGCAAATGTTTTTTTTTTTATTGTATTTTACTTTTTCACAGTGAAGAATCTCCAAATATAATCTCGCAGTTTTGTATTAGCTGAACTCTGACCTGAACATGGCAATAAGAAGGTTGAGCAGCAACACATTTGTGACCAGCAAATAGATGACGAGCAGCAGAATGACCAGCCAGTTGGCGTATAAGTTTGGACAGGGTGGCAGAGTCCCTAAGATGATCTCCTGCACATCAGTAGTGCAGTTATCGTCTGACATCTTTGCCGCTGTGAAGATACATGGAGAAATATAGTCAAAAATAAACTGCAATAGCTCCACCTAGAGGTCAAGTCTAATGTTGACAGAAAGTGTGTGACTAGACCCACTGCATGAAATTAACCATTGATTAAGTATTAAACACTATTAAATTGATATCTAGTCAATTTGGGTACTGGTATTTACTACAAACCAGTGTTGTTATTGTTAAAAGGATAGTTCACTCACAAATGAAAATTTGGTTATCAGTTTCTCACCCAGTTGTTCCAAACCTGTATGAATTTCATTCTTCTGCTGAACACAAACAGAGATATTTTGAAGAATATGGGTAACCAAACAGTTGATGGACTCCATTGACTTCCATAGTATGGAGAAAAAAAAAAGATATGCATAAAATATCAAAATATCTTCTTTTGGGTTCAGCAGAAGAAAGAACGTCATACAGGTTTGGAACAACTTGACGGTGAGTAAATGATGACAGAATGTTCATTTTTGGGTAAACTATCCCTTTAACTAAAACTATTAAATATATAAAAAATTAATATTATTAAAAAATTATATATGAATATTTAAAAATTCTTTCAAAATTTGAAATATTGCACTTGCAAGTAACTGCAATAAGTCTAAAAGTTGAAGTACTAAACTTACTAAAACACATAAGAAATATATTTTTAAAAATAACAAAAATTTCAACAATTTAAACTGAAATTGAAATGAAAACTGAAAATATACATAAATAATAATAATAATAAAAAACACTGCTTACAAAAAAAAGCCTTTATTTATACAGCTCCAACAATGAGTTGAAAACTCAAAGCAAGAACATATAAAGAATATATAGTGTACCATCTATTTCCTCGAGAGGAATCTGTCCAAATATATGGAGATACGGGCGGTACAGTGCCCTGCGGAAGACCCAATCGATGCGCGGGTCGTTGGGGTGCAGAAGCGCCTGTGTCGTCACTCCATACGCTATCAGCCACACGGTTAGGAAGAAGAGGAAGAAAAACACGTCCTTGATCTGTAAAATCATAAAATAAAATAAAACGCATGGGGTTAAACAGATGTTTGTTCTGTCTATAGTTTTTCATTTTAAATTATTTTTACCATTCTCTCCACAATGATGATTTTGGGCCCAAGTTGCTTATGAATAGCAAAAATGTGAATGAGTCTTAAGGTGAAAACCATGAAGTCCAAAGCAAGAACAGTTCGTCCAGCATCATAGGTGCTTGAGGCCATCCTTAAGACAACAATAATTCAAATTAAGCACAATGTTATTCTTAATGCAGCTCACAAAACAGCACTATTTGATCAAAATACCTGCATGACAATCCCACCACGAAGAGACAGATGGCCACCATGTCACATTTGTTCCAGTTATCCTCCACATATAGCTTCATCTTCTTCAGAATACTCATGTCCTCATCCGTGAAGAAACTCTGTGCATCAGAGAGTGTCAAAAACCATACTTTGAATAGCAGCTTTGCACAATACAACTGTACTGTGTTGTACTCAAAACAGGAAAAAAAAAAAAGGTTGTGGACTTCATGAGATCCATCAACTAATTTCTCCCCTTAAAATCCTTCATTAAGACCAATATAACATTAAGAAAAGGTCTCAACAAATAATTTACTGATTTAAATATTCAGTGTTTATTCCTGATGAACCAGTTCTGCACCTCTGTCATTGAATCTGCCCTCTCCTCATCCATAATCCACATTCACACATGAAGAAGCCACACCTTCGCACATTAGGCACCCAGCAGAAAGAAACAATCATTGGCTGTCATTTACCTTTCCTCCGGGACTCAGACAATGAGTAAGAGTCTGGAAAATGGGTAGGTGAGATGTGTTTACATCTTGGCCACGACATCTTTTCAAATCTCTATCCTCAAATGATCATTTCAGATCCATCAAAACGAGGACAAAAACAGTATATTCCCCTGAGCCGCAACTTCCCAGAATTGGATATTCTCCTTAACCCTTCTCCCGTTTTTGTTGGCACTGTTTGTTCAGCTGCTTGGGCACACTGGCCACTTTACTGCCAAACTGCATTTGTGCCGGTTATTTCAGATGAACCCGTACACTCCACCCTGTATGTCTTCATAGTTAGTATTGTATTGTGTATTGTATATATTGTGTGCATTTTCCTGCACTGTATTGTACTATATTATAAATGGCATATTGCATTGTACTGTTTTGTAGGATGAATGTTTTGCTCTGTTGCATCGCATTTTATGTTGTATGTTTAAGTCTTAAGATCAGAATATTAGACTTTTGAAATAAATAAACACATTTTCATAAATACATTTAGCACATTTCTATATTAGGATTTAAAATACAAATTATTAACAATCATGTTGTCTGTAATCATAACATGCCAATGGGTTATTTATACTGGACAATGAATTGTATTATTATAAAAAATCTACATTTAAAGTACAGAAATTACAGTTCTGCACCTTGTTCGCTACTTCAGTTCAAATCAATTTTGAATTTATAAGTCATTCCTTATTCAAATCTTAATGATGCACAACCCTGTAAATATGTGAAAATCTGCTAAACCTTGTGCTGTTCTATTACTATTGTAGAATTTATCAATATTTTAAATGAGCTTTTATACTTCATCTTGATTTTAGTTTAAGTTTTATTAATTTTGTTATTTAGTAGTATTTTTAGAATATTTTGTTATGTCATTTGTATTTGTTTTTGTTAATAATTATATTTCTATTTGGATTTACTTTTTATTTCAGTTTTAGTTTAACTAATTTTAGTACATAAACCTATTTCATTTCAGCTAGTTGTCAAGGTAAATTTTCTTAATTTAGTTTATGTTTTTCATCAAATATTTATATTTTATTTTAGCTTTATTTTAAATGAATGAAAACAATATTAATCGTTTTAGTTAACAATAACAACACTGCTTTACATATTCTGAGGAATCATTATATTAGAATACTAGAATGATGTTTCTGGTCATTTTGGATAAATCAACCTCTTTTATAAGCCGTATCAAAAGAGAACCATGCAAGACTGCGTAACCATACACACAAGCACAATATAAAAACAACCCCATACACATACACACACGTTATATCATAGACCATAGACATTTAGTCCTACTTGTCGGATTTCTTCCAACACCAGGGTAAAGACCCAGAAGTAGAGGATGATCTCAGCTGCAGATGGGCCGTTCGGTGGTGGGGGCCGGAAGTCCAGGAGGAGCACGTAACTGAACAGAATGAGGAAGGCGAAGTACATGATGACATTCCCCATAAACACAGTGACCGGAGCACTCCAGAAACGATTCCACCGTCGCAACACAACACGAATGAAGGTTGCACTGCATGTCTGCACTGCCTGGTCACCGCCACCTTCAGCGGCACTGAGGAAAAACAAGATGAAAACAGAGTTCTTTAAAAGGACACTTAAGCTTAATGTAGTTTGTATCTTTTCCAGTATGAAAAAGAGACTTACACTGGGTCCTCGTCTGTGAGCAACAAGGCTCGCTCTGTTTCCAAACTGTCCAGCTCGTCAAACGGCTCCCCATCACCTTTGCTCACTTGTTCCGTTGCACTGTGACACATTCACACATTATATGCTCATAATGCTCAATGAATCAAAAAATCTGTTTAAATGCCATACATGGAATTATTAACAACAAATATCCCCACTTGAACTTGACGAGACTGGTCCAAATGAGGGGAGGGATGAAGAACGTGAGCACAAGTCTAGAGATGGCAGTGTCTGTCCTCATGGCTCCCCACCAGACTTTGGTCAACAGGGCCTGTGCAAGACAATCCACGTAAAGTTGATCATAGGGATAAGGCTGGCATGAAAATGCAAGAATTAGGCATAAGCTGTTACCTGGACACCATCATGAGCAAAAAAGCATTTGGCATCCGCCACAGTGGCGAGATTCAGGACGGTTGCTTTGTTCCAACAGCGTGTTTTTCTCACCAGGAGGGAATAGGCTCTGTCTTCACTGTTTGAATAACACTCACTGAAAAGATCTGTCAGAATAGTGCAGGTATCAGAACTGAACCTAACACTGTTCTTAATGTGTTGTGCAATTAAACCGGCTGAAAAATCCAGCATAAACCAGCATGAATTCCATGTTGGTCCAGGCTGGTTTATGCCGGTCTAACTAGTGGACCAGAATAGTCATCTCTAGCACTACTGAGCTGGTGAAGCTTGTCCCAGCATGTTAAAGACTCTTATGCTGGTGACCAGCAATACTGGATTTTTCAGCAGGGAAGGTTCACCCAAAAATGAAAAATTTGTTATCATTTATTCACCCATATGCCATTCCAAACTATGACTTTCTTTCTTCTGCCAAACATGAAATTAGACATTTTGAGAAATATCTCAACATTCTTCAATACATCATCTTTTGTATTATGGAGATAAAAGTAAGTAATACAGGCTTAGAACAACATTATGGTGAGTAAATGACCCAAAAATGAGTCTTTCATTATTTATTCACCCTCATGTCATTCCAAACCTTAATGACCTTCTTTCTTCTGCAGAACATAAAAGAAGGTATTTTGAAGAAATTGGTAACCAAAAATGTCGCTTTCCATTGTATGGACAAACACCGAGACTTTCTCAAAATATCTTCTTTTATGTTCTGCAGAAGAAAATAAGCCATGCAGGTTTGGAATGACATGAAGGTGAGTAAATGATGACAGAATTATCATTATTGGGTGAACTGACCCTTGAAATGTTAGACTGTTTGGGTTCTCCACTTGCAGTGAGTCTGTGGTGGGTAGTTGTGTGATTCTCTTCTCACCCATAGCAAACTGCTCATACTTGGCATTCTTCATACTGCGAGCAGACTCTGCTTCAGTAGCCAGATGGGCCATTTCCTTCATGATCTTACAGCCCACCAGAGCAGCTGCCACGGCCTCCGGGCCCTAAAACACACAAATGCCTGTTAAAGACGAATGTAAAATAATGCATTGAATAAGTACTGTACATAAATTAGAAATAAGCACAATTATTAACTGCAAGAATGCAAACACAAACAGTGAATTCATTCAGTGTTGATTCTCAGTTTAGCAGGACTATTTTCATGCAAATTGCTCTTCGTTTATTGACCCTTGTAAAGTTTGATCTGTAAACCCAACTGAGGTCAAGTGTGATACTCCACTAGTAATCAATGTGACTTAAGCTATAGCTTCTGATAAGGTCTAAAGAACAAATTGTGAACATGCAAATTCAATTCAATTCACATTCATTCACAAATGGACTTAGTTCATGAAAATCAGCTTATCGCTCATATTGGTTTATTGACCCACCATAGCCCAGAAGTAGTTTGCCATTTCCTGCCTATTCTGCAGAATAGCCCAAATGAAGAGGTCTCTCCAAGGGTGCTCACAACGTCGGTCCATGTCTGGGAGGTTTTTCTGGCTGTGGAAAAGACGGCCTTTCCCCATCCTCTCCTGCAGCAGATACACATTTATATAGCAGAATTGTAGCATGGTGTGTTATGTGTAAGTGCATGTTAAAGGCCCACTCACTGCTGGAAGTTTTTGGTAGAAACCCTTACAGGTGTCATCAAGAAAGTCTTTAAGGACTTTGGAGACCTCATGGAAAGTGAAACGAGGCCTGCGGTCACCTGGTTCAGTGTTGGGGTGTCCTGACATCCGTTTGCTTGCCAAATGAGCCTGTTTCTCCTGATGCTTTTTCAGGAGCAAAGTGTGAAGGAGGTTTTTCTCGGACACAGAGCAGTAGAGCTCCTGAAGACGGCCATAAGTTAGGAACTCATTTATGTTCACACCGTTATCAACAAACAGACGCACAAAGTCAGGTTTGTCATTTATCATTGCCTCCATCATCACCTCCTCCAGGTCCTGCGCCTAAAAGAGAATAAAGAGATATTGTGTATGAGAATCCAAAACAAGTATTGACCATTTAAAATGCACAAAACTATATTGTTTGATTCTTACACTCCATGCCACATCTCCACTGAAGATCTCACTCTTAGCAATGTCCACTCTGTTCCAGGCCACAGCCAGTTTCAACTCATCCAGGAAGTCCTGCGCTTCCTGACTCTGACTCTTACACGCTGAGCCCAGACAAAGACAAGAACAATTACAGACTCGCCAACATCAATATACAGAAATATAATTGCTCTTACTTGTTTGCTATAGTTAGAATAATATAATGGTTACTCACCCTTAACCAGGGCTTTGAGAATTACTGTGTCCAGTTCGGAGTCCTGTTCTGGGTCATGCACTGTCAGCAGGTGACCGTAGTCCAATATTCTCTGGATCTAATAGACGAAATCTAAGACTTTACACTATATTTAATCTAAAACAAAAAAACCTATCTAACTATCATAAAACAAAAGTGGTACATTACCAGTTTGACCCAGGAAGTGATTTCAGTGCTGTGTAGGCCCTTAGAGAAGGTGTTTGTCAGCAGCTCTTGGACCATATCAGCATCCCAGCATCCTCTGTCCATCAGGGTCACTAAAATATCAGCGACTCCTCCTGAGCCAGCTAAAATCAGCCAGGGTATTGAATTCTGAATATTCTTGTACATTTTCTGTAAGGCGGGAATAAAAGTGGATATTACCAACCTGGGAGAACAAACACATAACATACAGTATCAATTCATTAGATATGTTTTATTAATAAAATGTTAAGAGTGACCTGTAATATCCTTGGCTCTCCATGGACCAGAAGACACAAAACTGGGATTTCTATACTGCCTGTGCCTATTAGAACAATGAATTCATTTGAATCTCAGAGCAGAAGAAGATAAAAATTGGAGAGACGGTTGAAAACAAAGTCTTAACTCACCGCCATATCCTGTGCGCTGCAGAGAGATGTGTTTGAGCATCCTGACTCTCATCTCACCAGTGGCTCCAGGTCTCTGAGGGTCCTCGTCCACCAGGATCAAATGGGAATGATTGCAGTCCAGGGAATACACTGCACCATGGGGAAGATCCTCATATGGGTATGTTGCTGGATGATCAGGCTAAATAAAAAAAATTAAATTTTGAAAAATTAAACAATGTTGTCTTATAAAAAGTTTACATGTAAAGTAAACATTAAAATCATTAATGAAGTTATAGAGTTGGAGTTGGAGTTGTAGGCCAACCCGGAAGTTTGTATCACCCTGATTCCCTCGACAAAAAGCCAATGGGAATTTTATGCAGAAAATAAGACCTGTGACCAACAAAAGTTTAAGATTTTTTCACATTTTGTTCATCAAGATAATTCTCACAACTTTTGTGAATTTTGAAGGCTAAATAATTAAAAAGCTAAAGTTAAGCAATAAACACTAGAGTGACTTCAACATCACTGCCACAAAGGATCTGACATGATGTAATGGTTAGAGAGTCAGACTGGTAACCCGAAGGTTGCAGGTTTGATTCTCAATACAGGCAGAAAACAAAACCTAACCCCCCAATCGCTCCCGGGGTGCCACAGTAAAAATGGCTGCCCACTGCTTTGGGTGTGTGTGTTTATGGTTTGCAGTGTGTGTTTGTTCACTACTCATATAAAAAACCTATTGACTTTGGGACAATGAAGCCCAGTGCAAAAATGCTAACTGATTTCCAGGTTTTATTGGACTCATTTCTGCAGCTCTCTATTGCATAATAAAACGTTCACATGCCTTTTCCATGCAACTAAATCACATAAGATAAATTAAAACATCAAAACGTTGGGGTAATTCAGGTTGATTGGGCCAGTGAACCTGCATTCACCCCATCTCTTGAGATGTCCCCACCTTTGCAGACAGCAGCAGATCTCTGTTCTGAATCATGTTCCAGGGAGCGATTCCAATGGCCACCACTCGCACCTTAGAGGAAGTGCTCGCTAGAGAGTGGTCTCTTACTGCCTGACCCAGGTTCTTGGTGATGCCAAAGCGCAAACCACTGGTGAGGATCCACGCCCCTATGTAGGTCAAGATTCAGAGATCTGTGACAATCAAAAAGAGATTATGATTTTTGTTTTTAATGAACATAAAATAATCCACCTGTGCTTTGTGCCGCCTTCACAAGGCCTTTCCTAAGTGTGTCCCTCAGCCAGGGCTTCAGCTGAGCCACTTCATCACCTCCCATTAGTGCCACCACCAGATGGGGAGGGGCCAGACCCCACTGCTTAGTCAAAATCTGATAGATTTCATCTGGATCTGTGGAGCTGGTCACCCTGACAAACTGGACTGACAAATGAAGTCTGTGAATAATGTGCACAAGCTTAAACCCATCAAGAACAGTGATGATTTTGAGTAAAATCAAAAGGATTTTGTAAAAGTCTGTCCTTATATACCTTGGCCTTGGTCCGACTGACACCGACAAAATCAATATCTCCCAAACGTCTGGCCGTCCAGTGGGTTTTATCGGATCTCTCATTGCTCTTCTCTCCAACACGAACAACGGACTCTGTAAGTAGGTTGTAACACCGACATCCCACTGGAGAACTTCAAATAGCGACAGAAAAGGTCAAGCATTTTGAACTGTGTTTAGTATTTATTGGTGATAAGTCGTGCCAATATTCTCACCTGTGTTCTTTGGACTCACTCAACAGTTCCCCACATTGCAGACACCTTCTGCCCTGCCGTAACACACCCTAGAGACAGAATTAAAATGCATCTGTATTACAGACCATTCAGGTGCAGCCATAGGAGCGCTGCTCTGCTCAGTGAGGAACTTTATGTAAAGTTTATGTAAAAAAAAAAATTATTTTCTTTCTTTACACACATGCAAACTTTCCCTCCCTCCTGGTAAAGGCCGAGCAACACATGAATTGGGAAAGTGACCTGATTTTTAGCAACCTGAGGTTCTGTACGTGTCAGCAAGAAAGAAATGTGAAAGACAAAACAGAAAAGAAAGACTTTACTGGACAGACTGTATTGAGTTTGAATATGGAAATATGCATAAATATAATAAAAACACCTTTGTATAATTGTTTAATGACAGCAGGCAAAATTTATCATCCACAGAAGTTCTCTATGCATTTGTCCTATTGGACTTATTTGCATCCTGGTCAACAGTGACTCGAGGTCAGTTCTCCTCATGTGGTTGAAGAGGCACAGACCGAAAGAGTCATAGTAAAAGCAGTCAGGAACTGAAATGCAATGCTATAAAAACATGTCAGGATGTTAACAGCATGTGATTGATGTAATCAGATCTGATTAATGTCTTTTTTTTAATCAATTAGTTTTTAACCAAATGCAATCAGGTTCAGGTATAACTGCTACCTAGCCTGCTTAATGCCAGCCCTTTTTATTGTGAAACCACCAATTTCCTAATGGTTGCCATTCATTTCATTGTTTTCAAACAAGAGACATTTCAGTCTGGTTTGATCGGTAAACTTGCAATTACTCAGTCAGCCAGCAGTCATTGACAAGTAGTTGTAACTATAAATAAAAATATTATGTTAAATTGATTCTTGGAGGATATGGCCAGGTGTTGATTATTGAAAAGTACCAATGACTTGTATGCAAACATAATTGATGTGTGTGGTTGTGTGGAGAGGTGCAGGAGTTGCCCATGATTTGACTAGGAAAAGGGATTGGAGTGTATGAGAGAGGAAAAAACCATAAGAAAACACAGCACACAAACAAAATTATTTGCATTAAAGGTGACGCATAGAAAGACATTATATCCATCAGAAAACAAATCTTCTAAAAACTTGCAGTACAATGATGTTATAATTATTTAATGTTTTCTACTAAATTGTCACTTTATCTTTTAGATCTATAATAAAATATATTTTCTTCAGAGTCCAATTCTTATACTTGAAAAAAGTCAATTCATTCAATTCACAAAATTAATCCACTGACACCATTACCTTGAAATTTCAGAAACATCTATGGCTGTGTAATTTGTCAATAATTTGACATGCTAAACTTAATAATCAAAATGATTGCCTTAAAATATTTGCTATTTATTTGATTGCATCTTTACATCTTTTACTACAAGTATTTTTGAAAAAACTGTTTAGCAATTTATAAACTCCACAGAAATGACCTGCAATCTGACGCCAGGTTTTGCGCTGAAACTGTTCACTTACCAGAGGAGTATCCTGATGCCCCAGCATGATATCTGGATGTTGGGTTTGCTCCTGGATCCTCTGAGCTTATTTTAGGCCACTACAGAATTGGGCAGCTCTAGAGTGCCACCAGGAAGTGAATCGGGAGGTTTATTCTGACAAAACCACTCCCTTTCCAATCGCTGCTACATTATGCTCAACCACTTACCTGCCTTCCCCACCATGCCCCAACAGCTTACGAGGTTTGGCTAAAATTAAACGTGGTGATTACAATGTTGTTGATTTGCTTAAAAAAAGATTCTTAATACTTTTCAGAATTAAGAAAAAAAGCCATGTTTTAAGAATAAAATGGTAGATGGCATAAATCAGGCGAATGGTATAGGCTATGAACGAATTAACCCCTCTGTAAAAATTATCAGAATATGTAGCCTAAATGGGAGTACAATTGGAAAGTTTTATGTGCTATAAGTTGAGATATCTGGCTCAATATGAGGAAAAAACGTATTTAGAGAAAGCGGATTTTTTTTTAGATGTGTATGCCATTGTAATTGAAATCAACAGGTGCAAATGGATGAAGTGCAAATAATTTGCCTAAAATGTCTATTTTGGATGTTTTCTTACTACTAGTCTGAAAGAAGTAACTCAAATAACAAAAAAAATTCCCTTGAACCAAAAAATGTATTTACTTGTTAGTGTCTTACATTGCTTCAGCTTATGAAAATGTATTTTTGTCACCAACTGAAGGTCAGTGTATCTGGCGTTAGGCTCCATTTTTACAACAATTGCACAGTTACTCGAATCAACCACTAGGTGTCAGAAACTCCAAGGAAAATTGAGCACGCACGAAGATCAAGAAGACTGTGCGAGGTCGTCCTTATAAATGAATGTGTTCAGTTCATATCTACAACGGGCTTTTGTTGTCATGAAGTATCAAGAAGCTGGTCTGAAATCAGTCTCCTTCAGAGGTACATACAAAATAGCCATCTGACTGCATATCTCAACTGCATTTAAAAACGCGTTATACATTAGGTTTTATCAAATGATTTAAGAATTTTTTTTTCATCTGGAAAATCATAAAGTATCATATGTGGAATGTGATATTTTATTAGGCTAAAGTATCACAGATGTGGAATAAATATATAACTGTAAGCCGGGCGGGGGGTGGTTCTTGAATTTCGTTCAGATCAGAACAAGAGTGTACAGTAGCAAAACCGTAAATATTCATACAACATATAACATAAATGTATAGCTTACTAGTAGCCTACATAATAGGATTAATAATATATTGGGGCGCCTCTCGTTGTCCGTTTGGAGCAGCAGCAGCCATCTTGCGGATGCCCCTGACGTCATCATCGCTCGAGTCACACCGATTGGTTGGTTGAGTTTTGCGCGCCATTAGTGGACGTAGACCCCAACCAGAGTTGCCAGAAATGCGCTAGAAATATTTTGGCTGGATTTAGATTCGTTTAAATTTGTGTGCGTCATTTCGATTTGGGTATTATATTCCGCCATTAACACTCATTTAACAAATTATGACTAAACCTAAGCCTTGAAACTGTGGCATTGGAACATTTTAAATATGTGGTCGAAGTCAAGTCGAACTATAAATGCAGCATTTCGGCGCCCCGGAGCATTTAAAGATGATTCCATCGAAACAAAACTATAATTTGCTTTGAAGTAATTAATGTGTTTATACTGAGTCAGACATTTTAATGAAGATAATAATGGCTACCTCAGAATAAACCCAGGGGGACCAATTATTCGGAATAGTCAAATGTTTATAATAATATTAATTTAATATCATAATACAATTTATATTGTTAATATTTATATTGCATAAACTTTAATTTATTGTTATTGTATAGGCCTATTATAAATAATATAGAGAGACTATGATCCCCCCCCCCCCCCCAAACCCATTTATTTAGACCTATTAGGAGGTCTACGTAATTCTAAATTACACATTGGTAGAAATTACTCCGTTTTCTATTTTTCTTCTTTTTCTGAAACAGTAATTATTTCATGGCCTTTGTGCATGGGCTATCATTTTCGGACTGTGGTTTTCTAAATGAGGGGTTGACAACATTGCTGATAGTGGTGGGGGGTTAATACACAGGGCGTGGTGTCCGTCTAGCCAATCGGAGGCCTTTGCTCGTACAAACGCTGGCCTTTAACCACCGGCAACGATATAAACAGACTACGAACATCAAGAGCTAAACAAGCGTCAGCTCGCGGCATTGACTTTCAGGCATCATGGCAAACGTGGACGTATCAAGCAATCTGGAGCGTCATGTTGCACGGAGAACCTTTCCCCTTCTCGCCCGCACAAAGGTCTGCCGTAACCTTTTCGGACCCGTAGATCACGAGGAGCTGCACTGTGAAATGAAACACAAACTCCAGGAGATCTCCGAGCGAGACCAGACTCGGTGGAATTTTAACTTTGAAACCAGCTCGCCTTTGCCTGGAGATTACGAGTGGGAGGCGATTTCAGAGGACGCTATGCCATTTTTCTACAAGGATAAAGTGCAAAATAAGAGAGCACGCGCCGCGGCGTCTGTTAACGCAACAGGAGACGCGTCCAGCACTGCTGACTGTGGGTTACACGGGATTTCCAGGAGTCCGGTAGTTCAAGAATCCGCGGACGTCCCAAATCGACCCAGCGAGCTTAACCAGGAGAACCTCTCTGGCGCACTCAACTCAAAACCAGCTCGCGCTTCAGTCCTCAGAAACAGGCGAAAGAGGTCACTCATCCCAGAGGCCCCCAGAATCAGCACGCCGCAAATCACAGGTAAATGCGTTGAAACGATATAAATAAAAAATAACGGACAATTTAGGTGTCTCGATTTTTTTTTAAATGTGATCTTCAGCGAAACATTTCTAACGACACATAATATTGGTTTCTACCAGACTTCTTCCCGAAAAGAAAAAGGAGCCTGGAGTCCAAGCAGGATGAACCCACCAGCATTGAAGTCACGCCACGCAAAACAATAAGATGGTACGATATATAACTTGCATATATAACTTTCTATATCATTGCATTAGTATTATGATAATAACAATTATTAGCCTACTGATTGCATTAAGCAAACGTGTAAGTGATTGGCGACTTATTCAGTCAAATTAACCTATATTTAAATGTCTGTCCCCAGTGCAAAGCTGCTGTTTGCTGTGGAACAAATGTTAATTTTGTCGTTTTCTTTGCTTTACAGATGTTTGCACTCCATGCATCAGTCCACCTGTGTTTATCTGCAGAGCGGATGAAAGAAAACAAGGGGACGAGAGACATTCACTCTCTCTCTCTCTCACTCTCGGAACAAATGTAGCAATACAGAGACTTTGTTGCAGTGTTACAATGTCTAAACGGTGCAATTTTATATTTCTTTTGTTTCCACATGTGTAGAAGGCTAGGCCACACTGCTCTAAATAGACTAGAGCAATACTTTGTTTTTGTTTTTTAAATATACTAACTTATTTTATTTATGTTCACAATAGTTGGTTTCTCTATATTATTTACAGTTATTGTTATTGTTTTTAATTATTTTGGCCATATTTTAAGTTGTTTTATTTAAGTTTTGTATGCAGCATCATGCAAAGAATGTTTCTGAGCCGTGTTTGTTAAAATATATTCTGTAGCTCACGTTGTACCTTTGAATCAAAGTTGTAAATGAAATTATATTTTTGCTAACCTGGTCGTATTCACGTGTGTTCTTGTGAAAGTCACAAATGGGTAATTTCATTATTGTGGATCATGATGTGGGTAAACGGCAGGGAGAAAAAAATATTTGCCCTACACTTTTGAGGCGTCAACATTTTGCCTGCATGTGACAAAAAGAGTAGAGTTTGGCCTCTAAACAGGAGGGACTCAGCTGTTCCGCCCTCAGTGTTTGTGGGGAGGGATATGCGGGCAGCTGCGTGCTATAGGGAGGATTTAAATGCCATTTTCTTTCCATAATGAAGGAGGCAGGTGCCCTTGGAACCCCGCTTTGTCCACATAAGACCTTCATTTTCAGCACCCTCTCAGCTATCCCGCTAATGAAACACTTACCAAGACTCGAACAAAATGGGTTCCTTCTATTTACACGCCAACCACCTGCCTCCCCTCCCCCCACCTACACACTATCTGTGAATAACATTTACTATAGATACCACCACACGCCAGATCTTCATAATGTCATTGAGTTAGGGGAAAAGCTAATGGAAAAAAAGAGAACAAAAACTATAGATTAAATATATTCGTGTCCAAAACGAAATGTAATTGTGAGCAAAATTGGTAGGTTAAAATTGGAATAGGCAGTATCCAGTTGGATTTTTGGATAATTTTTTTTTTAAATGTAACTTTCGTTCAATTTTACATTCTACTTAAACGCATAGCTCTTTAATTATAGGCTGCATGTCTTTGCTATATTTTCAATGACGAATAACAGCAATAGGCTAACAAATGTCAAATAAAATAATAGCTAAAACTTTGTTTCTTTGTCCTTGTTTCACATTACATGTTGTTACTGTAGTAATAAGCCTATGGTATAATTGCATGCAACTAACCCTAAACCAAATCATATTCCTAATCCTAATCTATAAATAGACATGCAGTTAAATCTTATTACTCATTACTTAATTGTATAATTACATTGTAACAAGGACACCTTAAAAAAAGTGTTACCAAAAATAGTATGAACAGCAACGTTTGTATTTAGAGTAAACATCTTTGAAACGTTGATCATAATAGACTGGAAAGGGACCGATAATTGGATAAAGCTGGAATAAAATATTCGAGTTTATTCTTTGGATTTTACACTAAAAACGGGAAACTTTGGGCCTTTAACAACTTACATTTTGTCAAAACAATAAAATAAAATGCTTTATCAACGAATTTTTATTTTACAGATAGGCTACTCAGATTTCCCCCCTTTAATTTCTGTCGGTCACGTTTGGGCTAGGTGAAGAGTGCCAGTGTTTCGCTAGATATAGCCTTTCTCTAAAGAAGTTTCCCTTTTCCATGACCATCTGGCACCAAAAAAGGCGAAATGGAACAAAGGCAGCTAAAGGCGTAAGGCGAAGCGAGTGCCATCGCATTCACCTGCAAATGAGGCTTTGTGCTTTCACAGAAGCGCTCGGTGCTCACAAATCCTGTTTGCTTTTGTTTCTAGTCCGTATCTAGTCGTGTGCAAGAAAACAGAGATACTCCAGTCCAGTGCGTCATGACAGCGACTGACCATCATTCAAATGAAGAAACGAACAACGTTTGGAGACAATTGCATAAAGATTGTTCGATAACACTTTAAATAAATATGTACACATGAAATGTGCATGTAAACTTAATTAACAACAATAATAGGCTAATAATAATAATAATAATAATAATAATAATAATAAAAAATTAGCCTTTACTATCCAAAGCATGCCAGATTGTGTTGGGTAGCCTGATCAATTTGTCCCTAACTCTACCGGCGATGTAATAGGAATAGGAACACATAGATTTTGCATAAAAGTATAAGCATAGCCTAGTATAAAAAATAATAAGCAACTGTGATCAAATTCTTAATTAGCCTACCTGAGCGAATTTGTATCTTTCGCATGTTAAAATATGATATATCTTTGAGAAAGCTGCACGGCATGGCTAAAACATCATGAAATTGGCTTAATATTAGGCCTACACAACTTTGTTTCATAATTATTAATGAAAAAGTGGATTTTAATAAACGAAATTATGTGACTTGTAATGCGAGGAATCCCCCAGGGTTTAACTGGACCTCATTATTTGAGTTTTTACACTAAAATCATTATGTCCAGATTGACAGGATTTCCAATATGTTCCGTTATAGCTCAGCTGGGCTTCCTGACCAGATGGATTACCTCCTCAGGCTCATGGGACCTCGACTTTTATCAGCAAATCCCGCAGAGACGCATTCATTCAGCCCATGCAGTCTGTACATCATTAAATGAAGTTAAGAGTTCAATTCGAATCCTTTTATTCGGACTAAAACATGAGTTAAATCACGTTCGTTTATTTGACTAAAAACAACAACAACAGGAAATACTGTGCGCCTGAATACAAAAAAAAACACGGCATTAGTAGCCCCACTCTTAAAAATAAAGGTTGACATCTATGGTTCCATGAAGAACCTTTAACATCCATTTAACCTTTCCATTCCACAAAAGGCTCTTTAAAGTGGGAAAGTTTCTTTAGATTATTAAAATGTTCTGCAAACAAGCAAAAAGTCGTTCTTTTAAGAACTGTTCACAGGTTCTTTGGGCAACCCAAAATGTTTCTTTATGTCATCACTGCGAAAACCCCCTTTCAGAACTTAGTTTTAAGAGTAAACAACTAAATATGATCAAGTAATTAAAATAAATAATTTATTGCCTAGTGTAAATACTGTCTATGATGATGTCTTAGATTTTTGTTTTACCCAAAAACTACACTGTAAAACATTATTTTTGTTATCACAACTTTTTTTTGTTTTGTCAAATCAACTTAGATAATTCATGTGGTACCATATAAAATAATATTTTGATCTCCTTCATTGTTTTAACTCAAATTTAGTTTCAATGACCTCACAATTTTAAGGCAACCGGCTTCCTTTTTCAAGTTAAACCAACAAATATTTTTTTACAGTGTATACACTGATTTTTTTTCTTCAATTTTAGTTAAAATAAAAACAAAGTAATAAAAAAGAGAGTCATACTTAACAATTCATGTTCCCCAGTTAATTGCAGTTCTTTTATATACAACAGGAACATCACTTTCTCAACATTGCTACCCTTTTTGACACAAACACCTGCAATTTGCAGCAAGACCATCAAACCATTCATGTCTGTGTTGTAGCCCTCTCCATTTCAGAGCTGTTTCTCTTTCACTAATAAAACCCATAAAACTAGTGGAGGCACTGGCAAGCTGTGTCTTCAAGGCTGGATACACCTCTATGGGTTCACTAGCTTGGATTAATGGCATTTGGTCCCAAAGTTTGCTCAGCGGTCCCGGAGGCAGTGACAGCAGTACGTCCTTTTAAACGAATAACAAAGGCTTATCATTTATCTGGCGGCATATGGGCCAGACCCCCTCTGTAGCAGGCCTGCTCTCTGTGGTGTCTGCCAATACTGTTGTCCTGTCCATTCCATTGTTGACATAGTTGTCCTGCAATGAAGAGGTATACTCTAAAGTGTCTTATTCCACTGCTTTTTTGGGACATTTTTTTGTGGAACATGGCGTAGATATAGCATATGCATATGGTGTATGGTTTTATTCAATTAAGATGAAGTCGCCACAAGAGGAAGCTGACATCCTGGTTTGCTACATCAGCTTTTCTAAGATATAATCCTATGCCCTCGATTGCTGTAGCGAGATAATAAAGACAAAATTGTCATGCCTTTCATGAATACGTATGTGACGGAATGTCTGATTTGTTGCACATATTACAGGTGACAATGGCCCATGCGAGAAGCTGTGCGCGAACAAAGGCGGAGTGGACAGCCGTGTTACTGCCCAGGATAAGGTCAAAGGGTGCGCATGTAGTCATCCCCATAGCAACAATGCCCCTCACCCCTGAAAGCAAATGTATGACAATAAGATCAGAGGTCACGGTGCTCCCCATATGGTCGTGTGCTGCATAAGTCATTGATCTGTCGGGATGCTCTAAAGGAATTCTGAAAGTGTCACCGAAAGACTTTTAGAAAAAAAGACAACAACTGCTCCTGAAGGCCATAAATGCCTCCTCACGGGCATAAATAGCACCATTCTGGCCTGAGTGGTGAAAGAAAAGAGCGGGAAGCCGAACTGCCCACACACATGTGTTTGAATAGCCAAGGTGTTTGACCCCACGGAAACATGGTGGAAATTAAAGCACTGCAAACATGAGGAAGAAGAAACAAAATGTTTACTTAGGACCAGTTTTTTGAGACAGTGAGAAAAAAACCTGGCATTTCTTGAAAATGGATTTTACTAGCACAAACAACAAAAACAACAGATTTGGAGGCCAAATACAAAGATAAAACGTTTTTGATTAACATCGTCATCAATTTCATTGATACGTTTTTGAGCTTAAGAACCAAATTTATTTGCTTGAATAAATTCCTTCGGTATTTGGTGCAGACGTTTTAAGGCTGTTTTTGCTGTAATGGATTTGACTGGAGAACTGAATTAGTAGTGTTGTTTTAGGATACAGTGTTTATTTCACAATTTAAAAAAAATAGAACATTCATGTTAGTGAATAAACATAAATAAAAAAAACCTGATTGCGAAGACGATTGTGAAAAGTCTTTATCCAGCTGAATTTAAACAGTATTCACAAATCCGTGTGCCTCTAAAAAGAATATATTAGTGATTCATAAACACAAGCAGCACACATTTTGTTCCTGTCAACAGTAATCATTTAAAAACATTTCTCAATTCATAACACTCCAAAATAAATATAATCATAATTATTCTTTAAAGAGGAAAAAGGCTCTTTAGAATCTTATATTAAAATGTTCTTAAGAACAGTTCATTGAAAGATTCTTTGGGCAAAACAACTATGGCATCGCTGCGAACACCCCCTTTTGGAACCTTTATTTTTAAGAGGGCAAACCGCTCACAAAAAGTATGGAACAACAACTGGATAATCAATATCAAAAACTCAAAGTCTACACATTCGTATGCTAAAAATATGTATACATATTGCTTTACGTGATGCTTTATAAGAAATTCGACTGTCTGACAAAATATAAAGATGAACAGAATTAGTCAGACAAGAAGATATCTTAAAATCAGCTGATGCTAAACCTGAGCCAGACCCAATATCTTACATTAACACTAGTCAAAACTGATCGAATATCAGGCACTTTGAGATTTAGTGGTCCTTTAGCTTTAGACTCAGCTGTCCTCATGAATAACAGTTGGCGTGGACAGTTGCTCGAAGCCGGGCAGGCTGTCCTGTCTGTCCGGCACTGACAGGCTGAGGGTGGCTGGTTGTCGGTGGAAGCTGCCACGCTGTTCCTTCCCTTTGGCCAGATCCCCCCGTCTCTCCCTCGCCAACATCAGGTTGAGAGATTCTGCAATGCTGTTAAGTGTCCTGTCCATGTGTGTGATCTGTGGGGAAACGAGTGTGTGGTCTCAGCACATCTTTCTAAACATTGTCTAAAATAACGTCATCATGGTGTCTGGGTAAATAACGTCACAAACAAGAGACGATGTGTCCATACAAGCCGTAAAACACCAGCAACTGATAAAAGGTCCCATCTGTATAAACAGTCTAGCAAAAGAAATAAATCCATCGTTATATATGCTGTAAATGAGATTAAACTTTGATCAAAGAGGTGATAATGAATAGTCGAAAAAAGGTCAGTTAAATGAAAAGATTAGGCCATGCTGTATTGTTATAACTGAATCACATGGTTGAACTGAGTGGAAACTATAATAGAGTTAGAACTACACTTATTTACAAAAAAAAAAAAAATATTGTGACACCATATGCCATATTTTCATATAATAACTATAATAAACCATTTTTAAACATGTCAGAGCACACTGAAAAATGTTAACTCAGAAACAGATAGTAAATTACACAATTAATTACAAAAAAATGCCAAGTAACACATTGAAGTAAAAGTGAACTTTTAAAGCAGAAAGACTAAAATAGTATTGTCTAGTAAAACGTAGTTCAATATTCTAACTTCAAAGCATTTTTTTTACAGTACTGTTTATGTAACTGTCTATGTGCCTAAAAAGCTATACATATTTTAACACCAGTGGGAATTGTTGTTAAATGTTTAAAGGGATTCATGTTTGAGAGGAAGAAATCTGTCAGAGAAATACTTTTTCCAAGTATTTAGTATAGAGCCAAATGTCATTCCGCTGGGTTAAAGCTAAGTGACATGTGGAGCCAGGGCTGTCTACACCCCATTAGAAATAACCAGACGATTGTCTCATGCTGGACCACAGTTTACACAATGATAGTGGCAACACAGTCACATACAAACACATGGTAACATCCACAAACATATAGCGTACGGCAGGAGACTCAGGCATGTAAACATATACAGCCGCTTCCCATATAGGCATGAATGCAAACATGCACACTACTAACCACAGAGAAACAAGATCTTGAGTCGAAACTTATAGGGATGGTTCACACAAAATTTAGATTCTTTCAACATTTACTCACACTTAGGAGTTTGTCATAATACTATAAAAGTTTAGATTTACTGGTTTTTACTTGCAAACCACAGAACTAGTTTCAGTTACACTTTATTTTAAGCTGTCCGTGTTACAGTGTAATTACACATTTAAGTACTGATTAATTAATTAACTAACTACATGTACTTACTAACGTTAGTGGTTTAGGGTTAGTTGCATGTATTTATGCTAAATTTATAGTAATTACTATAGTAACTTCATAACAGAGACACTGTAAAATAAAGTGTTACCCTATTTACTATTAAATACTAGAAAGCCATTCAAATAAATTTGATGGGGAAATATTTTGGGAAAACATTATAAAGTCATACAGTACATTGCACCTCATAGTCTAAACAGATTAAATGTATTTTAAATATTTGTTCCATAAAAACATTTACAGCACTGTTCAAAAGTTTGGGCTCAGAAAGTTTTCTTTAAAGATAGTTGTTACAAAAGATTTATATTTCAAATATATGGAAATATATCTATTTCAAAGTATTAAGCAGCACAACTGTTTTCAACACATAATAATAAGAAATATTTATTTAACACCAAATCAGCATATTATAATGATTTCTGAAGAATCATGTGACACTGCAGACTGGAGTAATGATGCTGAAAATGTAAAATTACGTATTAAAATATATATTAAAATACAAAACAGTTATTTTATATTCTAATGATATTTCATATTTCACAATAACTGTTTTAAGCATAAAATGATTCTTTACAAAGGATTAAAATATCTTACAAAATCCAAACGTTTGAACAGTAGTATATATGATTAAATAAATAAAAATAAATAAAAAAATCTTAAGGTAATATTTTTTTTTTTTAAAAGGCATGCCCTAAATGTGAAGTGAATCCAGTCAGAGTGGAGATAAGACTGTGTTAGTGATATAGTAATGAGTTTCTACAGATGGGTGTTTGCATAAAAGTTAAGGCTATTTGTTCCTGTTTATGCCAGACACTGCCTGCTTCCTGTTTACCACAGAATTATAGGAAGAAGAATGACACTGTAAGGGGCAGGGTATCCTGTCCACAGTCTCTACAGCTAATGAAAAATTTTCAAGCAGTTCTTTACGACGTGTCCTACTGGGAAATACTCAATGCATTAATCACTAGCATTGTCATATAGATATGGCTATCATGATGAAGACAATACAAGTGAGTCAATGAGATCGAAAACAATCCTTAAGTCACCAAATTTTAACTGTTTGTAGCCAGCAAGATGGAAAAATATTATGTATAGGTCCCTAAAGATGTCAGCTATGAAAACAGAAAAAAAGATAAAATTCTTCTTTAAATGTTTTTTTCTATTCTTTCTAAGTAAAGAATTTTAAACAGGTTGAACAGGCTTTTTTTCTGGCATTTCATAAAACTGAGTCAATTTGCTAGTTCTGAGAGGGAGAAAGAGAGCAAGCAAGTCTGAGAGAGAGAGAGAGAGAGAGAGAGAGAGAGAGAGAGAGAGAGAGAGAGAGAGAGAGAGAGAGAGAGAGAGAGATCATGTGAACAAGTGTGTATGCTGTTTCGAGTTCGTGTCTAGGATGAGAGCTGTTTGTAAAAGGATTTATGGCTGGAGTGGCAAATGAACAGGAGTAGACAGAGTGTTTGTAGAGCTCCTGAATCCCCGTCATTCTATTGGCCATGGGAGGCCACACACACACACACACACACACACACACACACACACACACACACACACACACACACACACACACACACACACACACACACACACACACACACACACACACACACACACACACACACACACACACACACACACACACACACACACACACACACACACACACACACACAAACAAAAAAACACACAGAAGCCAGAAAACCGTTCTTTTTAGTCTTAACACCCTTATCAGCACACATCACTCATGGAGAGTGTTTGAGAAGTCTTCAAAAAGTGATATTTGATTGAAAGCAGAGAAAGATTTCTTCTGCCTGCAGGGTAAGGCTTGATGAATGACGCTTACAGATCTTTATCTATAAAATCCTTGCTGAACCAACGATGTTGTGCGCATTTGTACGTAAACTAAAGACCTGGAACTTTGTTATTATTTTACTAATGATTAACTTGTTGGAGGCGCTTAGTTTCTACACTTATTGCTAAAATTCAAGAGCATGCCCTATTGTCTGAAGAGATATTACTGGAATCCAAACAAGCAAATGTGGGAAAAAGCTAATTTTTTTGTTGTCTTTTTTATTCACCACTATATTCTGTGGGCCCATTTTTATTTATTTATTTATTTTACAACTTTTGGCCTATTGTGGTTTACGCACAAAGACTTTTTGGACTCTTTTAAGCATTGTGAGTTTTTGGAGTTTTCTTCAGATACGGGAACCCTCGATAGTTATTTTTCCAACACAAAAATGGTATAAATGTCCTTCTTACTAACTTTAGCCAAACCCTGCTCTGGCTGTAGGACAAATATTCAAGTGCTTACCTTCTCTTCCATCCTGTTGAGTCTGGAGCCAATAGTGTTTGTGCCTTTGTCTTTCAAGCGTTCTAGAGAAGACACAAATAGAGCCAAGAAAAACATAATAAAAACTCTCCCTAAACACGAATGTGCACTACGACTACAACACAACAATAAACAGCAACATTAAGAACGACGAAGGGGTCAAATTTTAGCAAAACATGGTGTGGAGTTGAGGAATGTGAGAGCAGAAAGTGTAATGAATGACCTAGCTTTACCTGAACTTGTTTGGAAGAAGGACAGCTTCCCTAAGGACTGATCCAGTCTGTTAGGACCAAGCGTGCGGCATGTGAAATGTTCATGTACAGAAATGGCAGATGAAAAGTGAAAGGAATAGTGACAGAGATGGATGTACTCTTAACTCCCCAGTTTTATTTACCCAAAGGTCATGAAAATCAAGTCATTTATATTGCTATTATTCCTATAAAATGCCATCCATGTATAGCCATGTTAAAGTAAACACTTTTCCCAATATATGCTTAACTGCTAATAACATGAGTCCTCATCCCACCTTCTTTGTAGCTCCTTGATGCGCACCATGAGGTTGAGATGACCCTGAGAATACTGCTCAATGACATCCCTCACATCGTACGGCTTACGCGCTTGCTGCAAAAACACACATACAGTACATACAAAAACCAGCCGATATAACATCTGCACTCATCGCTCACTGTATTTGCTTTTTTGTCTGTGCATATAGTTATTACTTAGATGTGTTTTTAATAAATATAATATAATGATTATAATAAAATACTAATATATAATAAATACTGTATACACTGCCGTTCGAAAGTTTCCGGTCAAAATGTTTTATTCACATTTTTGAAAGAAGTCTTTTATGCTCACCAAGGCTGCATTTATTTGATCAAGAAAGTACAGTAAAAAAACATCATTCTAATATGATGATTTGGTGCTCAAGAAACATTTCTTATTATTATTATAGTTATTTATTATATAGTACCGTTGCTGCTTAATATTTTTGTGGAAACCGATACATTTCTTTGTCAGGATTAGATGAAGTGTTGAGTAAGTTAAAAAGAACATCATTTTGTGAGATATAAATATTTATGTGGAAATCGGGATACATTTCTTTGTCAGGATTAGAAGAAATATTGAATAAAAAGTTCAAAAGAACAGCATTTTGTGAAATATTTATAGAAGGCATTTTTGATCCATTTTTGATCAAATTAATGCATCCTTGCTGAATAAAATAATTACCAACTTAATTTAACTTAAAAACTTAATTACACCAAACTTTTTTTTAAACTTTTTAATAAGTTAATAATACATGGACGTATATACAGTTTATGTGTGTATAGGCATGTATGCATATATATATATATATTTTTTTTTTCTTTATGTTTATAATGGCCTTATATTTAATTTCTTTTTATAATACAGTTTTATATTTAAAAAAAAAGGTTTTAAGATTTTTCTTATTGCATCATTCCTACACATACCGTTTCTATGAAACCATATTAATTGAGAGAATGCATTGTTTGTACTTTCATACTTAAATTTCCACAGTACAGGACTATTCAATGAACTGCAAAAGATAACAAAATTGATTCTAAATTTAAAGAATTAATTTAAATACACTTTGACTTTCCCTCATAGACTCATACAATTTTATGATCAAATCTTGATATGATCTTGCCTAGGGCCCCAAAAACCCACTGGTTGGCCATTATGTGAGTGAAGCTTTATGAATAAAGTCTGAAAGAATCAGGTCATCATAAGGTTGAACTCCGTTGACCTGATACAACCAGCCCCAAATCAAACGAGCCCAGAGGGGAAATATTTCCTCTTGATTCTCACCATTGAGGAAAATTATTCACATCTGCTGAAACCAAACGAACACCCTGATCAAAAGCTTAGTCTTTACTTTCGGGGCAGATTGAGCAGGTGATAATGCTTATAGCTATTTTAATTTATTTGAACTTCCTGACTAACATGGGGAAGATGTGTGAAGCTCCAGTTTTCTAGAGAACTTAAGCTCAGTTTGATCAGCGTTGGTGAAATAACCAAACATTCACACATCTCCGGCACAAATGACCCAATTCAGGAGAAGCTAGAGCCATTCAAAGAAGGGTAAACATTGTCATGACATCAGACACAGCAAATCTAGCCAGCAGCATCTGACAAACACTCCAAAGTGTGTGTTCTGTGTCGCAACAGTGTGTGAGAGGAGGGGAGAAGGACTTGGAGAAAATAAGGGGATTGAGAGATGACTGAGGCAAGCGGGTCATATGAATGGATGGCGAGAGGATGGGAGGGTAAAGAGAGAAGACAAACAAAGTGCAGTAACGAGTATCAAGTGTCGCACAATCGCACAAAGGAGGAGAAAGCGTGTAGGACAGCTATTAAGGTAATCCTCTGACATTAGCCTGTATTTTTGAGGACTCAGGCAGGGCATCTGCTGTGGCTGAGGCCCAACACAAGATCTTCTCTTCAATATGTGTTAAAAGACACCTTATTCACTACACTGAAATTGATCAAGGAATGCTTATGATGCATTGGAAACGTAAATTTGAAAGTTTCTACATAATCAAATACAAATAAGCAAATTAGCTCTTGCACCACAATCAAGAGAAGAAAAATCTGCTTTTCTGCTCATTTTAGGGATGTAACGTGCTAACTTGGTAAAAATTTGATTGTAGCAAATCGAAAACAAAAAATCTTACCTGGAACTTTTTTTGGGCCACGAAGTAGTACATTCTCTGGATCACACGAATGGCTGCTCGATGGGAATCCCGCAACCTGTGTGTTTATGTGTTGTGATTAGTATTAAGAAAGACACTTAACATTTTACATTTACATTACATTTCGATTTTAAAATGGAAATGGAAATGAAACTTTATCACCTAGCAGCAGTTAATTCACATAAAAATGAAAATGTTGTCATCCTTGACTCTCATAACATTTCAAACCTGTATGACTATCTTTTTCTTCTTTGCAACAGAAATAATTAGGAAAATGTTGTTTTGCCCCCATACAATCAAAGTCAATATCCTTCAAAATTTCCATTAAAATATCCTCTTTTTTGGTTCTAGAAAAGGAATGATGTCATACAGGTTTGGAATGACATGAGGCTGAATAAAAATTTCATTTTCGGACTATTATAAGATTATCAAATAAATATTTAATATTATTATAATTATATATTATTGTTAGTCAACCTAATCTCACAAGAAAACGTGACTGTGTTACAAGGTGTCAATTTCCTATGGGTTTGTACGACGTGAATCATTTAAAAATGTATTATTATTAGAAAAAAGTAAGCAGGTTAAGGTTGTTATGTTAGGGTTAGAGTAGGGTAAGGTCCACTCCAACTCGTACGAATTAGATTGCCATGAGATTGAGTTGATAAGGTACATAGTGAGGAACTGAGAACTAAATCTTTAATGTAGATATTTCATGGTCATAAATGTGGTCTCGACATGTTGGTTGTATGTCACCGCTAACTAGCACAATCACTGACCTTTCACATTTTCAATATCATTTGCAAAACAATCCTATCAGTCTCTGCTAAGCCTTCAGGTGCAGCCCTGAGCCACTCCAGATGCTGTTTATGTATAGGACTTTTGCAAGTGGCCATTGAGCACAAGGGTCACCACCAGGACACAGTGTCTAAGAGAATATACAAGGCTCTCTCTGCTTTTCAAAGCTTTCAAAAACCACAGCACTGAGATTTGGTGTTCGGGGGGGTATTGACTCCCAGGAGACCCAAGGTTATGGGGGAATGGAACATTGTCTCCAAGAAAGACAAAGTATGAGAAGTACACTTTCCCTTGCATGTCAGCTCCCGCGTGCCAGTCTCGATGTGATCCATGCCTGTATCATGTTAGCATGCTAAGGCTCGTGTCTGTTGCATGTCACTCTGACAAAAGACGGAGCACACTCACACAAGTTCTTTTAAAATGCATTAGCAGTAGACTGGCTGCAGGCTATCAAGCCTCATTGACTTAATGGACATGGCTGGCTGACAGTTTCTGGTTTCTCCCCGGCTGCGGGCTACAGGGAAATGAGGGATAAGGCATATGCCGTGCTCGAGGCAACTGCCAATTTACTGCTCTTTGGTGCCATACTCTAGACTTCAACCAGCGTCCCTCTGGGTAATATTGCCAGTGGTTATATAGCTTTGAACATTATCATACCCACAGCAATACAAATGTCAGTTAAGTTAGAATTAAAAGAGGTGGAAAGGTGGTAACAGAAAATTCCAGATAACAAAAACCGAAGCTAATTTGCGTTCTTAGCATGACTTAGTTTATGATCTATTTCCATGCATATAGTCAAACGTTTGCACACAGCTCTTAGCTACCATTAATTTAACTAATCAAAACTAATAGGCCTATAACAAAAATGGAAGTTTAGGAGTTATGTTGCTGTAACCAACAATGTTCAACCATGTTTAAATCAATGCTTTTTCTTCACTCTCGGTCTAACTTACCTATTTAAAAAGTTTTTGTTTTGTTTTGTAAAGAAATTAATATTGCCACAGTTTGAACTAATTTCGAGTATGTAAATATTTAAATATTAAATTTATAGCAACCTCAAAAAACCTTTGGACGATGAGAAACATTCACTCAGGGGTGTCCAAACTTTTAGACATACTTTTTTTTTAAAATGTTTTTGAAAGAAGTCAGAAAGAAGTCATGAAAAATACAGAAAAAAACAGTAATTCTGTGAAATATTACGACACTTTTTAAATAACTGTTTTCTATTTTAATGTATTATAAATTATAATTTATTCCTGTGATTTTCAACATCATTACTCCAGTCTTCAGTGTCACACAATCCTTCAGAAATGATGATGATTTGGTGCTCAAGAAACATTTCTTATTCTTATCGATGTTGATGTTGATAGCATTTGTGCTGCATAATATTTTTGTGGAAACTGTGAGGAAATAACTTATTTTTCATGTCAAGTGCTGAACGACTCTCTTGAGCTATAAATGTTTATGGTATAATGATCAGTTTGATATTCACGTCAAGGTCAAGGTCAAGGTCAAAGTTTATTTCTATAGCACCTTTTAACAACACGAAAGTTGACCAAAGTGCTTCATAGATACATCAAAAGTACACATACTGTTAAGTAGAGCATATAAAAAATAAAATAAAAATTCAAACCACATAAACATAAAAATAAATAAATAGAATCTTTATAATAAGTACAAGTTTTAAACCTAGCGACCTCACAAGAACTGCAACCCCGTAGAGTTCCATAGATGCAAAAAGCATTTTTAAGCGAATTTTTCAATTAATAAGCTTGAGAAAAAAGGTAGGTTTTAATTGATGCTTTGAAAACATTTAAAGTAGGAGAAGCTCTGATCGATAAAGGTAGTGTATTCCAAAGTTTTGGAGCATAGACTGAAAAGGACCTATCTCCTTTTGTTTTCAAACGTGATTTCAGGATATTTAATAATAGCAGAGATGACGATCTAAGTGATCTCTGAGGAGAATAAGAACTTAAAAGTTCTGATATATAAATGGGGCCATTCCGTGAAGAGCTTTAAACATGTAAGTTAAAACCTTGAAATCAACTCTTTGTTTCACATGAAGCCAATGGAGAGAGGCCTGGATAGGTGAAATATGTTCCCTCGTTTTTGTCCCAGTCAAGAATCGTGCTGCAGCATTTTGAACAATCTGTAATCGCGAAAGTGATGACTGACTAATTCCAACATACCGGGCATTACAGTAATCAAGTATTGTGGAAATAAAAGCTTGTATTACAGTCTCCAAATCTTTAAAAGTCAGAAGGTGTTTTAGCTTACGAAGACGCTTAAGTTGAAAAAAGCTGACCCTAACTACAGAATTTATCTGTTTGTCAAACTTCATGTCACAATCCAAAATTATTTTTGACATAAGAGTGATTTTTTGACTACAAATTCCCCAAGAAAGCACTGTATTTATTCATTTGGGGTTTGGAGCCAAACAGGATAACCTCAGTCTTATTGTCACTCAATTGAAGGAAGTTTTCATCCATTCATTCTCTAATGTCCTTTAAACATGCTAGCAAGGAAGAAACAGAATCTCTACCAGAGTCTAAAGGTAAATAGAGTTGGGTATCATCTGCATAGATGTGATAAGAGATCTTATGATGCTCAAAGATCAAACGCAATGGAAGCATGTAAAGAGAGAACATGCATCTCAGAGCTTAATATGGTAGGGTGGTAACATTTTGGTAGAACATTACTCATTTGCAACTACAAACTGAATCCAAACTGATATACTATAGTTGGAATCTGCCAGCAATCTGCACAGAGTTCAGGAATCATACCTCCCCGGCTGTTTGTCATTCCAATGGAGCAGGGAAAGACGACAGAAAGAGAGAGAGGGGGGACACACAAGAGATAGAACATGGGAACCACCCCATCTGTCCCTGAGGCAGTGCCACTTCCTCTTTCCAGTCATGGTTACCAGCATAGCAACGCTGGTCTCATGACCTCAGCAGGGTCACCATCTGCCTCTAGTGCTGGCACAAAGCCTGGCTAATGGCGAACACTGGTGGAGACGTACGCAAAGGGAGAAAGACTCCCACTGGGACAGAGAGAGAAAGAAAGAAAGAAAAAGATGGAGAGAGACAGACAAACCGACAGATAGAGAGAGAAAGAGAAAAGGAGGCGATCATATGAGGTCTTCTTTCTCCCGAAGGCAGACTGCAAGTCTCTCTTCCGTTCCCAAATTTTTTTTTTGTTGAGTCTGCTAACAGAAGAAGCCAGATGTGAAAGTAACTGCATATCCACTGGAGGGCCACCAATGACAAGAGTAGTTTGTCTAATCAGCACCATTTTTGAAGAATGTTTTATTTTTTACTCGTTTTCTGTCCAGACAGTAAAAGTTAATGAGGTTCAAAAAACATTAGACCGCACTGACTTTCATTGCTTGGACAAACACTGAGACATTTGTCAAAATATATAATACAAGTTTGGAATATGAGGTTGAGGGTAACAATTTTCATTTTTGGCTGAACTATCCCTTCAAGGGAGGCCACCGACATATTAACGACTATAAATTAAATCTATTGTAACCCCAAAATCAACCCATTTTGTGACGTTTTTAATAATCAAAAGACAAGCCCGAGTTTGCGTGCTTTGTCCACGTAAATAGCAAGTGATGTCAAATTTGTGACAAAAGCCATCCTAACCGCACCAAATAAAGATCAAAGAAGTACATCATGGGACAGGAAATAAACATGCCGTTAGTACATCAACACTTCAGGCCTAAGGGTCTAACTCCCCACCTCCATTTAACTCTAACAGGGTGTGTTCAACAACATTTGGTCTGAGGAGGTGATCTCGTCTGGAAAATGACATCAACCCTTCTGTGCATCTACTAACACTCATTAGTGGAGGCTAGATGAGAGAACACCTGATCCGAGGTCAGCGACCGCTCCTTAGGGCAACATGTGCAGCATCTTTTGTATTGATTAGAGCTACACTGATTTGATTCTGGGGATGGATAGCAAGAATTCAGAGGGGAAGGAGAAGCTTCAGAAAGGATATATTATTGACTAGATTAGGTCTTATATAAAGCAGCATAAAATAACGGAAACTGCAAGGGTGATATGAAATTTAGAGGCATTTTATCTAGGGTGTTTTTGTGTTTTAGGTGGGAAAAAGTGTCTGTTATTTGACCTCCCTCTAAAGGGCCTCAGCTAATCTGAGTGTAATCAAATGTAGATAAACAGGAAGCATGACAATCACCGGGCTTCACTCTAATCTTATCACTAAAAAGCATCCATATACACACACTCTCTCTCTCTCTCTCTCTCTCTCTCTCTCTCTCTCTCTCTCTCTCTCTCTCTCTCTCTCTCTCTCTCTCTCTCTCTCTCTCTCTCTTTCACACCAACATGGCCTCCATGGTACTGCAAAAAGACAAACTCAATCAGACAGTTGTGTGACTATAAAATGAGAGCATGCAAAATTACAGAAAGATGACGATTAAGAGATATAATCCATACAATAATCCATTGTATAATCTATTTTTCCATTCTTTGTATGTTTTCAGCGTTTTAACTTCAGGCATACAAAGGGTTCAAAAACTACAGGTTGTAAATTTGATTTGATTTAATTAATTTTTATTTTTTTTAGAGGCGTTTAGTTTCTTACATTATAAGTTTCTTACATGACATGCTACTGTTTGGGGTCAGTATGATTTTTATAAAGAAATTAATACTTTTATTCATCAAGGATGTATTCAATGAAATTAAAAGTGACAGTAAATATTTATTTATTAAGTAGAACAACCATTTTCAACATTGATAATAAGAAAGTTTCTTGACTGCTAAATCAGCATATTAGAATGATTTCTGAAGGATCATGTGACACTGAAGACTAAAGTAATGATGCTGACAATTCAGCTTTGTCATCACAGGAATTAATTACATTTTTGACCAAATAAATGCTGTGTTTGTGAGGATTAGAGACTTATTTTAAAAAAAACATAAACTGCTTTTTATTTTAAAAAGCAGCAATTAATTATAGTGGGACCAGCTATTGAAAGTTCAGAGACTTTAACTGCATGATATAACTTACAACTCAATTATCCAAAAGAAACGGCCAGCATACTCAAAACCTCCCCAATGTTTTGTTACATCATATGATAAATCACAAACACATGTCAATTACCACAAAGTCCCCCACTGAGGCCATGTGCACTCTTGTGACTCGTCTCAGCGAGTCAAAGGATGAAGACCTTTGTGTGGCGGTGTTGCGCCACAGGCTGCAGGATTGTGGCACTATGGCACTAAAAGGCTCATGGGGGCTCTGTGTGTCTAAGAATAGCTCTGTGGAAGAGGAGGGGAAGCGCTCTGATTAGCCACGAACTGAGAACCACAAGCTTTAGAGGGCTCTGCTGCTTCGTACAGGACATTATCTCAAATATCAGCTTCATCTTCCCCCTTGAGCTCAAATACCTAAATTACATTTTAATAAGTGGTCAGCTGAGATAAAGGCCACTGAGGCAGTAATGACCGATAATCGCTGACCAGCGGCTGGACATTGTACACTGGGGTAAAGACCCCGGCTGGAGTCTGGACTGTTGGCCAGAAGCCATCACACACACATGTGCACACAAAGACGTGCGTGCACAAGATGCTCATACACACACAGCAGGGGTTCCTCTGGCTTCAGCCAAGCAAAGATCTCTTTCATCCCGAGCATCAAAGCGCCAGGCAAATACAGAGAGTATTAAATGTCCTTATGAGGAGTGACACACAGGGATGTAGCATTCACTCTGACATTGAGTCCTCCGCTGCTATACACCATGACTAAATGGCTTATGTCCCAAACTTGTGGCCTCATATGATCCTAAACATTACAGCAGCAAAGAAACTGACAGCGTTCATTTCAGTGCAAGTCCTTATACATCACCAGGGGCCTCAGTGCCTTTTGTCATATCATGTTGCCAGCTAACAAAGTCACTAACTTAGCCGGGCCCTCTGAAAGAAACCTGATATGGCACATTGATATTAATTTCACAAAGTGAGACGGAAATATTTGTGCTCATAGACAAGACAACAAATGTATTATTTGTGATTTTTGAATTTGAAAATGCTGCTTTAAGCAGTAGATAAAACTGCAATTTTGAAGGGACTGTTGATGCAAAATAATTCTGTCATCATTTACTCACCCTTGTGTCGTTCCAAAACTTTCTGTCTTTCTGTCTACTGTGGAACATTATAGTAGATATTTTAAAGAATGTTTCAACTGTTTTTGCACATACAATCGAAGTCAGTTGGGTCCACAACAACACTTGACCCCATTGAATTTCATTATACTGTATGTACAAATAAAAAAAAATATTTGTTTGTGTGTGTAAGCAAAAGAAAGTACACTCTTAAAAGTAAAGGTATTGGCATCTATGGTTCCCTGAAGAACAAAGAACAAAGAAGAAAAAATGAAACCTTTCACAGAAAGGTTCTTTGGGGAACCAAAAATGGTTCTTCTATGGCATTACTGTGAAAACCTCCACTTTTTTATTCATAAGTCAAACAGGTTTGGAACGACATGAGGGTGAGTAAATTATTATTATTATTATCATAAATTTTCTTTGGGTGGTGAACTATCCATAAAGTTAAACAGATTTTTTTTTTTAAAGCACTGTTGCTGGCATCCGCTGCTCACAGGAATTTGTCTGAATAGTTGTCAAGTTCACCGTCTGCAGTGTTCTGTTACAAACTTCTACAGAGAGTCTTGCTGGGCTCTTGGTCTGACAGCAAATGAGAGAATCATCTGGGATGTGTTCTTTCTTGCTGAGCAACTCTTCCTCTCTCTCTGTCTGTCTTTCACTGCTTGGCTGACTCTCGCTCCATGTCCCTCGTTAGCTCTAACACACTGTAACGAAACACAATTACTGTTAAGGGGGGAAGAAAAGGGGCCGTGACGGGCAAGATAAAGAAACTTGTGCTGGCAAGCCGCGCTGAAGAGGCATTAGTGAGCCAATGTTTCTGTCCCATTCAGCACGCCTTACACTCCGCCAAACACTCCAAATCACATACATTTACTCACTTCTAACAGGCGAACGTGAGGCTGTATGCTTTTTGGACTGGGGAAATATTTCCATAAATGTATATGCTGAATCAAAAATACCTTTTGAGTAAAAGTGACACTCAAAAATAAATAGTATAGTAGTATGTTTAGCTCTTAGAAAAATATGTATATAACATACATATAACATTTCTGTGAAATTGCCAGCATGGAGATTATTGATCTGGAAGACAAGGGTGTTTCTAACAAAAGTCACTTTTGCGTTCTTTAGCCCAGAAGCCCATTACGACTAGGGCCGCTTGTCAATCAGGCTATTGTCGGCGTGTGTAGAGCTGCAGACAATGGCTCTTTGTCTCTGCACCAGTGTAGACGGCCTGGCTTGGCCTCCGCCACTAGAAGTCCTTCTCTGTTTACTGAGAATAAATCAATCTTTTCAGCCCGGGTCTCCTTTGGTAAACCTCACACCACAGCCCTACAAGACTGCAACAGCAGATACGTGCGAGTACAAATGGGCACTTTCAGACGCACCTGCGTTTGCTTTGATTTCATCTTTATACCTGTGTCGCTTTGGACGGGAGTTTATTTTCTTTGATCCAGGCAGCTGCCAAAGGCGCCTTTGTATTTGATATGAAAGATATACCAAATGGCTTGATTCAAGACACTTCAAGAGGTTTGAAATGACAACATTTTACAACATCTCACTGTGGCAGAAACAGTCCTGTTCTTTATCAAGGTTTAATAGATAAAAGTGTGTAGGTAGTGTCGATATCCTCCAGTGTGTGTGTATGTGTGTTTGTGTATGTGTGTGTGTGTTAGGAGCGCAGCGGTCAGAGATATGTTTCTGTGGCATTGTTCTTCCCCCACCCCCAATGCAGCCGAACTGTGTCAGCTGCAGGCACGAGGAGGCTTTTGTGCCTCTCCTACCTCTTGAGTTAACAGCCTGGGTCAAAGGTCAGAGCAGGACAAACGTCCCAAGGGAGAGGAGAGGAGAGGAGATGAGAAGGAGTAAGAGGAGAAGAGATGAGCCGAGAGGAGAGGAGAGGGCGTTATGGTTCTGGACATTTTGAGTCCCCACCCTGCTCTGCTGGACATAAACAAATAAACATGCACTCACACCCACACTGAGCAGGACAAGAAAGAGAGAGAGGGAGGGAGAGAGAGAGAGAGAGAGAGAGAGAGAGAGAGAGAGAGAGAGAGAGAGAGAGAGAGAGAGAGAGAGAAAGCCAGCTGTTGCCATTGCATCTCAGTGTGAGGCGAATGAAAGCTCATTAAACTTCAAAGATCAAATGAAAGCTTGTAGTGACAAGGCTCCATTGTAGAGGAGATGCAATATGTCTCCTAAGAATGAGGATTTAGAGAGGAATCATACTTAAGACTCAAAAAATATTAGATCTAGCTAATTAAATTTTAAAATCTCTTTTAAGTTGCGTTGGTGGAAAACACCTACATTTTTCCAGATGATTACATTAATCTCAGTGCACAAGCAACTTGGTACTTGTATCAATTCTGAGATTAATATTATCACTTCAGCCCTATCAAAGTCAATATAAATACACAAGAATAGTGCAAGTGAGAAGAAAACTAAACCTAGTCTACGATATCTCCCAGATTGTGTTTAAAAATATACTTTTGATCCCACTTTATATGTGTCTTTAACTACTGTGTACTTACATTTGAATTAATCATTTGATACAGTGCACTTATTGTGCACATTTTCTGCATTGTACTTATATTTAAAAAAATACCTGCATGAAATTGCAGCTGTAATTAATTTCTGTATGACACTGTTGACCCTCACTTTACACAGTAACCCACCCTTAAGCCTAACCATACCACCAAATTTGACCATAATCTTAACCGTATCCCACCTCAATAGCAGAAAATACAGTGTTCAATACAATATGAACACAACGCAAGTGCATAGTTTTTTTCTGCATTTGTCTTTCTACATCACCTGTATAATACACATTAAAGCAGAATTAGTATGATTTTGCCAGTGTATGCCAAGAGAAACATATGCTTTAATCTGACAGGAGAAGGGTTTGGTCTACAAAAAAACCTCCACTGCCCTCTTGTGGTTCTCAAAATAAATAAAAGTTTGGAATGCTTTGTATTCCACATAATTTAGAGTGTAATAGAGGCCTACGGTTAGATGCTGAAGAGTGGTGGATCCCATCACAAATGGTAAGGGACACTCTTGATAATCTAATGGACTGTAAACCCCCAACAGAGACATGGTTCATTAGATTATTCAGAGAAGGGATCGCTCCATTGCCTGCGTAAGTAAATGTTTTGCAGTATACACAGGCTCTGTGCTGTTCCACATGCTGACCAGCTAATGGGGCAAAGAGATTCTGATAATGACCCCCTCACAGGCAAAACACAACCTGCAACATAACCACTCTTCATGGGAATGCTTTGGGGCTCAGAAATATACACTGTGCACTTCTTCTAACCATGTTTTCACTTGATGTGGGTGGGCTCAGAAAGCTGAGATCTGTTCCAGCAGAGATGGCGCATATGTGTTAAAAGTGTTTTAAAGATTTGAACTTGGAATTCAGTGGCTGCAAAGATTAGCAGGATGATTAGGCCCCGTTTGTATTTACAGAAGCGATATTGTGAACTGCAGGAGTGTGCTAACTCTGACGCCATCAAGCTAACACTTTTTTAATTACCCATCCATCCGATATCGCATGCCATCTGGAAGAGTTTGGAAAGATTATAAGTAGTGGAAATTTACTGAAACTTAAATAATTGACTGTCTGCTGTCTACGGTCAGCAGGTAGACTCAGTTTAAATTGCACTAAAAATGGTGCGTTCTTACTCACTGAGACACATGAGTGACTGGAACGAGCGAAATCTCTCGCTCCAGCTCAGTCTCCATATCATCTGCGATGCTGCTACACCTCTGGAGTGTGGGCCGAGATGACAACTCGAAAATCCCAGGCTTTTTCACTAAAGACAGAAAACACACACATCATTTCAGACTGAGAGTGTCCTGTCATTCCAATGGAAAACGCATTACATTTAATTCCAGTTTCCACTTGTTTTGTTACCCACCTGGAGGTGTAGAAAACTGGAAAGAGGACAGAGAGTTCCAGGATGGCACCCGTTCTGTGATGAGAGAGATCAAGCTTGATGCTTTCACACAGCATATTTCAAATCAAACCACGTGTGTACCTTTTATTTCATGCTAAGAAATGATAGTGTGATAGACATGCATATTTAAACAAACAAAATACCATATTGTTTATTTAAAGAGTCAATATTAGACATTTGTCTGTAAAAAAAGGAACAATTAAAACAGGCAGGTATAAGGAATAGTAGCCTAGATAGCAAGTGAGTACAGAAAAGACAGACACTAAAATCTTCTGAGTGTGTTTGACCCTTCTGTGAGAATGGAGAGGTGAAATAAAAGATATCAGAGGAGAGATGTGAAAGGTGTAAAAAACGAAAAGAGGTAGAAAAGGTCAACAGTGCTTAGTTAATGGTTGGTAATACCTGACTGTTGAATACTGCTCACTGAATCTTGTCCGCCGTCCCTTCCATCATCTAAGGAATCATAGGTTATGGATGGTACGGTGGGAGAACTCAGCCCATCATCCCTGTCATTACTCTTAATTTTCCTCCTCATCTTCATCTGTCCGAAGTAAAAATCGACAAAAACGTTACCTCTTTTTTCTGGTATTACAGTTTGAAAGCACATTAAAATTATGTCCAGTCCATCTGTGCAAGCATCTTTAAGTACGTAGGCCTACCTTTAATTTAGGGCTAGACCATGAGTTGTTGAGGTTCTTCTTCACAAATAACTTGTAGGTGGCAGAGTCAGGGTTCTCTAAGGCAAAACACCTCCAGGATGCCTTTATCATGAGAACAAAAGAAACATAATTCTGGAAGGTCTGACTATCCTCGTGACTTACAACTAATAAGCAACATTACATTTATATGCAACAGTTAAGCACACCTGTATCAGACATGCAGCTGCAGGAATTTGCCTGTTGAAGTGTTTTTGCCTCTGTTTCTGCTGTACCTTCAGAGCAAAACCAGAGCCTAGGATTCCCTGTGGGGAAATACTATCATTCTTCTCATACACTTGCCTGCTGTGCAAGAAACAATTGCTATGGCTATTAAATCTCTGTAACTTACAGCAGGGAGGGCAAAGAAGGAGATAGCAAAGACAGAGAAACATGATGCAATGGTCTTCCCTATCCAGGTCTGAGGGACCTTGTCTCCGTAGCCAATAGTGGTTACTGTCACCTGAGCATATGTACAGAAAAGACATTGACATGCAACACCCATTACTCAACTTGATCCAGTATGCCTTCAATTATCCATTGTGTCAGTGAAAGGTATGGGTGGAGATCTACCTACCACACCCCACCACAGTGCATCAGCATAGCTGCTAAACTCTGTGAAACCTCTATCATCCACTGCATCCTTCTCTGCCAGATACACGAAGTAAGAAGAGAAGATGAGCCCAAGGAATCCGATATATAGAGTTGTGATCAGTTCCTAGAAAGAGAGAACACTCACTAAAACTTTCACTTTTATTACCATCTTAAAAATAAAGATTCTTCAATTATGTGTTTGCAGCCCTAGTGCTGGGTAGAAATGTCCTGATTCAGTTTTATTTCAATTATTTTGCATACACATTCACATTTCATTATGAAGTGCTATCTCTGCTAATGCTGCAGTGTGTTCATTCTGATATATTTATTCAAATAATAATGACTCAAAAGAGCCATTTATTTTCAGAATCGTGCTTCACTGGTATGCTTTTGATTCACTAAAAATGGCTCATTTGTCAATGAATCATAATAGTAGCTTATGTTTTTTTTTTAACTCAACAGAAAGACGTTTCTTGCCGCTATTTAGCATTATCAGCGTTTACTAAATCAATATTGTGACTGTTCAAATGAAGATTAAACAGTTAAGATTAATTTATTTTTAAGAGTGTGAAATTTCACCGATTCCTACACTAATTTAAACTATAAAAAAAACACTTATGCAACGAGGTAACTGTAAATCTTTTTTCTCCTGACTGTCATGCATGTCCCTATAATTTTTCTTCATCGATGAGTTTTTTTTCTTTTCTTTTTTCTTCTTCTTTTGGAGCAAATGGAAATGCAAAAATAATATTTGCTTCAGTCTCCTGAGTACCTCTGTAGAAATTTCATGCAGTAATTTTTACTTCCGCAGTACAAAACGTTAAATATGAAAAGGCATATGCTTCACCTGTCGATGTAGGAAGACCACTGATCCAAGCAGCCGCCAGGTTCCTCCCTGTCGATCCACATGCAGCATTCGCAAGATCTGAAGGAAGCGGACTCCTCTGTAAACAACATCATGTCATGACTTCAATACAGGAAAGTTACAGTACATCTAAGCCTGCTTAATCCTGTACCACAAGGGACAAAGAGACTTCAGTGACTTGTATATTAAAACATTAACCTTACCTTACAGCAGAGGTGGCAAAAACCTGACCATTAGAGCCAACTACCAATACAATAATGGAGGCCACCACCACAATCAGGTCTAGAAAAATAAAAACAAGCAAACATGTCAATAGCAACAACAGAAGTTTAAAACAACACTACTTTTATGAATGCACCAGAAAATACAAAATAGGGCATTTAGAAAATTCACTCACACACTCACCAATAACAGAGATGGGCTTTCGAGCAAAGCGAAGCCTGCCCAGAATTCCCACATATTTACTCCGGCATCCTGCTGACCACAGACGTACCACGTACTCCACACCAAAGAACACTACCAGCACAAATTCCTGCAGAATGAAAGAGACAGACACACTCTGCTTACACAAAAGAGCACTAAAAGCATATCATAGTGATATTATGTGCTCATGACAATGAGAAATGATTTAGCTGAAACATAATGTGAGATTTACTAGAACATAACAATGTAAGTATAAAGAGCTAATTGATTCGACTGAGACATAATGTAAAATTCTGTGCTATAATACAACTCTGTAAGTATAGAGAAGTAATTTATTTGAGCAATGAGATGTCTGCTTTGAGAATGGATTTAACAATAAAGCTTTATTGTGTGGAAAATGAGAATGGCTGTCATTGTGGAGCTCCTTGGATAGATATTCCTCATGAGCAATATATTGCCTTTTAAAATATTTATGAGGTATGTCTAGAACAAAATCCTCCACTGTTCTCTGTGCACCTATTGCAACTTGATGCTGCAATCCCATGACCGAGATATATAATGACAGCTCTATGGACAAAGAATCCATTGAATTCACCATATTTGTAGTTTGCTTGGGACAAAAGATTATAAATTATTTGGCCATGCATCATTTGGAATGTAGTTTGCAATGCATAAAGCACAATAATAGTATACATGGGATGCATGTAACAGATGCATATTAAGAATTCACAGCCCTGACACAGGGTTGTGTGAAAACACACACGGGTGGTTCATGGTCATGGCCAACAACAGCAGTTGCCCTTGTCTCCTGCTTAAAGAGAAGAAAACAAAAGAAGGCTGAGAGTCCGCTGAGCGCAGGCCCTTTGAGAGCTGCGAGGAACCAGACATGTATGAGTTATGAGGCTGGCCGTGAAGCCCTCTGTCACATAAGCAGTCTGGAGAGCTGGATCCAGGTCTGAGAAGAGGCTAAGAAGGAGCTTGGTCAGCTGCCTAGGGACGGATCCTGGCACAGAGCCGGCCAGTTCGCTTGCCTAGCCTGTCTAAAGCGCCTCCAAAATGAAATGAAATTACAGGCACTGCCCTATCCTGTGGGAACAGACAGAACATGAGAGGTGGAAAAAGTGAGTCGAACGAGCAGAGGTCACAGCACAGGAAAGAGGCTGCACACAACTAGACTGAAAGTAGGCCAACTCACTGTCTACAATGTCAAATACAATTTAACATTGTTTTAGGAATATTTTAGGAACAATAATCAGCTATAATATATGGCCTTAAAAAAAATCTGTTTTTCTTTGTTCATGCTTTTCTGCTGCCATGGTTTTTGATTTGCCCTCATGTGTCTCACCTGTGTGTTGTTAGTTATCTTGTTCAGTCCTATGGTTTTCCCTGTGTATATATAGCTCTATTTTTGTTTTAGGGTACGTTTACACGACAACAATATGCTTAAAACAGAGAAGTTTTTCCTTTGAGTTTTCTGCGTACAAACGACACCATTGTCAAAACGATCCCCATTCCCACGGATCCGCGAAAACGACTAAAACGCTGTATTCTGCCGCCAAGCCATAAGATGGCGATGAAACACTATAGATTGAACACGCATGTGCATGACATCATAGTTTTCAGAGATCCACGTTTTTTTATTTGTTTACAAGGAGACCGTTTTCAAAAACTTGCACTCTGAAATCCGTATTCAAAAGTTTGCCTTTTCAGGCACCCAAAACGACGTTGTTGTGTAAATGAACGGCCAAAACGCAAGTGGTTGTTTCCTGTGTTTTGTTTCATTTATTGATTAAATAACCGCATGCGATTAGATCCTGCCTCAACCCATTACTGACACTATGTACTTAACAATTTGATACAATATACTAATATTGTATCAAATGGTTAATAATTTGATGCAATACACTAACCCCTAATCTTAAAGCTACCCTTATACTATTTAGAATATTTAAAAAAAAAAGTAAAAAAAAAAATGTTTTCAGACATTCTAACTACATGTCAGATTAGCAAGGCACATTTTGTTGTCTCCGTGCTCCGGGTTTCTCTGTGCTATCTAATTAAATCTAGGCTTGTGATCACACTGACCAGCTGGCAAATGAAAGGTCTGGGTCGACGGCCAGTGGGCGACAGAGGCCATGGGATCAGTTTTGGGGAGGGGTTGTATAGGGAGAGAGGAAACAGGACCCCAGATGCAAGGGCCTCTCTCAGTTACCATGGCAATCAGATATCCCATCCAAAACGCAGCTGGAATGCGGTCGCTATGGGTGAGCAGAGGAAGGGTTCACTGTAATAACAGCAAGGGTCAGTTGACCCTTGTCCTCAATCTTATAAGATTACATTAAATATTAAAAATGGACTTACTATGAAGCATGTGATTTGGCATTGAGTGACTTTTTCTGCTCCAGCCTTTTGTGCTCTAGCCAAAGCAAACACTTGAAGTCTGATAATAAATAATAGCATTAACTAACCCCTATTGAAAAGAAATATATTGTTGGTGTGAAAGTGGGAATTTGAAAGGAACTAATGTGTTTTAAAGGGATAGTTCACCCACAAATGAAAATTCTGGCATCATGTTGTTCCAAACCTGTATGAATTTCTTTCTTCTGCAGAACACAAAAGATAATATTCTAAAGAATGTGGATAACCCCCACCCCACAATTTATGTTCCACAGAAGAACTCAAAGAACTCATGTATTTCTTATTTTTATTTTTTTTTGCCAACATTATGGGGGAAACATTTCTTTTGTATGTTCAGAAACAATAAAAAAAGAACTTTACATAACCGTCCAAATAAAATGTTTCATGAACGATGTATGAATAATGTGTTTGTGCTAACATTTTGAGAACATTATTAAAGACCAGGGTCCAGATTCACAAAAATCTACTTAAGAAAGAAGTTAAAGGGCTATTTCACTCAAATATTAAAATTCTTTCATCAATTACTCACCCTAATTGTCGTTCCAAGCCGTAAGACTTTTGTTCATCTTCGGAACACAAATGTCATTACTTACTAACCCTCATGTTGTTCCAAACCTATATGAAAAAAATACTACGGAAGTCAATGGGTGCCGTCAACTGTCTGGTTACCAACATTCTTTAAAATATCTTCTTTTGTGTTCAACAGAAGAAAGAAACTCATTTAGGTTTGGAACGACATGAGGGTGAGTAACTGCTAACATCATTTTCATTTTTGGGTGAACTATTTAACTATTCTGACTGAAACGTTACACATTAAAACATTGTTTGAAAAGGTACACAGTTTTATCTGTAATAATTGTGTGTGACAGGCCTTTACATGCTGTCACACACAACAGAAAGGCATTAGCTACTGTGTTGAGGGAGGGTAACTGACTAGATGCAGTGTCTTATCAGTGCAAATGAGATACAGTTGATTTGTCCAAACACTCTGAGCACCACAGCGTTAGAAATGAACATTTAAAACTGTGTGGGTTCACCTCATAACAGTGAATATTCCTTCACGCAAATAATCACAAAAATGTGCTTTTAGAAAGCTAAAATGCACTGGATAATGCTTAGTTTCTGTTAGCTGCTCGAATCACAAAAAGCCCAAAAGCTCTTTTGAACCAGGGTTAAAACATTACAGCAAATTGTTAAAATACAGCAATAAATGCTCATTACATATTCATGGTGCTTTCAAATAGAAAACATTTCATCATTATAGAGGCTTTTGTTCGTTTTCAGTTTTATTAGCCATTCATGGTGGGCCTTGGTTAACACTGACAAAGAGAGAGACATCTGTGTTCTGTCTAATTAGGGGAGGGTTATATCTGTAACTGATAATTGCCTGGAGAAGGAGTTAGCACCCCGTGGCAGGACTACTGTCCTCGCAACACCTAGAGACTGAGCTTGAGGATGTGTTAGCACACTTAGCATATGGAGGACGTTTGGTGACAGCTATGACACTTTTTGGGGGACAGGGAAGCATGTGAGATCAGAATCCTCGGGTGAGGGATTTCTCAGTGCGTGTGGTGTCGAGTCAGTCTAGTGTCCTGTGTGACTTCCAGCACCCGTGTGTGGCGTAACGTCCTGTGTGACTTCTGTCGCCTACCACTGCTGGGCAGGTAATGATCAACCTCGGAGGCTTCACCCCAGAAGTGTGACAAGCACAGTAGTTTTTCTCTTCACAGAATAGCCTCAGTTAATACGTGTCAGCAGCATGTGTGTTACTGTAAGTGGTGCTAATGTGGAGTAGATCTCCTTGCTCACAGTGAAATAATGTCATGCTAATATAGATTAACAGGGCCTATCAAGACTATTAATGGCTGACACTGGAAAAAGTGTTGAACAATTGATCTAAGTTAATGATTAATTTGCACTTAGTAAGATTTGCCTGATAAGCTTTAGCTTAATTTACATAAGCACCTACTCAAAGTAAAAAAAGAAGAGAATTTTGGGATCTTAACCATGATATCCTACCTCTGCTATACCAGTAGAAAGGGGGTAAATTATGCATTTTATCTAGTGATTTGTTCAAAAATACATAAAAAAATTAAATGTGTAATTTTTTTTTTAATTTCTGAATTCAAATTTATTTTATTAATATTTATTTTGGGGCTTGCACTGTTCTGGTGTCATAAATCAAGAAAGCCAATAATTTTATTTCCCAACAAAATGCTCCACTGCTAATTAATATACAAAACCTCTTTGTCCGTTAAATCAAAGTCATGTGGTTCAACAAACAGAAATTATATCAAAGAGAGGATCCTTGTAAACTGTGTCAAAATCAATAAATCGGTTAAAATATCTGATGATTTGACTTTTTTTATGTTGAGGGTTCACAAAAAAAAAACGTGATTATTTTTTTTACAATGAAAAAATATATTTAAAAGGATAAATAATAATTAGATAACACGTTAGAACATTGTTCAGTCTTTAATGAATAACAACACAGGAACAAATGAGGAACGCAATATTAACATTCTAATAGTAACAATTAACTATGATTAACAAATCCATAACACTGCTCAGTTGAATGCAGTAGTTTACTATTAACTAATCAATAAAAACTACTATTATTTAATTTCTCTCAGATAACTACTATATACAGGTTCATAATCAATGTGAATAATGCATAATTTATGCTTAATTGATCATGGTAAGCCACTAGTAATGACTCAAGTATCACCAAATCCTTCAGAAGAAATTACTAATAATTTGTATCAGTATTCTAAAGTGAAAATCCTGATCACTCCTTAATATTGACTGAAGTCAATGTAAGATTTAGAGGTTTTTGTAACGTTTTGGATAGTAACTGCTTCTAAAGTTTTTACTTCAGAATTAATTATACATTATGCATTATTCACATTAATTTTGAATCTGTATTGTTAGTAGTCCTCTGTGAGGTATGAAAAAAATAGTAGTTACTGATTAGCTAATTATAGTGATCTAACTCATTCAACTGAGCGCTACTATTACTAAATATTAATCTGTGTTTCTTGTATAGTAGTTACTAGAATGTTAATATTGCATTACTCATTTATTCCTTTGTAGTTATTCATTTATGATGGAACAGTATTATAAAGTGTTACCAATAATTATGTGGTAACACCATATGAAATTTCCCACATGAAAACAAAGACTATATCACAAAGAACTTGGTACATGTGATTAAATACTAGATTTTTTTTATGTTTATATGTTATGCTTATATGTTTGTGACCCATAAACATCTTATGTGCTGTAAACAAATCATCAATTTTGACCATGGTTTCGCGAGCAGTTTGTCTTGAAAAGCTGTAGAAAGGGGCAAGTCTGCTTTTGTTTGCCTCAACAGCTGTGAGACGCAATGTAGAGGGCCGTGCCTCATTAAAATAGGGTGTGAACGTGGGGGGTAGGGATGACATGGTGATTGGAGTGTTCTACTTCCTGTGAGAACATCCTGCTCCCTCAAGTGACTGTAGTATCTACCCATGCTAAAAGTATGCTATTTGATTTCGGATGATTGTTTTTTAAGTCACTACAGACAACACCTGTTGTAAGCTTGGTTAAGCTCAGGACTGCAGTAGCCGGATAGCTAATCCGAAAGGGCCTTTTCTGCATCAAACCCTAGACTAATGAACAATTTAATGAACATGAAGCATAGATTTAATCCCATTACCCGGTGGTCGGATTGACATCTGACATGCAGTCATTGGGTTATAATCTCTATCCCTCCCTTTCTCCTTTTTCTGCCATCCTTAGACAATTGATTCTCTTTTGTCTCTGTTCCTCGACCTGTTAACAGGCAGCCTAAGCTTGCAAACAGGCATATTGCATGGGGAGCATTGGCTAATATGCACATATGGCATTGAGGCTCTGGACCTTCGACAAAAATGCTATCTATTGTTTTTGAGGATGGTATTGATTATGTTCATATTTAACATAGCCTCTGTCAGGAGAAAATGCTTCGGCGAGCACATTAATTACTCGACAGGCTGTGATCTGAATATTGATCAAAACAAAGCCTCAGATGCGCTAACAAGGCCTGAAGCAATTAATGCTTAGCAGAAACACTGCTATGGATTATTGAACAAAGTAAACGGAATGATTTGAGAACGCCAGCTCAAGCTGCCATTCTAGACAACAGAACACCTTCATCTTCTGTGAATTGAGCTGCCTGTGTGATATGGACTTTTGCAGTATCTGTTTGCTGAGAGAGTTATCAGGCCTTGAATTCATTAAGGCAGTGTTAGTACTTAAAGCGAGGAGTGTAAGGAGGGCTGCCCAAGAAAATCTCACTCACTTTTGCACATTTAAATCTGCATTTCACCTCCCCTTTCTCCTTGGATTAGCCAGTTTTGAATGGCAAAGAGCAAGATTATCAGTGAATAGCAACTCGTCCTTAAAACATATGATCTCAGAAGACCTGGAATAGGGCACACGGATAGTTACTGTGCTTTTTGGATCTTGTGTTCCACAGATAAAAAGGTGAGTAAATGATGACAGTTTAAATTTTTGGAAGAGTTCTTCTATATATATATATATATATATATATATATATATATATATATATATATATATATATATATATATATATATATATAATTATAAAGCAATAAAGGCATTAACCACTGCTAAAATGATTGGCTCCATTGTATTAAATGGTTTTTTTCTTTGTCTTTGAACTTGCTATAGAAATGAACAGAAATAATGTGTGTTTTTTTTTCTACATTAGATGGGGCAAAAAATGTAAAGCCACTGCATCAAATGGAACATGCAAAATGATGAACTGCTGCCCTCTGCTGGATAAAACCAAGGGCAAAGAACACTACGGAGAACAAGCTAAACAATGAGCTACACCAAGAGGCTATGTTAAATTTGAACATAAAATCTATATCATCTTCAAAAACAATAGCTATCATTTGTGTCAAAGGTCCATAGCCTCAATGACATATGTCCAGTCAAAGTTGGCAATATTTCCACATGCAATATGCCTGTTTACAGGTCAGAAAACAGACATTTTAATCAATTGTCCAAGGCCACCAGGTATTATAAACCTTAAAAAGCAGCACAATAATTTAGTTTCATATAAAACATTTTTTTAACACTGTAAGTCTAAAGCAGTGGGACTCACCGCCCAGAATAGTGTTGTATTAGCCAGTGTTTGATACTCATCAATGGTGGACAGCACACTGAGGATCAGGCAAGAAAGCACAATGAGGAATCTGCAGGGGGAGAGGAAGAAATGTCAATATGCCATTTTAACATTTAAATACTAAAATGTGTGTGTGTGTGTGTCTGGTCCTATTAAACCCTATGTTATGGGGACAAAATGCCCCCACAAAGATGTCAGTATCAAAAATATTGTCCTCGTGGGGACATTTTTGGTCCCCATGAGAAAATCAGCAGATGATAGTGAGATTTTTTTTGTTTTTAAATGTATTTAAAAAAAAAAATCAATAGATACTTTCTTCGTCCCTCTTTAGTTTAGGGTGCAATTCGCAACTACATTCTTAACCAATTAACTACAACTTTTGCCTAAATAAACTTTTAATTACTGCTTATTGATATTTATCAAAATGTTAAGTATAGGTATGGGGTATAGATTAAGGGTTGTAGATTAAGGTCATGCAGAAAAAGGCATTAATATGTGCTCTATAAGTACTAATAAAAAAAAATTGTTTTGTTTTGTCTGTTCAAAGAAATCAGAACATGCCAAAAATATATTCTAAAAAGGGTTCAGTTTCTAAACCTTTTCAGAATCTACAGTAATAATGTAGATTAAACACATCACAGCACGGTCATCATGTGTTGTGTATACTCTCAGTCTAAACCAACAAAGTTGTAACTTCTGAGACAAAAAAAAAGTTATTTTGGAGAAAAAAGAGAGACAACTATGCAAATAGTATATTCTCATGTGCTTTAAACTTGTATTAATCATAATTTAGTAATCATAATTGCCACAATAAAGTAATCATAATTTCCAACAGCATATGAAGGAGAAGACAAAGACAGTTTTTTGGTACATCAGGTGTGAAAGTCATCTATTGATTTAATTAGGAATACATTTAATCTTGTAATTAAAAATGTGTTTTAATCTTCTCTGAAATGCACATCGCTAATATGTAGCAACAGCTATTTCTCCGTGTTTGTTTTTGGCAGTGATGCTTAACCCATTACAACTGCTCTATCAGCTCAATAATTCATCAGTCTGACTGCATTAACAATAAAAATGAAACACCAAGAGGTATGAAACCCAGCTGCCAGACAAACAGTGCCCAGCTGTTCCCTGTCATCACAAATTCAGAGGGAGGGACCAGAGAAGTAAGTAAACATACAAACATAACCGATGGCTGCCTGACAAATATCTATCTTATTATGCAATTATTACTGCTGAATGACCTTGAACCTGCCGCAAGCAGTCTGTGAGAGAAGTTACATGTCAATAAACATGCCACAGGCTACTGTACAATGCAACAAATAATTGATCTGCCAATCCGCAGTGGTTAGTCAGGGATAATAAACACAGCACAGCTCACAGCAATTAGAGATCAAATAAATAGAAAATAATCAGGGCAATGAGAAATCGTATTTTGATGACTGGGGCTAAACAGAATCAAATTTGCATGAGGCAATTGTAACTATTCATACCTGCAGAAACCACTCAAATTTATAATATTCAAACAGTTTTGATAAATTATATTTGGAATCCCTATAAATATTTGCCTCTTTACTGGTGTCTCTGGTATGTAGCTGTAGTAGTGTTCTGCAAACTAGTATTTATCAGAATTGTGGAGCATTCAGAATCAAATTCAGAATGCCTTTTAAATTCCAAATCAGTTCTATTATCATTTGAATTGAAGAAGCAAACAGGATGCAGAATTGCAATCCGAACTTGAGTGTAAGGAAGATGAGTTACTTTGAACACTGCATCTTAAATATTGGGCAGATAGATAAGTTACTTATAATGCATTCAAGGGATAGCAAACCCATTTTTTAAAACTCTGCTGTTTCAGCTACAGGAATTCTTGAAGTGAATTTCAAAGAAATATCATTTTGAACCAGAACATTAAAGTTTGTCAAGTTAAAGTTTGTCAAGTTAAAGTATTTTGTAAACATTAAAGTTTGTCAAGTTTGTCAAAGTTTTGAATTGTTTAAAAAGCCTTGAGGTTTGCCAGTATGAAACAAATAGATAGATAGATAGATAGATAGATAGATAGATAGATAGATAGATAGATAGATAGATAGATAGATAGATAGATAGATAGATAGATAGATAGATGTGTAGTAAAGATTACAGGAGAGGCATTTCATTTACGTACATTGCTGGGCAGAAAATAATAAAAATGTATGGAGCACAAATTCAGTTTTTCCAACAGCATGTGCACGTTCACAAACAAGGTTCACACTTTGACGATAAGTGCCTATCATATTTGCAGTCTTTGAAGCAGTGATAAGTATTTGCACATTCTTGGCTTACATACCCTGCCTCCTACACACACGCTTCCATAACACTTCCGTATTTAGGCGAGACTCCTCAATTTCCTGCTGCAGAATACAGTGTGGTCAAGTGGTCGACTAGTGCTCAAGGCCATACGCTAGCAAAGCAACTGGTGGGGATGAATTATGCACTGAGGAGCCCGGAGAGTCCAGTTGTGCCCTTAAGCGAGGCAATTAACCTCAATTTGCTCCATAGGGACCATCACAATATTAGTACACCGTAAATCACTTTGAATAAAGTGCATATGCTACATGACAAGCCACCAGTTAATTACAGACTAACCTCCAACCCTCAACCTCATGCTCATCATTCTTACAAACACATTAAACCAAAGTATCATTTAAATGATCCACAATCTTTTACAGTTTTTGTACAGTGATGCAGCATCTGACACCCTCACACTCAGATTCCAATGTTCTCTTGGCATCTCTGCCCAACACCACTGAGTCACAGGGTTACCAAACCCACAGGGCCCCTGCTGAACAGTCACCTCTGCAGCCAAGTTTAGCTGCCCGCTATCACCTCCTCTCCTGCTAGAGATATAGACCATGAAAGGTCCCAATGAGTTGAGTCGTTTTGACAATTACAAAACAGCTACATACTGCTGCAAAGGATCCTTTTTATTCATTACACTGTAATAATGATTCTTAGATCAGTTAATACTAGACAAAGCCATACAGCCAAAGATTGATTTACTTCATTTTGAGTTTTTTATTTTATTTACTTAGGCTACTATTACAAAATTATAGCCGTTTACAGAAGCTCAACTAATGCATCTCAAAGCTGCTTTTATAAAACAACATAATCTGATTGTTTTTATTTTATGGACTTTCAGCTTTTACTTTATTTTTAGTAAAGTGTAGTACATAAAGCAAGGCTTGGAGAGATAATTGGGATAAGGACATAACTCTCTGACTTGTGTCGAATCTAGGTTAAACCAAACCAACAAGAAATGTAAGTTAGGTAGATTAATGCAGTTTTTAAAGGGACATTGTGTAGGAATTTCTCCCATCTAGCGGTGAAATTGTATTTTGCATTCAAACGAATTGTGCTCTCCAGCGCCTCGCTTTTTCAAATGCGTGTTGCATCTACGGTAGCTGTTATGTGCCAAAAAGCTATGACAGGATGTCTTCTAATAGCACTTCCTCGAAACGAACGAAACCGCGTTGTGGAAACGCGTTGGCCTAGTACTTTTTGTCCCTCTCTGCCATGATAGTTTTTCAAAATGGCGGAACGCCTCCGTGGACCTACCCGTCACATGTATATAAAGATAATAAATTCTTTGTGTATGAGGATAAGTCAGATCATTGGCAGAGGTATTTGTACACCATTGAGGACATATTTATGAATAAAAATATTGATTTTAGATAATAAAATACCTAAAAAACCACACATTGTCCCTTTAAGTTTAAATAAAATGGTTAAGTTCCATTTTCCCTCTTCACTCTGTCACAGTTTAAGTCCAATGATGAAGAGGAAGGTACAAATAACGAGAGTCTATATTAAACATAAGCCAACAACTAGAGACAGTGTGCCATACATAAACAATACTGGAAAAAAGAATGAGTGAAGGTGAGGAACTTTAATACGCATGGTGATGAACTAAATAATGAACAGCTGTGATGATTACATGAATATCCATTGGAAACTGACTATGGCGGGAAAAGAGGAACAAAGCGACACAGGCAAACAGGTGATTAAAACAACTGATAAAAAAGGAAACCGAAACCAAGCATAACTGTGACAATATCATGCAATAGGGCATGATTAATTAATATAATTGCATTGTTTGACCACTTATTCAAAGCAACTTACATTGAATTTAAAGTACACCTTTTGTGTCATTTCGTGCGTTCCAAGGATTATGCTCTACTGTTTGAATTTCAGGAACTTGCTGTGTTTCATGTACCAAGTGTTGAGGTCACTGTGTGAGTGTTTATCACCTCACCAGTATTCATGTAATGAGTAGGCTACTCATGTGATTTCATCTCTTTAGTTCAGAACTACAAGCACATTGCTCTCTAAAGCCAGATTCACACGGTATGATTTTGGCCACGATTTGGCCGTCTGAGACAATTGTTGAAAATCCTAAAATATTCTTCTGATCCTAGGCCAAAATCTGAGAGTGGCTACTCTTATGACAACCATCAAATCAAAAAACAATATGAGTGCAGAACCTGATGACGCAATTACTGAGACAACAACAAACCACCACTTGCTCCACACACACATCATCTTCGTTTTTTTCCATTTTTCTTTTCAAGACAAGCTAGATCCAAATTAAAGCTAGAGATTGTTTTTTTTTGCTAGCCACGATTTCTATCCCGCATGTAAAAGCAGCTCACAGTCAATGAACGCATCACTGATTGATGTTGTAAAACTCCGGACGAGTATTCTTATGTCTTCTTCCATTTTTTTTTATGGGTCTTGACTGCTGTACAGTCTGACATGAATGACAACTGAGATCCTACTGTGTGACATGGCTTACAGGAGGGATAACGTTTGTACAGTCTGACAAGCAACAGTCTTAAAGCACTATTATAAATTGTACAGTGTGCACCCGGCTTAAGGCATGCAGTCATTTATGGACATTCCTCATAGATGTAGCACATAATACTACAACCCCAAATCAGAAAAAATTGGGACATTTTGTAAAATGCATTAAAATCAAGAATCTGTGATTTGTTAATTCTATTTAATTTGTTTTTAATTGACAAAAGTACAAAGAAAAGTTTTCAAATGTTTTCACTGACCAACATAATTGTATTTTGTAAATATGATCAAATTTTGAATTTGATGGCTGCAACACACCCCAAAAAAGTTGGGACAGAGACCAAATAAAAGTGAAAAGATTATCCAAATTAGATTATCCAACTCTTTTGAAACAGTCCACAATGAGCAGGTGAATTGGTAATAGTTGAGGGTATCATGTTTGGGTGTAAAAGTGCTTCTCAGTCTTTTTAAGCAAAGTGGGTCATCATAGCTCATCACTTTGTGCCAAATATCATGAGAGAATTGTCAAACAATTAAAAAAATCACATTTCTCAATGCAAGATTGCAAAGAATTTATGTCTTTCATCATCTTCCATACATAATATTGTCACAAGATTCAGGGAATCCAGAGAAATCTCAGTCTGTGTTGGGTAAGGCAGTAGACCTCTGTTGAATGTGAGTGACCTTTGAGCCCTCAGATGGCATTGCACAAGATACCATCATGCTAATCCGTTAAATACAGCCACATGTGCTCAGGAGTGATTTGGAAAACCGTTTTCACTGAACACAGTCTGACTCTGCATTAAGAAATGCCACTTGAATCTCTGTTACGCAAGGAGAAAGCTTTATATCAGTTCTATGTGGAGATGCCGGCGAGTTCTCTGGGCCTGAGCTCATCTCAGATGGTCTAGAAGACAGTGGGAATGTGTGCTGTGGTCAGATGAGTCCATGTTTCAGCTTGTTTTGGGAAAAAAATGGACATCAGGTTCTCAGTCCCAAAGACGAAAGGGACCAACCAGACTTTCACCAGCGACAGGTGCAAAAGCAAACATCTGTGCTGGTATTGAGGTGCATCATTACAAACGGCATGGGTAACTTGCATTATTGTGAAGGTACCAATGACATGGAGGCATATATTTGGATTGTACAGAGACAAAAACTGCCATAAAGATGACACCTTTCCTGGGAAGCAAGACAATGCCAGGCCTCATTCTGCACGTGCTAAAACTGAATAGTTTCTAGACACTCTGCACCATTGAAAGGATGTGCGTGCCTGTTTACTGCAGTCCAGATATGTCTCTTATGAAAAATGTATGACCCATTATGAAAAGGAGAATCAGGCAACGATGACCACAGACTGTTGAGCGGCTGTCTTGTATCAGACAAGATTGGGCAAATATTCCACTAGCAAAACTCCAACAATTAGTATCCTCAACTCTCAAATAATTAAAACGTGTAATTAAAAGGAAAGGTGAAGTGACACAGCGGTAAACATGTCTCTGTCCCAGCTTTTTTGGGGTGTGTTGCAGCCATCAAAATCAAAATTTGTACAAAATACAATTATGTTGGTCAGTGAAAACATTGGAAAACTTTTCTTTGTTCTTTTTGTCACTTAAAAAATGTTTAAATAGAATTCACAAATCGCAGATTCTTGAGTTTATTGCATTTTACAAAATGTCCCAACTTTTTCTGATCTGGGGTTGTAAAACAAATGTATAACCATGTAAATAAAGGAAACAATTTATAAAGACCCCTTCATAACTTATCATATACTTTAATATAAATGAATTTGATAAAAATTCAAGTAATTTTACATTTACTAACAATTACGTAGACAATAAAGTATATTCATTCCAAAGTCAAAAAAGCTTTGGCAGTTTTTTGGTATTACAAACACATTCACTTTCTTTAGTTTTCACTTAATACACCAGTATATTAATATTTAAAACCTCAATAGAAAAAAGAAAACTTCATGGAGTTTTATGTTGAAAATAAATGCAATAAACTGCAGTGCAATGAATTCATTTTGAAATATATATTTAATAAAATGTAGTTTTTGTATACTGAAGTGCTGCACTAAATACTGCAGCAATACTATTATCAAACATTTACTTGAAGAAGTGCCTCTTAAAACAGTAAAATTATGTTAAACATAAATAGGCGTAGGCTATTTCTTAATTTAAAAATATGGCATGGCGTTGTAGACTATTTCTCATTCTCTGTAACAATGAGAATAAAATACTCACACTGTAAAATGATACCCAAAGCATTTCCAACCCGATGGTCTCTCCAAGAAATTATATACACGTCCTTGAAAGAAGGACCTAGAGAGTGTGGGACGGGTTGCGCTGTACACGGACATGCGGGGATGGAGGTGAGATGCCTGGCGCTGAGTGATCACTGAGGTCCTGCCGAAGTGCACACTGTCATTTCGCATGTGCGGACTTTCGTTCATCTCCAGTTCTGCAGGTCCAATAGTCCATGATGGCTCTGACGCTGTACTGTGAGGTGGAGAGGTCATGCTGCTACCGAGTAGAGACTTCCACGCCTGATCTCTGCACACAGTTTAAAACTATAGAAACTTCTGATGTGACGGCAGCAGTGACAGCTGACTTGGTCCAGGTTGTCTTTATTCCTTGCTTCTTTTGCGCGTAAAACATGTAGAAAGCACTTTTTGCATCGCTTCATTCGTGTTTCATGTTGAACAGCAGCATCTGAGAGTGAAGTGCAGCTGGCAGAGAAGTCGGCAGCATAAGGACTGAAGCATCAGCAGCAGCACTTGACTGTGTCTACCACATGCATAAATACTCTTAACTCAACAGTGAGTGACGTACCAGGAAGCACATGTCATCGCCAACAAAGGTAAATTAGGGATTATGCTCAATATCAATATAGTGTATGAATAATTCTAGTGCGTCTCTGTAGACGGAATTCAATGCAATAAAAAAATACTATTCTAAAATTAATCTTAAATATACAATTTATAATATAAAAATATGATATTACAATATGAATATTAATTAGTCTTCTAGATAGAATAAAGGGTTGTAGCCTAATCTAGATTCTAGATGGAGTGGATCGCCCCCTCATGGGCAGCGCCATGTTGACATCACATGACCAGCTATGTCATGCAATTAACTGAGTTAGGCTACTAATAAAAATGTGTTCATTTATAAAACTTATAACCCCCCCCCAAGCTCACTACAGATAAACCCACATACCAGCTTTAACTAATAAAAGCACAAAACATCGTATTTTTTTATATATGAATCTAATAATTATGTATATGTACTACAAGATGGAGAAAGACATGGACAAAAAGTAGAAAAAAGATAGACTGCTTTATATAATAAAATGTATATATAGACCGTTTTAAATATTAGGCATTTATACAGATGTCAGAATAAAGTCAAAACTCTTGGTATTATTGGAATGATTGAGAGCCAGATGAACATTTAAAAAACTTTAGCAAGTAAAAAAAAAAGTTAGCGGGCATGTATGTTTGAACAAAGGTAAAGGTGCAGTTTCATTCAACATGACCTTGAATTGCTGCCTCACCCTTGAGATGTCAGGAAGGTATTGATTTACTGAGACGCAGGTTTCAAATACTGTCACATGGAAGTGAAGTGATGACAGATACTGTTGTCAAGTAGATATTAAGATAGGCCAGAGAGAAATGAAGGCAGAGATCATCTGAACATAGCTTATCCTCAAATACTTTCAGTAGGCCTACTACAGAGTGCAGACAATGACCAGACTTGCTATAAGGTCAGAGAACTTGATGATCTCTTCCTGTGGATGCTATTTAGAAATTGCTGTATGTGCTTTTTCAAAGTTGCATGAGAAGAATGACTGTGAGGCAGTGGTGTAAAATGCTGGAGTAAATGTAATTACAGTACTTAAGTATAGTTTTGGCTACTTTGTAGTTTGACTGAGTATAAAAGATATTAGAGATTGTTACTCTCCACTTTACTAAATTTTTGAATAAGTAGCTTATGTACTATTTACTCCAATACTTTAATGCAATCCATACATTTTGCTTGGCACCTAACTTTTTCTGCAGCAGTTTATTTCTGCTACAAAAGAAGCGATATCACCACCTTCATGGCATTAAAGGTACCATAACTTGTGTGTTTTGCACTAACTCATAGTGATGTAGTACTCGAGTCCAGTCTCGGACTCGAGTCCGGTCTCGAAACCGATTTCTGCTTTCTCGGACTCGTCTCGGACTTGTTCCTTCAAAGAGTCGGTCTTGACTCGGACTCGCCTCTTCAAAGACTCGGTCTTGACTCGGACTCGCCTCTTCAAAGACTCGGTCTTGACTCGGACTCGGCATAGGCGTAGGCGGTCTCGTCCCCATCACTAGTTATGGGGGAATAAAGTTTTAAAAGATACTGAATTCGAGTGTATTTTCAAAATATTTAAAATTGGGAAATATTGGAAAATGTTATAGCTAAGCCTACTAATTTAGACATGCCACTAGACAATTTTAATTTGCTCTGCATGTCCTAACTATGATTAAAAAAGTCAGGGTGGGCTTAACATGTTGATGACAGAGCAGCACTGTTGAAGCATTTTAGAAAAATAGGCAGAAGATGATGCATGTGGTAGGGATTTTTTAATGATAGTAAAAGCATAGTCCATATTAAGATGTTAAGACTGCTCCTCTAAACAATTCCCAATCTAGCTTAGTCTGTAGGCCTAACTGTTGATTATTAACTGGGGTGATATTAAATCATGAATATCAAAACTGACATGTCGATACAAAATCTGGACTCGGACTTGCTTCCTCAAAGACTCGGTCTTGACTCGGACTCGACTGTATTTAAAAAACAACGGACTCGGTCTCGACTCGGACTCGACCCTTCAAAGACTCGGTCTTGACTCGGACTCGACCCTTCAAAGACTCGGTCTTGACTCGGACTCGACCCTTCAAAGACTCGGTCTTGACTCGGACTCGGCAAAGGCGGTCTGGTCCCCATCACTACTAACTCACTCAAACTTGTCAACAATGCTACAAATGCAAGTGCATTAGCAGGTGGTGGCTGAATCGAATTTCATATCGTATTTCATATACGAGATGAGGACATGACTGCAGCTGGTTATGAGACAGATGACGTCCATTGAAAGTAGGCTTTGACTGTTTCATTTTACTTAACATTGCTTTAATTATTTGTTATATTGTTATATTGTTGAGACGTTTTTGAAGGACATGTGTTTACAAATGCCTTTTTTGAGCACTTGAGCTTAACTGATACTTGAGTGTTTGTTTAAAAGGCTGTTGTGTCGACCTTGATTTATTGCAATATTGAGGTGTTCAGTTTTATTTTTATTTTAGAAAATAATAATCGCTCTCCTCAGAAATCAACTGTTGAGGACTAGTACATCATTGAGCCTACATTCAATACGAGTAAAACACTTAAAGGGTACATCATGCTAAATCCACTTTTTTAGCCTGTAAATGCATTTTGTTGTATATTTGGAGTGTTTAAAAGTACAGAAAAGTTGAAATTAGTCTCTTCAGGTACTTCGTTGATATCTTTATATTCTGTTTTGGTCATATTTTTCAACCTGTTCCGATTTTTCTATTCTCTACGAAGTTTTTTGAACAAATATGTCACAGTATTTGCAGCGGAACTTCCAAATAAGGACATCGACTCCCGGCCCAACACTCCCGGCCCAACACAAATGGCAATTCGCCATTTTTATTTCTCCCTGCGATTTTGTAGTCCAAGCTCAAAAGTTACGAAGTTACAAGAGGGTAAGTCAAAATGTTCGGTTGTTGGATGTAGTAACCCACACGCTTCATTACACAGTCTCCCAGCATCAGAACCTCTTCGAAATGCCTGGTTGAGTTTTATTTTTCATGGAAATGTACATACAGAAATACATACTGGTGAGTATGAAGTGTCTCATTTGCATTTAAAGAGACCGCACCAAAACGAGTTGCTCTCAGACGCACATCAGAAAAGGGGTAGAAAAGGGGCCTGTGGAGCTATAATAATGAGGAATTCAGACCCAAGCATTGCAGTTCCGCTTGATATAGACCACAAATGTATGATTTATATGTAAAAATGAACGATTTAAAAGCATATGTCCCCTTTAAGTAGGCTACTGTTAAAATCAGATACTCTAAGACTTTAAATCAAGTAGGAATGGTGACTTGTAACTCGTAGTGGAGTCATTTTTGCTGTAAGGAATCTGTACTTTCGCACTTGAGTATGTTTTTCAGGTACTTTTTACACATCTGCTGTGAGGAAACAACTATGCTGTTCCATGTTGCATGCAGGTAGCTTTTGAAAAAGTAATGAGATGCATAACTGAGTCCAGTTTTAAAGCATGTTTACACGACAATAATATGCATGCACATGGCGTCACTGTTTTCACAAATTCACATTTTTGTAGTTTACACGGAGACGTCAATACAAAGTTTACGTTTTTAGTTGAAAACGTGTAAGTGGCCCCTTAGATTCCATATACCATGCATTTCAAATAGTCACCAAAGCTTAAGTCTTGCATCATACAAGCTCTGATTTTAGGAAAAAAAGTTTTGTAGAATTACATTGTTTTTAAAGTTTACCTGCATGCTTTAAAAGTGATGCAGGAAATGCCATTTGATTTAAGCACATTCAAGTTGGCAAACCATCTAGTGTTATTACATAATGATCTTTCTGAATGTGGCAAACTGTTTTTAAACTCGGCTGCAGTATTTTGCAATGTACAGCAGGGAGCAGCATTTTCACTGACCTTTCCTCTCTCCCTTGTCAAAACAGCAAAACATTATCAAATTTTACAATTCTGATCACCCACTGGCTTGATAAAGCTCTGTTTGAGTAGACACCTTTACATAAAGTAAATAAATTATTAGAATGGCATCACTGAAAACAGAATATGCCTTCATAGGTTACTAAAAATCTAAAGAAACAAAGGAGATCCTAAATGCTATCTCCTTCAATTGAAAAGCAACCCTTTTTCCACAGCCTAGATACATCCTGGAAATTTCTCGTATGGAACAGTAAGAAATGAACATTCATAAATGGGTTAGGCCTACTCACATACTGCTCTCTATACATACAGGCTCCAGATTATTTTATTTCTGTAAGGAAAAACTAAATTCACCTCATGCCTTTCCAGAATGCATTGGAATAACAGGATTTCTAGTGTAATCTGTTAACATTTACACCCCCCCCCCCCCCCCCCCCCCAAATGTCATTAACACAAATTAATGCAATAATTAATAAAGCAATGGAATGATGAACAATAGTTTTACATACTTATATGAATATTAATTTCTCTATATATACAGCTTGTCTTTGTTAATATTAATTTCTACATTACCAGATTTTTCACCAATTTGTTTAATACTGAACTGTTTATTGGTACTTTTCCTGACCTACTTTTTGCCCCCAAAGACCAAACATCAGTAATCTTAGCTAGAATGGTGATGTGATTCCCCTTGCCTGCAAGCATGACTTCAACACAGGCTGTGAGCTTTAATTGGGCCCATCTGCTTCTTGGATCCTCCACAGAGCCCTCTAATGGAGGTAAACTGAGGTTTTGGATCTAAATGGCAGAATATGGATCTGTAATGATCCATTTTGCTTGAGAGACAGGGAAGAATGACTATTTTTGTCTTTTATGTGGTTTGTTTTGATGTTTGGAGCAGATGCTAGTCTTACCTATGACTCCCTGCTGAAGAAAATAGCTGGCTGGTGAAATGTCATGAACACTTTCTTTATATGGTGGATTTAATGCAATGTTTTTGAGCACCGGACATACAATGAACTGTATCATAAAGCACCTATTGGGGTGCCTATTGATTGAGCCCTGCAGAGCTCAAATTCATTACAGCTGAAGTGGCTTTTGATAACTTGTTTTTATGTATTGCCTAGAAAAATGTTTCTCTCTAACTGAGTAGACTCTGTTGATTCCCTGCAACATGAAATTAACCATTGTCAACCTTAAATCGCATTGCCACTCTTCACTCCATCACACCCGGCCTAAGGGATTAAACCCCTTCGCTTTGCACGACTTTGTAAGCGTGGGTGTGTGTGTGGATGGCTGAGTTCTGCGGGAGTCTAAGGTAAAGGAAGCCGTGTTGAGCTCAGTGAAGTGAGAAAAAAAAATCACTGGATATTTTTATCCATAGTGCTGGATTGAAACAACTGGAATGGGCTGGAAGTGAATGTTGAACACATCTTCATGAGATAAAGAGATTCTGTTATAACTGATGAATGCCCAAGAGTATCTTTGATCAAGTTGGTGGGTTACTAACAGATCTTCTATCCTGAGAAGAACAAGTATATTTGCTTGGGAATTCAACGGTGTCTGACTTTTATGCCTGGAATCATTGATCTTCAATACATTTTATGTCAGATATGTCAATGATTGGCCGGGATAAAGTCCCTGGGGCGGTCCGTGAAGCTGTACAAAACCTTGAATAGGCACTGACTGAAAAGAGAGGATTCACTGCTGACATCAGGAATACTAATGTAGTTTTAGTTTTTTTAGTTTTTACACCTGCAATGAATTGGAGCACAATAGCTCTTCAGTGCGCCCTTGCTTGTCTGTCTTCTCATGGAGTGTAAGTGCTTCCACCTCTACTCACCTCTCAAATGTTGTCGAAGCAATAGACATCAAGACTAATGGCTTATAAACGCTCTTTTATCGACAAGTCACTGTGAAAAAAGGCACAAACGATGGTGACAAGTTAATGCATGGAAAGAAGTTGCATGGTTTCTCAGACCATTGTGAATAAATAAAATACATAAATAATCAAATGAAATGCAAACAAGTACTTTTACATAACATTTTACTGCATATTAATATTTATACAAATTGCTCTATACAGCCTGTCTTTGTTAATACTCATTTCTATAATAATGCATAATTAATATTTCACGTTGTATAAATTAAGTTTATGTATTATGAATTTATATGGATAATTAATATGAACAATAGTATTTTCATAAATTAGGTTGTTTATTGTTAGTTTATGAAACCCATAATACCAACAAATTTAACATTGTTTTAAAGTGTTACATTTAAATGTTCTTATAAATGAATAATATCTATTTGCATTTATATTGCTCTAAACCTGCTACACTTTTGGTGTGAGATATCACAGCATATTAATTGTGTTGCTATGCTTCGGTCCATTTTTAGGCTTCGTCTAAATGGTTTCCAGTATTAGGTTCCATTGATTTTTCTATATCATAGATACTATGTTGAGACCCACTGTAAACGTATCTGTTGAGTAATTGCTCCTTTGCTGGTGTTTCACACAAACATATATGTACCAGAACACATTTGTGTTAACAGAATGACTAGGACTCTTCACCTCCCAAGAGCTAAGAAATGGAAGAGTTCACCATTTTGTGACATCACACTGTAACTGTTGACGAGAGACAAGGATAGGGTGGTGAGTCACTCTTTCCCTCCAAGACGCTTTTTATTCCATGCTGTTAAACTAATGGGATCAGCACAGAACTACAGCGACAATGCTGAATATGCCAGTCTCAGACAGATCAGGGGTACGGCTCTCAACTCACGCTACTGTCACAGGCGCCGTCGTGCAATGCCACGAAATGACTTATGGGTCGCCAATGAAACATCACGTCTCATGTGGCTGGGGACGGAATTCTTGCAGTGAGGTGATCAATCACCAGATCCATGCAGATGTAGCATTTGTTTTGTTTATGCCTCTGGAAATTCAAAAATAAACAACATGTGATGCATAACAATTAAGAGCTACTTTGTATCCTGTCTGATATGACAACATGTAAACTAATCTGCAAAGGAAGAAACATGGATTTGCACAAAACAAACTGTCAGGAAGTTTAGATACTTTACCCCAGACTGTGGTAGAGAAGTCGTAGAGAAGAGGATGATGACAAAATTGGAGTTCATAATAAAGAATTCTTTATACCCTCTCCACAGTCCACTATCTTGAAGCACCTTTAGCCTTCGGCTTGTTCCAGCACTCTACTCTGAGAAACACTACTGGGAATCCTTCCTGCCTGCCTCCATTAGGCTGTACAACGCTGTTTCCTTCTCACATGCTTCCCCACACATTACTCCCGCAGTTCCCCTAGTCAGAAGTAATGACATTGTACAAGGTCACTCTTTCCCATGCAAGAACCCATTACTGGATAACACATTCATATCTCTGACTGTAATGTATGTAATTCTACAGCACTGCATGTTCCGTCTTGTTTAATTACCAGAGGATATATATCTTGTGCGCTTTACCCTGCACCTAAGTTTCCCGCAGGGATCAATAAAGCACGTTTACCCATATGTTGTAAGCCTTACTAAGTAAACTAAATAAGTGAACTAAATAATAACATCAGATAAATGTTCAATGTTCTGTATTCAAATTGTGATCAATCATTTTTCATTAAAAAAGAATAAAAAAGACAAATATGAAATAACATAAAATATTTAAGTGATACCACATGGCTGTGCTGATGTAAGAGCATGATAGTTCTTCTATACAATAGTTCAAAAAACAAGAGATTAATATTGAGAAACTTACATTCTAAATACAATATTACCAGTGGCTTTGTCTGTTTTTGCTCCACTAATGAAAACAGTTCCAAATGAACAGCAGAATTGACCATCTAAATTATTCAGTGTTGTGAATGAATGAGAAGAATGCATTATTCAATGACCCACTTATAAGTCACTTGTTTTTTACCTGAATGAACCAGTTTTTTAAAATAATTCATAATTTAAATTGAATTAAATCTCATCATGTTTTTCATTCCTGAATAAATCAGTGTTTTGAATTAAGCGATTGAATAAATTATTCAAAGAATGAAGGATTCAATCACAGTTCAAAAAACATGAGATTAATACTGAGAAACTTACATTCTATCCACCATATTGCCAGTTACTTTGTGAATTTTTGCTCTTCCAATAAAAACAGTTCCAAATAAAGCCATAGCAGATTTAACCGTCTGAATTAATCAGTGTTGTCAACGAACCAGAAGAGTGGATGATTCAATGACTCATCCTTAAGTCACTTGTTTTATGCCTGAATCCTGAATGAACAGTATTTCTAAACACATTGGCTAATTAAATGGTTCAATAACTTAAAAGACCTGAAGGAATCAGTGTTTTGAATTAATCACTCATTAAAACGTCTCAGGTTACGACTGTAACCTATGTTCCCTGAGAACAGGGAACGAGACAATACGTCAACGACGCTATGGGGAACGCCTCAGGCGTGACAGGTGTCTGAAATCACTATCAAATCACGTCAATCATATTGACCGGCGACAGCCCGTGAATCATTAGCGTGAATGATTAACGTGCGACCTGGAAGTATAAAGGGGCGCCTTGCAAACATGACAAATCACCTTATCGTCTGAAGGGACTGTACGGTAGGCAAGCCCCGCGGCATGGCAGGGAGACGTATTGTCTCGTTCCCTGTTCTCAGGGAACATAGGTTACAGTCGTAACCTGAGACGTTCCCTTTCGAAGGGAACTCAACAATACGTCAACGACGCTTAATAACCACTAGCTTCATAAACCCAGTACCACTAGGGAGCGTTACAGGGAGGCCCGGAGAGGCCTACTACCTGATCCCTTAGGGAGGCACGTGAGGCCTACTACCTGATAACCACAGTACGTGGGAACTCACCTTCAGGGAGGCCCGGTGAGGCCTGCTACCTTACAACCACGGTATCTGGGGAGCTCATCTTCAGGGAGGCCTGGTGAGGCCTACCACCTGGTCACCACTATCTGTGGGAACTCACTGGTAGCTTTGAGCCCTGAGTCCGGGTGAAAGTATAAGGTGGCCTGCTAAGGCCAGCCAGCTGGGGACTCGCCTATCAGGGAGGCCTGGTCGGGCCTACTAGCTAATAGCAAGTCATATTCTGCCATAAAGTACACTGTTGGAAACCATACTACACAGCATAATTCACTAATGGGCTTCCAGTAGCGCTATAAGGTATGTCCCACAATGTTGGGACTCACCTCCGAGGAGGCCTGTTTAAGGCCTACTACCCATCAGTGAGTCAACTGCCCGAACCACCAAGGCCAACCACGTAAAGTGAGCTGGCCTACAGTGCCCTCTGGGGGGCTGTCCAATCAAGGAGGCCTGCTGAGGCCTACTACCTAATGGCGCCTACAGCATCCTGGTGCCTAATCACATTGCCCATGGCAGTGTACTCCGCAAGAAAGCTAGTACCCTTAAAACAAGGGGAGTACAACATACGCCACTCTGCCTCAACGGAGGCCCCAGTTAGTCAGGGGCCTACCATCTATGCATGGGCGTCAGCTCAGGGCAATGCTCTGGCTTCAGGGGAGCGTACTTCGACCAAAGAAGAAGTGAAGCTTACTTCATACTCGACCCGAGCCATAGTGGTGCGAGGTGGGATAAAACAGAACTGGGAGTGAAGTGCTCAGACCTACCCTGTATCACAGGGGAATACTCACACCTCACCCTGAGGTTATCAGGGTGCGGGCCTGCCAGCGGCTCTAGGGGTGACAGAAATGTATCTGTGCCCAACCTAGGGGAGTGGGGCTTGAATGAAAGCCAACCACCTACAACCTAGCGCTCGAGCAGTAGCTCAGCGAGGTGAGTGAAGCCTAAACTGGCGGCCTAAATCCATAGGCCAGTTCTGCATGGCAGGGTCGGGCAGGAAACCCAGTCTTCTTCGTGAAGCGAAAGACGGCCTAACCCTGCTCAATAAAGACATATATACCACGGAGGCCTGTTTGAGGCCTACCATGTCCTTACAAACCATCCTCAGCACCACGCTGCATTACTCTAGTCACCCCAGAATGCAGAGAAGGGGGCGGGCCTTGGCCTAACGACTCCCACGGGAGGAGGCTGTTTATACAGGGATGCTATAAACCAACATTCACACAGTGAAGGGTCAGAGGAAGAAATGCTAAAATTTTTAGCAGAGCGCCTCTATTATCCCTGGCACAGACTAGGCCAGCTACAGAGGCGGCCCTGGTGAGGGCCAGCCTGCAAGCATAGATCAATCTGAGGGCTCGGAGGAGCCACAGCCTTACTAAAGAATATAGTCTGTATTATTCCATACAAAGGGCTGCAGAATCGCTCAGCCTAATGAAACCCAAACAGAGCTCAAGGGGCGAAATACTCAGGAAGAAGTCAACGGACCCGTGGGCCGGACATAAGATCTATCTGAAGCTCTAGCGTCAGTCAACACTCTAAGTAAAAATTTCTAAGAGAGAGACCAACTACTCTACCCTGAGGTGGCTAACAGCCCGAAGGCTAACATAGTTATCGTTCTGGCCACCTAACGGGGAACTTCAGGGCCCTAATGATCCAGGAAACTTCTCTTACCTTATTACCTTGACATGACCCCATAGCTCTATACAGGGAACGAGGTCTGTAGAGAGATACATCTCGGAATTTTAATTCACAAAAAATTAAAATTACTCTTAAAAGACCAGTCAGCTCACCTGCGGCGTGCGGAGTGAAGACTCGCCAGATAGTTCTTTATGACCCTGGGGTCCACCACTTTACATGCCTGAAAGAGGCGTTTCTACTAGCCAAGTCTAAGCGGGCCATTTGAACATCGTTCTTATCATAGGCCCAGCCCCAGGCCTGATGTAATGAACGTCTGGGGAGTCAGAAGAGAGGAGAGGGCTGGATTTCTTTTTAATGAAGCCCTCCGGGGAGATTATCCATCAGCGACACTGTGTGCGCTTGTGTTGGATAACCTCCCTCAGATCCCTCTTCTTGCGGGAGTCACGCCTCTTCTGCGCCCTGTTCCTCCACGGAGGGGGCGCACGAGAGGCGACACTGGCTCTCTGGCCCTGTCTACGGTCCTCGGACCGTGAAGGGCCAGGCCCTCCCGCCTGCCTGGTTGTGGAACCGGATCTCAGCGGTATGCAGGATCCTGCAGCAGGTCGGCCTGATATGCCTGCAGCACCGCCATAGTGTGCAGGGAAGCACCAGCCTGAACCGCTGTCGTGTATGCTCTGCCACTCAAACGTGCTGTTGACTTTAGCGGTTTGGATGGCAGGGTTGGAGCTCTCAGTGTCGACGCCTGCCCAGACACGAGATAGTTCGCAAACGACTCGTCAAATGGGCGGCATCGACACATACCCATGCTCTGCGATCCCCTCAACATCAGCGAAATTAACCCGCTGATGTCGGTGAATACGGGCAGAGTATGGGCTCTTCCATGCCCTCTCGATCTCCGTGTGAAGATCAGGAAGGAATGGAAGGCTCACCTGAGCTGGTGTGTATGGCAGGGGAGAAACCGATCGCCAAGCCTACCGCGAGCGGTCTCTCCTCTAGCGCGTCGCCATGGCAGCTACAGCCTGTTGGCGGCGCGCTCCACAACATCCACCAGGTCTGCATACACGGGGCAGGGTGGCTGAGAGGGTTCAGGATCTACCTGATTATAAACCTCCTCAGCCATCTCCTGCTCATCCTGAAGAGCAGCAACTGCAGGAAACCATTGGTGTCTGCAGTTCGCCCTCGTCAGCCGTCGAATCATTTGAGAGGTTTACAGGACTCTCAAGATGATCGATGAGCTCTATCTGGAAGCCCATGATGCAAGTCGCCGCTCTGCCTCGGCACGAGCGGGACCACGCGGACCAGACGTTGAACGCCCTTCACTCGAGAAGAGGGCCAGACGAGAGCGGAGCGTTTTAAGAGAAAAACGCTCACAGTTCACACAGAGGATTCCCTCGAGAACCTCTCGTGCGCGCTCTTCTCCCAGGCAGGAAAAAACACACTCGTGTGCTGTACATTTCATTTTCTTACCGTTTCATTGAGTAGCGTTTTCAAACAGACAGTCCCTGAAGACGATGAGATGATTTGTCATGTTTGCAAGGCGCCCCTTTATACTTCCAGGTCGCACGTTAATCATTCACGCTAATGATTCACGGGCTGTCGCCGGTCAATATGATTGACGTGATTTGATAGTGATTTCAGACACCTGTCACGCCTGAGGCGTTCCCCATAGCGTCGTTGACGTATTGTTGAGTTCCCTTCGAAAGGGAACAGAATTACTCATTAAAACAGCCACTTAACACCACCTACTGGTGTAATGATGTAGGGAGAGTCACTAAAGAAAATCAAGTAAAAGCTAAATTGTTTCATTTTAAGACACTTGATTAACCAGTTGCAGTGATTTCTAACTTGATTTATTTTATATTAAAACCAGTTTGCAACTTCTGAGAGGGGCAAAAGATGTGATCCATTTTAAAGTGTGAGAGCTAAGCCCATGAATTTGATGTCTAGATAACTTGCCATCAAAGTAATCTTGTGATAAGGGCAAGAAGTGACATTTAGCACATGACAGAGTTTGTCATGCTCGTTGCCCTTCTGGAGACCTCATCTGAACGTGCCTCTGAAAGTAACTAGACACATTTAGATTGAAAGCATGCCTTTCTTCTTCCCCAGCCTATACATTATTAAGCTGCATAGCTGATCATAGAAAATATCTGTGAAACATCTTTGTCACCATATACAAAAATATGTTTCTGTGTTATCCTGCTGTCCTGTAAAGTCTGGTTTCAATTTTTGATTATAAAACAACCAAGAGTGGCCCAATGATGGTAATGAGTGAATAGACAGAGTGTGCTCTGAGATGCCCTTTTGCATTCTAAATCAAAGTGAGCATGTTCTGAGGAATACCAGATGAGCTTTGGCATCTTTCAGCATGCACACCGTTTTAATTAATGCATAAAATGTTCTCTAGTGGTAAATGCAATTGTTTTTGCCAAACCAGTTGCATCATAAACTATGTTTTCCTATTGTTCTGTTTATTAGAGAGCATCATTTATGTTGCTAAAGCCCTAAATGGAGGAAATGACAGGTCAGTGGGGTAAGGAAACCCCAGAGAATGCACAACAAGGGCTGCACTATTTGTTGAAACCCTGATATGTGGCAGTGAACAGTTTCTAGTGAGTTGTGGGGCTCAATCTGAAAGATTCATTGTGAGATATGCCAAAGAGGAGCAGATGAACCTGTCAACAACCTGGAGAAAACCAAAGCAGAATTGGTGCAAATTTCAGTGGACAGACCCTGAGTTCTGTAAGCCAGTATAGCAACTTCCCACGGACAAAGCTATGTCATGTCACAGATAATGAGAAGAAGATATTCATGGCACTCTGCCTAGGATCACAATCGTTGCTTAGAAGGCTTAACTATTGAGAGGCATGAAATGATATAGGGGTTGGGTATCTGTTTAGAGAGTCTGAGGGAGACAAAGATTAACAAAAGACAAGTCTCTTTGCTTAGAGGCACAAAAGAGGATTAACGTGGCTTGAAATTTAAAGTCTACTTTTAGAAGGAAACACAAAACCTACACCTGTATCCCTGTGAAATTAGACCAACATATTGTTCCAAACTGAAAAAGAAAGTAATAAGCACAGACCAGAATGAAAATGTCCCTGTGTCATGAACGCCACTTAAGGGGGCATTTAAAGTTTTAATGTGGAATTTTTTCTGATGTTAAAATAAATGTCCCTTCTCAGCTTAAAATGGAAAGACAACTATAAATAATCCATTTGTAGGTTGAGTTGCCCTGAAAAGTGCCCTGAACTCTATCATAAAACAGGCTGTAATCCTTGAGTTTGGAGTGGATCTATCGGTTTGACTGACCAAAGGCAGACAGTGAGAGTGTTGGAGGAAGCTCATGATTGAAAACAATCATTATTTTTGCAGATCTGTTTAGTGATTCTAAAGACACCTTTTCTTTATATCTCCGAAATGACTGCCTGGAAGTCATTTATTTCAAATAGATCTAGTACGGTGCGGAGATCCGTATATTGATTAGCCCTAGAAAACTTTTTTTTCAAACATCTTTGTTTGGATTTTTTTGTGTATGTGAATATTCATTCATTCTTCCATGCTGCGTCATAACCAAATTGAACACTATTGTACATTATTTTTTTTAATTTGCATATAATAGTTTCTCCTAGCTTAAATAAATAAATGAAAAAAATGAAATGTTGGATTTACTTAAAGTATCACGTCAAGTGGTTCCACACAACTATATTAAGCAGCTTCAGCCACATTGTGTTTGTTGAATCCAAGTTTAGCTATAATGTTGTTCTCTTCATGCATCACATGAATCAAACCAGCAACCTTCCGATTACAAACCTTGAGATTTTCCCACTACACAACATTTACAGCATAGCCATTGGTTGGGTAGGAGACAGGCTATGATGTGTAGAGTGCATGACGAATATGTGATTTTTAATATTTGCATTTTACTTAAAAAGTGCAACTCAAGTAATTCTGATAATCCATTTGAATGAAAAACAAATCAGCGAAAGGGGATTTAATAAAGCCGACACCACTTTTTCTACTCTTGTGACTCTTTCAGTCTGGACTCTGGACGGTGATCCATTTCTTTTCGCCATCATACAGCAGTGTGAGTGATGAATAGGCCTATGTCTCTCTCCAGCACCACGGGGTAGAATTATTGTCCTCCTTTTCAGCCTGTTACTTTTCACAAGCCTGCAAACAACACTTGTGCAGTCGCACTGTAATTAATTAAGCACAGCTGAGAACTCTTCTTTCAGCATCTGTATCATAGTGCAGGAGAAGAAGGTTGGCCCGTGCCTCTTTACTGTTCAGCTTTCTCTGTGGTGACATCTGCTGCAGTGGAAAAGGCAGAGTGTCTGGTTCCCGCTCTGCTGGAGGACTCTCATTACTAACACCATACTGCCACTATGCCTGGAGGCTGTGCGAGCTATGGAGGCCCCTGCACTCTCTTTCCCCCCGTGTTCTTCTGTCTGCTTGCAGCCCCTTCCACTCAGAGGGGGCTGTGTCATCTGTGATGAACCATTCAGCTCTGTTGCTTCAGGGCAGAGCCGGAAAACAATGGCAAAGCCTGACAATCAAGTTAAAGACCCCGCAATTGCTGTTGGTTTGCAAGAGTAAACAAGAGACCCTCAAAACTTAGCTGTGATAATTATGGCTGTCATCTTCCTGTGCACTGTTTAAAACCTTAACCAGAGTGAGCTGCTCCCCCAGGCTGACCTCTGACAAACAGTTTGGCACCAGTAGAGAGTAATGCTCCCAGACAGGGGTTTCATCCATTCCAGGGTTTATGCTTTTCCTGCAGAGTGATGCCCGACGACAGGGTAGACACATTACATGAAATGAATTAGCTAGAAGTTGAATTTAAACTCTATTTAGTGCGGGTGCAGATACTGAACCCAGATAAACAAACATTTATCTCAGATAAATGGCTGAATTATAGATAAGCCATTTAATATTAATTGACTTCAACTGGGACAGAAATTATTTTACCACTGTATTGCTTTGGCTCCTCTGGAGTGATGCCATGATTCTTTTCATTATTAAAGGTCCCCTGACATGGGGTTTTTGTATTATTTTATAATGTTTCCTGGGTTGCCCTTATAATGTTAGTATGTTTTTAGATCAAAAATGGTCATAATTTAGAAATAAAAGGCATTTTTCCTAGCCAGATTTTAGCCTCTGATTTGAACACTCTGTTTGAAGGGGCGTGTCTGCTGTGGGATTCAGTGTTAACGCGGCCACTGCTGTGATTGGCTGACATGCGTGCATATGAAATAGCTACGTATTACATGTGAAAGTCTCTCGAATACCTTTACTACTGATATTATACGTTTTTACTAATACACTTATCGAGATTAACGAATCGTGAGAAGTTTTTAAAGAATTTAGATCTATTCCCATCACATAAAATGTTGCTGTGATGAGCATTGAGCAAGCAGATGACAGTCTGTAGATCTCGAGACTGAAGATCTTATCATTACAACGCAGTTTCTGCATTCTCTCTAATGCTTTCACCAATGCAAACACGATGATGTACATACAGTAAGAGCTTTGTTGTGCAGTCACGTGCGTCATTGATTTCATAACGAGTTGTCCAGATAAACTCGCGCTGTGTGAAAAATTGTTCTTTGGTCGATTTCTGTAAATAATTTGTTCACAATTTAAATAAGATTATTTTTATCCTACTAAAAGAAACGATGTGAAGGTGATATTTTAGTCACTGGCTTGACTTATTGATACATTAACAGTATCGAACGATTTTGAGAGAAAGATTACCTTTCTGAACTTGAACTTGAATTGTTGCTTGGTAGCTCGATCGATTTATTTTCAGACGTTCATCGAGGCCAGCTCTGTATTAGCCCAAGTTGAGGAAACAGTCGTCGGTGAAATGTTTGGACCACCCAAAACTTTGGGAAGTTGTATCGGCGCATTTCCAGAGAAAATAAAATGAACCCATTGTTTCTTCAGAGGCTCGGATGAAGGAACTAAAAAATACTTTTGTGTTCATTTGTACATCCGAACACTGATCAACTGCCACACTTCGCTCGTTTGCAAGCCATTATATCTCTCTATTCAACTTTTGTGCTTCGATCGGTCACACGCCATGATATCTGCGTCACAACCAAATTGAACACTATTGTACATTTTTTTTTAATTTGCATATAATAGTTTATCCTAGCTTAAATAAATAAATGAAAAAAAATGAAATGTTGGATTTACTTAAAGTAGGCTATCACGTCAAGTGGTTCCACACAACTATATTAAGCAGCTTCAGCCACATTGTGTTTGTTGAATCCAAGTTTAGCTATAATGTTGTTCTCTTCATGCATCACATGAATCAAACCAGCAACCTTCCGATTACAAACCTTGAGATTTTCCCACTACACAACATTTACAGCATAGCCATTGGTTGGGTAGGAGACAGGCTATGATGTGTAGAGTGCATGACGAATATGTGATTTTTAATATTTGCATTTTACTTAAAACGTGCAACTCAAGTAATTCTGATAATCCATTTGAATGAAAAACAAATCAGCGAAAGGGGATTTAATAAAGCCAACACCACTTTTTCTACTCTTGTGACTCTTTCAGTCTGGACTCTGGACGGTGATCCATTTCTTTTCGCCATCATACAGCAGTGTGAGTGATGAATAGGCCTATGTCTCTCTCCAGCACCACGGGGTAGAATTATTGTCCTCCTTTTCAGCCTGTTACTTTTCACAAGCCTGCAAACAACACTTGTGCAGTCGCACTGTAATTAATTAAGCACAGCTGAGAACTCTTCGGTCACACGCCATGATATCTCTCTCTAGGATAAACTAAAATCACGCGCGCACGTTCGTACTTCCTAGCTCGTTTTCTCATGGGCGGTTCAAATTCTCTGGGCGGGCAAAGCAGCCCGGTTCAAGATCAGCCCGTCTGAGATCTCATTTTCTCACAGGCAGAGAAAGATAGCCAAAACTCGGTTTACACCGACTGAAATTTCTAGACACGAGGGGACCAAATACAGGCTAGGGGAACTAATATTAATGTTAAAAAAACTCAGAAAGTGAACATTTCATGTCAGGGGACCTTTAACTCTTTCAATTTTTTGTCAAAATTAGCTGTGTAGATTTTCAGCTATTTAGATCCACAATTAATATTAGTATTAATATGAATTAATGACATTTAAACGGCTGTAAAAAAAAGTTTAGGGTCAATTGTTTGAAAACAATACAGGAAAAAATATTTTTACATTTCTTTGATGGTAAAGCGAAAGTTTCACCAGCCAAAAAACTTGCTCGAAAAACATTTCTTATTATTATCAATGTTGAAAACAGTTGCTCAATATTTTTTCGGAAACCATGATTTTTGGGGATTCCTTGATGAATAGAAAATTTGAAAGAACAGCATTTATTTGAAATAGAAATCTGTATCAATGTAAAAGTCTTTGCTGTCACTTTTTTATCAATTTATTGCATCTTTGCTGAATAAAAGTATTCACGAATTCCTTTGCCCCTATAATTTTTAAGCTGATAAGGTTAAGCGTATTTGGCTTGCTGTCCGCAGTGGAGGGACTTAAAGAAGCAGCTTCAACTCAAGCTTAGATATATTAGCATGGATGATGAGTATGGTAGCAAGATGCCTAAATTATGTTGGTGGAGGTGGAGGGATGCCAAAACAACTGATGTCAGAGCAAGGTGGGTGACTTCTTATATGCTCTGGCATTTGATTGGAAGATTAGATGGGTTCACTCCTCAAGATGACAGCAGTTGATCCATTATTATGCTAGCCATACATTGTATTATTTGGCCCTGTATGACTTTAGACTTTTTCACTCTTTGATTAGAGTCACGTCTCTTTTCTCCTTTTACCCTGCTTCTGAAAGCACATGCACAGTATATTTGCAGGCCTGCCAGTGGCTACTTGTATTCTTACCACCCGCCAAGTACCAGATGTTTCACCTTGTCAAATCTGAGCTTTCCCTCTTGCCAAGCGATCTCTAATGCAGGATGTCACCTTTAAAATTGAACATTTTGACTTAGAAGCCACATTTTCAATTGAACTTACACTAGATTAATTGCATGGACAGTCCCCATGGAGCAACTTGGCTATAAGTGCTTTTCTCAAGGACATATTGACGGCAGAGATGGATTGTGATGTCAGTAACCCTCCAGTTGCTGGCTCACTCCCATTGCAGCAGAGGAGATCTGTTTACAACAGGCAGTCTAAATCTAGGTTTAATTCTAGGTTATGGCCATCTTTATCATCCCTTCTAGTTCTATTAATGATACCTGAGAGTCAGAGTTCTTTATATCCATATATCTGAGAATGTGAGTGATGAGACTCATGCAAATCAGCCCGGTTCTGCCAAACCCCTTATGAAAACATGGGAAGAAACTGATCTACCATGACAAACAACTCTAGTCAGTTCTTGGCTGTTTCCTTGAACTTTTGGAACTCCCACACTGTAGGCCAATCATTATCTATTACATGACTTATGAAACACATCTAGGACACTGCTACATTGGACTTCAGCCCTTCAGCCAAAAAAAAAAAAAACTCATTCTTCAAAGTCGAATTATTTAAAACATGCATTAACAAAATTTTGGTGAGAGCTGCACTGCTATAATGTAATTTTTAATGTACTTTTTTCAGGAGTGCTGTTATAACAGTCAAACAGCACTGTAACTTTTGGCTTAATGACAAACATGATGATAGTTTAAGTCATTGAATCATTCACTCAACCGATTTAATCGGTTCAAAACACTGGTTTATTCAGGCACACAACGCTTCTCAGAACCTTTAGTCTAGTGTGAAATAGAATTCATTCTACTAAGTTATATTATTTAAAACGTCCAATAACAGAATTTTTGAGAGAGCAGCACTGCTATAATGCAATTTTAACTTTTTTCATGAGAACTGTTATAACAGTCAACAGTACTGGACTTTCCATTGTTTTTAATCACTCTGCGTGTTTGTAGACAAATTGTCAGTGTGGTTACTTTTTTGTGTAGGTTACATCACCATGACAGTATAGGTGGCAAAATTAGTTTTTGAAATATTCATTCAATAAATTTGTTCACAAATGGATTCATTCAGGAGCAACAAATGTGGTGGTCTTTTAAGTCAGTGAATCATTCACTTAACCGATTTTTTTTATGGAAAACCACTGGTTCATTCAGGTACAAAACTCCACTCACTCAAGTCAATACGCTGAACAAAGTCAGCGTATTGACTTGTACCTGAACTTTAAAGGGGACTCAAACCTCTTTTTAGTTGTGATATAGTGTCTCAGTCTACATTACACTACATAATACTAATACTAATTATACTACTATTAATAATAATAATAATAGCAATAATAATAATTGTTGCAATAATCAATATATCAAGGACGGCCGAGGGACGTGGGAGAACGGCGCAAGGCCGGTGGTGCGATTGCTAATGAGCAACACCTGTGTAGCACACCGGTCTCGCATCTCTCACGGAGGAGCGGAAGCATAAAGGAGGAGCAACGACGTTGATGATCGAGAGAGGAACAGGCCTGTGTTTTAGTTGTGTTGTGTTTGGTTTTTGTATTTGTATTTTATGTGAAAAAAAGGTGTCATTTGAGGTGTTAACATGTTTTCCTGACAACTACAGACAGTTTGGGAGAAAGTCCAAATGGGCTCGATTTCAAAGCTGCAATCCACTGTTCCGGCAAGATTTAATCATTTTTCACACTGTTTAAAATATCCAAGAGAACGGTTCTAGCGCAAAAGAGAACAGACGGTATGATATTTCTTTGATAATTGTTTAAGGACATTCTGCTGATTTTAACACATACCTTACAGGTGCAACTTAGACACATCATCTGTGATGTAACCTGGGGTCATCAGGCGTTTCGGGTCTCTCAAAATCATACACCCTTGCTCAGGTGACCAAGCCAGGTATGATCAGTCCCCGACTTGTGTCTAGGTAGCTTGTGTGATCCACGGATAACCCCTTTTGATCCACAGCCATCTAGATGGCTTCTCAGCGACATCCGTAATGTTTCTGAAGGCTTTCTTCTTGGGCAGACCCCTGATTCCCAGGAACTTGAGGGCCATGCAGAGCGACTGGCCAGTAAACCCTCGGCAGCCAACCTCGATGGGGAGGCATCGGGTCTTCCATCCTCTGCTATGGCATTCACCTGACAACTCCTTGTACTTGGCTTTCTTCCGTTCAAACGCCTCTTCCATTAGGTCTTCCCAGGGCACAGTCAATTCCAGTAGGACCACCTGCCTTGATGATTCTGAAAGGAGGACCATGTCAGGCATAAGTGTGGTCATGGCGATGGTTTCTGGGAATTTGAGCTGCTATCCACAGGTCGACCTTTAGCTGCCAGCACGCCCCTTGTTGTCGTATCCTCACCATCCTGCTGATGCATCTTTCCTCCACCGCTGCTCGGATTTCTTCTTGGACCAGTTGGCGCCTGTCCTTTCCCCATGCCTTGTCGTATTGAGGTCTTAGGATAAGACCTGCACATCCTGACTCCACTGTCCCCACCAGCACTCTTCAGTGCTTCTATGCCAGCCGAGGAGACTTTGGTATCAGCGGACTCTCTATAAAGAATAATTAAAGCGCTTTGATTCAGAAAGTGATTGTTGTCAAAGTTGCATTGAATTATTGAAAGTAGGGCCAACCACTGAATTGAGGCGGATGAGAACTTGTTGGGCCAAGAAGAGCCCTGGTGCGAGCTGGAGCTCGATCCTGCTTGGCGCCCCCCATACCCCCCCCCCCCCCCCCCGCCCCCCGCCACCCCCCCTTTTCCGCTGCTGGTCAGGAGACCTTGAAGACCCAAGAGTATTTTAACTAGGACCTTTCCCTTTTTAATAAATAAAAGATTACTTTGCACCTCACTCGGTCTGTTGCCTCGTCTGGCTGGTCTCTGTCAGTTCCTTGAGGTGGTCCTGGGTCCTAGGTGTGGGCGCGGTCTCAGTCGACCACCCCGACCTGTGACACAAACCAGTATCGCAATGTCCCCGGGTGGGAACTCAGACCTGAACCCGCTGGAAACCGCTGCTCACCGAGCATCAAGAGTGGTGGGGTTAACACAACGGTCCTGTGAGGGCACCGAGGATAAATGGGAACCGTATAATAAGTATAAGTGATTTGGCCGCATGAGTATTTAAATACGAATCCTGCATGTTCTGCTTGTCTCTGTTGGAATTAATGGCATAGACACGCGGTTTCATTTACCGGACACACACACTGAAGGATGTTGTTTGACAAAAAACTTTGTTTAATTTTTATATGATTAAAAGATTAAAAATGTAATTAATGTTTTATGTCTTCATTTGATTACCAGAAAATAAACAACACAAAATTTGTGGAAAACGTCACAGGTTACGTATGTAACCCTGGTTCCCTGAGAGGGAACGAGACGCTGCGTTGAGACGGAGTGGAAGCGCTCTGCGTGATTGCGTCATGAAGCACGTGTATAATCAGTCCAATGGAAGAGCGAGACATCATAGGCGGGTGACGTCATAGACCAGGAAGCTATAAAGCACACCAGAAAACAGACCGCGACAGCTTCTGAAAAAGCCTGAAGCAAGTCGATCAGGGCATGCAGGAAGTATGGCAGGAGAACGCAGCGTCTCGTTCCCTCTCATGGAACCAGGGTTACATACGTAACCTGAGACGTTCCTTTTCAAGGGAATTCGAGCTGCGTTGAGACGCGGTGGGAACCCTATACCCACTACGCCATAATGAGAAATGCCCGTTCTGTGTGAAGTCCTTGCACACACTAAGAAGCAAGCAGCCTAGCCCCGGGAGTGGAGAGGTCTAGGTCATAAAATCTGACAAATGTATGTGGTGAGGACCAGCCTGCCGCATTACAAATGTCCTGAAGGGAAACCCCTGAAATTAAAGCCTAGAGGAAGCCATACTCCTTGTAGAATGGGCCTGAACAGCCATAGGTGAAGGCTGTCCGGCCGCTTCATAAGCAAATGAGATAGCCTCAACTACCCACTTGCTCATTATCTGTTTAGATGCAGGGCAACCTATCTTAAGTTACCCGAAGCAGACAAATAATTGTTCTGATATACGCCACTGAGCAGCTCTGTGGACATACGCATCCAAAGCCCGGAAACGGCATAACAGATTAAGTTTTTCCTGATCTGGGGTATTAAAGGTGGAGGACAGAAGGCCTGGAGCACAAATGACCCGCACATTTAGTAGGGAACTAAGAAATACAACCCGACCTGGGGTGAAGAAATACTACCACCAAAACCAGGTGAAAATCCATGTACGTGCAGGCCTCAGCCTCATGTACCACGGAGAAGACGAAATTAAGGATCTCTACTCAGAGATAACCCAGCAAAGAAACATTCATTACAGAAATCAAGTACTGTACCAACAGGGCAGAAACAAGATTCAGAAGGCGTTCTCTTCACCAGGCAGAGAACAGTTTCCATGTCAATGCATATTTAGTCTTCTCGTGGAGGGAGCTCTGGACTGGAGTATGGTCTCTACGACCGAAAACAGATTTCCCATCGGAGAAAACCCCTTGGTCCTGAGCCACTACTGCAGGGGTCTCATGTACAGAAGGCCAAAAGTAACTACGTTGGACGCAACTGCCATGAGCCCCAACCAAAGACCTTTCACCGAGCGGCCACTTATGACCGCCCCCCATCCTGTGAGGGAAGCATCCGTCGAAAGCGTGACGCATCGACAAGAAGCCCCCAGCACTGGGCCCTGGGCAAGGAACCAAGGTTTCTTCCACATGACCGAGGCACGAAGGCATGGGCGCGTGACCTTGATCATGCGAAAACGGATTTCCCCTCAGAGAAAACCCCTTGGTCCCGAGCCACCACTGCAGGGGGCTCATGTACAGAAGGCCAAAAGTAACTACGTTGGACACAACTACCATGAGCCCCAACAGTCTCAGAGACTGTTTTGCAGTGAATGACTGACCTAGTTTACATTCTTTACGGCTGAGAAACGCAGAAATACGTGCAGGAGACAGACGTGCTTGCATGTTGTCGAATCCCATATTACACCTAGAAAAGTGGTCCTCTGAGCTGGGAGGAGTACACTTTTTGGTGTTGAGCCGCAACCCCAACCTCCTTATGTGGGACAGAACGACATCTCGATGTTGAACTGCCAAAAGCTCGGACTGAGCCAAAATCAACCAATCGTCGATATAATTTAATACGCGAATGCCCTGGAATCTCAGAGGAGCCAGAGCTGCATCCACGCATATTGTAAAGGTGCGGGGTGATAACCTAGGCCGAATGGAAGAACCCGATACTGGTATGCTTCGCCCCTGAAAGCAAACCTCAAGAACCTCCTGTGATGAGGATGGATAGATAAGTAAGCGTCCTTTAAGTCTATTGTGACAAACCAGTCCTCAGACTGAGTCTGTGACACAATCATATTTAGCGTAAGCATACTTTGAACTTAAGATCTGAAACCTGCTGTTTAAATGACGCAGGTCTAGAGTAGGACGCAACCCCTCATCCTCTTTCAGAACAATGAAGTAATGGCTGTAAAACCCTGACTGTCTGCCGGGAGGAGGAACCCCTTCTACAGCTCCTTTTGCAGAAGTGTCAGTACTTCCTGCTCCATAACCAAAGCCTGCTCGGGGTCCACCACAGTGGGGAGGACCCCTGGAAATCTGGGCGGACAAGAACCGAATTCTGAACCCTTTCCTATAGTGTGCAGGACTCACTGAGAAATATGTGGCAGTAGTTTCCACGCTGCCAGAAATTCTACTAGTGGAACCAGTCTCTCAAGACGCTGACACCTCTGTGCTCTGAACGGCGACCCGGCAGGGAACAACCGAACTGGCAGCGCTGCGACCCTCCTCAGAGAGTCGCACCCCAGAGGGCGCCAAGGTGAAACGATTTCTCAAAACCATCCCTGCCCCGGAGGAGCCCTCAGAAGCCTGATAGCCTCGTTTTTTGCGACAGGACTTCCTGTCTAAGGTTTATTAGAGATGACGATAATCCTAAGATCTTGCCTACCTCTAAATAGCTTAGTTCCTACGACCCTCCTCGGAGGATCATTGGAAAAAGCAGGCACCTCAGCACCCTGAAACGGCGAACCGGCAGGGAAACCGAACTGACTGCTCTACGACCCCCCTCAGAGGATCGTTTGGGGACACTGACACCTTGGTGCCCTGAACGGCGAACCGGCAGGAAAACCCTCCTCAGAGAGTCGCACCCAAGAGGGCGCAGAGGAGAGACGATTTCTCAAAACCATCCCTACCCCGGAGGGGACCACCCTTAGAAGCCTGATAGCCTCGGCGTCAGGGCTTCCTCTTTGTCCACGCTATTTTAGAGATAAAACAGTCCTCAGATCTTGCATATCTCTAACTAGCTAGACTGCTACCGCCACACAGGTCCCCCTCGATTGTGGAGGAGCCCAAATGGTGATGCTTGTTTGGCACTCTGTGCTGCAAGGAGCTTAGTAGACCGAGACTGCTCCCGCCCAGCAGTCTTGGGAACATTAGTTTGGTGAGGAAGAAACCTCTAGAACGCCGCTGGATGGTTTATTTCTTAGGTTTTTTTTGAAAGCGGAGCGTCCAGGAGAACAGGCATAATTTATCTTATTTTTCTTTATTTTTAAATCAGAAAAACGTATATATATATATATATATATATATATATATAAATATATCACTCCATGGCCACCAGCAGGAAAACAACCGAACTGGCCATGCTGCGACCCTCCTCAGAGAGTCGCCCCCCCAGAGGACGCAGAGGAGAAACGATTTCTCAAAACCGTCCCTCCCCAGTATAGTTTATCTGTTTTTGCACGACGCAATTCTCGAATAGCGTCAGTGCTGACATCCTCACATTCATCCATGTCCTTATACTTTACCCACCAGCGCTGCCTAATAAAATTTATTTATTTAAGATGGCTGGTGGGTAACGTCGGGGTTAAAAACGATGACGCCGACTCAGGAGAGAGAAAGCTCGCAAGCGTCTCTTTAACCCGAGGCTCTTTCATACCATGATACTTAATACCCAAAGCATGACTATAGTTAGACGTTTGGGCATTAAACACATAAAATAGAAATCGGCTTATTCAGCGATCTCGACACCTCAGTGTGGAGATAGGGAAAAACAGCAGTCCCCGACGAGGAGGTCGATATAGAGTTACATAGTAACTCCCCGATACAGAGTTTTTCTGTTTTTAGATATATTTCATCTAATAAACTCTTTTTATTTTCACTCTCATAATGTTCAGCTGGCCACTAAATATTTAACTAGCAACAGCACTAGATAAACCTCCTTGTAAAGCTCCTCTTTATTCAACAGAGTTATGAGCTGACTTATTTATTTATTTATTGAAAACTCAAACATCTGCCTTTTTCTTAATATCTTTATTTGTTTTGTTCTCTTTTTTCTAAAAAAACCTCTAACGATACCAATTCCTCGGAACTGGAAATCGCCAGCACTGGATCTGACAGGTGAACTCTGAGATAGGGCGGAGCCCGTCCCAACCCCCGCTGTCAGATCCGTCCCAAAATGCGAGCCGCCGCCGTGCCTCGGCAACCGCGGGACCCGCGCGGGGGGCGCGAACCGAACCGTCCTCCTCGAAGAACGCCTGGCGGGAGCGGAGCGTCCTCACGGACAGCTTCTCGCAATGCTCACAGTCAGCCCACTCGAGAACTGACTGTCGCATGCTCCACTCCAAAATAGTAACAAAAAGCTGATGTGTGTGGCCCCACCCGTGATATAACGTGGGCAGGGAACAACACAAAGCTGCTTGCTCTCTTTTGCCATAATATATTGCAACTTGACAGACAACAATAAATATGACAAGGACAGAATACACAGATCGCTTTCTGAAGGCACAGAAGCTGTCGCGGTCTGTTTTCTGGTGTGCTTTATAGCTTCCTGGTCTATGACGTCACCTGCCTATGACATCTCGCTCTTCCATTGGACTGACTATACACGTGCTTCACGACGCAATCATGCAGAGCGTTCCCACCGCGTCTCAACGCAGCTCGAGTTCCCTTGAAAGGGAACAAAACATTTCACAGAATTTTCTTTTTTTAATTATTAAAATTGTTGTTTTTATGAAAATACAAACATCACAGACAATGGCAGACAGAGACCAAGGCAGCTCTGGCATAATGTCAATAACACTTCTATAAATTACTTACAGTTTATTTACAGTTATTGAGCTAAACATGCCTGAAGTACTGTAAAAAGGTACCTATGTATTGGTTAAAATTGTCATGTTAGGCAGAAACACAGGAAGCAATCGCGAGTATAATACAATATTTATTTGAAGCACAAAACACACAAGTCCAGGGTGCAGTGAGCCAGGTGGAGATAGGTGACGCAGGGACTTCGATGGTCAATACCGGTGACGTGCAGACAAACGGTGAGACGATCCAAATCCACACGGAAGACGACGAACAGGAAACACCAGGCAGGAACACGAACCAGAAGACAGGGGAACATCAAACAACGATCTGACAAAGGTGAGAGAACAGCGGTGAGTTTAAGAAGCGTGGTGAGATGAACTGCAGCTGGTGATTGTAATGATGAACAGCTGGAGTGGATCAGGTAATGACATACAGACACGCCCCTTGCACACGTGCACTCATACAACAACATAAACACAAGTCTAGAAGGAACCAGCGAATACATCTACCGTGACAAAAATGTGAACGGTACCCAACCCTACTGAATATACTAGCCTAGATTAATAAAGACATCACAAAGCCAGACAACTATTTCACCATTTATTTCCTCAAAATGAAATGCAGCCGAGAAAAACCAGACAACTAAACGGTCTGGATGATAGGCTGAAAATATTATCAGAATAGTTTCAATATACAAATAAAGAACCATAAAATAATTTCTTGCAAACATACATAATTAGTTGCACGCGGACGGAGAGTGGGAATCACCCGTCTGCTCAGTTCCCTCCGGCATTATATAATATCTTTTGCAGACCCATAGTCTACGTGTTTCTTCAGCAAACGCGAGGTCCGAGCTAAACAACTCTTTAGTGCTTAAAGGTAACTAAACCCCTGGTCAGAGCCTGACTCCACCCACTGGCAATATTTGAAAAATGCTGGAAAAGTGGGCAGAGCCTAGTGGAGGGGGGGTGTGCACCTGAGACGCATCTTTCTTTAGGCAAGGGTGTGGTTAACTGGTGGTTACTTACGTCACGAACAACCGCAACATCCAATAGGAAAATTAAACTGCAGTAGCCACCGTTCAACCTGAAGAGGGCAGCACTCAGACGTTTTTACACCATATATAGTAGAATTAAAACACTTTAAACCCAAATGTCACAATATTACTTGCATCAATGAACAGCAATAATAAAGCCCCAGTCGTACAGATCATTAACTAAAAAAAGTTGGTTTAGGGTTTAGTTACCCTTTAAGACTTTCTTCCTTCCAAAAGAAAAAGTAAACAGCACTGGAGCTAATATTCCGATAGTGCATGAATGTCGGGATATGTCACCCTCAAGAGCTGACTGTGTGTCACTTCCCGTAGATTTAATAAATTATTAATTTCTTAATGAGACAAACAACACCAAATAAGAAACAATTCACACTGAAGGCACAGAAGCTGACTAAGTTTGGTCCAGGCATCCTTTATAGTTTCCGTGGTACGCCGTCACGCAACATGGCACACCGTTCCACCAATGAGTGATTATACAGGTGCTTCAGATGCAATCACGCAGAGGCGTTCCCATAGCACCGCTACTTCCAACGCAGGGTGTGTTCCCTAAAAATGGAACAGCTTATAAATCATACTAAGTGATGTGTTTTGAAAATGTACACATTTTCTGTGATGGGTAGGTTTAGCGGTAGGTTTAGGGGATAGAATATACAGTTACAGTATAAAAATCATTATGTCTATGGAAAGTCTCCATAAAACATGGGAACCAAACGTGTGTGTGTGTGTGTGTGTGTTCTTGTATACATGGTATATGAGGACACAAATGTGTATAGTGGCATGGTAAATGAAACACTTCCTGTGTCCTCCTAAACTAAATGGCTTAAAAAACATATTAAACTGTGTTTTTTTAAATTCCAAAAATGCAGAAAGTTTTCTGTGATGGGTAGGTTTAGGGGTAGGGTTAGTGTAAGGGGATAGAATATACCGTTTTTACAGTATAATAATCATTATGTCTGGAGGGTCCTTGTAAACCACAAGTGTGTTTGTATGTGTGTGTGTGTGTGTGTGTGTTCATGCACTTTAGCTGCATCTGTATGGAAACACCAACTACTTGATAATGAACAATTTGCCATGAATATGCAGCACAAAATGTCTTTAAAATGGCAGGCAACTCAAATTTGACATACAGTCAGACACAGATAATCTTGTGTAAAACACCAGTGGTTTGGCCAACGCTGGGTTTGGCAGTTATATTATTTACCAAGGATAAGATGACATGAACATCTTCTCTTTTTCTTTGGCATTTAAGTAGGAATTATGATTAATGTCTATGCCTCTAGATATAAAAAAAATCCCTAATCCCTCAAGTGCATAAAAAAAAAAAACTAGAATAAAGACACTGTAAAACTTACTAACAATACCAGAACTTAAATCAATAGCCCAATTGCAAGGAACCTGATGCTTCAGATAAAATGTATTCTATCCACTATGCAGCAGTGAATGGATCAATCTGAAAACATGTCAGTAATAAGTTATCTTTCCAGGAAAATTACTATGTGTGTTAGGGGAGAAGTGTTGGGAAATTTCACACAAAAAAAGATACATAAATAAATAAAACAAACAAACACAGATTATTAATTGCTTTAAAATTGTAATCAGATAATGTTGCTCATTATTTAATGGAAAAAGAAATTGCATTATTAAAGTCAGTTATACTGCTTTTTAATCTAAAAAAAGGAATTTAATTACATGAACTAATAACTTTACACTTAACATTATTGGGAATCATTGGCAATGGTTCACAAATCTGCAGCATATGCACACTCAAAGCAAATAAAGGTGCCTTTTAAACAAGCATCTTTTCAACAACATGGCACAACAAAACATTATCTAAACCATAAGAATCTTCAGTTAAGTATGATAGTTTCACATATACTTTTCATATGAAACCATTTAAGCTCATTGCAATCTGTTTTAAAGTGCCTTGCTTAAAGGCACAATACAATTGCCCTTATGCCACTGCATTGTAGCACCAGTGAGTTCAGTTTTTGCCCCATGGTTAATTTTAATTGGATATTTTATACGACATGCACAGTTGAGCTACTTCATTTATCAACTGACACACAAAGATGTAATGGCATAATCCCTGGAAGACACCACTATCCAAGCCATGCACCCCACTCTGAAGCATGTATTCTCTCTCGAGGGGAGAGGGTTCCTTCTTGCCAGCATATTATTAGCAGGAGAAAGCTTTGTTTGAGGAAAGCAGAAGGGAGCTAGGCATTAGGAGAAGCGTGCTGATGTGGCTGTCATTGCTTCGTGGTGCTTGCAATGTCTGCATCTGGGAGCTTTCACAAAAATGTGCCCATGTAAATGGCAATGGGAGTGACAGGTCTAATGAAAATAGGACAACATGCATGGAAACAACCCAATGCTCACAGCATGTGCAAATCGGGGGGGGGGGGGGGGGGGGGGGGTTATCTGGTCGGGGGTGGGGGTGGGGGGGGGGGGGTAGTACGGACATCCCTGAAGGATGTGTTGATAGAGTTGCTTATGAGTGTGTGAAAAAGAAAGCCTGGGAGGACATTTTTTGAAGGGGACATATGGCTGATTCACTTAAATCCCACACACTGGTTTTTACACAGCGTGGGTGAGGCCTGAACTTGTCACTGCAGGAGCAACCCACAGTGGGAAGAGAGGAAAATCAATATTTGCTCTCGGCAACTATGTCTCCAGCCCATGCCTCCAGCATGTTCTGAAAGGACCTTTAGAGTCCTCCACTATCCTTAAGATCTTTCTAACACAGTGGCTGAAGGAGTGCAACTTATACCACCATAGTGTTGAGATACATTCCATTTTAATAGTTAAACTAATATTAGTCCATATTAAGTATTACTGTGTTTGAAAGCCAACATACATTTTAGGGGTAGGCAATATGACCCAAATCTTATATCACAAAACTATATAGCTTATTTATAATAAATTATTGATACCAGTTTTGATATATATTCAAAAGTTTGATATCATTTTGAAAAAAGGCTCACCAAGGCTGCATATATTTGACCAACAATACAGTAAAAACCGATATCAATACCATTTAAAAGAACAGTTTTGAATATTTTAAATTGTAATTTATTCCTGTGATGGCAAAGTTGAATTTTCAGCAACCATTACCTTTATTATTTATTATCGGTGCTCATTATTAATAATGGTTCTTATTCAGTGGCGGAGCCAGAGGGGGGTCCGGGGTGGCACTGGACACCCCTGACATGCGATTGGCCACCCCGGGTGCCACCCCAAAATTGTATTTGCTACTTGCAGTTGCTGATGCTGATTTTTTTTAAATTTAAATTACGTTCGCCGGCAGCGCGGCGCGCGCAGTTTTCAAACGGACGAGCAGAGGACGAGAGATGGTTGCAAGATACCGAACTTCACCGAATAAGAAAACATCATATTTGAAGTAAGCTTTTAAGGTTTAGCATCAGGGTGGTTTGCTCCCAATAGCCTACATTAGGCCTAATACAAGCATATACAGTACCTTGCCGTGTGTACGTTACAGTATACAAATGTTCTAGCTAATGTGAGGATAGGAGATCAAAACGCAGGCAAAGAAGAGCAGCAACAAGCGATATCATAATGCGATCACTATAGGACTATGAAGCTTTATGGGTGTAGGTTGTTGATGGACTCGATCTACTGTGTTTTGATCATCATTATGAATCTTATCTAGATGTAGTCTTTGATAAAAATGCGATTTTCTCAGCTTTTTGCTCATGTTGCTTTTTATGAAACTTGCCAACATTCAAGTGTTCATTAAAAAAAGACGCACGAAGCTAGAATAACATTATTTTTTTGATTTTGTTTTAAAAGCACAGGGTTTGTTCTTTCTTTTGGTATGTTCAGATATTCATACAACAAAATATTTTGGGGTGCCATGAAATTGTGAAAATTACCAAAACCACATTTTTTTTTTATACTGGCGAGAAAGAGTTAAATGTTGGTAATTGGATGATTATTAGAATATGAATATGATTGGAATCATATTTTAAATTTGTCATATTTTCGAACAGGGTCAATTAAACATGAAAAGAAAGGTAGAGATATCAGAGTTATTTTAAAATAAGCACAAACATAGTCCAGTCATTTTATGAAAAAAAGTTTGAACAAATTGCAACAGAAGCAAACTCAAATAATTTTGTATCCTCATTATGTCCTGAGTAAGGAAACAAAGTCCCTAAGAATCCCATTAGGGGAAAGTTTCGAAATCTGTTTCTGGGGATTCACTTTTTATTTTACTTACCTTTTGTCTTCTGCATTCTCCTTACCCTTGTCTCCTGTTCTTCCCTTAGACTCATCCCCCAGAAACAGTCGCACAGACCCAGCCCCAAACCCCATCTCTTAATAATTAAAAAAGGCTGGTTTCTAAAGTACTTCTTCCTGCCTCTATGTATTAATGCTCATGGGTAGCCTAAATGGGTTCCATTCAGACCTTAACATTAAGTATTTTACTGTTATGTGTCAACAAGATTCAACAAGACATTTTCACCTGGCTAGACCCAATGTTTAGAGCTGTTGTGGTATTTATGCAAATTACCACATACGTAATTAGATTATGCACCGTTTGCCCATCTTAACAAACAATTAAAAAAAAACTTGGAATACATTTTTTGTTTGTCTTGATGTAAGTAATCAACTCAGTAATTTTCATGGTGATATCTAAAGGTTAATCTTTTTACCCTATTCTCGTAAGAAAAAGAATGAATAGGCGTATGAACAGGCTGTATTTGTTTTTTTTTCTAAACTTTCCCTAATGGGATTCTTTGGGACTTTTTTTACCCTTATTCAGGACATATTGAGGATACAAAATCAGTTGAGTTTGCTTGTTGCAATTTGTTCAAGGTTGACCTCCATTTTGGCTTAAAATGACTGGACTAACAGGCAGATCAGGTGCAAACAGACCCCCCAGCCCTTGCATCAGCACTGGCTAGTCAGAGTCAGTGTGGTCAGACTTCAGAACCAGCAACAGGTCAGAGCATCTACCAGACACAGGCAGTCAATCACATACCCAATTCAGGAATTTAAGTTGAGATGATTTTGCCAGATTAAAAGGATAGTTCACCCAAAAATGAACACAAAAAAAATAATTATAAATTAAATAATTAGAATTAGAATTATTATAAATTATTATAAAGAAAGAATTATGTTGTATTTAATCTTCCCAGGATAAGATTTTATATTGATGGGCAATAAAATTGTTTAACTTTTTCAAGGACATGTCTGCTTGATGCCTGCTATATCTAATAAAAGATAAAATAAAATAAAAAAATGTAAATGTGAGTTTTTTTGTAAATAAATGCAGCAGTTCATAACAGACACATGCGGTATCTTATCTACTTGGTGGTTCAGCTTTGTTTTCTGCAAATATGTTGGATGTTCAACACTTATAGACACAAACAGAGTGACCCAATTCCTTCCACAAGCTTTTCCACTGTGTGTGTGTGTGTGTGTACTGTGTACCCCCGAAAGTAGCAGTGGCCACCCTCTGGCCACCCCATGTATAAAACTCTAGTTCCGCCACTGTTCTTATTATTATCAGTGTTAACATTATTTTTGTGGAAACTTTGATAAATAAAAAATTCAATGAACAGCATTTTTTAAATTTTGATAATAGCAACAAAAAAAAAATTCTGGGACACAAATCATGTGACACTGAAGACTGAAGTAATGATGCTGAAAATTCAGGAATAAAGCCTGTTTAGTACATGTACTGTAAACATATGTAAAGGGGACCTATTATGCCCCCTTTTACAAGATGTAAAATAAGTCTCTGATGTCCCCAGAATGTGCATGTGAAGTTTTAGCTTAAAATAACCCACAGTCATAATAGTTAATGGTAAACAAACTTGGCTTGTTGTCCTTGTAGTTCCCTTTCGTAGTCCCTACGAGTTACGTCAAGTTACGACGAAATGGGGGTTTCGCTTAGAAGCCTATCACCTTCGAGTATTAAAAAACGAGCCAATGGCAAAGAAATGCCATGGGTCTGCGGAATTAGCATAGCGTAGCTCCGCCCCACCTCGTATGTATATAAGGAAGTACGCTGGCAACATGCAGATATGTTTTTGCTTCAGAGCCAAGAGGTCCCCTTCACTCCTACATTCCTGCCTGCTGATCTGTGCAGTGGTCTGCATCCTAGTGTGTGTTTCTCCCTGGCCGCTTCAGCACAGGCTGCTGAGCGTCCTTTCACAAAAGAGCTTGCACGGGCACGTCATGATCGTTGTCTTGCGTGTTTGGGCTTAGAACACGCAAAGGCAGCTTTCATGGATGAGTCATGTTCTCACTGCGGGAACATGACCATCTCTGTGCTGAGATCGAGACTCCGTGACCTTATTAAAGGTAGAGTCCCCTCTGCCACACCCCGATATGTCCCCTCCACGAGAGGCGACACTTTGGCTGGTGGCTAGGGTGATCTGACGGTCACGGTGTGGAACACTGCCCTGACGATGGGACCTCGGGCCACACCCCCCTCACCAGCACAACAACCCGCGAGCACCTCGAGTGCAGCTACGGGGCCGTCTTCGGATGTGCCTTGTGTCTCATTCGGTGCTCCAGATGATGAGGCGATGTCGATCGCCGCATCACAAAACGAGCTGGAATTTTCTGTGGATGAGGATTCGGATGTGCTGCCGCCCTCCGTGGTTACAGCATTGTCCGAGTCCGACCCGGAACTAACAGCTATGCTATCCCAGGCCACCGCGAGTGTCAGGTTAGCGTGGTACCCTCCACCCTCTCCTGAACGCTCACGGTTGGATGATTGGTTCTTGGGAGCTGTTTCCCTCCTAGAGCAGGGCTGTCTCCCTCCACCCTGAAAGTACATCGCCGCACATCATGATGCAGTTGAGGGTAAGTCCATTGGGAAGCACGACCTGATCATCAGGTTCCTGAGAGGAGCGAGGATACTGATCATCAGGTTCCTGAGAGGAGCAAGGAGACTGAATCCTCCTCGCCCTCCTCTCGTTCCCTCTTGGGACCTCTCAGTGGAGCCTTTGCAATCAGTGAAGCTTAAGTTCCTGTCGATGAAGACAGCGCTTCTGATTGCATTGGCCTCCATTAAGAGGGTAGGGGACCTGCAGCCATTTTCCGTTGACGAAGCATGCCTGGAATTCGGGTCGGCTAACTCTCACTTGATCCTGAGACCCTGGCTTGGATATGTGCCCAAGGTTCCTACCACCCCATTTCGAGACCAGGTGGTGAACCTGCAAGCGCTGCCCTCGGAGGAGGCAGACCCAGCCTTGGCACTGCTCTGTCCAGTTTTTGCTCTCCATGCCTACGTAGACAGGACGCAGTGTTTCAGGACCTCAAACCAGCTCTTTGTCTGTCATGGTGGGAAGCTGAAGGGAAAGGCTCTCTCCAAGCAAAGGTTGTCTCACTGGATAGTGGAAGCCATTGCTTTGACATACCAGCAGCAAGGTCGACCGTGCTCCCTTGGTGTGAAGGCCCACTGCACTCGGAGTATGGCCTCCTCTTGGGCTCTAGCGTATGGTGCCTAGCTAACAGACATCTGCAGAGCTGCAGGCTGGGCGACACCTAACACATTCGCGAGATTCTATAATCTCTGAGTGGAGCCAGTGTCCTCTCGTGTACTCGCTTCAGCTAACTAGGTGACTAGTATGACCGGTAACTAGGATCCGCTCAGGTGTCTTCGCTTGCTCGCCATTCCACTCCACGGACTGGATACGTGCGATATTCTCCTCAGGTGAGTTTACCTGAGAAGCCCAGAGTTCCTCCAGCACTGTTGACGTCAACGCCAAGGTTATGCCTCCGGCAGCTTTCATAGTTGGCTAGGTGCCTCCATGTGCATGGTTCCCCCGCTGGGCGACCCCCACATGTGTATTTCCACTGTAAACCTCCTTGAGCATGGGTCTTTCCCTCGGCAAGCCACCTTGCCTCCCCTGAGTTGAAAGATTCCACCCTACAGGCAGGACATTCCAGTGTTCTTCCGTATGCAAACCGCTAGCGGGTCATATGTGTTTTCTTAAGACCTCCCTTTGGGCGGTCATGGTTTGCATATTTCCACTGAGATATGCTCCCCAGTATACCTTGGTATTCCTGTGTTAAGTTGGAGTCCTTCGTCCGTGCCAGTCTCATGACAGGGAGCTCACACTTACGCAGGGCATTGGAAGACAGCCGCGAGGTGGCGTGATTAGACTGGTACCCCCATTTCGTTTTCACTCGACGTAACTCGTAGTGACTCGTAGTGACCCTCTTCCTGAGTAGGGAGCGGAGACGTTACGTCTTCCTGCCACTTCCGCTGTTCCGCTGTTCCGCTGAGTTCAGTCTTGGCTCCTCAGCAGGAAACATATCTGCATGTTGCCAGCGTCCTTCCTTATATACCCACGAGGTGGGGAGGAGCTACGCTATGCAAATTCCGCAGACCCATGGCATTTCTTTGCCATTGGCTTGTTTTTTAATACTCGAAGGTGATAGGCTTCTAATCGAAACCCCCATTTCATCGTCACTCAACGTAACGTCTCCGTTCCCTACTCAGGGAATCATCAGTGAAAACAGGCAGAGACAATGGTTGCTTTAGTAACATTAGCCGTATAAAGTGCCAACAAGATCTTTCAAAAAGGCAATTTGGAAGGACTCACAACATATGATGTGTAATACTTACTTTATCTGGATCTGAAGTTTGCACACAAAGCATTGGTATTGACCCATCTTTCAGAATCTATCATTTTGAAAAATCCAGTGTTGAAAAGACTCTCGTTTGTGAAGCAGTCTGGCGCAAAATGATGGGCGCAAATGTATAAGACTTTAGTGATTTTCTTCTGGACTTTTCCTTCAAAAATTTAATTTAACCACACTGTCCTCAGTGACTCAGATCGTGGGAGACTATGGAGACTCTTATGTGCATTGGTACATCCCAAAACACAACACTTGTAATGCCTCTTTGGCACAGATATATTGTACAACTGCAGCTCCTACAGCGAGGATACAGAAATGGCGGACTCTGTGCTTCTCACTCAGGGCTGTGTCTGTGTTGATAGGGCAGATTGTCACTGGCTGTGGGCGGGGCTTCTCCCTACAATGACTTAATTATAGGGGGGTAATCTGATTCTGAATCAGCTTGTTTAAAGAGACTGCTTTTGATTCATGGGAATTATAAAAACAAAAGCGAGTGGATTTTTACCATTATAGGCTGGTTGTTCTCACAGACTTACCCCTTTTCCACCAAAAAAGAACTGGTTTGGAACTGGTGCTGGTTCAAAGTTGGTTCAGAGTTGGTTCAACTTGCGAACCTTCTCAGAACCGGTTTGTTTTTCTACTGACTAGAGCGCCCAGCGAACGACGTCGTTACGTCACTGTGTACGTCGCTATACGTCTTAGCTAGAAACGCTTGCAAGTACAACATTACTTTGGGATTATCTCTAACTCGTGTAGCAAGAAGGCTTTAAAAACAATTGAAATATGTAATAATAATAATAATAATAATAATATGTTTATTTTCTATAGTGCCTTTCAAGAACCCAAGGTCGCTTCACAATGTAATACAAAAAACAAATAGCAAACAGACAACAAGCGAACAAATACAAAGGCCATCTGCTTACGAGAGACAAAACAGATGGAAACAAGCATACACTGGTTTGCATGAAAAGAAGGAGATATTGCATTATTTATCAAAATATGCTATTATGATAAAGTATGTAGCAGATAGAGTTGGAAAAGTGCAGAACATAGAAAACAGTGATAAGGAAGATGATTTATTGGGCAAGCTTGAAGAAATGAGTTTTCAGATGTTTTTTGAAGGACCGGATGTTGTCGTTCGCACGAAGATTCGGGGGCAGCTTATTCCAGAGCGTAGGGCCAGCAACATTAAAAGCCCTTCCACCCACCGTGGAGAGTCTGACACGGGAAGATGTAAAAGATAGATGTCTTTTAATCTTTCCCTTTGATATGTAATCTTTTCTGATTAGTTATGTACCCCTGTCTTGTGTCTTTTTTTTTCTTTCCGTTTATTTTTTCTATATTGTGACTGTTTTCTTCTTTGCTTATGTAGGGTATGGACCAATCAGACACATACTAATTATTCATTATATACAAAGGTTTATGAAACTCCTCACACAGCCCAAATGAACAAACACAAGGGCAGAAACAGTGTCATGTTACAGGGCATGATAAGGAGATTTTACGACCTCCGAGGAATGTGGCCACATACTCAAGAGAGAGACTATGAAACAGAAACCCTCTTTAAAACAGACTTTGCTGCATTAATCATAGACTAACTGATCTATAAATGAACATGCATAAAACTGTGAAAGAAACAGTGTAAATGGTTTACTGTCTCGTGTACTATTAGGTATATATTATGGTATGTATCCTGGTATACAACCAACTAACGATCAATGTAACCTCACCTGTATCATGCCTCCTACCTAATTAATCCTCATTTAATGACTCACACTTTGATGTACATCACCTTCTTCTAGAATGCAGTGTGGATGTGTTATAGCTATCTGAGCATTAATGAAGGTATAATCATGCTAGGGACAAAGATCCGTAAATCAAATAAGAGCCACTTTCCCTCTCAGACATGTCACCTTTCTGATTGGTCGAGTTCAACCCTTAGGGGAGGATCTTTTCCAGGCCTTATTAGAGACAGTCCACATGTGACCTCCCTCTCTTAGTTCTTTCATCCAGCCGCAACACTGTTCTGGTGATTCTGGGGAACCCCCTCCCCCTCCACGGGGGCCCCAGGGCCCAGCAGGCCTCGATTCCAACCAGATATGGGCTCAGGCAGGAGAGAGATGACAATCTCACAAAGAACCAAGGACAATCTCAAGAGTTTTGGAACAAAGACTCCAACCAACAACGACTCCAATCACCCATCCTTCCGACTTCCTCACTTCTCCTGGGTGCTCAGCGTGGCCTCAACAGAGTCCCAGGCCTTGCCAAAACCAGCCATGCGTTCCTGGAGAAAGAGAACGCTCAACCAACTTCCACTTGACACTGCCGGAACCATCAACGACTTCAATTTTCAACAACTTCAAGAATTGTTCCCATTACAAATGCAAGTATTCAATTCAATGAAATGTGAAAATGAAATTCTGATGGTTCTTCTCATAGACCCTCTTCCGGTTTCCAGTTTCATCCTATCACTAACCTATTTATGTATTCATGTGTGTATGTTGTTTAGTTTATTTATATTCATATAAATATCTATATTTAGTTAATAAAACTTGTACATAATATGTATTTGGTTCTGTTTTTTTTGCAATACAAGTCACTTTACGATCACGGTTTTTGCTACTGGCTCAAAGTACTGTACAGGCGAAGAAATAATTATTCTTCTGTGGCCAGGGAAGATACCCTTTTCTTAGAATAAATTAATAATCAAAAGAGTTCGTTGGAAGAACTGATTAATTGATTGTAATATTATTTCAGCCACATCAAGTTAATCCAATTAACTGACCCAAATATTTATAATTAATAATAACAAGATATTATTGATTATTAATATTTCCAAAAAGCTGAGTTCCTTACACTTACATAATGTTTTCAATAAAAAAATAATAATAATAAAAAAAAGCTAGAAACGCTTGCGCCAACTTCAAGCATAACAATTACAATGGCGGACTACATAAAAACCTTATAAAAAATGAATTTTGCATAATAGTTCCCCTTTAATGATTCTGTGTTGGCGAATGGACACTGAAACTGCAGTCACTTCTGATTCTCCTTTTTTAATCTGAGAATTTAAGTGTTTAAGTGTTGTCTGCAGTTTGATTTGTTTTATGGATATTTATCTTTTTCAACAGGTTATCATGTGACAGACAGGACTTTTGATGCAAGATGCTTCATAGTGAGGGATGCAGTCAAAAGACAGGCACTGTCACAAGCGTAGCCCATCAAAAAAGGGCTGCTCAACAAAAACCCTTTTCTCTCTGGATAAATCGCTTCTAACACTTTGTGTAATTTTGTGATCATCTGAAATGGCTGATGGAACTTTCTGTTGTCTCCTACCACTTGAAAAGCACTGGCCCTTTATTCATACAGCATGATGACTGACTACTTCTTTTTTTTAAAGCGGGGATGTACCTTTGCTAAAAAAAAAAAAAAAAAAAACATTTTACTAATGCATTCCCTTATTTCCAGTATATTTTCTTGCTTAAATGGGTCATCGGATGCAAAATTTGTATATAAATGTGTCTTTGCAGTGTGTGGACACAACCACTGTTCAATGAAAAAAATCCATTCACTCCTTTTTTTATCCTCAAAAAGCCTAAACACTCTCAATAATCAATGTCATATTGCTCATGCTCCACCCACGATCGCTGACAGACTGTCCCGTATTAGCATATTTCTGCCCTCAGCCATTTGTATACTGTCTGCCAAGGCAAGTTGTCAAGGCAGCACTTTACATGCCTTGTGTCAACACCCCCATGGAAGAGAGGGGTGGGGTGAGCAGTTGCTCATTATCATTTAAAGAGACATGCACCGAAAAGGGTTGCTGTGAACAGAGCTGTTTTTGAGGAGGTAAAAAGGGTATTGTTTTACACAACTATTAAGGAATTTTAACCGAAGTATGTTACAAACTTTACATGAAGACCTTAAAGAATCATACCGACTTGTGGAAAATGGGCATCCGATGACCCCTTTAAAGGGTGGTTTGCCTTGGTTCCTGGGCTGCTATAGTATTGCTGACCACTGTTACTTCAATTTAAAGTATCAAGCAGCAGAATAAAAACAAAGGCAGGAAAGGTTAATATATTCAAATTTCTTACATTGTCCATTTTAAGGGGATTGTATGTGCGGGAGTATTCTCATCTCCTGCACTCACCTCTACGCCCCATTTGCATTAAAACACAATGGACTGTTAAACAGTTTCATTATTATACAAATGAAATTGGGTCCGCAACAAATTATCAGAATCCAGACAGTCCGGGACATACAATACCATTATGTTGAACAGTCTCAGTGGACTGTCTGTGTTTCATTCAGCTCTCAGTACAAGATTTTCAGTGCATTTGATCTGTTCTGTTTTCTTCTACAGAAGAATGTTATCATCATGAGGATAGAAGACAGTAAATCTATATTTAAACGACTGCTCTAAAGATGCCATAGTGTTGAGGGTATGGATATCCAAAAAAATAGTTAAAAGAATACCTGCTTCAGCTATTCAATAACATCAATTGAGAGGATCTTATTTGTGGTTTAAATCCTCACACCAGTAATTCCATGGCAGTTCCTCAAGAAATCTGATGGAATGTTCTTTGTTTTATGTCAGCAGAAATCTTAATGCTTCAGCTGTAAATCCTTAGAGCAACTCTAACAATTCTGGCTGACTCAATAAACCAATCCAGCACCTGCAACAACACAATCAACAGCAACAACATATCGTAATGAATTTATAAAATGATTGTGTAAAAGTTATTCATGTGAAATCACCACTATGGTGATTAGTGTTCTCTTGTGCTCTTACTCTTTTCCTTTTAAATTATTTTCTCCTGACTGGTGTCATAGTGTTACAATACAACATAATTGGTTGCACTGGGTACATGGGGAAGTCAATAATAACTTGCAGATTGCACTATATGTGGCAATATCATGTGTTCAGAAATAGTCAAATTAAAACCAATATTGTGGTATGCACCGTTGCTGGTGAACTTTTAAGCGCATCAATTTACAAAAAACTTTTTACATAAAAACAAACATTAAGGCACGTAATTAAAAGTTACACTGGGAATGACTATAAAGGCCTTATAGCTTTTACTTTAAACATCTTGATGTATTAACAGTCCTTACCTTTTAAATTTAAAGGGTGTTACATTTTATTAAATTAAATACAAATTGTTGCTATGGTTGTTTAGTTAAATTGAATTGACATTTATTCTAATGTATTTCTAACCACTATAATGGTAATGGTGGTAATAAATGTAACAGTAAGTGAAGAAGCTCTACAATGAGATGTTCTATTTTATGTGTACCAATGTTAGTCAATACACAAAATATAATCATACGCTAGGCATATCTATGAGGGATAGGCATTAAAGGAATAGTTCACTTAAAAATGAAGATTCTAAAGAAAGTTGTTTCAAACCTGTATGAATTTCTTTCTTCTGCTAAACACAAAAGAATATATTTTGATGTCGGTAACCAGACAGTTGATGGACCCTATTGACTTCCATAGCATTTACTACCTTTGTGTTCAGCAGAAAAAAGAATTTCATACAGGTTTGAAACAACTTGAGGGTGAGTAAATGATGGCAGAATTTTCATTGTTAGTGAACTATTCCTTTAATAATGACAAGGACACCTGCTGTGTCAGACACAGCAAGACAAACAAGGTCATATGGAAATAGCCTACATGTTTTAACCTCAAAGAGGCACTTTAAATTGATAGCAACATTATATATATATATATATATATATATATATATATATATATATATATATATATATACACTCATTATAGGCTTACCATAGTGAATCAGGGTAAGACAAAACTGTGTTTTGGAAGAAGGATTGATGATGTATTGACTCATTTAAATTTTGTTAAATCTGTCACTTTTTTCACAAAAAAGTGACGGTGTACTTCAATGAAACTTTCTGTTATTTTGAGAGGATGCAGAGGATTGAACTGTGCATTGAATTGAACATGCTTGATGGCCCTGCCTTTAAAAAGCAGATAGTTTGGTGCATGTTAACTGTAGTGGATGGAGTAGAGTAGTTATGTGGCCACAGGAGATTTACAAAGCGCTTCTGAGCTGTGTGCAGAGTTTTCAATATGCCCCTCAGAAATTACCGTGCAAGGACTGCCTTTAATTGTGTGTTTTAGTTCATCTTAAACTCCAGCTGAGAGCCTCTCCAGCACCCTCACTGCTCTAATTAGTGTACAGTGCATGATAATTTACTGTTAATCAAAAGAAACCATAAAATATTTTTCTCTCTCTTTCCTTTTGGTTTTCCTTCCATTTCCTTTCACATGTTTTATGTGGCAATGGATCACAAACACCATTTACTCGTGTTTGTTTTAGTGTGCATGTGAACTTAAAGAAAAAGAATTAGGTAAAATTGTACGTGCTATTGTTTGATTGGTTGATTATCATAAACAATGGTTTGTAGTGCAAATAGTTTTACCATTCGTTATTTTTGCAGTTATTTACCTTTGGTGGCTAATGAATTAGAAGTCTCGCACAGGAAATAAATTCCTTCCGTGTAAAAAAAACCCCAAAAAAACAAGGTAGATACCCAATTTAAACTATTGCTTTTTGAATGTTCAATGTTGAATGTTCATTCTGTCCCAACAATAGTGTTGGTGTTTGCTCTTGTAGAAAGTCACAGCAGCTGGCATTTTGGTATGACAGTCCTCCTAATCATACCCAAGCTGGCATCAGAGGCCTGTCATCTCCTTATGCAGCACAGACACAGCTGGCAGCACCTATCAGAGAGGAAAAGCATATGAATTACTTGATTGCTTACTGCTGTTAGCCAAACGGAAGCGGTTCCATTAATTCATATTTCGCCTCCTCACTTAGTACTCTGCTATGGTTAAATACCACTTCTCTGCATGTCGATGGTTGCCAGTACTCACCCTGTAATCTAATATAAGAGCCAATGTGCCGCCTGTCTCCACTGGTCAATCGGGATGAAAACTGCTCTGCACTCAAGAATATAAGCGCTCTGAAAGCACATTTGGTGGAAATTATGCCCAGTGCATTGCTGTAAAGTGAGTTGATGATGCAAAAAGTCTGTTCCAGTGAGGTGACATTAGGCTTCAGACTGCTAAAATGGGCTAATCTAAAGTTTGGTTGCGTCAGATATCATCTCATGAGGTGGCGTTAGTTAGATTACATCTATGGCCAGCAGCCATATCACCCTGTAGCCCAAGACTGGTTGCCCACTGAAGCTGAGCAGGGCTGAGCCTGGTTAGTACCTGGATGAGAGACCTGGCATCTCACGGCATCCTGGCCAAATTTGCTCCATGGCCTCCTAATCATCCCAATATACTGATTGGCTTCATCACTGTCTCCTCTCCACCAGTAAGCTTGTGTGTGGGCGGCGTTCTGGCGCAATATGGCTGCTGACGCATCATCCAGGTGGATGCTGCAAATTGGTTGTGGTTGAGGAGCCCTTCCATGTTAAGCGCTTTGAGTACCCAGAAAAGCGCTATATAAATGTAACGATTATTATTAATTATTATTACATCTGTAGAGTGTGCTCCATTGTTTCCTCTCCCTGCAAATGCAAAGTCAATTTTATTTATATAGCATACACCAGTGCTTTAAGTGGCCCAAAAGAGGTGCCGGTACTCTATTATTAATTATTTTATTTTATTTTTTTTGCTGACTCCCCTCCTCCCCTGAGGTAACAACAACTATATTGAAGGGGTTTTATATATATATATATATTTTCAGTCAACAGACGACCTTATAAAAATAATTTAATTGTGAATTTACTTGAGCTAGAAAGAGCTACTGAACATAAATAAAATGTGCAAAAGGGTATTGAAAACATTTTGAACAAAATGTAGGCTACATAAAATAAATTATAAAACATAATAACATAATAACCATAGAACAGTAGAACATAAACATGAGTCTTGCTATGGTTCATTCATTTCTTTACCCGTTTCACACACCCTCTCCGGACCACGTTTGTCACGGTGTATGAATTCATTGTCTCTCTCTCGTCTTGCGTGCTGTTGTGTGTGTGTGCGTTAATTGTGGGATAAGTTGGGATGAGTTCGCTTAGAGAAGCATCACGCGAATGGACCAACAGGAAGAGAGCATCGCCAACACAGGTCGGGCGGTCCAAGCGCTTGTGACGCCGGTGTCCGAGCTCACCCAACAACTACAACATCTGAGAGTTCCCACTGCGCCACCCACACCGCCCGTTCAACCCGTACCACCAGAGCGGCATCATCAACGCGAGCCACGCCTACCTACCCCTGAAGGATACTCAGGTGAACCCGAGTTTTGCAGAGCATTTTTGACCCGATGTTCAATGCATTTTTCATTACAGCCGCTGACGTTCTCCCAAGAACAAACTAAAGTGGCGTTCGTTCTAACGTTACTGTCTGGCAAGGCGGCTCTTTGGGGAACGGCGGTGTGGGAAAATCAAGATCCATGCTGCACCTCGTTCCAGGCACTCTCCGACGCAATGAGAAAGGTTTTCGATCGTGCGGTGGCGGGTAGGGAGGCGGCCAGACTACTCGCCGATCTGTGTCGGAATATTCCATCCAGTTCCGCACCCTGGCCGCAGAGTGCCGATGGAGCGAGGAGGCGCAGTGGGACCGTTTCCTGCATGGGTTGGCTGACCGTGTCCAGAGGGAGATTTACATGCTGGACCTTCCTCAGACATTGAACGGACTCATCGAGCTAGCGCTGAGAGTCGATGCACGGCTGAGCAGGATGGGTCGGTTTCAGCAGGATCATCAGTATCGCAGCACGGAGGATTCCCGGGTCGGCAGCAGGGACACGGTCAGCCCCATCCCCGATTCCGAGCCCATGCAGGTGGGTAGAGCTCGGCTTTCCCGGGAGGAGCGCGAGAGGCGGAGATCCCAGGGGCTTTGCCTATACTGTGGGAAGGCGGGCCATTTCATTCATGCCTGCCCAGTAAAAGATCAAGCCCGGTAGTAACTTTGAGGCTACTATCGGGTGGGATCTCCGCCGAGAAGACCTCATCACCATCATCATCTACCCTCCTCCCGGTAATACTAAGGTGGGCAACCTGCACACACGACACCAAGGCATTACTGGACTCTGGGGCGGAGGGTAATTTTATGGATTTTGGACTGGCTAAAAAACTTTCTATTCCCATTCTCCACTTGAGCACCAGATCTCCGTTAATGCCCTAAACGGCCAACTCCTCCCCGACATTTCTCACATTACTGAATCCATCACTCTCATCACATCCGGCAATCACATTGAGACTATAAAATTTCTCCTCATGGACTCACCACTCGCACCATTTGTACTTGGTCATCCGTGGCTCACCTTGCACAATCCCAGAGTCGATTGGGGCCACAATTCAGTGTCTTCATGGAGTAATAAGTGTCATGAGTCACGTATCTGCGTGTTCGTCTGTACCTGTTTCTGTGTTCCAGGAGGAGGCAGTGAATTTGTCTAACGTGCCCGAGGAGTACCAGCACCTGAGAGAAGTGTTCAGTAAGTCTCGAGCTGCTTCTCTTCCTCCTCATCGTCCCTATGACTGTGCTATAGACTTAGAGCCTGGTAAGTCTCCGCCTAAGGGCAAATTATATTCGCTTTCTTTTCCAGAGAGGGAGGCTATGGAGAAATATATTTCTGATTCTCTAGCATCCAGATTCATTCGCCCTTCTTCATCTCCAGCGGGGGCGGGGTTCTTTTTTGTGGGGAAGAAGGATGGGTCTCTGCGACCGTGTATTGATTACCGAGGGCTGAACAACAACACGGTAAAGAATACTTATCCTTTGCCGTTGATGTCTTCAGCCTTCGAGCGATTGCAGGGAGCATCCATCTTCACAAAATTGGATTTACGTAACGCTTATCATTTGGTCCGCATAAGGAAGGGTGATGAATGGAAGACCGCGTTTAATACCCCTAGGGGGCACTTTGAATATTTGGTTATGCCGTTCGGGCTGTCCAACTCCCCAGCGGTCTTCCAAGCACTCGTCAATGACGTGCTGAGAGATATGGTCGACCAATTCATATATGTTTACCTGGATGACATATTGATTTTTTCATCTTCTCTCCAGGAACACGTTCAGCACGTCAGACGAGTGCTTCAGAGGTTACTAGAGAATGGGCTTTTTGTCAAGGCGGAGAAATGCGTTTTTCATGCACAGTCTGTTCCTTTCCTAGGGTTCATCGTCTCGTCTGAGGGAATGCGTATGGATCCTGACAAGGTTAAGGCTGTGATTGATTGGCCTAGTCCAGATTCCCGTAAGGTGTCGTAAGAGGTTTCTGGGATTTGCCAATTTCTATCTGCGTTTTATTCGCAACTTCAGCCAACTAGCCGCGCCTCTGACTGCCTTGACCTCCCCCAGAACGACGTTCAGGTGGTCCGATACAGCCGAGGCTGTGTTCGCCAAACTTAAGAGCCGCTTTGTTTCGGCTCCCATCCTCGTTACCCCTGATCCTTCACGTCAGTTCGTGGTGGAGGTCGACGCGTCAGAGGTGGGGGTAGGAGCAGTTCTTTCCCAACGTTCTTCCACAGACGACAGGATGCACCCCTGCGCATTTTTATCCCATCGCTTATCACCTGCCGAGCGTAATTATGACATTGGTAACAGAGAGTTGTTGGCAGTCAAGTTAGCGCTGGAAGAATGGCGTCTCTGGTTAGAAGGCTCAGGGGTACCTTTTATCGTATGGACTGATCATAAGAATCTGGAATATATCAGAATCGCCAAAAGACTCAACTCTAGGCAGGCTCGGTGGGCACTTTTTTTCGGACGTTTTGACTTTTCTCTCTCGTACCGCCCGGGTTCCAAAAACATCAAACCCGATTCTTTATCTCGTATTTTTGACCAATCCGAACGCCCGTCTACTCCCAAGTGTATTTTACCTGAGACATTAGTGATCTCCACTCTCAGATGGGAGGTCGAGTCGAAGGTCATGAAGGCCTTAGAAGGGGTAACGCCTCCGCCTGATTGCCCACCGAATCGGTTGTTTGTGCCAGAGGAGTGTCGGTCCAACGTTATTCAGTGGGGGCATTGTTCCAGTGTGGCTTGTCATCCAGGAGTTAATCGCACCAGTTATTTGGTCAGGCAACGATTCTGGTGGCCACTTATGGCTCGTGACATCCGCAGTTTTGTTTTGGCTTGCTCTGTTTGTGCCATTGGTAAATCTTCCAATCGACCCCCAGATGGGTTACTCCAACCGCTGTCTGTCCCTTCGAGACCCTGGTCCCACATCGCACTAGATTTTATTACCGCCCTCCCGCCCTCCCAGGGCAAGACGGTCGTTTTGACTGTCGTGGACCGGTTCTCGAAGGCGGCTCATTTTATTCCCTTGCCCAAATTACCCTCTGCCAAGGAGACAGCGGTAACTGTCATTGATCATGTCTTTCGCTTACATGGCCTTCCGATAGACATGGTTTCTGACAGGGGTCCCCAATTTGTGTCCAAATTTTGGCAAGAATTTTGTAAGTTACTGGGAGCGACTGTCAGTCTTTCTTCGGGGTTCCATCCCCAAAGCAATGGTCAAACTGAGAGAGCCAACCAAGATCTGGAGAGAGTGTTGCGATGTTTGGTTTCCAAGAATCCTTCCTCCTGGTGTCAACAATTGTCTATGGTGGAGTACGCCCACAATTCGTTACCAGTGTCATCCACGGGCCTCACTCCGTTTGAATGTAGTTTAGGTTACCAGCCACCAGTTTTTGCCAGTACGGAATCCGAGGTCGCGGTCCCCTCCGCCCACGCCTTCGTCCAGAGGTGCCGCCACACTTGGATGAGAGCCCGTGAGACTCTTCTCCAAGTGAGGCCGCGCACTAAGGCTAAGGCCGATCGCCACCGGTCGAAGCCTCCCGTATACGTCGTGGGTCAAAGAGTGTGGCTTTCTACTAAGAATATTCCTCTCCGATCCGTATCTAATAAACTTGCTCCCAAATTTATCGGCCCGTTTCCTGTCACCAAGATCATTAGTCCGGTGGCAGTCCGACTCAAACTTCCTCCTGCGTACAGGAGAATTCATCCCGCCTTACATGTGTCTAAGATTAAACCTGTGTTTCATGCACGCATAAATCCGCCAGTCCCGGTTCCTCCCCCGCCGCATCTCGTAGATGGGGAACCAACTTATTCGGTTAACCGTATTCTGGACTCGAGACGGAGGGGACGCGGATTTCAGTACCTGGTGGACTGGGAAGGTTACGGTCCGGAGGAGAGAAGTTGGGTTCCTGCTAGAGACATTCTGGATCACTCCCTTATCGATGATTACAATCGACAGGTAAGGCCGTCTGGGAATGCCAGGAGGCGTTCTTAGAGGAGGGGGTACTGTCACGGTGTATGAATTCATTGTCTCTCTCTCGTCTTGCGTGCTGTTGTGTGTGTGTGCGTTAATTGTGGGCGCGGTCACTGATCAGCGATGATCAGCAGCGCCAGCTGGCTTCAATCAGTTTTTTCCTTTATATGTTCAGTAACTGGTGTCTTATGTTGTCAGATCGTTGTTCTTCCCGGTGTGTTCCTGTTCCTGAGCTGTTCTTCCTCCTGTGGATTTCCCTTGTGTCGTCGTCATGTTTCTTCGAGTTTCCCTTGCACTTCCACGGATTACTGAGTACCTCAGTGGAGATTCATCACAGGACTGAGCACCTCACTGGAGATTCATCACTGGACTGGAAGCACCTTACTGGAGATTCTTCACTGGTTGTCCACCGAGGTCCCTGTGTCACCCACCATCTGCGCTGGTGTCCGTCCGATCCACCATTCTGACCAGCTGTGTTGTTTCCCTTGTTGTGTGCCTGACCGTGTTGTTCATATACTTACCTATACAAATAAAGCGTTTTTGCTATTGCATCCTTCTCCAGCTTTTGTCACAACGTTGAGTTGACACCATGATTGACACATGGACACTTATAATCGGATTGACGGCTGGATCGGACTATAAAACCCTCATGTAAACACCTTAATCGATCCGATTGAGCTCGATCCGAATGACATTTCGATCGGATTGAAAGGGGTGGTTTATCCCTTATGTAATCCGATCGAGAGAACATGTAAACACTTGATTGAAAACCGAAACTGAAAGGACTGCACATGTGCAATGACGTTAAATAAACATAATGAGTATAACGCGCGGAACGAGCTGTTTTTCCTGTTGAATAAAGTGTCATATTAATAAGCTTCCCGTCATTCTAAAATTCTCATTTTAATCGCGCATATGTGAAGTGAAGCAGGACAACGTCCCACCAGTCCTTGTTGTGGATTCTCATCCACAGATGCCTGGTTTTGGCCGCGGGGAGGGGCATTTTTACTTCGTGATCAGCACGGCAAAACGGTTAATATGCTCTAAATTATGACCAGAGATGAATTAATATTACGTCTGCAGTTTAAAACAAATAAAGAACCAATGGAGGAGAATATTTATGCGCGAACAGCGGGAAACTCATGTCAAACTCATTGTGCATGTCAAAAAATCAGATCCGATTTGAAACTTGTGACATATAAACGCGCACATCAAACCGATTACTTTATTTATCATTCATGTAAACACCTTGTTCAGATTCATCAATCGTATTGATTTCATTCCGATTGTGTCCATGTAAACGTAGCTACTGACAGCGACAAAAGCGACGCATGCTCTTTTCACTTGTAAAACTCAAGGGTGTATGGGTAATGTAGTCTCTGCTCTCGGTGGGACGAATTAGGAAGCGTGCATTGTGAAGGGCGCTCTGAAAAGCGACAGCGCAGCCAAAGGATTAAAACAGATGTGCAAATGAGCGTACCGGTACGCTAAAAGCACGTTCTGGGCGCACGGAGAGGTGGCGGTACGCTCAAGAGCTATATTTGGAAGTGGCTGTACTGAGTACCGGCGCGTACCGGCCCACTTAAAGCACTGGCATACACTGTAAAGAGTTTACTGTAAAATGTACAGCAACTTACTGGCAATTTTGGTTGCCAGTAAGCCTGTAAATTTACAAGATTACCTTTAATCATCAACTACTGTAAAAGCAACTGTATCTTATCAACTGTAAAAATACAGCACAACTGTAAAAGCAGCAAAACGAGCAGTTGTGAATGTACAGTCCTTTACTGTAATCTTTACAGTATAAATAAAAACCTGTGTAAACTCATTTCATTTGAGGACACCGATTATCTTAAATTGGTCAATTACGATTTCATATTTATACTGTGATCTAATTTCATATGAGTCCACTAAAAAAATTATGTTTCTAAAAAATAAAATTAATTTAAATTTAACTCAGTCCTCTTGCATATAATTGTTAACAACAGTACACATGCAGGAGATGAAAAACTTAACAAAAAGATCATCAATGCATCAACAACTACACAGTCACTGTCTTTAAATAAAGCAACATGCAGCATATCATCAATGTTTCTCTGCTCATCCTGAACCAGTGGCGGAACTAGAGTTTTATACATGGGGTGGCCAGAGGGTGGCCACTGCTACTTTCGGGGGTACACAGTACACACACACACACACACAGTGGAAAAGCTTGTGGAAGGAATTGGGTCACTCTGTTTGTGTCTATAAGTGTTGAACATCCAACATATTTGCAGAAAACAAAGCTGAACCACCAAGTAGATAAGATACCGCATGTGTCTGTTATGAACTGCTGCATTTATTTACAAAAAAACTCACATTTACATTTTTTTATTTTATTTTATCTTTTATTAGATATAGCAGGCATCAAGCAGACATGTCCTTGAAAAAGTTAAACAATTTTATTGCCCATCAATATAAAATCTTATCCTGGGAAGATTAAATACAACATAATTCTTTCTTTATAATAATTTATAATAATTCTAATTCTAATTATTTAATTTATAATTATTTTTTTTGTGTTCATTTTTGGGTGAACTATCCTTTTAATCTGGCAAAATCATCTCAACTTAAATTCCTGAATTGGGTATGTGATTGACTGCCTGTGTCTGGTAGATGCTCTGACCTGTTGCTGGTTCTGAAGTCTGACCACACTGACTCTGACTAGCCAGTGCTGATGCAAGGGCTGGGGGGTCTGTTTGCACCTGATCTGCCTGTTAGTCCAGTCATTTTAAGCCAAAATGGAGGTCAACCTTGAACAAATTGCAACAAGCAAACTCAACTGATTTTGTATCCTCAATATGTCCTGAATAAGGGAAAAAAAAGTCCCAAAGAATCCCATTAGGGAAAGTTTAGAAAAAAAACAAATATAGCCTGTTCATACGCCTATTCATTCTTTTTCTTACGAGAATAGGGTAAAAAGATTAACCTTTAGATATCACCATGAAAATTACTGAGTTGATTACTTACATCAAGACAAACAAAAAATGTATTCCAAGTTTTTTTTTAATTGTTTGTTAAGATGGGCAAACGGTGCATAATCTAATTACGTATGTGGTAATTTGCATAAATACCACAACAGCTCTAAACATTGGGTCTAGCCAGGTGAAAATGTCTTGTTGAATCTTGTTGACACATAACAGTAAAATACTTAATGTTAAGGTCTGAATGGAACCCATTTAGGCTACCCATGAGCATTAATACATAGAGGCAGGAAGAAGTACTTTAGAAACCAGCCTTTTTTAATTATTAAGAGATGGGGTTTGGGGCTGGGTCTGTGCGACTGTTTCTGGGGGATGAGTCTAAGGGAAGAACAGGAGACAAGGGTAAGGAGAATGCAGAAGACAAAAGGTAAGTAAAATAAAAAGTGAATCCCCAGAAACAGATTTCGAAACTTTCCCCTAATGGGATTCTTAGGGACTTTGTTTCCTTACTCAGGACATAATGAGGATACAAAATTATTTGAGTTTGCTTCTGTTGCAATTTGTTCAAACTTTTTTTCATAAAATGACTGGACTATGTTTGTGCTTATTTTAAAATAACTCTGATATCTCTACCTTTCTTTTCATGTTTAATTGACCCTGTTCGAAAATATGACAAATTTAAAATATGATTCCAATCATATTCATATTCTAATAATCATCCAATTACCAACATTTAACTCTTTCTCGCCAGTATAAAAAAAAAATGTGGTTTTGGTAATTTTCACAATTTCATGGCACCCCAAAATATTTTGTTGTATGAATATCTGAACATACCAAAAGAAAGAACAAACCCTGTGCTTTTAAAACAAGATCAAAAAAATAATGTTATTCTAGCTTCGTGCGTCTTTTTTTAATGAACACTTGAATGTTGGCAAGTTTCATAAAAAGCAACATGAGCAAAAAGCTGAGAAAATCGCATTTTTATCAAAGACTACATCTAGATAAGATTCATAATGATGATCAAAACACAGTAGATCGAGTCCATCAACAACCTACACCCATAAAGCTTCATAGTCCTATAGTGATCGCATTATGATATCGCTTGTTGCTGCTCTTCTTTGCCTGCGTTTTGATCTCCTATCCTCACATTAGCTAGAACATTTGTATACTGTAACGTACACACGGCAAGGTACTGTATATGCTTGTATTAGGCCTAATGTAGGCTATTGGGAGCAAACCACCCTGATGCTAAACCTTAAAAGCTTACTTCAAATATGATGTTTTCTTATTCGGTGAAGTTCGGTATCTTGCAACCATCTCTCGTCCTCTGCTCGTCCGTTTGAAAACTGCGCGCGCCGCGCTGCCGGCGAACGTAATTTAAATTTAAAAAAAATCAGCATCAGCAACTGCAAGTAGCAAATACAATTTTGGGGTGGCACCCGGGGTGGCCAATCGCATGTCAGGGGTGTCCAGTGCCACCCCGGACCCCCCTCTGGCTCCGCCACTGGATATGCTGCATTTTGCTTTATTTAAAGGCAGTGACTATGTAGTTGCTGATGCATTGATACATTGATTTATATAAATTGATTTTTCAAGTTAACTCATTTATGTCTTTTTCTTAGTGGACTCAAATGAAATAAGCTCACAGTATAACTATTTAATGGCAATTGACCAATCAATTCCATCAAATGAAATAAGTTATCTCAGGTTTTAATTCAGTACATTATTAATAACAGTAACATACTGTAAAGATTTCATTGAAGAACTGTAAATTCACAGCTGCTCTTGTTTTGCTGCTTTTACATGTGTGCTGTATAATTATACAGTATAATTGTAGTTTTACAGTACTCTTGTACATTTACTGGCTTACTGGGAACCAAAATTGCCAATAAGTTGCTGTAAATTTTACAGCAATTTGTTAGAGTGGAGAATCTGACCAAAGTGCTGAATAGAGTAAGGGAAATTCAATAGAAAACAGAATAAAACTAAATAAAGGATAGACAATAAAACAAAACTAAAATTAAATTAAAACGCCTGGGAGAAGAGATACGCTTTCAACCTCTTTTTAAAAATGATAATAGAAGGTGGAAGACATTTGCGGCAGTTGATTCCATAAACGAGGGGGCAGCGACTGAAAACGCTGTATCACCCTTAGTTTTTAAACGAGATCGAGGGACATACAATAGAAACCTGTCAGAAGATCTTAAAAATCTGCTAGAAAAAAAGGAGCTTGATCATTAAGAGCTTTAAAAACAAACAACAGAATATTGAACTGGATCCTAAAATGGACCGGGAGCAAATGGTGCGATGCTTAAATTGGGGTGACATGGTCATATTTCTTTGGCCTAGTCAACAGCCTTGCAGCTGCATTTTGAATCATCTGGAGGCGAGCAAGAGATGAGGAAGATCCAAATACAATGAATTACAGTAGTCTAAACGCATGTTATAAAAGCATGAATTACCTTCTCCAAATTTTGGAAAGACAAAAATGTTTTAAGTTTAGAAATAGAAAAAGCTCATTTATGAGACCACCTCTCAATCTCGGGGGACCAAAAACAATTGTTTCCTTTTTGTCCTGATTAACGTTGTCCTGGTGAACATTATTTGTTAAACATTTCTTAACATTGCCAAGACAGTCCAACAATGGTTGAATGGAGTCACCAGCTTTCAATAAAATTTGCAACTCGGTATCATCAGCATATAAATGAAAAGAGACATTGTGCCCCCTAATAATATTCCCCAACGAACGCATATATATATATGCTACAGAGAAGCGGGCCCAGAATGGAGCCCTGAGGTACACCGCTAATAATAGGGGCAGAAAATGAGGAAAACTTACCCTGCGCTACAGAAAAGGACCTGTCTCTAAGATAGAGTTGAAACATTTTAAGGCGGTACTCTTGATACCAATCAAATGTTCTAAACACCAAAGAAGTACATCATGATCTAGAGCAGGGATCTCAAACCCAGCTCATGGAGAGCTACTGTCCAGCATTTTTACCAGCATTAACCGCAATTCAAATATCACTGGATACCTTTAGCAAAGCAGACTCTATGCTATGATAAGCAGTAAAACCAGATTGGAAAGGTTCCAATAATTTGGCTGAATTTAAAAACAAGATCAATTGAGACTGCACAACTTTCTCTAACAGCTTTGACAAGAATGATAGCTTAGAAACGGGCCAATAATTATTAAAACAACCTTCATTCAAACCACATTTCTTAAGCATTTACATTTATTCATTTAGCTGACGCTTTTATCCAAAGCGACTTACAACTGCTATATATGTCAGAGGTCGCACGCCTCTGGAGCAACTAGGGGTTAAGTGTCTTGCTCAGGGACACATTGGTGTCTCACAGTGAATACGAACCCGGGTCTTCTCACACCAAAGGCATGTGTCTTATCCATTGTGCCATCACCCCCCCTTAAGCAAAGGTTGAACAAAAGAGTTTAATTAGTCAATCAAAAAGATTCACAAACTGGCATGCCAGTGCAAAATCCAATGGAAGGTGAGCATCACTAAGCCCTACAAAATGATATGTATCAAAAATTATAGGTTGATCCTGTTGTAGAGCAAGAAAATCCACAGCCAGGCACTCACATAGTTAGAAAGGTAAAAAGTCTTTAAGACAGGGCTACATCTTTAAACAAACACCATGCTTATCAGCCCAAACAGGCCTTCGTCAGGGGCTTGGGCTGATATGCGTTGGTGTTTTTCAAGATGTAGCCCTGTTTTACAATAAAGGCTTTTTACCTGTCTAACTATCCTATACCTGTCTACACACCCAAAAAGGAAGACAATACCACCGCAATTTCCATTTCATGCCGACTTTAACATGTTAACTGCATTAGTTAACATATACTTAGAATGAAAATTACGCCTGAATAATTTATTAACCTAAATAATGTTAATTTCAACATGTGGGCTATTAATACATTATTAAAATAAACAATATTATTTAATGTACCTGTGCTAACAAACTAACTATGAACAGTTGTATTTTTATTAACTAAAGTTAACAAAGATTAAAGGGGTGGTTTACTGCTTTTTATCTTTGCATGATTGTGTTTATGGGGTGCAAAATAACATGTCTAAGTGTGTTTTTTTTAAAAAAAGCCTTATTTTTCATAAATTTCACCTTTATTGTAAGCCGCTTTCTTCTCTGTCATTTGAACGACCGGTTGACTTCCTGATTCCATGAAACCACTCCCTCAGAAACAGGCAATGGGCTCAGATTGGTTAGTTGGGTCGGTGTGTTGTAATTGGCTAAACTGCGTAGTGCACGTAGTCCGGAAACTTCACGCCCATTACCTTTACAGGCGAAAGCTGCATGTGCTCCGGTCAAATGTAATAGTCTCAATAGCCTACTGCCGTATCAGTTTGAGCCAGAATCAGACCCAGAAAGAGGCAATGAAGAGAGTCAAGCAGAACCTCCCCATGGCTCTTACAAAACGTTTCTGAATGGTACATTTTATTATTATTATTATTATTCTATTCTTTTCTATTCTACTATTATTATATAAGAATTTCGATATGCTGTTACTTGAAAATGCTACTGCTGCTTATAGCTATTGAGATACGTTTTTTCTCCGGATTAAACATTTAATATAACTGAATAAATGACAGAGTAATACCGTTTTTTAAAGTTATTGCTTTATCGATATAATGAACAACCGTTTATCTATTCACAAAACTTAGTTTACGCAGTATATCGTTTTCTTTAGGTGTACACGTTTGTCTTACACACACAAAATAGCATCGAACTAACTGCCTACTATAAACAAACAGCGTTGGCATTGGTTTACGTTCTTGATCAAATCGAAAAATTACGTCATAAAGTATTCATGGAAAATACATTTACAAAATTAGTACATAATTACAAATTCAGGTCCAAAATGTTTGTACGCGTTTCTCATAGACACACGAAATAGCATAACTAAGTGGGTACTAAAGCCAGCGCTGGCATTTATTTACGTACTTGATAAAACTAAAACATTACGTCTGAAATTATACATGCAAATACATTTAAAATGATTAAGTCTTACTTACAGCTTGTGGCCCAACAACTGCTGCCTCTGGTTTTAAAGTTGGAACTGCTTCATGCTTTAGGAACAGTTGAATCCGGCATTGAATGTGTGGATATTCTGGAAGCTGTCTTCCGTAAAATGCGCAGCACAGAGAGCTAAATTACGATTGTAATTTTCAGGAACATAATCAAACATAAATTGTAGCCATATTTGACGAACTACAGCGTCCGTAGGAAGCCCGAACACAGAAGACCTGACAGCTGGGTGAAAATAACACACTTTTGACTGCATGGCTACTGCTCTCCACTATAACTCTTCCTCTTCAAATTTAAAATGAAGTGAAATCGCAATCAACCACCCCTTTAAAAGAGTTACATTTTTTTTAGAACCTCGATGAATATAATCATCACCACAATGACAGCATCATACTTAAACTTACTTAAGGTGTCCCTGACTATTAGCATTATGTAAAGAGAGTGCACTGGGAGCAGTGAGCCCATGCGGTGAGCCTGTGAGACCCTGATGAGTGGTTTCCTCGTCCATCACACAGACGCTTTGTGTCATTGGCTCTCAACAGTGGCCAATCTGCTTGTAATTACTGTCTTCTGCTGCAAGGATCTTTTCCTGCTTCACCATGGCTAAACTGATAAGTAATCTAAGAGCTAAGTTTGATTAGTGGAGTAATTTGAAAAGAAATGATCACACATTATTGAGTACAACAGCTGTATAGAGAATTTACCCTGGGGACCTAGCTTCAAAAAAAGACACCAAATACGCAGAGACATGTCCATCATGTGACTCATAGGTAATGTCTCAAGAAGAGTGACGCCATTGGGCCATTATTTTATTCACGAGAGGGCAGCTCCTGGTGCAAACATTACAAAATTACTCCACTTGATCCCACCAGAGCGGCTGCATTAAAAATAAAACCAATCGGGGAGTGAGCCATTCTCCTAGCAGCTTTATGCAATATCTGCAAGACCACAATGCCAGATTAATTCAGTCCCCATACATCTACTCCTCCAAGCTTGATTGATTCTGTTAGCTGCTCATGGAAGGGATGGCGACAGAAAATCACAATGTCATTTCTTAATCTATATCTTTTGGCCGAGCTTCATCTGATATTATGTCATTATAATAGTCAACTGTTGTGCTGTGCCACATACAGCATCCCTTCTAGTTTATTATGATTTTGTGAGATGTAGTAAACATTTAATGGAAGCTTACAATGCTTTATAGTGCTGTATGCTGTTTCTCAGGGCCTGCATGCCAAAGTTAAACAGACTGGAAAATAAGAAATGCCTTCAAATAATTCAAAATGACCTTAACCAGCAGCTCCATATTTGATAAATGCATATTGCTGATAGTCTGGAACGAGGATACGCAGTGATGAGAGGAATGCCTGCTCTTGCTCATCAGTAATATGCTAGGAGTTTTTCCAATTTGAAAAATTACCAGACATTTAAAGGGTTAGTTCACCCAAAAATGAAAATGATGTCATTAATGACTCACCCTCATGTCATTCCAAGCCCGTAAGACCTCCGTTCATCTTCGGAACACAGTTTAAGATATTTTAGATTTAGTCCGAGAGTTTCTGTCCCTCCATTGAAAATCTATGTACGGTATACTGTCCTTGTCCAGAAAGGCAATAAAGACATCATCAAAGTAGTCCACGTGACCTCAGGGGGTTAGTTAGAATTTTTTGAAGCATCGAAAATACATTTTGTTCCAAAAATAACAAAAACGATGACTTTATTCAGTATTGTATTCTCTTCCGGTTCTGTCGTCAATCCGCATTCACGAGGCCTGATGGTAAAACCCAAAATAGTATCAAAACACTCCCACGTAGCCTCCATTCTCCGCGAAAGATGAATAAAAAGGTGCACAGGAAACAAAAACCTTGAAAAAATTATAATAGACCCCGCCAAATCACAGAGATGCCGATTCGCACGGGACTGATATTATCACAGGACCTCGGTGTCCGGCGAAAAATGGTAGGTCATTTGCGGGGGAATTTACAAATTACAGACATGGCCGATTCGCACGGGATTAAGATCACCAGGTAATACTTATCCCGTGCGAATAGGGCTTATGTCACCTTAAAGGGTACATATCATGTTTTTAAATCGTTCCTTTTTACATATAAATCATACATTTGTGGTCTATATAAAGCGAAACTGCAATGCTTGGGTCTGAATTCCACATTATTATAGCTCCACAGGCCCCTTTTCTACCCCTTTTCTGATGTGCGTCTGAGAGCAACTCGTTTTGGTGCGGTCTCTTTAAATGCAAATGAGACACTTCATACCCCGCCCCCTCTCCAGCTCGCAGAGGTGACACTCGGTTCAACTCTACCCCGTTCGGCCATTTTTGTAGTTTGATTAGAGATATACGATTATCTAGCGGTACAGAAACTTTTTATTCACACGTTAACAAAATGTCAACAACTGAAGACTTGTCAATCAAGCTTTACATGTTCGAGCCAGAGCCGGACCCGGAGCGAGTTGAAAATGAAGACGACGAACCTGCAGAACAACGTCTTAGCAGTTACCCCATTTTGCTAAACTGTACTTTTGACATGAGGTAGGAGAGTTTTCATAGAAAGCGGTGTCCCAACTGAGCACATCTGGGGTTCTGTTTGACAGCCTTTGTCAGCAAATGTTGGTTTGTGACTGGTTGGTTTAGCCCTCTAAATAAAGTGAAAGTCGATTATTTCTCTTGTTAAATCAAGCACACTAACATGACAAATGACTACGGCCTAATCTTACCACTAAAAATGTATATTGATAATATGGTACGTTTAGAAAAGCATTAGAAACTACAGAAGCTAAATGAACATTGTCATGATGAAACTCAACAACGTTAATACTGCAGACGTGTACTTAAAAACAAAAATAAAAAGAAAGACAAAGCTACTGCTAAACCATGACCACCGTGTGTTTTGAGAAAGTAAAGTACTTTATTTTTATTAACGTTATTTACAGCTTACCGAAGTGCTCTGTTCGCCGTCTCCAAAGATAAAAGGAATTGACCCCTCAATCAGACGAAGTCTATCGGCAAATCCTTCTTTATACTGGCGGAGGTTGCTGAAGTAGTTATCTTTGAAGTGCTTTGCTTACACAAAAATGACTTTACCCACAGATGTGGGTACATTTCCATGAAAAATAAAACTCAACCAGGCACTTCGAAGAGGTTCTGATGCTGGGAGACGGTGTAATGAAGCGTGTGGGTCACTACATCCAACAACTGAACATTTTGACTTACCCTCTCGTAACTTCTGCATCCTTGAGATTGGACTACAAAAACGCAGCGAGAAATAAAAATGGCGGATTGCTCGAAGAGTTGGGCCGGGAGTCATTTGGCAGTTCCGCTGCAAATACTGTGACGAAATAGTTCAAAAAACGTCATAGATAACAGAAAAATCGGAACAGGTTGAAAAATATGACCAAAACAGAATATAAAGATATCAACAAAGTACCTGAAGAGACTAATTTCAACTTTTCTGTACTTATAAACACTCCAAATATACATCAAAATGCATTTACGGGCTAAAAAAGTGGATTTAGCATGATATGTCCCCTTTAAAGTAAAGTTTAACCAACTCCAAAAACCTACCAAAAAAACTTTAATTTGAGATGGTTACTTCTAAACTTACAAGAAATTATAGTTTCCCACCTCAGGCCTGCAGTATCAGGTTGGTAAACACTAGAGACAATCCAGGAGTTGTATCCCTCGATATTCAGATTATTGTCAAATGTTTTCTTTTTCTTTTTCAATGGCCAATTTTTAAACAATCATATCTGCCTACAGCTTCCTAAAACAATCATGCATTGTTACAAAGGTGTATCACTCGGTGTTTCTTGCACTGAATCACATTTTATACTTGAAATACTGAAATTGTTAACCCATGAAATTTACCTTTCAAAACTTGTTCTGTGCAACACCATTTAACCATGTTACAGAAAAATAGGTTGAAGGTGAGAGCAAAATAGCTAAATGGCTAATAGTGGTCTTAACTGTAAATATCATTGCACAATTTTCACAGTCAATAGTTATTTAAATAATTTATCAGTGCAAAAACTGATCCTTGGATTTCACTGGTGATCACTGTTACAAGGTTGAAGAGACATGCAAATTTTCCAATATTATTGTAAGGGTCAGAGTCAGACAGGTCAATTTAGCTCAAAAGGAATTATTAATTAATTTATAGGGAGTCTTGAAAGAATCACTTATACCGTAAGGCCAAATGACTCGTCCAGCGTTCATTTGTAATAAAATATAGATTATCTGATAATCCTAAAATAGATATACAAGTAAATGGTCAAAATGTACAGCAAGTAAAAAAGGTGAAGCTTTTGGGACTTTGGCTCGATTCCACATTGTCATGGTCGGATCACATGAACAAAGTTGTTGCTAAAATGGGTAGAGCTGTTGCAGTAGCGCATAAATGTGCACAGTTTTTAAACTTACAGTTGTTTAGTCGTGTTGTTTGTACATTGGTTTTGTGTCATTTGGATAACTGTTCTGGATTACTTGTATGGTCTGCTGCATCAAGCAGTCATTTAAAAAAAATACAAGTGGCGCAAAATAAGGCTGCAAGACTGGTTCTCAGTTGTTCTTCGAGAACTGGTGTTGCAGAGATGCATGAACGTCTTGCTTGGCTGGTGGTCAAGCATAGACTATCTGTTAATATGTTAGTATATTTTCATAGAAATATTAACACTCGGATTCCTAAATTTCTTTATGATAATATAATTTATTGTTCAGATATGCATTCACATTACACAAGAGGAGTGAATAGTCGACAGATTTCTTTAACCCTACCTAAATCTGACTATATGAAGAAAACGACTCGGTTACTAACGTAACCTAGGTTCCCTGAGAGGAGGGAACGAGTATTGCGTAAGTAGCTTACGCTATGGGAAAACTCCTTTTCTCGAGAATATTGAAGTCTTTATGTAAAACGCATTGCAGCTGCACAACAGACAGCAATGAGCGAAAGAGCTCGGTCATTGGCTGTGCTGCGGCAACTTGCTCGAACCAATGACGGGGCGACTCTGAATGCGCGACCAATGAGCGCGCCTCGCGCCCGCGCGCGTCAGAGCCCGCCAAGATGGGCGTGGCCAAGAGCTATTTATTGGGCGCCCCGTCATGAGAGTTCTTTAGGTTAAAACAACTGAAGCGAACTAACCAAGCACAAGCACGGCAGCTTACGCAATACTCGTTCCCTCCTCTCAGGGAACCGAGGTTACGTTAGTAACCGAGTCGTTCCCTTTCGAGAGGTCTCTCCTATTGCGTAAGTAGCTTACGCTATGGGAACACCATGCAAAACGCAGTGCGTGCTGAACTTCGCCTTATGATAGCCAGAGGCAGGTGCCTGAGCTAAAAAAGCAAAGCTATCATCCAACCAGCCGGCAGAGGCGAGCTTTATATGTGGGGAAAAAAGTAAAGAGCGGCCAGAATGCGCTCAGTGTAACACAAGCACATACATAATCTAGATACGAACTCATAGTTCTACTAGCATCATGCTGATAGTACATTGGAATGCAATGTCGGGACCTGTAGGTTGTAAAACCTGATAAATGTGGACGGTGAGGCCCAGCCTGCCGCCGCACAAATATCCTCGATCGGTATCCCGCTCGACCACGCCCAGGAAGAAGCCACACACCTGGTGGAGTGTGCTTTGACTCCCCAGGGGCATTGAAGTCCCTTGGCTTCATAAGCCAGAGCTATAGCCTCAACTATCCAGTGAGAGATTCTCTGCTTTGAAACGGCGGAACCCTTCGTACGGCCGCCAAAGCATACAAACAGTTGTTCTGTCTGTCTGAATAGGGCAGAATGCTCCAAATACACTCTGAGAGCCCTAACGGGGCAGAGTAGGTTAGCGTCGTGTTCGTAGACGATAGCGCAGTTAGGGAGATAACCTGTGCTCTGAAGGGAGTGGTAAGCACTTTCGGAATATACCCATGTTTTGGCCTAAGGACGACCCTGCAGTCGTTAGGTCCGAATTCCAAGCAGGCAGCGCTTGCCGAAAGCGCGTGCAGATCGGCCACTCTCTTGACCGAGGCGAGTGCCAGCAAGAGCGCAGTTTTAAGCGAGAGCTGCTTAAGGTGCACGGTTCGGAGTGGTTCGAACGGGGGCCCTTTAAGAGCATCTAGGACAGTAGCTAGGTCCCAGATCGGCACTGAGGGGGGGCGTGAAGGGTTCATCCTCCTAGCGCCCCTTAGGAAACGAATAATTAGGTCGTTTCTTCCCAATGGACGTTCCATCACAGGGTTGTGTGCCGCTGTGATTGCCGCCACATATACTTTGAGCGTGGAGGGGGAGCGGCCCGCCTCCAGAAGCCCTTGTAGAAAAGCGAGTACGTTCATAATCTCGCATGTTTCAGGGTTCAGGCCCTCGGCGTTACACCAGTCACTGAACACTTTCCATTTCTGGGCATATAAGCGTCTCGTGGAGGGCGCCCGCGCCTCAGCGATGGTTTTTAGCGCTCCACTCGTGAGGTTCCTGGGAACCCGTTGAGGGGCCATGCATGAAGGGCCCACAGATCGGGGCGGGGATGAAATATCATCCCGCTGGCCTGACTGAGGAGGTCTGGCCTCAGTGGAATCGGCCGTGGTGCAGATTGCATTTGCATCAATTCTGGAAACCATGTTTGGTTCTTCCAGAGTGGGGCTATCAGGAGCACTGCGTTTTTCTCCTCTCTGACCCGACTGATGACCTGTGGCAGCATCGCGATCGGGGGACAAGCATATAAGGGACGGCTCGGCCAGCTCTGGGCGAGCGTGTCCGTGCTTTTCGTGAAGAAAAGAGGGCAGTGTGCATTCTCCTTGGAGGCGAAGAGGTCGACCTCCGCCTCGCCGAAGATTTTCCATAACCACTGAATTGTCAGCGGGTTGAGAGCCCATTCTCCTGGGAGAATCTTGTCTCTGGATAGCATGTCTGCCCCTTGGTTCAGCGCGCCTGGCACATGCGCTGCTCTCAGCGAGCGCAAGTTGTGCTGGGACCATAAGATGAGTCTCCTGGCCATTGAATGCATGGAGCTCGACCTGAGTCCACCCTGGCGATTTATGTACGACACTACCGTCATGCTGTCCGTTCGGACCAGGATGTGTTCGTTTTTTAGATGTGGAAGCAGGTCTCTGAGAGCCAAAGCAACCGCTTTCATCTCCAGACAGTTTATGTGTAGGCGCTTCTCCGGGTTTGACAAAAAGCCGGAGACAGGCCTGCCCTCGTAAAGGGCCCCCCAACCTATTTTGGAGGCATCTGTTGTGATCATCTTTCTCCTTGTGTTCACACCCAGACTCACGCCTGACTGGTACTAGTCGGCGGCTTTCCAGTGCGTCAGGGCTTTTATACAGCCGTGGTTCGGTCTGATTAAAAGGTGTGAGCAGGGACGCGGCTCTTGAGCCAGCGTTGGAGAGGACGCATATGCAACAATCCTAGCTGGAGTACGGCCGATGCTGAGGCCATGAGACCCAGCATCCTCTGAAACCGCTTGACGGGGGCGCGCGCGCCCGCCCTGAATGATGTTGCAAGGCGCCGGATGGTGAGCGCGCGTTCTGATGAGAGACGAGCTGTCATTTGCATCGAGTCTAGAACTATTCCCAGGAAAGAAATCTTCTGGCTGGGAGATAGTATACTTTTTGCAAAATTGATTCTTAGACCCAGGCATTCTAGATGGCTGATAATCCAAGATCTGTGTGTTATTAACTGACTCTCTGATTGTGCTAGGACCAGCCAATCGTCGAGATAATTCAGTATTCGCACTCCCCTTCGTCTCAAGGGGGAAAGTGCTGCATCCATACATTTCGTGAATGTACGGGGAGCCAGGGACAGGCCGAACGGAAGTACTGTGTACTGGTAAGACCGTCCCTCGAACGCGAATCTCAGAAAAGGCCTGTGATGAGGCGCTATTGGAATGTGAAAGTAAGCATCTTTCAGATCCACTGAGAGAAACCAATCTCCTGGGCGTACTTGCGCGAGGATATGTTTGGTTGTTAACATTCTGAACGAGCGAATCATTAGTGCTTTGTTCAGGTGTCTGAGATCTAGGATGGGGCGGAGACCGCCATCCTTTTTCGGGACGAGAAAATAGCGGCTGTAAAAACCTGCCCCGCTCATAGAGGGGGAAACAGTTTCCACAGCGCCCTTTTCTATTAATTTGCGCACCTCGGTACGTAGAACATGCGAACACTCCTTTCTCACTTTCGTCTCGACCACAGTCGTAAAACGTGGTGGTCTGCGAGCGAACTTGAGCGAGTATCCGTGTTTTATTATATTCAACACCCATTTCGGCATATCTGGAATGTTTTCCCATGCCGCTGCATGTACAGATATGGGCTGAATACAGGCTAGGGGCGGGCCACTGTGACGTAGGGACCCGGGCAGCGAATTGCCTGAGCTCGTAGCTCTCAGAGGCGCGGGCGCGCGCTGAGCAGCCGAGTGAATGGGCGCGTGTGTGATTACAACAGGGCGCGCTATGTCTGTAAGACTCGCAGCCTGAGCTGGGGTTGTGTTTGACACTGCAGGGACAGTGTTTATAAGTGGGGGTGCATAGACAGTGGTGGGCACACGCGTCACTTTTATAATGTTTCCCGCTTTTACTGGGGATGAATTCATAACTGTGTGAACAGTGCTTGTGTGTAGTGGTGCGTACATGACCGTAGGCACGTGATCTACATTCATGGGGCGTGCAGCCTGAGCTGGGAATGAATTTGGCACTGTTTTGACAGTATCTGGGAATGCACACTTTGTGGACATGTGAACCCTTAGCCACAGGCAGAAAAAGACTCTTTTTGTGTTTTCTGCGTGTCGCCGTAAAAACGGCGTTTGTTTGCAGGTGAGCGAGCTCTGTGACTGGCCCATTGACTGCTGTATAGACATTTCCAGCCGCCTGTACGGGGACTGGGTAATGTTTGAGATTTTGCAGAGAGAGTGGTCCGGCTTTTGCGAGACACGCACTCTCTCTTCTCATTCCTGTGGCTAGGAAGGCTTTCGATGCTCAAGGTTCAGCACGATCTTGGGCCGAGGACCCCGTCGCTCAGGAGGCGGCTTGCGGTTGTGGGAGCGCGAGCAGCGTCGAGCGTCAGTCTGAGGCGCGGGCTGAGAGGCGGTGGGGGCTGCTCTAGCCCGCTGCGGCTTTGGCGGCCTCTGTCTGCTCTGCGATGAGCTGGAGCGTTTAGGCAGAAAATGGCGCATAGCTTGTGAAGCGTTCTGGGCCTCAGTGAAGCGTTCGGCGAAACCTTTAACTGCCGGTCCAAACAGCCCGCTGGTGGAGATAGGCGCGTCGAGAAACGGGGCTTTATCCGCGTCTTTCATCTCCGTCAAAGTCAGCCACAAATGGCGCTCGAGAACAGTCAAATTAGCCATGGCGCGGCCAATAGACCGGGCGGTGGCCTTCGTGGCTCGCAGGGCTATGTCAGTCGCGCTGCGTAGGTCCTTGAAGGCTTCGGGGTTCGGGGCCAGACTATTCCAGGGAGCGGAGAAGCTTGGCTTGGAACACTTGAAGTACCGCCATTGAGTGAAGCGCTGACGCAGCTTGGTCTGCGGCGGCGTAGGCGCGACCAGCGAGAGCCGAAGTAGTGCGGCAGGGCTTCGAGGGGTGGGAAGCCTTGGCTTTCCATCCAGTGGTGGAGGGCGGGCAGAGATGATTGGCCACGGCCTCCTCGAGGGGCGGCGTTCCCTCGTAGCCTCTTTCCTTCGCGCCGTCCACAGAGGAGAGCGACGAAGAAAAAGAAGGCTTCAGACGCGGGGGGGGCAGTGGGGGGCTTTCCATGACTTGGTGAGTTCGTCGTGAACTTCCGGGAAGAAAGGAGAAGGCCTTTGCCAAGGGGCCTGCTGGCGCCCCTGCAGAAACCACTCGTCCAGTCGGCTTCGGGTTGGTTCTTCGGGAGAAGACCAATCGAGCCCGAGGTCCTCCACGGCCTTAGAGAGGATGCGGACAATCTCCGTATCCATAGAGGATCCCCCACTCGTGTTAGTTAGCGTTGATGGGGCGGGGTCGAAAGTGGAGCCCGGCCAGTCGTCAGATGCAGCGTCGATGGACAAAGAGTCATCTACTCCCCCGTCGTCCTCGGACGCGCCGAAAGTCACAAGGCCCACCGCTCTGCTAGAGGCGTGTGGGTCCGGCTGGGTGAACTGAACCGGCGGTGGGGAGAACACGAGCGGCGGTGAAGCACGCGGAGACTGGCTCGGCGTGACGTCACTGAGCTCAGGCTCAGGCAGCCTCTGTGAGTGGCGCTTTTTCTTAAAACGCGGCTCAAACAGAGGGGTGTCGGCGATGGGCTCGCTCGCGGTGAAAACGGCGAATCGAGCCCGCAGTGGGGAGAGACCCAGGTCGTCAACTTCCGGGCATCCGCCCTTGGTCAAAGCAGCTTCTGCGTGGTCCCGGCCGAGGCAGCGAGCGCAGATGATGTGACGATCCCCGTCCGGAAGAAGGTCTCTGCACGACCTGCAGGAAGGCATATGGAACAACGCCTCAGAAAATTGCTCTTTTACAAATGTCGCGGGGCGAACAGATGTAAATACTTGAGTGTAGCGCGCCGGATGGCTCAGTAGGATGGCGTTCGAAGGCGGCTGAAGATGCCGACGTCCTCGTAGCAATCCCGCTGGTACGCTTTTCCACGGCGGCGAAGGCTTTCAATAATCCGGAGGATTCAGCGAAGAAGGTGTTCGCTGAAGGAGATTAAATCTAAAGAACTCTCATGACGGGGCGCCCAATATATAGCTCTTGGCCACGCCCATCTTGGCGGGCTCTGACGCGAGCGGGCGCGAGGCGCGCTCATTGGTCGCGCATTCAGAGTCGCCCCGTCATTGATTCGAGCAAGTTGCCGCAGCACAGCCAATGACCGAGCTCCTTCGCTCATTGCTGTCTGCTGTGCAGCTGCAATGCGTTTTACATAAAGACTTCAATATTCTCGAGAAAGGGGAGTTTTCCCATAGCGTAAGTTACTTACGCAATAGGAGAGACGTCTCGAAAGGGAACTGTGTTTTATAGGTCAATTGTATTTTGGAAAGATTTTCCAGTTGGGGTTCGTGAAATCAAGGGAAAAACTGGTTTTAAAAAAAGACCTGTTTTTTAGCAGGGGTAACTTAGATCAGCAGTTTAAGACATTAAATTCGTAACCAAATAACACAAGAACACCTATCTTTAAAATACAAACAAGACTTTATTGATTATTCTAACACATAAAACTAATATCTAACACAAACACACACACACACACACACACACACACAAACACAAACACAAACACACACACACACACACACACACACACACACACACACACACACACACACACACACACACACACACACACACACACACACACACACACACACACACACATTCATATGAGTTGCAGAAAGAAAGAGAGTGAGGAAAGAATGAGTTTTAAGAGTGAGATAATGAAATCCCAAGTTTCTATATGCATTTATAAGACATGACATTCATAAAAAAATATATTCCCTTCCCCTGTATTATGGAAACACTTATCTCACAGACGTTACAGCTCAATGTTAGGTTGTATTCCATATAGCCATTAGGATTAACAAAACATGGTCATTTTAGTAATCTACAGATTATAATGGTAGAGATCCTAATTATGATGATTTACAGTGATACTTTGTGCAAATTTGTTCAGATATGTTGGTGTCTAAGACTGTTAATTCAGTAATTATTACACCTGTAAAATAATATATATTTTCCACAGCTGTAAAAAAACAACAACGATTATTGGACATTTGACAAGAATTGAACTATTTCGGTATTTCCTTTTCAAAATGTCACCTTTAATCCAATGTTAATTGACGTTTCTTTGTAATTGTTGGTAAAATTTACTAGCAATTTATGAGTGAAAATAGTTTCAAAGAAAATGCAATTGTAGTGTGACACCATTTCCAAAAACTGTTCTGAAACCTCCAGACACAAGGTCAAAGAGGTAGAACAGATGAATAGCAAAAAAGACAAAATAGTTCATAAAGTAATCCAATAGAGAGATGCCTCCTTATCTCTTAAATTTTAATTCATATTGTAGTTAGGCTCAGTTACTAAATATTTTAGCCAGCTTTGTATTAACCTGAATTATAATTTTTGAATGTTTGAATAACACAGCCTCCATATTGGCTTTGTTCTTAATGGTCTTATTTCATTAAATATTATTCATCTCCATTTTTCTTTTTTGCCTTTCTTCTCTCTGGCATCTAGATGCTCCACTTCCTCTCTTATTAATGTTCAACACTCCCACTCCCTCCCTTGCTGTTGTATTTGTTCATTATTAAAGCGCTGTGGGGTTTGGTCAACTGTTTGAGAGTCATCTCGGTAAAAAAAGGGCAGAAAGATAATCTTACACAACTATCGTTTCCCATTTAAACATGAGGGCTCTGTGCTTAGACTCCATCTGACACGTTTTCCATTATGCTCCTGTGAGAGATGATGGGTTGTCAGGTTGGTCCTATCCTGATTTGTGCAGTCGCTTTGTCCCTGGTAGCTTTGTCTAAACGAGTGCATTCAAAAACAAAAGCATCTCTGGATATTTGTGCAAATGTGTGTGTGTGTGTGTGTGTGTGTGTGTGTGTGTGTGTGTGTGTGTGTGTGTGTGTGTGTGTGTGTGTGTGTGTGTGTGTGTGTGTGTGTGTGTGTGTGTGTGTGTGTGTGTGTGTGTGTGTGTGTGTGTGTGTGTGTGGTGAGTATTGGGAAATGGCAAGCTTTGAGTTGCAGGAAGCTCAAAACTATTTATCAGAGCAAATAAATACACAACAGTCTGTCGTTGTAGACTAATCCTAGCATATCGCACACTTGCATATGCATATGCGTATACGCACTATGCATATCCATTCTCAATACTCTCAATTTTTCTTTAGGGTCAAAACTAATGCATTTGGAGTTAATCCAATTACCAATTAAACAGATTCATGCATATAGGGTTTCAACCTATAATCCTAGGTTGATTTAACATTTCAAATCAACCCTCACTAACGTTATGTGTTCTATACACTAACACTGAAATTAGTATTTACAGAGAAAAGATGTTTTTTAGAAAATGTTGATTAGTAATATGGTGTGTGTGAGGGAGAGCGAAGGTTTTAGCTACACATTAGAGCAGCGTTGCATTAATCTTCCTGTGTCTAATCTACCTCACCAGCTCTCAAGGTTTAATTCACAGAGAAGAGCAAAAGAAATGAGCAAAGACATTGAAGTATAAAAGCTTGTCATTTTAATATGTTTTATAGCAATCCATTGTCCCAAAAACAGCACTGTAAGTGTTTCAAGGGTTGTAGAACACATTTACCTATTGAGCAACTCCTGCCTCTTGAGAGTGGTAGAAAATGCATTATAGCATGGCAAATTGACATATTGATGACTAAATCAATACAATTGTAAACCTTTCACCAGTAGGTGAATAAAAACTAAGGAGATCTGTCTGATGGAATAGTAGTTTACAACCACAGGTCCAATAGTTTTGTCACATGTTCAGTCAAAGCAAATGGCTTTAAATTCAAAGCTACATCTGGCTTTATGATACTATGTAAGATGTCAAAATTGAAATCGCACCATCAAACCATATTTAATGATTAATACTTGACCTTTGAGATATTAATGATTGTCAAGCCTAATCAATAAATCATTTAAAACAAATTGATCTCTTATAAAGAGTTGGTAATGGACATTTACAGTGATTTAATTAGACCTATGCAATTTGCATGTATCTAGATATAGCACATGCACTCCAGTAGGCTCAACAACCAATGACGTCTGATCGGCTGCATTCAACCACTGTATTGCCTAATGTACATTGAAATCATTATGTACAGAAAAAGAGACAAGAGGACAGGTATAAATATATACCAGTCCTCTGTATTCTGGCTTTCGCACCAATTTCAATATGACTATGTTTTTCAACACTTACCCAAACAAGTACACAGATTTTTGAAACCCTCAAATGACCTGTCTGCTCTCCCTTTTATTACACAATCCCTGTGTGATTGATCTGTACAGTCTGTAAAAAAAAAATGTAAAAGGCTTTTGTCAGAACATTGTTCTTTTTTATAATTCCATAAGGGGTACAAAGATTACACTCTCCTTCCTCCCTCAAGGTAAGTCTGTTGTTCAAGAACACCTATTCACGTAATGCACACACAATAGTGATTAGTCTTTTAAATCATCTTCATACTGATCTTGTGAGATCCCTCAGCAGGGCTGCTTTCTCCATCTATTTTCCGTGGCACATACTCAATTTCAATGTTTGGCTTGGCATTGCCTTTCCCTCGACTCCAGAGGAACAAGAGCACCAGACAGAACAGCACAACTCCCAAGAAAGAGATAAAACCCATGGTGGTAGCGATAATGAGAGTCTTCATATCGAAGGGAAAGGGATCCATTGCACCAGTTCCATTGGCACTGTTATCATTGGGCTGGTTCGAAATGAAGGCAAAGGTCTTATTGGGCTGATGAGGCCAATTGGGAGAGTAGCTATGAACGTGTAGGTGAGCCAAACGGGTGTCGTTACCCCCTGCATTGACAGCAATGCATGTGTATGAGCCATTGTCTTGTATTTGGGCATATCTAACCTCTAGGGTGCCATCAGGAGACACAGACAGCCGGCCAATGCTTTTAGTAGTGATAAATTGCTTTTTTGGAGACTGCCACATAATCATGGGAGCGGGGTCTCCATCTGCTTGGCAAGGGAATTGGACAGTGGTCCCCTCATCCACAAATCTATGAATGGCTTTGTGATCGTGGATCTTAGATTTCTGACAAGTAAAATAATTTGTTGGGAGAACATCTGGGAAGTCTTTAAACTCTTTACCCTGCAAAAACTCTGGCGTTTCACAAGATGGCTGCTGGCGGTTGAAATTAAGTCTCCATCTACGGCGAAAGACCCAGAGGAGACGACAGTCACATGCCAAGGGGTTGTCATGAAGAGCCAGTGTCTCCAGATTGCCGACCGAGTGAAAGGCAGACTCCTCTAAAGTGCTTAAACTATTGCTGGATACATTGAGAACTCGAAGGTAGTTGAGTCCTCTGAATGAATAAGGCTCGATGCTGACTAGACGGCCCCCAACCAAGTGAAAAGCCTGGAGCCTCAGCAAATTGTGCATTTTGTTGCCCTCCACAACCTTAATCGGATTGAAGGACAGGTTGAAAAATCGAAGGTAAACCAGGTGCTGAATGGCCACGTAAGGGACGGCAGTGAGATTGCAGTTTGTGATGCTCAAGGTTGTGATGTTGAGCCCATGGAGGGACTTTGTGGTCAAGGTTTCTAAAAGAGGCCAGTTTGCTATCTCTAAGACTTTGAGTCGATAAAGCCTCCTGAAGGAAAAGTCTCGAATGATGTTGATGTTCAGATGCCTCAGCCTGAGGATCATCAGATTGTGAAGATGACTGAAGGCCTCTGTTGGCACAGAGGTCAGGTTGCATCTTTCCATAGTGAGCTGCTCTAGGCTGCTGAGGCCATGAAAAGCTCTGTGAGAGATGAACACCAGGTCGTTGTCCCCCACCTCTAGCTCTTTCAGGTTGTAGAGGTCTTGAAACACGTTGTCCAACAAAATAACAATTTTATTCTCACTAATATCTAACCGAGTGAGGTTACTGAGGCCAGTGAAAACACCCTGTTGAATCAACTTCAGCTTGTTGTTGCGTAGTCCCAGAGTTCGCAAGCCAAGGAGGTTGATGAAGGCCCCTGGTTCAATGACGGAAATGATGTTCTCATTAAGCTGTAGCTCCTCCAGGTGTGGGTAATTGAGAAATTCCTCAGGGTTGATGGCTTTCAAGCGGTTCTTGCTGAGATCTAACAGTCGTGTGTCAATGGGAATTCCCTCGGGTAGGGAGATCAGCTTCCGCCGATGACACACAACCGAGCGCTCTTGGGCACTGCACTCACAGCGAGAGGGGCAGCCAGTGGCAGAGCCGGACAGCACGGTACCCAGCATCAGGATAAGAATAGGCTGCCAGCACGCCACCAGGTAGCTGTGCCCACTTGCCTCTCTGGCCACCATTTTGATGGTAACCTGCTGAGAAAAAGAGTAGAGAGATTGGGTCACAACATGGACAAAGTTCATTCCACAAGACAGACAAAAAGCAAAGGAACTGAGAGACTATCATATTGTTCCTGTTCTTAAAATAGCAAGAGATGGTGTTGGAGAAAATGCTGACGCTTAACAAATGTAACAGACTACTGCACTGGAACTTGCTGCGTAAAGGCAACTCAGAGATTTGATTAATGATATAACAGAGGCATTAAAAGTAAATGACTGTATGAGAAAAAGAAAACAACCATAAACAATACTGGCCATAGAGAAGTATAGCCACAGATGTATATATATATATATATATATATATATATATATATATATATATATACATGGACATATGTTGGACATTTAACTTGTATTTTCCATTCTTTTGATGGCTAATTGTATTTTTTTGCATTCTATTGCAGAAAATACATTTTCAATAATGGCTTAGGTTACCTCCACCTCAAATTAGTAATGATTTAAGCGTACTATTGGAGATTCAATGCAACCTTGAGAATACACAAAACAGCAGTAATTGTAATTACAATTTAAATATAAAGAAACAATAATCAAATATTCATTTGAAATGAAGCATGGCATAATTCTAACTAGTTATAACTTAAAACTACATAAATAATAGATGGTAAACTATATATTGAAAAAACATTACAGCAAGGGAAATGAATCAGCAACATGAATCTGCAATGACTTATATAACATTTAAAAAAAATCTTAAATTCATATGTATTATTATCTGGCCTTTGAACCAAATGTCTATTATTATGAACATTTTAAATAACTTTATATATATATATATACATGGTAATCCTTTTTTTTTTAATTGAACATGATTAATGGCTGCATTTAGAGTAACTGAAGTGTGGGGGGACCACAATTTGGTTCTTAACAGACGGATTAAATCTAAATAAACTTTGGCTCACTACTATTTTACCTTCAAACTTTGCTTCCTAAATTGATTGAGTAAGCTCAGTCTTAATCTCATTGTCTCTTTCAGCTTTGTGCTTTAGAATGATCGAGATCTTGGTTTAGGGCTCGTGAAGAGACTCGTGAAATATTGACATAAAGGAACTCAAGAGAGAGAATTTGCCAAAATGACACACAAGTTGCATTCGATGAGGTACGATGTTGCTATTGGGACTAGTCAAATACAAATCATGTTAAGTAGAAAGGGTAGCTTTAATAATTGATTAGGTAAACTTTAAGTATAGCTCCCATTTGTTAAGCAAGTGAAAGTGACCTAGAATTACATACTTCTTGCATCAGTGAATTCAAATACATTTTTGCAAACACAATGGATGCATTAATGATACTTTGTAGGTTCAACAGTAGAATGCATATTTTAACACACATGAATAAAAAAATCTTATGTTTAGCCAAATTGTATTTACACATTTGCAATAGAATATCTCAAGGGCAGCTATTATCATGGCTTTTGACAATATTTTAATTAAATATAATTTTCCCAAACTGAAAACTAAAAGAGACAGAAAGAGTGTTCTCTGAGAGAAAAGTACAACACAACTCACAGCACTGTGAAGCGGCTTAGGCCAGACTAGTTTGATTGAATGAAACTGCCTGCAAAAAGGGAGTGAAAGTCTACTTAATGCATAGATTTGCTGATTCCATCTTTGAGTGTTGTCAGGTGTGTCGGTAATGTGCAAGATTCTTTTGAGTTCCGGTGTGAAATTAGGTGAGTAGTTTCAACGATAACAGTTTCATATTAGTGCTCCTCAGCTAGATCAAAAGGGCCGTTACTGTCAAGGGTGCTTATCCCTCATTCATCTATCGAGTGTGATCTGCATACAGTCGGGGAGCAGAGCGATCAGGATACTGTGAGAGAATTACTACATCGATTAAACGACTAGTGTGGCATGAAGAGGTGTGAGGGTGAAGGTCATGACGTAAACAGAGCTGCCAAGAATGGGATGTTTTAATCACGCTGAATCTATCTCGATCTTCCCCGGCTGAGCAAGCATCAAGCCTCCGGAGGCACAACAGGGTTGTTTAAACTGTTATCATGTGTGACATCTCCTAAGATGCAAATTTTAGTTCAATTTGCATGTCTCCTGAATATCTGCCAAACAACCACCTTTGACCTTTAACTATAATTGGGGGGATTTGTCTGAGGAGAGAGCAGGTCAAAGGTACTGCCTCATTAAAATTATTGACAAATTTGCTTGGTAATTTAAAAAAAAAAAGCAAGCAAAAGCAGATGGAAATCACTTTAAAATTATAGTGGGTCTCTATGGTGTGATCACAGTTTTCCTAATTAAACATGGCCGTGGCTTCCAATATAAAAACGTTGTATTTTGTTCACTGTTGTGGTATCACATAGTACTCCCACAGGAAGAAAATAGCTCTGCTCATGGGCAGAAATGTGTACCTGTTTTACAACTGATGAAAAGCGTGCTGTAAACATTTGTGCTGTTTTTTCTTGGCCTGCAATTTGCAAATGTTTGCCAAACTGAACTGAAAATGATAATTTAAATAAAAAAAGAAAAAAAAAGTCTAATTAACATGAACCACAAACCTTTTTTTTCAAATTGAAATTATGGTTTACGCTTCCTGCAACTCAAAGCCTGCCATTTCCCAATACACACACACACACACACACACACACGCACACATGCACACACACATACACACTTTTCCAACTTTGTTCCTAATCACTCTAACCTTTGTTTTAGCCCAAATGCTAAGGTATGCAAATGCTTTAAAACTAATTTGGCCTCGGTGGTCAACTGATGGCAATTGAAAAGCCACTACACAAAGTGTTGGATTTATTATCCAATTAAAAGATTAAATCATCGCTCAGGAAGCCCCCATTCTGTAAACATACAAATCAAAGTCTGTCAGGCAACTATGAATAATGTATGAAGAAGGAAAAAACTGCTTCTCTCTGTTGCACTGCCAGAATATTGCATTGACGGAGTAATTCTCCATATAGTGAACTCACTCACATGGTCAATAGCTCATCTTATTAGTCAACACCCCTGCATGCATTTCCATGTAGAGAATTGTATCTTTAAAGGCATATCTACCTGAGGGTACTTTAGTGTAAACAAACCGTTCCTGGCATGGAATATATTCAGACAGAAATGCGTGCCTTCGCCTGATTGATTTGAAGAAATATACAGTAGTCAATGAGAGTCATTCTGCATATGGGAAAAGGGAGTATCGTGCTTGTATTGGATTTTTAAAGTCGAGACAGTTTTGTAACAAGCATGTACCTCACTATTAAAAGGCCATCTCTGTCAAAGTCCAATGTACTGTTCCCTTAAGAAGCAAATTAAATGTGCAGTTGTTTACATTAAAAGAGTGATTTGTTGAGTATGCATCAACATTCCCATTTTAGAACAGCGCTAAGCATTCTCTTTGTTTAATAATTACTAACCAGCGTTCAGTCACACGACAGGCTGCGTGCCGTTTTAAAGCGGGTTGCTCTCCTAAGATCTTTTCGGTGGAAATTACATTTTCTCCTCTGTTCTTTTCCCAGAGTAACATGGGAAGGTCATACCCATTCAACCCTGCCCGCTAGCTCGAAGGGAAGAAATAAAGTTTATTTTAATATAGTGCTCCTCTGAGAGAGGGACCCTCAAATGTAATGGCCTATTTTGCCATATTGCAGAATACACTGTACCTCACAATCAACATGGCATGGGTTTGAACAGGCGCAATTCAGAAGACTGTTCAGTTAAGTTCAATCAGTCAATTAAATATGAGCAAGTTAATTGACAAGTCCATATCCGGTTCATAATGAAAGGGTGTGCAGCCTTGCTTTTCAATTATCTGTTGTAGCATGTGGGAGGAATTAGCTAGGCTTCTTTTTCACAAGGTGTCTTCCGACTGATGCCTCCTTCCTCTACTAATGGAGGCCTAGATCACTTTTAGATTACTGCACCTTCCCAACACTCATGAAGTTAATAAGTGTTTCGCTTCAAAGATTTGTCCTCTTCTTCGCTATTTGTTACTTTCAGGGCTATCTGTCAAGTTAGAGGGCAAAATCAATTCTGCCTCCAACGTTGGAAAACCAAGCTATTTATCTGTTTAAAGCTAGAGACCCTCACAGAGAAATGAATGTTTAAGGTTGAAGCTCTTAGCAAATATGAGTATTTACCTTTGTCAACAACAAACAATTGTTTTTCAGGGACGTATTGTTTCAAGGCTTATTACGCCGATGAAACTAAACGCACCAGTCACGGCGATATCAAGATTCATCGTCATCTGAAAACACAGAGGACGGCTATCAGTTGAATTGATTTTATATTTTCATGTTACACCGCTCATGTGTTTGAGTGCTCACTGGATGATATTCTGTCTCTCCCACTCATGTACAAATGTAATTCAACCCAAAGGTCCATCATCCTGCTCTCTCTCCCACTCCATCCCCTCTGTTTCATCCTGGCGATAACCTTGAGAAAAAAGATCACGTCGGACCATCTACGCAGCCTCTCTATTTTCTCTCCCTGTTCACCATCGTACTCTTGACCTTGGCGGTGAGCCTCGGCTTGACCAAACAAGACAAATAAGCAAAGCTTGGGAGTGACCCACTTGCAGATCCCTAATTATTTGAGTTTTATATACAATATAGGCCCAAATAAGGGTTCAAACTGACAAAATACACATTCAGTTGTACTGTTTGTAATTTTGGCAATTTTAAAACAATATTTGTTTTGTTTTAAAAACAGTTTCTGCTTCCTTCATTCATACTTATATGTTTTAAGTGCACTGGCTTTATTATGTAGTATGTCCAATTGGCACTCTGTTCTCACTATGTACATTAAACACAAATGAGTGCTTCATTCAGGGATTTAACTTCCAATTTAGATACAACAATCATGAAACAACAATGTTTTACATAGTAATTAATAATTTGTTTTGATCAGCAGAGAGTTATACTTTGGGGGAAGAAAAAAAAACATGTACAGTAAACAGCAGGGGTTTTGTGCTTTATATTAACGCAGTAGCCTACTATATCAAAGAAAGAATAATTTGTTAATGATGGGGTAATTCATCATGATGTAATTTTTTGAATATGTATTGTACCATAGTGAGAGAACAGATTAAACACTGATTCAGGTTGCTTTTTTAGTGCATAAAAAACTTTTGTAAGCTTTTAATTCTGGTTAAATTGAAATTCATGATTCATACAACATAAAAAGACTCTATTTCTACTCATTTGAAATGCATAAACAGGAAGAATGAACACAAGAAAGAAACAATAAAAATGAGCTATGTTTTGAGGATGGTCTGATGTGAGCAACAAGTAAATAAAACAATTTGGAATTACAATCAGGAAATGTTTCATTTTGCTTTGATTGTTATTACATTCTTTTAGAGATGGATTAAATAACGATTAATTTGTGCTTGCAAATGATACCATAAGGCATAATGTTTTATAGGCACAACAGTCTAATAGAAAGCTACTGTGAGTTGAAAGTAAAGCGAATATAGAGTGCAGCAACTAATTGGATATACTTGCCTGAGGGGAGTTCATTTTGTTCCTTTTTCCTAACAATTTATTCATCATCCCTTTCTTTCTGCCTGTCGCTCTCTCTTCGTATCCCCCGCACACATTTCACAGTATGAAGTGAATCAGTGGTTAACAGCTATCTAAATATTCCCAATACATAAATAGTTATCTGCTAAATTGCTGGTAATTAGTTGTCTGCTCATTTGCAATCTGGTTGTGAAATGGCACAGGTGACCCATTTGCTCTGTGTCTGTAATGTTCAATTAATTTATACCCTGATCATTTAAAACTTAAATGTAAAGAAATATGTTATGGATACAGTTGGAGTCACATTCGCTCGCTGAAGTTCTACTGGATCATTGACCCCATTCCATCCTGGAACAACATTCCAATCAGATTTGAGGGACAACTTTACAGTTTATGTCAAGTTTAGGCTTACAACCAGGGTTAGGTGCTTCTACATCAGTGTAATTCACCTATCATTTCCCTCCTATCATAGGGATAAGTTATGGGTAGGGTTAGGTTTAGGGGTAGGATATGGAAATATGGTATGTTTAAATGTTCAGGCAGGAATGTTCTCCCAGGATCAACAAAATACGTTTTTGCCAGGAACACGTCTAAGGCTACATTCAGACTGCAGGCAAATGGGGCCCAAATCCGATTTTTTTTGCTCATATGTGACTCAGATCTGTTTTTCTAATGACAGTATGAACAGCACAAACCACATGGAATCTGATCTTTTCGATTCCGATTTGTCCTAAATCCAATACAGGTCAGATGTTTTGCAATACCACTGCAGTCTGCAACAGTCATATCGGAATTAATGCGACACTCCAGAGCATTATTCGTCACAATTCTGCACTCATGGGAGTCACTTCAAAGATTTTACATAACCAAAGTTATCAAGACAGTTGCGATAGGTAGTCAGTGAAGGACAGTGATTTGTCAGAGCTCACAAGTATTACAGTGACAGCTCATACAAGCAAAACACAAGGGCTCATATCATAAATGTTTAAAAACTCAGATCTCTTTTTTCACATCCTCGTCTTTGTTTTCTATAATGCCTGCGCATAAATTCGCTGGCTTCCACGGCAGATCACACTATAAATAAACTTACTTTAATATCCTAAGTGTTTACTTCCGTATGACAGCGTGCTGCGTGACGTCAATTTATTGTTCTTTTTGCGCATACAGGTCTGTTTAGGACCATGCTCTGTTTGCACTGGAATCTGATATATGCTACATTTAAAACAACAATGTGAATAGCTATACAAAAAAAAAAAAATCAGATTTGAGCAATAATTCGGAATTGAGCATCAAGGCTCGCAGAGTGAACATAGCCTAACTCAGCAAAATCAGGATGTGTGGAATCATTGTCAGATAAAACGTAGAGTTTTATATCTGCTTTGCTTATGTTGTACCTATAGTATAACTGACTAGCATATCATTAAAAGCGTAGTAAAAAGATACACTTTGTTCACAAAAAATTCTGGTTGCTAGGTCACTGAAAATACTGTTAAGGCAGCACAAGTTGTGAGTAGCAAATCAAGTCACAACCATTCATCACAACATAAGCAGGTGTCTTTATCGGTATTTACAACAGCAGTTAATCAGTGAGGACCTGAGCCAAATCAATAATCAGTCCTGCTTGCCCCATATAATTGTCTTTTTCCTACCCACACACAAACAACTTAATATACCAAATCAGGTTGGGTTTTAAGCCTACGGATTCAGCATGCAAAGCAGAAATGCACCTACCAACTGTTTGCTTCCATTTGACTCCTCTCTTTTGATCTTGTTTTTTGATGACAGTAAGATTTAGATCAAAGCCCAAGGCTTGGAAAGCTACATTCCACTAAAGGAAAAAACTAACATGAACCTTGATGTTGAAACATAGAGAACTCTAGACTTATTGAAGCGACAATGTCAAGCACTGCGCTGAAATGTATACCATTCAAACAAAGAGTATGTCTAAACTGTCAAAGCGAGGCTTTCGCATTGAGAGGAATATTATATGGACACTTTGTATATGGAATTCAGTATAGCATGCTGTAACAAGACTATAGAGTGTATTTTTACTATAGAATGACTATAGAGTACATTTTTATCTGAATACATATTTCCCATGACTTCCCAGGGCTTGCCACGATTGTACTCTAAAAGCATTTAAATCTGAAGCAAAAATGAAAACCGCCGTAGAAAAGACGTTTCAGACTGAGAGCAACACTCTTTATTGTACTGACTGGTGGCCTGGAAGCTTCATGCAATCATAAATTGAGTAAATGACATGAATGTTTCAACTCCAAGCATGGTTGAGATTGAAATAAGTTACAGCCTGTCATACGAATATTGGTCTTCTGACTAACTGCCGATGGAGCAATATGTGATGGTTGCAGTTTAAATAAGCATCCTTCAAGGGCTAGTAATGAAACAGATGCACTATGTTCTTGTCTCTTACTCTTGACAATAAAACACATCTATTCCTTGTAAGCGGCATCAAGCATGTGCCCTCTCATCAGTCTGCTGAAACATAATATGTTATTTCAGCTCATGGTCTGACTAAATTTCCAAAGATACGGCTGCTGTCAGGTTCCTTGCCATGGTGTGAAGTCTAATTGGGCCCAGTCCCATGTCAATCCTCCCCTCAGCTTTCTGGTAACGGTTAATAATAATTCCATAAAGTGTTTTTCATTCCTCATTAATGCTCTTGAGATTCACTGTAAATTCACCGCTACCAGCAGGCAAAGCTGGTAATTACTCCAACCACTCTTCCTCTTTTAAACACAGGGCTCTTTGTTTTGGGTTTAATTGAAACAAAAGAAGAGAGAAAATGTGGAGAGAATATAGGACACCCGTAATCCCAAAAGCAATCTAGCTCAAGCTGAGCTCCTTGGAGTTCTTTATCAATGGTTCTATTAGGAACGGGCTTATCTCACAAAATTAGCCATGGGATAATCAGTTTTGAGCTTCCTAAATTATCCTAGCATTGTTCCTCTGACCACTCCATCCGAGGTTAATAATTTGATTACTCTGACTGATACAATCAGTGATATCTTCCTCTCGTCTTTCACGAGGCGCAAATTTTGCCATCAGCAGCCACCCAGATGATGCGTGGAGATATGACACCAACTTCTCCAAAACGACAGATAGCATTTCTTCAAAGATGTAAACATAATTTTCATTCACATGCACACGTAACCCTTAGAAACGGGGTGGCAATAAAGTAAGGCATGGGCCTGGTCTCATATATTTCTACTTTTTACACAAAGCTGTTATGATTAAATTTTAATGGGTGAGTCTGCTGCAGTGAAGTGACTCTGTGACCTTCTGAATACATTTGTGGGAGGCTAGAGTGAGTGTACGCTGTCTGATATGTCACTCGGTCGCCTCTCACAGCAGCCTCTTGCTGGCTTTCCCGGTATGTACAGCCCTATTTCACTAGTCCCTCATTTTGTGTGACAGAAACGAACCGCTGCGCTGATGGCGTCCGATTCTTGCATCCTTTCACAATGAGGACAAATGCATGCCTGGTCTGTCTATCTACGCCATGGCTGAAAGCAGGCCCTCACTGAGTGCTTAAAAAAGCGTATGAAGAGAATGGATAGGGAAGCAGAGAGGGATGTGGCGGATTTACAATCGGAAAGGATCTGAATTTCCATGATTTGGGGGATTTCGGCCCCTTTTTACTGCCTGGGCTGCATCATTTACAAAAGCTGTGAAAATGAGAGGCTGACAGGCACAGGGTCTAATCTATGTGTGAATGCATTGCACAGGAGCGTTAGGTGATGCAGTTCTCCTGTAGCACTGCCTTATCTTGTTTCATCTTCTGTTTGTTATCAGACTGCAGCATTATCATAATGGCTATTACCACCAATTGAGAATCTGCTCGATGGGGAGTTTGCCTTTCAACACAATCACTAGAATACTGAAACCTATCTCAATGTATAGGCTGTCTTATTTGTATCACTATTCAGTGCTGAATTTTTAGCCATGGCATTATGTTTTGGCCTGGGTTTCTCCGCTGGCAGCTACAGCATCTTCAGAATGTGGCCAGGATACTGTTGCCATGCAGTTGTTTCATGTTCCAGTCTTCCTATCCAACACAAGCGTATATGCATATTATAGACGCTTTGTGTTTTGATTGATAACCCTGTGTGACGGGCGGGGGGGGGGGGGGGGGGGGGGGCATAGGGGGGTAGGGGGCTGGTGTGAGGGGGTTTGGAGGTTTTTGCAGAGCACATGGTGTCTTGGATTCACCTTGTCTGAACATTTTTGGACTATATATGATGGCTATAAAAATGTATGTTTTTTTTTTATAGATGTGCACTGACAATGTACATTCACCTATGAAACTATGGATAGAGGGATCTGACAGCTGTAAAGGAAACCAATGAGAACACTGAGATAACATGAATCTTTGATGTATCCAGTAAGGCTCCTCTTAATGTATTTTTGACAGCTTGCCAAGATTAAGAAATGAAGTGTAATGTTGTTATTCCTTTACACGCCACATTAGCTGCGGAGGAAGTTGCTTCCAAGCAGTAAAACATGGAGAAAGGAAAAAGAGAGCAAGAAAGAGAGAAATGAATTAGTAAGTGTGTGTTAGAGAGAGAAAGTGAGATAGAGAAAAAAAGGCAGAAAAGAGGCTCTATAATGAGGTCTGTGAATTAAAGTCTCAAACGCATCGAAAGCAATACATTATTTTCTTTCATAATGCATCCTGCAAAATAAAGAGCCTTGAGGTATAAACCATGACAACAGCACCAAAAATACACTCAGAAGTCTAGCATACATACTAGCATGCACCATAGACAACATGTATTATAACCTGGCCATGGAGAAATACTCATAAAAAAATGAGGGGTTGGGGTGGGGGTTTGGGGCTGGGTAGGATTGAGATTTTTTTAGAAACATAGTGCAGGTGAAAATATGCATGAATGCTTACACGGACAGATATTCATTTGTAGCAAACGACCCCCTCCCTGTGCATTGACGGTGCACAGTATTTGGTCCCATGTCCGGTTGAGAAGCATTATTCAGCATCTTTCTCTCCTGAGCCTGTGCACTATCCATCTTGGTCACATTTCCCACCTAAAATTCCCAATTCCAAAAATTCTCATATCCCCCTTTCAGCCCTTTGCAGGATCTCAGAGTTCTCGAAACGCTTATCTGGCACTGAATGCAAACTGTTCTTACCAGAAACGTCATGCGGTGGAGTCTAAATTGGGCAATTCCATTCTGCCGGAGTGCAGCTTGGATCCGAATCGCTCCAGAGTGGCAGGGTGGCACACAGGAGGCCTTTGAAGAATTTCATGAGTGAGAGGAAAAACAAAAACGCCAAACAATTCCTCAAAGCAAGCAAAGGGTCCAGAAAATTCTCAGAGTGTGGAGCACCGGCAGCTACAGTCCACAGAATATATGAGAGTCTGTCCCAGATGCAGGCATGCATGTAAACAGGAGTGCACCCGCTCACATACATGCCATACCCAGCAGAGCGAGAGCAGGAGCGCGATTGAGGGAGAAAGATGGAGAGGGAGGAGTCGAAGCTGTGCAAGGTGGAGGGAGGAGCTGTGGCGCATTGAGATGGAGAGATGGAGGAGACGGAGGGAGGGGGGTGAGAAAACCTAAGAGTGGCAGGCAGAGACGGATAAGGAGTGAGAAGGAGGGGGGAGGAAAAAAGAAAGCAGCACAAAGCTCAAAACAGGGACAATGTAACTAATGACATTCAATTCTCTTGTTCATCAGACCGACTGTAGCAGGAAACAGGAGCAGGGACAACAGCAGGGATTCCGGCATGGGGGGTGGGGGCTTGACACAGAAATTTGAGTATACCTTTGTGAAACCTGTCTCTACCTCGCCGTCATCCTGTCAGAACATGGCGATTAATGCTGTGCTTTTATGCAAAAGGCAGCGTTCGTCAAAAGCAACCGGGAGCTGCAATGTGACAAATGGATGACTCATGGAGGTAAACAGGCAGGGTGGATAAACAACAGCCAATGGAGAGAGAGTGAGTGAGAGAGCCGGAGACACAGAACGAGAGAGAGAGATGAGGAATTTGGACGAATGGGCTGAGTCTGCTTAGTCAATAGCAATAGTGAACTGCAAGGTCAGTCTATGGGGGATTCGCCCTGCGTGATATAATCAGGTGTAAATCCTTTTAAGTCCCCACACCATTATACTAAACAATAAGCAAGAGGCGGTGGTGCGGCAGGTAGGGAGACGTGTGAGATTACTGGTTGTGGTTGGGGGATAATCAAATGCAGATTTGATGGGGGTGGAGGGGAAGTGTGATTTGGAGCACGAGGCACAGGGGTTGTTAAGCAGCACAAACAGACTGAAGAGGTGCCTTAATATTCCTCTGAGCGAAATGGCAGAGGAGGAAGACGAAGAGCAGCAGAAACGACCCTACGTGTGCGAGGGATTTATCTCCGCACAGTACAACCAGATCAAGGCACGATGTGGGGGAGTGAGAGTGTGCGTGTGTGTGATCCGGTGTGGATCTGTCCTAGACGTTTTGTTAATGCTCTAATCTTCCCATGGAACACCAACGCAGAGCTGGCAATGGTGTGACTTATTAGATGAGCTGGTGTGTGGTATATGGCACAGTCAAGGTTCTTGTGATAGAATTATCACTACATATTACAGGGCTGTGTGTTACAGCATTGCCAGTTCCAAAGTCGCTTTTTGAAATAATATTCGCTGCATGGATTCTCTGATCAAGCTGCTTTTTTGAAGCAGACAGACAATAAATGAGCTAAAAAGAAGGAATATTGTATAATCATACTAGAAAAAATACATTAGTACTTAAGTGCATTGGCAAGAAGTAGTAGACTTATACATAACTAACTCTTAATCTCCACTTCATGCTTTTTGACACATTTAGTTCACATTATTGACCTGCTTTGACTTGGCCAGTCAAGCTGAAAGTCTCAAGAGCCCATGAATCTTTCCTGTTTTGATGTATTTTCTATGGAAACAAGATGTGTGGACGGGATCTATTATAGCCTTTAAACCATGATTACAGTTGGTTATCAAATGGCTTTGCTTCAGTAGATTTTACTTTAGACAGTAAGTGATGACCCAACCAAGAAGTAAAACCACTGTTTTGCAGAGTTTAGCTCCAACCCTATTTAAACACATCTGAACCAGCCATGTAAAGGGCATCTTGCAGTTTAAACACCACTGTCGATTAATGGGTACATAAAGCAGTCAAGATATGTATATAAAGTTAGAAATGTCTCCAAAATGGTGTTAAAGTCCAGTTTTTGTAGTTTCTGGTAAGTGACGGTTATTATTTACGCAACTCAGCAATGACGCCACATGAGGTAGACGTGGTGGATAGCCTCAGCCTTTCTCAGCTACTAGAACTAGTTCTACCACTGACTATAGCGTCTAACTGGGATGAGGAAGAGGTGGCAAGACCCACAGTTAACATTTATGATGGCCCACAGCCATATAATTAATAAATAAATGCATGGTCAGAGGAGAATAACTGGAGAGTTGGTGGAGTGTCCTGGTGAGTTGCTGCCATTTAGAAACACAGCAATGACCGCTGGAGCAAGTAGTCTATGAACAGCAGTGCATACAATAACAACTTTTTTTTTACTGTCAGTGAATAGCATCGAGTGAAAGTCAACGTTTTCTTTATATCTAGTGACAGTGATTATGTCGTTGTGCTAGCTATGGGCTAGCTTGACAGTCCCACCTGTGAACCCCTAGTGTTCATTTCTAAGCTTTTTCCTTTTTCTCCGGTGAAAATGTTGTCTGCAAACGTAGCCGACGCCGAGTAGGCTGGTCATGTCTTCAGTGTGATTATTGTTGATTGTGCCAACTAGTTTTCCTCGTGATTGATTGTCATTGACACCGTCAGGCTTACCGGGAGAGGGAATGAGTAGTAAGCGTCTGTGTCGGTGTGTTTGGCAGGTGTCTGTGTGGGCGGTGTCGTCCCATGGGTTGTCCCCGTCCCCTGAGCTGACGCTGAGCACACATACAACTCCCTCGTGTGACGTAAAATGACGCGATGCTGAAAAAAAGCGCTTTTTACGAGCAGTCAAAGAAATGCTCACTTTATCTACTAAATTGGTGCCCTATGTTGTTTTAAAACATTTTAAATCGTCCATTAACTTTTCATATGGTATTTTCATACAAGGTTATGTATTAATTTAGATTTTTTTTCACCTGCAAGATGCCCTTTAAGGTCTTCAGGATCACTAGGGTTTGCAAACTTCACTCCGAATAAAGTATAAATACAATAAACTATGACAAACAGTCAGCCGGTAAAACCAAGTATTATGCTGTTTTATCTTAAAATAATTTATATATTATACACGAGTTGTGTGGGGTGGGGAGTAAATTAAGCATGATCTGCTGTGACATCACTATCGTTCTGTATTGTGTGGTATATGGAGCTGCCTATATGAATAGACTTACTCACTCGGTCAAAATTGAGGGGTCGGGGGTCTCTACCTTCGTCCATTTGATATATCGTAACGTAAATGGCAGCATGGATTCACCCAAGGGAAAGTATTTAGAGAAGTTTGCAAATGTGTGTTTGAAAGTGGAACGCATTATCAAAACTTACAGACAAGTGTGTTGCAGCAGGTTGGAGCTAAACTACAGGAAGGTCGCACTCAAAGAAGCCAAGTATACAAATGGCCTTTAAGCTTAAATATGCACTTTTAATAATAATAGTATGTTTAATTTATGTAGCGCTTTCCCCAAGCTCAAAGCGTTTTACAATCAATAAACAAATATATAAAATATAGGAGTATTACAGTATACACATCAAACACCACAGACAATCATGGAATCTGAGTCAAATGCATAGTCCGGTGTGAAAAATATACAAATATCTGACCAACAGCAAAGACCATATAATAACACAAGACATTCTAAATTCAAGTCAAGTCAAGTCATCCTCATTTATATAGCGCTTTTAACAATGTAGATTGTTTCAAAGCAGCTTTACAGAGATAAAGATATAATTTAAGGTAACAGAGATTGGTTTGGTTTTATAGTGGCTCTTGAAAAATGTTTTTTCCAGCTAAAGTTAGTTTCGATTGATTCACTTCCGTCTAAATGATCATTTGTTATTAAATTAGGGGCCGCTAAGACGACACCGTTCTCTCTAAACAGACTTTAAACGTGAACATGTGATAGACGCTGATGGCGTTCACATGCGCATTAAGAATTGATTCTATAGTTATGTGCGTTTGAATATATGTGCGCAGGTTTGTAATTCCTTACAAACCATGCCTAAACAAACTACTTGTCTATAAATTTTGATGCAGAATTTCTATTTTATCTTATCACTTTGGGTAGGTACGCGAACCGAAAAATTCCACAACGCTTTATCTGTAGAGTGGTATAGGGATCCTCCATAGGGAGAGGCTAGTTGGCACTTCAGCACTGCATTGTCATCAGGTCCAGGCGAAAGTCCTTCGTCAGATCTGGAAACGGCCTGGATCCAGCAGGCTGCGGGAAAACCTCGGGATAAACAAAGACACTAAAATTAGCGTAGATGCCATTCTTCTTATGATGTAACGAGTACATCAGGATTTGAGGGAAGTGTTCCCAGTTCCGGCTGACCTAATCTAAGCAGCCTAATATTGAATTATAGAAGTCTATAGAGTGTTATGTGAATGCTAGGTCAAAGAGATGTGTTTTTAGTCTAGCTTTGAACTGACATACTTTGTCTGCTTCCCGGACAATGTTAGGAAGATTGTTCCAAAGTTTTGGTGCTAAATAGGAAAAGGATCTACCGCCAGCAGTCGATTTATATATTCTAGGTATTATCAACTGGCCGGAGTTTTGAGATCGCAATAGACGTGAAGGACTATAATGCGTTAAGAGCTCGCTCAAGTACTGGGGAGCTAAACCATTTAGTGCTTTGTAAGTAGTCAGCAATATTTTAAAATTTATACGATGTTTAATAGGGAGCCAATGCAGTGTTGACAGAAAAGGGCTAATATGGTCGTACTTCCTGGTTCTGGTAAGAACTCTAGCGGCTGCGTTTTGAACTAGCTGTAGTTTGTTTATTAAGCGTGCAGGGCAACCACCCAGTAGAGCATTACAATAATCTAGCCTTGATGTCATGAACGCCTGAACTAGTTCTTCCGCATTTGTCAATGAGAGCATATGACGTAATTTAGATATATTTTTAAGATGGAAAAATGCGGTTTTACAGACACTAGACACGTGACTTTCAAATGAAAGATTGGTATCAAAGAGCACACCCAGGTTCCTAACTGACGACGAAGACTTAACAGAGCAGCCATCAAGTGTTAGACGGTATTCTAGGTTATTACGTGTGGAAGTTTTTTGTCCAATAATTAGAATCTCTGTTTTTTCAGAATTTAGTAGAAGGGAATTACTAGTCATCTAATTTTTAATATCAACTATGCATTCCGATAATTTTGTGAATTGGTGAGTTTCGTTAGGTTTGGAAGAAATATAGAGCTGAGTATCATCAGCATAACAGTGAAAGCTAATTCCATGTTTCCTAATGATATCTACTAAAGGTAGCATGTACAGAGTGAACAGCAACGGTCCTAGTACTGAGCCTTGTGGTACGCCATACTGAACTTGTGATCGATAAGACATCTCTTCATTTACTGCCACAAACTAGCGGTCAGATAAATATGATTTAAACCATTCTAGTGCAATTTCACTAATGCCAACATAGTTTTCTAGTCTATTTAAGAGAATGTTGTGGTCAATGGTGTCAAATGCAGCACTAAGATCAAGTAACACTAATAGAGAGATACAACCACGATCGGATGATAAGAGCAAATCATTTGTGACTTTAATGAGAGCAGTCTCAGTGCTATGGTGCGGTCTAAATCCTGACTGGAAATCCTTGCAGATACCATTTCTTTTAAGAAAGGAACACAGTTGTGAGGATACTGCCTTTTCTAGTATCTTTGACAGAAAAGGTAGATTTGAGATCGGCCTGTAATTGACTAATTCTGTAGGATCAAGTTGCGTTTTTTTTAACAAGCGGTTTAATCATAGCCAGCTTAAAGGTTTTTGGTACGTATCCTAGAGACAAAGATTAATTAATGATGTTAAGAAGAGGATCTATGACTTCTGGAAGCATCTCTTTCAGTAGTTTAGTCGGTATAGGGTCTAACATACATGTTGTCGATTTAGATGAATTAACGAGTTTGCAAAATTCTTCCTCTCCTATGGCAACAAATGAATCAAATTTTACCTCAGGGAGACTATAATGCACTCCCTGATGTGATGCTGTAGTAGACGGTTGCATAGTTATGCATAGTTATAATTTTGTCCCTAATATTATCAATCTTATAAGTGAAGAAGTTCATAAAGTCATTACTGCTGTGTTTCTTGGAAACTTCTGGGCTTGAAGCTTTCTTTTTCGTTAGTGTAGCCACTTTTTCAAATAAATACCTTGGATTATGTTTATTTTCTTCTAATAGGGTTGAAAAATAAGCAGATCTAGCAGCTTTTAAAGCCTCTCTGTAAGCAATCGAGCTCTCCTTCCATGAAATCCGAAATACCTCTAGTTTTGTTTTCTTCCAGTTGCGCTCCATTTTTCTGGCTGCTCTCTTAAGGGCCCGGGTGTGCTCGTTGTACCACGGTGTTGGACTATTTTCTTTAATCTTCTTTAAGCGCAACGGAGCAACTGTATCTAAAGTGCTGGAAAGGAGAGAGTTAAAAGTTTCTGTTGCAATATCAAGTTCTTCTAAGCTATCTGGGATGCTGAGACGATGAAACTGATTAGGAAGATTATTGATAAAGCAATCTTTAGTGGCAGAAGTGATAGGTCTAACATACTTGTAACACGGAGTTGGCTTTGCAGCCTTGGCAAAATGTAATTTACATGAGACTAGATAATGATCTGAGATGTCGTCGCTCTGCTGCAGAATTTCAACAGCATCAACATCTATTCCATGTGATAATATTAGATCTAGAGTATGATTACGACAATGAGTAGGTCCTGACACGTGTTGTCTAACTCCAATAGAGTTAAGAATGTCTTTAAATGCCAGTCCCATTGCATCTTTTCCATTATCTACATGTATATTAAAATCACCAACAATTAGGACTTTATCTGCAGTCAATACTAATTCTGATAGAAAGTCAGCAAATTCTTTGATAAAATCTTTATGGTGCCCTGGTGGCCTGTAGACAGTTGCCAGCAGAATTCTCAAACTTGATTTATCGTTTACATTATATATTTTTACATTAAGCACCAACACTTCCAAATAAATATATTTTAAACTAGGTTTTTTAGTGGTTTTGAAAATATTACTATAAATTACAGCAACACCTCCCCCTTTGCCTTTCAGGCGAGGTTCATGTTTATAACAGTAATCATGAGGGGTGGACTCATTTAAAGTAATGTAATCGTCTGGTTTTAGCCAGGTTTCTGTCATACACAGCACATCTAGGTTATAATCTGAAATCATATCATTAACTATGAGTGCTTTTGAAGTAAGGGATCGAATATTCAGCAACCCAAGCTTTATCGTTTGCTCATCTGTATTATATCTATTTTTTATTTGTTGAATATCAATTACATTTTTAACCTTAGATCGGTTTGGACTTTTTTTGGATTTCCAAATTCGGGGAACAGACACAGTCTCTATATGATGATATCTAGGTGAAAGAGCCTCTATGTGATGGGATTTATCTTACCTTGGTGAGGCGAGGCCGCTAGCAGACGGTCGGTTTAGCCAGTTTGTCTGCTTCCTGACCTGAGCCCCAGATTGTCATGTTTTGTCTCTAAGACTATGAGCCAAATTACTAGAGAGAAGAGCAGCACCATCCCAGGAGGGATGAATACCATCTCTTTTCAACAGGTCAGGTAAATAAGAGCCAATCGCTGATTGGTAATGTCATTGCATCACTGCAGCTGCCTTTCCAGTTCCTATTGAAACAGTCAGACGTTCACTTCCACTGCGCATGCGCATTAGCTCTATCCAGCCTGAAAAAAATAGTTTTCTATCATGATTAAAATGTTTAGAAACAAAATGTATGAGACAGATACACAAAGCAACCAGCGTCGAATTTCATCTCGAATGCCATAGAGCCCAAACGAGTGCAAACGCCGGGACACCAAAGGCAAACGGGAACCTATTCGATGATGATGGCCACCACGCCACTAAATCCTCCCGTCAAAGGAGCAGATACTGTGTCCGCAGCAACCATGCCAAAACACCGTCAGGTAGGCAGGCCGGTAGATTCAGGTAGGCCGGATGAAACACCATTGCAAAAGGCAGAGCGGAGCACATCTCCTCCATGCATCAGCGAGAAACACAAGTCCATTTTGTGTGTGTGAAACATAAAAAACTTACATTTTAAACACCAAGACAAGACCAAAACAGACAGCCCCGATGTGAAACTCGCAGACTGTACTAACACTGGAAGTCACAAAAAAACTTTTGACCCCATAGAATCAAAAACTTACTATTCAGCCATGATCTCAAATTTGATGTGATGCAGATTGTTCTTTAAAGTTTAAGGAGAGTTTAATTTAAGAGCTAAATTTAATGTTCCTCTGCCTTAACAGAGATCTCCTAAAAACTTGTGTCTAACTTCAGAGTGGCTCTGAAGTAGAGGCCAACCATTGAGAATCTCTCTTTTATTTGTGATACCCTCTCTTTAAATAATGCAGGGAACAGAAATCAGATGAATGACATTATGGATGTCAGTAGTGCAGTAGAGGCTATTTTGACATAGGACATTTTGACATTTAAGGAATAAGCTCGTTCTCCTGAGAGTCCCTAGAATGCTGTAAACCCTGCAAATGGGTAATAAGAACAAAAAAGTCCTGCAGCTGAAAATGTCCTGAAGTATTCACACCTGACAGTGACAGTGATGGAAGAAAATAGGCTTACTTTGGGGATGTGGCCGATACATATGTGCTTCAAAGGGAAATGCCATCTTCCTTGCTGCTCTCCCAATTGTCTCCTGAACCTCTCAGGTAGGGACACACAACCACAGGTGGCAAATGACTACATCAAAGTGTGGCTTTAATCAAACTTGGCTTTTTGATCTTGCCATTTATTTTAATGAGTCTTGGCTGAAGAAAAGGAAATCAATTTCTCTCGTTCTTGATGTCTCTAAGAAAGAGTCTTCATGATACTTGTGGGTTCATTTTGGACAAATTTGTACTGTTTTATGTGTGCTCCAAAGAATTCCTATTTTACATGCAGCTTTTCATGGTTTGGGGCAATCTAATTTTGAAATACATAACGCTTGCGGTGTATGAAATACCCGCCATCATCATAAAACAAATCTACCCAGTCTACAGGGACATCAGGTGATGACAAGCATATGAAAACATTATTTATGCTATATTTAGCTTTTCACAGTTCAGAAACATGAATTCACAGTACAATGTAAACCTGTTTTAGGCCATGATACATTAAGAAGCATCCAGTACCTTTATATCTTACAAAAATCTGTGTCATCAGTGCTAGACACGTAACACAATTCTATCAGTAGCTAAAGCTAATAAAGCACAAACACATGTGTCAGCTACATTGGCATGTAAATATAATGTGATTCCCTTGTGTCTTTTACAAGTGGAACATGCCACGTGGGATTGTAATGGTTCTGATAAAAATTACTTAGGAAACCCTAAAAAATAAATAAAACTTTACAGTAAGTTTCAATTTCATAAAAACATGTTACCACATTAAGTATCATGAACTAAATTCAAACAACTATTTTTATGTTAATGTATTAATATTCTACTATTCATTGATCATGTATGTTAATAATAGATTAAATAATATCATTTTTTTAAATCCTGAAATTAACAACATAGAATAATAAATGCTGTAAAAGTATTGTTCATGCTACCTAATATATTGTTAACATAACTTATTTTAGTGTCACCAAGAACCCACACAATCGGACATTTAGCAAGATCACAGACTCACATTTTACCCCGGATCCACGTGTTTAGTCTTTTAACACCCCAGTGTGGTACGCATTCAGGAAAACAGATGGATTTTTACCACGCAGCAAAATCTTCCCAACTTGTAGGGAGTTTCACAAGTCCATGAATTATTAAACACCACCTGCAGCAAATTCTGTTCTTTTGTCCAACTGTCCGAGAGTCACAAGTACTGTTCTTCAGGCTTTATTTATGCCCATAATGAAGTTGTATGCAGTGCAAGGCTGTTCTCTGAAGGCGTCAAATCCCACTGGACAAACAAGACAACAGTTGTTATACCCAATTGAGTCCTTGGCCAGTGAAGCATATGCCTGACAGTTTGTGGGGAGCTGTGAGCATGATCTTTAGGCCAAGTGGATGATTTACTATTCAGCAGCCAGAAAGATTCTGAATGGGATCTATAATCAATTTCATGTGATCAACAAAGGCATTAATCATTGAATCAAATGCCTCAAATGTCACTGACTTTATCTACCAAACTGGGGCTCTGTAATATTTCTATTAGAGTATTAAAAAGGGTAAGGTTTGAGTAAAAACGTCTAAATTAGTAAATAAGTAAAACATTAAATGTTGTCTCAAACTGCAAGAAACCTTCCGGCTTGCCTGGTGGGTGTGCTCCGTTTCACATTAGAATTTCATTTCAGAAATCAGAACAAAATAATAGTGGTGTCTACAAAATTATAGAAGAGAAAAGAGCATATGTCACACTCAGTCATTCACATTCTGTTGGTAAAAAAAAGAGAAGGAAAACAACAACATGCGATCCATCAGAAATACATTCAGCACTTCATCATGCAGACAAACTGCTCAGGGACAAAAAACAGTGAAATAGAGCTGCAGAAATCATCAGAATCATGACAGGCTGCCATTAGCCGAGACGACTCTGTCTGTTCTGTCATTATGAGTCAGGTTTGCCGCCAGCCACCTTTTGTTCTCAGGCTGCCCAGCTCTGCTGCATCAAAGGACGATGAATGACCTCATTACACACAGACTGCAATATCAGTATCACCAAACAAAGGTTGCCTCCAACATTCCAGCTTCTTACATCACTGGTAATTTATGGATGATACAGGTAAGTGGGGCTTCTGGTTAGTTTGATTTTAAAAATCTGTTTTGTACCAACGAATGTAGGACAGGATTTGGAAATGTTGATGCAAAAGCCAAAATTTACATTTCAATGAAAATATGTATTGCTACATATTGCTGTTTTCCTCTGGCCTAGATCCAACTGCCCTCCGAAACAGCCCTCAGTAGATCTGTCTCCCAGGTCTCAACAGTCTACGGGGTGACAGCTAAATATTAGGCACATGTAAGAAACGATGATGCACATACATTATGTGGGTTTGAGAAAAACACCAGGGGAAAACGAGACTAGACTAAAATAAAAGCACATGTGTGGGTTACCTTAGGCAAGACTTAGTCATTTTTACCTAAACAGATTTTAAGCACACTAATAGAATAACGTGTTGATATAACGAGAGAGATATGCCCATGGCAGAGTACAATAGAAGCAGTTTTAAAGTTGGCCAATTGGTATGCTTAAGACCGAGATGGTTTGTAACTTTGTGCGAGACCCAAGGGGCATATGAAAACTAGAGTTTGGCTGCCACAGATGTTGTGTGTTTAGGGCACTATTAAAGCTGTGGGGGATTATATTTGCATATATGGAAAGATAATTAATAATATATACCCTATTACCTGTCCTTTTTTGAGGTATATTACGGATGTTAGTTTTATATACTAATATAGTAGTGTTTGGCTGTTGTAATTATTTACAAACATGCTTCTTTGTCATGTGCAGAATTTATCAGTCAGATATTTCTTAGTTTCAGCCTCAGAAGTCACGTCCACGGACCATTGGCTGAATATCTTATGCTTAAGGCGCACAAAATGGGAAACACTTCAAGAGTTTCTAAGTTGTCATCTGATTGGTTGAATTCTACAGGATTTCTTGGAGACGTATGTGTCACTTTCTTTAATGGTCTGCTTGGAAACAAAGTCGTTGTGACGCCAAACCAATGACTGCTTATCAAGAACAACTAAATGTTGGATTTTGAAAAGTATGTGAAGTTCATAGCATATACTCTTTAAAAGATGTCAAAGAGTTTTACACCCTGATCTGTTTTTGTAGGGACATCGACATTTCATCTTCACGCCACTAAAATGATGCTGAACAAAACAAACAGTGATTGGTTGCTTTACATCTCAGTCAGACGGCCTCTTGGGTCCTTGAAAGCTGGGCCAATGAAAGCTGCGATGGAGTCCAGACCTTTTGCCATCTGTCTGAAGATCTGGATACGCAAGACTAGATATTTCCTAATATTCACTGTCCATGCAACGCATGTCTTGGATGTCTCTCATATCACATCACAGACTTGCTATCTCATTTCATAGAAACAATACTTCTGCCATCTTGTATCTTAGTTATCGACTGTAGTGAAAATAACTTTGGAGGATTTTTTTGTAAAAATATTACTGCAATGTTGTTGCAGTGTTTGCCTTTATGCTATAGGCCAATTTTTTTGTACATTTTAGTGGTCAAAGACAATGAAGACAATAATATCAATTTCTAAGATTAATATTTCCATTTATGTATTTATTTGGTAAGCAGCCACGTAACAAGCTGGATAATGTTCAGTTAGCAGGTCATTATTGCAAAATAAACCCCTTTATGGTGATACCAGACCCCTGTGCTCCACGCTGGGGTCCTGACTGCCCAGTTATGGTTTATTTTGCAACAATGTCTGACAGACTGTACATTATTCCTTACATAATCTATACAGCATAAACATCTGCATTGTTGCTTTGCTATTGGTTTATGATTAAGGGTTAAGTTCAAATACAATTCACCTCACCTCATTTAGCTTTACAGTCATACAATTTACAACTAATGACCTCAATGACACTTCAAGTATTGAAACAAATTCAGCTACTAAATTAAATTTCTTCCCTTTATTGACTCAGTTACAACAGAATTAACCTCAGTGGAAAGTACTCATGACAAGGTATATAGCCTTTTACTGACAAAGTAGTCATGATTAACTGGCAACATGCAACTTAGTGTGACCCAAACTAGACCGCAAATATACAAAGATCCAAATGTTCTCTTCACTGTGAGACAACACAACAAGCCGTCAAAGCTCAATGCAAACCTCAGGAGGAAAGGACTAATATGTGTCAAGCAGCAGCAGCCACTCACCCATGCCCTCCTCCAGAAGTAAACAGCATGATGCCAAATAGCATGGCAAGCTGGAAGACAGCACTGAGTGAGTCAAAACAAATGAGGTGTTTCACTCCATGAGACCATGGGAGGATGAAGATAAGCCCATGCAATTCAAATATAGCCATCTGGAAAGCATTTCTTGTCATTTGAGTATTTTGGCTGTAATAAATTACTCATTAGTGTTTTAATCTGTCACCTTGTTTCACTGAATGCAAATTGATGGTTTATTTTCAGGAGTCACCAAGATCCACATTGTAAAGAATCCAAGTTGCAAAATAGTCTCCCAACAAAAGGAAACTGGGCAAATCCAAAAACCCAAACTAATAACAATTGTGCTTATGGAGTTAACATTTTGGAATTAGTTACATGCAACATCATGTAGAGCTACCTCAGACAGCAGGGGCATTTCTTGCTTTTCATAATTACTGGGGCACAGGCCCTCCATAAAAAAATGTGCCCATATTTTGATACTCTAATGGATATATGGATATAAATGGTCATTGTCTGCATATAGAGTCGTTCACAAGCTGCATGTAATAAAGACCTGCTTCATCATTGATGACATTAGCAAGTTTTGTTCCCTATCAGTCGCTCAAGTGACGACATAATTGGGATCAAGGAGCAGGAGCACGCACTCATTGTCTTTCACTTCGGAGCCAAGTTTCTTTTGGTCTTCTGAATAGAGACTCAAGCTACTGCGTTGAAGAATTCTCTCTCCTTCCTTGTATCCAGCGTTGGTGTGACGGCTCGAACAGCGAGTGGCCGCAAGCTTAAGCTCAACAACTGCTTTTTTCACAGCATTGAAATTTCTGTGTCGGTTTCGGTGGGCATTCCATGAAAACTGTTTACACCACTGCTGTACACAGCGGACATTCCCTGGGTGCCTCAGCACTGTGGGAAGGAATTAAGAGAGCGTTTTTTTAGTTTTTTCTTTACAAAAGTGCAACACAAGCGTGACCCTGCGTCCTTTTCAGGATGTCATTCCGCTTGTGCGTTTCTGGATGCGGCCGTTCCCTGGCGCCAGCAGATTGCCACAGCGGTTGCCTCTCGTGTTTGGGCATTCAGCACGCTGATGCAGTTTTATGGCAGCGCTTAGATCGAGACTCGCTTACCTCGAGGGAGGTGCAGTTCCCTCGCCTATGCCCCGATCTAGTGTCTATTCTGGACCTCAGAAAAAACCTACTTCTGTGAATGGCCAGGGTGATCTGAGGATCACCATGAGGGCTTCCCTGCTGAAGCAATCTCCGTGGGCCCCTCACACCTCACAAGCACTGCCGCTGTTGGAGCCTTCAAAGGAGCGTGCTGGTCCTTCTCATGGACGACCAGTGGTGTCCTTTGGAGCTCCATCTGACGATCAGATGTCAGTCGCAGCATCGGAGGGAGAGCTTCAGTCCTCTGGAGATGAGGACTCAGCTGCGTTGCCCCCTTCAGGGAGTGTAGCGTTGCCCGAGTCCGATCCAGAATGGGGCGGCTATGCTTTGGCACCCGGGTCAATGACGTGACGCCTAAATTTTCTGTCCGATTGCATTTGTTCAGGTAAAAACGGGTTTAAATGCATAAAAAGATACTGTATATTTGTAGTACCTCTCCCATGTATGTACTCACTTTAACTTTTAAAAAAACGTAGTTATTTGTAACTTTTTTTGATATTTTAAGTGTCAAAATATCATGTGGTGCGACCGTCCGGCCCTAACTTCTGTTTTGAAAACGTCTTTGAAATTACTCTAAATTTATTAAAAATATATTTTCTGCACTCTTTGGCATGATTTCCAAAGTGTTTTGTAATTCTGTAAAAAAATCAAAGCATTTGTAGTTATATTTCAATCATAATATACAAACAAACTTTGTCCGATGATGTCCATTTTATGAAATATCATGTGATGCGACCATCAAGGAACTACCATTTTGGGACTTTTATGTTGAAAACTATTCAAACACAGGAAGTTACATCATATACCAATTTACCAAGGACCCATGGAAGCCACAAGCAGGTTTGTAATTCTCTCAAATAGGAAAAAAATAAACCTTTGTAATGGTTGGTATGCAGTTACCAAAGTTGGATGTCATGTGGTATGACCTTAAAAAAATATATTAAAGTTATTTCTACAAATATATATTTTTATTCTAAATTTTATATTGACCTTTTGTGGAAAGCTAGCTTGTTTTGTTTAGGTGATCAATTCTGTGCCTGTAAATTTTGACTGAATTTGAAAATATCATGTGGTGTGACCAAATATCATGTGGTGTGACCACTGCAGACTGTTTGTCATGATAGATATATGTCCTAGATTGGCATGTTTTGTGCTTTTATATTCAATTGATGGTTATTTAACAAAAAGTACTTCAATTTAGTATAATTTGGAATATATTTTTATGCAATTTGGGATTTCCTTTAATATTTCAGACGGTTACGGATTATAGACCGGATTATACGGTTAAAGACATCACTATAATATAATGATTTGCTGCTCAAGAAACTTGATTATTATCGATGCTGATCTATGCTCTAGATCTAACGCTCAATTTCCGGATTGAGGATTTTAGTTATACTATTTTTGTTACTACTGGAAATTGTGGAAACTGTGATCATTTTCATATGTCAGGATTATTTGATGAATATAAAGTTCAAAAGAACAGCATTTATTTTAAATAGAATCTTTTGTAACATTCTAGCCTAAATATCTTTACTGTCACTTTTTTTTATCAATTTAATTTATCCTTGATTAATAAAAGTATTAATTACTTAAAAAAAAACTATTGACCCCAAATGTTACCTACATACAATATTTGTATGATATATATATAAAATTATTATTTGTTAGAAAGAAATTCTAAATCAAGTTAAATGAAATGGTGAACTTATGTTTGCGATGTGATTTTTATAAAAAAAAATGTTTATAAAATGTTTGTGTTCAGGAAAATTCTGTGAATTCTGTATAAAATTTGGTTTAAATCTATTTTTTGTATAAAATGCATTGTTCATTGATCTCTTTAAATAGATTTTTAACTATATAAGGTCTTCGTTGTCATTTGGAGCGACCACTCATCATTTGGTGCAACCAATAAAAGCAATCTCTGTATTAAAGTTAAAATAAAATATCTTATTTCTGTGGCTGAAATATGAATCACTGATAAAGTATGCTTAAGTGATTGATATTTTTAAAACATTTTTATCAGTTTTATGTGATTTACAGGAAAAATAAATCTGTTAACTAGATTTAAGGCGGCAACTCTAAAATTATAGAACAAAACAATGTGATCATTATTTACAAAAACTTAAAAGAAATGCAAATACTTTGTTTCTAAAGACTTTAACTACTAAGAACTTGTAAAAAAAATGTTAAGCATGTTAAGGAAATTAATTAATTTTAAGATAAATCAGGGTCACACCAAATGACATTTTTTAAGGCTATGGCCAATTCATCTAGATGAAAAAACACTAAAATCACTTAAATTAAAAATTTTATATGAATTTATGTGTAGACAACATCCTTAATGTTTGAACAATTGCAACATGTATTATTTTTTTTGGTATTTTAAAATCGGCCTGTTGAAAATCCTTATACGTCATTGACCCACCCGTGTCCAGACCTCTGGGCAATCCATGTCTGGTCCCTGGACAGGACGCGGAGGATCTAGGTGACCCCTTCTATGACGCGTCTCTATGCGTTGAAGTGGAACCTGTTCATTGAGTGGTGTTCTTCTCACGAGGAGAACTTGCTCGATCAGAGCTGTGCTTTCCTTCCTATCTGTCTCCCTCCACCCTTAAAGTGTATGTTGTCGCTATCACCGCACATCACGATGCAGTTGAAGGTAAGTCACTGGAAAAGCACGACCTGATGATTAGGTTCCTGAGGGGGGCGAGGAGACTAAATCCGCCTAGCTCGCTCTCTATACCCTCTTGGGATTTGTCTCTGGCCCTTTCGACACTTCAGAGACCACCCTTTGAGCATTTGCAGACAGCGGAGTTAAAAATTCTGTCCTGTAAAACAGTACTCCTGGTTGCATTGGCCTCCATCAAAAGGGTAGGGGACCTGCATGCATTTTCGGTTGACGAATCGTACCTTGAACCATTGTTCTAGGTATATGTGCCCAAGGTTCCCACCACTCCCTTCCGGGACCAGGTGGTGAACCTGCAAGCGCTGCCTTCGGAGGAGGCAGACCCAGCTTTGTTTTTTTCTCTGTCCCGTTCGCATTCTCCCCCTTTACGTGGACAGAACGCAAAGCCTAAGGACCTCAGATCAGCTCTTCGTCTGTTACGGAGGCCAGCAGAAGGTAAAGGCTGTCTCCAAGCAGAGGATGGCCCACTGGATAGTGAATGCAATTACGAAGCCCAAGGCGTGCCTTGCCCGGCCGGATTGAGAGCCCACTCCACTGCCTTACATCGTCACGTCGACATTACGTCGAACGTGAGCAACTGATAGGGAACGTCTCGGTAACTAATGTAACCCTCATTCCCTGAAGTAGACGTAACGTCCCGTCACCACGGTTGCTGACCATCGCTGTACAACCGTCACGATATCGGCTCCTCAGCGAAAAATCAATGAGTGTTTGCGCCCGCCTCCTGTTTATACTCTCGCTGTGGGGCGGGGCATGTGACGCGATTCACGCACGCCAATGTTCATTGGCTTGTTCTTTAGACACTCGAAGATGATAGAGCTCCCTAAAATAATCACAATTACCTTGTTACGTCCTTCAGGAACGAGGGTTACATTAGTAACCGAGACGTTTCCTACAGTGAATTATCCACTTCAACCAGTGCTCTTTCTGTTCTCTATAAAATATTCTGTTACTATTTCGGCGTGAGAAAACACTGCAAATGATTCAGTGCATGAGTAAACTGACTTAATGAAGCCACTCGAAAAGCAAACATTTTTGGTCAATTGCTTGACCAATTAAATAAAAAGTAGCGTTTTCACAATACCAAAATGAATCAAATGAATCGGTACAAAATCCTGTAAAATTCCACAAAATAAATAGCCTATAAAATAAATGTATTAAATACTTATCCTAATAACAATTATAAATAAGTGATAATAATTTAAACAGTAGCATTGCTTTATATATTTTTCAATTAGTAAACAAGCAAACATTGCTTTAAAAAGTCAAGTGAAAAGTCACTTCTAATGTGAAAATACATTACTAATAGAACAAGGAGTGTTAAAATTATCTTACTAGAGACTTATTAAAGCTACTAAATTTACACTAGGGCTGAATAGTTTAGTGCATAGATTTATTTAGATATTTTTTGTCCCGTTATCACTGTCAAATAATGCAATTTCAGATAAATGATTTAGAGTATTTATCCCTGTATTTGAATTTGTTTGTCACTCCTTACACTTTGCAGTGTACAGCTGATCGAAAACACACAACGTGTTTGAAATATAAATACTATGAGGACAAGACAAACTTGAGGAACAGACAAGCATTTATCAGTAATTTTTTTACTGGGGAGCAGCGACTTTGTCAGTAAAAAGGGTCTAGCGACGTCCCTGTAAGACAGTAAGTACTTTCAAGAACCTGGAAAGCAACAGCATACAGAGAAATAATTACTATTTGGTTGGAATTTTCTCCAATCTCTGTGTTGTCCCTGTCTTTGACACATCAGCACTGCACAACATGATTGTTCGCTATAGGATTCATCTTATTGAGGCATCTCAATGGATTTGCCCATCCTCAGAACTGACTGCCTCAGCAAAGCCAGAGGAACAATAAAGGAAAACACAATCTCATTCAGAGCTGTCTGACAGTGCTGGGCACCATTATACATCACACTTAGAATGGGCACATTTACAGGAAGAACCTGAAGAGGGGGAAATGGGAAGTCGGGCCTGATGCACAGGGCCATTTGTCAAATCTATGTGATGCTGGCAGAAATCTGATTACCCAAGATAATAATAGAGGTATCATGCTTGGACCCAAGTGCACACAACAGAAAAAGGTCTCGGACTGGAAGCTGCTAAATATGTGTTGTGGATGACGCTTGCCCAGAGGCATTGCAGCTCGGGTGGACTGTCCTCGTACCTTGCAGAGCCGTCAAACAGGTCTTGTATCTGTTGTCAGAGGTCTCCAGCTTGAAAAATAGACACAGCACAAGGGAGCTGAGAGAGTCTGATTTGCCAGGTGGACACAGAGTGAGGACAAGCCACAGAAAATCACCACAGGAAATCTCAGCTTGAAAGGAGAATGAGACACAGGATGTGACATTGAAAGGATAGAATGAATTGAAATCCTCCCCTGAAATCTTGCACCTCTGAATGTTTCGCAATCAGGTGATCAAGGAAACAGTTTAGAGAATACCTTTGCTGGGGATATTAACAGAAACTTGGTTCTGATCTCACAATGGATCTCCTGGTTAATAGCAGACTTTAATGCTAACTTTTTTTTTCTTTTTCTTTTTTTACAAGTGATTGTCTCTCTTTTAAAGGATTATGTCCTTATACGGTAACATCCGATATTTCTTTGTGTAATTTACAGATCTTGAGAGATTGTTAATGACGCCTCAAAAGACATGCCGGCAGAGTCTGAAACGGGGATTAAGATGTGACAACCATATGTATGGGTCATCACCACAGCTGAGGGCTCATTTGACCTACTCTACGCTAAATGGATATTTAGCAGCACGACTACTTGAATTTGCATTAATCTGTCATATCTGATCATCATGCTATCTCTGATGCCCCCACGGGCAGATGTCACACTGAGGGTAAAGTCGTGGTGAGACAGAAAAACGCATGAGCTGCTGTAATCACATTACCATATGTAGAATATTCCCCACATATTGCAGCATTGCAAAATTGATCTGAGTAAATACTTTAGAAATACTTCAAAGCAGCATCCTTTTCATTGCACTACAATATTTAGTCAATACATAAAAGAAAGAGGTCACAATACTGCCAAAAATTACAGAGAACTAGAGTTACTGGACTGTTGCATAGCATCTGTTCTGTGGCCATACATTATTTATGCATCATTCAGTAAATCCACTCTGTCGTCTTTATTTCCATGCAATCTTTCAGTTATGTATTCACTTTATGCCTGCAGCCTTCAAATTGGCTTACTTTCACATGTGACACCAGCAACCTCTGCCTAAACTGTTTAATAAAATGTGTAGCTGTTAGATTTCACCTGTTCTGATAGTCACACAAGAGAGGAGTTTCAAAGTTTCATTTTTATGGAGAATCACGCCCAATTTAAAATCTATCACAAAGAGTCGTCATAAAGGGCAATAAAGTAATTGACATGGGGGATTCATTGCCATAGATGTCATTGGGTTATAATCATCTTTTATATACAAATTTTAAAAGAGAGAAAAGAGGATGGGCCAAATACACTGACAATTTAGAGAAAAATACAAAAATGCACAATTTTATGGACAATCATGCACAGTTTAAAAATCACAGCATTATGTTTACACAAAAAGACACTACACTGAACTGAAGGCACTAAAATATAGATGCATTTTATATATACTCTAATTAAAATAGTTACTAATTCTTTTGGAAGCACTTATACTTCCCGGCTGAAAAAAACCCCTGCATACTCTGACACCTAGCAGTTTTGCATAGCAGCCAGTCAGTGTTTGGAAATGGGAGATAATTGCTAGCACATGCTATTTTTGTATGCAATACAAATCAGAGATAAGTCAGATAACCCTTGAAGGAATATTCAAAACATTAGTTGCTCTTATCTATAACCACCCTGATATGGAAATCATGCCAATATCATTCCTGGACAAATGTTGAATTGATTGTGCTGGCCTGCCTGACAAGCGTCCAATAAAACATGATGCCATAACACTTTCGAGTCCACAAGAGAGCCTTTGCCAGCTCATTCAAGTAGTCTATCTCAGGTAATCAGATATCTTGAGATGAGCCAGCATCCATCCTTCACACTGCTTGGCTTGAAGTAATCAAGACAGCTTGTTTCCCTGAACCACGGAAGGTGCAGCATCTTTACTTTTCCTATTTTGTTAGCTATGTGTCCCTTTCGTGTGGAACTAAATTCAATGAGGGCGATCCATTCAACAGTGTTCTTATTTCCTATGAAAAGTTCAGAGGCCAGCACAAAATATATATATATTTTTTTTAAAGCACAATTTAGAGGGTCAGAGGCAGGGTGAAACTGTTTCATGCAAACTAAGCAAAAATATCACCATTTTTAAGTGGACATCAGAGAAAAAAGAAAACAAAAATCAATACATAATCTAAACTAGCAGGATTTTTGTTTCCAGGAGTATTGTGGCTCACTAATTACCTCAGAATACAAGGTCAATGGCTCTCTATAGACCACAGAATTACTTTACATTACAAACTCCTAGAATAGTGATTGGGGTGTGGCCCAAATAAATCTGTGCCTAAAAGACCCTCAGTGAACTGGCCTCTCAGTATCACCATCTCATTAGGTAAATCCTCTTGTGACCCCTTAAAAACACAGCTGAAGTGATGTGTATGAGTAATCACAGGAGTTTTAGTCTTTTGAATAGTGAAAAGTCCACAATGATTGTGTAACATTTTTTTATTATTATTATGAGCAATGCATACCCTCTGTGCCACTGCTCCGAAATTTTACTGAATACAATTTGCTGAATACTTCTCTCAAAGGAATAGCTCACCCAGAATATTAACAATTTCTTGCCATTGAGATTTATTGACACATTTGTTAAAAAGTTTGTGTGTACCATGGAAAAAAAGGCATGCAAGATGCAACAACATGGCTAAGTAAACAATTTTTTTTTATTTTTGGGAGACATATTCCTTAAAGATCAATAGCCTGCTTGCACAGTTTCCTACTGTAAAAAATATTGTAATTTTGTAAAAATACTGTAAAAAAGGCAGAGTAGGTGATTCGTTCAAGAATCATTTTTTGTGGAATGCTGGTTGAAAGTCTCTTCACATATATATATATATATATATATATATATATATATATATATAATTTATGGAAGGCGTAGGATCATAAAATGTTCGCCCAATCATTGCATTGACCTGATCAGACATCACACGTCATCAGCGCTTTTCATGCTATGCAGAGTTTGACAGACGTCGTCACCGAAACAGCAGCCACCTTTTACAGTTCCTTCTAAACCAAAAAAACGAGCTTATGCTACGTTCATGCCATAACTACTGTAATTCGAGATGGAAACCTGTTTTGTTATACTCGGAGCGGATTGTGACTCAAAATTTGTTTCACTCAATGGCAACACCATCATCGCCGAAATTAATCTGAAGCAGTCAGGTGGTACAGGTCAGTGCTCTTTAAGTTGTTTATGTTCATTATTATTGTAATGTTATGTGCTGTGAGACATGGGGTAGTTTAATGCCAACTCTGATCTCGTGATGCTTTGCAAACCCTGCTGTAGGTGTTCATGTGTTTTGAAGAAGCCATGGCTTTGGAGACGCTCTGAAGGGAGGGTGGGATCTCATGCTTTCAAAGCTAGCTTGCTATTGCTAGCCGCTCAGAAAATTGCTACCCTTCCTTTAAAAGTAAATTCCTGTATACAGGGAAAAACTATAATAGATCTAACCTTACATTTTGTGTGACTTTACAGTAAAATACTGTTAAGTGTAACATTTTTGGAAGTAAAAAGAACGAATCATTTTATATCTGGCAGTGATAATCCATAAACCGATATTTAGTTTCTCTAAATATTTAGTTTCCTTTCAAGGGAACTCGAGCTGCGTCGAGACACGGTGGGAACGCCCTGCGTGATTGCGTCATGAAGCACGAGTATAATCAGTCCAATGGAAAAACGAGATGTCATAGGCGGGTGACGTCACCGACCAGGAAGCTATGAAGCACCCCTGAAAACAGACCGCAACAGCTTCTGTGCCTTCAGCAAGCGCTCTCTGTATACTTTCCCTGTCTATTTATTGTTGTCTGTCACAAGCACAATATTTCACAGTATTATATATATATATATATATATATATATATATATATATAAATGGCGAAACAAGAGTTCAAGCATTGTGTTGTTCCCTGCCCTCGTTACATCACGGGTGGGGACACACATCAGCTTTGTGTGGCTTGTTTGGGAGTGGAGCATGCCCAGTCAGTTCTCGAGGGAGCTGACTGTGTGCATTGCGAACAGCTGTCTGTGAGGACGCTCCGCTCCCGCCAGGCGTTATTTGAGGAGGACGGTTCGGTGCGGGTCCCGCTGCTGCCGAGGCACAGCGTCGACTCGCATCTTGGGGTTCGCAAATGGATCTGACAGTGGGGTTTGAGACAGGCTCTGCCCTATCCCAGCCTTCACCTGTTAGATCCAGTGCCTTATCTCAGGGAGAACCACGCGCTGCGGTTTCTTCTCCTCGAGATGAGGCACCAATGCTGCGACTATCCAGTTCTGAGGAATTGGATGTTGCCAGCATTGATGCAGGGGATTATGAGAGTTCGCCACCTCATACCTCTGTTGATGAGGAGCTTTTGGAGGTTATAACTCGTGCTGTGTCTAAATTAAATATTGACTGGCCAGCTGAGGAACGTGATGATGTTAATAAAAAAGAGTTTATTAGATGAGAGATTCCTTCGATCAAGATCACAACCTCCTCGTCGGGGCTTACCGTTTTTCCCCCGATCTCCACACTGAGGTGTCGAGGTTCGTGGAATAAACCGGTCTCATATCGTATTTTTAATCCTCAGACATCTAACTAGAGTAATGTTATGGGGATTAAGCATTATGGTTATATGACAATGCCTCCGGCTGAAGAGACGCTTGCGAGCTATCTCTCTCCCGAGTCAGCGTCATCTCTTAAAGCCCAGACGTTAACCACTAAGCCATTAAAAGCCACTTCAGTGCTGGTGGGTAAATCATATATGGCAGCAGGTCAGGCCGCGACATGTTTACACACAATGTCGATTTTACAAGCATATCAGGCTGACCAGCTTAGGGATATGGATGATTGCAAGGAAGTCAGCGCTGACGCAATTCCAGAATTGCGTCGCGCAACAGATCTGTCTCTCCGTGCCACCGAGGAGATGGCCAAATCAATAGGCCGTTCTATGGCAGCCCTGGTGGCCATGGAGCGTCGTTTATGGTTAAATCTTTCTGATATCAAAGATAGAGACAAGTCTGTTCTTCTGGATGCTCCGCTTTCTCCTGGAAGTCTGTTCGGCGACACTATAAATACAGTCGTCTATAGATTTAAGGAGAATAAAAAACAATCAGCGGCGTTTCAGAGGTTTCTTCCTCGCCGATCTAATATCCCTGAGACTGCTGGGCGTGGGCAGTCTCGGCCATCTACTAGCTTCTCACAGCACCATGTACAACAGAAACAAAGCGTCGCCACTCGAGCTCCTTCTCAATTTGAGGCGGCTGGGTGGTGTTCGCAGTCAAAGCCGGTTAGAGGCAGGCAAGAACTGAGGACTGTCATCGTCTCTAAAAAGGCTGCTACAAAGAAAAAGTCCTGACGCTGAGGCTATCAGGCTTCTGAGGGTGATTCCCTCCGGGGAGGGACAGTTTTGAGAAATCGTTCCTCCTCGGCGCCCTCTGGGGGGCGATTCTCTGAGGAGAGTTGCAGCGCTGCCAGTTCGGTTATTCCCTGCCGGATCGCCGTTTCAGGGCACCGAGGTGTCAGCATCCCCATGCGATCCTCCGAGGAGGGTCGTAAAGTAGCCAGTTTGGTTGTTCCCTGCCGGTTTGCCGTTACAGGGTACCGAGGTGACTGTTCAACTAAATCCAGAGGCCAGTCTCGAGAGACTGGTACCCTTAGTAGAATTTCTGGCAGCGTGGAAACTACTGCCAAATATATCTCGTTGGGTCCTGCATATAATAGAGGGGGTGACAGAATTCAGTACGGTTCTCGTCCGCCAAGATTTGTGGGGGTCCTCCCAACCATGGTGGACCCCGAGCAGGCTCTGGTTATGGAGCAGGAAGTGCTGACTCTTCTACGAAAGGGGGCTATAAAAAGGGTTCCTTCTCCCAGCAGGAGTCGGGGTTTTACAGCCGGTACTTCATTGTTCCAAAAAAGGATGGGGGGTTGCATCCTATTCTAGATCTGCGGCAACTAAACCACAGGGTTCAGAAACTCAAGTTCAAAATGCTTACACTCAAACAGATTGATTCACAGATTCAGTCCGAGGACTGGTTTGTAATAATAGACTTTAAGGACGCGTATTTCCATATTTCCATCCATCCTCATCACAGGAAGTTCCTGAGGTTTGCTTTCAGGGGAAGAAGCATACCAATATCGGGTTCTTCCGTTTGGCCTAGGTTTATCACCCCGCACTTTCACGCAATGCGTGGATGCAGCTCTGGCTCCCTTGAGACTCCAGGGCATCCGCGTGTTGAACTATATTGACGATTGGTTGATCTTAGCTCAATCCGAGCAGATGGCAGTTCGGCATCGAGATGTCGTTCTGTCTCACATGAAGATGCTGGGGTTAAGGCTCAACACCAAGAAGAGTGTGCTCTTCCCTTCTCAGAGGACTACTTTCGTAGGTGTAGTTTGGGATTCGACAACAATGGGAGCACAATTGTCACCAATCCGTATTACTTCGGTTCTCACAGCCGTAAAGAATGTAAAACTAGGCCAGTCACTCATTGTGAAACAGTCTCAGAGACTGTTGGGTCTCATGGCAGCTGTGTCCAACGTAGTAACTTTTGGCCTTCTGTACATGAGACCCTTGCAGTGGTGGCTCAGGACCAAGGGGTTTTCTCCGAGGGGAAATCCATTTTGCATGATCAAGGTCACGCGGTGATGCCTACATGCCTTGGTCTTGTGGAACAAACCTTGGTTCCTCGCCCAAGGTCCAGTGTTGGGGGCTTCTTGTCAACACGTAACGATATCAACGGATGCTTCCCTCACAGGTTGGGGGGCGGTCATGAGTGGTCGCTCGGCGAAGGGTCTTTGGCAGGACCATCTTCTTTCCTGGCACATAAACCGTCTAGAAATGATGGCGGTGTTTCGAGCTCTCAAACACTTCCTGCCAGACCTGAGAGGTCACCTTGTGCTTGTCCGTACGGACAACACATCGGTGGTCTCATATATCAACCATCAGGGGGGTCTGAGGTCACAACATCTCTGCAAACTGGCTCATCAGATCCTCCTATGGGCCCAGGGGAAGTTACTGTCTCTCAGAGCAATTTATATTCCAGGGCATTTAGATCAGCAAGCGGATATCCTGTCAAGGCAGGGGCTGAGGCCCGGGGAATGGAGCTTCACCACCTCGGGGTGAAGCTCTTTTGGGAGAATTTCGGTCAAGCTCAAGTCGACCTTTTTGCATCGTCAGATTCAACACACTGTCCCATGTGGCTATCCCTTACGCACCCAGCTCCCCTCGGGCTGGATGCGATGGTGCAAGTGTGGCCGAGGCTACACCTGTATGCCTTTCCACCGATATCTTTGCTCACGGGAGTTCTGGACAGGGTTCGCCGGGAAGGGGCCCGTCTATTGTTAGTAGTTCCGTACTGGCCGGCCCGAGTTTGGTTCTCTGACCTAGTGTCCCTTCTAGACGGCTCTCCCATGGAGATTCCGATCAGGAGGGACCTTCTGTCCCAAGCAGGGGGCACGATTTTTCACCCTCGCCTGGAGCTGTGGAAACTGTGGGCCTGGCACCTGAGGGGGCTCAGCTCATAGAATCAGGTCTCTCGACTGAGGTCGTGGAGACCATACTCCATTCTAGGACTCCCTCCACGAGAAAACTCCTTTTAAATGGAAACCGTTCTCTCTCTGAATTTGCACCTGGCATGGTGAAAGTCTTTCTTCACCCTAGGCAGGGCTGTATCCCTAAGGTCCCTAATAACGTTACGGCCTCAATTGTGCTGCAGGCCTTCTGTCCTTGGCTGTCTGGGCCCATTCTACCAGGAGTATGGCTGCCTCTAAGGCTTTGTTATTGGGGGTCTCCCTCATTGACATCTGTGATGCGGAGGGTTGGTCCTCACCGTATACATTTGTGAGATTTTATGGCTTGGACATTGGCTCCACTCCAGGTTCCAGGGTGCTTGCTCCTTAGTGTGTGCAGTGACTTCACAAAGGACAGGCATTTGCTACTATGGCATTGTGGGTATGGTGTTCCCACCGCGTCTTGACGTAGCTTGAGTTCCCTTGAAAGGGAACGTCTCAGGTTACGTATGTAACCTTGGTTCCCTGAGAGGGAACGAGACGCTGTGTCGCCCTGCCATTCTCCTTGCATGCCTGTGATTGGCTTGCTTCGGCTTATCAGAACCTGTTGCGGTCTGTTTTCAGGGGTGCTTTATAGCTTCCTGGTCGGTGACATCATCCGCCTATGACGTCTCGCTTTTCCATTAGACTGATTATACACGTGCTTCACGACGCAATCACGAAGGGCGTTCCCACCGCGTCTCGACGCAGCATCTCGTTCACTCTCAGGGAACCAGGGTTACATACGTAACCTGAGACGTTTCCAGAACTGCGGGCTCGACTCGAGGCCTTTGCTGTGAAAACTGTCACCCCGGAGCTCGCCGGATTACGTTACATCCCGCCAGCTTCTCTCTCTCTCCTTCTCCGCCCCTCCCGGACGCGCAGATGCCGGCTTCGGCCCGTACTGCCGCCGCCTCAGGGGACGAAGCTGAAGGAACGGACCTAGGTGACAGCTGTTCCATCCTGACATCGGACAGCGAGGGATGGTCGATTCCTCATCACTCCGCCTCCTCCTCAATCCAGTAAGGCTACAAAAGCTACTGCAGCGGCATATTCGGCAGCAAACAAGCCGGTAAAACAACCCGCTCACCTGCACACAACCGCCCTTGCTACAGCGACCCAGACAAGTCTCTCAAAAGATGGTTGAGTCCAGCCGCTGCCGGACCACCATTGAAACATCTCGCCCTGTCAGTCCCCTAAGAAAAGGCTACTGCAGCGATGTATTCGGGAGCCAACGAGCCGGTAGCCAACGAGCCGGTAATGCAACCCGCTCGCCTGTAAAATCTCAAGAGTATAACGTCTGGTTATCCGGCTCATGCCGTGGTGTTTAAGTGTAGTAATGTGCCCACATCTCAGTGTTCACCCCTCCATGCAAGCACGTTACCCCCGTGTCTCTCACACTCACAGAGCCCACTCGCATAAAGCTGGCAAATGCCGCTCGAGTGTTAGATGTAGAGAATGTGCCCACAAATCTGTGCTCACACCTACTCGCTGTCCACTCTGTTACACGGCAACAGCCTCACAGCGGCCATGTTATGAATGTAAGTCACGTGCCCGCCCACGAGCGCTCACGCTTACTGACAAAACACTTCGCCCCAGGCTCCGCTCGCGATAAAATATCGTCACAAAATGTTCCCCATTCCCAGTAATCGGGTCATCTCAAGTGATACAGGCAGTTACAGCTGTCAGCGAGCCGCCGTTACAGAGATCAGAGGGCGCGCGCTCATGGCTATGAATGTAAGTTACGTGCCCGCTTACGAGTGCTCACGCTTACTGACAAACGCTTCGCCCCAGGCTCCGCTCGCGCACAATATTATCACAAAACGTTCCCCATTCAAAGCAACTGGGACGGCACAAGTGATACAGCCAGCCATTGCTGTCAGCGAGCCGCCGTATTCGAGATCCGAGGGCGCGTGCATGGCTATGAATGTAAGTTACGTGCCCGCTCACGAGCGCTCACGCTCACTAATAAACGCCCGGCGTTGCTCGCGCATCACAAAGTTATCTCAAACGTTCCCCGTTCAAGCTATCGGGACGTCACATGTGAAACAGCCAGCCATGGCTGTCAACGAGCCGCCGTATTATACGCTTTTATACGCTAAGCCAACCCCATTTTGGCGGGCTATGACGCTAAGCGCCCTCATTGGATGTGACGTCACGCGCGAGGCTCAGTGGTAGGTTGCAGCAGTTGCCGCAGGGCAACCAATGAGCACGCAATATGGCCTGCTCTAGGTCTGCTAGCTGCTGCACTGCATTGACAATAAATAAAAAATTAAGGATAATTTTTGGCTTCAATATCTCGAGCAAAGATGACTTTACCCGTAGTGTAAGCTAGCTTACGCAATACTCGTTCCCTCTTCTAGAGAGAACCGAGGTTACGTTAGTAACCGAGTATTGTTTTCTCTCCATCACCAGTGTTATTATGGGGGTGTCAGTGTAAAAAGTGCAAAACAGTAGTAGTAGTAGATAGTAACTCAAAAAAAATCAATCTCAAAATACTTTGAAAAAAATCTCAAATATATATTTTTTGCTATCAGTGTGAAAACATTTTCTCTAAAAAAAAGTGTTTCTCTCAAAACGTTTTTCTTTGCTCTCGATGCAATTTCTTGCTCTCGTGTCAGGATTTTGCTTTCGCTGTGAAAATTGTCATGGGTCACGTTCCTATTGGCCAGTCGGGTGAGCATCGTCTTGTCTTGGGATTCGAACTGAATCATTACATCATTGTTCGGTTCACCTAGATAGATGACTCCTCTGCCTTAGTTGAGCTAGAGCTTAGATTCTTTGCCCGAGCCCGAACTTGACCCGACCCGACTCTCGGGCCGGCTCGGGACGATATTTCCCATCACTATCCTCGGGCTGGGCTGGGCCTTTGATCTAGAGACGTGCACTCTCTACGCAAAAGAGTGCGGTGCAGGACTAGATTTGATGGCCGAGTGCGAGTGCGAGCGCGGGCGGTAATGCACTCACTCTGTGTGTGCGGGTTGCGGGAGAATAAAACGATTCGTGGGACTCCCGCAAACTAGAAATATCTATGAATAAAACATAAAAACGAATAAATTTTTTTTCATCTGTTGCAGAAAAGCAACAAGAAAAACTAAAACAAAATAGAAATGATGTACAGGCCAGAGTTTCTTTTTATAACATGTTTGCAGCAGTGAGCGATGTAACCAATCACAGACGTGTGTTGATTTCTTGAATGCAATGGCCAATCAGAAGCATTTAAGATAGACTCCCCTCACTGCTCAAAACGGACTTTTTGTTCAGAGCTGAATTCTGTATACTGGCAAATCCTCTAATTATAACAAACAAAGTATATAAATTATGAAATATTCATTGTGCAGTCAGCTTCATTGATAATAACAGAGATGTGTGAGATCACGATGGACTGATGTCAGCTTTTAAGGAATTATTAAGGGAGCGCACTTTGCGCGCATTCAGTCATGCCAAACCATGCACGCAGTAGCCTGCTTGCTTTTATGTTAGAACAGTGGTTTGTGTGTTAATGCTTTAATAAAAAATAATTTATCAGGAGCATTTATGCTGATGTGTATGATGGCGACACGTAGGCTAACTTGAAAGTATTTGGAGGTACAGAAAAAAAGTCTATTTGCGGGCTTTTGCGGGCAGGAGCGGGACAAAACATAAATGTTGCGGGCGGGAGAAAGTAACATAGAAAGTAGTTGAGAACGTCAGTTATAACGATCCACATATTAAAAAATGGTCGGGTTTAAATCGGGCTCATAATTACAGTTAATGTGTCGGGCTGGGCTGGGCTCGGACACAACGTGCACGGGCTCGGGTAGGGTCGGGCTTGATTTTTTGGGCCCGATCTAACTTAAGTGGAGCACGGACACTCCAATGTATGGGTAAGACGATGACACACACAACTCGATGTTAGCTAGCTGAGCAAGTTCAGCATCACTGAAGATTAAACATTAAAAAATAGCACTCATATTCAAGAATGAGTATTATATTATTAGCTTGCTAATCGCTAGTAAAGCTAATCGTTAATTAGCCATCATGCTAGGTAAACTTGCATGAGTTTTAATGTTTAATCTTCAGTGATGCTGAACTTGCTCAGCCAGCTACCCATTGAGTTGTGTGGGTCATCATCTTACCCAAACATTGGAGTGTCCGTGCTCAACTAAGGCAGAGGCGCATAGGTGAACCGAACAATGGTGTAATGATGATTCAGTTCAACTCCCAAGACAAGATGATGCTCACCCGACTGGCCAATAGGAACGTGGCCCGCCCATAACACAATTTTCACAGCGAAAGCAAAATTCTGACACGAGAGCAACACTTTGAGCGTTTTGAGAGAAAGACTTTTTTTTTAGAGAAAATGTTTTCACACTGATAGCAAACAATATATATTTGAGATTTTTTTTCAAAGTATTTTGAGAGAGATTCTTTTTCTCAGAAATAATTTTAAAAATGTCAAATTTATATATATTTTTATACTTTCTCTCAAAAAAATTTTTGTGTCAAAAACTTCAAATAGTCTAAATTTTTTTGCTATTGGTATGAAAACTTTTTCTTTCAAATATTCTTTTGGTAACACTTTATTTTGATAGTCCACTTCACACATTCTACTAACTATAAGTAACTTTGCAGCTACATGTCAACTAACTGTCATTAGAGTACTAGTAGAATGTCTGCTTAATATCTGCAAACACTTTATTTTGTTGGTCCCCCAACAGATATTCTGCTGACTATAAGTTACTTAGCAACTAGAAGTCAACTTGTTCTCCAAACCCGAATCCTAAAACCTAACCATAACCTAACAGTCTACTGTAGGGATGGGCATGATTAATCGACGATCGATTATTGATCATTAAGAATTTCGTCGATCAGGTTAATTTGTTATCGATTATCATTAAACTAATGCTGCTGCGTTGCGTAGTGTGAGTGGAAAGTGAACGTGTTCCCCGGGCTGGTCAAGTTAGTGCGGAGGTACCTGTGCATCCGGCAACGTCAGTCCCCTCAGACCGGGTGTTTTCAGCGGCTGGACTGAAGCCTTGTTTACACTCGACGCGTCCGCACGAGCGCGAAGGTGAGCGCGGCAAAAATGACGTCATTGCGGTATTCGGTGTTTCACAGACCAGCGCGTCGAGTATAAACGCCTCGATCGTCTGTTTGGGGAGGTGCGCGCGCAGTCTGTGGAGACTCGCGCTGCAGAGCCAGGCGAAAGTGTAAACGAGGCTTGACGGTCAGGTTGCGGTCGCGTCTGACCCCAGATCATGTCATCAATGATGCAATGCAATGATCTTTCTCAACAAAAATCAGTAGACTGGTGTAGAAGTTGTATGTGAGTTACTAGTTATTTTTTATGAGGCTTTGTTAAGTAGCCTAGCCTAATTGATTGTTACTGTAGGTAGGCTAATCTCTCACCCTCTTTCTCGACTCCGTTCTCGGATAGTTTTGAGTTACATTTTGACAAAACCTGTCAGATCTAAGAATTATTATGTTTTTGGTTAAGTTATTGTTTAACATGATTTTTTTTATTATTTATTATTTTGGAACAAACGAGGGTCTCTGTTTAAGAACGCCAACTCGCAGCTGCAGGTTCCGTTGCTTTCGAGCACCGCCGCGCATATATCTTCAAGTTTAGCCTAACCGAACGTCCAGTTTTACTGCCACAAGTTGATCATCTTGTAATAAAGATCTAATTGAGGAAAAACACACTGTATGTTTGTATTTTCATTGCATTTTTTTATTTATAAAAAGTTAAATAAATAATGAATTTGAATATAAAAATATTAATGATTAATCGATAGTCGATCGTTAATTCTCCCGACGATCGACTAAGAAAATTTAATCGAATGCCCATCCCTAGTCTACTGACAGTCTACTACAGCCTACTAATACTCTAATGACAGTTAGTTGACATGTAGTTGAAAAGTTACTTATAGTTAGTAGAATGCCTAAAGTGACTATCGAAATAAAGTGTAACCATTCTTTTTCCTCTCATGAAATACTTTTTAGCTATCAGTGTGATAACTTTTTCTCGCATGTAATAAAGACACAATTCTAGCTCCATGCATACCATTGTGGCCATGCTAATTCAGCAGAAAAGGCTGTTGGAATTACTGGTTTAAAATGTTTTTTTTTCTTCTAAATTTCAGATTTAACCTGCAGAGGGGAAACAATATTTTCAAAGTAGCCCAATTCTGTGGGAAAACCATTGCTTTGGCAACCCTGCCCACCCTCGTGCCTGTGCATATGCTATTAGCAAAGAGATGTTCATGTCATGTCAAGTTTGTGTTTTTTGACTAAAGATTGAGGGCATATGAATAATAAAAAAATGTGCACATAAATCAAATATAAACTGCAAAATTCCATTAAAAAAAATAAAGAATAGCTATTAAATCAAATTTGACCAATGACTTCAAAGGGGACATATTATGCAAAATTACTTTTACATAATATTTAGACTACGTATTTATTTTCAAACAGTGTCATGTTATATCATTGTGAACACATATTGTTAATTAACTCCTTGATTTTGCTTAACAACTAAAAAAAATCTGCATGCACAATAAACCAGAAACACAGAGCACTACAGAGCACTGAGCACCAGAACAGCCAGACATAAGAACAGTTTCTTCCCTCAGGCAATCCATCCCATGAACAGTTAATGCCCCACTTGGCAATAAACGTGCAATACACAACACTATTTATACATTTATTTAACACACCATATTTCTTATTTACATTTCCTTGCATTTGTACATAAATACCTGTGCATACCGTATTGTCTATTTTTGTCTATTTTGTATTTTTTTTAAATATTTTTTTGTATATTGTTATTTCCTATTTACTTATTCTATTTTTATTAGGTGTTCAAGCACGAAGTGCTGAAAACCTATTGTAATTGCTATTTGAAAAAAAAAATCCCCTAAAACGCATCATGCAGCCCAAACCGTAAGGCCTAGAGACTTGAAACTCGGCCAGATGGTAGGCCTCAATTTGGGGACAACCTATCAGAGTACGACCCCGATTGGCCCATAGGTGGCGCTACAGCAACCAAAAGTACTAAATTGTGCATTACTCCTCGACCGTTGGTCCTAGCCTCAAGCTTGAAGTGAAGAAGCTGCAAAGTTTCATGGAGATCGGACCATAGGTGGTGCGCTATAACTGTTAAAAAGCTTCAAAACCATGTTTTTCCTATGGTAAATTGCCTGTATTAACTGTAAATGGTCTTTTCCATCTACAATCATATAATGTTCATATCATAATGTTCAAAACCATCATAAATCATTCTAGAATGTGGTATATCATGGTAAATCATCCTATAACATGGTAAATCATGCTAGAATCATATTAAATCATACTAGAATGTGTTCAATTGTGGTAAACTATGCTAGAGCAGGCTAAATCATGGTGAATCATACTAGAACTTGGTATATCATGGTAAACTATGGTAAATCATGCAAGATTCATGGTAAATCATACTGGAACATGGTAAATCATGAAAAATCCCACTAAAGTTTGGTATATCATGGTAAATCATGCTAAAACAAGGTCTATTCCATCTATGATGTCAGTGGTTAAATGTTTGCTGCATAAAACTTAATTTCTTTTGAAGCTTTTGAGCTTAACTGCCTTAACTGCTTGAACACCGATAAATGCTGCTTGCAGCTTTAATTATTTTTATTATCTGTGTCCCGTCACTGTCATTCTGTTTGCCTACTTGTTTGCCTGCTTCCTACTGGAAGCTTCTGTCACCAAAACAAATTCCTCATATGTGCAAATATGCCTGGCAATAAAGCTCTTTCTGATTCTGATTAGCAGCTCATTTGTATTTAAAGATACATGCACGAAAACTGCTTTTTTCATGATTGAGAGCTGAGATTGACATATTTTCTAAGCTTCTCTCAGGCACCGACAGACTTTTTTCGGGATCTTCTGGAGGAGATTTGAGCTTTAACTTTAATTTATACTGTTCCATAACGGTCTATTTCACACCGACATAATTAGTTGTTCTGCTGTAAACTGTACTAACTGATTCTGCGGGAGTGTGGGTGGGGTCTTGATAACGCAGCTCCACTTCATGCTCACTATTGCGCAAGTCTACGTAATCAGAGCAAGATGTCAGCACCATATTGGGACATTGGTGGCTTCACTTTTGTACAATGGAAGAGAGTGAAGGTGTGTCTTCCATCTTTTTTTACATTATATGGCCCGTTATCATATCACTGTGGTGATAGTGCCACCTGTTTGTGAAAACATGTAAGAACTGTAGCAAGTAATTTTATGCTATGGGAAAACAACGCAGGCTACGTATGGCATATGGCAATGACATTGGTTTTGCTTTTCTCCCGTAATTGCTGCTATATTGTTATTAGTCACCATGCTATTTTTACTTCTCTTTTGCATTGTGTTTTTGTTGTCTTGCCCCTTCCTTATGACGTCTTTAAATTTTGGTTTTGATGAGGGTTGCAAAACACAAATGTTTCCTCCAAATAAAAACAGAGGTCCCCAAAATACAGTCATTTTTAATTAGTGGTGAGCTGAGCGGTTGCAGTGAGCAGGCCCGGCTGCAGGATGAAATGACTGAGGGGGCATGTGAAATTGTTAAGGGGGCTTAAAGGATTAGTTCACTTTTTTAAAAACTTTTGCTGATAATTTACTCACCCCCATGTCATCCAAGATGATCATGTCTTTCTTTCTTCAGTCAAAAAGAAATTAAGGTTTTTGATGAAAACATTCTAGGATTTTTCTCCATATAATGGACTTCATTGGGTACCAAACGGTCCAAGGTCCAAATTACAGTTTCAGTGCAGCTTAAAATGGCTTTAAACGACACCAGACAATCCATAAGGGTCTTATCATAGCGAAACGATCGGTCATTTCAAAAATAAATAAAAAAGTTTAAGTTTTATAAGCACAAATGCTCGCCTTGCTCTGTTCTGTGATGCACGTTCGTGACTCTCCTGTTCGAACTCGTTCATCAAAATGAACAAATCTTTTTTCGAGTCATTTCGTTCATTCAACGTACAAAATTAACGAAATGACTCGAAAAAAGATTTGTTCATTTTGATGAACGAGTTCGATTGACATATTTGTCTCTGGCTCAGCGCCAACAACGCGCGAAAGCACAGTTTGAATCTGGCAGTTATGTCACTAGGGATGGGAATCGAGAACCGGTTCTTCTTCAGAACCGGTGCCCAGTGAACCGATTCCTTGGAACCGTTAGCATGCTTGCTTAACAATTCCTCTAATCGGTTCCGCTCGTTGCAAATGTGACGTCACACACGCGCTACGTTGTTTTGGTTATATTTCACGCGAAAAGACGACAATACGGTCACTTGCAACACTTGTAAAATTTCAATTTCGTCAAAGGGAACTACCTCCAATATGCAGAAACATTTGGCCACACACCATGCAATTCATTTGACGCGAGTATGAGTAATTAAAAATGCTCCAACTACTTTAAAAGCCTACATCTGGGCACATTTCGGCTTTTATGAACAACCTGGTAAGCACGACCTGGAGAAGAGACAGTGCGTGTGCGCTCATGTCACGCACAAATAGAATGCAGGAGGTAATACCACTAATGCCGGGCGTACACCAAAGGATTTTCACAGTCCCTGACTAAAGACCGGCAGTCTTTAGGAATCTTACTGGAGTCTCGGCGCGCTCCCGTCGTCTCAATCGTTAAATGTGAGGTGATAATCTACAGTCGGCGACCCGATTTATGCCAGTCTTTCTCTAGTCTTTCATATCAAACATGTTTGATATTATCGCAAGTCTTTAGTCTGAGACTAAAAACTGTGAACCCAAGTCTTTAGATGTGAGCTGATAATCTTATAAAGTCTTTTCTAAATCTTTTCAAAGTCTTTAGGTGTACAGAAAGCATTACTTGAAATACCACGTTAGCCGTGTTCACTCGAGCTGTTGTAACTCCTGCAGAGTCTGACTGCTTTAGAGTAAGCATGAGCTCCAATATCACCCGGATCCGCAGCCAAAAACAAATCATCCACCCGCCCTAATGTTATCTGATTTACGTATGCGCACCCGATGGTCAAATTAAAAGTATTCTGTGTTGTTACGCGTGATTATAAATGGATGATCATCTTCAACAACTGACTCGTTGACGGATGCGCGCGTCTCAGGGTAACATTATACACTGATGAATGAGCGCTGCTTTTAAATGAACATTTCTTTAAAACAAAATTGATTTGACAGAGTTTCATTTTCTTAATGGCATAAACAGACTTTAGTCCCATGAAACTTTAACTGGAATGTCACTGTTTCTGTCACTGCGACTTCCCGAACAGGCGAACACACACACACACACACGCGTGCGCACGCACACATCACTTTTGAAGTAAAATTGAAAATTGGATGCAGTGGATCGTAATGCATCGAGATATCGAATTGAACTGAATCGATGACATGATAATCGTAATGAACCGAACCATGATTGACCATGCAGTGTAGGTTCAAACCACTAATACTCTGTGCTGTGTCTTCTGATCAGATATTAAAGCGAGTTAATACAAACAAACACATTTGTACTTATTCCCTTACCCAATGAGAATCGATAAGAGAATCAATAAGGAATCGAATCGATAAGCAATATCGATAATGGAATCGGAATCGTTAAATTCTTATCAATTCCCATCCCTATATGTCACGTCACTGAACATTCTAAATCCCATATGTGGGACCATACCACTCAAAAGGTTAAACATTTCATTTGTAACCATGGATACAAAAATGAAACTGAGGGGGCACAAATCAGATCTGAGGGGGCAAAAGGGGGTATTGCCCCCTCAGATCTGATTTGTGCCCCCTCAGTTTCATTTTTGTATGCCAGGCCTGTCAGTGAGTGCAATATGGCAGTTGGGAAGTTTGTAGGGCAAGTGAGTGAAGCCAGTTATAGTGGCCAGTCTGGTGAAGGAACAGTTGTTGGCACGTGACTATTGGTGCTGTTCCAGAGCACCAGAGACAAACAGTTACTGACTGAGAGAGAAACATTCTGCAGAAGTGACATTTGTCCCCTCAAGAAGCTGTTACCGGTGAAACGTGTTATTACACGTTAAGAATTTAACCATTGTGATTTAAAATTGTAACTATATCTAATGGAAAATTATCACAGATGCAAATTTAGAAGACTGGCAGATGGAGGAATGATATCATGGCCATTAGGGAAACCATCAGATGGGCGGTCAGTAGAACACTTCATTGAGTTCGGTTTGATCTTGCCCTAAGAATATTTTATATTATTGCCCTAAGAAAACTTGATAGGGTCTTGAAAGGCTCTGCTAGCTGTATTAGCCATAATAATTCTGTAAAAATTTAAAAACAAAAACAGTACAAATGTAAACATATTTACAGAACAACCAGTAATAATGATGGATCTACTTCTCCTGAGTGTTTTTTGATCCCAGTGATGCCTTGGAGGTCTGACATATTTCATTAATTATATTTAAATTAAAGAGTGGTATTGTATTTTATATAGGCTATAATATTTTATATTCTAGCAATGATAAAACAGAGAACGGGCTCTGGTATGGAGCCTTTAAGCTGTTTTTTATGATCACTCCAATACAGAGGTGTAAAGTCCAGGGGTCAGAAAGTAAAAGTCCTGCCATATGTTTATTCCACCCATGAACTCAGCCAGCTGAATTAACTAATTAGTTCTATCTCCTGGCTGAAAAACTGTGCTAATTAGCAAATCCAGGTGATTGGAACAAAATACTGAGGAGGACTTTTACTTTCTGAACCTGGAATTTACGTCTCAGCTACAATATAGTGATTACAATTTGCATAACAGTTTTGAGATATTTTCATTGGCCTACTTTGATTGGCAGTTGGGCCTTTGTTAAGCAGATCTGGCAACCCTGAGGCTGGGCAATAATCTCTCCTCTCAAACAGCCCGTCACACATATGAGATCACAGAAACGACAATGGTCCAATCAATTCCCGATGATCAAAATCAAGTCTTGTCCTACCTTTTTTCTCTTTGACAAAAGACGATCACAATTTCCAATTTGCGGCAAAACAATACGCCAAACCATTGCAAAAATAAAGAACATGTTGTAGGGTTGTATAGACTGTGTAAAGTTTAGACCCCTTAAACAACTTGTGTGCGCAGCAAGCACAAGTTGCGATTTTGCTGTGCACATGCATATTTGATCGTGGTAAATTTGAACCATGGACGCATCTCAGATCCGAAGATATTGGCAAAAGTTTTTTTTGTCTAAGACAAGACTTTCACTTCACCATGCACACTCCACAATGAATAGCTTATTATCCTTATGTGACTGTTAAACGTAACTGGTATTATCACACGCGTTATTCTGTGCCCTAAAAACTGGCATATTTCATGATATTGTGTCATGCAAGGTCATTGCAAAATCTAGAGAAAAGTGCGAGGTGGCCAGCGGGGTATGGTTGAGACTCACGTGTATCAACTGTACCCCGCATGTTCTATTACAAAACACGCTGTTTAGTTGTTCAGTGTTATTATAACTGGTTAAACGTCGTAATTAGCCAGCATAGGATTCAAATGAAAATAACATTTGATATTAGTGATATTTAAACTGTGTATTATTAATGAATATATAAAATAGTTTCTGTTTGATAAATTTTAACCAGTGCTAATTTAAATAAAATTAATGAATTTAAATGGATGAATAACAAATATGTTGCCCAATTGTTATTTTCTTTATTTATCTTTATTTATTTGCAATTCCGGTTAGTTACCTTTACATCATTAAAAATGGGTGTCTCAACTGTACCATGGTAGGCTACCGTCTCAACTGTACCACATATGGGTACAGTTGAGAGAGACAAAGTTGAGACAAAAAGCACCTTATTTTTATGAGCTAATTGTGGAAAATATAAACTACTTATGGGTATTATTGATTGATAATACAAGCCATGTGGCATGTCATGTGGAAATTCACGTCTTTTCAGTAGGCCTATCTATTTTTGTGTGAAAAATCAAAACGCAAAAAGTGTCTCAACTGTACTCAGTCTACACCACAAATCAGGGATAATCTAGGAGTAATATGATCATTTCATTATTTACGCATGGTTGCCAAGGTTGGAAATAGGCACATGCAGATTTTATAAATATTTTTATATGATTTTTATTTTTATTTCTACCAAATGTATATTTTGTTTAGTACTTACTATTTTGCAGATAAAATCATATAAATTAGATTAAATCATAGTTTCTCTAGCAATTGCTAGCTATTTTAACCTGATAAATTCAAACCATTATGCTAATGTATCTAGCTAAACACTGATTGACAGGGGTGCGGTGAGTTGTAGGCTGAAATTTCTTTTAAAAAATGTACAACCATCCCCTAATATACAAACAACAGTTTGTTTTCATTAACTTACAAAAGGCCTAGACATTGAAAAAGAAAGGTAGACAGAGGTGAAAAAAACTGACGAGGTTTCAAAGAAGGAATGTATTGTATTGGCAAATGTATTGGCAAGATGTTTTAGGATTTATTAGGTCTGAAATCTAAAATGAATGTGTGTTCTATTGGAAGGATGTGGTCCTAGGCTTTGTTGATTATGATAAATCTAAATATAGATATATATATATATAAATCTAAATATAGATATATATATCTAAGTATAATTAATATGATCTTATTACTAGCAAAATTCCATATTCATAAATCTAAATATCTAAATGCCAAACCTCTCTTTCTTATATTTGTTAAAGAACTTGAAAAATATGTTTTTTCAATTAAGTTGTCTGAGAATAAAAAAATCCTGTAATTCTTTTCCTTTTTTCAGTGTCATGTAATTCTTATAATGTATCAATATGTTTAATTTATATTATTCCCCCATTGTTATTTTCTTTTTTCTTTTAAATTTTTTTGTGTGTTTTTTTGTATTCTGTTATCTGTTATTATTTGTGTATTGTGTTAAGCATTAATAAAAAAAAAAATAAAAAAAAGTTTGTTCTAGTAGACTAATTTAAAGACACATGCACACACTCCTGAATCTAACATAAAGTGGATTTTAGACTTTGTTTTTTATTGTTCTTTTGAATTGCTTCAATACATGAAATAAAACGTTTTTTAAAGCATTATATTGCATAATTTGTTCTTTGTTTTTGCTTTTTTTTGTTTAATTGTTACTAACTGACCCAAGCATGTGTTACATCCTACCCCGGTAGTGGGGTAGATTGTAACAAAGGCACACCATGGGCCCTATTTTAATTATCTAAGCGCATTGTTTAAAGGGCAGGGTGGCAATTGCACTTAGGGCGTAAGTAGTGTACGGCTGTTGTGGACCCGCCTAGGCGCACATTACTAACGCGCTCTTTAAACAACAACAAAAATATTGCGCCATTGACTTTAAACCAGGTCTCAGTTGGTCAATGGCGCAGTCTATTTCAGTTGCCTCAAAATAGCAACATGCCAACAATGCGCCTGAACACACCTTGTTTTCAGATCAGCACACCCATTGGCTCACAAATGGGCGCAAATGCTTTTGCTATTTAAACAACGTGGTGCAAGACGTGAAAATGATAACTGCGTCAGGCTGAAACTAGCAAAAAACACTTGCGTCGCGCTTGGTGCTGCATTCTGCCGGGTGTATGATAGGGCCCCATGCTTGGGCGTAATTTGCGGGTGGGACATGTCCCCACCACTTTTTGCCAGGGTCGATATTGTCCCCACCACTTTTTAAAACATCTCGCGGCACGGATGTACCAAAACAAATAAATTAAAAAAATTCCAGTTATAGAAGAGCATTCCTTTAGTTCGTTTGTTAAATAAGAGGTGATCTAGCAGTGGAATGTGTTGTTTTTGAAATCAAGTGATCAAAGCGCTCATTGCCGCTGCTATCAGGGGCGCGGATACAGTGTTCTCTTTTGGCTCTAGCACAGTCTTCACTGTACACGCGCTTCAATCCGTTACGGAGACTCTCTATTCGTTCCGGTGAAATCACAAAATAAACGTGTTCCTGCTTGACATACAACAACTGATGAACATATTCGGTTTTGAAGGGGGAAAAAAAACCTATACTAGTGCGGATTAGAACCCAGAACCTCTGACACGCTTGGCAAAATTTCTACCACTGGACCATTAAAGTATATAAGTAAAGAATTTAGATCTCATTAAATGACAAATTAAACCCAATGTACAATTTAAATTGATTGCTGGACATCATAATGTTATTGTACATTTATATTGTACATATCTGATTTAGCATTTTATTAGCAACCCTACCCCACCCACACACACACCCCCCCACACACACCCACACATCTGTCCCACCCACTTTTTAAAACAAAGTTGTCACTGGCCCCATGCATTTGATGCATTTGTAGTAAACAAATGTGGGCATTTTGTATACAAGTTTGAGCACTATAGCTCAAAAATGGAGTTACAGATGCTGATGCAAAAAGTGTTACAACCATACCCAGGCTCCCGTACACTGTCACATATACAGTTTGGCACCTTTCACCACTTTTTACCATTTGGATCAAGGGGCCCTAAACTCCAAGACAGAAGAACAATAAAAAGGAAATATGGGCAGAGCAGGTGCCTACACAGCTTTGGTGCTTGGCCTCAAATAATTTGACAGCCTACCACTATGTAAATAAAAATACAAAAGGGCATTCACATAAACCACTAGACAATATGTCATGCATAATATATGAGCATCTGGGTGCAATTGGAGATATTATTTTTAAATGAATGTTGACATAGGCTACTATAAAGAATTTTCTTTTTCTTTTTTTACCTTGTAGACTATGTAGTGCTCTCCAGCAGTTCATTTTTATTTACTTAAGTGCACAGAAATTTCATTTAAAGAATTGTTGTTGATGCATCTCTACTTTGCAGTTTATGCTGTGCTGTTAATTGTATTTAATCAAAATTAAAATTTACTAAAAGGCTCACAAAGCCATCCAATCTAGAGATACACTGATTACCCTTCACACACTCTGAGGTTTATTTTGAAAAATAGCATATCATGATCCCTCACTTTTTTTTTCTCTCACATTTTGCAGCATTAAAACTCTAAAATAATATCCTTCAAGCCACCTCTATTACCTGCAGAAAGATGTCCTGCTCATTCAGATTTCTGTCATATACCGTCCATCATAAGGACATGGTCAACTAGCACAAAACTTACATGTGACACTAGATCCTGAGGTGCTAATGCATGAAAAATAGAGCTTTCTGTCGTTCCCATGGTGAGAATTTGATGGCATGATAATTAATGCATGCTAGAATACATGGAATAACACTGGTGAAATAATTATTTTAGAAACAAACTCTGTTATATTATTTTCATGTTATCACTGTGAAGCTGCTTTGATACAATCTGTATTGTAAAAAGCGCTATATAAATAAAGGTGACTTGACTTGACTTGAAATATGGTGAATTTGTAATTATAACAGTATTTAAAAAAGGTTTGCAATCTGCCTCAATCAGGAATAGTGTTTATAGTTCTAAGAAATAAGTATTTCCATTAGAAAATAAAATCATGGTTTGTTTGGTAAACATAATGCATTTAGAGTGAGCAATTGAGAAAAATGTGACAGAAAATAAACAGACCTGATTGTGAATGAGTATAAATGTGGACCCACTGCACTAGCTGAAAATGTCATATATGTGTAAATCATTATTCATGATTCAACAACATGCAAGGGATTTTTGTGTCTAAGAGAGAGAGATTAACAACTCAGAAATTACTCTGTCTCCCTCTGCTGTTATGGGTCCCTCCATACAACACTGTTCATCACAACTTTAGATTTACCAATGTTCCGTTAATATATATATATATATATATATATATATATATATATATATATATATATATATATATATATATATTGAATAATAAAAAATGATATATGTGTGTTTAAATAGTGAGCATTTTTTCGGATGGCACAAAACAAACATATGTTCAGAAAATAATTAAAGTCTACAACTTCATGAATTTTGTGCAGTATGCATGCCTACTTAATAAAAATAGTGAACCATAAGTGAAATAGTAGATGACATCAAACAGAAATCCGCATCATGTAACTTGCAAAGACGTGATATCAAATTCAAACTCTATAATACCTTGAGAAAGCTATATGTTAGCATTCACATTAATCTCAATGTTGCAGGACACTTTAGTAATGCCTTCTTTTATCAAGGCGGCTCATGGACCCATAGTTCTGCTGCCAGGATCTTTTAAGCCAATCATCTAGGCCATAAACGTCATGTGACAAATTACTCTGGAAAATGACATCATGACAGCACTGACTAGCTGATGGGACCACAAGAATCTGCACAGTCCCAAAACCTTCACTAGTGACTATTCTGATAAACGAGAACTAATAAAAAAATCGACTAAATACCATGCAATATATACATTTACATTTAATCATTTAGTAGATTCTTTTATCCAAAGCGACTTACAAATTAGGAGAACAGAAGCAATCAAATCAACAATATGAGAGTCTCTGTTGACAAGTCACATTTAATGAAGCACAGCATACTGTACATAGTATAGGCCTACAGTTTACACATTGCAAGTTTTTTTTTTTATAAATAAAAAATATATATAGATAAAATATAAATAGAATAGTGTTAGTATTAACAGGTTAAGTGATGATGAAAAATATGTGTCTTTAGCCGTTTCTTGAAAATGGCTAAAGGCTCAGCTGCTTGGTTTGAATTAGACGCTTCATTCCACTAGCAGAAAAAAGTCCAGGTAAAGGTTCATGAAAGTGATTTTGTGCCTCTTTTAGGGGTGGCCAATACTACAAAATTTGGTATCGATCCAACACCAAGTAAATACAGGGCCAGTATCGCCGATATACCAATACTGATACTTTTTACTTTTAAAAGCATGCAATTGAACTTACATGTTCTTGTAAAGCATTGTGTCATGATTTGTAAGGGGAATGCATCAATATGCCAAATCTGAATACATTTTTGTGACCACTAAAAGATTTTGTGATTTGTTCTCTTGACGTGGCTCTAATTAGTTATGTGTATTGTTACTGCAGTTAAGCCATTGTTCATTTTTGCAAAAGAGTGCCAGTGACAGGCTGTTGTACCCCAAAAAGTAAAACTGTTGCACATTTTTTCGGACAGATTTATTAACAGCAGTTACAAAACATAACCCAATCTATTTGGACTTTTAACTATCAATTTAAATCAATTTAATTGCACAAACTAATTATAATAAATGTTACATACAGTACTGTTCAAAAGTTTTTTGTTCAGTAAGATTTTTAATGTTTTTGAAAAGTATTTTCTGCTCACCAAGGCGGTATTTATTTAATCAAAAATACAGTAAAAGCAGTAATATTGTGAAATATTATTACAATTTAAAATAAAATGTTATGTGAATATAAAATGTAAAATATAATTTATTCCTGTTATCAAAGCTGAATTTTCAGCATCATTAATCCAGTCTTCATTGTCACACAATCCTTCAGATTTGAGGATTCAGACAGGAAGACCCCTGGAAATGCCTGATCGGCTCTGTGCTTTCCTTCCTTCATGAGGGGTTGAAGCAGAGGCTTTCCCCCTCCACCTTGAAGGTGTATGTTGCTGCCATCACAGCTCATCCCGATGCTGTTTTGATGGCTGGTTACTGGGAAAGCCCGACCTGGACATGAGGTTCCTGAGAGGCACTAGGAGGTTAAATCCTCCCAGGCCATGCCCCGTTTCCTCCTGGGACCTCTCTGTCTTCCTTTCAGGTCTACAGAGAGCTCCCCTGGAGTCAGTTGAGCTTAAAATCTAGCTAAAAATGCTGTCTTCGAAGACAGTACTCCTGACCGCGTTTGCTTCCTTCAAGAGGGTCGGGGACTTGCAGGCCTTTTTGGTCAGCGAATCGAGCCTAGAGTGTGGACCGGTTTCACGCCATCTCACGACCAGGTTGTGAACTTGCAAGCGCAGACCCAGCCCTCACGTTGCTGTGTCCCGTTTAGCTCTGCATGTTTACGTGGAAGCTCAGAGCAGCTCTGTGTCTGCTTTGGAGGTCAGCAAAAGGGAAAGGCTGTCTCCAAACAGAGGTTGGCCCATTGGATAGGGGATGCCATTGCCTTGGCGTACCAGTCCCAAGGTGAGCCGTACCCCCTTGGGGTGAGAGCTCACTCCACTCGGGGTGTTGCTTCCTCCAGTCCGACGTATTGTCTCCGTTCTCTCCTTCAGTGAACAGGGGGTTACATTAGTAGCCTAGACGTTTCTTGTATAAAGACCCAATTTATATTGTGAAAAATGTATTTCTATCAAATCATTAAGTTTTTTTATACTCATTATTGTACTGTACTGAAATAGTACAGTACCATGGACCCCATAACAAGCTTGCTCCCCTGATTTAAAAGTGCAGTAAGTGATTTTCTGGTAAACACTGTTGATAACCTGCAACGAATATGGCAGAATCTGCTGTGCATGCCAGGGTATGATGTCATCAATATGTGAAAGCAATTTGTTTTACTATGATAATTTAGGTCGAATGCCTAATTGTTATTTAGTTCCTCTACTCATTCGATAGCAAAATTACGCCTTTCATCCCAAAAAACAAACACCGTTTTCATGAACAGCTCCCTACATAACACGATAGTCCAAGTAACTAATATATTACAAATATGACCAAAGGGTTCCCTTCAAAGAGGTCTCTCGTATTGTGCAAGTTACCTTACGCTATGGTTAAACTCCTTTTCTGGAGAACATTGAAGCAAATTTTTTAAAACGAAGTGCAGCTGCACAGCAGACATACAGCTGAGTGCCTTAGCTCGCTCACTGGCTGTGCTGCGGCCTCTGCACGAACCTATGGCGAGTTGGCTAGGATGCGTGAACCAATCAGGACGCTTTGCGCCCGTGCGCGTCAGAGCCCGCCAGAATGGGCGTGGCTAATAGCAATATAAGCACCCATTTCGCCATAGAATTCAGTTTTAATCTCCTTCAGCATAAAGTTGAGCACAGCAGTTATTGAAAATTGATGGTAAGTTATTAACATAGATAGAAAAAAGAAGTGGTCCCAAAGTTGAGCCCTGGGGCACACCTCTTTGTTGAATCAACAAATTAGATTTATTCCCATGTAGGATGAATTATTGTTTTCTATTTTGAAGATATGAACTAAACCACAGAACTTCAGAAAGGCCAATAGCATGGAGTTTATCTAAAAGTAAATAACGACCAACAAAGTCAAAAGCTTTAGTCAAGTCAATAAATATTGCACCTGTAAATTCACCATTATCTGCAGCAGAGAACACATCATTGGTGAATTTAAGAAGGGCAGTAGATGTAGAGTGGTTAGACCTAAAGCCCGATTGAAATGGTGATAAGATATTGTTGGCACTAAGATAATGTGAGAGTTGATAATAAATTATTTTTTCAAACACTTTGGCAATAGAACATATAATAGATATGGGTCTATAATTGTTAAGATCTAATACACCTCCTCCTTTATGTATTGGAGTGATGCGTGCACATTTCCAGATGGATGGTAACTCATGTGTAGACAGAGAGAGATTGAGTTAATAACTCACAGATCTTGTCTCCTCAGCCATCTAGAATGCCTAGGTCTCAGGATCAATGCTTCAAAAAGTGCACTGTCTCCCAGCCAGAGTATACCTTTTCTGGGAACAGCCATAAATTCTATACAGATGAGAGCGCGGCTGACGTCAGAGCGCGCACTCGCCATTTAGCGACTTGCGGCATCATTCAGAGCAGGCGCTTGTGATCCTCTCAAGAGATTTCAGAGGATGTTAGGCCTCATGGCCTCAGCATCATCAGTACTCCAGTTGGGTCTACTGTTCTGTATATGCATCGCCTCCAGCACTGGTTAAAACCCCGTGTACCAGCTCACACATGGCGATCTGGCCACTTACGCATCAAAGTGAACCACGGATGTGTCAGAGCCTTGGCTCATTGGAAAGCAGCTGACTAGTATCAGTCCGGCGTGAGTATGGGCGTGATTTCGAGGAGGAAAGTGATCTAGACAGACAATTCCAACAGAGATTGGGGGACCCTATACGAGGGCAGGCCCATTTCCACCCTTTGGTCGAGCCCGGAGAGGTGCCTGCACATAAACTGTCTAGAGATGAGAGCAGTCACTCTATCACTAAATGCTTTCCTCCCATACATAAACGGTCACCACTTCTTGGTCCGGTCAGACAACATGTCAGTGGTTTCCTATATAAATCACCAAGGTGTTCTCAGGTCGAGCAACATGCACATCATAGCCAAACACCTCTTGCTATGGGCTCAGCTCAATCTGCGCTCGCTAAGAGTGGCGCACGTGCCAGGCATTCTGAACCAGGGTGCGGATATGCTATCCAAAGACAATGTCCTCCCAGGGGAATTGTCTCTTCACCCGCAAATGGTTCAGATGATATGGAGCATCTTCGGCGAGGCAGTGGTCGACTTCTTCACCTCAGAAGACAATGCTCGTTGCCAAACATGTTTCTCCAAAGACAGGGACTCGCTGGCCCAGAACTGTCCACGCCGCCCGCTGTACGCATTCCTGCCAGTCACGATGCTAGCTCAGGGAGAGCAAGTGTGCAGTGCTCTTAGTAGCCCCGCTCTGGAAGAACCAGTCATGGTTCTCTGAGTTGACTCAACTGCTGGAATCAGCCCCATGGCCGATACCGCTGAGGAGAGACCTCCTCACGAAGGTGAACGGGACGATCTGGCAACCCCGTCCTGACCTGTGGGCCCTCCATTTATGGCCCCTCAACGGGTATCCGGGAACCTTCTGGATAAGGTGCTAAATTCCATTAATGAAGCGAGAGCGCCTTCAACCAGGCGTCTTTATGCTCTAAAATGGTCAGTGTTCTCCAGCTAGTGCACAGCGCGGAAACTGGACCCCTACTCATGTGGAGTAACAAAGGTGCTTTCCTTTCTACAAGAGCTTTTGGATGCAGGTCGCACCCCCTCCATGCTCAAGGTACATGTGGTGGCCATAGCAGCATTTCACGCTCACGTGGCTGGGCAATCACTGGGAAGGAACAACCTAGTCGTGCGCTTCCTCAAGGGGGCCAGAAGGCTAAACCCACCTCGACCCCCATCTATACCTATTTGGGACCTTTCCACGGTCCTGGAGGCCATGAAAGAGGCCCCTTTCGAGCCACTTTAGTCTGCTGACCTGAAGCTGCTTTCACTCAAAACTGCCCTCTTGCTAGGACTGGCATCAGTCAAGCGAGTGGGTGATTTGCAAGCACTCTCAGTGAGTGCTTCCTGCCTTGAATTTGGGTCCAACGTCTCCAGAGTCATCCTTAAGCCAAGGGACGGATATGTTCCTAAAGTGCTCTCGACTTCGTTAAGAGCGCAGGTTATTTCGCTGTCAGCGTTATTTCCTTCATCAGAAGACGAAAGAGACACAAACCTACTCTGCCCTGTTAGGGCTCTCAGAGCCTATTTGGAGCATTCTGCCCCCTTCAGGCAGTCAGAACAGCTCTTCGTGTGCTTCGGAGGCAGCACCAGAGGTTTTGCGGTCAAGAAGCATAGACTGTCAAGTTGGATAGTTGATGCTATCTTGCTGGCATATGAGTCTAATGGCTCGTTTCCACTGAGGAGTACGGTACGGTACAGTACGGTTCGGGTCGGGTCGGGTCAGTAAACCATGATCCAGCTAGTGTTTCCACCGCCAACAGTACCCTACTTGATAGGCGTGGTGTTTGCCGGAAAGAAGCGATCAACGTCATTTTCGCGCGAAGAAGAAAGCGACAAAGTAAACACCAATGGATGGCATACAGCAGATGTTGTCCTTGCTTCTCGGCATGTTTGTCACAAGAAGACAAGCGCCGACATTAGGCATTTCTCAATACCAAGTATGTAAAGTTCTCAGCAGAAGGACTCCCGAGGACGCGAGTCCGGTAATTCTCCAAATGGAACAGCGCGTTCTTGAAAGCGTCACTCAGCTCGCTCTGCATGTACATTTTAGGCAACAATAAAACGAAATATGTTATAAATTATAAAACACCACTCTGCCTCTTTTCGCTTTCATTTAAATAAAATTTAAACATTATAGGCACACAAATGTGGTTCAGGCAATGTATAGACCTGATTATATACATGTTTAACGTTAGCCTATTTATAACAAAACGAAATATAAAACACAACCCTGCATCTTTTCATTTAAATTTAAAAAAATATTAAACATATTCCAGGCAATATGTGCATTTGTACAAATGTTGCAATAAACAACATTACAGTGATAATCTTGTAATAAAAAATGACAAAACTCAACCCTATCTCTTTTTGTTAAATTTCAGTTCTATCAATAGTAGCCATTATAAAAGTATAAGTAAAAGGTAACGTTACAAGAAGCTATACAATAAGAAATAAAGCTAACAATTCAGTCAAATATACAAATTCAGCGCTAGTCTAACGTTAACTTTACAACGGAAAAGTTATAGCCAAAATATATGAAACTTCACTTAGCCCTCAGCCAAAACGATTGGCCAGGGAACGAATTATCGATTCACGAGACCAAAGATCACCCGTTAGATATACACAAGACGAATTACCACTACGGAGTCAGCGGCAAACGTCAGAACGACTAGCCGAGGAAAGGCTGTTCCAGGTGGGGAACATGAGCGCAGAGCGCCCGGTGATCGCCTGGAATTGATCAAATTATCATAAATCATTATAAATAAACCGCAGATTTGAGCTTTAAACAACTACATTCTCGCCTCAAAAACTCTTAAAACTACATTTCGTGAAAGAATAACCGTAGTATTATATTCCAATTGTATATTAAAAAATGGCACTTCTTATGTTGCCATTCCCCTTGTAGCTCGCGCAAGTGACGATACTCTGTCAACCAATCAGCGTTCTGCAGTGAGTCTAGCTCCTCCCTTTAGTACCGTACCACTGTGCTAGGTACCCCAACGGAAGGGTACCCAAAAAGTGGTACGGTACGGTTCGGCTTTTTGGTACCATTCACAACTTTTGACAGTGGAAACGCAAATAATTGCGTACCGTACCGAACTGTACCGTACCGTACCGCTAAGTGGAAACGAGCCATAAGGGCCTCCGTTGACCCATAGGCATCAAGGCTCATTCCACTAGAGGCATGACTTCGTCGTGGGCATGGTCGAGTGGAATACCAATTGAAAATATGTGTGCGGCGGCAGGCTGGGCCTCACCGTCCACATCTATGAGGCTTTATAATATGGAAGTTCCCGCTTTGCAAGCGAGGGTTCTTTCTGTATGAATAAAGTGTTAAGCACATCTTCACAATTATAAGGCTCGACATCTGTCTGGTCCTGGGTAAACATGAACTGCGGCTCTATATGCCATATAAGAAGGTGAATGGCCCCTTATAAGGCCCATTCCTATTCTTATCCTATAAGGCTCATTACTGATCTGGCAATATTAGGATTCATAACTTTACTCTTCTATGAGCCTTGGGCGCTTGGCTGAATGGGCTGAATTCTATGGCAAATTGGGGGCTTATATTGCTATAAGCCATGGCCATTCTGGTGGGCTCTGACGCACGCGGGCGCAAAGCGTCCTGATTGGTTAGCGAATCCTAGCCGACTCGCCATAGGTTCATGCAGCTGCACTGCGTTTTTAAAAAGATTGCTTCAATATTCTCGAGAAAAGGAGTTTTCCCGTAGCGAAAGCTAACTTTCGCAATACTCGTTCCCTACTCTCAGGGAACCGAGGTTACGTCAGTAACCGAGATGCTAGTTCACACAAAAATGAGAATTATCCCATAATTTACTCACCCTCAAGCCATCATAGGTGTATATGACTTTCTTCTTTCAGCCAAACACTATCGGAGTTATATTAAAAAATATCCTGGCTCTTATAAGGGGAGTGAATATTAACTTCACTATAGAATAGTAAGATTTTGAAGCCCGTAATCCATTATTTTGAAAAGTAATCCATAAGGCCTTACGGGTAATAAAGGCCCTCTGAAGCGAAGCGATGCATTTTTGTTCGAAAAATATATTCTAACTTTATAAACTATAATCACTGGCTTCCGGTAACGGCTGTTTGCTAGTCTAGTTCCAGCGGAAGAGTGACATCTAGTGATGGGGACGAGACCGCCTATGCCTAGTCCGAGTCAAGACCGAGTCTTTGAAGGGTCGAGTCCGAGTCCGTTGGTTTTCAAATATAGTCGAGTCCGAGTCAAGACCGAGTCTTTGAAGGGTCGAGTCCGAGTCGAGACCGAGTCCGTTGGTTTTCAAATACAGTCGAGTCCGAGTCAAGCCCGAGTCTTTGAAGGGTCGAGTCCGAGTCGAGACCGAGTCCATTGTTTTTCAAATACAGTCGAGTCCGAGTCAAGACCGAGTCTTTGAGGAAGCAAGTCCGAGTCGAGATTTTGTCTCGACATGTCAGTTTTAATATTCATGATTTAATATCACACCAGTTAATAATCAACAGTTAGGCCTACAGACTAAGCTAGATTGAGAATTGTTTAGAGGAGCAGTCTTAACGTCTTAATATGGACCAGGGGCGTAGCAAGCTTTTCAAAAGTGCGGGGGATGGATGTGACATTTAAATGTTGGCATTAACAGCTATTAATGACTAAAAAGCTTAAAAGGAACTTTGTTGTATATGCTGGGGTACAATTTATAAATGATCATTCTATCCCACTGGATTTTGTAAATTTTTTTGTACATTTTAAGGTTAAACGCTCAATCTGATGCACTTTGAGAGCACAAAATTAAGAGCTTTAACCGGGTTCGACCCATGACCTGTGCACATTGAACAAAGAAAAAACATTGACTTGTACCTATAGAGGGCTCAAATATCTTTTTAGTTATGATATAGAGTCTCTGTCTACATTACATTATCACTGGTGTTTTAGAATGCCAAATATTTATTATAATAAAAATTTATATAATTATTCCTATGATGGAAAATCCATATAGCCTATAAATGTATGCTACTGTATAAATGAAAATGAATATTTCAAAAGTATATTTTATATTACGCCATAGAATAGGGAAATTACAATAGCCTAGTTTTGTCCTAATTTCTTCACTTGTAAGAAATAAACCCTTGAGCTTTTATATTGGAGAAAAGTGTGAGCAAAGTGCGCACTTTTCTTTAAATCTCGCAGCACAAACAGAATGCCTAAGTCTTGTGCGGTTTAGTCCAAAAAAAACGAAATATAATACTGAAAACACTCGGCATGTCAACAAAACATAAACATAACATCTTCCTAAACAGATATCAAGCTTATTTAAAAACCTCGAAAGCATAATCACTCATTCAAGTACCTGGAAAAGGGAGATGTAAATAACCATAAGTTCCCGTCTCCTCAGCACGATCTGACCGATAAATCTAACAAACCAAGAGAGGCGGGACTTAAGGCAGAACAGCCAATCATCAGCCGGTCACACTCAAAGCCGGTGTCATTTTTGAGAATAATGGGGAGAGGAGACGCAGCGAGCGCAGACACAGAGCGGCCAGAGAAACGACTGAACGAGAGCGAATGTAGTAAGGCGTTTTTGCATAACTGCAGAAAAAGTGCGGGTGTTAAACCCTCTCACCGGGAAAGTGATGGGGACGAGACCGCCTATGCCGAGTCCGAGTCGGGACCGAGTCTTTGAAGGAACAAGTCCGAGAAAGCATAAATCGGTCTCGAGTAAGTTACTACATCACTAGTGACATGATCTGACCTGACGTATCTCTCTCTATGGCTCTAGTCAGACCTAGTGAACAAATATTCTCACTTCACTGAACAAGACTCGAAACGGCACTGAGGGGATAACTTAAGTCGTTCATTGATGTAAGAAATTCACGGTCATATGGAAAGAAAGAGACGGCATGGGAATTTGTGAAAATGTCGAAAAGTCATTATAGCAACTCTTAAATTAGTGTTTTTTAAAATGTAATAGTTGATAAAATGAGGGTAGTTGACAACACTGTGCGTTTATTAAGTAAATGTCAATGATTCATTCAGAACACAAAGAATACTTTTTGGTAATGTTTTCCGAATGCAAACAAAATAAAATAAAAAAGTTTATCAGATGTTTGTAGACGCTTTCTAGATGAAAAGCTATTTAACAGACGTGAATTGAGGGTCACATGCAAAGATCCTTCCACACCTGGCTGCAACAGCAAACAGAAATGTAAGAACGTTTAGTGAACCGATTCAAATGAGTCGACTCACTGAGATGAATCAAAATCCCCACCACTGCTGCTTTTGTCAGAGAGGAGGCGGGTAAATCCAGCAGAAATCTGATATATTCGAATTTAACCAACGCCCCACCACTCGTTATTCTCGGTTGGAGTTCGTTGACTCTGCCTCCTTCGAGACCACGCCCCCATGAGAGGATCCTCCTGCTGAGGTTGTTTTCCTATGTTAGCCAATTAGCAACCTAGCATGCAATTTGAGGTCTGGCGCCTTGACTGAATGGTGCTTACGTGTATTTTAATTTACCTTTCAAATCCGAACCTTACACGAATCTACGTTTGAGAGCGCTGTGACCGAGCTTTATAGGTTTTGATTTCTCGGCGGAGCAGAAAGAAGTCATCCGGAGTGTCTGTTGCGGGGTGAGTTGGCTCTTGCGTGCTAGCAGACGCTCGCTAGCTGTCGTCGTCGCAGTGCTTCATTCAGGCTAAAAGTAGATAACCCTAGTTAATGACGCTTGAACCGCTTTCCTCACCTAATGGCCGCCGAATCTTCCGGGTGATGCGAAATTCAAAGATAGCGACATGTTCTTTTGAAGTGAAGATGTCACAGCAGTGATTATATAAGAGTATTTGTCGAGGCGCTAGCTAGCCGTACTTAGCTTGAATTGCTGCATAAGGTTTTTAAGCTCTGCTGGGTTGATCAGTTACTCAGCATGGGGGTCTAACTATCATTCTTTGCCTTTGACCTGTTAGCGATCAGTACTGGCTTATTGACGTCTTCTGGACTAACGTTACGGGATAACGGTGCTGCATTGGTCATTGAACAGTTGTGTGTTTACCGGTAGAAATCGTTCAGTAGGACTTCCTGATTTGTAGCTAGAAACAGTTCACAACATGGAGTGCTAACCAGGTTGCCTTATCACATTTTCTCGGTGTTTGATGTTTTTTTAGATGTTTTTTGCTGGGTTCGGTCGACGCGGTAGTCACCGGATCGTGTTTTTATTTTGGTGTGGTTAGTTTGTGTTGGACTAACGTTAAACTCTGCATCGGACAGAGGCGTTTACCGCTCAACGTCTCATAGAGGTTCAAGAAGCTTTATCGACTTGATAAAACGCGTTTTAATAGCCAGAGCATTAGTAAACATGCACAAGTACTAATTTAAATGCACAATACGTGTGTTCGGTCAAGTTGTACTGTGCGTTTGTGTTTTGTAGAGTGTGTGGGTCATATAGTCAGGCCTGACACACTCGGACGACAAGAAACTGAACGGTTGGATGAAACGGAGTTTTGCCATTCAAATAAAAGTGAGACAACACACGTGCCCCAGCATGTTTGCCTCACAGTGTAACTGTTTACACACCACTATCCGCCTACACAGGTTTATAGAAAACTGTAACATTGTTTAAAGTCTCATGTGGTAATGGCGAAAGGTCAGACTCATAATGCCGTGCTATCTGTTAGCTGATCTGGGCTAAGCAACGACAAATAATGGACAGTTTATGACTAAGTCGATCAAACATCTAAGGTCATTATTTGGCAGTGCAGTACATTTGACAGGTGTCACTAAGTCATAAAGTGTCTCTCCTCTCAGAAGGCTGCTGACACGTTGAGTTTTTCCAAGATTTAAACACTTTTGGGTTATTATGCATAATACAATAATTCAGCCAAACTGGTCATAAACTAATCTCTAGACCAGAAATTTCAACAAAAAAAATTCGACACGCCTTTAGTAATGAGGCATGAATAAGCCAATCTTGGGACTTGTTCATCTAAAATAATGTGTATAGCCATTATTTTTGTACTCATGTTGTCACATTTTAGAATATTAGTAAACTTATCGAAACTGAAATGGCACACATGGAAGTATGGAAATTATGTAGTGGCCAAAAATATTGAACAAATTAAAACAATAGTCGCAATAGTCTTCATGGTGACACTGGGCTTTTCTCAACCAACTTCATAAAGTGTCACCTGGGATGTTTTCTTGAACACTTTGGCTCATTTACCTGCACTATCCAGTCCAACTTATCTATTAAAATAATGCATTTTGGTTTTGTAATGCTACATGTAGGCCTATTTGTCTAGAAAACTGATTTCTGTGTCCTGTTGCATGAAGCTAGCTGAACAAACTCTGTTTCAGAGTAGGCTCAGAGTTGACAAAACTAAACAAATCAATGCATAGTTGTTTAGATCCGGTTCATAGGCCTCACAACACTCGATATAAACTTTGATTCACTTCTCGCGAGAGAGCTGGCACAATTCACTTCTCTCCTGAAGATTAAGTGATTATGAAAGATATCATGAATGTAAATGCATTTTTTTTAAGACAGAATAAACGCTGCTGCTGCAGTGAAAGTTTGAAAAGGCAGTTAAAAGAAATTGTCTTTATCAATGCAAGTGAATCAACTGAATTTAAATAATTGTTTATATTGGTTCACAAAGAGCTTAAAGAAAAATACGTAAGCTTAGGCATTTTAACAGCTTTATATATTAAAGCTTGTACGTATATATTTATATTAATTTAAATGTACAGTTTAGTATAAATTAATATGATGATTATGTGAATACATTATATTCATTAATAATAAAAATAATTATATAATTTAAATATATGAAATAATTAGCAGCAAAAGACTGGCAATTTTGTCTCAAATTATTTTGCTATTATCTGCTTTAATTTGGGAGTTCAGTGGTAGTGGCTTTATTGCATCACATATGTCCTATATATATGTATATGTATGTCACTTTGCTTACAGATGATTGGTTCAGTTTTGGTTTGGGATCTCTAAAACCTGCTCCGGAGTAGGTTAGCTTTAAAGTGTAAGTTACTATGGCGATGAACACTGCTAAAAACAAATTCACCTTCTTGAGCCCAAAACAACATGAGTTTGCTCAAACTAATCTCAAACTTACTTGGCTAGCAACTGAAATCGGCTTCCTGCAACAGGCCTCTGTTTTTTCATATGTTTTTTAAAGGAATAGTTTAAACAAACAATCAGTAATTTACCCACTCTCATTTTGTTCCAGACTAGTTCTGGAACAAGTTCTTTTGGGTGAACTATCAGGTTAAGATCAAAATATACATGAATCGTTCCATATGTTTGACTAGTGTCTGTACAAATTTCTTATGAATATTTGCCGTTTTGTTGTTGTAGATTCCGCCGCAGTGAGGAGCATGAGTACATAATGAAGCGGCGCTTGGAGGATCAGGACACAGTGATCGGCTCTCAGCGGCGGCTCCCCGGGGGTGTGGACAGCTTTCAGCACCGCGTCCTCAACTCTGCCTCCCAGTCCTCCCTCTACGAGACTGCACCGGATAACATGCAGCCGTCGTCCAGCATGCAGTACTCTGTCTCACAGACCTATCAGGTACTAAAAAGTTAACAACACACTTGCATGATTTTGGTGCGGGACTGTGTGTATGTATATATATACGTATATATATATATATATATATATATATATATCAAATATAATCGATAAATATGAAATCTAAATATAATCAGGCAACATGTATGCATTATAATTATCTGCCTCCTTGGTAAATATGATCAAAGATTGCTGTAAAAAATAAATCTGCATTGTTAATCCTTTTGATATTTTATTAAAAAGTATTAACAAAAATCTAACCTTTCATTGAAGTAAAATAATTGAAAGTGGGGGGGAAAATCACATTATGAAGTAAATGTTTTTTTCTCCAAAAAATATTGGGAAAAATTATTTTCCCGCTTTTATTAAATACTTTTTGCAGCCTCCTTTTGACAAGATAACAGCTCTGAGTTTTCTCCTATAATGCCTGATGAGTTTAGAGAACAACTGACAAGAGATCAGAGACCATTCCTCCATACAGAATCTCTCCAGATCCTTCAGATTCACAAGTTCATGTTGGTGCTTCATCTCTTCAGTTTACCCCACTCATTTTCTATAGAGTTAAGGTTTGGGGACTGGGATGGCCATTGCAGATGCTTGGTTTTGTGCTCAGTTACCCATTTTTGTTTTGATTTTGATGTTTGTTTTTGGATCACTGTCCTGTTGGAGATCCAAACATGGCCCGTTATAAGATTTCTAGCAGAGGTTGTCAACTTGTCAGGTTTTGATTTTTTATCAGGTGTTCTCCAAACTGATCAGGCATTATAGGAGAAAACTCAGAGCTGTTATCTTGGCAAAAGGAGGTTGCAAAAAGTATTTGATAAAAAGGGGGCACATAATTGTTCCCAATGTGTTTTGGAGAAAAAACATTTACTTTTTCCCCCCAATTTCAATTCTTTTACTTTAATAAAAGGTTAGATTTTGGCATAAAAAAAAAATTAAAAAAAAAAAATAATAAAAATATATATATATATATATATATATATTTATATATATTTATATACATATATTTATATATATATCTCAAAAGGATAAACAATGCAGATGTATTTTTTACAGCCATCTTTGATCATATTTACCAAGGGGGCAAATAATTCTAACCAGCACTGTATGTGTGTGTGTGTGTTTATATATATACACACACACATACATATACATACTGCGTATATAGTACCGGTCTTAAGCTCATCAAACCTGCAGAAATCATTCTGATATGCTGATTTCATACTCAGTTATTATCAATATTGGAAACAGTTGTGCTGCTTAATATTATTTTGGAGACTGTGAAACATGTTTCAGGATTCATTGATGAATAAAAAGAACTGCATTTATTCAAACTATAAATATTTTCTAACAATATAAATATTTACTATCACTTATCAATTCAACATCCTTGCTGATTAAAAGTATTAATTTCTTTAAAAAAATTAGGCTTTTCTTTTTCTTTTAAATGCTGTTCTTTTTTAAGTTTTTATTCATCAAAGATTTCTGAAAAATGTTTCACAGGTTATAAAAAAATATTAAGCAGAAACAATTGTTTCCAACATTGATAATAAATCAGCATATTAAAAGGGTTTCTGAAGGACCATGTGACACTGAAGACTGGAGTAATGGCTGACAAAAATTCAGCTTTGCTTCACAGAAATCAATTATATTTTAAAGGATTCAAATAGAAAACCATAATTTTTTAAAATTGTAATAATATTTGAAAGACTTCTTTCAAAAACATTACAAATAGTAGTGTTTCCAAACTTGTTACTGTGTGTGTGTGTGTGTGTGTGTGTGTTTGTGTGTATACACACACACACACATATATGTATATTATATAAATAATATACATTTTTGCACGGTTTTGTTTTCTATATATATTTAGTTACACTCTACTATTTAAATATTTAATTGGCTAGAAATTGCTGTTTGTGAGTGCAACTTCTATTAATTAAATAAAAATAATGAATCCATTAATCGTGATTGACTGGAAAATCCATGGAAATGTATTGATCAAAAGATGCAGAAGATGACAAATTATGACAGATTAAGTACTGTGTGCATTTAATATATTTAAAGCCTTTTCTGGGCTATATAAACATATACAGATGAGAATTCATTGCATAGTTTCAAAAGGAAATTACATTTTACTTCACGTAAACAGCGATGATAATTAACCATTTCTCCTTCTGCTCTAACAGTTGTCAATGGCCCAGAGTTCCGGGGGACATGGTCACACCAGCAGTTCAGCTGTGCACAGTGGGCCTCATCACCATGGGCCAGCTGTCCAGCCTGTGGGCCAGGGGCACTCTCATACTACCCCAGCCCCTGCCCCAACACTGGGCCAACAGCAGTTTCAAAGGCTTAAGGTAAGAGATCTATCTAGTAGAGTGTGGAAATTATCTGCATTAGTTTAGATCGAGAGCTAAGATTTCTGTGATTTCAGGTTGAAGATGCTCTTTCCTATCTCGATCAAGTTAAACTTCAGTTTGGCAATCAGCCGCAGGTCTACAATGACTTCCTGGATATCATGAAGGAGTTCAAGTCTCAAAGGTCAGCGTGAGTTTTGTTTTTATTGAATATTTTCTCTTCTTGGGGCTTGTTGTGTTTCTGTCCCTTCTAGTTCAGGCTAGCTTCACACTGCGAATGGGTTGATCTAGTTGTCCTGGGGACTTTATCTTTGGTCTGGGTTGCTGAGAGAAACCCTTAACCTGTCTTTGTACTTCCTTGTTGCTTGTGCATTAACCTCTCTTTCTTTGTCAGTGACAGAGGAATTGTTTGTACCAGTAAGCCAAGCATTGAAGACAGGTTTTTGATTAGTTTGTATGTTATTGTATTGTATTGTATGTTATTTTCTTCTGAAGTTTGCACATTTTCCTCTAAAATTCACATTCGAATTGCTGATTAATTATATACATGTTTCCATATGTTCTGTTCATAGATTTTAGGGGTGTAACAGATCGTAGTTGATCCATGATACATATGGACCAGACCGCATATGGCCCGCAGATTAATTGCAAATTTTAACCATCATACAGTGAAAGTTTGTTATTTGCTTGTGTTTCTAAGTCTTGTGATTTTAAACATTTCATTTGCAACATGACAAAGTTTCTGTGCGCGAACACTCAAAAGCATGCACACAGAGAGCTGCATTTCAGATAGTGAAAATACAGAATTAAGTTATCTTTCATGTCTCCTTGTGCTTGACAGACAAATTCACACAAACTTATCTCAAAATACTTGTCTTGGAAAGTATTCTCGTAAACACAGTCAGTTATGTCTTAAGTGAAGTTAATGTAAACGGAAAGAAATAGGATGTGTTGCTATTTTGGATCAGTGCATTAGGTCTTAAAGTGACATCAGTCTAATAAACCAGCAGTCTGTGTCATTAATGTTAAAAAAGGGTTAGTTCACCCAAAAATGAAAATGATGTCATTAATGACTCGCCCTCATTTCGCTCCAAGCCCGTAAGACCTCCGTTCATCTTCGGAACACAGTTTAAGATATTTTAGATTTAGTCAGAGTTTTCTGTCCCTCCATTGAAAATCTATGTACTGTATACTGTCCTTGTCCAGAAAGGCAATAAAGACATCATCAAAGTAGTCCATGTGCCAGCGGACTCATGAACGCGGATTGACAACAGAACCGGAAGAGAATACAATGCTGAATAAAGTCGTCGTTTTTGTTATTTTTGGAACAAAATGTATTTTTGATGCTTCAAAAAATTCTAACTAACCCACTGATGTCACATGGCCTACTTTGATGATGTCTTTATTGCCTATAATTTTTGGGTGAACTAACCCTTTAATAAAAAAAGACAGCTTTAACAAGGATGACATTTAATTGTTCTTATTTTATTACTGATTGTTCACTTGTCTTTAATGTTTGAAATTTATTAATTTGGCTATTAGTTTTTGCTGTGGTATCGAAGTACTTTAAGTGTTCTTTAAGTAATAAATGAAAAGTAAAGTTATAGTCACCCCCCCCCCCCCTTTTTTTTTTGTCGATCTGCAGAATGATCCGGTCCAAAATTGTAATATGATTCAAACCGTGAGTTTTGTGATCTGTTGCACCCCTAATAGATTTGCATTTCCAAATAGGAAATACTAGTGCTTTGCAAGGTAGCAGAAGTGTAATATTTTAAGCTTAGGTGTCAGGCTTTCGATCTAAACATATGAATGCTGAATTGGAGCTACTCTTCACACTCATTAGTGTACGAGAACCAATTCTATTAAAACAACCTATAGATGGTTAAATAATCACAGTGAATCGGGACATTTTTATTTATGCGTTTTATTCATTTAATGCATCATTGATTTGATTCTGAAAGGCGTTGCACTCTAAAGCTTGCAAGCTTGCAGGGGCAGTGTTTAACCTGACTAAATGTTGTGGAGACACCCTGGATACATCACGGATACATCACCTGTACCCAATCACAGTTCACTCCTCATATATGCAATGGTCGCTGTCAGTTAGATTTTGAATGGTCAGCCTTAATTTAATGTAGGTAAACAGGAGATTTTAAAATTTAAATTCATTTGATTTTATTATTAAATAACATGATTACAATTATTTAATGCAGTGTTTTTAAAGTTTAATACTTACTGTTTAGAAAAAAGTAATATCCATAACACATTTTGGATTGATTCTTGGGACACTGCAAATCAAATACCATAAGTCTACTGTCCTTGTGTTGTCAGCATTGATACACCAGGTGTGATCAGCAGAGTTTCCCAGCTCTTCAAAGGTCATCCAGACTTAATCATGGGCTTCAACACCTTCCTGCCTCCTGGCTACAAGATTGAGGTTCAGACCAATGATCTGGTTAATGTGACCACTCCTGGCCAGATCCACCACATCACCCCTCATGGTATCTCAGTCCAGAACCTCCCCATAACACAGCCAGCACAGCACCAGACCCAGCCAGCAGCTCCCACCAGCACTGCTGCCGTGGTCATCCCTAGCCAGCCAACCCCTGCCAAGATCAGCAAGGTAAAACTGAATTATTTTACCTTCTGTACAGATTTGGGTTGTATATTTGCAAAGTTGTCTAATTTAGTTTTATGTTCCGCAGCCAATGCAGTCTCCTGCACTTACCCCAACGAGCCAGCCTAATCCGTCCATTCCCTCGTACGCCTCCCCGCGCTCGCCCTCGGCCCAGTCCCAAACTCCCATCAGTAGCAGCACTGCCGGTTCAACCCCTCTACAGAATAACCAGCCTGTAGAGTTCAACCATGCTATCAGCTACGTGAACAAAATCAAGAACCGATTTCAGGGCCAGCCAGAGGTCTACAAATCCTTCTTGGAAATTTTGCACACATACCAGGTGAGAGCTGAGGCACTAAGAGGAATATCCATTTCAAAATGCTGTGTAGTACAACCAACCTTTTTATTCAGCTAAACAGCTAAAACACCACTGTTCAAAAGTTTGCGCTCAGTAAGATTTTCTTTTTTTGTGAAAGAAATTAATATTTCAGTTTAGCAAGGATTAAATTGTTCAAAAAATGACAGTAAAGACATTTATAATGTTAGAAAAGATTTCTATTTAAAATATATGCTGTTATCTTTTCTATTCATCAAAGAACCCTTAAAAACTATCTCAGTTTTTACACAAATATTAAGCAGCATGACTAACCCTAACATTGGCAATAAAGGTAAAAAAAAAAGACTTTTTTTGAGCAGCAAATCAAAATATTAGAATGATTTCTGAAGGAACATGTGACACTAGCTATGTTTCCATCCAAAGTAGCGAATTTAACTTGTGCGTAAAATTGGAATTTTGTAAAAAAAAAAAAAATTTTAAACAATTGCGAACAAAGCATCGTTCCCATCCAGTGAGTCAAACATGAAAGAGAACAAAATTGTCACTTCCTGATAAACTGACGCTAAATATCACTAAGAAATATGGACGTTGCTGCAATAGGAGAAGCCACTTTTTATAATAATTTTCATTTAGCCTATAATAAATTGACCGCAGTCGCGTAATACAGTTCTGGGAGGTAATTGTTCCTAACCACTTTGACGGCAGACTTTACTCAGGCATTTCAAAATGACCAAAACAGCATTTCAAATTCTGTGCAATGAGATCGGTCTACTGGTTGGTCCAGTTATGCCGTCCTTTTTTTAATGCGCATCGAGGAAATTGTTAGGTCCTTCGTAGTTTCCTTATCGTATAGAATGTATGTATGTGTATATATATATATATATTATTTTATTTATGTGCATGTGGGCATTTCCATCCAGCTTTTTTTTGTGATATCCCAAAATGCGTAAAAAAATGGGTGGATTCAATCATAGCTACTGAAGACTTGAGTAATGGCTGCTGAAAGTTCATCATCTGAAAATTGCTATCACGGGAATAAATTGCATTTTAAAATGTATCAAAATACAAAATTTATTTTTAATTATAATAATATTTTAATTACAGAGCTAATAAATGATCAAAAATACAGCATATAAGAAAAGAAAATGAGCCTAAGAGACTTCTTACAAAAAGAATAAAAAGTCTTACCGACCCCAAATGTTTTAACAGTAATGTATATTTACAGCCCTTCACGCTTACTGTAAACTTTCTGTTCTGTGTGTTGTTTAGAAGGAGCAGCGTAATGCTAAGGAGGCAGGAGGAAACTACACACCCACTCTCACGGAGCAGCAGGTGTATGCTCAGGTGGCCCAGCTCTTCAAGAACCAGGAGGACCTCCTTTCAGAATTTGGCCAGTTCCTGCCAGATGCTAACAGTTCAGCGGTAGGTATTATGAAAACTAAAAATCATGGAGCTCATTTAGCTTATTATTCATAAGCCTTTTTTCTCTTCTCCTCAGTTATTGAGTAAGACTACAGCCGAGAAGGCTGAATCTGTACGTATTGATCGTGGAGCGACGGTAAAGAGACCCCAGCCTAACCATAAGCAGAGTTTTAACCAGAATGGCTGTCAGATCCGCAGACACGCGGGGCCGCCCACTACACCCCCTGTTAAGGTGACTTTGAGTAAAACCTTACATTACTGTACTTAATGGCTGTTCTTTTCCACTGTTCTTTTATACATATTATCAACCAATATTCGTGTTCTTTTTTTTAACTCCTAAACAGAAAAAGCAAAAGTTTATGGCAAAAGAATCAATGGCTGAAGCCAGCAAACTTGGAATTGGTGCTGAATCTCTCTTTTTTGAAAAGGTGATTGCTTTTAATATAGTCTTGCACTGATTACAATGGAATACAAATATAACGGCATTATGTTGGTACAGTAAATATTACAAGGATTATAGTGAGTTATGTGGCTTAAATGCTCCGTTCTCTTTTTAGGTCCGGAAAGCACTGCGGAGTTCAGAGGCTTATGACAATTTCTTACGCTGTTTGGTCATCTTCAATCAAGAAGTGATCTCACGGGCTGAACTTGTGCAGTTGGTCTTGCCATTTTTGGGGTGAGTGGAATTCATATTAATTTAATCTGTGAAACACAGACTGCAGACTGATTTTATATAGCCATTGTTTAATTTGATTATATAATTATAACTTAAAAACCAATAAGATTATTCATTACACATTATTACATGTTAAAATTGTAATAAATGTTATGACCTTTTTCTGCCATTTTTGCTTTTTTTGGTGATCAGGAAATTCCCGGAGCTTTTTACATGGTTCAAGAACTTCCTCGGCTACAGAGAGTGTGCCCATATTGAGAGCTTTCCCAAAGAGCGAGCCACTGAAGGCATTGCAATGGAAATTGATTATGCGTCCTGCAAAAGACTGGGCTCCAGTTATAGAGCCCTTCCCAAGAGCTTCCAGCAGCCTAGATGTACAGGCAGGACTCCACTGTGCAAAGAGGTGAGTACACTGTTCGCTAGTGGTGTGTTTGTAAATATAATTTCAACTTGTATGTAAAAACATCACACCACAAAGGAGTTTTGTTTCTGAATTCAAGGCTAACTCGGCACTTATAAATCTATCGAGTAAAATAGCAGATTAGCAGGTAGTTATGTAGGGGTGGGTCAATGTACCACTTTTGATGATTTAAAAATTAAATAAGTTAGCTTGCCATTGTGGGCGTTTTTTTAGTAGTCTGCAGGAGGTGCTGATCAACAGTTAGTTCTTTTTGTATGATTTTGTGAAGTTATGGTTAAAAACTCTGCCTCCCTAGTCTACACTCGTATTTTCAGTGTGATTAATTGGCCAAATAAAAAAAAACCTCTAAATTTCTATAGATATAATAATATCGTAAATTCTTTTGAACAAGATCATTTTTTATTAAAAGTGAGGTATTGTGACAGCGCTATGCTAATGTACTTCTCAGGTGTTGAATGATACGTGGGTGTCATTTCCATCCTGGTCTGAGGACTCGACCTTTGTCAGCTCCAAAAAGACCCAGTATGAAGAGCATATATATAGATGTGAAGATGAGCGCTTTGAGGTAAGAAATAAAACAAAGCTTAACTGTCATAGAATTCAGTTTAATTGGATGTTCAGTTTGGTGTTTAATCAAACATGTCATGTGTCATGAAGCTTGATGTGGTTCTGGAGACGAACCTCGCCACTATCCGTGTTCTGGAGTCTGTTCAAAAGAGGCTCTCGCGCATGTCTGCTGAGGAACAAGCCAAGTTCCGACTGGACAACACCATTGGAGGCTCCTCTGAGGTCATCCACCGTAAAGCTATTCAGAGGATATATGGTGACAAAGCTCCAGACATCATAGATGGGCTCAAGACCAACCCTGCTGTCTCTGTACCTATTGTACTCAAAAGGTCAGCATAAATGTTATTGTCTGACTCCTTCCCAGCAAATTCATGAAAACTATAAAAATGTCATTCATTGATGCATGAAAAAGGAAATATTTGTTTTTAAAAACATTTTATTTTAACATTTACCTTGGTAGTACCATAGTTTTCTTTGAAGTATAATGTTTACAGCATAATACAGGAATGTGGTAATTATTCAATACCATATAGGGCTCCACAGTTTTTCAAATTAAGATCTAAATTTTTATTATTAAACCTCAGAGTGCTCCATGTTGACTTTATTTAAAACATTTCTTAGCTACCAGTTCTTCCTTCTGTTTCAAACCAAACTAAAGACTAGATTCTGTCTAGTTTTGCTTTGTGAAAGTCAAGAAATGATGACTGAAATGTATTGCTAGTGTACAAAAAAATATAATAGTATAGTATTTTGATATTAAGTACTGTGATAATATTAATAATAAATCATTTATATTACAGTAATATAAAGTTAGCTTGCTTGCTACAAAAATAACAGTGCGAGTACCAAGTAGACTTGAGACCTATCAAATGGATTTCATGATTGATTGATTGATGTCAAATTCAGGTAGGATGTGAATGCAAAGAACCATGTTTTTTTTCCACATTTTGATCAACTAAATTTCTAAATTATTTTAAATAAAACAAAATACCCTTAAGGAGTAACTTTTATTGTTCCTGTTATTGGCAGCAAAACTTGTTTAACACACTATTGAAAATGAGATGTGTTATTTCAATGTGATTATTACGGCTTTTGTTCTTTTCTTTCTTTCTTTTTTTTTTGATATCCAAGCAGCAGAAATATGAGATGGTAAACGTTTATGTATCGCAATTGGAATTTTTTATCAAATGCACACAAAAATAAAAAATTTTAGCCGTAGTAGTACCTTAGTAATATACCATGCTATTACTATCCTATAGCATCGTTATGCACTTTTTCTTTCAGACAGGGATAGCTATCTTATTCAGTTCTTTATATTTCAGGTTTTCCTCACAGAATTCATTTTGTGTTTGTCTTCTCAGGCTGAAAATTAAAGAAGAGGAGTGGCGAGAGGCTCAGCGTGGCTTCAATAAGATCTGGAGAGAACAGAATGAGAAGTATTACCTGAAGTCTTTAGATCACCAAGGCATTAACTTCAAACAGAATGACACAAAGGTGTTTCGCTCCAAGACGTTGCTCAATGAAATCGAGTCTCTTTATGATGAGGTAAGAAACATTCTAAATGTACATAGGCAAAAATGAAAGGCATCTTAAGTGTGGTCGGGTTGCTTAAAAATTGCCTTTTCATCCACTTAGCGACAGGAGCAGGCTTCTGAAGACAATGCTGCCCCTCCCTCAGGCCCTCACATGACCCTCATGTACGAGGACAGCCAGATCCTGGAAGACGCAGCTGCTCTCATCATTCACCATGTCAAGAGGCAGTCCGGCATCCACAAAGACGACAAGTATAAAATCAAACAGATCATCTACCATTTCATCCCCGACATGCTGTTCGCCCGGCGTGGTGAGCTTTCTGATGTGGAGGAGGAGGAAGAAGAGGAGACCGAACCAGATGAAGATGGGACTAAAAAGCACAATGGGACGACGTCTGCAAAGTCTAAGCTCCTCTTCAGCCATACTGCAGCTACCCAGCAGAAGCTGAGTAACTGTGACGATGCCTACAACCTCTTCTATGTCAACAATAACTGGTACATCTTCCTTCGGCTGCACCAGATCCTGTGCTCCCGACTGCTGCGGATCTACGGGCAGGCGGAAAAACAGATCGAGGAAGACTCCAGAGAGAGGGAGTGGGAAAGGAACGTACTGGGATTGAAAAAAGAGAAGAACGACAGTCCGGCCATCCAGCTGCGTTTGAAAGAACCCAGTAAGTTTCAGATTACAGAGCAGAACACAACTGTTAGTTTTGCGAATGAATTTATTCCCCTTTTCACTCAGTTTTCACACTGGTTGTCATTATGTTTCGTGCATGGTTGAGAACTCGAGTGCGAGACCTCCTGAATTTGTGAAGACAGAATTTTATCACCAGTCGCTCTCAAGGGTCTTAACACATGTTGGAGCTAATGATATTTCTCTCAGATTTGCCTGCAACCCTCAGGGCCCTATAACCATGGAAACTACTTGAGCGACTCACAGATTGGCTGTAATTTGTTTGTTGGTAATGCAGTTGCTTGACTTTGATCAAATAAAAAGTCTCTTTTGTTTTGCAGTGGACATCGATGTTGAAGACTACTACTCTGCCTTCTTAGAGATGGTGCGAAACCTTCTGGATGGCAACATGGAGACATCTCAATACGAGGACCAGTTGAGGGAAATGTTTACCATCCATGCCTACATTGCCTTCACCATGGACAAACTTGTCCAGAGTATAGTGAGACAGGTAGGGCTTTTTATTGTATTACTTGTATTGTCATTGTAATTTTGGCTTTAGCTTTATAAGTCCTTCTTTTTAGGCGCTATTATACTCACAGCATACTCATATTTTCATCGCTGAGGGGTACGAAGAAGTAACCTTTACAGCGATGTACTGTTAGTTAGGGGTGTGAACCTACACTGGTCTCACGGTTCGATTGCGATTATCATGTCATCGATTCAGTTCAATTCGATATCGCAATGCGCATCTTCAATTTTACTTAAGTAGTGATGTGCGCGTTCGCCTGTTCGGGAAGTCGCAGTGACATTCCAGTTTAAGTTTCAAGGGAGTAAAGCCTGTTTATGCCATTAAGAAAATTTAATTCTGCTAAATTAATTTTGTTTTAAAGAAATGTTCATTTAAAAGCAGCGCTCATTCATCAGTGTATAATGTTACCCAAGAGAGCGCGCATCAACCGTCGTCGAGTCCACTGTTGAAGGTGACGATCATCCATGTATAATCACGCTTAACAACGGATACTTAAATCAGACACAATTATTGGGGCGGGTGGATGATTTTTGGTTGTGGATTCGGGTGACGTTGGAGCTCATCCGCTGACTCTACAGCAGTCAGACTCTTCCAGGCGTTAACAGCTCGGGGTGAAAACGGCTAACGTGATTTATCAAGCTAGTGGTATTACCTCCTGCATTATATTCTATTTGTGCATGACATGAGCGCGCACAGCACGTGTCTTCTCCAGGTCGTGCTTACCAGGTTGTTCATAAAAGCCAAAATGTGCCCAGATGTAGTGCTCCAAGTAGTTGGAGCATTTTTAATTACTCGCACTCGTGCCTCGCCTCCCTCTGCTATTGTATGCTACCGCGGCAAAGCACATACGCGACTGTTAGTGATCATCCCGACACCACCCACACCACTGGGATTAGATGACCACGTTTAGATGAATATGTAAATAATGTGCTTTCCTCTCAGTAACAAAATAAACGCACCACAAAAATGACAGAAGTGTTAAAACGGCAGTTAAGAAATCTGATCATAGCTTGTTTGCACAAGCTCTGCAATGACCTCGACGGACTGAACAGAAGAAATGAACCGGAGGAAATGTTCACGTCAAAGAAGGCAGAGCTTCAGAGCAGTGATGGTTCGTGGGTGTTTACCAGTCAGAGCAAACTTTTCCGGAAAGTTTCTTGTTGACAACAACAATACAGGCTGAACTCTAGAAACACACTCCAAAAGGAACTTGATTTTGACCAGTTTGTTCTTCAATTTCACCAAGCGTATCAGTGAGCATTTTCATCTCAACTTACTATTTTCTCTTTCCTTTTCACTTTCCCACAGCTGCAGCACATAGTAAGCGATGAGATCTGTGTACAGGTGACTGATCTCTACCTTGGCAAGTGTGCCAACAAAGCCACTGGTGGGTCCCTGTCCACCCAAACATCCAGAGGCAGTGCTGAGACATCCTACCAGCGCAAAGCCGAGCAGCTGATGTCTGACGAGAACTGTTTTAAGGTTTGACTATCTCTTTACTTTACCAACACACACTGTGTGTACTACTTTATTGCCTATGGAATTGGAGTGGTATGATAAAACTAACACAGAAGATTATCATTAAAGCCCAAAGTATACTGTGGTTTTTACACATACACTAAGGGTGTAATGCAAATATGGTTATCAACATATAAGCGCTTGGTGTACCCATGCATTTTTTTCTTACTATGCATACTCTGTATGTGCAGCTCGCATACTGTATGCACCTTGAATTTTTTTCCAGTAATTTGTTCACAAGGTGGCAACACTGGCTCACACAGCTGTTTCACAGTCAAAAAAGAAATGGAGATCAAAAAGCAATAATAAACTACTAGCCATGACAACAACAATACACATATGCGTTGAGAGTACAAAGACATGTTTATTACTCATAACTTCTGGAGAGAAATAGCGCATACACGAGACAAGGATGATGCTCTCCAGTGTGAATCTGTCGTGTGCCTGTGGTTGTGTACGCGATCAAATACTTTGAAAGGCTGCGCATGGGATTTTACGTAAACACTAAATGTCTAAAAATTTTGACAAAGTCAAAATTAAAGTGTACTTAGGGCTTTTTGTAGTTTTATGCAGTCACTTTAAAAAAAAGCAAGTTTCAAGGGTGGAAGTGATATCAGTAGTATAGGGAAAATATGGATATTATGGTGTGTTTGTAGAAAGTTTTTTTAGTTTTTTTTTTAGCAGAATTGTTTTGACAGTGACAAAGTTCAAGTCTCCGTAAAGGATGGTTGTATAGAAAATGCTGATAAGACCTTTCTGTTGGTTTTTCAAGCAAACCAATTGACCATCCATCAAGCTATCGGGCAAAGATGCTTAATCGGCTAAAATCACTGCTTTTTGTTTTAATGACCACATCTCTCAAAGTCACTGTTATCTGCTGCCTCTTTTCACCTCCTCTGTTTTATTTTAACCACACCTTCGTTTGTGTATCAGGGCTCCAGACTGTTACCAAATGGTCGCGTTTTGTGACCTTTTTTTCCTGCCGGTGCAACAGTTTTGTTAGAGATCGTTCTGTTGCATAGAATGTGGAACGAAGCTGCGCTACTCGTTTGAGCGCAAGCTCAGAACAGGTAGTTGCGGGCTGATCTTTGATCACGCGACATTGTTACTACACAGCTAGAAGACAAGCTGGAAGCTGGAGTGAGAAAATGTTTGAATTCGCCGCTGCTTTAATAACATATCAGCGAGATCTAGTGAGAAGTATTTAAATTTGGCGCAGAATTCTGTTATAAATCATATCAGATCCAACAGCACTGACGTGGAAACCAGGGGGAAACGTTGTGCCATGAACAAACGAGTTATAAAAGGCTTTTTTTAGTTCACAAATTGCAAATATTCACCATGGATATGTATATAAAAAAAAAATTGTGACTAACAAACACTTTTATAAAAAAAAAAAAAGACATGAAATTACAACTATAACCAGAAGATGCTGGCAGAGGAGCACTTGTTGGCTTATTAATTACAGACCACAGCTATTAGTTTAGAAAGATATGTAGGACTAGTTTTTGTAGGCCTAGTTTGGATCTCTGTTCTGTGTAATAAAACGCAACAAAATAACTTAAAAGACAATGCAATTATATCTGTATCTCAATTCAAGCTCAGTGTTTTACTGTCAAATTTCCAATAAACAAACATATAATATTATTAGTAACTATACACTTATTAATGCAAAGCAATAGTAATTTTATGATTAAATTAACTTTGATTAAACCCCCCCCCCCCCCCCCCAGTGCTATCAAATGTTATTTTGGAGCCCTGTGTATAGATATGCATATATAGCCTATGTATTCATAATATATTTTTTTCTCAACATTTTAGTTAAAACTTATGCGAATGTATAAGAAAAACTGCATCTTATAACTGGCTTTGAAAAAGTGCAAAGATTTCATATCGTCTCTCAATTTATGTGAGATAATATAGGCTGCATATATAATTATAATAGTCAGCTACACATGCTTTATATTTAAATGTATATATATATATGTATTACAGTTACTGTTCCAGAAGTCTAAGGGGACTGTGCAGCTGGCTGTGGAGCTGTTGGACACAGAGGAAGAGAACTCGGATGGACCTGTGGATACTGAGGTACTTGGCTAACGCTCACAGCGGTGAAAAGTTGCTTCACAGCAAAAGTTGTTCCTGATACACGTATTTATAAACCAACAATTAAAGAATAAAAAAAAAGCCCAACGAAAAGCAAGAACACATCAAGTTCTGAAAGGTTCTTTTGGCTAAGACTATTAGAGGTGTGACAGACCAGTCATGATAACTTGCTACCAATGTAGTTGTCAGTAAACTTGGTACTTGTGCTATTCCTTTACATTCTGTGCTGTGCAATAGGCCTTCAGCTGACTCGTCTCCTGAAGGCTGAGATCCATCTTTCAGAGGAACAGATTTCGCTATTTCTGCTGCATCGCTATTTCCAACGAGATCTGGTACATCTGTGCCGCCTGCTGCTGCATGAGGTGTTGAGGAGAAACAAGTAAAAAAAATGGTGCCATTTCCTTCTTGCTCTTTCCTGTTGCACCTCGGAAGAGAGGTGACAATGGATATGAACCAGAAATTGGTTTCTGAACTGTACGAACAACTGGGGCAGAGTTTTCTGACAGTTTCTAAATGGCTCTAAACCAGAAAGAAAGGATTCTTGCTGTTATTAAAATGAGCCAGTTCTGCTCACCACTATTTCTGGCACAAATCATGGCCTACACAAAATTCCTGTCCGTCTTAAGACTCCATATCGTATGAAATTGGACACCATGAGGAATGGGCGGATCCTTGCAAGAACTCTTCATGTTTTATAGATTATTGCAGTTGATGAATGAATGTTCGAGAGCTGTACTTAATCCAGCATCTGAAAAAATTGACCCACAAAGGTGACTAAAAATATTTGTCCTGGCAGATTCTTATTTGTGCTTGGGATTTGAGAGGAGACTTCTTTTTCAGCACAGACCATTTGAGTTATTACTTTGTTACAGCCCTTGTGGATGAAAATGTTTTGGTCACTGACTAAAAGCTTTTGTTGGCAACTCTTACACCAGCCTCTCACTCTTCAGGGAGTTCCTTCATAAATTCATTCGGGCTTGTGGCAATGTTCGGGATGCAGGTTAAGTTTGTCCCGAACAGCTGAACATGTTGCTAAGGAACACTCTCTGCGGCAGTGTCCAGTGGATCAGAAACAACAAGGTGCTGTTTGATGAATGGAGGGATATGTGGGAACTACCGATCCTTCCATAGAGCCTACAGAGATGGTAGGGATGGTGACAGACAGTGGATCCTAATGAATTGGAACCTGTGAAGTTTTACATGAAATCAGGCAGTGGTGGTGAACTGTGTTGGCCTTCAGCAGATTGCCAACATGAATGACCCACACAGTATTCTAGGCATAGGGGATACTCATTGTGGCCCTTGCAGAAATATGTTGTCAAAGTGCTACTTCTGCATCAGTTCCCCCGGGACTTTTCTATATTCGTGTGTGTGCGCCGACACATTTGTACCCAGAAGTGACTAAACCTTGACAAAATCTCCAAAAACCACACTTAAGGGACGTCCTCACTTGTAAATCTGCTATAAAAAGTAAAATACTTAAAGTTTTTTTTTTTTTTAAATGCAGAAAGTTTTCTGTAATGGGTAGGGTTAGTGTAAGGGGACAATTTGTACAGTATAAAAAAACATTATGTCTATGGAATGTCCCCATAGCTAAGTCAACGCATGTGTGTGAGAGAGAGACCCAAAGAAGCACTGTATACTGTTTAATTAACTTGTACATAATTTTACAAAAATATGTATTGTAAAATAATTTCAATTGGTGGACTTTAATAAAACAATTGTGTTTTTGTTATTTATATTGTAATGTGTACTTTATTTAATGTTACACTATTTTAAAGTACTTGCACGTTCAGTGTACTTACTAAGATAGTACTAGTAATATAAGGTAACTTCATGGGTTAGGTTTCAGGGTTAGTACCTAGTTATTACCCAGTTATTGCAATAATTATAGGAAGTACATAGTATGTACATGAGAAACAGGACTGTAAAATAAAGGTCTACCAATGTTTTTTTTTATTTTACATAATGTCACTAGTACTTTGATTAGATTTTAATTCAGCTTTTTTTTTACATTGGATATGTCAATTTTGGGTTTGTGCTCCAACAAAGAGAAAAAAAAAGATGTGAAATGCATGAAGTGTTTACTCATTTCTATGAATGAACCTCATGTATTATGCAATGAAAAACAACACACAGAATTGTCACGCAGAGGGGATATCTTGCCGAATGTTTATGTATTCAGCTATTAACAGTGACTCTTTATCCTGTAAGAGTAACCTTGAATGTCTGTGTGTGTTTCAGCGCTGGCCCGACTATGTGGAGCGATATCTGAACACCAGCTCGGCCTCTCCAGAACTACGAGAGCACCTGTCCCAGAAGCCTGTGTTTCTACCCAGGTGAGGCTCAGCCAAGTACACCCATCTTTAGAGCCATGAGTCCTTTACACTTGCCCCCTTCCCATCAAGCATCAACTCAAGACAGGAACATCCCAGGAATGCTTACGATAGTCTTGGGAAAATGTCTGGGAGTTACACTGTACAAGTGCTGCCTGTTTGTAATCGCCTGGCATTTTTTTTTTTTTTTTTTTTGTTGTTTTCTACCCAAACACACATGAGCTCTCTGCCTGCTTGCATTCGCACTTTACTGAGAATTTATTTAACGAAAACTCAATGTTAGGTTGTTTATCTCTGCTCAGATGTGGCCACAATACAGTCATATTGGTTATTTTATGCTTATTTATGAATTGTAAGTATGGTGTGTTTGTGGGGAATGTGTGCAGAGGTGTCATCTAAAATTGTGTGCACCCTTTTTTATTTTAGGGTATAATAGTGGTTGAGCCTTTTATAACACATTTAATGAGGTGGAAAAAAATCATTTTATTTTAATGTTTTTCATCTGAGAAAATGGAAGATGTTTTTAAATGCCTGCTCTTAACAGGGTTTCGGTTGAGTCGTCATTTTCTTTGGGAGAGACTGAAGACTGCATTTAGATAAGATGAGCCTGAGTGCTCTGTTCAGATCTGTACTTTTTTCCTTTGAATAGATTTTCATAATCTTTTTAATATAGCCCACTCTAGGGTTCTTTCACATATAAAGTGTGCTGTGGTCTGTTTGTGTAATTCTATTCACAGATATATTTCTGTATGTAACTTGATTTCATTCTTGTGTGTAAATGTTTTTATAGTCAAAGAATTGAGTGAGTAGACCTTGTATGCTGAGATCTCAGAGATGATTCTTTCTTGAGTTCGATTGGGGTTGTCAGTTTACAAAGTAGTGCTGTGACTCGAAATTAAACTCACCATGGTCTGACACAAACACGGCTGTATTTCAGAGAGGGGCTTGTCAATAAAAATCTGGTCTGGATTTTATCCTCAAATGTGCGTGTATTTCTTTCCGACAGACGTTTGAGCTCTAGCATGGGGAGGATGATTGATTTGCTTGTTCTTTTTAGTTTTTTTATGCATGTTTTATGTGCAGTGCTGGAGATATGCTCTTGATGTCTCAATCCAGAAACAGATAATCAAATTATTATTATTATTATTATTTTTGATTGATTCATTTCTTTACTGTTTATGTGCAGTGTGAGGTTGTTTAGCTTACATTGCAACACTGTTTTTGCTAAGAAAAGTAATGCAAACAAATTTTTCTAGTGCATGGTCATGCAATGCATAATGCACAATGTCAACCCATATCCTGGCTATTTAACCTAATTCCCTACCTGGTTTCTTTTTTTGTGACGATTGGCTAGTTTCTTTAAGTGAAGTCCTGAATTCAAAATAAGAGTCATGGTTTCTATGCCCATTCACATCTGTAACCTTTGGTAAGTACACTTCTAATTTGAGTCTTTAATTGAAGCAAGGAAATTAAATGTCCGTTTTTTTGTTTTGTTTTTATCCACCCAAAACCTTGATTTGGCACTTGATCAATATGAATTTGCCATGGATATGAGTTTTCAATGGAAATAATTGTATCTGTTGATATTTTATCATATCTATTAAGACCAAGGTGCACTGTAGACAGTTGCATTGGTGCATAATTTCTATTTTAGATCAGGATCTTCCTCTCCTTAAGCTGTCAGATACTGAGCTTTAACACGTTTGATACTAAATTCAAGAAAGTTTCTTGAAAATGAAACGATGTGCCCTTTTCTTTTTTTAAGGAATCTAAGGCGAATCCGGAAGTGCCAGAGAGGTCAAGAGGTGCAGATGAGAGAGGTCAAAGAAACGGCCAAGAAATCCTCTGAGGGTGGTGAGGACTCAAAGATGGAGTGCATGTTTAAGCTCAACTCCTACAAGATGGTGTACGTCTTCAAGTCGGAGGACTACATGTACAGACGCACTGCACAGCTGAGAGCGCATCAGGTATATATAGATGATAGAGCAGTGCTTCTCAAGCTTTTTTGACTTGAGGGCCCCCCAATGTCGAACACCATATTCGAAGGCCCCCTTATTGAATGAGAAATCTCCTCTGTAATTATCTTATAATATTCAAATTATTATTTGTATGAACAGAATCTGGGAGTGTTCTTATTTTAAATGATAGTCCACCCAAAAATGACAATTTACTCCACCTCATGTCGTTCTAAACCGGTATGACTTTCTTCTGTGAAGCATAAAAGCAGATATTTGGAAGAATTATGGTAACCATACAGTTTTGGTTCCCATTGACTTACAAATAACAATGAAAGTCAATGGGAACTGAAACTGTTTGGTTACCAACAGTCCTCAAAATATATTTTCTAATCCACAGGAGGAGGTCTTACAGGTTTGGAACAACATGAGGTTGATTATAATTGAGAAAGAATTATAATTTTTTGGGTGGACTATCCCAATAAATGTTGTGGTTACAGAATGTTAAGCATTCTAATTCTGTATGTTCTTATTGAGAGGAAAATTTCAATTCACATGTTGTTGTTGTTGTTGTTGTTGTTTTTTATTATAATTTTTTTATTAGAAATGTAATTACAACTAAGAATCAATGTGATAAAGGAATTTGTTTTGACACGTTTTACAATGATTTGATTTCCGTTTATCTCCATGGTTTTCAGTCTCACCAGCGAGTAAGCACTCGTCTGCATCAGCGCTTTCAGGTGTGGCTGGACAGGTGGCGGAAAGATCACGTGACCAGCGACATGGCAGCCGCCACGCACAAGTGGCTGATGGGAGAGGGCCGGGAGGGGCTACTGCCCTGCAGAACGGTCTGTGAACCCAAGATCGTCCACTTCCAGAACATCAACAAATATAAAGTCACATATGGCACTACATTGTAAAGCTCAAGTTTTCAAGACAAGGGGGGGCTTTTACCTCCTTTTTATGTTGTTTTTATGAAGACTGAAGTAGCACTGAAATTAAAATCGGTCCACCATTGAGTTCTTTGATTGAAGATTGCTCACTTTCTTTTTTTATTTATACATTTTTAAATTTTTAGATTGGAGCCCCCCCCCCCCCCCCCCAGTTGGTTATTGTCCTTTAATCATGAGGGCACGAAAACACTTCTGGCAAATGCTGCAGCTCTAGTCAGACATTCGTTTGATTCTCACAACAATAAGAATCACTTTTGTCTTTTTGATGGTTTACAAATACAGGTCAAATCCATGCCCATTTGTATATCGTTTTTTATTTTTCATCTCCTCAAGGTGAATAGTAGTTTATTAGCAATCTTTTGTCTTTTGTGGTTCGCTTAAACCACATACATGTTCAAAAAATGAGAGAAAATGTCTGACAATGACATAAAATCTTGACTCAGTTTTTTAAAAAGCCTCTGTGCTTGGGGCTACGCAGCTAAACCAGGAATGATGATGTGAATTTCCCTAGTCTATTGTTCGCAATATACATGCAATGTAATTAAGGTCTCTTTTCACTGGTTAATTACAGCACCATTAATGAAGGTATTACTGTTAATTAATAGACATCCAATATACCAGCCACAACATGTCAATCAGGAACACCAGAATAAGTACAGTCACAAAAGCTCTTTTAATGTAAATACAATGTGTCTATATATATATATATATATATATATATATATATATGCCTGACTGTTTATATTCAGACAACCTTCACTGTTACGTAGCTCAGCTTAGGCTTCCTTATGTGTAGTGGAGGCGGCTAATGCTGGGATCTTTAAGAAAACACTTTATGACTATTCTTACCAAAGGGAGTAGTTGTTTAAAGTGTTTTGTCTGGTCACTCGGTCTCCTCTCTTTATGTAGTCACGGAAATGTTCGTTTCGACAGCTGTTGTTGCAGATGTTGTATAGGATCATTTTTCATGATGCTATATTTGGCCCTTAACTGAACTTGTATTCAAATTTGTGATATCACTGCCTGTGTTCTGAGTAGAACTTAGAAACGATCCTGTTTGGTCCCATTTTGCCCTCTTATAACGAGAAGTCTAGAAATGTAACTTGGGGCACATTTGTGTGTGCTTTGAGGCTTTGGTTTATGCTGACAAATATGTAAAACATATTTAAAGAAGGCAATGATGGCATGTTTCTATGTTCTCATGTACAGCCCTTTTATATTATTCATTATTGTTTTAAAGATTGAAATAAAACAGAATTGTAGTAGATTACCCTGCCGTGTGTCTTGCTGCCTGGAACCGTATTGATCAATAATGAATGCTTGTTTTCTCACTGAATTTCGTTCATGTTCTCTGAATATGAGGATGCATAATTAATATGCACTGAAAACGCACAGTGTTGTTTTTCCACACGGGCAGCAGAGGGAGCGTTGGGACCGTCTCCTGGGGCACAGTGTAATAATGTTCTACAATGAAATGTGACTTTAGAGTTAACTTAAAACATTTCTCGAACTCTCATTATAACACTGAAGCATGCAGTTATGAATTTGCATTGCTAGAGTTCTCATGTTAATTCTTTACAGTTTTTTATTAGGAAATGCAGATTAATAATCTGTTATGTTTTTTAATACTTTTGAGTTAGACTTTTTTAAATAAAATTTCATAATTTTGTTTTCAAACAAGAATCAAAGATCTTTTATAGTTTCTTGACCTAAAAAAGGGAGCAGATTTTAACACCAAATAGAGTAATAAACGTTTACAGTGAAATTTAACAAAACAATTAATAAAAAAGGGGTGCTGGTTTGATATGCCTCATTATTCAATCAAGATTTGACCCTGCGTTATAGTTGAGCAGTCTCTGGAGAAATTGTTCATAAAAGGCTCTACAAGTCCATAACTCTCAGAGCATGAAATGAAAACATGTTTTTAATGACAGATGGAGAGTAGGATTCCAACACTTTCTTTTGACCCTTGTTTCTTTTGCAAACCATTAGCCACATGTGTTGTTTGCATTTGCAAATGTCTTATATTAATGAGCTTGCATATTTTGGGGGAAAAAAAATGAAGTGTGTGTACCTGGTATTACCTACGTTATGGGAACCAAATGTCCCCCACAAGGATAGTAATACCAGTAAATTTTGACCATATGGTGACTTTTTTATTGGTCCCCATGAGGGAACACGCCGTATAAATCATAAGAAATTAAGTCTTGAATATCTAAAACTGCAGAATATTTCTGTAATGGGTAGGGTTAGTGTAAGGGGACAGTTTGTACAGTAAAAAAACATTATGTATATGGAATGTCCCCCTAGAGAGAGAGAGAGACTGTGTGTGTGTGTGTGTGTGTGTGTGTGTGTGTGTGTGTGTGTGTGTGTGTGTGTGTGTGTGTGTGTGTGTGTGTGTGTGTGTGTGTGTGTGTGTGTGTGTGTGTGTGTGTGTGTGTGTGTGTGTGTGTGTGTGTGTGTGTGTGCGTGCGTGCGTGCATCTGTCTTTGTGTCAGATTCTGAAGACTCAAATAATTGCCGCTGATCAGAGGAATAAATTAAATTTTATAATATATTACAATAAAACAGTTGCATGAAATGCAGCCATGGTGAGCATAAAATCCTTTTTTTTTTTCAAGAAACTATTTCCAGCTAATGACGCTATCAATTATCTTTCAGTAGAATTGGTTAAATATATTTATAAAAAAAAATACAATCACATCATTAACAAGTACATGTCTTTATTATTTCATGCGCGGTCGGTGACTGAAAAAGAAAGTAAAGTAAATTAAGTTCTTGAGACATGGCTGCAATGAACCATCGTAACTGTGCTAAGAATGTTTGATTAGATATAACCATGAATATATTAACTATATTCCCTAATACAAGGATCACTCAATTCCCCAACGGTCCTGTAGCCCACCTTAAATGTTAGAGCTCGCGCCAGGCCTGACTAACACTGTACATATAGGCTATAATTAATAAGAAACATTATAAAAATGAATCGAATGATTAATGCACACAAATGGTATCCAACTTAGAACAGAAGAAAGTATCAACTAACAAACCACAGTGCAAGTTAATCATGTACAAAATGTTATTCCTTCAAAGCTGCAAGTGCCGGAACATCCCTCCATCCAGTTCATCTCGGTGCTCATTCCCGTACATAAATCCGTGTGCACACCACATCGTCGGCCCCAAAGGTCTGAGCAATGAAGACAAACAGAGAGAGAATGCCATGAACTCAGTCATACGCAGTTCATTTCATTTACCATGATTCATTTGCATTCATTAAGACACCCTTAAAATGAAGGTACAGAAGGTGTTTTACATTTAACTTTTGTATGTAGCTTGTTGAAATTGTGCATCACTGAAATGCTTTGAGTGATGTATTGATCAAATTAAGAGGAAGTGCCTCTGACATCTCTATGCTGCCATTTACTGGAGTTTGAAAGTCACACCAAAACAGAACTAGAGCAGCTGACAACACTATACACCATCTGCGCTCCAGAGCAGGAAGAGTGCACGACCACCTCACACACTCTTTTAAAAAATGGTATTAGTACAGGCCATCTGGTGTGTGTGGCGGTGCTGTGGGAGACATTAGAGAGAGGAGAGTCAGCCCCCTACACACCGCCAGCATTCCTACATGTAACATGATCAATTAGACACATTTGCTAAGTATTTTCTGGGTCACTGCATGTAACTTTGCTCCATGATGCCAGCTTTTTAGTAATGAGTGGCCATTTTTACACAAAACACACGCATTAGTCATTAGGGTAAGAAAAAAAAACAGATAAAGATGAAGTAAAGTTTAAGTGAGCCATTTATAATGAAGAGAGCTGTAATGCATAAGACAAATGGTTTATAAGAATAACACATTAATTTCAATAAACAAAAGCGCAAGTGCCATTGCGTATGCAACAAGGCATTTTTAAAATAAGCTCCAGTGGGTCGAATACTTTGGCATGATTAGTCAGCTCGTGACAAAACAGCTGAATGGAACAAATGAACGGAAAGATACGCATCACTATCTTGCATTCAAAAGTCTGAAGGAATTGTGATGTGACCCAGCTGCATCACCATTTTACTGCTCTGCCTAATAAGACACAGATGTGACTTCAACATGTCTTGTCTTGCATCATGTAATGCCACCAACTGTGTCAGGGTCCATTAGCGCATTAATGTAGACCAAAAATAAGACTGGATGCAAGTTGTGCTGTGTTAATGTCCCAGCGTATTTCCCTGTTGAGGTCATTTAGCAATAACTTTCCATGAGTGCATAGGCCCTGAAATGGCCTCTTAAATCACTTTTTCAACAAATGCATTTCAGCATAAAATATAATACAAGAAAAAAGAATAAATGCATACCTAAATAAATAAAATACAAAAAAGTAATATAAAACATTAAACTATGCAAAAATAAGTAAAAGGGCTGCAAATATTGGTAATTTGGAACTAAATTATATATATATATATATATATATATATATATATATATATATATATATATAAAAGCAAAAATCTAACCATTCATTGAAGTAAAAATAATTGAAAGTGGTGGGAATATCGCATTATGAAATAAATGTTTTTTCTACAAAACACGTTGGCCATAATTATTGGCAATACAAATATTTTTTTACAAGTAAAATAACTCTGAAGTATATTCCCATTAATATTTAATTTTTTTTAGCACAACAGGGTGACTATCAACATGATATTGTCTAGTTATGACTTCTTGTTTCACAGAAAACACTTTTTAAATAAGTGTTTAAATATGAGGAAACACAAAGGCCAATTACTTAAAATTATGTAAAAATGAATTAGATTGTTTTCTTATTTTCTTACTTTTCTTATTTTTGTAGAAAATAATGTTGTTTATTTAGGTGTCAATTTAGACGACAGTTTACAAGAATATGGCATTTTTGCGAGAAAGTCATGAAGTCATGTTATGATTTTTGTTAAAGAATTGTACCGTATTGAACTAAACAGCAATTCAATGGTTTATATCAAAATGATGATGTGGTTGTATCATGTACATATAGTGTCGGAGGTCCATTCATGTGGGTAGGACATACTAAAATCACAATTTTAAGGGAGTAAAGACATTTGGGCCTGGTTTCACAGACAAGACTTAGATTCTTTCAGGTAAAAGCAACATGCATTTTAGCTTGGGACTAGCCTTAAGCCTTGTCAGTGATTATCACTAATAGTTCTCACAACAAAAATATGTTTGTGCTTCTAATGCTTTGACATATTGGCATACTAAAGTGTACTGAATTTTGCTGAAGAGGCTAGTGAATAAAGCATAGTGAGCAAATTCAAAATTGGGCCTTGGTCATAACTTGTGTTATATGGAGCCCTTATGAACTTTTAAGTTTGGCCTACACATATCAAACTACTTATAAATAGCATGAACTTTGTCATCTCATGACTTTTTTTTCCATCAGTAAAATTGCAGAAGATGCATGTGATCCATAAATTAGTGTCACACAAGGTTAGCTGCTACTGTAGGTTGTGTCCTGCACAAGATACCTTTATTGAATGCTCATTTTCATGGCACATATTTTCAGTGACCCATATTAAGAATGGTAAAAATCATTTCACAGTGTTTCACCATCACAAGTCTTTACGAAATCCACTTTAAAGTTTACAACAGACACTTGAGCGAAAGAAGAAGGCATTTGATGTCCCTCAGGGGCAGCAAAGCCAGTAATAAAACCTCCTCAGTTATAAGGCCAGTTTACTGTTGTCCATATGGCCTAGAAAAGACAGAAGGCCAGATATTTACCCAGTGTTGCATTTTTAAAAAAAAATTCCAAGCAAATAAATGAATATGAGCAATTTATCACGGGTGTTAGTAATCGCAAAGCAGATTGAAACATTCAGCTCAGAATAGAGGGTGCCAGACACAGAATGAGTGATTTTTAGTGGTGTTGATGGAAAAGTTCCTCACCAGGATGAGTTCGTTCCCTCTCAGCTCTCGTGTCCAGTACGTTTTAGGGCCGTTACCATCCACAAGGGTTTGCCTGCAGGTCATCTTGTTCTCTGTCTCCCATGTGACCAGGCTCTGTGGACAATTACAGTCTAATGGTAGTCTTTTGAAGATGCACGTCTGTATCTACATCTACAGTACTCTGTGAAAAAAAACAGTTCTTTCCAGGGAAGAACATTCAAATTATTCTCAGAGGAATTCTTCTGTCCATTTGCATTTGAATTATGATCTCCATTGAATTTTAAAGGCTCTTAGGCCATTGATTTGAGGGAGTGAATCATAAGTAATAGGCTGAGGAGAGACGCCCACCACAGCTATACATTTTACCCTTCTATATAACCTCTACATACATTTCTCTGTATTACTCACCCTCTCTGCTTAACCAAAATCTTGGATGACTAAATGTACAGGTTTCATTTAATGTGTATCTTATGATGTCAGATAGCCTCTGCCAAATATCTAAATAGAAAATGTCTGGGTGTCGAATTATGTCAAAAACAGATGTTTATTTTGTGCCAGATCTGTGGTTACTTTTATTTGCCTGTTAAATACCAGCAGTCATAAAGGTTAACTTGTTAAAAAGGATTTCCAGCACATGGCAGCTCGGCCTGCAACCACCGATTGCCCTTTCAGTAGCTTCTGATGGGTCAACAGGCTCAGAAGGAAAACTCATCCTGTCATAACAGTGCTCATCAGTTCTTTAGTATGCACACATTATCTTATGCAGTGCTGGATGTGATGGTGCAACCGTTTGAGTCAGAAACCCCTCAGATCCATTTAAATCCAGGAGATTAAAGGTGGGAGACATATGGGTGACTGAAACTAGTCTAGATAAGCCTGCAGTATTGCTTTGATGCGCTTGTGTGTCATATAATATAATTTACCAAACTATCTGTGACCTAAATAAGAGGTGAAAGAATTTTGTTTTGTTTTGTTTTAAAGAAATCTCTTATGTTCAGCAAGGCTGCAGATGTATAATTTGATATGTTCTATTTTAAAATATTTTAAAATGTAATTTCTTGCTGTGATGTCAAAGATTAATTTTCAGCATCATTACTCCAGTCTTCAGAGTCACACAATCCTTCCGAAATCATTGTAATATGCTGATTTGCTGCTCAAGAAACATTTGGGTAACACTGCAATAAGGTTAATTGGTTAACATTAGTTAATTAACTAACATGAACTAACAATGACCAATACATTTGTTACAGTATTCATTCATTTTTGTTAATGTTAGTTAATAAATATACAGTTGTTCATTCTTTGGTTCATGTTAGTTAACAGTGGATTAACTAATGTTAACAAATACAACCTTTGATTTTAAAGGCAGGGTAGGTAGAATTCCCCAAAAATACTTTTTTCCAAATTAGTTTAAACTGTCTTTATATATCAATGCATAATTAAAATGTAAGTACTCTGGAAAAGAAATTATACAAATCGAGTGTCTGTAGTCCTCTCAGGACTGCAATAAACACAGCTCATTATTCCATTAACTCCCACCACCTCCCTTCTCGGCTCCTTCCAAAGCATCGCCCCCAAAACAAATGAACGCGCGATCCCGGCCGTTCGCTCAGCTGGAAGAGTCGGACGGGTTTACCAGCGCCGAGCAGAGAGGAGCGCAGTGCATGTAGTGACATCATGTCAGAATCACAAGTAATAAAATAACTAACTTTATCAGTATGAATGTAAACAACTAACATGGCTGTTAGTACTCACTATCAAGCTCGCATATCGATACTGGTAAAGTTTAAAATATTTTACAAGCTCGTAACGGAATCAAACTCAATATAAGGCAAAGCTATATATAGCTTAATTGATACACGTTTGCCGATACTATCAGTTACACTGTGATGAAGGTGAATTTGTAAGATTCATAACATACAGGTGTTTTGCATGTAAGAGCTTCCATGATGAAAGCACTGTTGGCTCTGAGGAGGACTACACTCCGGAGACAAGTACCGCATCGTCGGCACAAGGACAGGTCCGGAGTCGAGGGCGAAGCAGAGGAAGTCGTGCAAGGTATTGCTTATTTATCGTCTCAACCCTGGCTCACTAACAGTAACGTTATACCAGTCGACACCAAAGTTACACTGTCCTAGCTAAGCCAGTGTAACGTTAGTTATGATACGTAACGTTAGGTAGCTATATTAGGTAGCTACTTGTGCTAGTGATACATGCTTCATGAAAAAATAAATGGCATCAAAATGAACAGCAAGACTACCTGTCCAGCAGAAATAAAGCCATCATGGAGTCACTTTTCAGCACCTTGAGATCCCTCAGTTGTCGCCACCGCTGGAAAGCCACGCCGATATTGACTCTCGTATGATTTCTTGTTTTGTCCAAAGACTTTTTGTTCATAGCCTTTTCAAATACTGTCTTCCTTTTTTTTTTTTACTTGTTTGACTTCGCTGCCTCTATATGCAGGTACTGAGAATTTTGACTGTTCTTTCTCTGCCATAATTGTTATTACTAGCTTCCGTGCCTCTTCAAACGGGTGCACGCATTTGGGCTGCTCCTGTATCAGCAGAGGTGGTATCCATGGTAGCGAGGGAGAGTGACAGTCGCCCCAGCCAATCATTTCTTTCGTCCAGAAAGGAATAATGAGCTGTGTTTATTACAGTCCTGAGAGGACTACAGACACTCGATTTTTAGCATTTCTTTTCCAGAGTACTTACATTTTAATTATGCATTGATATATAGAGACAGTTTAAACTAATTTGGAAAAAAGTATTTTTGGGGAATTCTACCTACCCTGCCTTTAATGACGTATTAGTAAATGTCGAAATTAATATAAACTAAGATTAATAAATGCTAACGAAGTATTGTTCATTCTTAGTTTTTGTTACTAAACCTTATTGTAAAGTGTTACCATTTCTTGTTGAAAACAGTTCACTATCTTTGTGGAAACCATGATACATATTTTCAGGACTCTTTAATGAATAGAAATTTCAATTTAAAATATTTTGTGATATTATAAATGTCTATGCTGTCACATTTGTTCAATTTAATGTGGCTGAAAAAAAAAAAAATACTGACCCCAAACTTTTAAACAGTATCTACAGGAAGCTGTCTGTACATAGTTCTGATGATTTGTCATCTCTCTAAGCTCTTTTTAAAAAATATTGATCACAACAAAAGAAAACCCCTAAGCTGTATTACCTTGCACTTCCGCCCATCCACGGTCTCTTCGTTGAACTCTTGTCCTATCTGGAAGTTGATTTCTGTGGTCCTCACAGTAGTGGAGGTTTTGATGTAGAACTGTTCTCCGTTCTGACGGATCTCCACGTGTGGTTTGGAAGCTGCTGCACAGGCCACCTTCCTCAGCATAGCGTTCACCCCTACATTACACAAAACATGTAATCATGCCACATTAGTTATGCCAAAAGTGTCACTTTGCTTATGTAAATGTTTTCAGCTCTATGTCATTGAGACAGAGTGGATAAATGTCTCAAATTGAAAGTCTCTAGTTAAAATGATTATTATATGCAATAAATAATCGAATAACACTCTCGACTGTGCTGTAGTTATCCACTTTCATATAATTCCCTCAAGACGGTATACTTACATCATTTATTTCTATCTGCAATAGATACTGGGGCAAAGGGAATATCTGATCTGCTTTCATGTTTTTTAATGTGTCTGATGTTCATTTTTCCTAGTCATAACTGGGGCAAAGCAAGCATTCATACAGCTGTGGTATGCCATTTTCTGCATAAATAGTTTTCAAGTGACCACAGAGTAGATTGTTATCAGCAGATGTTGGAAATAAGGAGTTGTAATGACAGGGTGTTGACTGGAAGGAATGCCACGGCTCTCGTATAGTGCCTACTTACAGTGTTGAAATTCTAGGACTAATTGCACATTTTTGGCACAAGATTGTAGTGTAAACTATTTGGGTGAGTAATTGTTTGATCAGTTTCATAAATATTTCAATTCTCTTTCCCCTCCACCCCAAAATTTCTCTCTTTATGTTTGGAAACAATTTAGAGGCTTTTTTGGAGAACTGGCATCAGTTTCACTCACCATTAGTATATTTTTTGATTGGAAAATATTACATTTCTTGATTCAAATATTCACACTGTTCAAAAAGTTCAGGCTCAGTAAGATAGTTTTTTTTTTCAAATTAATACTTTTATTCAGCATTAAATTGATTCAACGTAACAGTTAATGCATTTATAAATTTACAAAAGATTTCTACAATTTAAATTAATGTTGTTCTTTTGAACTTTCTTTTCATCAAATAATCATGAAAACAACAGTGTATCATGGTTTCCACAAAAATATAAAGCAGCACCACTGTTTTCAACATTGATAATAAAAGAAATGTTTATCGAGCAAAATGATTTCTGAAGGATCACGTGGCACTGAAAACTGGACTAATAATGCTGAAAATACAGCTTTTCCATCACAGGAATAAATCACATTTCAAAACATATTAAAACAGTTATTTAAAATTTTAATATTTTTGTACAATATTAGTTTTAACTGTATTGTTAATCAAATAAATGGAGCCTCTGTCAACATTAGAAACGTCTTTCAAAAACATGGTAGTGTAAAGTTCTGTACAAACTTTGACCAAACCATATTTGCAGGGCCTCATGAAATGGTAATTGGTATTAAACTATTAGATTTAATTTAATTTTGAAGAAAAAAAAAATCCACTGAGTGAGTGCATTTCTTTGGCCTTGCTAAATCTCTTGCACTGTCGAATACGAATCCAGGCAACTCATGCAGCCAAAGAAACAAAAGAGACTGAAGAAGCAGTCCAACAGCCCGAAAATAATAGTGATTTACTCTTCACACTAGTTAATCCATGAATATGCTATTGAAGACGAAACAGTAGAAGAAGAGAGGATCCTGGATGCTGCCTAAACAACAGGATAAAATAGTCTAGTCATCACCTACTACACACATAGTGAAAGATAAAGTGAGTGGATCACTTACCGAGCGCTTTCAGGAGTTCTTCAAAATTTTCACTGCTCTTCATCTTCCAGGTTCCAGCAAAATTAGGCATCTTGAGCTGTTCCTTTTTATCAGTGTTACTTTGAAAACTTAAAAAAAAAACTAATAAATCTAAATAGATCTCCAACCCTTTTTATTTTTTTCAGATCTAAGAACCTGTCAGTCTCTCCCCGTTTTCTTCTTCTCTTTCTCACACTGTCTTTTCTACTGTCTCTTTCTTTCTGTCTCTGTGTTACGCCTTCTGGACCACTGCTGATAGCAAGCATCTGTGACGTACGTCAGTGGTCCCTCCCTCCCGCCCAGTTGGATGTAATGGCTTACAGGAGCCATTCTCTAGCGCTTCTCATTCATCTCACATCCTTGAATTCATTGCTTTAATACTATCCGAGCTGTCGCATTTATTCTCATATAAAGCTTCTAAAGACTTTAAGTAGTCAGTTCCCTCTTATAAAGTCTTTTTATCATTCTGCCAGTTCTGCAACTTTTGGATGAATATAAATGTAAGCAATAGGTTTCATTTTCTGCCCGTGCATTTTTTAAAAACCATTACGAAGTGCTGAATATTAATTCTTTTTTTTACAAATATGTGCAATTGTTGAAATTGTGAGTGTACACTCAAGGATATACATTAGATTGTCAATTTGTTTCTACAGCACATTTTAAAAAATAGCCCTGAACATGTCCTCAACACATTTCCCATGAAGACCCATTCATCCCGGATCCTGCCTCCCAAGAGGAGAAGGACAGGAGCCCCGGGAGAGAAAGAGGGCCCCCAGGCTGAACTCCTCCCTCCCCTGCTAGGCAGTCTGATTTGTTCCTGTCCCAATGTTGTTTCATTTATCTCATTTGACAAAGTGCCTTTGAGACAGCGGTTGATAATTAATGTAGAGAGAGGGCAGAGAGCACTCTGTCATTTCTCCAGGAAGTATCCAGGACAAGGGACGGACCCATCTACTCGCTCGCACGCCCTCATCAGCCACTGTTTGTCCCATCAATCAATTGATTTGGTATGGGCCTTTAGATGTTGCTGTGTGTGAATGTATCTTTTCTCTCCTTTGTTTTTATAAGGCCCTGGTGAATGTGCCAATGTGTGGTCCATGAAATAGACCTCGCTATGCCAAGACCTTGATGTGGAGGACCACTGTTCCTCAAAAACCCGCAGAACGTTTAAAGGTTGCATTAACATACTGTATTGTATTGTTTCATGTTATTGCATTAACAGTGGACTGTTGCTTTTAAGTAATTTTATTTCACTTATGGGTAACACTTTACAATAAGCTCTCATGAGTTCATGTAATAACTAACATGAAGTAACAAAAATCAATCTATTCTTACAGCATTCATTAATCATTAGTACTATGTAACATTTCAATTAATAATTTGATGCAATGCTCTTATTGTGTACATACATGTTTTACTTTGAACTTAATTATACATTGTATACAACTACTATAATTGCATTGTCAAGCCTTCCCTCACACCCTTAAAACTACCTCCAAACCTGACCCTAATCCAACCCGTATCCGACCTTAATAGCAGCAAGTGTTTTGCAATTCAACATGAACACAATAAGTACATTGTTCCTAACATACTTTTTACATAGTTACAAAATCTAATAAAAAGTGTGACTGATACAACTTTTGATCTTTAAAATGTATTGGTAAATGCTGAGATTAACATTAACAAAGATTAATAAATGCTGTAGAAGTAGTGTTCATTGTTAGTGTTATAATTAATGTTATCCAATGAAACTTTATTGTAAAGTGTAAAGTGTCTTTCCTTTTGTCTTTTTATGAACACCTAGATTTTAAAAGCTTCCCATCAGGGCTCAGATGGACCTGTTTTGAGGTCATACCAGATCAAATCACAAATCACCAATCGACATTCACTAATGGAAAACATCCATCAACGTCCAGCTTAGCAAAAGAGACATGGCCTAGTGTGACAACACCCTGTCCACTGATGTCATAGATATAGAGACCCCACAGACTCATTAGGGCATCTATTATGCTCAGTCATTTTTCACTCAGAAACGTACCTAATGGAAGTCACTCCCAGTGGGACGGTATGCGTCAATGCCCTGGGCGTCTGACTATGAAGAGCAGTACATCAAACTCCAGTCCATCTGATCTTTACTTGATCATTTATCTATGTTGACTAATCAGCGATTGAGTCTTTAGACCTCAGCTCGCAAGCTTCCCATCTCCCATGCTTATCATTAAATGTTTCTCTCAGCAGTATTCTTTCATAAAGATTGAATTGGTTAACCACAATAGTAAACATGAACGGACAATGAACATATTATGCCCCTATTTAGCTTTTTAGGACATTACCTTTCATGTAATATACTGAATGTAAAGGGTCTGCAACGTTTCATAGATCAAAAAGCCTTATATAAATGGAGTTATTGGGCCTTATTTATAACATGCGCATTTGCTAAAATCCACACTAATGTTAAGATTTGTAAAAAAGGTCTTTGCACGTTTTTTGTGCATATGTTCGTACTTTGAGTCACATGTATGCACATTTGAGAAATTATTGTAAGATCAAATGTAATATGGTTACTCCGCAACATTTTATAAATGAGGCCCATTGTCTCCCGAAAGAAAGAACCGATTCTAAACGGATTGAAACTTCCTCCAAGAATCTTGGTTTGTAACAAATTTGCATAATGCCAGCCTTTGGTCTTCATTGGCTGCCCGCGAGCAACGTCTACTTTGACGCGCCCTCAAACACTGCAGTTGTAGCTGAGGCCTAAAAGAGTGTGGTTAGTGTTGTCAACATGTCGTGAAGCTGTTTTCTGTGCTGGGAAACCAAATCCACTTTGCATGCGCTTCCAAGGGATGAAGACTCGAAGTGATACGGTAAAACTGACGCCCTCGTTACTGTTCGTTTCACTGTCATGAGGTGCGTCTGGAAGGGAAATTCAGATTAGGAAATGGCCATGTAGTTTCTGACACACGCTGTTAGCGGTTGACCAGTCACAACAGACTTGGACCAATGAGAGCAGAAAGGAGGGGTTTAGCGAGACCAAATCCTTTATCGAACCATTTCAGACAGTGTGTGAAAAGAGGTGATCCTGAAATGTACTGTATATTATGAGAAAATTATTATTTTACCATTGATGCAAGTAAACCTATTGTAGGAGCCCTCCAAAACAAAAACAGAAACCTTTAAAATAGCATCATAGAATAATTTATAAATACGTTTTTTTTAATAAATGTAAATATAACATCATTATAAATAATATTTTGTAGACAAACTAATTAACAATTACCATCACACACCGTCTCATAAATATTTGTTGATACTTTTTGCAAGTATTGATAGTGTGTGGGATTTCCTTTTTTGTATAGAACAAAAAAAATGATAATGTCTTTTCATAAATTGTGTTTTATGTGAAAGGAGGACAGTAATGCTCTTTTCAGTGGTCCATAGTCGTTACGGGCGCAAGATAGTGGTTTTGGCCACAGTGATGAAGTCTGTGCCATTGTGTTCTGGCTGAGACATTGATCATTGGCAGCACTTTCCTGGCCTGAGGGTGGAGGCCCTATCTTCGCACTAGTTAATCACAGCTGCATGTTGCACCCCAGTCACAAAATATTGCTGCTAGCACGCTGATCATAGGCCGTTGTTCTATTATGATTTAATTACGCGAGTTCAAATCTTGGGAAGCGTGAGTTATGTAAGTGCAGAAATGCCATATGCTGTGTGTTTTATATTCTCTTTGCATAAAACTGTCCCAGTTTATATTTATTTGGACTGTTTTATGGTCTTCCTCATATGGTAGTCTGTATAAAAAGCAGTCTGGTATTTTTCACAGTCATCCCAACTGAGCAAATAAACCCTTTGAGGTTGAGCCTAAACTGAAAGTTGCTCTATTATTTAGAAAGTTGTTTCACAGTAAAGCAGAGTCATCAAAATTTCAAAATTTTCCAACTGACAGAAAAATAATAATGAGATCTTGCAAACTTGGGAATTGAAATGTATAATATAATTCCTTCCCCTTAAGGGAAGCATAACGAACCATCATATGAATGCAGTTGCAGGGAAACCTCAGGCTATAGAGAAGCACTGCCCTGGCACTAATCATTAAATCAGAGCAGAAAGAAACTCTACTGCCCAAAGACAAACACACTGTCGGGGGCAGCGCACTTGCCCTGAAATTGAACTAATGAATAAGCTCCTTCCAAACGGTCAAAAATTTTTGTCAGTTGGTTTGGTCTTCTGCTGCAGTGTTGAAGAGATAACAACCTATCAGTGCACTGCATGCCACTGCTTGTGCATTTATAGCTATATTTATGTTGTTGTATGATCTCTGCAAATAAAACATTGCAGACATTGTCTCCCTAATCGCTTGAAATTAGTGGAACATTATTTAATGAAAAATCAATATATTTGAAGCATGAAGCAGAGCTGAAGTGTAAACAATGAAAACAAATACATTCTTTAAGCAGTGGTTAAAAAATTCCGTTAATTTTCCAGGTCTAGAAATCATACTAATTAGGCTTTCTCATTCTATTCAAGATGATATATGAGTTAAGAGGTGAATAAAAAGAAAAAATATAATTTTTTTTAAATTAATTTTCTATCATTTTAAATAATTTAAGTAATCTTGAGGCCCCCTGATTGAGAAGTATAATATTTGCTATATGTACTTAATATACTTTTTACAGATCAACAGCTATGCACATGCATAGCGTTTCAGAAATGTACTCCAATACCTGTTGACATTGTGAATAATATTACATCATATTTGACATTTTATTTATAATGATTTAAAAAAAAATTCTTCTGATTTTATCCCAGATTTTTGAGGAGTAAGTTCTGACTTCTTTGATCAGGTTGTTACTGTAATGATAGTTTTATCAATACAATCAACTATTCATCTGTTCACATAAAGAAACACAGATTCCCCTATATACAAGTTTAAATTATTCAAAGCTAATATTGATTTGCTGTCTGCCCCATGGTAGCTGAAACGATGTTAAAATTAAACTGCAAGTAAAAACGCCTCAGAAGAGCAGCAGCTGCTAAAAATATAATTAGTATGATTGGGATGACTTTGTCAGGCATGTCTATAAAACTGGAGCAGAGCATCTGCTAACTCTTTATAAGTGACTGCTCCCTAGTGGTGACAAGTACCACGGCACAGAGTCCATGATTGTTAAACGCTGTCCAGTATAGTTACGCTGCCAATGCAACATTTAAAGGCAAATAATTATTTGGAGGTCCCACGGCTGCTTCGCAGACAGCATATATAAAAGATATGGTTTAAAAAAAAATCTTAATAGCCCCACAATTCACTCCAATTGCATCATAATATGTTTAAAGTAACACTATTAAAGTGATAGTTCACCCAAACATTGTCATCATTCCCCTGATTAACAATAAAATGTTAGCAGAAATGGCTTACAAGCAAGATTTACAGTGAATAATGACTTTAATTTCGGTCAATTCCTTAAAGCAGTCTATTGTATGCACAATTATATGGATATTTTGATGCAATATGATGCTAATCTGTCCATTTAGTGCTTGACAGCCCCTAATTCCCATTCACTTTCATTGCATAAAAGAGAGCAACTCAAACATTTAGCTAAAATTGCCTCATGAGTCCCAATAAAGAAAGAAAAATAGCGTGACAGTAAGTACATTTTCATGTTTGGGAGAACTATGCTCTCAAAACTCTCAATAATACTCAAGGGCACACGGACATATATATATAACTTGATATATTTGTAATCAGTTTTGGGTTTTCATTATCTTCAGCAAAGGTTATCAAGAGATTTGAATATTCACTCAGCTTTGGCAACTTAAAACATCCCAACACCCCACAAAAACAATGAAAAGCATATTCAGAGGTAAAACATGGTACACATGAGAAGATCTACTTACATAAAAACTGTACCTACTATGGATAAAATGCCATTTTTGGGGAACTCGAATGGAGTGAGTTCTCTAAATGAAATATCTTAAAAGAAATATTGTTTATATCATCCTTCTGAAAATCAACGCCTGAAGACATTAAAATACTTTAACTAAAACATTAAATATATTTGATTACATACTTTTTAAAAACTCATTCAAGAAAAACTTTTGTGCCTCTTACACCGATTAAAAACCTGAGCAGCATTTTTTCTTATTGACAGTAACAAAGAGCTCAAAAGCTGCATTGTTACTATTAGCTAAAACAAAAAAAATCACCATAATCACCCAAAAGTAACCAGCAGTGTCACACTGAAGCATCACAAGGCAGGAGATTTAAAAGGCAAAAATGAACAATAAAGATGGAGTGGAAGAGTATTAGAGCAGATGACAGACACTGTAAAGTTTCTTTTTCTTTTTCACCAGTGTCGGGAGTCAACCAGCTCTGGTCGTAAGCTGAGCTTTTTTAGAGTTTCATAACCAACCACCATGACTATTGCTGTGGGCGTTGAAGATATGATGCGAGCAGAGAGGCCTTTAGTCATCCCCCAGAATCCTTCCTCTCTGATCAGCTGGTTAAAGGTCTCAATGACTGATGTCCTGCCCTCCACCTGCACAAGCAAACAGTCAGATAGTCAGGTATTACATTCAGGGGAAAAAATTGCAGCATGAGAATTGTAGAAAGTGCACAAAAAACAGAAAAAATAACAGTATAATTGTGTAATGCCAAGTCAGTCTTATTGTGTTGGTTATCCGTGTTTTGTAAACACACTCGGTCACGCGTGCCAGCTGTTGTCTGATTTTATACTGTGTGCAAAGGAAATGACCTGGACCCGGGCCCTGATGACGTCCATGGGGTTGGTGACAGTAGAGGCAGTGGCGGCCGCCAGAGGTCCAGCCATTGCCTGCAGCACTAGATGAGGGCAGTTACTGGGAGCCATCTTAGACAACTGTTCTGTGGAGCCAATAAGAGCAAATTAAATCTCAGCTACTGCAACTGATTAATAGAAAGATCAAAAGAAAAGCATTTATTTAAAATAGAAAATTTTGTAACCTATGTCTTCTTTAATCTGTCACTTTTGAACAACTACGTGCTTCTTTGCTGGATAAAAGAATTAATTTCTCAGTAAAAAATCTTACAGACCCTAAACTTTAGAATGGTAGTGTATATTGACCCAAAAATGCAACGCTTAAGGTCATTACAACGGTTATATTTCGTACCTGCATAGAAGTGGTAAAACGGCCACCAAACAGCACTATTGGGGATGTATGTGAGGAGAGATGCCACATATCCTCGGTAGAACCCACGAATGCCATCTGCAGCAAATATCTGCCCAATAATGCATCTCGTCTGGCCGAAAAATACGGAGCGCTTTGCATCAAATCCTGTTTCGGGTTTAATTTTAAAGCGCGTCAGATGCTCCCCTTGGCCCTGCATCATGAGGTGCTGTGATATGACATCTATGGGAACAGTAATGCTCTGGGCCACCAGTGACGCTGAGCCTCCCGCCACTACTGACTTTAGCGAATTGTCCTTAGAATAGTTGGAAACATATTTCCTTACCAGTTCGTAAGTGGTTATGTAGGCCTGTCCTGATATGAGTGTGAACGTGGTCACCATGAAGCCCCTGTAAAGTCCTCTCAGACCTTCAGCTCTTAGAATCTTACAGAAGGCATCGTAGGTCCCAGTGTAGAGAGATTTCCCCTTCTGAACCTGCAGCCTGGTGCGGATCAGCGTGGCTGGGTAGACCGTGGCACGGATGGCCATGGTCATGAATACTCCAAAGGAGTAGAATTTGCGTTTGTCCAAGTCCTCCCATTCTATGATCTGAATGTTGCGCTTCTGCTGCATGTTTCCTGCCTGCAGCGGCCAACATCAGTCCCAGGCCACCTGGGAAATAACAGGGGACAAATAAACATCTTTAAGGGATAAACTTTCTTTCTTCCGTGGAACACAAAAGTAGATGTTAGGCAGCATGTTAATTGGGGGGGTTCTAACATTTATATGAGTTTATATTTCACATCTATGACTTTTTTCCTCAGAATTGGAACATTTAAACTTGCAATTGCAAGTTGTAAAGTCTTTATTGTGAGTTATAAACTCGCAAATGTGAGAATTGTGAGACAAAAATTCACAATTACCTTTATTATTATTACTATTATTTTTATTCCCTGGAGGAAACAAGTCTACATAAGATGAGGGTGAATAAATGATGACCGAATGTTCATTTTTGAGTGATCCTTTTAAATATAGTGATAGGGATAGTTCACCTAAAAATGAAAATTGTCATCATTTGCTCACTCTCATATTGTTCCAAACTAGTTTCTTTCTTCTGTTGAAGACAAAAGAAGATATTTTAAAGAATTATTGTAATCAGACGGTTATAGCCATTGACTTCCATAGTGTTTTTTTTTTGTGTGTTTTTTTTACCTACTATGGAAGTCAATAGGTGCCATCAACTGGTTTGGTCGTTTGGTTACCAGCATTCTTTAAAATATCCTTTTTTGTGTTCAACAGAAGAAAGAAACTCATATAGGTTTGAAACAACTTGAGAGTGAGTAAATGATGACAAGATTTTAATTTTTAATAAAAACATTTTTAACTATCCCTTTACACTAAGAAAGTCAAATATGTGATGAGGATCTGCTAATACAAATGCAAGGAAGTTGTAAATCACAGTCTCTGTACCAAAGCTGTATGATCCGAGAGAAAAAATAATAAAAAATACTGAGACATTTCTCAAAATATATTCTTTTATGTTCAACTGATGAAAGAAAGTGGAACGACATGAGGGTAAGCAAATGATGACTAAACTTTCATTTGAACTGTCCCCTTAAGGTTATAGTTTCTGATAGAAGCTGTAATAGTTTGCTCTAATAGTTCTTAAAAACATCCAGTAAGTACATTGGTTCTTTACAAAGCCACACTGCTAGTGTTCATTAGCTTTCAGTCTACATTCCTGGGCTGAGTTAACTGGTGCTGGTTTTCTGTAACGCATACCGTTGCTGGTGTTAACCATAGACTGTAACACAATATTTGTAACATAATACTGCTCTCTGAATTTATGTTTAGATAATCAATGTCAGGGTCGACGAATCAGATAGTTCAGCCGTTTTAATAACGCTTTAATAGCATATAGTGGCGGCTAGTTAGCACAAATCTCATGTGGCTCAATAGACTGCCGGGCTCAGCTTTATCATCTATGAGCTCAGCTCGGCTACACGTCAACAACACTAGTGAACGTCTTACCGTGCAGCAGGGATGATTCAATCATATAGCATATTTAGGTTGACATTGGTGTATATGTTCAGCACACACAGGACAGTAGCAGAAAGACAGGTAGATAGATCGGTAGTGAATGGTGATGGTGATGACAGCATGACGCTGTCTGCGTCACTCCACTGAACTGACCAATAGCGCTATGGTCTGACTTTCCATTAAAGGTTAAAGTGCATCGACCGGGGTGTTGGAAAAAACCAGACATAATAAATATTTATGCATTTTATGTTTATGAGAAAAACCGCAGGTGTCATGATTCACACATTATTGATTTTTTTTTTTTAGCAGGCCTATTATTATTAGCCTACTTGTATGAATATAAATCACACCGGCTAACTGAATATAGTGGAGAGTGAGTGTGTATGTTGCAACTCACGTCTGCCTTCAATAAAACTATTGTGTTCCTACAAATGACCTTGATCAATGTCAGATTTGAGTCACTTAGTAAAAGCTATGCCAGGCAGTCAATTTAATTAATATTTGGTGAAATGACCTCCAGGTAATAACACAAGCAGCTAGGTCAATATTTGGTTTCTTGTTCTTTATTTTGCAACTATATTTTGCTCATGCAGATAACAAGAAATGAACAATAACATCTGTGGACAAGACTTGAGAGATGTCGATTTTCTACTGTGATTTTAGCTTCTTTTTTAAATTGTCTTTCAGTGAAAATGAATAATATTCATCCCTTGGTTTTAGAAGGTGTTGTGTTTTATAAGGATACTTTGAATCCCCAGTTTTCTTACCTTGTGAACATGGTACTTTTGGTGGGGAAATGAAACATAATTTCCTTTATTTCTTCATGATTTTGTGAGATTTTTTCAAAGTTTCCAATACTTCAAAGTAGGAAGACAGAAAACCTATGCTCACCTCTGATAAAATATTTGCTATTTTTATGATATTTGCCTCTTTTACATCTTTGTTAAACTCTACTCCATTTTATTTATCCGTCTTGTGTTGTAAATGTGCAAAATCTGTAAAAAAAAAAAAAAACTGACACATTCATTAACAATTGATATTTGTAGTTTTACTGAGACAATGACTGATTCATAAAGTGCAAAACAAGTTCACATTACAGCATGGAGGTGCAGGTGTTGCTATAATTAATTTTACATATAAAGTGGCCACAGTGTACATAAGAATTACTGTTAAGTATGAATATCACAGGCATGTTATTTTAGTTATTTTGAGTCATTTTCACATAACAACCAAGTTATTGCTGTTTTGATACCTTGAACGCATAATTTAAATGTTCAGTATGAAATGGTGTGTTTTTTGAGGCAAACAAATTAGCCCATACTTTGAATTATTATACTTTAATTTTTAAGTTACTGATTTCCTGTACCCTCAATGCCCCTCTGCAATGTTAGTTTTTCACAATAACCCTGATATTGTTGGTTTTATATTTGTTCCAGTTAACAACAGTCAATAGAATATCTGTTTGTTTAGTTATTCTTCAGACGAGTGAGTTTGTTGAATATCGTAGACCACAAGACGCAAATCTCCTGCAATAGATGCTATAAGATGATCTGGTTTTACAAGCTCAAAGCCAAGGTAGCAGAATGTTCTGGTAAGGAGCACTGTGGAAGAGACAAGAAGAAATGGCAACTTTGTTAAAAAAAAGCATCAGAGTTCATGGGGTATAAAATTTCTCATGATAAAAGGCAGCTGACAAGTAATAATGGTGTAATGTATTGTGATTCTTTATATAACTCTAAGAGCCAACCCAAAATTCATACCATTTCCAGCCAATCAAATCCACTCATCCGGAACTTACATTTATCTGGCCTGTTCTTCGTGAACCACACAAATACACGATTTATCTTCAATTTCTCCTCTGCAAACTCCAAAACAGCAGTGAGCCTTCAGGAGTAAAGAGAAAAAAGAGAACATACTTTCAAAAGTCCCTTTTAAGAAAAATCAGTTCGTTTAGTTTTGCTTAATTGGTGGCGCTGGGATCTTTGCGTCGGTGTAATGCATTGGACAAAAAAAGTCAGCGTAGGTTGTTTTTTTTTTCCTCACAGACCGGCCCATGTAACATGTAGATCAGCGTTATCATTGGTTATTTTCTTGATTGACACTGGGCTGGTCCAATCACATCTTTAAACACCTCCCCCTTTGGGCTCTGAGCGAGCGTGCAGTGTCAATGTGTATCTGCCAAAATAGTCAGAGAGATGGAGAATAGTGGTGGGCAATACTGCAAAATTTGGTATCGATCCGATACCAAATACATATAGGGTCAGTATTGCCGATACCGATACCAATACGATACTTTTTACTTAAAAAAAATAATTTTGTGTAGGGGAGAGCAGTATGTCATTATTTCTGAGGTGAATGAATGATCAATTCTTCAGGCAATATTTTTTTATTAATGTATTTAAGTGCACACAATTATTAGTTATTAGGCACTGTAGAATGAATGCTTTACAGCCTTTAAAAAAAACAAAAAAAATTAAGAATAACAAACATCTCTCCATTTTTTCTGGTTTTAAAAGCAAATTAAATAAAGTGAAATAAAGTGCACACAATTATTACTGAAGAACAAACAAAGAACAAATACTGTATACCTGTGCGATTACATTCCCTGAACCACTGTCCTGCAGAGTTTAGCTCCAACCCTGACAAAAACTCTTTTCTAGTAATTCTGAAAACATTGATTAGCTTGTTCAGGTGTGTTTAATTAAGGTAGGAGCTAAACTCTGCAGGACAGTGGCCCTCCAGGACCGGAGTTGCCCATCCCTGACTTAGGCTATGAGTGTAGGCTTAGGCTAACCCTAACCCTAACCCTAACCCATTACGCATCTGCATATTTGACGATTAAGCATTTTACTATAATTTTAATGAAACACGTTTGTAAACCATGTTTTCCGCCAAAATAAAAGCTTGTTGCGGTTTCCGTCAAAATAAAAGATCATGTGTTATCTCTTTCAAGCACAGAAATTAGTACAAAACTAATTATAAAAGTTGCTTTTGTTTTTCAGTGCATTTATTTTACAATATATGGCTATTACTGTCATGGGATGAATATTATAACTTTTATTATGTACTAGTGTAATGTAGACAGACACTATATCACAACTAAAAGAGTTTTGAGTTTTTCTTTGTTCAATTTGCACACTGATTATTCAATTCAATTCAAATTTATTTGTATAGCGCTTTTCACAATACACATTGTCTCAAAGCAGCTTTACAGAAAGTGCATTTCGGAAATGTACATAGAAAAATACAGTTAGTTAATCATGTATTAATTTATGGCATAACATATCGCCGGCTTTGAGTCGTCTCTTGACAGGCGTCGAGTCGTCTCTTCACAGGCGTTGGGGCATCTGAAGTCTCCGTGAGAGGCTGGATACAAACTGGAGCTGATTATGGGTTGGAGCTCTTAATTTTGAGATTTTACCAAAAATACTGTGTCAAACACTGGTATTGCTATGCCAATGCAGTTTATAGCTTGTTTTAGGATTCATCACTGTGGAGTATAGTTTGATTGTATTTTACAATTAGTAGTTATTTCATCTGTTAACTCTTACTCATTCCTACTCACTCATTACATGGCATTAGTGGTTTTAATAGGAGTTGGTAATACTCAAGGGAGTGCAAAGATCGATTGTGTTTATGATCATATGTAGTGGGCCAGTCTGGGCCAAAATGCCAGGGCCAATTTTTTTTGTCCCAGACAGTCCAGCCCTGCCTCTGGGCTATTTCGGACATGCAAGACCAACTCCTATCTACTTGAATTGGGAAGAACGAAAAAAGGTAGCCAAACTCACATTTCAAAAACATATTTCAAATCAGCAATAAAATCTGACATGAACTATCCCGTAAATGTTGTTTCATATGCTTCATATGCATAAATATATTTTAGATTGGTCCAGTCCAGGACACTGACTTACACTGCCCTACCAGTATACTGTATCAGGGCTATTACCATTAACTAAAACTATAAAAATTTGTAATTGAAATAAAGCTGAAATGTATATAAAATATAAATATTAAGTGAAAAACTTGACCTAAACGCAAAATATAAATGTTGCCTTGGCAAGTAACTTCAATAAGTTGAAGCACTACAATTAACTACAATTTTTTTTTTAAAAATTAAACCTAAATAGTAATATTAAATAAAATAAAACACTTAAAACGGGTGTTGCTAATTATAGGCTATATCAGAAATGCACAATGACAAATGCACCAAAAAAAACAAAAAAACAATACAATGTCCAGAAATCTATTTCAATAGTGCATTGAGTTTAATTTATCGACATAGTTCTTTCATTCATTTTGTCCGAAGAGTCTTTAGTCAATGAAAAAATACATAGCCTGCATGTGATGTTCATGTGTCCTAACACATGACATGTCTGATGCTAGAATTTTTGCTAGAATTGGTGCAAGAAGGTCTGGTGCTAGAATTTTTAAAACCAAAGATGTTCATCAGTGATTGTATATCAAGAGACACATTTTGTTTTGTGATTTCTCCGCAACAGCGTTAAGCAAAAGATTAAAGTGCTTGTTTGTGTGAATGAGCTACCGCCACTTATAACAGTGGCAACAAGCACTCAGCATAATTTTTTTTTTTTTAAACAACAAATTCCAGGGCTAAATCGCCTCTTATTTTTACACAAACGATTGAAAATAACAATTTTATAGACAATTGGAGATGTTTACTTTGTATTAGTTATATCCGTGCCACAAATTGTTTCAAAAAGTGGTGGGGACAATATCGATCCTGGCAAAAAGTGGTGGCGACATGTCCCACCAGTAAATTATGGCTATGTTTATAAATAATAAAATAACACTGCAGTATATAGGTGTAAGACTGGAAAACTAGTCAAGGAACGATCACTCCTCGAGTGGACAAAGGACCCTGCTGAAAATTACCATTTGAACTCACTGTCGTGCACCATTCGCAAGTCTCACCCCAGAATCATTCTAATCTACATATCTTTCCCTCCACCCCCACTCTCTCACTCTCGTGGTGAGATCAACTAAAACTCATCCAAAATATACATGGTTTTAATGTGAACAATTATCATGCAGTTTTATACATGTTTGGTATCATTTGAAATGTCTCAGTGCGACTGGTACAAATGTCTCATTCCCAAAGAAGTAAACCAAAAGGTAATAAAGTTCTTAAGAGTTTAGAAATATCTTGCACACAGAAGGGTGTGTCTTACAGACAAATGGTCAGAAGGTGTTAACTCAATGCGTATGTCCACTGTTAGCAAATGGTTCCATGTAAATCAACTTCTGCCCCAGAAAGTCTGGGACAGTGATTAAGGTGAATTTCCACTGTGAACTCATGTTTACATTTGAAATGAGTTCTGGCTATACAATGGAATGCAGCAAAAATATCATTTCTGTACCTCAGATCAGCCTGTGAATGCTGAGAGTCGCCGAGATTTTGAACTGATTATGAAATTGGCATGATACATTTGCGTGACATAATATATTGTTACATTTGATTATTCTAATTGACTTTGACACTATTTTCATTCAAGAGTTTAAAAAGAATAGTCAAACATTCGTTCACACTTAATGATGCACAGATATCATTAAAACCTTTTTCATTTATGGAGTCAGATTAAATAACGAGTTAATACATATGAGAAAATGTATTACATTTAATCAAAAATACTTTGCCGCGAGAAAAGACAGTAACACGCAAAGAACTTCCGTGCTGTTCGGATGCCGGACCTTGGGCCGATCGAGCGCGAGTTTACATAGGCGCATATTGCATATCAGCAGTGTATTGTTTCAGTAGGCTAAATGTACCAAAATGTATAATCAGGGAAATGTTCAAGAAGAAAAACAGTGCAGCCCATACTAATCACGTACCCTTCTTTGGTGCCTTTGAGAAGTTCTCCATTTGGTAAACCAACAAAGAGGCTATGGCCAGAGAGCACAGTCTGCATGCTCCAGGACAACTGCTCACTTAGCTGATACTGAAATAGCAGAATGGGTGATTCGCTGTCCAGTGAGGTGGACTGTTTCACAGTTAACTTCCCATCCTGCATGAAATGATGAATGAAAAACGAAAAGAAAAAATGGATCAACAAAAAACAAACAATTATCACACTATTTTAGATTAATCTGTTCCTTTCCATCAGCCCAATATCATCACTCACATTCCTCTAAAAAAAAAAAAAAAACAGAAGTAGCTGTTTAGAGTTTGAAATCAGCATGAAAGTTGCAATCTATAGTGTATATTGGAGTGAAACGGCTTCTCAAATGTGGGAAAAAAAGGCAGGACTTGATTTTGACCATCAGAATTCGGGTGGATCATTGTGGCTTGCTGTTGCTGTGACCTCATGTGAGTGACAACTTGTAAGCATTACATTTATTAGTGCTAAATAGACTGTCTCAGGAAAGATAATATTTACTTATGTGGCTTTTGTAAATAAGCATCACCATTGTGATGTGGTGATATCCTCACCTTGTAAAGGAGCACATCTTGAGTCAGATCCCTGCTCATGTCTTGTCCAGCTGTGTTCATCTGTGGGTGCGGGGCATCAGGAGCACCACTGAGGCCCTGGAGCCTGCCGCCTGACCCAGCGGAGCACACAAGCTGAATCCAAAAGCACAGCTCTGCACAGACACAAGAGAGTAATTTGAACTTTGAGTTGTCCAAATATTCATGTTAAATGAACAAGACACACAATTATTACACACAAAACACTCCCATTTGGCTGCATATGGGATATATTTGATTGCATATAGTCTTCATGAAAGGTGTTCAACACTGCATGATTACAATGTAGATTTAATTACACATTTACATATCTATTTGTTTGCTATATACTTCGCTACAGCACATTTTTTTCTTGACTAATATTTTCTATCCCTTAACCCTAAACCTCACACAAGCATGTGCATTTTAGATGTTTCCTAACATGTAGCCTATATTTGGTCTTAATGACTTTACTAACTGTGGTTTTTATATTATTATTATTATTATTATTATTATTAGGTTATTATTTGTAAACGGCCCCGCTGTGAGCTCGAGCATTGCGTAACGTCCAGCTGGAGGTCGCGCGCAGATGGATCACACTCACAATTAGCCTACAGCCCTGCAATAAACGTAGAGATCAGATCAGAAAACATAATGATAGAAAAATAACACAGGACAAATGTGTGCGGTCCATAGCGTGAGTCTGAAATATGTATTAATGTGTAGCCTATTCATTCATATTTACACAAAGTTGCAATCTAATTGCTTTTTCTTCATAAGTGTTTATGTAAGGAGCTAGTCCAGCAGTTCATTATTTCCTTTAGTTTTATTTGCCAATACGTCGCAGTGCAATATAAATAATGACAGAACGGTTTGCCTTTGGACAATTGAGACTATAGCCTACGTGAAGTTGGACCTAGCACTGACGGTTTCTATGAACGCCAAACCATTTCGGGAATGTAGCCAGGATGCTCTAAACATCAGTCTCTGAGCGGATGCTCTTGTACACTGACTGACCTAAGCAAAAAACAACACACGGCTATTACTTAGTGATGGGATTTATGGCTCTTTGAGAGGATCCGGATCTTGGCGATCCGTTCATTTCAAAGAGCCGTTCAAAAGAACGGCTCTTTTGGCTCTTTTTAAATATATAGTCAGTTTTAAGAAGCCAGCTTGGGGGCATCTCAGTTTATCCTGGAAATAATCACTGGGAGGAATGATGAGGTGAGATTTGTAGTCAAATAATTAAAACTCAGATATCACACACCAATACCTGAGTTTGAATTATTCTGAAATATTGGTTATTACCTCATTTGTTATGTGTGAACTATATTCCATAGGGTTGCACAACATCCCTCTGCTTAGAAAGTGACATCAGTATTTTGTCGTTATTATTTATCATTATTTTGGATTTACCTTTAGTACAAAGTGTGTGTGTGTGTAAAGCTGTTGACTAATGTTATTCATACAATACCTACTCACAAATAAACATCAAAGACAAAGCTGGCTGCAATGCATTTCTGTGCAAAACAGCTTTTACTACAAACACTAACACTTCCACACAAGAACATTGTTATCACACAAGAACATTTTTATAAAAAACAAAAAATATTTAACTTTTTTTTAACTGGAGTAACCATGTGACGGCAGCGTGCACAAGTCATTTGCTCCACGACAGAGGCATGTAGTGTTTTTTTCCATTGGAGTACTTCACGTAAAGGATGCGGGCACGTCCACAACTACTATCATCATGCTGTTAGGCAGTAGCACCCCTGCGCTGGGTGCGCCCCTTCCCCTATAACGGAGGAGCTAATTTGTGTGCATCTGTGTGAAACACGCATAGGAAAAAAAGAACGACAGAAAGAACGGCTCCCCTCCAGCCGCGAGTCGGCTCCCATCGTTCATGTTTCTGAGCCGTTCAAAAGAATCGGTTCGTTCGCGAACGTCACAACTCTACTATTACTTACCTTGCTTGGTTGTTGATCATTGCGTCTCTTCGGGTAACGTTAAGTTGTGTCAAGCGAACGCACTTGTTCGAGTCACGGGTTTAACAGACGTGATGCTGCGTCCTTCCTCCCGCGCGCTCTCCCAGTGGACCGAGTGCTTCATCATCATCATCATCATTTCAGGAGGTTACAGGCTAGAGCTGCTTTTGCCCCAATGAATGCTCAAGTTCATTTTATGATGCGAGGAGAACTGTGATCCCACTCCCTTCTTATCTCAACCACAAAACTTACAAATTACTAAATTAAATAATGTAGAAAAATTGTTTTGTAGACAGATTGTGTGTTTAACTTCAATGTTACCTTTTACACCACCATAAACGTTTATAAAAGAATAAATTCTAATAAGAAAATTTAAAAAACTATGAATAAGTCCAATTTATAAAATGCAGTTTGATCAAAATGTTCCATTCATGGGTGAAGACATGGAAAAAACGGAAAGCCAGTCAGTTTAGCTTGTTTTGTCATAACATCACCACTTGATGGAGCAATAATCCTGATAGGCTATCTCAATCCTTTCCTCTAAATGCCTATCCTACAAACACAGCCAAAACTATAAAATATCTTGCACATTATTTTCCATTTGGTTTTCTGTTTTTATGTCGGGTTTTCTCAAGAAGCTAATTCTTCCGAAGATTTCAGATGACCTAACACCTGTGAAGAGATGACTAGCTAACTCTTGCTGCGAGGACCTCACATGACGTAACTCTGAATCAACATACACAACTGTTACATTTTCTAGATATTGTAATTATCGATCACAACTAAATTGTAATGTTGTCACATGCATTTTGTGGTGTTTTGAAATTATATCTAGGCTATTGTGAAATGCGCTATAGGCTACAAATAAATCTAGGCTAACTTGAATTTAAATTTATAGGCTAAACTTTAAAAGACATTTTATACAAAGCTATTGTGTCAATAAGTAAATTATGAAAGAAATCATTTTTATATTGCTGCCTTTGTGTAGCCTATGTATTCTCAGATCTCAGATCTATGTGGACTTTGTGTTTGATTTGCAGGTGCTTCACATAGCATTATTCGAATTTCAGGTAATAAGAGAAAAATGTAGCCTACTATTATTTTTATTTTTTATATTTTATTGATCACTCACTACTTAAACCACTTATTCTCAATACTATAAAATATGTATTAAACCTAAGAAAATATTAGTAATGATTTAAACTTATGAATAAAACATTAAAATATAAACCTTATTTATAGCTTCACATCTGTGTCCATTTTTTCAGTACAGCCATTATGTTTATAAAAACAACACATCTAAATTGGCAAAATCACAGTTTTCACACTAAAGGCCATGTGGAAAAGACTTTGATGCTGTATTCTTGTCTGATGGTGTTGATTCATATTCAGCAAGTATTATTTATTAGAAATAATGAAAACGAAAGCAGCAGGATGTTGCACCCGTTTTGTGATGTGTTTTGTCTCAACCCAACTGCAACATAGTATTTTAGAAGAGAATGGGTTCTACTCGTAAATTAAATTGAATACTGTTGTTGTATTAAGGAGGTAAGTGTCATGTTTGCTTTCACAATATTCCTAAATTAAATTCTAGCTAATACATACATTTTCCAAATGGAAGTCCTCAGCTAGTGAACAGCAAATATCCTGGCTGAGGTTTTTTGTTGTTGGAGATCCGTGGGGGTCAATGAGAGGTGTTTGTCTTCTTCGCTGGATATTTGTTGAGTAGGATTAGTTTCTCTCAAAAAGGACACGCTAAATCAAATAAACCACATTAATTTGGTGATTATGTTACATATATCAGAATAAGAACACAACCCTGTCTAATATTTCAAAATGATATGACCTCACAAAATGACTCAATACAATAACATGATCCTGCTGCTAGTGAGGCTGTTAAGAAAAGGATCTTGGCAGCGTAGACTGGCCTCCCTCACTTTGCCTCATTAGATAAAGAGGCATGGAGCGGAGGCTGGTCATTTGCACGGCTCAGTCTAAGGGGAGTGTTGTCTAATCTTCTTCAGAACAAACATGACTCTGGAAGGTTGTGGAATGCCTCTGCTGTGGGGGCGGTGGAGGGTCAGGCTGAGGCCAAGGCAGGTGGTATACATCAGCCAACGGATGACATCGCCTACCCCCACCACCCTCTAAACCCTGGGATATACTGCCAGCTGAGGAAGAGGAGACGTAGGACAGGATTGAGGGTATACATCTATATGTTAGATTTGTTTGAAAAGGACAAGTTAAACAAAACTTTTGATGAGTCCGAATTTAGCGCGCCCATGTCAGAAGCACTGTCCTTTCCATTTTACTGCATAAACATGTTATGTAAACACAAATGTGGAATTGGAGAGATCGTGATCTGAACTGCAGTCATTGCGAATGTACTTTTCAACAAGCCACTAACTTAAAAAATCAAATCAAAAGAAATTCAAATAAAGGTAACATATCCCACAATATGTTCTTAATAAAATAAACATCTTGTGTTGAGAATTTTTTTTTTTAATAGGATTAAAATGAATAATAATACAGCAGAATAGCTGTTTAGTTTCCATTTACTTTCTGGTTGACACTGCTTGACCAAAGCAATGGTTTGTTTTTATCTTATGAGTTCACTGGCTTTGAGTCTGCCAGAAACTAATCATCAAATAACATCCACTTACATAAGTTGATTTTTTAAAAAACTTTTAAGCACATTTATTTATTACATATTGCTTGATAAGGCAAAACTCCAAGTAAAAATAAATAAATGATTATTATAATTATTAAGCTATAATAAATAGGTGCAAGCAGCAATTAAGAGGCCAAGCATCACAGAAGCACCGAGCATCAGACAAATTGCAAAAATGAGCGAAGACATTAGGTTTTAAGTAAAATGGTTTAAAGCCCATAAATACAATCACTTGTATTGTGACATAATTGCTTATTACTTTTGACCTTGATCTGGACCTTGATCTTTTTAAAGATTTTTGACCTTTGGTCAAACTGTTAAGAAGCTATAAGCAAAAATGTTAATTTTCCATATCTCCTGACCACTAGGTGGCACTGTGCTGAAAATGTACCGGTATCCTCAGGTCATGGTTGTCATAACGCACACCGAGGGTGCTTCTCATTTCTTATTTGTGCATCCTCGTTTCCTTTCCTCCGTCCTTTCCTAGCGCCTCAGCTCCTCCCCCTGTAGGTTGTGAGGGAAGGACGCAAGGAAAGAAAATGAGGACGGAGGAATCGAATGAAAGCTTTTTTTATACATTGGAATACTTGATCACTCAAGCGTCACTACATAGCGTCATCAGCAGCGCTCAAAGGATCTGCCCTTATGTTGTTGAAGTTTGTTTATTTAAGAAATTCATAATGAATAATAATAAAGCAAGATACCCTGTTGAAATATGTGAGATGTGTGGTTTATATAAGCTGCAAAGGTAAACTATAAATTAAAAAGATTGTGACCGATGTGAAGGAGGAGGAGAATGTATACGTGCGTCACGTTTAGTCAATAAAACACTTCCGCATAGGATACAGCTGTGTATCCTCGCTCATGACACCTCTAAAAGCCTCCTCACTCCTCGATCCTCGACTCCTCGTGGTGCAATTAGAGAATTGAGATGTCCTTTAAGATAGCTGGGCTTGATTGGTTTCCGGGTCATAGGATGGAGGACAGAGGAGCGAGGAGACGAGGAGGGATATTGAGAACCACTCCAGTTTTGGTCTTCATATTTGTTTGTGCGTAAATCAAGAATGGTTTGAAGAATTTACTTGAATTAAAAAAAAAAAAATGTTGTCGGCATGGTCTGAGGATGATCTGATTAGATTTTTGTGAATATTGAAGCAATGGTGTAGGTCTAGGAGTTAAAAGTAGGTTTTAAACAAAAATCGAATTGACAGACAGGAAGTGGCAAAATTGGTATCTATGGGTGCTTCTCATTTCTTATTTGTGCATCCTCGTTTCCTTTCCCCGCTTCCTTTCCTCGCGTCTCAGCTCCACTCCCTTTAGGATGCGAGGGAAGGCTGCAAGGAAAGAAAATGAGGACGAGAGAATCGAAAGAAAACTTATTTGTATATATTAGCATATTCTTGATCACTCGAGTATCACTTCAAAGCATCATCAGCTGTGCTCAAAGGATATGACATTAGGTTGTTAAAGTTTGGTTATTTGAGAAATTAATAAATAATCAAGATAAAGCAAGTTGATATATGTGTGATACATGGTTTATTTAAACTGCAGAGGTGAAGCATAAATTAAAATTGTTGTGACAGATATGAAGGGGGAGGAGAATTTATACATGCGTCAGGTTTCTCAAGAAAAACTTCTGTATATATACACCTGTGCATCCTCGCTCATAACTCCTCTAGAAGCTTCCGCACTCCATGTTCCTCGCCCCCTCGTGGTACAATTAGAGAATTGAGATGTCCTTCAAGATGGCTGAATTTGATTGGTTTCCAGGTCACGGGCTGGAGGATACGAGGAAGCATCAATTTGAGTATTGAAAAGCACTCTATCCAAATCTAGGAATCTATCCAAAAATGTAAATTCTGTCATTAATTACTCACCCTCATGTCATTCCAAACCTGTAGGACTTTCATTCATCTTCGGGACACAAATGAAAATCTTTTTGATGAAATCTGAGAGATTTCTGTCCATCCGTTGACAGCTATGCAACTACCACTTTGACACTTCAAAAAGTTAATAAAGATTTCATAAAACTAATCCATATGAATTGAGCAGTTTAGTCCAAATTTTCTGAAGAGAAATTATAGCTTTATATGATGAACAGATTAAATGTAGGCTTTTATTTACATGTAAACTTTCATCAACTCACATTAGTTGTGAAGCTCAAACATGTTCGCTTGACGTGCAAGAACCAATGAGGTTCATTCTCCTGTTACCAATGAGAACCAATGAGGTTCGGTTGAGCATCTGATCGGATCAATGATCAATGAGCTGATTCATGTTTATAAGTGAATAAAAACCTAAATCCAATCTGTTCATCATATAAAGTGATCGAGTCTCTTCAGAAAATTTTTGGAATTAAACCGCTCAATTCATTTGGATTAGTTTTATGATCTGAGCTGAGTTTCCCAATACCGCGCTACGAAGACTCTTAAGGTATAACTTAACTGAAGGTATACCATTTCTAGGTGTGTTCCTCGAACCATGCCTTAGGAAGCCGCTTAAGATATACCTTCTTACGTGCGACGTTACCCGGTGCTGTCCGTGGCGATGGTGCTGAATTTGTTGATATCGATGGCTCGAGAATCAATTATTCCCTCGTGCAGGGGCTGCTTCACTGCGTTATGTGAGAAAGCGGTGTTCTTTTTAAAAGAAGCACTTTAGAAATAGTGGAAATTGCATTTATTTGGACTCATGGGATATTATAAAAAATTAAAAATTGCAAACTAAATTAAACCCTGGATATTTTATATAATTTCGGAAAGAGTGCGCGAACGCACAACCTCGTGCTCAAACGTGTCATGCGTCTAGCCCACTACAGTAACTTTCCGTATGCTTTCATTGAATTAGAAAGGGCCACTTATATTATCATAATATAGTTGCTATAATTTCTTTATTTTCTCCACAACCAGGGTTGATTGCCCAGCAGTTGCATCACATTATTGGTGTAAATAAAAAAATTCTGTGATTGGATGACCTGCTCAATAAAAGCGCAACACGCGAAACATTTAATCAATAGCTTTGGCGGACAAAAAAGAAAGAAAGAGGAGAGCCCCCAGCTTTAATCCAACTGAAATGTACATCCTTTTAGACGAGGTGGCACTCCACAAAGGGCTGATGGGGTGGTTCCGTCGAGTTTGTCTTGACACATCCAGACTAATAAGATCTAAAAGCTGCTGAATTTGCTGTCGTGGCAGGCGAAATTTCTTTTGAATTGTCTCTTCTGACATGGTAGCCAGGGGACTAAAGTTTTCGCGAATATAATAGCACATACACTAAATGGCTTCGCGGACGGCGCCGTCTATGATTTACCACAACTCTGTATCGCTGCCATAGTTTGACCAAATTCCCCACCACTTTATATAGACGAATAAGCCTTTACTTTCGAATGGTTTGCCAGCTGATGTACCTTTGGATAATATAATTAAAAAGCTAACAACAATCAGTGTGATGACAATTTTATTATTTGCATGAAAACACTTGAATTATAATTGAACACTGGGTGTATTCAATTTAAAATAATATTCGTATAGACTAATGCCGGACATACACCAAAGGATTTTCACAGTCCCAGACTAAAGACCGGCAGTCTTTAGGAATCTTACTGGAGTCTCGGCGCGCTCCCGTCGTCTCTATCGTTTAATGTGAGGTGATAATCTGCAGTCGGCGACCCGATTTATGCCAGTCTTTCTCTAGTCTTTCATTTCAAACATGTTTAATATTATCGCAAGTCTTTAGTCTGAGACTAAAAACTGTGAACCCAAATCTTATAAAGTCTTTTCTAAATCTTTTCAAAGTCTTTAGGTGTACAGAAAGCATAAGATGTAAAGAAGCTTTTTGCAGTGGTGCCCACTAGCGGAGTGAACTGCCGACAGTGATAAGGTATAGCTAAGAGTGCTCCAGACCAAACTTCCGAACGTATGACTTACAGAAGGTATACTTAACTAAGAACGTTTCGGGAAACACGTATTAACGATAAGGTACAGTTTAAGGTGTAACTTAAGAACGACGTAGCGTTAAGAAGGTTTCCGGAAACTCAGCCGGAACTTTTTGAAGCGTCAAAGTGGTAGTTGCGGAGCTGTCTATGGAGGGACAGAAAGCTCTCAGATTACATAAAAAATATCTTCATTTGTGTTCCAAAGATGAAAGAAAGTCTTACGGGTGAGCAATTAATGACAGAATTTTATATTTGGTTGGACTAATTCATTATGACCAGAAATTCAAATTTCTAAAAACTCTTAACCACAAGGTGACACAGCCCCAAAACTTTTTGAGTAACGATATGCCAATGCGTTTGTAAAATATAGCAGTTCACAACAATATTCAAAATGACCGATGCCTAAAAAATCTGATATGGGAACATTTTTGGCCAAACAATTCAGAAGCCCAAAATAGCCATTTTTCATATCCCCTGACCAGTAGTTGGAACTGTGCAGAAAGTGTGCAGGTATCCTCAGGTCATGATTGTAATAACACATACCAAGTTTAGTCTGAATATGCTAAAGCATTACGGAGATATAGCCTCACGTTCATTTTTTACGTCCTCTTCGTCGAATCTGTTCGCCAGATATGTTTTTGTGTCGGCATGGTCTAAAGATGATCTGGTTTAATTGTCCTGAAAATCAGAGCATCGTCTAGGCGTTCAAAAAAGTAGTTTTTGGGGGAAATTCTGAATGGCGGATCGTCTTGAGCCTAGGAATCAGAGGAAAAACAGATTTCGTTTCTAGCCCTTATGGTTCAAAGTTATTAGCACAAATGTAAGATACAATTTGGACTGTTGGTGGCGCTAGAGGGATTGAGTTGGAGACTCCAGAATTGCTATGGTTAATGCTCAGTCTGTCCTCTATCTGTATGCAAAATTTCACAACTTTTTACCATACTGATCAACTATTCTACTGCTCTATTGGCTGCCATATACTTCAAGAGTGGAAGAAGAAGAAGACTAACGGATACAATAGGTGCCTACGCTTCTTTGATACTTGGCCCTTGATAAACTATTATTATTGTTATTATTATTAACACATTGATTAATATTGCTTGACCTGAGCAAGCAGCTGTCTTCCTGGCGGCCTGTCAACCATTCGATGTCAATAGACCTTTGTTCCTCAATCTTAATCCTACCACTCCACACACACTGTGTCCACTTCTCCGGGCATAACTGTGTCCCATATTATGTAAACAACAAAGGGTGAGTGAGGTTGTTTTTGAAAAACTTTTACCACTTGCAGTTTTCCTCTCTGCGGCTGAGTCAACACAGAGTTTTGTGCAAGCCCATAGTTTCAGAGCTGTATAGGCAATGGAGCTATATGCATATTTCTGATCTTGTACTTGTATGGTTACATTTGCTTTATTTATCATTCCATATGGCCCAGTTTTTTTTTAAAGGGACAGAAAGTGCACAGCATGGAGTGTCTGAATAATGCAAACCGTACCGTCCTCTTAAGTCCAGAGAGAGTGTTGTGCAGTTGTGGAAAGAACAGGAGCTGACAGGCTCATGCAAGAGGGAGGGTCATTATGAAATATTCATCTTTCTTAGAGGCTGAGACAGACTTTAGTAGATGTGACGGACAGCTGCGTAGTGCCCCAGTCCCTTTCTGTATTTAAGTCTGGATTGTATTGCCTTTTCTAGTGATTCGACGTGATTGCCCTTGCTGTGTACTTAAATATATTGCTTAAAATGAGATTGATTGATGTGGGTGTGATATCTGAACCACTTCAAGAGAATATGGGGTGACATTTTAAACTCAGTGGCATATAATATTAAATCATGAAAGTTAGTCTTTCTCACAACATTTTTATATTTTTTATTGCCAAATGATAATGGCCAAAACATTTGCGACGATTTTCATTTTAAAAAGCTTTAGCTTTGCTGCTGTAACTATTGAGAAGGTACATCTTAACATATGCATAGGTGCTGGCCCACTTAAGCCCCATCAATAACGCCCCTTATCCAGCCCTTAACAGTCCCATGCATCATTGAATCACTCCCCCTACTTCTGTTTAATATTTGATGAGATCAGTTCCTCTTGACTGGTTTTTCTGTGTTTCTGTAGTTGCAGTCTGTGCTGTGCGAGAGGTTTATGAAGTTCTGCTTGCGCCACCAGTAAAGTGAGTCTCAAAAGCTGTTTTTGCATGATGATAAATCTTAAAAAATAAATAATAAAAAAGCCTTGTTGATGATGTCCGTCCCCAAAAATGAAGTTTCAATACTTTATTGAAACAACAACTTTAGTTTGTGTACTCATGGTATAGACTTTGTAGCACCATTAAAACGAGGCTGTGAAGGATATGAGTAAACAGTGTTCAATGGATTGTACTGTGGTTTAACAACATGCCAATTGTTCAGCTGATGAAACATCTTTAAAAAAAAAACTTTCAGTAGACAAAAGATCCATTTTGAAAATGACATGAGTCAGAAGTCTAACCATTACAGCCTCGTTTTCATCCGCATTAAATTCACCATAAGGAAATACCACCCAATGAGGTCATATGACCTTAAACATAACTATGTATTTTATACATTAAAATAACACAAATATTCTCTAGTCAGAGTTTTGTTCTTGTGGGCTTTGTCTTGTATTAAGTTTTCCCTAATTTATTAAATTAATGAATAATAAATGTAATCATTTCTTTTATTAGTTTTCATTCTGTCTTGATTCGCCTGAACACACAGTAGTTCACATTTGTTTCTCTCAGTATGAGCTAAGCCCAATTATTTGAGATTGAGTACTCATTGGGAGTTTGTTGTAATTTGTCCAGTTTGGCAGCCAGTCTAGGCCCAAGGAACAGGGCCAAATTTTGATGTTCCCATCCAGTTTCCAGTGTATTTACTATTTCAAGTCTTGGTTTTTACATTATACTCAAGAGACGTTCCTTTTTTAACAAACAGCCCTGTCGGACAACATAGACCTTGTATTTCCTAAATGCATGGAATGTTTATGTAAGACAGCATGAAAACTCTAGGGTATCAGATCTGAATTAGTCTCTCTGGGAATGTGTTGCCCTTTGTTTTAACAGCATAACCTTTCATGTGCATTTTCCAAATTTAAACAGGAAACATGGGATTCATGAAAATATGAGGGAGGACATAAAATAAATAGCCCTCGAATCCAGAAGATATAGTAAGACTTTAGCCAAAATGTGAACAAAAGCAAAAACGTACCGTTTTAAATATATTCGGACAGCTTGGAACTAACAAAAACATTAGTTATCATTTGTGGGTATTTTCATGGAGTTGTTTGCTTTTTTTATAAGAAAAGACAGAGGAAATGACAGATTAACACAAGAGTTTTTGTCAGCTGTGTTTTGGCAGATCAAGAGAATACAGATGCAAGAGAAAGCTAAAGGGCATACTAATATCCTTCGGTCACAAGGTCTCGTTGCTTTAAGAAGCAAAAAACAAAAAAGCCATCATGTAGTAAACAGGAAAGGACTGTATTGATGCAAGCTGCACTTACCATAACTCTGTTTGTGTTTGTTTTATTCAGTTCTGCATCAACAATTATTCCAGAGATTCTATGCCATTGGTTTGTTTTTATAGTGGCAAAAATGTCCCTGACCATGAGGCGATGAACTGTGGTGTTTGTGTGTCATAAGCCTTAAAATGACTGAGTAGGAAGGTGTCCTGAGACGGAGAACTGTTTGAATCCCAGTTGAGCATCAACAAGCTGATGTTCAATGAGGAGACACGGTGACCAATATCAGTGTGGGAGTGAAGACTAGAGTATTACTGAATGCAGATCAGTCTGTCATGGAGAAATCCTCTTACATTGATGCAGTCCTGTTTAATAAATTGAATAAAAAAGGCACAAAAAAAAACGTGTGGCCTATTGTTGATGCATCGCTCAGTCTGCAATCACACACAACATGAATCAAAAGCGAAAAAAAAACTCCCAATAAACTCATCTGTTATCCACAACTAAAGTGAAAAAGCCTTTCCAAAAGAAGTTTTTCTTTCTCCCTCAATCAGACTTGGAAGCCTCTTCTGAGCTGAAATAAGGAGAGCTGGAGTAAATGGTGGATACGCAGTGAGGCACAGAGGACACAGGGAACACAAGCTAAGTGCTGTGGAGCTCTGTGATGCTGATGCGATGGGACGGGGCCAGTGAGGCGTGAGGAGGAGGAGTGTGGATTGAGGTGGCTTTTGGGACAATGGACCTGCTCTTCTCCAATGAAACATGAAGGCCTCATCACAGCATTCTGGCCCCACTGTACAGGCTTTGTGTTGGGGACTTCACCACTAACAAGCAGATGACACGGAACGGGATGTCGATTAACGTTTTGCTGGGAATTCGTCGGGATTTACTTTATCTGTCTGTATTATTACCAATAAAGTACTTGAAGGAAAACTATTGCTTTGAATGTCACTTTGCAGTGCAATGTGTTCGATGAAGGCCAGCACCCTTCTGACTGTGGCATGTCTGCACTCAGCCAATCTGTACACTTGTCATTCTTTAAGAGCCTGGCACTGATATGTCTATCAGTCTGTCTACTGTATAATCATCTTTGGCTCTGTGTACCTCTGTGCTCTGTTTGACTTATTTTTAAACCCCTGAGAACAAGACAAGAGGCATAGGTTACTATTAGAATGAGTGTTAATGGAAAAGCTGACATCAGGGTGGTCAACCTTTCATTTGATGTTGTTGGTAAATGTTTCTCATAAGAACTCCAAACTATTTATTAGTACATTAAAGCTTTGAACACATCCAGTTTGGAGCTTTTAACAGAATTAAGCAGTTACTATAAGACAGGGCCTCAAACAAACTGCAAGTCTGTGTAAACATCTGTAGGATTTATAAATAGTTCATAGTTCCCTTATGTACAATGGAATTAGAGAGGCCTGGCAAGAAATATTTTGTCTATATTTAGACAGATTATACAAAACAACACTAGGTCAATCAGAAGGGGGGTTAAAATACATGTTTTTCAACTCTCACCGCACCCCGCCGGCTTCATCAAGCTCCTGTACTTTGATTGTGTGACAACACAATGTCAGGAAACGGGACACAAGACCAGTTTAAGGTGCAAACAGTCTAACAAAATGTATGAGCTTTACAGTACAGGCCTAATTCTGATGAAGGTTCACTTTCTCACAGTGTTTAAAGGCAAAAGTCAAGCAGCTTTCCTTTTAAACAGATGTTTCCATAATTAAGTGCTCTCAAATGTCAGGGTTATTTTAAGAATGGCTCAGTTTTTCAACAAACAAATAGAGGATAGCCTATATGGTTACACCCCGACCCTTTCACAACTCAAATTAAGAAACTAGAGAGTTAGTTTTACAAAGTTTTTAATATCTCTTGGGTGAACGAATTAATATGCAATTTCTCTCGTTTATTTATTTACTCTCCTCCCTCCTCTTGCTGCAGTTGATATGAGATGTATCCAATAATACAAGGAGCAGTTCCAATTGGTCTATACTTTCCCATGAAGGCGATGATTCACTAATGGAGGGGTTGGCTTATCCACATCCACCAGCTGCAACGCCGGTCTCGAGCCTGCCCATCTCACTTGATGACCTAATTGGCGAGCAGGTCAACTATGGAACAGGTTTTACCCATGAGCTCTGCTTTCTTTGAAATTTAACGTTTAAAACGAGGTAAATGTGAGGTGGCACCGGCATTTCTTTTTTCTCTTCCCCCCCACCACGCACTTCACTTCTTTTCACCGAGTCACCTTCGCGTCTTCAGTTCACCTGCCACTTTTGACACGACCTCGGTGTTCCCGCACAAGTTCTGCTGAATCCCGCACGCATCGCCATCAAGATCCAGTTGCACTTTAGGACGAGGGAGAAAAAAACCCCTAAACTTTCTGCCAGTCCTTCTGGGTGTTTCAAGTTTACGCACAAGATGAGTGTCAAGTCTGACTCCGAGCCAAACAACAACGTCTCTATTGAAGAGGAGGTGAGTTCGGTGTGATTGAAGTGTTGTGAAGAGTAGCCTACATCTTATTTTATGTCGAGGTTAATTTATTTCAAACTTTGAGGTGTTTACGGGAGCCTCAGCTTCTCTCCGCGAAGTTTTTGCTGTGAGGCTAAAGCAAGGAAACAATCACTTAAGAGAATTAAATAATGGTGGTTTGAAGTTCGTTTCAAAATAAAAATAAAATATTCCGGTAAATTATGACCACCTACATTTTCCTTGATTGTTTTTGTTTGTTTGTTTTTATAGGGCGCGTGGTAATGTCGTTTCCGTCACCCATGTAAGGATTGCTTTAAAGTTTGAATTAAATATTTCTCATTTTTGGCAAAGTTCTTAATATGATTAATACGTGTGCTCGTTCAATTCCTTGTCTGCAAGCATCTCTCAATGATTTTATTTTGTTTGTACACGGGCACAAATCACTGAATTGTTTGAAATTGGCTTCAGCGTCACTGAATGATTAGTTAAAATGTTTTGTAGTGGTTATAATGCAATACGACGTAATGATTTCGCGGTTCCTAAATTACTCTTAAAATTGCGCACAGTTAGCAAACGCATAGCTAACTGAAATTCAGTTTGTTACTGTTCATTTTCTTTTTATGCAAATTTAAATAGACAGCGCTGATCTTATTCAGGCCGTTTTGATCCATTCATGAATGCCATGTCTCAGGTGAAGCATAGAATTTAAAGGTAGGCTATATGGATTATTGAGCTGTGGTATGAGGGCAGATGAATACTGTTGCGCTGTCGGGGTTGTTGCTGTGGGTCAAAGGAAGGAAGTGCTGTGATGCTGTGTGATGTTGTCCATTGTGGTTCCACTGTCTCCTTTGTGGCTTTGTACCTCCTGCCAAGTCAAAGCCAGTGGATGTACACTTGTTTATTTCTATAGCCATTTATGTCAATATGGTCATACAAAACTCATTTGTCTTGTACTGTAAATTGCTATGGTTTGAATCTCAAACTTTTAGTGAATTTTTCATAGGAGTTTTTCCATTATGCCGCAACACAATTCCTTTCTGTCTGGTATTTGTGTTCGGCTGATTACAAACCATAAGCTTTTTTTTATTAGTCATTTCACATTTAAATTAGGCATTTCATTTATTTCTTGTTTTACAGGTACGAACTCTATTTGTCAGTGGTCTGCCAACAGATATCAAACCTCGTGAGCTCTATCTGCTATTTCGACCATTTAAGGTAAAAACAGATATTTGAAATGTAAATCTCATTGACCATGCTTAGCCACAACTTTTTTTTTACCTCCCTTAGGTCTTACCTATTAATTGAAAAATATTTCATGCTCATACCCATGTAAAAGAAAGGGGGGGAGGAAATTTAACTAGTTAAATTAACTAGAATGGAATGATCAAGTTTATAAATTGCTACTAAACTGTACCCTAATTCGAACGCTTGAGATCTTCAGCTCCAGTCGCTCAGGTTAGCAGTGCAGTAAAGTGCATCCTCTCTAAATGTCTCTATCTGACAGTGTTGGCCTCTTAAGGGGAGTGCAGCAGGAATTTCTTCCTTTTCAAGCATGTGACTACATTGCTGCTAATTGGATTTCTTTTCCTTTTCAGGGTTACGAGGGTTCACTTATCAAGTTAACATCAAAACAGGTGAGAGATTGTTGGATATTACAGCTGAGCAGGTTTGCAGTATATATTAAAAACATGTGTGTTTGCACTTGTGCTGCAGTCATGGCTCTTTTTTTTTTGTCAACCTAAATTTAGGACTGCTTAGTCTTAGACTGCTTATTTACTGCTTAGACTTCTTATGAAAACTATATTTATAATAAGGAAAACCTACCCAAAATATCTTTTTACATTATAAAATGTAATATCTTTTGTTTGATAAGTGATGTTGTTCTTTTGCCCATTGATTGTTCTTTCTCTTTTCCAGCCTGTTGGGTTTGTAACCTTTGATAGCCGTTCCGGCGCTGAAGCGGCAAAAAATGCATTAAACGTAAGAAACCAGCCATCTGTAAGCAATGGCTTGAATTATTGAAAATCTAATGGATGAAGCCCAGCTACGTTCAAATTTGATTTGGTGTGGACGTATTGTATAGCCTACATCAAGAATATACTGTACCTTTCGTACTTGCAGTTTCTAGCACAAATGGCCATAGCTTAAATCCCCTTCTCTTATCTCATAAAACATTAAATTAACTGGTTTATTATTATTTGTGTCCCCATATTCATTTTATAAGTTTTTGTTCCTGCGCATAGTGCAAAATGTTTATTTCAAGAACTCAAAAGTATTACTCTGCGTCATGTCTTCCTCTTGTCTTTAGTGTGTAGTCCACCTGTTTAGGTAACCACTAGCTTTGCTGTTCAGTCACTTGTAGAATCGTTCACCTGCATGTGGGCACCAGCTTAAGACACACTGCACATTTTTACCAGGGTCTGGCAGGCACAACCCATCCCCATTACTCTATCCCCTCCCCCCCTTGTGTCTCCAGGGGGTTCGATTTGACCCTGAAAACCCGCAGACCCTCCGGTTAGAGTTTGCTAAGGCCAACACGAAGATGGCAAAGAGTAAGCTGATGGGCACTCCGAATCCCACAAATATCCACCCAGCTCTAGGAGCGCACTTCATAGCACGGGATCCATGTAAGTTTACGGCCCACGTGGTAGTTCACACACTGCAGAGACAAACAAGCACAATCTGTAGCTACACATCTAGAGTAGATCTTAGAAAAACACAAGAAACTAATCCACCTCCACATGCATGTGTCTTTAGCAAAAGGTTCTCCAATTTCTCTTACACAAGTTAAGCATTAGCACTTCACGTCTCATTCAACCTCTCTTCTGTTCCAAGTCACAGAAATTACCAGAGATCACACAGGTACCAATATTCAGTTCCTGCCTCTGCTGTTTGCACATTTTATAGTCTGTTGGAATGTGAGGGCCTCTGACTCCAACACTATCAGTAGTTATTTTAGTTTGAATTGCTGAGCTGGCCTTGAGTCTGAAGTGATGGTTTGCTATACCTCCTCAGATGACCTGACAGGGGCAACGTTGATCCCAGCTTCTCCAGAGGCCTGGTCTCCTTACCCTCTCTATACCCAGGAGCTCAGCCCCGGCCTGCCCCACACTGCGTTCGCCTACCCAGCAGCAGCCGCTGCCGCAGCAGCCGCACTTCATGCTCAGGTGAGGCCCCCTTATCTTTTTCTTGCCTTTTTTCTTTTCTTGCTTTTGAGAACGCAAAATTGATCCCGGTATGGAAAATTACGCAGTATTGTATGGAAGGCAATTAGTATGTTGTCTGTCACTTTGCTGAATGGCAAGTAACCAGTGTTGGGTGTAATGAATTACGAAGTAATTACTGTACCTTTTCTAGTGAATAGTAATTTAAAGTAAGGGATTACTCAATTGCTTCTGATGTAATTTCATTAAATACTTTGAAGACTAGAACGATTATATATAAAACAATAGTGAATTTTACATCAATGTGATGTCTAATGTAAAAACAGTCTAATCTGAATTGGTCTAGTCAGAATTAATGCTTTTTTATATTTATTTGAAAGAATTAAAACGTTTCATGTCTATCCCTTGTATTGTTCAAGGATTTAGAAAGTAATGCAATACTTTTTAGACTAACTAGTACAGTAATCTAATAACACTGTTGAAGATGTACTTTTTTCAAGTAATTTATTCAACACAGCTAACCAATTTAATCCTGCATGTAATCCTGTCAGAACTGAAGGATTATTTTTTTTCCAAAATGGAAACAAAGCAATACATAAAGTTGATTTGACATTTGCTTTTCCATTAGTTGCAACATTAAAAAAAATTAAACATGGTGTCTGTATATATTTGTATGGTTTCCCACTACAGTGGGATACAGTGATGTGAATAAGTTAGGACACCCATGCCAAAGTTGCCTAAAAAGAGGAATAAAAAAATCATCATTTGGAAATTGATCTTAATGCCTTAATTTAAAAAATGAGGAAAAATCCAACCTTTAAGGACACCAATTTTCTTTGTGAATGAATAATGTATCATAAATAAATGTTCTTCCTTAAAATACAGGGTGCATAAGTCAGGACACCCCTGTTAAATTCCCATAGAGACAGGCAGATTTTTATTTTTAAAGGCCAGTTATTTCTTGGATCCAGGATAATATGCATCCTGATAAAGTTCCCTTAGCCTTTGGAATTAAAATAGATCAACATCATCACACACCCTTCACCATACCTAGAGATTGGCATGGTTTTATTTCAGTTAGCCTAATAGCTGGTTTGATTTGCATTGAAAGATGATCTTATGGAAAGTACCCCATGCCAATCTCTAGGTATGGTGAAGGGTGTGTGATGTGGGTCTATTTTAATTCCAAAGGCCAAGGGAACTTTATCAGGATGCATATAATCCTGGATCCATGAAATAACTGGCCTTTAAAAATAAAAATCTGCCCGTCTCTATGGGAATTTAACATAGGGGTGTCCTGACTTATGCACCCTGTATTTTAAGGAAGAACATTTATTTATGATACATTATTCAAACACAAAGGAAATTGGTGTACTTAAAAGTTGGATTTTTCCTCATTTTTCCAATTAAGACATTAAGATCAATTTCCAAAAGATGATTTTTTTTATTCCTCTTTTTAGGCAACTTCAGCATGGGTGTCCTAACTTATTCACATCACTGTATATGTGGTTTTGTTAGGTGATGAGATCTCAATGTACACATGAATGAACATTATTAGAAATGTGGATGAAGGTTTGAGTGTACTTTCAGTGCACATGGATTTATTAGGGGAACCATTATTTTAAAGAATTTGAACCATGGAACTCTAAACCTTGCTTATGGGTCCAGCCATTTGGCAGCCTCCTAAATATATAGGCCTAAATATTTTTTAAACCAAGTTGAAGTACATCAGTCATCTTTTAGCCACATTAGGGGTTTAGTCTTATTTTATTTATGTATATGTTTTTAAATTAAAAATACTGGTGTTGTATGCTTTGCTAAATTTACTACAGTGCATCTGATAATGTTGTATGGAGCTTAAAATCCACTGAATGTTAGCACAAGTGTTAGTGTGTGACTTTGACTTTGCTCAATACTAACATTTTTACCTATTCCAGATTGGTAAAGACTAATCTAAATGGCAAAACCAAATTGTATAAGGCTTATGGTCCTGGCACAACAGTAGTGTCACAATGTGTCAACTGTTACTGCTTGGGTCTCATGCTAATGATTTGAGAATATTCGGTCACATGCTTTCCCAAAAAAGATGCTTTTAGTGAGGCCTTTAGATTAGTCCAAGGATAGATTTATCAGGTGAATGTAGTAGTCACAACTGTTGGATGAACCTGTAATTGGTCATGAGCACATGACAATATGGCTTGTTCAGAAAGGTTTTTTTTTTTTTTTTTACTGTCACAAGACCGTTTGGTGTTAAGATGTTAATCTCTAATTATTAGTAAAATCCTTTTTTTTCTTTTTTTAGATGCGCTGGTATCCCTCCACATCAGACTCATCCCAGCCTGGATGGAAATCAAGGCAATTTTGCTAAAAATATAGTAAGGCCATTACCTCTCCCATGTAAAGTGATTATACAATAATGTTGCGCATGTTTTTTATTTTATTATATATAATAATGATGAGCTTGGTAATTGCTGTTTTTTGTCTTTTTAGGTTTTTCCCTGCAAATGGCGCCTTCCAGCTCCTGTTTAAAATCAGTCCAATTCATTCGAGCTTGTGGTTTTTGGATGTATTAACTGTGGAATTAGGCCATGAAAAGATGAAATTTGAGCTCCCATTGCTCATTGAGCTTATATTGAAGTCATGTTGCCAACAGCACAAAAAAAGGCATATTAGATGGTACAATAGACCTTAGTTCTTAATGGATCAGTTCCTTGAACTTTTTTCCCCTTTATGTATTGAAGAATTTAAGAATGCTCTTTTTCATGTTCATTAATTGAGATTTGCTCTGGGTCTAAGTAAAATGAGACAATCAACTGACATTGCATACACAAAGCATGTTAGTTTTGGCATGAAGTGTAGCTGTGCTTCATTCTAGTATGTCTGTTGCTTTCATGACCAGTGTAACCTTGTTTGTTTGATAGCTTGGTCATTGAAGTTGCTTATGTTATGTACAAAACCTTGGCCAACTTATTTTTGATGGGTGATGTCCAGTCCGATAGATGGTTTCCCCTGCTAGTTTCTACTGTAACACATCATAGAGGGAATGATAGCTTTTCAAAATATAAGACTAACTCAATCTAGTGTATATCTGGGGAGAAAAGAGTTTGTGCAATTGAAATAAGTAATATGTATAAGTTATTGGCAACTCTTTCTTTGTATGTTTTGACGTTTGTTTTTGTATCAATGTCCATTTATAGCAGTTTCAGAGATTAAGTTGTAATTTTCTTTGGTTTGACTGTGTCAGTGTGGCACAAACTAACATTATATGGACAGTAAATTTGGCTGCTAACATGAAAATGCTGTTTCAAGTTAATACTCTGAATATAAAGATATGCTACAATGGTGCATGATTTTAATGTGGGTATAGTAATGGTTAATTCAGACATTAGAAGTGTATTTGTAAAAAAAAGTTTGTAAAAATACTACTGTATGATGGTATTAAAATGGGAATGCATTAAAATGGCTTGTGTATTTTTTTTTCACTTTTGATGCTGAACTGCTCTATGGGTTTTTTCAGTTACTTGCACGGATACATATAACCATCAATAACATGCATCCAGAATTAGCGGGACACTTAATGAGTTCATCAAAAAATATTTTCTCACTCGTGTTTTTAAAAAAGCATGACCTTCCATCAGTGTTGGGGGTAACTTATTACAAGTAACTTGAGTTACGTAATCAGATTACTTTTTCAAGTAACTAGTAAAGTAACATTACTTTTTCAATTTACAACAAAATATCTGAGTTACTTTTTCAAATAAGTAACGCTAGTTACTTTTTCACATTTATTGACTGACAGCTCTCCTGTCCCCATGTTGAGAGAAATAAAGTGAGGTGTTGTGTGCATTTGCATTGAACATGCATTTACTCATCTAACTTGCACAAAAACATTCAGTATTCCTCAAAATGATTAAAAACAGTCAAATGCAATCTCAGAATTTTGTGCAAAAGTTTTATAATTAACTAGGTTAAATTACACAAATATACTTTATGTATTTAATCTCTCTTTATTAACCAATGTCTTTGCTGCTGACCTACAATGATCTAATTCAACCATACTAATAAGCAAAAATGACTTTAGATTAGGTTTAGAAATAAGAGTGTTGAACTTCCTTCTCCTGTATCCTATTGTTATTTAATCAAGAACAGCAGCAGCTGAAAGGTTTGTTTGAGCGGCGCCCTCTACTGTACAGTAGTAAATATGCATTTCCTTCAGCCTTAGGCTTATTCATTTAACTTTTTTTAATGTGAAAGGGCCTTAACAATTGGCAAAAATAGATTGTTTTAGCTGTTATTAAAAAACAAACAAACAAGTCCATGCAGGTGAGAAAAAGTAACGCAAAAGTAATGTAACGCATTACTTTCCATAAAAAGTAACTAAGTAACGTACTTAGTTACTTTTTTGGGGAGTAACGCAATATTGTAATGCATTACTTTTAAAAGTAACTTTCCCCAACACTGCCTTCCATGGAGCACAAAAGTGAATGGCAGAATGTCAAGGACCAAGAGCTTCTCACATTTGCTGTCTTTTGTATGCAGTAAAAATGAATGGTGTTTGAGACTACCATTTTACCTAAACACATTATCCATTGTTTCATGGAACAAAATGAAGTCAAGCAGGTTTAAAATAATATTGGCTGGTTTCACAGACAGTTTGTTCTAGACTTAAAATGGATGTCGAGCGGTCTTAACTGAAAGCGACTTGCACTGATATATCTTAAAATGCGAGTGCTATCGATTTACAATCTGGCCTTACAAACCTGCTCCTGGCTTAATCTAAGCCTTGTCTGAAAAACCAGGGTCCTATGAAACATTTAGTTTTAAGGTTTAAGCAGAAGACGAACAGATAATGTAAGATCAGTGCTGCCCTCTGGAGGATATTACTCGGTAGTCTTTGTAATTGTTTTTAAAATAGGCTACACGCCCAGCAAGCTGCTATTGAACACTCAAGCAATATGTTCCTGTGAAACACTTTTGTGTTTATTGTATTAAAGTCTTGATTCCAAAATGTATCATTTGTTATCAATGAAGACCTAATTTATAAACGGTGCTCTCCATGGTCCTGATTTCTGCCAATAAAAGCAATTCACGTTACATATTTCATATACTAAAACTCAATGGCACACTCGCAGTCTCGCACGGTGTAGATTTAAAACAATAATGGCAAAAAAAGTCCTCAGATTTATTTTAGGTTTCTCAGAATGTCCACGTGAGACGCCACGTCCTATATTATTTACTTAATTAGAAATATTAAAACTCAATGTATTAAATCACATTGTATAGCTAAATCTGGACATTTAAAGGACACGAACGCTTTTAAACAGTAAATCAGCCTGAGAAAAATGACGCCGTGCCAAGTGCCCGCAGCCTCATTAATAAAAATCAACCTGCATTCTGTGATTGGTTAACGACAGAGAAGTACTAAATCCCGGGGTGTTTGACACGAATTCAGGTGTGGTAAATTAGGGCAAAATTTCTTTCGAAAGGTTTAAGTAGGCTTTAGGAGACTTAGACTGGGTGTTGTTTTCGATAATTTTGGCTGTTACAATGGCGTTTTCTCTGGTGAGTAGTTCAACTAGAGAAAGTCTGCCAATTCGTTTTTGAATCTTGCATTAAGTTTTAATACGTCTATGGGATTGTGTGAGTGTGTTAAATGTTTTGTTGGTGCTTGTTTGGCCCGCGTTTAACACCTTTATGAAGTTTAGGTTTTGTGAAAGTAATTAGTGCTCCATTACGGTCATGTTGAGCATGCAAAAATGCTAGCTATTTACGATAGCCTCAGTATGTCATGCTTACAGTGAGAGGTTCATTAATATAGTTGCCATTGATGAGGGCTGTCCAATCTAATCAATCATTGGTTGCTTTGTTTTGTTAATTCCACAGCATAGATAGCTATTACACCCATTGCACTACAAATTAATTTTACATGTATATTCTCCATAACTCTAGTGAAAATTGGAATTTAATTCTAGTCCAACTTTAAATCTTATGACCTTTTAATGTTTTCCTAACTGAATATGAAATTGAGGAAAAGAGGCAGGGAAGGAGTCAGAGCTATAGTTGTGTGTCCCAATTATGATGTACTATTTGCTATGCACTTATCTATGTACTCAACCATTTAGTGTGTAAGGTTTAAAATATTTTGTCAGTCAACGTTGGATTCTGATAGCCCTTTTTTGGCTATGCAAGTAAAGCTGTGACATTTGAGTGACCTAATTTGAAGTGTCCAACATCCATCCAGGAAATGCACCACTCAAATTTGTACTACAACAGGTCGAATAGTATGCAAATTGTGATGCACCTCATGTCTTCCCATTAGTGACTCTTGTATCTGTTCTATTCTGACAGAGAGAAAATTCCAGACTTCTTAACTGCCTGGATTCTGACATTCCAGCCCTGTCCACATGCAGCAATGCAGACACATTCTGCAGAATGAACACCATGCTAGGCAACTCACTGGATCTGAGCGGGGTGTGCACGACTCCTACTGCTAAATGCAAGCGCGATCCTTTTAATGGTGAATTATAATGTTTGCTTTTTTGCCTTTTTTGTTGTTGTTGTGAGAAGTAGAAGAGTAGCACATACACCATTCCTTAATATATGTGCATTGTGCAGACACAATAACAATACAGATTTGTAACCTTTTCGTCTTTTTTGTTTTTGTTTTTTTGTTTTCGCTCCCCACATTCAAATGTATCTGCTGCAGTGCTGTTTGCACTTTTGGCTTTGGCCCTGCATTTGAGCTTCATGTGCTCAGGGAATCATTACAGCAACGGTCATGTAATGTCATGCAGGCGAGACGGAGGATGCTGAATCAGGGCTGAAGCAAGCTGTTGGAGGCTTTCCAGTTCTGCATGAGCAGCCCAGATTTCTCATTCTTCAGTTACTTTGCAACAGTCCTGCGATTCACTGGAGTTTATCTCTTAGCCTGCAGCTAGCGGCGAACTCGCACTCTCTCTCCCTGCCACCTTCGAACGGGAGCCAGAGGTGGGAGGGGGAGCTGCCTCTTTGCAGGAGAATTTGTCAGGAATGCACGGTAGTGTGGCATCAGAGGAGGCCAGGGACTGATGTCATTAGCAAGGGGCTGTGAGGGCAGCAGCGCCTGGGTCACATGCAGGGTGGGTCATCTTTGCAGAGACGGCTGCTCCTGTGCAGTTTAGCAAGGCGGAGGGAGGCGATCTGTGATTTACCAGAGTCTAGGGAGCCAATGATTTCTTGAATGTGCATGCCTTTTATTCCCACTGGTGATGCAGAGTCGTCAAACTGTTTTATTTCTGGACTCTGTTAACAGATCGTCCCGACTCGGACCTGTCTGCGGTCCGGAGCAGGATGCTTTTTCCCAGCGGTGGCCAGGACTCATCCAGGGGTCTGCCCGACGTCAATAACTGGGGTCTGGGCCTACAGTCCCTCAGCCTGTCTGACTGGGAGAGACCGTGGAGCAGCCATGACACTGATCACTCAGTACAGACCAACACAGCCTCACGTGAGTGAAATGAATAACTTTAAAGCAATCTTAGAATAGCATTGCCACAACCTGATGTTAACATTGCCACAACATTACATAAACAGTTGAAATAACACCATTTTATAATTTATGAAATTAATTTGGCTAGTTTTTTAGTATACAATGGTATTGTTAAACTAAGTTTCTTTCTGGAGTAGTTTAAAAATTGCTTTTCTCATTTTAAAGTCTCATTCTGTTTACAACATTGACTTATTCAAGCAGCATCAATTTTGGGTGGAGACAAGTTTTTATTTTATTCATTTAAATGAATCCACTCAATCTAGTATCTGATGCGTTTACTTCAATTCACGCATGTAGTTAGTTTTAGTCTTTATTGGTATCAGTGGCCTGACTAGAGTGGGTTTGAACCATTCTAGGCCCGTAGGGTGAGTCAGAGCCTTTTGTTGACTATTGCCACATATTCTCGGCCTGCCTCATGCATTGGTAATTCTCAATAGTGTGCTGAAATGAGAGCTGTTCTTCTCAGTTGTTTTTATTTGGTCTTATTGTTCATTTGTTCTGGGGGCTTGGGTTAGGGAAGAAATACAAAGATAATCTATTCTGTTGTTTCATGATTTCTTTGGGGCCTTTTTTTTTTTTTTTTTGCTTTGTCACCAATTCTGATTTTGTTCAGTGCAAGGGATTTTGGGGACTCCCACCCAGCTCTCAAGCAAGCGTCCAAGCTACTCCGAGCCATCTATTGGTGCCACAGATTTCCTAGAGAAGTTTCCCGGCATGGCACGCTTGAGCTCTCAATCTTTCCTGGACTCGCACTCCATTAGCCCTGTGGACTCTGAGACCAGTGGCTTCAGCTCTGGTTCTGATCATCTCTCAGACCTACTGGTGAGGTTTTTTCTTTTCGCCCTCTCCTCCTACCACCAACTTAGTTTTCTGTTCCACTGTAGCACTAGCATCTGTCTTGCTCACAGGGGATTTGCACATATGAATGGACTTTCTTGCAGCTCCCGGTCTAAACGATATGATTCAAATTATTCGAATTGAATTTAAAGCTTTGTTTACTTTGCAATTTTTTAAGCAGCTTTACAAAAGTTCTGTTGTCAAGTGATGACATTGTCAAAAGCACCATACCTATAAATTTGACTCTCCTTGTGATCCAAAGTGTGGGTGAAATGGCTAGTTTTAAAGGTGTAACACTTTATGCTATTAACCCTCTTGCACACTTAAATTCTCTCTCCTGCCTTTTGTAGTCTTCATTGAGGATCTCCCCGTCTATGCCCTTCCTTATGTCCAGTATGCAAAGGGATCCTCTCAAGCTAGCGCTCGGCTCTCGTCTGGACCTCAGCAGCTCACCTCTCACCCCACCAGCCAGTGCCAGCCCTGGCGGTGGCCTTTCCCACCGCTGGCCTGGTGCCTCCATCTGGCCCAACTGGGACCTGATGAAGACCCCTGAGAGCCCTTTCAGCATTGAAAGAGAGGCCTGGCTTCACAGACAGGCGGCTTGTATGGCCTGTTGCATACTACTGTAGTGCATGATCTTATAGGCTATTCCCTTCACCCTGCCATCGAAAACCTCTGAACCACCCTCAATACTTACCTCAAACATATGTTCAAAGCTGGTGCAGTGGTGTTTTGCCTCTTGTTGTGCCCAACTTGTTATATTGTGCTCCACAGCAATCAATGAAGCTACTTTCACATGGAGTGGACAGCTGCCCCCCAGACACTACCAAAATCCTATTTATTCCTGCAAGGTCTTTTTGGGAGGAGTTCCCTGGGACATCACTGAAGGTAGGAGGATAGTTGCTGCTTAATATTTTTGTGGAAAGAATTGTTTTCAACATGTTTTTTGAGCACCATATTGGAATGATTTCTGAAGGTAAAATGTATCTCAGAAATTAAAGATATTTTACATTTCAGACTGATGCTGATTCTAAACTTTCCTAGACTAATAGCTTTTCTCTTTGTCCCCAGCTGGTTTAATAAACACTTTTAAATGCTATGGCCCTCTGAGTGTTGAGTGGCCAGGTAAGGATGGCAAGCACCCTCGCTGCCCTCCGAAAGGTAATATGCCCAAAGGTAATGCTAAAAGGGTAGGAAACTTATTTTATTACAGCACTGTGGCAGGGTGGTGTGGCACTCAACAACTTGGTGGCTATAATAACCTTTCATACACATGTGGTGGTAACTGTTCTGGGAGCTAAGGATGTTTTTACACTTCAGAAAATGTTTATACGCAGGTTAGTAGTTTGATGTACAACCTACAGTCATGCAGGTGGCAGTAAGGCAATTGAAATGAGTAACCTTTTGGCCTAGTGAGACTTGTGTCCCTTTTTCAGGTTATGTGTACTTGGTGTTTGAATCGGACAAGTCTGTGCGTGCCCTGCTTCAGGACTGCACTGAGGACTTGCTCCATCCTGAGGGCTACAGCGAGTATTACTTCAAAATGTCCAGCAGAAGGATGCGCTGCAAAGATGTAAGCTTATTACACTTTCTAACATGTGCAGATGGCCATGGTAGTGTATGTTAGGGATTTTAAACTGAACTATTGTACCAAAAAGGTTACTGTGTGGGTGAACCATGCTTGTTGACCTGCTTCCAGAATGGTTTTACTTTTAAATGGCCCAAAACCTGCATGTATATGGTAACAAAAAATGTGTGGTTTTCTTGTCTGAGAAATGCTGACCTGTCACTTCTTGGCCCTTCAGGCACAGGTGATCCCTTGGGTGATTTCGGACAGTAACTATGTGAGTTGCCCCTCTCAGAGGCTGGACCCTAGGAACACTGTGTTTGTAGGAGCTCTGCATGGCATGCTCAATGCTGAGGCCCTGGCCAGCATCATGAATGATCTGTTCGGAGGAGTAGTGTATGCAGGCATTGACACAGATAAGCACAAGTACCCCATTGGTGAGAATTACTCCCTCCAATCGTAACTAATATTAGTTTGATGTTGTGGTTTGACATGGTGACGTTGTTTTTCGTTTTTTCCAGGATCTGGACGTGTAACCTTTAACAACCAACGCAGTTATCTGAAAGCTGTGAGTGCTGCATTTGTGGAGATCAAGACACCCAAATTTACAAAGAAGGTAGAGTAACACTTTTTTTTTTTTAAAGCCTTATTTTATTGTGTTCGTAGTAGTGAAGTACTATCTTGATGCCTTTTTGCATGCTGGGGGGTAACTGAGATAGATAGCCTATTGTTTGTTTTGTAAACAAAGCTTTGTGCTTCACTCGTGTCATATTTAATGTAAAACCATTTAACTGCATTCACACACAAAAAATGGTGGTGTGGTTGTCAAGTTTACTGGCACAGCCCTATAATAAAGGCTAATACATTTTGGTTTTATACTATTTTCCACAATGTTAAAGCAACGCAGCTTAACCCAAAATACAAGCTCATGCAGTTGTGCCTAGACAGAATACTTCAGTTGCAGGGAACACTTTAGTAGGCTAAGAAGCTAATATATTTATTATAAAACGAGGTTGGGTTCCTTCAACTGTCCATCCGAATATAAACAGCTAAGCTATGTAAGATAATTGTAAAAAATAGTATGTATTTGGCCAGATTTTATAGTGTAAACACTTTCAACTGCGAATGAGAACCGTTTCGATGGGGATGCCAAGTGTGCAAAAAAGGCAAACGAATATTCGAATCCTAAAATTGAATAACCCCCGAACGAAATTTGGGTCCAGTCCTTATCTCTCACACACTGTCTTCTGTGGATTTAAATTATTGGTAGATGAGGGCAAATCCAGTGTCTTACACATGATAGTTCGTATCACACAATATTACAATTTCCTCAATGCTTCTATTTTCTTCATGGGTATGGTTTTCCTTTTTAGGTTCAGATTGATCCATACCTGGAGGATGCTATCTGTCAGTTATGCAGTCGTGAGCCTGGGCCATTCTTTTGCAGGGACAAGGTGATTTATTTCTCCCCTCAATTTTAGCAATTTAAATTGCACGTCTCTGTATAATGACGGCCTATTTCCCTATCCCTCCAGACCTGCTTCAAATACTACTGTCGATCCTGCTGGCATAGGCAGCACTCCATGGACATCCTCAGTAACCACCGCCCTCTGATGCGAAACCAGAAGAAGCGGGACATCAACTGAAGCGCGCATGGCAGCACGATGCCTCAGCCTGGATGTCCATTGCGCCTGCTCCCCTCGGGGCACTGCTCCAGAGTCGGCTCCAATTCAAAAGGCCCTCCCAGGAGTTGGGGCATGGGGAAGCACTGTAGAAAGTTCACTGTTGCACTTTCTTTTAGTTTGGCTTGTTCACTTTGGCACTGTACACAGTGAGATGGGTTAGCTGGGGCCCGAGGTTGGGAAGACCCAGAGTTCTTGACCAAGTTGATTCAGGCCATGGTTGAAGGGTTTTTTTTTTCTTATTTTTTTTCTCCCCTTTATATAGGTTGCTATTTTGTGTTGGTAAAAATCATTCGAAAGTCTCATTGTTTAACAGACTGAAGCCATACAGTGCCTTTAATTGGTTTTCCCCCTTCCACACTAGCTGCTTTTTTCTGGCATTTTTTTTTGCCAATATTTTTTACGTTTGAGCTGCAACTACAAAAGCCAGATTTTCATCATGACAATTTTCACAGTTTTAGTTTTCATAAATTTTTACATGAAACAGTTTTAAGGTATGGCATGGAAAAGGTTGAATAGCAATCTACCCGGCGGCTTTTTAATTTTGCGCTTTTTTCTTTTTTTTTTTTTCTCCATGTTTTTGGAGTATTTTTGCCTTATCAGTGTTCTGTTTGGTAGAACAAGAGGTTTGCACATAACCCTGCAGATCTAATTGCCAATCCAGATCAATTTCAGTGCGTGCCTCCACTAGGCATTGCTTTTACTGCTCTCGATCAGATTTCAAACCAACTTAATATATTAATCCATAAATGAGAATGGCCATCGACTGCACGTAGTTTTATTGCACTTTTTAATTTGCACTTTGTAAAGGGGTAGGTTTTTAATCACTTCTATTGTACATCAGCAGGTGTTGTGGGTGTGAGCCCATATGGCTGCTTGTATTTAAAAGCATAGACTTCCCTTGAATGTACCAAGAGCCTTAGCAGACTAAATGCAAATGTCACTTTAATCATCTCCTGCTGAAAGTCTGAATTTATAACATTACATTCAGAACTAAGAATGTCCTTCTCACCATATGCATTCCATGCAGAGCTATTTCCCAAGCTCCTCTGTCATTCTACCTCGTTGTCTGCCAAGTTTGTTTAAAAGGTTGAAGTTTGAATTTTTGACTGGGCACAATAAAGGTGTTTAAGCATTACTCCTGTTGTATTTGGTTCTTTGCCTATATATTTAATGTGTAACAAAGCAGTGAGTTAGTATTCCCTCGTAGTCCTATTGTGTCAAATTATTTCCACTTGTCCACTAGGTGGAGGTGCTGCATTTGCAAATGAGGATTAGGGCTGTAATTTGAAGTGAAATTTGGTGCTGATTAATAGTTAAGATATTAATAGGATGCATAAATTTGTACTAATGTAAGCCTAGTTTTCAAACTAGAGAAATGATTACACTTAAATGTGGACTGCTTGACAGTTAGTTGTACCCATTACTCTCTGCATTGCATTTGAGACATTGTATAGTGGTCCACAGAAATTGTTGAAGAGCTGTGGATTAAGAGGATAACCCAGTGGCTCTTTTTTGGGAGGGTATAGGGCCATTAGAGTATGTCATCAAAAGCCTGCTGGTTACTGCCCAATTAGGAACATTATTTCAGTTCCAGATGGTGGAAGGAGGGATGTCGGGAATGAGAATTCACTATTGTCTGAAGGACCCTATACATTAACCCCCTTAACCCCTGCTGGTAGATACTGTAACTACACCATCATGCAGCAAAATGCATCTTTCTCCATTTATGGGCATTCAAACTTTGTATATTCTAAGTGACAAAGTTGGCCTCAAATAAGAACTTCTACAGTTGATGATACACAGGATAACTTTTTTACCAATGTTGCCATCAACGGGCAACCAGATGAGACACAGGGCCCACAACCGATCTAAATTATCCAGATTGAAAATTATTGCCCATTTTCAATGGGAAAGTGCCCAAGCAACAATCGCTCGGAGAGATTGCCCAGTAACATTGCTCAAAGAGTTGCCCTGTGTATCATCACCTTACAGTAAGTGCAATATAGATGTTACAGAAAAATAAAGATTTTAGGGCTCTAACCACCCAAACTTTGAATTCCAGCCCCCAATTAATTTTAACCAATTTAGCTGTGAATTCCAGCCCCCAATTAATTTTAACCAATTTAGCTGTAAATGACCAGTGTAAGGGGGTGTGAGGATGTAAAGTGTGTGAGCTGGGACAGGACTTGCCAGCTGAGTCCGTGTGACTCACACAGGAATCACAGGTGTGTGGAGGATGAGTAGTGTGTGTTTACATAACCTCCTGTTTCTCCTCCCTCTATACACATCCCACCGACACTACAAAAATAACAGCCCTAACACCATCTGAAACTCACCTCTTCATCAGAGGTAATCTGAATGTGTTGGCATGTTACATTTAAGCTTACTCATACACTGTAAAAAAAAAAATCCTAATTTTACAGAAAATAACAGATTTTTTGACGAACATTTTCTTTCATTTTAAATTGTACTCAATACACTGTAAAATTACAAATAATATCTGTAAAATAAAAATTCAGCTGTTATTTTAGGTATTGTGACATTAATGACAAATTACAGTAATTCACATTTTTTATATAGAAAATTGATTGTATTTTTCATACAGTATTTTTCTGTTTTCTTAAATTACATAAAAGTGTTATGTAAAATTACAAATATAATCTGTAATTTAACAGTAACAAAACAGTTAAATGATAAAATGGTAGAATGACTGTCAGCTCCCCAAAAAACTGTAAAACATCCTAAATTAAATAAACTGAAAAACACTGTTATTTTACAGGTATTTCCTGAATAATCACGATCATATACCTTCATTGTAAAAAAAAAATGGTCAAATGACTGGCAGCTACAGCTGCCAAACAAAAACCATAAAATCAAAGTAAAATATGCTAATTTAAATAAACCGAAAAAACACTGTTATTTTAAAGGTATTTCCTGCATTATTATGATCAAGTACCTTCATTGTAAAAAAATTGTAAAAAAGGGTCAAATGACTGGCAGCTGCGGCTGCCAAACAAAAACCATAAAATTAAAGTAAAATATGCTAGTTTAAATAAAGTGTAAAAAACTTTAAAATAAATTTGATGTCACCATGATTGGGATCAGTGTCTGCTTTAGTTGGGCTCATGACCCTTGAGATTTAACTTATGCTTTTCTCTGGCTGCTTTAACTGTGTATTTGATATAAAGTTTGTCATAAATGCTGTAGAAAATATCAGATGATCTCGATCATTACTTGATGATGTTATAGTCATCATATGATGATCTGATTCACTGATATGATAGTCAATTGCGGTATGCTCATCTGGCCACTGAAGCAGAACAGAGAGGATGGAGAGTCCAGGTTTATCCAGTGGAAGTGGGTTGTCGAGGTTTTGTGGCACACTCTACAACCCGGTTCCTCAGAGACGTCGGATTCAGTGGTCAAGAGTTGCATCGCACAGTAAAGAACTTATCTGAAGCAGCAGAAAGGAGCAGCAACTGGCTGGGGTTGAGACGGCAAGATTCTAGCTGGCTGAGTACAGGCCGCCATGCTACGGTTTCGTAGAATTCTTGAAAACTTGAAGGGTGTTGGTTTATTTGTATAGGTTGTATAGTATTTACAGTCATTACGTTCCTGTGTATATTGCGTGACTGACGGGATGTTGGGCAGATATTGTGTTTTGCAGTAGGTGGTATGCCATACGGAACCGTTGCCACTGAAACTGCACATTAACGCACCAGTGGGGCTCTCTGTATATGGTACTTAGATTACAGAGTATGTAGGTGGAATTTAGCTTTATACAAAGTCTTTAATTAATGTCATAATTTTTCACATGACCCTTGAATATTGTGATATCAGTATTATAACAATCTGCATTAAAAAAAATATTTATATACACTACACAAAAAAAGTTTTGTCATTTTTTTAGTTGTATAGAGACATCGAGAATCAACATATGAATCTTTTTTTTTCATTGTCACCATTGTTGTGATTCATACGCTGATTCTTGATGTCTGAGTGAGTCTATATGATCCTGTAAAATATTTTCTGTATAATGACTTCATAAAATCTGAGTATCAAAGCACTGGAGAATGTTTTATAGAAGCTTTGTCATGCAAAATGATTAACTAATATTTAATGACATAATCAGATATTATACTTCAGATGGTTCAATGGGGCCGGACCCTACATGATGAGTATTCTCACTACAAAGTGACTAACATCATCTGATCTGAGTTTCTCTTAGACTCTTACCATAACAAATATGCTTCAGAGACAAACAGTTAATGCAGCCAGAGAAACATTAAAGTTTAACACTAAAAGTTCAAGAGACCAAACTAAAGCAAACACTGATCTCCATCATGGTGACATCAAACTTTATTCTTTTCAATAAAGCTTCAACTTCTAAACCTCTGTTATTTCTCAATAATAATGTTAGTATGAAAGAAATAAAGTCTGGATTGTAATAAGCGAAGATGCTGCGATCCTGAGAGATCTGGAAGTGTTTAATGTTCTGTTGGGGTTTAAAGTGTTTCTGTATGGTGTGTTTCGTGTGTCACCATTGTGTTGAAGCGTAGAGCCTGAGCTTCAGTCCAGGATGAGCAAATAAAAATTGATGAAATGCTGCATGTTTCTTTATTAAACTGACAGTAACTGTGTAGTTGCTGATGTAGTGACATATATAAACAAAGCAAATCATGCATGTAATTAACTGTGTGTTTTCAGTAAATAAATCAGAAAATAAATGTGAAGTAACTGTGTCTTAACTGTGTGTTTCTGTTAAAAAAGATTAATGAAGATTTCTGTAAAAGTATTTTGCACTTATTTAAAATAGGATATTTTACATTAATTTTATGGTTTTTGTATGGCAGCCGTTGCTGACAGTCATTTGACTATTTTTTTATGGGATATTTTTATAATGAAGGTGTTTGATCGTAATATTTCAGGAAATAGTTGTAAAATAACAGTGTTTTTCTGTAAAAAAATTAAGGAAAATTTCTGTAAAAGTTTTTTGCATTTCCTTTAAATTACGATATTTTACTCTATTTGTACGGTTTTTGTTTGGCAGCCGGTTTGGCAGCTGCCAGTCATTGACCGTTTTTTTACGATTTTTTTTTTTTACAGTGTAGCATAAAGATTTTCTCTGACACTTCTCTACACATTAGTAGAGTGCATTACTAAATGAGTCAACCTGAGAAATGTGGGCTTAATGTGGTATGGAAGACGACACTCCTATCCGTCCAGTAACAAAGAGCTGGACTAAGTGGATACATTCTGCCACTGAAAGTATTCTTGTAAAGAGTGTTAAAGGTGTGAGGATGTTAAAGAAGGTTTACTGTAACACAATCCATTTATTTTGTGATCTGTCATGCATAGCTGCACTTGTGTTCTCCGGGTTTGTATAGTGGTTGATCAAGTTTTTAAAGTGTTATGTTGCGCTGAGATCTTTGGATTTAGTAGTTCTAATTTTATGTTGAAGCCATTGTATCCATGGTTATTTCTACTAATACTGGAATCTAGCAGCATTAGAGCTATTCAGTTCTGTAAAAAAAAAAAAAAAGCCCATATAAGACACACTCTGCTGTAACTTCTGAACATACCATATAGGAAACTGACTTCCATACTTGAATGTTCCTATTAGAATCAAAGAGCTAGAAGATATTTAGGCTCATTGAGGAAACAATTATTTCACATGTTCCTTTCAAAATACTATGACCTCAAAACATTTTACCACAGCACAGTGCGTGGTTTTTAACCTATATAGGCTGACATTTACCACACATAATTAGCTCCATATGGATTTTATCATGTAGTCAACTTGCTTGGTTGCTAACATGTTACAGCATTGCACTAATGTTTTTTATTTTTAACGTAATAGGGCATTCAGCTTTTACTGCCGTTTACTTAACCAACGTAATGAAATGTTGCCAGATTCGCATTCATTTGTTTCTGTTTTAGTGTTTACTGGACATCTCACTATAAAAAAAACTGCGATGACACCTGCAAAATCATTTTACAGAAACAGGCATGTTTTTTTGTTTGTTTGTTTTTTCAGCGAGCCCAACTCTAAATTTAACTTTTTATTTTATTTTCATTTACAATTTGGTTTCCTTTTCTAATAAAAATAATAAATCTTCTTAAAACTAATAACAATTTTCACATAGCTTTGTATAGAGGCAACAACATCAATTTGTCAGTATTTTGGCAGAGGTATGGAAATGCCCAATATAGTCTTTTCATTTGGACTCAAGTTCTTATGTACATCCCACTGTATTTAATCAATGGTTATACACTTGGGGAACAATGTCTTGGCATGTCTGTTCTAACCGTGTCAGTATGCTAATTAAAAAAACAAACAATTAAATAACATGATATTACAAAGCTGGCCTCTTTTAGATGGCAATAGATGGTAACAGAATTGATAAAACAAAACAGCTTTGTATGAGCGAATTAACTGTGGTAGGTCGAATTATTGAGTTTTTAGACCTCGGATGTTCTTTAATATAGAGTTACTGCATAAATATAGGATTCTGTCTGAATTGCCAACCTAATCTCAAGAGGCACAATAAGTATTTTACGAGGTGGCGATTTCAAATGAATTTGTATGATGTGATTCATATGGAAACATTTGGGAAAAAAATTATGAAAAAGGCATGTTGATTGATGGTTGAGTTTTAGTTAGAAAATATGTGGTCAACTAATGCATTTTATATCAAAGACACTGCTGTTGTGCTGTGTAAAAAGTATGTACTTACCTAGTATACTAAGAAGTGCACATGAAGTGCTGTTAAAAACTCTGCTTTGAATCAGCATTGAATCATTGTAAAAGATTCAGGCATATACTACAATCCTCTCATACTAAAGCTCAACATTTTGTTTTTCCAGGAGTGACAGTTCTGCTATTCTCATCTATAAGAATGGTGTGTTTTTTCTTGGAAGTATTCATTTGTAATGTAACCTTCACACAAAGGCTCCCTTCATGCTGTGTATACTGGGTTGCATGTTGTTAATTTTTTTTTTTTATCAGATAAAGTACCATTTGTTTAGCCTCCTCTTTATTACTTTTGGGGTGGTCTTTTTGCTGTGTAATGTGTGAGAAAGACTAGAAACGGAAACAAGTCTGAATTGTGGAAGTGTCTTCTACACCCCCTCCATCCCCCTGTGTTTGTAAACTAAAGCCCTTGCAGGGAACAGAGGGTAATAGGGTTAGAGTTCAGCAGTGCCTCTTCAAGGGATCCTCTCCTCGGGACAGAGGACTGCTAGCCGATCGTGGGAAAGGGGGAGGAGCTTCAGCAAAATCTGCCACCTCTTCACTCCATCCCACAAACTTACTAGACCTGAGGGAGCAAAACTTTTAAATAGGTAGTTAGCAAACCTAAACCAAAAAACACATTTTCTTGCAGACACTAGAGTATTCCTTTTGGCATTTAAAAATATAAGCCCAGACCACCATGAGAAAAATGCAGATAGATAGATAGACAGATAGATAGATAGATAGATAGACAGATAGATAGATAGATAGATAGACAGATAGATAGATAGATAGATAGACAGATAGATAGATAGATAGATAGATAGATAGATAGATAGATAGATAGAGTTCTGACCATTGAGTTCCACTCTGCTGTGCTCAGAACATGACTATCTATCTATCTATCTATCTATCTATCTATCTATCTATCTATCTATCTATCTATCTATCTATCTATCTATCTATCTATCTATCTATCTGTCTGTCCGTCCGTCCGTCCGTCCGTCCGTCCGTCCATCCATCCATCCATCCATCCATCTATCTATCTATCTATCTGTCTGTCTGTCTGTCTGTCTGTCTGTCTGTCTGTCTGTCTCTGTCTATCTATCTATCTATCTATCGCCGTCCGTATACAAATATTATGTAAAAAAAAATATTGATGGCCTCTGCAATGTCTAAACAGGCTTTGAGACATAATGTAGGAACTTTGACTCATTGATGCATTTGTGACAACTAGGGATTCATTCATTCATTCATTCTATATCATCTAAATCCAAGTACCCTAGAGGTCACGACCCTTACCTCTTTACCCTCCAGGGTCACAGTGGCCAGTTGTCGATTGAGACGTCTCAAGGCACAGGTGCAGCCACAGGTGCAAGCAGCTATAAATTGTTCACTGCTTGATTCTCATTCTCAGCCTAAAAACGCACAGGTGCATATGAATGAAAAAATCACCAGAGAAAGTCTGATAACAGTAAGAAAGTTGATTGTGGTGGGCCAGATATGCAGTTTCTTTCCCTTTAATGAGGACTTCCTGGAAGATGCGATCATTTGCTTATTTGTGCATTTGGAAAATACTCATACAGATACACTACCGTTCCAAAGTTTGCATTCAGTTATATTTTTATTCAGCAAATAGCAATAAACTGATCAAAAGTAACAATAAAGACTTTGACATTGTTACAAAAGCTTTCTATTGAAAATAAATGCAGTTGTTTTAAACGTTCTATTCATCAAAGGATCATGAAAGAAAGTGTATCACGAATTCACAAGGATATTACTGTAAGCATCACAATTGTTTTCAACATTTATAATAATAAGAAATGTTTCTTGAGCAGCAAATCAGCATATTAGAATGATTTCTGAAGGATCATGTGACACTGAGGACTGGAGTAATGATGCTGAAAACACAGCTTTGACATCACAGCAATTATTTTACGTAACATATATTCAATTCAAATAGAAAACAGTTTTTTAAAATGGTGACAATATTTCAGTTTTGACTCCAAACTTCTGAATGATTGATGTGTAGGCTACTGTACACTTACTGTATATGGTCTAATATCATAGATTTATATTCACATATTTAAATGTTATTATATTTATGTTTAAAAAATGTTTTACTCCACATGAACAACGTTTCACATGAACTGCATAACTGTTCAAAAGATCTTCAGTTCTCATCTGATACTCAAACTACATCTCTGTGATGTCTGCTGTGCTGCACAGTGATCCAGAAGAAACATCTTCATCCAGTGGGAGATGAAGAGATTGACAGATCGAGGGAAAGAGATGGTCCAAGAGGAAACAAGTGAGAGACATAGAGCAGCAGAGATGTGGACAAGCATGCTGATCTACACATTCTAGGCAGTTGTCATGGAGACAGCACTGCCTCCTTGGCCTGGCTGCCCTTCGTGATGTTTTTGTGAGAATGGCTAAGTGTTTCAGTGGGTGTGCGCGTGTGTGTGTGTCACTGGGATCATAATGTCATACTGTTAGCATGATAGTACACTTTGCATTGATAGACATGATCAGTGTTATAATGTACAAGTTGATATTCTGTGAACTACTTGTTATTTATGACTATCTGTGGCTGTGCTGCCTTATATAAAAGCTATTTGTAACTCAGTGCAGCTGCGGTCTTTCATTATCATTACAGGGGCTAATGCTCCCATCTCTCTGCCTCTAGTTTCGCCTAGTGAAATAAAACCGAAAAAGGCTGTTGTCAAAGGAATATTTTGTCTATGTCTGTGAAGCTCCAACAAAACACAATAAGATTCTTTCTAAGCCACTTGATAGTTTTCGCTAGTGAAAAATAAATATACTAAAATGATTTTGAAATACATTTATTTTATACTTAGTATACTACACATTTAAATATAAAGGGGGTGTCTTAGGCAATGTCATGCATTCTGTCATATTTTCAATTTTAAAGAGTTGGCTTTTCATACTAAACATGGCCAAATAGTCAAAAAAACGAGTTTGAAATATGACGTAGTATTTCTGTGCCAGATACGCTCCTTCAAGATTCGTATTGTTCTGGATTTTTTTTAGAGTATAGCCCTGTATAAATCGTCATAACGTGCGGAATTCCTTGTATTGGCACTTCTCCCGGGAGAGCGTGCGCACAGACACACATCAACCAGAGAGAGAGAACAAGAGCAAGAGCACGTGCCCATCAATGTGCTTCGTTCATTGCTCGAGAAAGTTTTGATATTTTGTTTATAGACCACGATCAACAATAATCATAAATGTCACCAAAGAAGTGTGTTTTTGGTTCTGAGGGAAAGACCTTGTTCAGCTTCCCAAAGAACCCAACGGAGAAGTCTGAAGCCCGATTACTGCACTTCCTGCCTGATGGCTGAGCGAATGCGCAGGCTCAAACTGAGTGTGACGACAGTCTGATAGTTGTAAATCTTCTAGTAGCTGTGCCAAGACAAATCTGAATCACCTAATTCCACAACAACGTTGTTGAAATAGTTTGTCCCGTTGCTTTTATGGACTCTCTATCTATGGGCATCTCCCTTGACTTTATGCCTCTATGTCCCCCCGATTGCCTCATAGACAGTAAAAGATTGCCTGTGAGCTTCTCCTCCTGTCTGTACGGTAATGTCTCTATTGTGCGACAGAAAGTCGCGTGGTTATGACGCAATCGTTAGTCTATTTTTACAAAAACGGCTTCTACGGGGCCATAACGTAAGATACAAAGTAATGGAGCCTTTTATACATTGTTATGTTTCTTTAGAAATAAATAATGGACAAATGAAGTCTTTGGATGCCTCAGATGTAAAGTTATTCGCTGTCAAAGTGATGCCAAAATGAATGGGAGTCAATGGAATGCTAACAGCAGGTGAAGTTCTGCTACAATGTCGGCTCCCGCAAAGCTTCAGTTTCCGGCTGATAGATTATCCCCTTGGTTTAAATACAGTTGTTTAGCTGACCAGTGAGCAGCATAAAAGTGTCCAGTTTATTCTAAAGACACTCTGTGCTCACGTTAGCTACGCCCACGACACGCCTTCCAGGAGCTCGACTGTTTTCGGAAATAATCAATTCAACTGTATCCGTCTTTTATAAATCTGATAAAACTAAAGACTCTTTTGGAGTAAGAAGGATGCAGTACTACTTTATAGCTACTCAAGATTAACATGAGATTGGCAGACACTGTGTGTGTTATGTGCCCTTTACTGTAATATACACTCACCTAAAGGATTATTAGGAACACCTGTTCAATTTCTCATTAATGCAATTATCTAATCAACCAATCACATGGCAGTTGCTTCAATGCATTTAGGGGTGTGGTCCTGGTCAAGACAATCTCCTGAACTCCAAACTGAATGTCAGAATGGGAAAAAAAGGTGATTTCAGCAATTTTGAGCATGGCACGGTTGTTGGTGACAGACGGGCCGGTCTGAGTATTTCACAATCTGCTCAGTTACTGGGATTTTCACGCACAACCATTTGTAAGGTTTACAAAGAATGGTGTGAAAAGGGAAAAACATCCAGTATGCGTCAGTCCTGTGGGCGGAAATGCCTTGTTTATGCTAGAGGTCAGAGGAGAATGGGCCGACTGATTCAAGCTGATAGAAGAGCAACTTTGACTGAAATAACCACTCGTTACAACCGAAGTATGGAGCAAAGCATTTGTGAAGCCACAACACGCACAACCTTGAGGCGGATGGGCTACAACAGCAGAAGACCCCACCGGGTACCACTAATCTCCACTACAAATAGGAAAAAGAAGCTACAATTTGCAAGAGCTCACCAAAATTGGACAGTTGAAGACTGGAAAAATGTTGCCTGGTCTGATGAGTCTCGATTTCTGTTGAGACATTCAGATGGTAGAGTCAGAATTTGGCGTACACAGAATGAGAACATGGATCCATAATGCCTTGTTACCACTGTGCAGGCTGGAGGTAGTGGTGTAATGGTGTGAGGTATGTTTTCTTGGCACACTTTAGGCCCCTTAGTGCCAATTGGGCATCGTTTAAATGCCACGGCCTACCTGAGCATTGTTTCTGACCATGTCCATCCCTTTATGGCCACCATGTACCCATCCTCTGATGGCTACTTCCAGCAGGATAATGCACCATGTCACAAAGCTCGAATCATTTCAAATTGGTTTCTTGAACATGACAATGAGTTCACTGTACTAAAATGGCCCCCACAGTCACCAGATCTCAACCCAATAGAGCATCTTTGGGATGTGGTGGAATGTGAGCTTCGTGCCCTGGATGTGCATCCCACAAATCTCCATCAACTGCAAGATGCTATCCTATCAATATAGGCCAACATTTCTAAAGAATGCTTTCAGCACCTTGTTGAATCAATGCCACGTAGAATTAAGGCAGTTCTGAAGGCGAAAGGGGGTCAAACACAGTATTAGTATGTTGTTCCTAATAATCCTTTAGGTGAGTGTAAATACCCTGTAATTGTAGGCTACTAAGTTCATATTGGATCGTGAACCAAGCTAAATTGGAACAACTAATGTTGTACTTAAAGGGATAGTTCACCAAAAAATGAAAATTCTGTCAGTATTTACTCACCCTCATGTTGTTCCAACCCCGTAAGACTTCCGTTCATCTTCGGAACACAAATTAAGATATTTTTGATGAAATCTGAGAGCTGGCTCACTCCTTAATAGGCTGCTAGGTAAGTGATATCTGGCAGCCCAGAAAAGTTAGTTTTGTATCCCTTTAGTTAGTTAGTATCAGAGGAGTTAGTTAGTTACTTACACGGTTTTAGCTGCCGTGTAAGACAAATCCGTAGGCCTATTGGTTTTTGTTTTAGTTTTTAAATTTGGATAATCTCTTAATATAATATTCCATACGTTGTCAGGGCTTGGTAGACCGGTTACTATTATTTTTGTAGACGTTATTAGACAGATTAATTCCAAGATTATAATTAATGTTATTTATTTATTTACCATTTATAAATATTAATTATATGCATAATAAATGATGGTCCTATCTGTCATACACAATTTATGGCATTTAAAAAAAGTTTTTAAAAGTTCTAAATTATTTAAATAGTAATGGGACAAATAATTACATAATAATGTAGTCATAATTTAAGTAGTAAATAAATTAAAAATTTAAGAAAAAAAAAGATCCCATCCCTGCATAATTGACAAAAACATGATTACTGGTTGATTACTGGCATGAATGACTGCTTAAGGCACACCAACATACTGAAGAGGTATGTAGAAATAAATACAATAATCAAATGTAAAATGTGTTCTGTTGCAAGTTCACATACTTGATCTCATGTTTTCTCATGGTTTATTGTTGAGCTGCCAATTGTCATGTTGAAATAATCAGTTCCAAGACCTTGACACATTTTTATTTTATTTGATTATCATCATTATTTTTTATAGGATCTACGAAATCTTCAGTTTTATGCAAAACAGAAATACGACAAATAGAATATCAGATCTGTCATATCGCCAAACATAAATGCAAAAAAAAAAAGCTTTTTTGCATAGTTGTTTGATATATGAAAACTGTAACAATGTATCTTACAAGGTAACACAATGTAACGCAATGTAACCTTCCTCTGACTAGAATTTGAGGGTATTGGACCTGGAAAGTCCTTGTAAGGTCCTTGAATTTGAAGTTTAGTCATCATAGAAACAGAACTTTCGGAATCTGACATCGGATGGGAGTTGAACATTATATTATATTATTATTTTGAGGCGGTTCTTTTTAATGAACCATTTGAACTAAACAACTAATTCTCATTCATTTATGAATCAGAGTTCAACTCACTGATTCAATGATCTGACACTAAAGTTCTCAAGTAAGTTAACTGTTTGGCCTCAACCCTTCTTCCTGTGTCAGCGGTCGCCCGTTCATATGGGTCTGTCTCTGGTTTGTCACGTTCCTCATGAGCAACAAGAGAAAATATGTGTGTGGTTTTGTGCGTGCGTCAGCACTGAAGTACGTTAACTAACTAGGCCTACATGAAATAACCACCAAAACGATTTCTGACCACTCAGAATAGTTAGAGAGCAAAACACTCAGACCACAAATTAAGCAGACCTAAATCCAATGTGGATGTCCACTATGCTTGTCTGATTACATGACCAAGCCAGAAAACAAATTAACAGGAAGATAAACGGGGGCAACTTCGCAAAGCCAAAACATCATAAAGCTGTCTAAGTGACAGACTGAATATATATATATATATATATATATATATAATATATATATATATTTCAGAAAAGAGAAGGAAACATGCCACACAATAGAAAGTATTGTTTTCATGGCAATCAGTTGGATGGATATGGATGGAAATGACACATCAGAGTAAATTGTGACTCATGAACATTGTCGATTCAATGAGAATGATAAGATCCTAAAACAACCATCATGATGACATTATGATGAGAATAAGATGGATTTGGTTAGTCAGAGTGCTTTGATATGCATCCATTTTTTCTATGTCCCCATGGAACATCTTGAAACCAGTCTGACTTGTAGTCAGACCACTATTTGGAAAACACATGACTAATATCCATATTAGTTCCATTACAAATGGTGTGGATTCCCATTGCCTGAATGACCATTGAGATTAATAAATTCAAACATAGTCAATATTTTTTATATTAAGTTTGGTTTTACTTTATTCTGATGGTCCCTTTAACACATACCAGTATATGTAGACTGGTAGGGTTAGGGTTAGAAAAATAAGTTGACATGCAATTGCAAAGTTACTTGTAGTCAGTAGAATGTCGGTTGGAGAACCATAAAAATAAAGCTGAGAGAAAAGAATGATACGGAGTCTATGGGGAAAATGGAAGTATTTGCTTTCACCTCAGAAGGTTTTGTTGGTTTGACAGCAGTACAGCTGACTCCTGTCTGCCCTGATCTCATGAAAGTGTGTAACTATAAAACAAATGTTATTTCTCGTGCCATTTATATGCCAAAAAGAGTTTTTGTGTGCATATGCTACGCAGTTTTCGCGTGCATATGATACGCACTTTATGGCGTGTAATACGCACGCACTCCCCACCCTAATCCTAACAAAGGGTTTTTTAGTGCGTAGCATGCACACACTAAAACCATTTTTGGCGTATAATTGGCACGAGAAATAACATTTGTGGTATAGATACGCACTTTCATGAGATTGTGTTGGAAATACTGAGACACCAGGCAGAAGCAACTGGAGAGGTCATGAGATTTTAACAGCACATATAAATTTGTTTACTTGAGCATGACACTGAACCATAAACTCCTCTAGTAGGAGTGTCTCTGGAATTGGTCTTTGAGTGGATTTTGATTAAACTAGCCACTAGGCCTATGGAAAATTTACTTATTTTATTTATTTTGTCTTTAGCCTTTATTTGATATAACATTAAGAGCAGATAGGAAGCAATGGGAACAGGATAGGGAAAGCACCTCAAGCCTGGACATGAACCCAATTCACCCAAAGCGTTATTGTGCCATACTGTATTTCAGAGAGCTGTCCTCAAGGCAATGGCTGCAAAACCAAAGTGGAGTTATGTCATGTTATTTAATTATTTAATTAATACATTTGTTTATTTGGTTTTGTTTCTTTATGTAGTTTTTCTGAGCATTTATTTAGTTTTTAATTTTCCACCCTCTCTCTGATTCTCAAAATATATTAGGCGGTCCAAACAGCCTCTGTGCAAAATATGCATTATTGTGACAGATGCACAAACCAATGAAATATGCCACTCAAACTCATAAGGTCATACACATATTTAAGGATAGTTAAAAAATAAACCAGCCACTCTTTTTCTAATGTTAGGATCTTTCGGAAGGATATATAGAGCAGTAGGTGCTCCACACGGGCTTGACTGATTTTACCACATTTTAACACATCATTAATCATCTTGGTGTTTAGCAATAATAGTATCTGTTAGTGGTCTCAGAAATCAAAGTATTTTGGAATGAGATGTTTTTGTAGCTTATATTAAATAGTGCTTTTTCCGAGAGAAAGTCCATGTACTTTTTCATAGCCATATATTGAGGAATAAAATTTCCATCTTTTAAAAATAGTTCACTGTACTATTTAAACTTATTATTCGAAATCTTCTCAAATCTCAGACCTGCCGCTCTAAATAACCAGACAAATACTTTGCCCTTCAAATTTATCTGGGAGTCACTTTACTCACAGCTATGCAGCGACAGGTGTTTTCTTTTTGTCATCTACTTAAGGTTGACCAAACTTGAATGACTTTATGAGAAGGTTACTGAGAAGGTTACAAAAATACAAGAAAGGATGGATTTTTCCTTATCATTAAACCCAGGAGCACTGCACACAGACTCACGCTCACACAAACAGATTTTCTACTTGTTTGAGTAGATGAAATCTTCCTTAGCTATTTAAAGCACTCAGTAGCGAAGGTTACTCATCAAGGATACATAGTGAAATGGGAAATTTGAAGTCTTTAATGAGTGCTTTAATTAGAGCTATAGGTACCAGAAACCAATATTTAGTGAAATCTTCCCTGTAGGCCATGAATGGAAGTCCTAAGAACAGTTTCCAAAATTCTTTACATGGAAATGTTTAGTGTGTTCTTGTTGTTCTTCTTTTTCTTATTTCTTCTTCTTCTTCTTCTTCTTCTTCTTCTTCTTCTTCTTCTTCTTCTTCTTCTTATTATTATTATTATTATTATTATTATCATTAAAAAAAGTATTCGGTGATTTAAAATAGAATGAAACGGGTCTGTCTTCAGGACAATACAATATCTAATGTGGGGTGGCTTTTGTAATTCTGTGACCATAATGAAACTATATTTTTTCTTGAAATTCTTTCAAATCATTTAAAGTAATACAAATGTAGACTGATGTAGATTTCACAAGAGCGAGTGAGAGAGGTTGAATTGCTTCTTTTTTAACCCAAAAGGAGGACAGGGTTGAGGGATGAGAGAGAGAGAAAGAGAGATTGAGGATCGTATTGAATTTCAACTTCTTTTAGAGTTCATTGAACATGGAGAGGGCTATTGGCCCTCAGCCTTTGCTCATTAGGAGGAGGGGATGCATTCAAAGGCTGGAGGACAGGGGAAAGTGATAAAGAGGGCAAGAGAAAGAAACAGATATGGAGTGGATGGGACAGGGTAAGAAGTAGTGTCTCCCCTTTTTTGCTTTTTTGTTCTGGTGCTCATCAATTATGCTCTACAAATTCTCCACAAACTTGTCTTGTTCACCACATTTCATTCATTCTTTCATTCTTTCATTCTTTCTTTCTTTCTTTCCTTCCTTTTCTTTCTTACTGGCACTTGCACACTTATTTATCTAGGTCATGCCTTCTACAGAACATCAAGCTCTCTGCTGAGGCAGCAGCTTTGTTCAATCCAAAAACAGAGAGAAAAAACACAGCAAATAACATTAAAACAGCTGTGATAAAATATGTTTCCCTATCTGTCAGTCACTTCGACGTTGTGTTGATGTGATGACAATAGGGGTCGCACTTGGGAGCCCCAAACACCTCTGAGACTTTGAGAAAAGGCCAATGAGAATTGGCAAGTTGAATTTGAATATGCCAATTCCCCAGACATACAGGAAGTAAAGGAGATGGCGTGCATCTCATTATTCAGATTTGTTCTTCGGAGCCAAGCAGTTGTCTACATAATTGCTCCTTCCATTCATCAGCTGGTGTTACTGGTGTTCTAAGTGCAGAGAGCTTCCCCTGGGCACTTTAGCGATCCTCTAAAAGAGCAAAACACTGGTGGAAAGTTTATTTTCAAAGATGAAACGTGGCTTTCACGCTGGCTTATCCTTGCTAAGGTGTTGGGCACAGAAAAACTTTCCATCTCACATGGTGGCCTCTTCTAATATCATGTTCTGTTGGTGTTTAATTTCATTTTCATGGACTTTTAGTTTACTTCTGTTCAGTTACCTGTTTCCTTTGTTCTAGTTTCCCTCCAGTCTTTATACCATGGACACTCATGCAGTCAATACACCTGTTCATCATTTAGTTCATTATCATTCTATATTTAAGTTGCTTTTTACATTCAGTTCATTGTCCGGTATTGTTTGGGCCTAGCACGGTGTTTTATTTCTGTTTGCCTGTTACTCTACCCGAGTTTGTTTTATTTAATAAATATTCACTTTAATTTGGAACCCTGATCGTCTTCATCTTCGTTGGATTTTATTATAGAGTTACAATATGGTCACAATGTTGATTTTGTGATGCACACATTATTATTGCCATGCACTAATGTAAAAGTGTTTGAAGTCATAAGAAAATATCGTGCAGAAAAGCAAGTCTTTATTGTAATCACAATTTGTGTGAAAAGGAATAAAAGTTGTTGGTTTGTTAATAGTGTTCATTTCGGCTGAAAATTGCTGCATATTTTACAGTATGTACTTTGAATTTTGCACAAAAAAAAAGTAGTTAATCACGCAATTGAGTCAAACCAATTAATCTTTTTTTTTTCTTCTAAGAGTGTGAGCCGAAGCTTCACATTCCAACAGGACAATCACCATAAGCACAAAACCAAGACACTGCAAGAGTGGTTTAGGGACGACTTGAGTGACCTTGAGTGACCCAGCCAGAGCCCGGCCGGACTTGAATCCAATCAAACATCTCTGGAGAAACTTGAAAATGGCTTTCCCCCGATGGTCCACATCCAACCTGAAATGGCTTGAGAGGATCTGCAGAGAAGAATGGCAGACAATCCCCAAATCCAGGACTGCAAAGCTTGCCGCATCATACCCCGAAATACTTGAGGCTGTAATTGCTGCCAAAGGTACTTCAATTAATATTGAATTAAGGGGTCTGAATACTGCAATGTGATATTTCAGTTTTTTTTTAAATCAAGTTATCACAAAACTGTTTTTCCGCTTTGTAATTATGAGGTATGGATGTAGATAGATGTGATACAATTCAAAGCATTTCAGCGTGAGGCTGCAAAAAAAATTTGGAGAGAAAAAAAAAGAAAGGGTTGGCATATCTGAATATATATTTAGTTCAAAATGTATTTGTAGTAATTCCCTTGCGTGGATGTGTGAGAAGGAAGGAGACCGGGGTTGGCTGGCTGAGGCTCGTGGGTATTTTATTCAATAAACTCAGATCACACTCGCGCCACATGCGCACGTCAACATAAATCTCATTCACAGTTCAAAGTACTCGGTAACTTGTCTTGCTTCAATAGAGTCCTCTTTCCTCTACGTTCCCACGAGTCCTCAGCCCTCTCTCCTCGAACGCTGGTTCCCGTCTCTCTTTTATACGGTCTCCCCACGCCAATTACTGCAACAAGACACAGGTGTCAGTCATTTTGCACTTGACCCACTTACCGCCGCTCGTCTCTCCACTTTCTCTCTCGTCGCAGACCTCGCTGAACCACGCCTCCCCGCCACATGCCCCCACCGCCGACTCAGGCCGGGGAGCCATCCGGCCTGCAGCCCCCCCCCCCCCCATTCCTAGAGAGGAAGTAAGCCACAGCCATCTGCACCCCCGGCCTGTGGATCACCTTGAACTTAAAAGGCTGTAACGCTAGATACCAACGGGTGATCCACGCGTTTGTGTCCTTCATGCGGTGGAGCCACTGCAGGGGCGCGTGGTCCGAACAGAGGGTGAACTCCCGCCCCAGGAGGTAATAGCGCAGGGTGAGGACCGCCCACCTGATGGCCAAACACTCCTTCTCTATGGTGCTGTACTTAGTTTCTCTCTTCGAGAGCTTACGACTAATGTACAGCACCGGGCGGTCCTCCCCCTCCACCTCCTGGGACAGGACAGCACCCAGCCCCCTGTCCGACGCGTCAGTCTGCAACAGAAAAGGGAGAGAGAAATTAGGAGAGTGCAGGAGCGGGCCACCACACAGAGCAGCCTTAACCTGGGTAAAAGCCTGTTGGCACTGCTCCATCCACTCGACCGCATCTGGTACCTCCTTTTAGTGAGGTCAGTCAGTGGGCTGGTGAGGTCCGAATAGTCAGGAATAAACCTTCTGTAATATCCCGCCAGCCCCAGGAACTGCCTCACCTCCTTTTTGGTCTTAGGTCTAGGACAGGTTGCAATTGCTGCTGTCTTGTCAATTTGGGGACGCACCTGTCCATGACCCAAGTGGAAGCCCAGATACCTTAAAACCCCGTGGAAGCTTGCAGGACCTCTCGCACGGCGAATAAGAGGGGTTCTAGCCATCTGTCCCAATTTTTATGTTTTTTGATAGACGCTGGTACGCACCGATTTAATGCCCAATAATTCATATAATTCGCTTAACGTGCGTGACATAAACGCGGTGCCTTGATCCGTGAGAATCTCTTTCGGGATTCCCACGCGGGAGATTAAACGAAACAGGGCGTCTGCCACACTTTTAGCTGATAGCCACCCCACTGACCCTGACAGATTAGCTGACCCACCCCACGCTTTTGGGGCGGCCGGTGGGTTTACCAACTGACATTCACAACACGACGCGCACCACCTGCGTACGTTCTCGTGAATGCCCGGCCAGATGAATCGGGTCATTAAACGACTTAACGTAGCTGTCATCCCTAGATGCCCCGCCATCGGATTACAATGTGCCGTCTGGAAAACCATTTCCCGACGGCCCCGTGGTGCTAACAATTGGGTTGTATCTTCCTTTGTCTGAGTGTCTTGGGTCAACCGATACAACCTATCTTTAATAATGGCAAAATAAGGATAGGAGAGCGTGCGGTCAGGTTGGAGGATCTGCCCATCGATGGAACGGACCTGTTCAAACGCATGTTTGAGCGTCTCATCTTGGGACTGTTCCAGGGGAAAGTCATCGCGAGTGGAGAGGTTTAGCCTCGCCAAGCCGCTCGGTTCCTCTGAAACAGTTCTGCTGGGTCCAGGAACAGCCTCTCCGACCTGAGCGCTCGCCCCCCTTCCCCGCCTTTTATTTTTCCCAGAGGCATCCGTTGTCAAACAACCCAATAATTGTTCAAAAGCTGGCCAATTCGTTCCGAAAACTAATAGATGCCGGAGGCGCGGGCTAACTGCAACCTGCACACAATGATTTTGTCCCCTGAAATTAATAGTGATGGCCTTTAAGGGGTATTCTACTATATCCCCGTGCACACACCTCACCTTAACCATGCGGCCCGTATCCAATGCCCCAGATTGTATCAGGCGTTGATGGATGGAGGTCTGGTTACAACCTGAATCCACCAAGGCCTGATAGGTACCCCCCTTAATACTCACAGGTATCTGGTATAAACCGGCTTGATCGGGGGCGGCCTGTGGGACGTCCGGGATCCGGACCAATGTCCCAACCTCCATGACCGGGAAGCGGTCCACGAAATGGCCCGGATCCCCGCAACGCCAACAGGCCGGCCCAGGCTTCCCCGTCGCCCTAGTGGCAGGAAGCGGGTCAAGGAATTGGCGTTGGGAGAGCGCAGCAACCGCGTCAAACCCCTTCAGGATGTCCCGGCCCCCCTCCCCTGACGGATCCACGCGACCCGGCTGGACCCTCTGCTCCAGCCTTCCAACGGGGAGGTGCCCTCGGTGGTCCGGTGAAACAGGTCCTGGGAAAAGGAACGGGCTTAGGGGAATGGGAAGAGAGAGAGACAGGGGGAGAGGGAGAGAAATAGATGGCAGGGGTTCGCCGACCCCGGAGCACGCCGCCAGTTGATCCTACGCCAGCTGGATGGCCAGATCTAGCGACGCCGGCCGGTGGCACTGGACCCACTGGGCAGTCCTCTTCGGTAAGCGCGAGACGTACTGTTCCAGTACCACCTTGTCGATGATGGCCTCGGCGTCGCCCCCTCCGGCCAACAGCCATTTGCGGCACGAGTCCCGGAGCTGCTGCGCCAAAACAAAGGGTCGGTTAAAGGGACGGTGTTGTTCAGGGTTAAGGCCGACCCTCTGGAGAATGGCTCGTTTTAAATCAGCGTATACCAGGAGGTTCTGGACGGGCAGTTGTTGAGCAGCCTTCTGGGCTTCCCCCGAGAGCAGTGGTATCAGCCGTACCGGCCAGCTGGTCAATGGCCACTCACATGCCTCAGCCGTTCTTTCAAACAAGTCCAGGAAGGATTCGGGATCGTCAGAGACACCCATCTTCATTAGTGCCATGTGAGCGCCTGGAGTGGAGCTGGGGGAAGCCCCTTCCGTCCGAATCTCCCGGTCCAGCAAGCTCCGGAACAGCTCGCGGTCCGCCTGCTGGGCTTGCATCATGGCTTGGAATCGACCTTCCTGATCCGCTCGCAAGTCCAGCAGGGCTTGGTGGTTCTCCTGATGCAGACCCACGAGCGATGTAATGATGTCCGCAAATGGCGTTCCCGATGATCCTGACGGAGTTTGCATCTTGGCGGCGACGTTCTCCTTCCTTCCCGGGTTTCGGCACCAGTGTAGTAATTCCCTTGCGTGGATGTGTGAGAAGGAAGGAGACCGGGGTCGGCTGGCAGAGGCTCGTGGGTATTTTATTCAATAAACTCAGATCACACTCGCGCCACATGCGCACGTCAACATAAATCTCATTCACAGTTCAAAGTACTCGGTAACTTGTCTTGATTCAAAAGAGTCCCCTTTCCTCCACGTTCCCACGAGTCCTCAGCCCTCTCTCCTCGAACGCTGGTTCCCGTCTGTCTTTTATACGGTCTCCCCACGCCAATTACTGCAACGAGACACAGGTGTCAGTCATTTTGCACTTGACCCACTTACCGCCGCACGTCTCTCCACTCTCTCTCTCTTGTCGCATACCTCGCTGAACCACGCCTCCCCCGCCACAGTATTGAACCACACCATTACCGTTCACTTGAAGATAACCGCACTATGAGTACATCTCGACCTCCTGCAAAACTAGTGCCTTTGGTGCATTTTAAATATGATTAAAGAAAAATTATATAATGTAAACATTCAGTGCCATAGCTTTTCTAAGTAGGATTAACACTCTACAATCCCTACACTCCGCTTACTGTTGAGCAGTCTAACAATTAAGCATGACACCAGGATATAACATCATTTTCAATACATAATGTGTGACAGAATTATACAGAATTATATAGTTTAATTGATAATCACCTAATCAAAATAACTCTTCAATTCTATAAACATGACTCATTTCCACACAAACGTAACCAATTGAAGCGTAATACATATCCCCTCAGTGAGACACGCTAATCCTGCAAAAAATACTATACCAACATAACCCATTTTCATTCAATTAAACATTAGAACCAACTGGATCATTGAAAAATAAATAAAAATTGGATCTAGAAATTAAAACAAAACTGGCTATATGAGGCAGATATGGGAGAACATGTGGTGGCAGTTGTACGACAGGTGATGGAGAATCTGGACTATGAAACAAATTGTACATTCAACAGCCATTACATATGTATATCAATAAAATATTTGCACAAATGCCAAAATGCTTAAACATCTATCTGTGGCGAGCAGGACAAGGCCGAGGGACGTGAGAGAACGGAGCGAGGCCGGTGGCGTGAGTGTTAATGAGCGACACCTGTGAGATGCACCGGTCTAGCATCTCTCACGGAGGAGCGGAAGCATAAAAGTGGAGCGACGACGTTGATGATCGAGGGTCAAACAACGGGTCAAATGTCGACGGCTTCTGCAGTCGTCGCTGGGTCAAAATCTAATTGAATATTAAATATCCTTTCCATCTCCCCTAGCACCAGAGACCAATACCTTTGCAATCTGCTACATGACCACATACAATGTGTTAAAGTACCTATTTCAATTTTGCATTTTAAACACATAGGCGATAAAGAGGAGTTGAAAAAATGTCTGCGGTTAGGGGAAATATGGAGTCTATGAATGATTTTTAATTGTATTTCTCTTATTCGTGTACAAACAGATATTTTTTTCGCATTAGACCATATGGTTTCCCATGTTTCATCGTCAATGTCAGTAGCTAACTCTTCAACCCATTTAGTTTTAATACTCTGTGTATCAGCAGAAGAGATTGAGCACACTGAACCATAAATCCTACCCAGAGACATTTTTCCTGATGATAAAAATAATAACCTTTCAGTAGAAGAAATTTCACAACTTCTAACCAGTGTTGTTTTGTTAGTAATATAATGTCTCAATTGGAGGAAACGAAAAAAATCTAATTTGGACAAATGCTACTTCTGAGTTAACTCCTCAAATGACATTAATTTATTGTCTGAAAAAATATCCCCAAGCTTACTAAGTCCCAAACAACACCATCGTTTAAAACCATCATCCAAAATTCCTGGGGTGAAATCAGGATTGTTAAGTATTGGGGTAAAGAAAGAAGTCAATTTAGATCTACCTTCAAGCCTACATACTGATCTCCATGCTTTCAGAGTATTTACTATAATTGGATTGTCATATATCTCTTTTATTTTTTGAAAACTCTTAACAAAAAGAAAAGCTCTTAAAGGAGTTTGTGAAAAGGAAGATTCGATATCCAACCAAGTAGAGGAAGAATCATTCCTGACCCACTCTGCAATGTATTTCAGATGAGAACTTAACTGATACTTCTTGATATTTGGAAAATCCAATCCCCCCATAGAACTTGGCAGATAGAGTACTGACATTTTTAATCTAGGCTTACGTTTACTCCATATAAAGGAAGTTAGCCAGCTATTCAGGCCCTTTAATGTCTTATTTGAAAATAGAATAGGAACCATTCGAATAGGGTATAATAGTTTTGGTAGAACAATCATCTTTATAAGTGCTATCCGACCTAGCCAAGATACTGGCAAGGAATTCCAGCGTTCTAAGTCTAGATGTATTTTCTCAAATAAAGGAACAAAATTAGATTCATACATTTGCTTCAAGGACGAAGAGATAGAAATACCTAGATAGATAAAACCTAGAGGCGACCACTTAAAAGGAAAACAGGGTGTAATATTAGGTATGGAAATGAGAGTGCCTAATGGCATAGCTTCAGATTTATCTAAATTAATTTTATAACCAGAAAAGGTACTATACTTGTTAATCAACTCGATCAGAGCAGGAACTGACTTCTCGGGCTCAGATAAAAACAGCAATACATCATCAGCATACAGCGCAATCTTGTGATGTTTATGTCCTATCTGCAAAACCGAAATAGATGTTGCCGATCTGATTGCTTCAGCTAGAGGCTCTATGGCCGCAAACAAAAGTGGTGACAGGGGGCAACCCTGCATGGTGCCTCTATGTATAGGAAAATAATCAGATCTAAAACCATTTGTCAATACAGCAGAGCGTGGGTCCGTGTACAAGACTCTAATCCATTGCACAAAATTTTCACCTAGGCCAAATTTCCCCAAAACAAAGAAAAGGTAGGACCACTCAATACGGTCAAATGCCTTCTCTGCATCCAAAGAAAGCACTAGCCCATCTATGGATTTCCCTTTAAAGGCATAGATAATGTTTAAAAGGCGTCTTATATTGTCAGATGAATTCCTACCCTGTATAAATCCTGTTTGATCGATCCCAATTATTGTAGGAAGAATTTTTTCAAGGCGCATTGCTAAAATTTTAGAAAGCAATTTCCGGTCCACATTCAGTAATGCTATTGGCCTATAAGAGGAACATACATCTGGACTTTTACCTTTTTTTAATATAAGCGTGATATTAGCTTCTCTAAGGGTCTTTGGTAATTCTTTAACCACAAACGAATAATTAAACATATTAAGCAATGGGTCTACAAGCAGCTCTTGAAACTCCTTAAAGAACTCTCCGCAAAACTCATCTGGTCCAGGTGATTTACCATTCTTTAGAACATTAATAGCATTAATAACCTCCTGTCTAGTAATTGGTCCATTGAGGGAGTCTTTTTGTGTAGCTGAAATTGTATGAAGATTAATCTCAGAAAAAAAGTCAACCATTTGCTTGAGATGGTCATCTGTTTTCTCAGAAGAATATAGGTTCATATAAAAATCTTTAAACAAGTAATTAATATTCTTATTATCGTGAAAAATATTATCATCTGAGACAATAGTAGCGATAAGGTGAGATGCAGCACGTTGTTTTGCAATATATGCTAGAAATCTCCCAGGTTTGTCTCCATGCTCATAAAATCTTTGTTTTGAGTATCTTATTTTCTTCTCTGCTTCCACGGTAAGAAGACAGTCTAAAGATGCTCTAACTGCCTGCACCTCTTTCAATAAATCTGCTGATGGAGATCTGTTATACATTTTTTCTTTAACCAATAACTGAGCCTCCAAAGCCCTGTGATTCATCATTCTTTGACGCTTTCTAGAGGAAGAGTATGAAATGATTTGCCCCCTTGCATAAGCTTTACAAGTTTCCCACAATAAAGATGGATTATCTGTGGATAGAGAATTAATAGATAGAAAGGATTTAAATTCAGAAGAGAAGTAAACTGAAAATGCGCTGTCTCTAAGTGTTGCAATATTAAGCCTCCACTGTATAGAACAGTCCACTGTATTCCTGAATCGAAGCTCCATAGTGACACTGGCATGATCTGTCAGTAAAATGCTTTCAATATTACATGATAGTACTAAGTGTAGATCTGTTTTTGGCATAAAAAAGTAGTCTAATCTGGACTGACACTTATAGGAGGTAGAAAAAAAAGTATATTCCTTATCAGCAGGGTGAAGAGTTCTCCAGACATCTACAAAACCAAGATCTTTACAAATATTCTGCAGGGATCTCGCCTGAGCAGTTAGAGACGCAGAGCTATGTGGGTGTCTATCTACAAGAGGATTCATTACACAATTAAAATCTCCACCCACAATTGTTAAATCTGCTGACCTGGCACTCAATTCCAGAAACACTTTAGTAATAAAGTCAGATGGATGAGCCGGAGGGTAATACATATTTAGTATGAGAATAGTTTTACCTTGCAACAAGCCTACAACAATAACATAACGACCGCCCCTATCTTTAATACAGTTTACAATTTTGAACGGTAAATTACGTTTAATGAGAATGGCAACACCTCTACTTCTAGTTGTAAAAGAAGAAAAATATACCTGCCCAAAACCACCCTGTTGTAATTTCAAATGTTCTGCATCACTCAAATGAGTCTCTTGTAAAAGAGCAATTTCTATATTTCCTTTTTTCAAAAAAGCAAGTATCTTTCTCCGCTTTATAGGATTAAGAATACCTCGAATATTCCAAGTAAAAATCCTAAGCACTTTAGACATTCAATATTGTACAGGCAATCAGTGCAAACATAATACAGATGATTTTAGAGCATAATCCTTTAAGGGAACCCTTAGGAAATCTGAGCCTCAAACAAAAATTAACTAAAATCAAAACAGAACACAGAAAACTATACAAGGGAACAAACCTGCCAAACATGCAGGAAGAACTGTTCTTACTCCTTTCTTCTGCAGGCAACTGACTACTCCCCCAAACACCACTCACATCTCTGAACATAGGGTAAACACAAACCTCACCCCGCTCTCAGTAACATGATACATCTTCGCTCAGCATGTTATTTTGTTGAAGTACCACATAGCCTAACTGTCCGCGAAAGCTCGCCAAATTATCCCAGGCTGTCAACGAACTCAGTCGCGTCATCTGAAGAGGCAAAGTGCTTCACTGTCCAGTTGACGGTCAGCCTCAGAGTTGCAGGATATAGCAGGGCATACTCAATCTTCATCTTCTGCAGTCGTCGTTTGACATCGTCGAAAGCCTTGCGTTTCTTTATCACCATCGCAGAGTAATCGTTGAAGAACGAAATCGTCGGTCCTGCGTCAGTGCTCCTTTCGGGATCCATGCCAACACGACGAGCTGCATCCAACACTCGCTGTTTGTCCGTAAAGTTATGAAACTTTATGATGACAGGTCTGGGTCTGGGTGCTTAGGTCCTGGTAATGGTGCTAAAGCGCGATGAGCACGATCAAGCTTAATCCGTCCAGCCTTCGTTGCAATCTTTAAATAATCGGGCAACCACCTTTCAAAGAAGTGCACCAGATCGCTTCCTTCCGCGCCCTCCTGAAGACCGATAAGACGCAAATTACACCTACGCCCGCGATTCTCCAGATCGTAGATGTGCGCTGACATTTCGTTCATTTTTTTATGGAGATCAGCCATGGTGGCCTGCAGAGATTCCGTTGAGCTTTCCACACCAGCTAGTCGTTCCTCCGCCTGGCCCACTCTCTCCACCAAGGCTTGGAACTGAACGGTTTGATCATTTATCGCGGCTAGGACAGTATTCACTTTCTCATCTATTACCTTCGTAATGTTTTCAGTTAATTTATCCAGAGCTTGAGCAAAGTTAGAGTTGGAACTTTCCTCCTCACGACTCATGCTCGCGTCGCTCATATCATCACCCTGCTCGCCGCCGCTGATAGTAGAACTTTTCGGCACATTCTTCTTAGCTTTCGGCATTCTGTCAGATCCTTTGAAAAATATTGATCCAAAGACATGGCACAAAAACCATTTAAGCTCGTAGAATGATTCCGCTGAGTGAAAATATTAATTAATCAAATATTTGAACTAATGTCCCGAGAGCTCGCCAAAAAACCTGTTCACTCTACGACGCCATCTTTCTTCCCGTTTGTTTTATTTTAATAAAGTTTGTTTCATGTTCGCCGGTTCCCGCCTCCTTCCCTGAACATTGTTACACTATCATTTTACACAATGAGAATGAAGATTAGCTCATTATTTCCTCATCAGAAGCACATATGGATGTCATGCAAATGAGATGTTCGAGCATGTGCGTTATGTGTGCACTGAGGGGATCCCTGTCCATGATTTATTTAACAGGGGGATGCTGGTTATTGAGGCAACGTACATATGATGTGATGGATGAGTCCTTCACATGATTTCTGTGTAATGTGTGCGTGCGTGCGTGCGTACGTGTGTGTGAGGGAGGGAGGGAGATCTTGCCATCTTTTTTAATTTCTCCCATGGGAGGCAGTTAAGAACCAGGCTTAGCAAGGGGGCAAACTGCCTAGGCTTCCCCGCTCCATCCTTACATTGATCCCTCACCTCTCTCCATCTCGGATGACCCTCAGAGGGGGTAAAGATAAGGTCATGTCATCAAAGGGTGGAAAGCACTTGTACTGCAAACACAGGGCATGTAGTGAGAAAAGGCCTAACTTTTTATAGCTATTCGGCATAGATATGTACCCAACATATATTCCCCAAGATATAAATTATCCTATTTTAGGGATGCAGCAATATATCGGCCGATAAAAGCAATTATCTTCCCTATCGGCCATCGGACGATTGTTTAAAAACAGTTGATGATGAGGGCTGATTATATCATGTCAATCAAAAGGGGGTGGGAAAACATGCCAGGCTGCAACTCATAGTGTGTGAAGAAAATATCTCTTGTGTTGAATTTAGGGCTGTCGTTGTTATTGCGACGATAACGCATAAAATTGTTTTTAAAATGGCAATGCTAAAGTAGGCTCTATTTGACCCTATGAATCAGTCTTAGTTCAAGCCGGGTTTCCCTACAACAATATTTCCTCCCATTCAATAATTCCAGAGCTTTGTGCTTTACTTCTAATAATAAAGTCTCAACTTTCAAATTCTTTAAATTTTATCAAAACATTCAAACTATAAATGGCATTTTGACATTCTTTGTGACATGACAGATAGCTGTAGCGCCTCAATTCAAGCGGCACTGCGGATCGTCTTTTCTTCCACTTTAATGCAAGCCATTGCACAGGAAAAAAAACATGCATGAACATTAAAAGGTATGTTGAAAGATACAGTACAACTATAACTTACCCAAATGTATAATGCACATGTAATCGATCAATCACTGTTTCAACAGTGGAAAGACATCAATAAAACAGCTTGTAAACAATGTCACTTAAACTTGCATTTACCTTAGGAAAGTTATCCACTGATAATAGATTCTTTTGATAGTGTAACAAGGTTAGATGTTACGTGAAGGAGGCGGGAACCGGCGAACATTCAACAAACTTTAATATCAAGAATAAAACATAAAAATGAAAGTAAAAGACAGCAGCCCCTCACGGACGACTGCTGTCACATATAACAAAACAAACACAAGTCAAGGGCTGGCGTCTCTTGATCTCCACTGTCGTCGCTCCGCCTTTTATGGTTCCTCTCCTCCGTGAGAGATACGAGACCAGTGCATCGCGCAGGTGGCGCTCATCAGTAATCACGCCACCGGCCTCGTTTCGCTCTCTCACGTCCCTCGGCCTCGTCCTGCTCGTCACAGATAGCTACTGTATAAAACACTAGAAGTGCTTATTTACTGTTAACTATATATGCATGTTTGAATAAATTTGCCATAAAGACATATGTTTATGTGCAATTGAGGTGTATACAAACATTTCAGTTTTTAAGTGTAATTGTACCCTGTACAGTTTACAGCATGGGAGAGATTTTTTTTCTTCCAAATAATTGTGTATTGGCGGAGAAATTTTGTATCGGAGCATCTCTATTCTATTTAAAAGTTGTCTCACTTCTTAACCTTTTGTTGCGCATTAGTTTTTGACAAAAAGCCTCCAGATCGTGCAAGTTTTTCGGGTTTTCCAGCATGCTTTGCACATTTTGTTTTTCCCCACATACATACAGTTTTGACACTTAAGGATCCCAAAAGGCTGCAAACAGGGATTGAATTTACACTAAAGACCACAGCCTCTAGCATCAGTTACTAGTGGTCTCCATTACAGTTACACATGTTATATGTACCTATTATAGTAATAACAGTAAGTTGAATAATTGAATAATGAAAAATGAATAATTACAAGCATCTAGCCCTAAACCGGTAACTCTTTATTTTACAGTGTCCTTGTTACACATTGCATGTAGTTACTATAGTAATAACTTTACGTTAAGCGTAATTACATGCAACTAACCCTAAAACAAACTTAATTCTAACTCTAACCCTATAGTAAGCAAATGTGGTTAAATAAAATGACTATGTACTTAAATCTAAAATTTAACTGTAACAAGGACACCTTAAAATAAAGTGTAACCAAATTTTTGAACAGAATAGTTTGTATAAATTAAATTATTATTTTTTCTTGAGGAATATTCTTATATATCCATCATACTGTAACACACGAAGAAGAGAATGAAGTAGAATAGACTTTAATCAGGAATACACTGGAAACACAACCAAAAACAACCAATAACCGACAAAGGGCTAAACTGAACAGAGTATACTGTATATGCAGCAGATAATCAGGAACTTAATTTGATGCAGCTAATGATAATCACAGAAACAACAGTGACTCCGCCTCCCGGTAAGCACGGCCTCGCATAGTAACTGATAGTTCGAGTGTGGAGGGAGGGGGCCTTGGAGTAGGGCGTGGAGCTAATGATGGACAGGAATGTGGAGTCTGTGGAGAGACACATCATGTTGGAGCCGACAGGTGAAGGAAGCCAGGGTGGAGTTTTTATTGAATGCCTGGGCGAAACATGGAGGGATGAGGGAGCCCGGACGAGTCCTAGGGCTGACGGACCACAGCCGAGGCAGAACAGAGCTAAGGCGGAGCCAACGGGTTGACAGGTCGAGGTGGATACTAGGCTAGAGGTGAAGCTGGGGAATCCGCATCCTCGTGCCAAACTGGTGATTGGGACGCCAGAGGTGAATCCGATGAGCTGCATGGAGTTAGCGGTGGGTGCAGAGCTGAGGAGACAACACCAGTGGAGCCGACGGGTCCAGGGGACTGTATGTAACCAGTGGAGGAGATGGGACCAGGAAGTCGGCCAGGAATATTGGAGGAAAATTTCTGAATGGGACCAGCAGAGAAGGCAAAGATTCAAAGGGTGGGGACTCTGGAAAGAATTGGATCTGCGGACCACAGGTCGATAAGTTAGTGGACCGCTCCTGACTCTGGGCTGGACCGGACAGAGTGTGTAGACTCCGAGACTAACTCAGTGGTTGCCTCAGGCATGCATGTTGTGATGGGGAAGCTGCCATGCTGGAGCATCCAACCCAAAAACTCCACCAGACTCTTCTGTTCGGGAGGAGGAGCATTGGTAAGTCCATGTTTCTTTTACTTGTCTTTAGGGTTTAGAAACCAAGGAAACCGAAACGAAATAGAGCATGGAAACAGGAACTAAAGGAAACAGAACAGAATATCAAAATACACATGCAACTTCAGGAGCTAAATACAATTTTAATTTTAATTTAATTGTTTTATTACAGATTATTATAACTCCCAAAATCTATATTAATGGATCTTCACGAGAAAAAGAAATGTTTGTGCAAAGCCAAACAAAATTAGTTTAAAGATGTATTGGATGGGATGGTACAATCGTGTGTGTGTGTGTGCGCGCGTGCATATATAGTATGTGTGTATTGATGAGTGTGCAGGAATCTATGTTCTGCATTCACATGCTGTATGTTGTGAATGTGTGCTTATGTGACGCCTCAGTAACTGGGGCAGAACTGATTGCTGCTGATGGCTGTAGGCGCGTAAAGACCTACATTCAGCACAGACACAGAAAGGAGGCATAGCGAAAGAGGAAGAAGGTAATGTTGCAGACAGCGTGTCCACTGTACTGGTTTCATTTTCCTCCACTAGATGTCCACCAAACAGCTGACTAAAAATTCTATTTTAAAAAATCATAAAAAAAACAGAAAATCACTCCAAATAGAAGTGGAATGACGAATGATTAACAGCTGAAAGAGAAGGAGTGATAAAAACAACAACAACGCTTAGATAGGTCAATCACCAGGGACAGGATCTGGCCCATCTGCTCAGCTGATATAACAGTGAATTATGCATGCAGATTGGCATTGCATCTCCATCCTCACCCCCAAACACGCTTCATGACGCAGTTATGCCATCTCAAAGATATGGATGTGAGTGAATGAAAAGAGGAATGTGTTATGGGGGTTAACAGAAGTGAAAAGAGGGTGGGTGCATTGGAGAAACGTTTGTGAGGAGAGAAAAATTGAAAAGGCGAAAGGAAAGAGGAAGAGTGTTGCTGCTTTAGGGAGTATAAAGGATGAAGGTGACTTTTCTTCCTGTTTCCTCGTGTCCTTTCACAGGTGTGTGTCTGCTCGTGAGAGAGAACCCCTGTGTGGAGGAAATCTGTTCTTCCTTCTAAGAGTCATACTGCATGAGCTGACATCATATGACATTATTTCCTTCAAAAACAGCTTTAAGCAGGGGCGATTGTAGGTTCTCTTACGAGAGTATCTCTCGTACTGCGTAATATCTTACGCTATGGGGAAAACCTCTTTTCCACGAGATACTGAAGCCAAAAATTATCCTTAATTTTGAATTAATGTAAAACGCTGTGCAGCAGCATGCAGACATAGCCAGGACGGCTCGTGCGCCTATTGGCTGCCCTGCGGCAACAGCAGCAGCCTATCGAGAGAGGCGCTGCGTGACACCATATCCAATGGGGGCATTTCGCGCCCATTTCGTCACGTCCCGCCTGAAAGGGCGTGGTCTAGCCCTATAACTATAGCTCGATAAGGCTGGTACACTGATTTTCATCTTTTCAGCGAAGCATCACGCATCGCTGGATCCGGAGTGAGAAGCCACGCCGTCTGAGATAAGCACACAGCGGGACCAGCCATTGAATCTGAAGTCGCTGGCATCGCCGCCTTTAGCCGCCGTACCTGCTACGCTTTTCGGCCTTATATCCTTTTCATGCTGTGTGTGTGTGTTCGCTGCTGCGACACACATTTTTTCACTGTCTCTCTCTCTGCTAAAAGAGCTGCGTCTTTTTCAAGATGCAAAGATCCTGCGGCTCGTGCTGAGCCACACTCAGCGACGGGGACTGTCATGTCATCTGCGTTTCCTGCCTGGGTGAGGATCATGCGGCTCTCGCTCTCGTCGACGGCGGATGCCCTCACTGTGAGCTACTGCCGGTGGTGACTCTGAGGACTCGCCTGGCATCATTCTCAGAGCCTGCACTACAGCCCGCTGTAGCGCCGCGCCGTAAAAGTGCGATGCCCAGCGCGGCCCCGAGCCTTCTCCTGCCCGCCAAAGCTCGCCGGTTCGCCCGCCAGCTCCGCCGTCTGCCGCCGCTTCCGCCATTGAGGTTGACGAATCAGCCCCGAGCCTTCTCCAGCCCGTGATAGCTAGCCGGTTCGCCCGCCAGCTTCACCAGCTTCACTTGAGTCGGTGGCTGACGGATAACGGCCGCCCCGCGCCGCCGCTTCCGCCATTAATGACGACGAGATAGATGCATCTGTAGAGAAGGCCAGCTGCTCTATCCTGGCGTCGGACAGTGTGGATTGGGCGAGCTCTGTGGACCTCCCCCTTCTGCCCGCGAGTCGTCAGGGTAACGGGCCAGCATTAAAACCGCGGCTAGCTTTCTTTACGTTATAAGAAAGCTACCCCGCCCGCCCCCCCTGGGCATGCGTCACCGGCGAAATGAAGAAAGAGTGTATTTTTAGTCCCGCCGAGGCTGGACCAATCTCCATTTCTCAAACATTTCTCAGCTCCTCTTAGTTGAGCGGCTGAAAATGTCAATATTGCAGCAATGAGCCTGTTGTATAACACGCACCCCTGCAAACAAACGCCAACACACACAAACTGTGATGACGCTCTGTTATCCGCTCGAGCTATTTTAAGCTTTTGTCGTTTCCCCCTGTGGCTCAGTGGCGAAACCCAAAGCCTTCGCACGGGAGACCCGTGTTCGATCCCAGGTCTCGCAGCAGATAAAAATTTAGTCTCGCCTCGGCCAGACTTGCACAGAAACTTTTCGCTCGTTCAGTTCCAAGAAAATGTGCCTGTTCCAGTGTATTTTGCAGTAAACAAGCCGGTACCATGGCCCGCTTGCCTGCACAAGAATGCCGTTTCCACGGCGACCCAGAAAAATCATATAAGCAGTGTATTTTCTGGTATTCCGGCCACAGCCGATGGTGTTATGAGTGTAATAAAAACGCCCACAGCCCAGCGTTCATTTCTACACACAAACACAGCCCGCCACAGTGCAGGGCACGCACAAATGAGATTGACTCATGTCATTGTGCATTAAATGTAGTGAATGTGCCCACAACCCAGTGCCCACAAACACTACACACTGCATGTGCCACGTTTTCTGTAAAACGAAACCAACACACATACAGTCAGCTAAAACCCACGGTGTTTAAGTCTCGCTGCGGCCAGACTCCACCGAAACTTCTCGCTTGTTCAGTTCCAAACAATGTGACTGTTCCAGTGTATTTTGCAGTAAACAAGCCGGCACCACAGCCTGCTTGCCTGCACACAAATGCCATTTTTACGGCGACTCAGATAAATCCCAAAAGAGTGTATTTTCTGGTATTCCGGCCACGGCCGATGGTGTTATGAGTGTTGTAAGAATGCCCACGTCTCAGTGCCCATTCCCACACAGAGACACAGCCCGCCACAGTTCAGGGCTAGCACAAATAAAATCGACTCATGTCGATTGTGCAAAAATGTAGTGAATGTGCCCACGACACAGTGCCCACAAACACTACACGATGCGTGTCCCTCGTTTTCTGTAAAAACGAAACCGACACACATTCAGTCAGCACAAGCCGACGGTGTTCTCAGTGAAGTGAATGTGCCCGCCGTCCCGCGCCCACATTCCTTCACAGACACGCTCAACCCCACGGGGTTTGTCCCGCTCTCTCTCTCTCCATAACCTGTCATAGAGAATTCGAGCGCGACCAGGCTACCCGCCGTGATCGGCGCGCCTCCCGCCTCGCACACTATAAACACAGTGTTTATGTCTCAGCACACCGAAGCTCTGCAGCCGCCGCTATGCCGCGACCAGAGCCCGGATTTCATTCTACCACTAGCTATTCACGCAGATGCGTGGGCAAAGCTTCCCGGGATATCAGAATGGGTGTTGAACACTATCAAAGAGGCTTATAAAAAAAAACCCGTTCGGCCTATCCCTAGCACCCCGTACATTTACGAAGTGCATGGACGCGGCCCTCGCACCCCTGAGACTTCAGGGCATGCGAGTTTTGAACTACTTGGACGATTTGCTGATTCTAGCTCGAACACATTCAGAGCTCATAGAACACAGAACCACATTACTCGAGCATCTCGAGAATTTGGGTCTCACAGTCAATTGGGCGAAGAGTTCGCTGTTCCCCAGCCAGAAGATCTCTTTTCTGGGAACAGTACTGGACTCCCTGTCTATGACAGCACGTCTGTCGCCAGAGTGAGAACTGGATATTCAGCGCGCCGCGAAATCCTTTCGCCGCGGCTCTATAGTCCCGCTCAAAGGTTTCAGAAAATGCTGGGCCTCACGGCCTCGGCATCTTCAGTACTCCAGTGGGCCCGCATACGCCCACTGCAGTTATGGCTGAAAGTGCGAGTTCCACCCCGGGCATGGACCTCTGGTCTATTTCACCTCAGGGTCGACATGAAATGCGTTTCGGCTCTGGAACCTTGGAAAATAGCCGACTGGTATCAGTCAGGCGTGAGTCTGGGGACTCCCTTGAGTGTGACGGTGGTGTCCACAGACGCCTCCACCTTGGGATGGGGAGCGCTGCTCGAGGGCAGACCGTTCTTCGGCCAGTGGTCAGAACGGGGAAAGCTCCTACGCAAATGCCAGTCAACAACACGCTATGGCGCTTTTGTCCCCAGATAAAAGGCCGCCACGTCTTAGTCAGGTTGGACAACATGTCAGTGGTGGCATACATAAATCACCAGGGTGGCGTCGGGTCCCGAAACCTTACAGGCTGACGGAACGCCTCCTGGTCTGGGCTCAGCACAACCTGCTTTCACTGAAAGCAGCGCATGTGCCTGGTCGCCTGAATCTGGGACCAGACCGTCTGTCCAGAAACAATGTCCAAGCAGGGGAATGGTCGCTGCACCTGCAGACGATCCAACTGCTGTAGGAGACATTCGGCAGAGCGCAGGTGGACCTGTTCGCGTCCCAAGAAAACGCTCACTGTCCGAACTTTTTCTCCAAGAGCAGGGATGCGCTGGCCCACGTATGGCCCCGCTGCCCCCTCTATGTTTTTCCCCCCCTCTCGCTCCAGCCTCAAGTGCTGGAACGAATCAGGGAAAACGGATTGCCCAGTGCTACTCGTGGCTCCGCTCTGGACAAACCATAATTGGTTCCCAGTCCTAATGCGGCGGACCAGCACTGCCCCGTGGCCGATACCGGTGAGGAGAGACCTCCTCTCTCAGGCAAAGGGCTCAATTTGGCATCCTCGCTCGAAATTATGGTCCCTACATGCATGGGCCAGTGGTCAGTGTTCTCTGCCTGGTGTCAAGCTCAGGGCTTTTCACCCGCAGATTGCGGGGTTACGGAAGTGCTCTCCTTCCTTCAGGAGCTACTGAATAAGGGCAGAACCCCATCCACGCTCAAAGTATACGTGGCAGCCATAGCGGCGCTTGCAAAGCTGACGTCTGGCCAGTCACTGGGGAAAACGACCTGGTCGTGCGATTCCTCAGGGGAGCTCGGAGGCTGAATCCTCCCAGACCCCCCTCAGTCCCTGTGTGGGACCTTTCTACGGTTTTGGAAGCCATGAAAGGTGCCCCATTCGAGCCAATCCATTTGTCAGACATAAAACATCTGTCTCTCAAAACGGTATTCCTTATGGCTCTCGCTTCAGTGAAGTGCGTAGGGGACTTGCCAGCGCTTTCGGTAAGCGCGTCATGCATGGAGTTTGGGCCTAATGACTCAAAAGTCATACTCAAACCAAGACACGGGTACGTGCCCACATCCCTCAACACACCGTTCAGGGCCCAGGTTATTTCCCTGTGCGCCCTCCCGGTTCGTGATGAGGAGAAGGATGCGAGTCTCCTCTGCCCTGTCAGGGCACTGAGAGCTTATGTGTCCCGCTCGTTGGTCTTCAGACTGACTGAGCAGCTCTTCGTTTTGTTTGGTGGACGCTCCAAGAGACTGGCCGCATCAAAACAGAGCCTATCCAGATGGATAATCGACGCCATAGCACTGGCTTACACTTCTAAGGGCCTGCAGTGTCCTTTGGGTGTCAGAGCGCATTCCACGAGAGGCGTGGCCTTGTCGTGGGCGTGGTATAGTGGGGTTACCGATATCTGTACGGCCGCGGGCTGGGCCTCGCCGTCTACATTTATAAGGTTTTACGACTTAGAGGTTCCCGCCTTACAAGCCAAGCTTCTGTCGGTATAGAATTCAGTGCTATCTGCCCTGCTGTGCCGGCCCAGATGCTGAGTTTTGCTTGTGCATCGCTCACTGAGCGATAAAACAGCTCCATGGGTGTTGAATAACCCATACTATTACCCAGTTCAGGCTGAACACGTTCACCCTGTCTGCGTGAAACACTGTTAACATAACTAGCTCCTGTAGGATGCTATTTCATGGGGAATGATGCTTGCAGCCTCTCTTCTCCGACTCTCTGTGAGTCTATGGTGATTATGCACTATATGAGCTCCCGGTTACTGCCCTTGGGACTTTGGTGTCGGATCCCAGTACGCACAGCGTTTTGCATTGTGTTCCCCATAGCGTAAGATATTACGCAGTACGAGAGATACTCTCGTAAGAGAACGTACTCGGTTACTAACGTAACCTCGGTTCTCTCTAGAGAGGGAACGAGTACTGCGTATCTTGCCGTGAATACACAGCTCTGGTTCGCTTCGGCGATGAAAACCAGTGTACCAGCCTTATCGAGCTATAGTTATAGGGCTAGACCACGCCCTTTCTGGCGGGACGTGACGAAATGGGCGCAAAATGCCCCCATTGGATATGGTGTCACGCAGCGCCTCTCTCGATAGGCTGCTGCTGTTGCCGCAGGGCAGCCAATAGGCGCGCGAGCCGTCCTGCCTATGTCTGCATGCTGCTGCACAGCGTTTTACATTAATTCAAAATTAAGGATCATTTTTGGCTTCAATATCTCGTGGAAAAGAGGTTTTCCCCATAGCGTAAGATATTACGCAGTACTCGTTCCCTCTCTAGAGAGAACCGAGGTTACGATAGTAACCGAGTACGATTTCAATAATAGGGGTGCACATCTCCCAATGAGGGTATGATTAAAACATATTAGAGTAGGCAATAACAATTAATTACAGTAGGTTCTGCACTATCAAGTGAACACCTGAATATTGATTTTATTTCAAATAATTTTAACCAGATCATATTCATTCATTTAGAATATAGACAAACCTTATATTGCTGTCACTGTTATGTATATCTTTCCTGTATTAAACCATTCCTTTTTTGTTTTCTATTTAAAAAATATAATAGCACATGAATCCTTTCAATTTGCCAATTTTATGTGGAGATAAATTGACATCAAAAACCATAAATACCTTTACTCTAAGGCTAATAAATGTGTCACAATCAGCTGCTTGGTCATTGTTTAGTAGAACAAAACTAAATGTAGGGCTGGGTATCGTAACAAAATTTTCGATACCGATACCGATACCTTGACTTCGATTCCGGTTCCTGAACGATACTTTTTTCGATACCAATTTTATCCATATAACATTACCTAAAAAAAAACGTTTATTTTTACACTCATATTTTGAGTCTGTAAAAAAGCACCAGTGCTAAAGTTTTCTATGTTTCCTAATCATTTAACAACATGTATTCTTTACTTCAATGAGCTCATTGTTTCTGCCTTAACTTAATGCATTGTTTAACAATGAAACTGAATGAAAATTAATTGAAATGCATTACACACAGTCACCCCTGATAACAGATCACTCTAAATTGTAATTTAGACACATGCATTTTCTGTAAAGCTCCTTTGAAACGATATGTATTGTGAAAAATGCTATACAAATAAATGTGAATTGAATTAAATATAGACTACTGGGGTGCGGAATATATGCCTCACGCTCAGCACACATGAAGCTTGCGCAAAGCACTGGCAAAAGTAGCCTAATGATTATGGATGTGTCGGGAAATAGCAAGGAGATATTTTAATTGTTTATTAATGAACAAGTGTTTACAAAACGTGTTGCCTGCAAAGATGATTATTGCGAATTTGCGATGCTGACTCGTCATCCCTGCAGTAGTGAACGCGCACGCTCCTATATGGATTAGGTAATCAAACTATTTATTTCTAATTGTTTCGTTTAAAAGTAGACATATTTTGAACATATATAGAACTATTTCTCATGTCTGTGAGGCAAGTATCCTATACGCTGAGTTTTGGTTTATATGTGACGCGCTCCAGTTCTTGTAGTCGAAGGCGGATAAACGTTCTACTCTCGAGTGTATTCTGTGCGCTTTTAAGTGCCTTATCAGATTTACCGTGTTACCGGTCTTGGCAGCAAATATCTTGTCGAAAATATTGCATTGTGTGCTTATGGCATCGAGTCGGGTACATAGGTACCCTTTTGATCATTTCTACATATTTTCTATCTATCTGGTTTGGACGCTTACACACACACACACATACACATACATACACACTACAGCCACACGTGCGACGAGGCAGAGCCACGTCTCTGGGCAGCCGCGTAAACTAGTGTTTTTCCGCCACAGCCGATCATGTTGCATGTTCATTGTTTCACTGACGTTGACGAGATTAACCACTTAGGTACCGAAACTTGGTACCGAAAAACAAGACATGTTTCGGTACTCGGTAGTATCGAGGCAATTCGGTCGGTACCTAAAAAGTACCGAACTCGGTACCCAGCCCTAACTAAATGTACATCATGAGGTAGAAATATACAAGCAAATGGAAATTAATTATTAGCAAAGCTGCTGTTCATAACATCTCAAGCAAAAGAAAGTCATGCGCATTTGATCTGATATAACTGGAGTGCAAGGTTATGAGATGCATTATGTGAATGCTTGTCTAAAGAGATGTGTCTTTAATCTAGATTTAAACTGGGAGAGTGTGTCTGAGCCCCGAACATTATGAGGATGGCTATTTCAGTTCAGGAGCCAAATGCGAGATCGCTCTCCCAACTTTAGTGGGCTTAGGTATCCTACAGTAGGTACAACCAGAAGCCCAGAGTTTTGTGACGTTAAAGAGCGTGATGGAGCCTAAGCCAAGCATGTCTGACCAGTTGTGTGAGCCGGCAACATCTGTAGTTCCTGTGGACATATTTGTGGAATATGAGGGGATGGAGTGGAGCCCTTCCCCTTCAACTATAGTGGATGAAGATGCATGGGACTCTGAACTCTTGGTTGATTTTGAGACCGATTCTATACTGCTTCTTTTGTCACCTGGCACTAAGCCTGTTTCGTCACCCAACACTGAGTTACTGAAATCTGTGTTCCCACCCTGCCTCCCACTCCCAACTACACTACCTGTTCTGATTCATCTGAGAGATTTATGTATGAATTGTTTGCCTGTTCCGAGTCAATCAAGAAGATCGTTCCTGAGATATTTGTCTGTCCTGTATTTACCTAGAGATTTTTTTGTGAAACCCCTGTCTGCATTGCCCTGTACTTCAGCCCTCCCCTCAGCCCTTTATCTCCTGATCAGTTCATCATAAATACGACTCAGGCTCAGCGTTTGCCAGTCCAGCCCTTGAGTGTCGACCCACTAGCCCCGTCCAGAAACTCTGTGCCAATCACTCCACCTCAGCTCCTCTGCCCCTCGGCTCCACCAGGGACAATCATCCTTACGGCTACACCAGGGTTCCCCATCCCTCAAGCTCTGCCTTGGTCAGTCGTCGCTCTGCCATTGCCATGGTCTTACAGGATTTTGTCAGTAACTCCCTCTGGCTTCACCTCAGTCCTTGGGCACACCGGCTCCGCCTCAGTCTTCCGGCACCCTGGTTTCGCCTCGACCGCTTGTCCCGGTCCCACTGGGTCTTTGGCTCCCCCTGGGTCTCCACCACCATCGGCTTTGTCTCAATCATAGTCCAGTTGGGCAGTGCACATAAAAAAATAATACCGTTACTGAGGTGATAAAAGCATCAAATTTTACATGAAGCTTCTTTAGGACCTCTTGAATGATTTCAGCCTAGGAGCCCAGCTGAAATATTGAAATTTAGAGTCAAATCACTTAAAAAACAATATTCATGAACATTTTTGTTTTGGTTTTTTTCCCTCTCAAATAAAACTTTCAGGGTAATGGCCTTTTAAGACCACTGAATAAGCTTCCTTTTGTTAATTTGTGCTCAGGCCAGTACATCTTCCAAATTATAAGTGTAAAATAGAGTGCCAAGACACCTTATACCTCAAAAAACCTCAAAAAGCCCTGTATAATATAGGCAGAATTATTAAAAAAAGGCAGCAAAAACGCTTAAATGTTGAGAGATCTTGGTTTTCTCTTTTATTTTTCAATTTAACTAGGCTATTCATATAGCTATCTACTGAGTTCATAGTTTGGTCATTAGTTTTATGTTAGGCTCTATTACATCACATTAAATCCCATTTGTGTGTGACAGTACATAGCTAGATGTACTTTGTTATTTTGGTTTCCTATTGTAGACGTGTTGCAGGTCAGCATTTCTTGATTCGTTCGTTCTTTTATGCTTACATAACATTAGTTTCTGAAACTTCAAAATGGAGCTGAACTGGGCTCTATGTATTATTTGCCAGAAAGACACCTCTGAACCCCTGAGATGTCCCTTGCAGACATCTGGGACAAGTGGTGATAAATCTAATGCCTATAGATCATTGCTTGCTAATGTCGAGCAATTCAGGGCGATTGACAATCTTCCAACTAAACTCTATTTTGGGAATGATGAAACTGCTAGCAATTTTGCTTCACATTCTGCTTCTTGGCACAAATCTTTCCACATAAAGTTTAACAATTCAAAGCTTATGAAAGCAACAAAGAAGAACGTGCGGTATGTTGTTGAATCTGGAGGGGGAAAGCCAATGAAACGCCAACGACTGGATGTTCTGTGAGGGTAGCATAGAACAAGGTGCTCTCCATGAATTATCAACATTTGACACTGACAGGAATATCCTAACCATGATCACTGAACTTAAGGACACAAGGTTTATGACAAGGATTATTGGAGGAGATTCAATTGCAAAATAGGCAAAATACAATTTACCCTGCCTTGTAAAGCTGAGAAATCGCTACCGTGGACTCGCTAGTAACAGCAACCAATGCCCAGAAAACATAGATGAAAAAATGAAAGATCAAAAAAAATGTGAGTCTCAGGCTTGCCTCACAACGGGACAAGGCATTCTTTATAACACAAAGAAAAGGGCAACACCCACTGCTAGGATGACCACCAGACACAGCCTTGAAACGTGAACCACCACTATTTACCCTATTTACACAGGCCTTAATGTACATGTAGAAACCTGAAGCAAGCAACTGGTCCAGGAATCAAACCAAATGGGTATTTGCATTTCATATGACAGAGTTATTCAAATTGAAGACTGGCTTGCTAAAGCCACATGTGAACGCTTTGAAGTTGATGGTGTTGTGGTTCCAGCTTGTCTCCAGAAAGGGTCTTCACAGTTGGTGCCCTTGATAACCTTGACTATGACTCAAGTTCAACCGTTTCTGTTGGCTCCTTTCATGGTACTGGAATCAGCATGTTTCAGCTACCAAATAAGGATGACTGTTGTACGGAGACCCCCCATTATGAGACCACCTTTTGAAAATAAAAATAAAGCTCTTCCTGAGACTTTTGCCACTGTCCTCGCTGTAGCTCTGAAAAATACTTCTGTGCCAGAGTGTTACAGTTGTAGTTACAGCTATGGGCTTATTGGATTATGCAAGAGAAGAGGAAAACAACTGGGTCATTCATGCACTGTCACTTCTATAGAAGACAGAATTGGTCAGTGATGATGCAGTTGCATGGTCTGCATATCATGCTTCTATTCAACCACTGGTGGAAGACACCGCAGCAAAATGTGCACTCCTTCCCCTGTTTTGTGATAAATCTCCCACTCCAGCCACGATTAAACATGGTATGAATGTTCTTAGACAATAATTTCTTGAATTTCTTAATCCTGGGCAAATCCCAGACACTACATTTGACCAGCCTCTTTTGGCTCTGGCAAAGTTAGTGCAATGGAAATGACCAGACACCCATGGTGAAAGAGTTCATGTAGTTATGCTAGGTGGCTTACATACATAAATGGCCCTCTGGGGTGCACTTGGCCACCTCTTAGAGTACTCTGGTTGGACGACAGCACTCACTGAAGTAGAAGTAGCATCTTTTGGAAAGGCTGACTCATTTCTGAAAGCAGCACATATAACTCGCACCAAGCATGCCTACCAAGTCACTCTACTGTCACTTCACAATCTACAGCAGGAAGCTTTTAGGCTTATTGCTGGCCCCAAAGATCACTCAGAGAAATGACATGCCGAAGAAGAGTCCAATTTTCATGTATTAGGATCTAATACTAAGATGTGAAACCCTCATTCTCATTTTTGTCAGAGCTCATAAAGAGAAGAACTTCCTTCTATATGTTGAAGTTTTAGAAGAACTCATCCCTCTATTTTTGCCTTGGACCACAAACTATGCAAGATGGGTGTCTGTCCACATCAGGGGCATGAAGTCTTTGCCCAGCACCATCAAGGATGAGTTTGAAAAGCGTTCTCTCAAAGTCATACAAAAAGTTCTCTGCAATACCTTTCGATCAAGCTCATGAACAAGAGAATAAGATTGTGAAAGGTTGCGGTGGTGCAGTTGGTCTCACAGAAAACCCAAATGCTTTCAGACGATGGATGATCTCTCAACCAGAGTTGGGGAGTGTAGCCAACCTGTCTGAAACTATTAAAAGAATGGGCAACCCTTTCTTGGATGGTTCTAAAGATCTAGTCACTCTTGACAGCCGTAACTGTGCAGATGAACAAAAGGTGCTTACTGAGCGCAGCCAATCCATCCATGATCCAATCAAGAGGAATTCATTGTAACTCTTCAAGCAAACTCAACGCAAGACATTACCTACACACGGAAAGAAGATTAAAATGCTCCAGAACAACGTGACACACTTTGGTCAACTGTATATTGCAATGCAAAGCCGTGAGAGTGATTTGGATAAGTAAGTAAAGTAAGTAAGTAAATTTTATTTATAAAGCCATTTTATTTTACCATAGCGAAGCTATCCAAAGTGCTGAACAAAGTAATGTAAAATAAATAAATAAAAAACACAGAAGCTTAAAACCAAACAAAAACAAAACATTGAAACAGGCAATCAAGTATCAAACGCCAGGCAATAGAGATATGTTTTCAATTTTGATTTAAAAGTACAAATGGAAGGTGCAAGGCGGATGTCCAGAAGGCAATTGATTCCATAGACGGGGGGCGGCAACTGAGAAAGCTCTGTCTCCCTTAGTTTTTAAACGGGAGCGGGGAATTGATAATAGAGCCAGATCTTAATCTGCATGGTGGTAGAGGAGTAAGAAGATCAGTAATATAAAATTGAGCATGATTATTAAGAGCTTTAAAAACAAACAACAAGATTTTAAACTGAATTCTAAAACGGATCGGGAGCCAATGAAGGGACGCTAAAATTGGGGTGACATGATCAAATTTCTTTGTCCCGGTCAGCAGCCTTGCAGCTGCATTTTGTACCAACTGCAGTTGAGCAAGTGATGACTGAGGAAGACCCAGATACAAATAATTACTATAATCTAAGCGTGAGGTAATAAAAGCATGAATAACCTTCTCCAAGTCTTGTGCTGACAGAAACGATTTAATATTTGAGATAATCCGCAATTGATAAAAACTATTCCTAACAACAGAATTTATTTGTTTAGTTAAGCACAATTCTGAGTCCATGATGACGCCAAGGTTCCTAACCTGGGAGGAAACAGAAGGAAAATAATTGCTTAGCTCCATAATAGCACTGCTCCTCAATTTTGGGGAACCAAAAACAATAGTTTCCGTTTTGTCCTCATTAATTTGGAGAAAGTTAAGCGCTAACCATTTCTTAATGTCCCCAATGCATTCAACAAAGGTTGAATTAAATCACCAGCTTTCAACGGCAGGTACAGCTGTGAATCGTCTGCATAACAATGAAAGGATACATTGTGCTTCCTAATAATATCCCCAAATGGACGCATATACAAATTAAAAAGAAGGGGAGCCGAAATAGAGCCCTGCGGAACTCCACTAATAATAGGAGCAGAAGATGAAGAAAATTTACCCATCTCCACTGAAAAAGACCTGTTTTTAAGATAAGATCTAAACCACTGTAAGGCCGTACCCTTGAAATGCTCCAAATACCAAATAAGAATACTTTGGTCTACAGTAACGAAGGCAGCCGTAAGATCAAGTAGGATCAAAACGGCAATTTTACCGGCGTCAACTGTGAGTAGAATGTCATTGAACACTTTTAGCAATGCAGACTCTGGGCTATGATGGGCAGTGAAACCAGATTGAAAAGGTTATAGTAAGTTTGCAGCATTTAAAAACGAGTGCAATTGAGACAGGACAACTTTTTCTAAAAGTTTTGATAAAAATGCTTACTTAGAGCCAGGCCGAAAATTATTAAAGCAACCCTCATCCAAACCTTGTTTCTTAAAGGGATACTCCACCAGTTTTTCTTATTAAACTATGTTATTCCCTTAACTAAGACGAGTTGATACATACCTCTCTCGTCTCAGTGCGTGCACTATATCGCTCTGTATTGCCGCAAAACTATGTTAGCACTTAGCTTAGCCCATGCATTAAATATGGGCCAAGCAGAGAAGCGACCAAACACTTCCACGTTTTCCCTATGTAAACACAGTTACTCGAGTAGTGTAACTTGACCTGGGCTGGTGACACAAAATAAACCGTTGCGCTTTTCTAAGCGTTTAAAATTGATGACTATATTGTATGGCGGAATACCATAACAAGTGCTTTTGAGCACTTCGACTTGGCGCAATAATATCTTCACTCGTGAAAAATCCTCTTACCGGCTCCCGCTTCCTCTCCCCTCCCTCTGACATTTCCGTCAATACAACCAACGTGACATGCGCCGGCAGTAGTAGTTCGAGCGGAGTTGACGAAGTAACAGGTTGTTGGAAGCTAGTTTGTGTACAATAATGGTTAAAGCGTGCATCGTAAAGGGTTGTGAAAATAAGGAGAATGTACATAGTGCTGTCATTTTTCACCGAATTCCAACACACCACATACAGCGGAGAGCTTGGTTGAGTTATACGGTTTAAGGCTTATACTACATGTATCTTTCTGAGCTCAGTCCTTATCTAAATAAAACAGTAACTTTTTATTTCCTGTCTCAGAAGCGCACTGATTTCACAGATATGTTACTCAGCTAAGGTTACTGACACTTCCAGGACAACTAAATACCATGCAAAAGTACACTTACAGCGTTGGGTGATGATCCTCTTTCTTGTGTAAGTGATCTGAATATTGTTGGTGTAGCCTCATCCTTTAGGCGTGTTCCTGTGCAGGTATAGTCCTCCTTTGTGAAATGTTCGGAGCAAACACGCCACTTCTTCAGAGTCATCAATGGTGTTTTGGGATTCTTGTTCAAAGCAGCTAACCAAGCTCTCCGCTGTATGTGGTGTGTTGGAATTCGGTGAAAAATGACAGCACTATGTACATTCTCCTTATTTTCACAACCCTTTACGATGCACGCTTTAACCATTATTGTACACAAACTAGCTTCCAACAACCTGTTACTTCGTCAACTCCGCTCGAACTACTACTACCGGCGCATGTCACGTTGGTTGTATTGACGGAAATGTCAGAGGGAGGGGGAGAGGAAGCGGGAGCCGGTAAGAGGACTTTTCACGAGTGAAGATATTATTGCGCCAAGTCGAAGTGCTCAAAAGCACTTGTTATGGTATTCCGCCATACAATATAGTCATCAATTTTAAACGCTTAGAAAAGCGCAACGGTTTATTTTGTGTCACCAGCCCAGGTCAAGTTACACTACTCGAGTAACTGTGTTTACATAGGGAAAACGTGGAAGTGTTTGGTCGCTTCTCTGCTTGGCCCATATTTAATGCATGGGCTAAGCTAAGTGCTAACATAGTTTTGCGGCAATACAGAGCGATATAGTGCACGCACTGAGACGAGAGAGGTATGTATCAACTCGTCTTAGTTAAGGGAATAACATAGTTTAATAAAAAAAACTGGTGGAGTATCCCTTTAAGCAAAGGCTGAACAACCGCATGCTTGAAACTATTCGGAACTATAACCAAACACTCCTTGAAAATCTCAAATGATACAGTTAAAAGATCAGCCGAGTGCACTGGCGCCATCTTCCTACAAAGAAGCCAAAGGATAAATTCTTTGCACATGAAGTGAGTCATGTACAAAGACCTCTCTGACTTTGGAAAGCTTCACCTTCTAGGCACAAATTACTTCAATGTCTTGTCCACCCTAGGCAATCACAGCCACCCTCATGCTTTGACTGCAAAATCTTGGATGGAGTGGTCATTGTCCAAAGTCTGTCTACTAATACAGTGAACACATTTAATGAATATGAAAGTCATTAAATGTGTTAAAATCGCGCTTAAAATAGCATCTGAATGTACGCGCAACGCGCCACTGACTTTAGACTAGGTTTTTTCTGGTCAGTGGCGCAAATATTTTATAGAACAGCAAAATAGCATGAGGGAAAGTTTGCGCCGGAACACGCCTCCTCTTTGCGCTGAACCGCCCCGGGGAGCGCAAGTGTATTTCTTAGTTAACCGACGTGTGTCTGTGGAGGGAAAAGTCCGCTTTGCGCGGGTGCAAAATAGGAATGATACATGCGTCAGTGTACAAAGTAATTTGCGCCGGGTGCAAGATAGGGCCCTCTGTATTATGGCCAAGCATGCGCGCTTAAAATAGCATCTGAATGTATGCGCAACGCGCCACTGACTTTTGACTAGGGGCCCTATCTTGCACCCGGCGCAAATGACTTTGTACACTGACGCATGTATCATTCCTATTTTGCACCTGCGCAAAGCGGACTTTTCCCTCCACAGACACACTTCGGTTAACTAAGAAATACACTTGCGCTCCCCGGGGCGGTTCAGCGCAAAGAGGAGGCGTGTTCCGGCGCAAACTTTCCCTCATGCTATTTTGCTGTTCTATAAAACAATTGCGCCACTGACCAGAAAAAAACTAGTCTAAAGTCAGTGGCGAGTTGCGCGTACATTCAGATGCTATTTTAAGCGCGCATGCTTGGCCATAATACAGAGTGTGAACAACGCGCATACACTGTAGATGATTCTCTCATCTACACAGATGCATTTTACTTTTTGAAAATTATACATTATTATAAGGAAAAATATTAAAACACGAGGGAAATCATTGTCGTGTCCATGACGATGGGGAAAATAGGCATAAAGCTTACACATTTACCCAAATTATTATATGCATGTTTAACCGAAGCTAATTTGGGTGGGTTTGTCCATTCCCCAATGTCACTTATCTTTCTTTTACGGGCCTGGCGAGAACATCGATCTCCTCGGCTGTGAACCGATTCTGAAGAGCGCCTGGTAAATGCGCCGTTATAATAGTATTGCGCCATGGAACAAGCGCACCTCGTTCATCATGCTCTTATAGGGAATTTGATATGAAGCTCTTATTGGTTTGTTTCCCGTTACGCCCAAACCACACCTATGAATAATGAAGCTACTTCAGACCAACCCCTTTTAGATTTGCGCCAGGCGCTAGAGGCATTTATCCCGCCGGGAAAATAGCAACAGCGCTTGGATCCGCCCACAAAGTTACTTGCGCTTTGCGCTTTGACACTTGCGTTTCAGATCGTTAAAATAGGGCCCTAGGTTTTTTCTGGTCAGTGGCGCAATTGTTTTATAGAACAGCAAAATAGCATGAGGGAAAGTTTGCGCCGGAACACGCCTCCTCTTTGCGCTGAACCGCCCCGGGGAGCGCAAGTGTATTTCTTAGTTAACCGACGTGTGTCTGTGGAGGGAAAAGTCCGATTTGTGCGGCTGCAAAATAGGAATGATACATGCGTCAGTGTACAAAGTCATTCTCGCCGGGTGCAAGATAGGGCCCAGGGCCCTGAATGTCATCTTGTATGACAAGTCCAGTCCTTCAAGCTCCATTGTCCAGAAGAGGAAAGTCTTCTGCCATGGGAATAGGACAATGGAGAAACTGCCACCCACCCAAGATACTCTGCTGCAGCACATCAGATGGGCAGTTTTTCAGACTGAAATCTGGGTGACCAGCACACTCTCACAGCAAGGAATTCCTTCTCCAAGGGACTATGGATGGACCAAGGAATCAGAGTCTTGGGAACCAGTTTGGATAACACTTCCAGAAGTCCCCACAGCCTGCAGAGAACTTATCAAATTTTGCTGTAAGGGGGATTGTTCCACCTGCAAATGTGGCAAAGCAAGTGTAGACTGCCCACCTCTTTGCAAACTATAACGACTCATAATTATCAATTACAGGGCCAATAAAGATCATATTGCTAATACTTTGACATGTATTGAAGCTTAAGATATGTAAAAGTTCATAAACATAAATAAACATACAATTTTATTTTTGGGATTCATTTGAGCACTTTATCTTGTGCAGGAACTTTGTTTTTTAGAGCATATTTCATTGATAATGATATACTTCTAATATGACGTTACAAAGTTTTTTTTCCAAGGGCTCCTAGGGACCCTAAGGAAACACCTTGCAAAACTTGGTGCTTTTATCAGCTCGGTAACAGTATTTTCATTACACCACCAGACTATCAGTTGCCCTCCTGGTTCCACCGGTCAAGCCTCCACCATGGCCCCTCCCTCCCTCGACTCTGCCATGGGCTTTTGTCATAGGATTCCGCATGGGTATTCCACTCTGCTTGATATTTTTTGTGGACACAATGATATATTTTTAAGGTTTCTTTGATGAATAGAAAGTTCATGAAATCATTTTTTGATCAGTTTAATGCATCCTTGCTGAAAAGTAGTAATATCTTCTTTTTATTATACACACTGACCCCAAACTGTAGTGTAAAAAAAAAAAAAGTTTTTTACTATACTAAATTTATAACATCAACACTCTAAATAGAGCCACTCCAAAATAACACAAAGTATATGGGTATTGGCCAAACAAAAACTGTGATGTTGTGTAACATGAAGTATAAATAAGAGCCTGCATACTGTAGGCTGCTCAGATTTACCAATGTTCAGAAGTGTTGACCTCCACAATCTGCACAATAAGGTTTGTGAAATTTTATTGAAATGTCAAATGGTATAAGAGAGGAATGCCAGAGGTAGGGTGCCACCCTTGCCTCATCACATTGGATGGACCTCATTGTGGATTTCATTGTGAATATTATGAAGTGTGCCTCTTTTTTTCCCAACATGCACAAACACACAATGTGTTGTTGTGTCTGATGGTTTGAATGTATATGAGCTGTTACAAAAATGTAGTTACTAGATATTGGCAGTATTTAAGTACATTCTAGTAGATTTTATTTGGGTGGAGCTGTCAATTAGTTGAGGCCTTAATGTCCCTCCCCTATTTGATAGCAGGTTGTGCTCGTGTTGCTGATTCAAAGCAGTAAAAAAAGAGAAAAAGATACATATATAAATTAGATGTGGACATAGATTAAATTTTTTAATCTAGATTAATCTCACTGGAATCTTGGAATTAATCTAGATTAATCTAGATTAAAATGGCTCATTTGAATTCTGCCGAAGGCATTCAGAATATGTGTGCTACCCAAATAATGACTAAAAGTAAGTCTTTGAGAATAGTTCGCCTCGCGTAGGGATGTGAATTTCTGCCAAAAATGCCATTCGACAATAGAGGAGCAAAAGTCGAATATCGATCAAAAAAATGTATAAAATAAAATAAATAAATAAATAAAACGCACAATTACAATGACAGAAAGGGATGCCAATTTCATCTTTAGCGATTTGTCATCAAACAACTGTTTATTTATTGAACAAGTAGCATGTTTTCGTCGTTTTTTTTAACATAGTAGGCTAATTGGAAGAAGAAAAAAACAATAAGCACGACGTAGAACTTACAGTCCGTTTTTGCATCGCCAAACCAGATGCTCGTTAGATCAAAAAATAATGTCAAATGATAATGATTTTATGTGAACCTGCCTATACCGGCAATAGCCTCCTCCTTTTTAAACAAATTAGTTTCAATCAATGTAAACTATTCGTGTGACTACGCCCCTGCGCAATACACACACATTACCGCGGGATGGCGGGTGTTCATTTCATAAACTGTACACAATGGTAGCTTATTTATTTTGTAGCCTATAAATTAATGTATATGTCCAACGGATAATGTCATACTTTTTAGTAGTGCTATCGTGGCGTCATAATCTGTTTGGTTGTAAAATGTCTTACCTGAATGAAATTAAATCGAATGTAGGCCTATCGTCCTGTGGAATCATTCATTCACAGACAGCTTAAGAAGATGTTCAACTAATAAAGATCTTCATCGCTGGCAAAAATATGATGCATTTGCAGATTTGCTTTCACTAGACTAAACTGTAGCTCTTGATGTTCTTATCTTCCTGTTACGACTCCGTGTCGAGTGTGATTGAACGTTCAGAGTTCAGACGATTCAGTGCGTGAGGAACTAAACAGAACTGATTCGCGAACCGATTTAGACAGATCTGCCAACTTGTTTGATGAAGTCTTTGAACAGAATCGACCCAAAAGAGTGATTCATTTGTAATTTGAGCATCGCTCATGCCCACAAAAAAGATACAGCGCGCTTGGAATAAACTCATTTAACAACATGTAAAGTAACGAGAGGAACGATCAACGTAACATGTACAAGTATACACCTTGTGTCCCTGACAGGAAAATACCTGCTGCGCAGTTTGCGCGAAAATATAACGATATTCGAAAAAGCTATTTTATGATCCCAACCCAACTTTGAGAATAGATTAACAGCGATATTTTTTAGATAAGAGTCTCACGTTAACGCAGCACGTTAACGCCGATAACGGCCCACCACTAATATAAATACATATCAGCAACATATAGCCATGGCCAAATTGTAATTCGTGTCAATATGGTCAACTTCTACATTGTACTTTTCATTTATGCTACAAAGAATGTGTAATAAGGGTTTTGTGTTCTCGTTAGGGAAGTATTATGTGCTTACTCATTTAAAAATGCTGTTTCCTGAGTAAATTAGCCAAGAATGAAGGCACTTTTCAGATAAACTGTTGCCAGATCATCTTTATTTAGTTCTTATGAGGTTTGCAGTGCATCCAAAGCAGTGGCGGTTCTAGGGGGTGGCCAGGGGGGGCCAGTGCCCCTGTGACAACAAGCTTGGCCCCCCTTGTGGCCCCCCTAAATGTGGAGTGTGAAATAATTACAAAACTTACAAAGTTACAAAACTGTTTTTTGCTATCGTTGTTTATCATTGTTATCGTTGTATGCCTATCATTTTTTATTATTCTATTTTTGTGGATTTGCTTGTTCACGTGACAATTCGCATCACATTCGCGGGAATCGCGGCAGAATAACGTCTGTCTCATGCACGCGAGAGAGGAGAGAAGAAGAAAGCTGGTAAATGTCAGTTCAGTTGTAAGTTCATTCTTTATGTGCGTATGGGGTGTGCGATGTGTATTTTTTATTATGATATTGTAATCAAAACTATAGTAGGAGGCACTGTGAGCTGACATCGCATTTGTCTATCGTCCTTTCACTGCTGTGTGCAGTTCATAGGTAGCCTATGCCCCCAAATTAGTTTTTGTCTTATATTTATATCATATTATGTTCTTATATTAGAATATCAAATCAACAAGTGCGCTGTTTCCCGTGCACAATTGCAACTGTGATATTGATGTTATACAACAGTTAAATTAACAATAAGTTAACATTGGGAGTTACTTTTTAGACACAATATTGTCAATATTGTTTGTTTTCCCTTTATTTCGCCGACTAGAATTTAAAAATGAAACCGTAGCAGAGTCAGACAGCGATGATTACTTGACTGAAATCCGCGTTTGGAAAGGAATCACTTGCTTCTTTCCCGAATGAATCAGCCGTTTGAACGAATCGGTTGAATGAATGACTCCCTCAACTCACTTAAGACAGGGACTTACCGCGGCCTACTGGCGGTTTTAGTTTCATATTTAAAGTACCCTTTAATTAAAACTCAAAATTCGAAATCATTTCATATTTAAACATTGATTAAAAAAAAATCTCATAGCTTTATTTATGCAATTGTAAATGGAGGGTAAATATATTAATGCCGCTTCTGTGTCTCCTCTGCACTGCAAAGATGGATTTTGATTGAATGATTTAATTTGACTGGTAGCAGTGGTACTGTATAATTATTGTATAACTAAGTATTATTGTATAAATAAGTAAAATTACTGTATAATTTGAATGTTAGTATTTGACATAAAAGGTGATGCATAACTCTAAATAAGTTTAGAAAGAATGTCCATAGGTGAAATTGCCCCTGGAAATCAATTTAAGGTGGCAAATTTTGCCCTTAATTAAAAAATTAATTTCTGTCACTGCTGTGAGCTGACCACTGCATAGAATATGAAAAATATGAATATCTTTGTGAGTCTGCTGTCAACAACAGGCCTAAACCAGCCATGGCACCAGCACAAAAACACAATCAGTAAAATATCATCTAATTATTATCAACAAAACGTTGAAAATATTGAGATATATTTTTGTCAATATTGCGCACCCCTAATGTACGGTATTAATTTTAGATTTCTTCAGGTCTTAAAAAGCCTTAAATTTGACTTTAAAAAGTGTGCAGGAACCCTGTAAACGGTTAGACATAGTTACCTAGCAAGTCAGTTATTTTCAGTAAATGAATTAATAAGCTTGTTGGTCCCCATTGCTTTTGCTCTATAGTTCTCACCAAAATGAAGAGAAAGAAGGACATCATGTCAATTACAGTTACTGTGACTAATACTGAATATGTAATGCAAATGTAAAAATATAATGGAAATGCAAATACATTGAATGATTATAAACATGGTATTTTGCCTGTTAATGCCTGCAGTGCAGTGCAGAAAATGATATGACAACAATAAAGTCTAAATGTAACTGGCCCCTCTAACAGTACAACTGGCCCCATCTTGGCCCCCCCAGTTTAAATGGTCTAGAACCGCCACTGATCCAAAGAGTGATAGAAAAAAAACCCAAGTCTCTGAATTCTATGTTTTTGAGGCCCGCATGCAAGATTTGTTACCAGAAACCCAAGGGCCTAATGATCCTTATTCAAGAGACCTCACAGTTACCCACAACACCACACTTTATGGAAATCTCCATCTGCTACTGCGCTGAGATGTGGCCTTTCAGAAAGATCATATAAACCAAAATAGATTAAATGTATATGCAGAGATGGATGATGGAAAACACAATTATGCTGCATTTAGTGGTCTGCACAGCGAAATGAAAGAAGCCTTTATTTCTTAAGTCTGTGAAGATGTCTGATAGTTTGATGTGTCCATATGATGATTCACATGGATGTAACAGTTTGCCCATAAAGATGCTAAATACTGACGTCAAACTTCCCAGAGGGTCATTGCTGGTCAAATCTCCTGTGGAAAATCATCTATTTAGTCAGAGGAGTGTGATAGACTTCAAACATAAGAAAAATAGCTGTGGGCGGTTCTGTACTGTCTAGCAGAGTTAAGGAGAGGATAGAGAGAGGAAAAGGGGGAGGGGGTATGTAGCAAGAGTGGGTTGTATGACTCATTCTGACCTAGTTTATGGGCTAAGATGGGTAAGTAAGGGATAATACAGAAATGTGTATAATGAAATAATTTTTTGGTCTCCAACATTTCAATCAGATAATAGTCTTAACAGAACCACAAAACCTATTAATTTGGGAGGAAACTGAACCAGTTTGCTCTGGGCACATTAGTTTCCTTTTTGATGTCCAGGTAGGCAGTCAAGTAGCTGACATGCAGTTTTACAGCTCTAGAGTTTCTCACTGTTTTTAACACTCTGCTTGCCTATGTTAGTTTGAGTTAATCCGTGTTTTCGTAGTGAGGATTTTTAATTGACTTTCTGCAGGTTGCATCGATACACCGGAAGGGGGTGAAAAGTGACGGTCTTTATGAGTGGATCCTTGAATCATTTAGTCAATTGATTCGTTCAAAATATTGATTCCTTCAGGAACGAAAACAAATCCGTAGCTGCATCCGAAGTTCCATATTGCCTGAGTTGGTGCAACATTTAAATAAGGACTGTCAAAACAGTATGTTCTATATAGTATGAATGTGTGAAATAAATCTAGAAATACTACATTCGTCGTATCATTTTCATGTGGCCTACAAGCGTTAGTTGCATCACTTCACTGCCATTTTCAAATCCTCGCCCGTGGCCTGATGGGATAGTAAAGTGTCCATTGGATGCACACTTCAGAATCTCGTCGGAAGTAGAAAGTCATCGTGATACATTTTTATACTGTTAATTCAGGCATACTATTCTTTTCACATACTGTTGTTTCCACCTATATAGTAGGGAAATATGCAGCCTATGAATTACTGAATCCTTCACTCAACCAATTTGTTCAAAATACTGATTAATTCAGGAACTAAACAAATTACTTTATGAGCAAATCGTGGAATAATTCATTCAAAATCACTGATTCAGGAACGAACATTACAAAGGTTCTACTTTGACTTTGGAACTATTTCAGTTTACAGTGCGAAAGGTAATATTGTGTCTAAAATGTAAGTTACTCAGTATTAACTTCTTGTTTATTGAACCGTTGTATAAAAGCAAAATCCCACTCGCAGTCTTGCTGTTAGATCTCAATATAAGCATTCTAAACAAACATACAAGGAGTACTATACAATATAAGCATTCAATCACTTTTGTCAAATCTAAGATCAGACTCAACAAAAAGAGATCAACAAAAGCCACTGGAAGGCAGTGCCATGTCACACCCATAGTCTTTAGATTCTTGCTTTATATCCACACAAACTGGTTTATTTTGGGGAAAATATCTTCCTTGTTGCCTTAACCCTTCATAACAGTGCCCCCATTAATTGTCATGAAGCAAGATTTTAAATGTAAACAGTTCACTGTGAGTGGAATTGTCGCAGTGCCCAAGTTTTTTGTGGTGGAACCTAATAAACCCTTGTGACTGGCTTGTGTACAAAATAACATTGGTGCTGTGAAGTTAACGCATCATTGAGCAAGTATGAGATGTTGCATACATATTAAATTATACTGTATCTCCCACTGTATTTGGGAGACTGCATAAAAGAACCCCAAAAATGAGACAGTGGTTTTCTTTGGCTTTGAAATTTTGAAATCTTTCCCAGAAATAGTCTGACGAAATGAATTAGTTTTTTTCCTTGTTATTCTCTCTCCATTTAAAGTATTAATAGTGTAAAGACCCAAGGAATCGGGGTTTGGAGGAGGGTTTATGCTCCACTTGAAATTAATCTGATGTAAAGTACTTGGAATTTGGTTAAGGCTATATTAAAGCTTTGTGTTACTCTGTGTGAAAGAAAAAGAAAACAGTTGGGATTGGAATGCATATCTGTATGTGCTGGGTGCAGCAGAAGGTAAAATAATATGCAATGTAGTGGTATGGATATTCAATATCAATATTTTAAAATAGAGGAAAATATATATATTTTTTTGGATTTTTTTCACCAAATGTAATTACTTTTCTCTCAGGTAAAATTCTAATTCACACTCTGTAGATCTCTGTAGATTTGCACCATTGCTAACTTGTATAAAACAAGTTACAACAACCACAGCAGCACTGCTGAGTCCCTGAACATCATTTGGTGCCAAGTACGTGTTCGTGGACAGTAGATCTCAGATATGTGAATGTGAAGGGACTAAATTCTAAACACTTCAAAACTTTCTGCAAAGATATGAAAGGAAATGTGGAAGATATGGTAATATATGTATTTTAATAACGGGATGAAGGATGGCTGAAGCAGGTGGTTCAGCATGGTTGTTGGCAGGACAAATTGATGTTGATACAGGCAGTCTAGTTGTCTTGCTGAGTAATGTATGAAATGGAGGGGAACCTTGTTATAGCCACAGACAGTGAAGATCAGCAGACACGGGGTGAGAGAGTGCAAAAGAGATAAAGTTTCAGAGTGAGAGACATTTACATTTGTCCAGGCAGATCTTTTCTGACAAAAGTGACTTACAATAATGCAAAGTGGCAATAAACAGACAGTGAATACAGAACTGATTATATCTCTCTGTCCCTATAGCCCAGGGGAAGGCAAGTTCGGTCCTAGAGAGCCGCTGTCCTGCAGAGTTTAGCTCCAACCCTAATCAAACACACCTGAACAAGCAATTCAATGTTTTCAGGATTACTAAGGATACAGGCAGGTAAGGGTTTTTTTCAGGGTTGGAGCTAAACTCTGCAGGACAGCGGCTCTCTAGGACCGAACTTGCCTACCCCTTGTATAGCCAATACGCATTGGCAGGCCATGAACAGTGCCTTGACTTATTTCTAGCAAACAGCAGAGCAGATCAGAGGTGTAACGTGAGAAAATTCCCAAATGAGTTAAGAGGGAGAGGTATTTCTGTAAATATGACACCCGGTTTTGGAGGCAAAGGCCACTCAGACACTGTGACCTTGCTTATGAACCTTTGCGAGAGGGCTTCATCCTCCCCCTTCCACAGTGACAAGAGAATGAGATGATTTTTTTTTTTTATTACAGCAGTAAGACATAATCATTAAGTCTTACTTCAGCTTCATTATCATTTATCAGGGCATTAAGCAGTCACTGAATATATGCAGATTGAATCCCACCCCTTATGTCCAAACTGAGATGGGTTTCATTTAAGGAATAGTTCACTAACAAATGGAAGTTCTGTTTTTTACTCACCCATGTTGTTTCAAACCTGTATTTCATTCTTTCTTCGGTGGAATATAAAAAAAAGATTCCCATACTATGGAAGTCAATGGTTACCAAAACTTTGTGGCTAGGAACATTGAACTAACTGCCCCTTTAATAGCTAATCACTGATCTTTCATACTCAACTAGATACACAGAACAATATGCAAAATGACAGGATGAATAATAGTAATGATAACAATAATTATTATTATTATTATAATATTATATTTCATTTAAAATAATTGTATATAGCCTAATTAGCCATTATTAATAATTCATTGTCTCCCAGAATTGTAATAGCTATTTATATTTGCCTGTATAGTAGCCTAGCTATAATCGTGGATGGCTCCGAAATAGTCACATAAGTCATTATCGGACAATGAGGCTGTATAATCCTTGGAAATGTCTGTCTTTCAGATTTTCATATTCAGACTGTACAGAACGAATGACACGCTTTGGTCTGTGTATGTTGTGTGTTTGTGTCCCATCTCTCCTCCCTTTGGCCTCCATGTGACAAGAGAAACTGTTCTGCCCAATACGATTCGCATAGATCGAGTTACTGGCCCTGCCGCGCTGCGCCGCTGCTGCTCAGTTCACTCACTCTCTCACTCACGACTCGAGTCTCAGCCGGGCGGGTGGCGCACCGATGCATCGCTCCTCACACACTCTCCGCTTCTCACATCCATTCAACTCGATTCAGCCTCGTTGTCCAAAGATGACCGTGACTATTACGGGGCCATCCACGAGCCTAACCTCCTCCAACCGCGGAGAGTAGATCCGGAGCCGAGGAGAGAGAGAGTTAACCCCACATCTCTCCTGTCTCTCCCCATCATCTGCCTCAAACCTCTGGGCAACGAAACCGACAGCTTCTGCTGAAAACAAGCTCTCACCCACAAACACTCTCCTGATTTTAGCTCTCAAGACGCGTCTCTTCGGGATATTGTGGAAGTAATTCAACACCAGGATTTTTTTTTTGCTCTGTATTCGCTGAAGATGGATAATATAAACGTGGAGTCTGTGGAGAAGGAGTGTGGGGCTCTTGGTGGATTATTCCAGGCGATTGTCAATGACATGAAGGTGAGAGGTTTGACACGACGCTTTAAACACATGGAACCGTACATTCTTCATGAGCGTGACCAGCATGCAGATGGTGAAAATCTGAAACCTGTTATCACGATAGTGGCTTTGAGCAAATAACCATAATGCAATATATACAATCGCCTATTTATGTTAGACCAAAATGACAGGGGGAACTACTGTATGACATTCACTATCCTTAAAGAAGACAGATAGATAGATGCATACATACACGCATAGTTTACATACGTATACAGGCATGTTGTGTATCGTTCAGCTCGATACATTTTTCCTTAATTCCCTGATGTAGAGAGGAAATGGAGGGGGTTTCACTCACACAATGGGAAACAGACTCAACTGCTGCTGATTAAGTAGATGTGGCCGCGCGCCATTCCGTGTCACACACAGTGAGATATGTTGCGTCTTGAGTTCCGTCATATCATTGGGTCTATTAACGTAAAAGAGCGACCGCGCTCGCGTGGAAGCACCGTATCGATCTTCTGTCGGGGTTCATATTTTAACCACAGCGTGAAAAGCGCACACAATCGTTCTGAATGTATGCTGACCGGTTTTTGGGGTCTCGTTTCCATGCAATAGCCTATTCTGACGTTCTGGCAATAACACAGCCGATGAGACCCAATAGCGACCACATGAGTTTTCTCTTGAGACGCTTTGCTTGTTAATTTCACAGTGTTTTACTGTATTGACAAAAGACGTGATTTTCTTAAGATCTAACAGCTTTAGACAGCACACCCACCCCATCTGCATCTGATCTCTGCTCTATTTACACAGATATTCTCTTCTCATTCATAATTTAACTCTTACTTCTCCAGCATGCTCATGGACCCATTTGCTTCCATGCTGTTAAATGGGGGATTGCAAAATATGGGTCAGCTATCATGCCAACATGCCTGTCTGTCTATATGTCTGTCTATTGAGCAGACAGTGGCTTTGGAACAGTGGGTCAATGATGTTTGCCTCAGAGCCCCTCATTTCGGTGTCTGGCACAGTTCAGTAGTGAACGAGTGCTAAAGATCCAGATCCAGGCTTCACCTTTAAGATGTAGGTTGATTCAGATGCTGTGCTGTTCCTGGTCTCGCTCAAGCTCGCTCTGTGATTGGACCTTGTTGCCGCGTGGATCCAATGCAGACATGCTGTTTGTCCTCGCCAGTCTCTCATTGCTATATTGAGATGAGAAAAGTAGGGAAGTACTAGTGGAGTTGTTAAAGTTGAAGAATTTTATGATGCTTACTCAAAGAAAATGCAGACATTTAATTCAGTAATGAAACAAAAATGAAGTTATTGTTCAAGAGCCAAGATTTGGGAAATCTACCACTGTCTTTTCTCTGCTTCTGCCTTTGCGTGTTTTTGTTACTGGGTTGTGGGCAGCCTGTGGCAATGCCAGCTCACTTGTCATATGTGTCTCATCACCAGAATGTCAGCTGGATCTTCTTTGTTTCATCTCTGAGTTCCCCCACAGTACTGGAATAAATAAGAGGCCCCAATTCCCCACCTGAATCAAGTATAGATTCAGCTCACTGTTCTACTAGTGCTCTTCTTCACCCAGAAGATTTGCAGGAAACTAGCATGTGGGGAAAATGTGACTGTATGTGAATGATTACTGTTTTCTGTCAAATAGGAACAGAAAGGAATAATATGCCATACAAGGCTCTTTTAGGAATGTGAATGTTGTTTCTAATTTAAAATCAGCATCAGTTTGATTTCGATGCAGAGCTGTACATGTGTGTTTTTGTGTCTGGCTCTTGGGGAGACATTGTTGTAAAAGGGTTGTTATGATGAGTATGGCTCTGGATCATGGGGGGAGGATGATCGGATTTGAAGGGAGGGGGATGGAGAAATGAGATGGAAGGGGTTGAGGAGTGGAGTGGGCTGTCATATTTAGACCCACATTCTTACCCCCCTTCTTTAGGTGAAAGGGCCCTAAGCAAGCGAGAGGAACACCAGCATTAGACGTGATGATGACACAAGCACACAGTTGTCTGTTTGCCAGCTGGACCTGTTGTATATCACTGCTGTTTACATTTGTGTGCCTCACACAGAGTTGTGCATACCAGCCTAGAGTAGAGACGCTCATATAGACTCACACACTTGGTCTAGATCTCATTCTGCCTGGCTACTGAATCTGAACTATGCCTTCAGTAATCCTTTGAACGTTTGCCTGGAAATGGACCTGAAATCCTGGTATACATGGGGTATACATGGTATACAGTTTATTTGGCTTCTGGCACTTTTACATTCCAGGGGTTGATTTTTAGTAAAACTACATTTAAATGTAAATAAAACAAAACTAAATTTACTTTTAGATTTGATTTCGATCTTTTCTTAGTTATATAATATCACATTAAAACCAACTGGGTCTGTTCTTACTGTTGTTCCAGAGCCAAACTTTCATTCTTAAAATATGAAAACCCATCATAAAAATATGAATTATCACTTTCTATTAATTGTTAGTAAAAAAATACTTCATCAAATACTTCCTGTGACGTGATGAGTGATAAAAATATAAAGGTACGTTTTTTCACAGCAGAAATGTTTTGTTGAGTCAAACTTTTTTCAATTTGTGTAAAAAAATTTAACATTTCATGTAATTTTAATTTAAATATAATTTAATGTGTAGTTAAGAGACATAGCATGCTAGCTATGAAAATAGCAAGCCCTCTTATTCAAAAAATGTTTAACATGTAATTTTCACCACTGTCATTTCTACAACAGAATGCTAATATAATTTGAGATGTGGCAGAAATGGCACTGCAGTGGGAATTTCAATGATTTACTTTCAGAAATAAATGAGACAAAAGAAACACAATGCTCTTGTGATGCATGTGTTGGACATTATTAGTGGACAAATAAAACAAACTAGAGAGAGTCCACGCGGCCAGAAGTGCACTAGTTGAAGTAACAGCTGTAAATGTGGCTTGCTGATAACCAAATTTAGGTTAACCAACATCATTGTCTTATTCACTTTTGCAGAGCAGTTCAGTATGAGTGAGTATGACAGACAAAAACTATTTGTCTGTATTAAGGCCCATTCACACCAAAGGCGATAACTATAATGGTAACTATAACTATGAATAAACAGGGAAGTCAACACCACAACTATAACAATGATAAGGGACAATATTGTTGGAATCACTTAAAGAGTGATAAAAACACTTACAGGCAATCAGAATCCACCAGACTTTAACAAGATTGAGCATTTAAACCTGCAGATGACATAACTGCAGTATGCTTATAATAGACAGAATGTTATCATGCTATGGTGTATATGCTAATATAGTTTTCATTCTGGGTGTGAACTGGCCTTTACTGCTTTATTCAAACAATGAGGCTGAGAATCCTCACGACCACTCAACTCATGTCCACTCATCGGTTATTTTTTAATGGGAAAGCCCTGAGACAACAGGTTTGCGCCATCTAAACGAGCATGTGTTTTCACTGGCCCCTCGTTAAGGTTGTTAAAGATGAATCAACTTGTTTTGTATGGAGGAGTGTTCTTGGCAATTTTCCAGGAATTCTCAGCGTCTTTGTTTGGACTGTCAAACTCATTTCATCTCTTATGTCTGCTGACATGAGGAAAATCTCCCAATGAGTAATGATTATGGGTAAGCACTGAAATATGTGTCAAATGAGCATTTTACTACTCAGGTTCAAAGCGGGGATCTTTGCTGTTGGGAATACTGTCATATGAGCCCAGTGGCCTCTTGCTAGGGCATCAGATTTTAGAGCTGAGGATTGTGGGTTTGCGCCCCATCTGGGTTGCCTTTTAAGCTCAGCTGATCCTGCAGCTGAATATGTATCAAACTGCATTTCATTTTAAAGCTCTATCTTTCACACATGGTGCAGCCTAGTGGCAAAGGATCAGGGGTGTTAACAGAGGGCTTTAAATGCAGTGGCAATTAAGGGACAGGAGAGGCAGATATACCCAGACCGCTCTTTAGACCCATTCTTGACATTATAAATATATTTAAATGGCTCTGAACAGAAACAGGGTTCAAGGATCCCCAGAGATCCGCAATGGTTCTTATAAGAAACATTTCTTATTATTATTATCAATGTTTAAAATATTTTGTGGAAACCATGACATTCCAAAGTTTGGGGTAAATAAGATAATAATAAAAGCCTTGGTGAGCATAAGAGACTTCTTTCAAAATGTTTAATGCATTAAAACAATCTTAATTATTACAAAATTTTGACTGGTAGTATGTATATATATATATATATATATATAAGTAAGTATATGAACGAAAGAATGAAAGAACGAACAAACGAACGAAAGATGGAAGAAAACCATCTCTATTTCTGACATATACCAGATATTTGTGTGTGTTAAATTTAAAAAAATATTTGGCAAGCTTTTATGTTTTACAAGAGGATCATCATACTTGTTGGTCCATGGTTTAAAAAAAAATCAGTTTTAAAGGAAAGAAAGTGAATTTCATAGACTTGTTTCTCACTAGCTCTAGCCAGAACTATAGACAGATATTGTTGTGCACAAGGGCACCTGTTCTTTCAGCTTGATGACAACCCTGTCGTTAAAGTTGCACCATTTCTCTGACCGGTAGTCAATCACAGTTACCTCCCTTCCTTTTAAATTACATACATCAGGATATAGAACATCTAGTATATCTGAGTGGTTTCTTTCATATAGCTTTCAATCAGACTAAGTACCCTTATTGAACTTGAGGCAGGAAAACAAGAACAGATTTGAGTTGGGTTGGTGGAGTGTGTTAGAAAGAGATAGGAAATATATGTTTATATACTCAAATCAGTCTCTGTCTGTGCCTAACTGCTCTCATCCTTATGTTGGTATGTTCTGTTATTATCAGGAAACTGAAAAGAATGGAAATTACTGGTGGTTGCGTATTAGGGAAGGATTCAAATTGGAAGGAAAGGGAAATGAAAATGAGCAGTTCAAGGAAAGACACATTTATTTTAGAGAATGGACGATAAAGAGAGATAGAGGGAGACGGGGAGAGAAAATAAGAGCTTGGATAGCGCTCATGTTAAGTGATTTCCATTATTCATTAGGGCATGGCTTCAGGCGGCTGTGGTAAATGTCAGAAATAGAGATGATTTCCTTCCATCTTTCGTTTGTTCATTCATTCATTCATTCATTCATTCATTCATTCATTCATTCATTCATTCATTCATTCATTCATTCATTCGCACCAAATACTTTTGTGTACTGTATTGAGTGCTTTGAACACACTGGCAGTTTCTGTCCTCTGCCCATAAAGGCACAAAGCCAATCAGTGCCGCTTCAAAGAAGCCAAGCGGAAGCAGAACAGCCAATCACATTTCACGGCTTCCACTAGCCCCTTGATATCTGTTCTCCAAATATGTGCATTCCTCCATTCCCCCATTCATCCCTTTATCTGCTCGTTGTAGAACTGAAGGAGGTGAGAGAAGAAATTGTTTTATTAAGAGCATATCAAGAGTCTCAGAGGTTCTATCACAGACCCATCATTAGTTATAGCTGAGGAAAAAAGAAATCAAATGGAGCAAATCTTCTAATCTTTTTAGACCCCTATATCTAATAAAACATCCATAATTTGTTTGTACAAGTATGTCAGAGCTTTTTAGCTCATAAATTATGAAGCATACAATCTCTCTGTTTAATTTGATACCTGCTTGTCTGCCAGTGTAATTTAAAGTTAGGTGATTTTCCAAAGAGTCTTTAAGAAACATGATGCACAACTGGCACTCTGTTAATATAATTTCATTTTGTGTAAATTTTTAACCCCTTAAACATTATTAATACAAACTTTGCATTTTAACATTAATCTGTTAAAATTAATCTGTTAGATTAATTTGTTTCAGCGAGATAATTTTAAAAACACAACGTTAAAGCTGCAGTGGGGAGTTTTGAGAAAATGTTGACTTAGCCTGACAATTTGAACAAGCACAACTTACAGGGTCCAACCCCCTTGCTCTCTGCTGCGCTACAGCCCTCCCTCCACAGCGGAGCCTGCCGTGAACGCGCAGGCTAGTAAGCAGGACCACCGTTGACGGCGGATTATAAACAGTTATGGAACATTCACTAATAGGGCCGAAACATCAACAGTATGCTTTACATTGACTATGGCCTGCCCATACTTTGACAACAAACTTGGTCCTCAAATCATTATGTATTTTGCAATACTTTCTATAAGTTATAAATAGCTAGTAAGATAGCGTTAAAGGGTTAGTTCACTTTAAAAAAAAACTTTTGCTGATAATTTACTCACCCCCATGTCATCCAAGATGTCCAGGGCTGAGTTTCCCGAAACCTTCTTAACGCTACGTCGTTCTTAAGTTACACCTTAAGCTGTACCTTATCGTTAATACGTGTTTCCCGAAACATTCTTAGTTAAGTATACCTTCGGTAAGTCATACGTTCGGAAGTTTGGTCTGGAGCACTCTTAGCTATACCTTATCACTGTTGGCAGTTCACTCCGCTAGTGGGCACCACTGCAAAAAGATTCTTTACATCTTATGCTTTCTGTACACCTAAAGACTTTGAAAAGATTTAGAAAAGACTTTATAAGATTATCAGCTCACATCTAAAGACTTGGGTTCACAGTTTTTAGTCTCAGACTAAAGACTTGCGATAATATCAAACATGTTTGATAGCATACGGAAAGTTACTGTAGTGGGCTAGACGCATGACACGTTTGAGCACGAGGTTGTGCGTTCGCGCACTCTTTCCGAAATTATATAAAATATCCAGGGTTTAATTTAGTTTGCAATTTTTTTATTTTTATTTTTTATAATATCCCATGAGTCCAAATAAATGCAATTTCCACTATTTCTAAAGTGCTTCTTTTAAAAAGAACACCGCTTTCTCACATAACGCAGTGAAGCAGCCCCTGCACGAGGGAATAATTGATTCTCGAGCCATCGATATCAACAAATTCAGCACCATCGCCACGGACAGCACCGGGTAACGTCGCACGTAAGAAGGTATATCTTAAGCGGCTTCCTAAGGCATGGTTCGAGGAACACACCTAGAAATGGTATACCTTCAATTTATACCTTAAGAGTCTTCATAGCGCGCTAAGAGACAACGTTATCGGGAAACTCAGCCCATGTCTTTCTTTCTTCAGTCGAAAAGAAATTAAGGTTTTTGATGAAAACATTCCAGGCTTTTTCTCCATATAATGGACTTCGATAGGACACAAATGTTTCAAGGACCAAATGACAGTTTCAGTGCAGCTTCAAAGGGATTTAAACGATACCAGACGATGAATAAGGGTATTATCTAGCGAAACGATCGGTCATTTCAAAAATAAATAAAAAACTTTAAGGTTTATAAGCACAAATGTGACCCTGGATGACAAAACCAGTCTTATGGGTCATTTTTTGAAATTGAGATTTATACATCACATGAAAGCTGAATAAATAAGCTTTCCATTGATGTATGGTTTGTTAATATCCGACAATATTTGGTCGAGATACAACTATTTGAAAATATGGAATCTGAGGGTGCAAAAAAATCGTAACATTGAGAAAATCGCATTTAAAGTTGTCCATTTATGTTCGCGATTGTGCTGCAGTCACTCACAAAAATAAATGTTTTATACATTTACGGTAGGAAATTTACAAAATATCTTCATGGAACATGATCTTTACTTAATATCCTAATGATTTTTGGCATAAAACAAAAATTGATAATTTTGACCCATACAATGTATTGTTGGCTATTCCCACAAATATACCCGTGCTACTTTAGACTGGTTTTGTGATCCAGGGTCACAAATGCTCACCTTGCTCCGTTCTGTGATGCACGTTCGTGATCCTGTTCGAACTCGTTCATCAAAATTAACAAATCTTTTTTTCGAGTCATTTCGTTCGTTGAATGAACGAAATGACTCGAAAAAAGATTTGTTCATTTGGATGAACGAGTTCGAACAGGAGAGTCACGAACGACGGTACGCGCTCGCGCTGTGCAAGAGAGGGGTGATCAGCGCGTACACGAGTGTGATTGACACTGCTAAGACATTCCTCCTGGCTCTGATTGGTTGTTTCTGACTGGGAGCGAATGTATTTCTGCAAATGGCAATAGGACAACGGGGAGGAGCCAGAGGAACTTGATTTTTTCACAGATTATTAGGGCTGGGTATTGTTAGGAATTTCACAATTCGATTCGATTTCGATTCTTGAGGCTTCGATTCGATTCGATTTCGATTCGATTCGATATTGATTTATTAGCTTCGATATCGATTCAATAATTAGTAAATACACAAGTAATTATAGTACCTGAGTATATTTTTAAATAATGCGTGCAGTATTACCAATGTTTAAGAACAAATTGACCCCAGCATGTTTCCTGTCATGGTTTATTTAGCAGAACAAACTGTACAATATTGTACATGTGTTGAATACAAACCACAACTGTAACAAACAGGTGCTTTATTAACACCTCTAAAGTGCATGTAACTGTAATAGAAAGTATATTTATTTCCTCCTATACATTCAAGTTATAAAATAAATGTAAACAGAAACACAAAATGTGCATACTCATCAAAAAAAAAGCGCATCGTGAGGCACACGCGTGCACAATTGCACACACACGCAAGGACTCTTCCTCTGTCGTGTTTGGAGCTCGCGAGCTCTAGATTTTGGGAGATTTGAACTAATTTGGGGACATCAGGGAGCCGCTATCAATATGCGGGAGACTCCCGGATATGAATCGATTCATAGGATTTGATGAATCGATATTGAATTGAGAAACAAATAATTGCAATGCATTGATGAATCGATATTTTTACCCAGCCCTACAGATTATCTGTCTCATATTCTTCTGTCAGGACATAATGACAGTTTTAACAAATACTGTATTTGTTTACAAAAAGTTACCTGCTGGAGTTTTAACATTGATATAGAACAGTTAAATATTCATCATCTACATTTAAGCTCCACAACTCGCATGGTGCTAATGAAAACATTAACAACGATTTCAGAGGCCCTCTTAAGAACTTTTTAATGAACTACTGATCAGGGACCAGTCCTCATGGATCACTTGTTACAGTCATTAGATTTTAAGTACCCTTTACATATGTGATTGGGAAAAAGGCAATAAAAAAAGCATGCCTAGTGTCCCTCTGCCGGGACACTGACAGTTAACATGGTATATATATTTCTTCTTTTTAGACTTTGAAATCCTCAACAAGACTCTTTAGTTTCTCACTGTTGTAAGATGTTATTAGCTATGTTTCCATCTAAAGTTGCAAATTTAACTTATGCGCAAAATTGGAATATGGCATAAAACATTTGCAAATAAAGCATCGGCCCGCATCCCATGTGTTCTAGAGAACAAAATCGTCACTTCCTGGGAAATTGGCACAATATATCTGTAATAAAAATTGAAGTTGCTGCAATTGGGAAGCCACCATGGCTCTTTTATCCTACATCATAGGCCTACATCATATACATAAAAAATGTGTCCACCTCAATTGACCCTTCGCCGAAAACCGCCACTGGCCAATCGTGTCTTAGCAACCGTAACTAGGCTAGGGAGGTCTGGCAAGCTTTCGAGCGAGGGAAACATGCCGAGGCGTTGTGTATGGATTGTGCAAATCTGATACCCGGTATCCTAAAAGTTTGGACGGGGGAGTGGATTATTTTTGATGGGCGTGGATCAAGCAGTGTGGGAGACCCCATTCACAACTAAATGTCGACAGGATTAACAAAAACACCTATTGCTTGGAAATAATGATGGTTCTTTGTTCATAATGCATTTTAATGTAAGATAAGATGATTAAAGACAAGACGGAGGCTCACTGACATACTTATGTCAAAATATATTTCAGCATTTTGTTAATCGACGGCCTACTGTTGGCCCTGTCTGAGTAACTTAAACCCAATCCGATCACGGCTCTCCCGGTGTTAGTGTTATTCCACAAGATTTATGGATAAGCTGTTTGATTTATAATTATTAGATTATTTTCACATTTCACTTACCCTGCTGTGCACGAACATAGCTGTTCCTCAATTTGTGTGTTTCCCATTTGAATGGTCAGCGTATGAGGCGGCTGCTGCTTGTGCTGGGACTATAGGCTTTAGCTTAAATTTTTATGAAATTATTATCTAATCGGTTGCATATTATGTCGTGGATATATCCCTCGAATGCATACTGCAGTCCCTTTTGTCTTGCTCTCAGGTATTTCACATGTTTGCCAAAAATTACAAATTATCTCATTGGGAATGTCTGACACCGGTGCATACACACTGTAATAGATGAGCCAGGTGCGAAAGCTTGACAGTCGTAGCAACAGTAACTAGGGAGCGCGGGGCTTAGCGAAGGGTCAATTGAGCTCATACATTTTTTAAGCATATTTTTAGAATTTATGCGCATCTTGGCATTTCCATCCAGTGTTTTTTTTTCTTCAGGCAATATCTCAAAATTTGCATAAAATAGGTGGATGGAAACTTGGCTGTTGTTGGAAAGTAGCGAACTACAGCTCTACAGCCATGTTGTTAAAACACAGTTCTTGCAACAACAACTTTAAGACCTTAAGAACACATTAAAACATTAATCATAAGCCACTTTTCCACCGCTGCGCCGAACGGTTCTAAGAACAGCAAGGAGCTGTTCCAGTTGTATTTCCCCAAGAGCCTGGTATGGCACGCTACCATTGCAAACCGTTCTCAGCCCAGAATTAGCCAACCGTGCTGAATCGTCCAGGTAGAATGTGTGTAGTGACATCACCACTCAGGATGTGTCAATTGTCATTTGGCTGGCTTCCAGTTTCTCTGTAGCTGGCTAAGCACGCAATTTGAGTGACGTGAACACAAATTAATAATAAAATTTAAATAAATATCTGATCATCCCCCATTACGGTCGCTATTTACATCTCATATCATTTGTAAACTAAAGTAATAAGCTCCGCAAAGTTCTAAATTCACTGTAAAACACGGCTTCAAAGGGCTTATTGCTTTTATAAAACCGTTACTCCATATATATATTAATTTTAATATTTACTTTATTCATAAAATAAACACCAGCAACAAAAAATATAACGTTTTAACACATTTATTCCTCAGCCAAGCAATGTAGTTCCAAAGAGGTTCCCAAGCAACACATGCAGCAACAAAGAATCACAAACGACAGTTGGGCAGTAAGACTAATGTAATGCGGTCACAGGTGTATGTTTGTTGAGTAATTTACAACGGCTTCGAACGTGGCTCAATCAATCAGAATCAAGGAACTATCCATTTTATAAAGAACTGAAGCTTTTGTAATACTTTCCAAAGAGCAGTGGTTGTCTGCCCTACAGAGGAAATGAAACCATATCCGTACCGGCAGGCCCGGATCGGTATGGAATAGAACTGTTAAGCAAAGACAACGGTTTGGCCCGACGGCGGAAAAGCGGCTATACAGTACAACTATACCGAATGCTTCAGCTTGGACATTGTATGAAAAGCCTGACAACAGAATTCAGTTGCAAAACTAATACTCTAGATAAGTGTATGAATTATGAAATAAAAAATCCATTATTGTTTAATGGCTCGACCATTTATTTGAGCATTTGAATTGATTCAGTTGTAGAAATAGAATTAGTCTAATTCAGCTCTGCCTTTGTCTTCTGCAATCACTCCGAAAGCAGTGGGGAAAAAATAGAAATGAAGGCAGCAATGAGCTATTCATTTTAGGATGATAAATAAAAATGAGTCATTTGAACTTTGACAGAATGTGTCTTTAAGATCTGAGGCAGTGGCTCCTCATGGGATTCCATTAGCAAGAATAATGCCAGAGAGGGCTTCCTTTGTTAAGACAGATCAATAGCAGCAAAATCAGTCTTCTCTGGTGATTTCATAGACATCTATGGAGCTAGACTGGCTCTTTTAGTTGCATATCTCACTTTTATAGGAATTACATAGCAGACATACTGTACGTCTGAAGTTTAGGAATCATTTGCTTAAGGATCATTGACAATGATGGAGCTCAAATTGAGCATGGAGTATTTCTCTGAACAAGTTGCGCTGACCTTTACAAGCGCCATCATCATAATCAATTGAATTTAATCCTCCTCACATTATCAAATCACATGGTTTGTTTGCCCTGTACACCTCTACAACAAAACCGGGGATAATGGCTGATTGTAAACAGAAAGTATGTAAGGCCAATGAGAGTAAAAAATGCAGTGGCTGATCAATACATATGTTCCTGTGTGTGTCTGCGGTTGATACACCATGTGATTCTCAGAGATTTTTAATAATGTTGATTGAATTAAAGTATCTCTGGACCTGGGCTACATTTCTCAAAAGCATTGTGAGCAAAATTGACTGTAGAGAACATTGGTGGCAATGGCTCTACGATCTACTTAGGCTTAAGATGCTTTTGGGAAAAGCAGTCCTGGTCTATGCACAATCATGGTGGTTTGGCAGGTGTGACAAAGACCTATAAAGGTGTGACCCAGATCTATAAAATTGTTCAAAATACTATAAACTTAATTCATACTACTCTTATTTGACAACTATTTGACGACTAGGGATGGGCATTCGATTAAATTTTCTTAGTCGATCGTCGGGAGAATTAACGATCGACTATCGATTAATCATTAATATTTTTTTTATTCAAAATCATTATTTATTTAACTTTTTATAAATTAAAAAGGCAATGAAAATACAGCGTGTTTTTCCTCGATTAGATCTTTATTACAAGATGATCAACTTGTGGCAGTAAAACTGGACGTTCGGTTAGGCTAAACTTGAAGATATATATGCGCTGCGGTGCTCGAAAGCAACGGAACCTGCAGCTGTGAGTTGGCGTTCTTAAACAGAGACCCTTGTTTGTTCCAAAATAATAAATAATAAAAAATCATGTTAAACAATAACTTAACCAAAAACATAATAATACTTAGATCTGACAGGTTTTGTCAAAATGTAACTCAAAACTATCCAAGAACGAAGTCGAGAAAGAGGGTGAGAGAGATTACTGTAACAATCAATTAGGCTAGGCTACTTAACAAAGCCTCATATAAAATAACTAGTAACTCACATACAACTTCTACACCAGTCTACTGATTTTTGTTGAGAAAGATAAGCATGTTGATGACATGATCTGGGGTCAGACGCGACCGCAACTTGACCGTCAAGCCTCGTTTACACTTTCGCCTGGCTCTGCAGCGCGAGTCTCCGCAGACTGCGCGCGCACCTCCCCAAACAGACGAGGCGTTTATACTCGACGCGCTCGCCTGTGAAACACAGAATACCGCAATGACGTCATTTTTGCCGCGCTCACCTTCGCGCTCGTGCGGACGCGTCGAGTGTAAACAAGGCTTCAGTCCAGCCGCTGAAAACACCCGCTCTGAGGGGACTGACGTTGCCGGGATGCACAGGTACCTCCGCGCTAACTTGACCAGCCCGGGGAACACGTTCACTTTCCACTCACACTATACGCAGCAGCATTAGTTTAATGATAATCGATAACAAATTAACGTGATCGACGAAATTCTTAATGATCAATAATCGATCGTCGATTAATCATGCCCATCCCTATTGACGACTCTTAGTTTTTTCTCTTAATTGTCATTGACCCAAATCCAGCAGCTGCCAGCTGTGGTAATGTTGGCAGATTATGTAGTATCGCTATATTGTGCTGTTGCTTATGGAATGCATGAAATGGCTTTAGCTTTTATCATCTGCTAGAATTCTGGCTTTTTTTGGCTTTATTAAAATTCACCTTTAGTGCCGTTTTTTTCCACTCGGTTTGGTAAAACAGAAAATAGCCTGCTTCCTTTACAGGGCTCATCTGAGCATGTTTTATCTAAAATGGTGGGGAAGAGGTACTTACCCAATTGTTTGTGGATCACTTGGCAAGTCCAGAAAGAGACTGAATAAAGACAGGGATAGAAAGATATAAAATGACTTTGCTTCAATGAGCCAGCAAACAGTATTTGCATAATTGGACACAGTGCCGCTCTGCTATTGGATTAGCCTATGAATATGCTAATGTCCGGAGATGGATGAGGGGGGTGGGTCTTGTGCCTTATCACTCTCCCACAAGCCCCCAAAGATGATGAACCTCTGTCCCATGCTGCAGATTAGAGCACTTCAAACAGTGCAGGGGTCCCCTCTGGAGGAACGTGTTCAGATTTCAGAGCGAAATTAGCAGACATCAAACAAGCAGGACGAGATGCTGGATCAAAGGATAGACGCTCACAATCTTTGTCAGCGTACCAGCCGCTTTTGTAGTGTAACCAGTGACTGGGCCCTTCTGCGCTCATCCACTGTCCTCTGCACTGTACTGTTCTTTCTTTCTTTCTTTCTTTCTTTCTTTCTTTCTTTCTTTCTTTCTTTCTCTTGCTTGACACATTTGATAGATTTGACATTTTATTTTTAATCCCCTTCTACAACAAACACAAATCTAAAGGTCCGAAATTCTCGTCCGAAATTGTCGCACGTCAAAAAATAAATGTGACCTCAGGTTGTATCACATTTACACACTGCCTCAAAAACTTTCGTCCATCATAAAAAAAAATTGGACCGGATTCAAATTTCTGCATTTTTCGCATCCGTAGCAAACATTTTGAGGGGTGTTTTGACCATTCAGAGCCACAGTACAAGCCAAATGCCAAAATCCAGAACTGTTCAGGATCAATTGGTTCACGGAAATTGGTGGTCTTCTTTTTAATATGTGGCTCCAGTATCTCTAGCAAAGCATCAAACTGAGCCACTGACATCCTGAAGTAAACTTTGAATCGCTCGGGATTATCTCACAGCTCCTTGACAAGGAGGTGGAACTCTCCTTCCTCTCTACGAAATCTCAGGATTGGAGGGACCCTTCTTTGATAGGGCCCCTCTTAACCTTTACGCTAAGGAGAAAATTAGGGCTGGGTAAAAATATCGATTCATCAATGCATTGCAATTATCTATTTCTCAATTCAATATCGATTCATCAAATCCTATGAATCGATTCAGCCCACCGGCCAGTGGCGGCGCACAACACTCTAGTGAGAGCGTTCAGCATTGTACCATAGACAGTATAAGAAGTGGACAGAGCCATCTCATTGGAACTCAGTTGAGACAGTTGAAGCCCATTTTTAGCGATTTTTGAGCACTTCCGTTCCTGACGCGCAGACTCAAACCGACTCAAACTAAGCTTGATGACGTGAGCAACCTGTCTGACAGACGTAAATCTTCTAGTAGCTGTGCGTGAAAATTGCCAACGTTAATCACTTCATATGTATTCACTTACCACATACCGAATTATTTCCAATTCCCCAAAAACGTTGTTGAAATATTTTGTCCCGTTGCTTTTATGGACTCATTATCTATGGGCTTCTCCCTTGACGGGACGTCCCCCCGATTGCCTGCGAGCTTCTCCTCCTGTCTATACGGTAATGTCTCTATTGTGTGACATAAAGTCGCGTGGTTATGACGCAATCGTTAGCCTGTTTTTAACAAAAACGGCTTCTACTGGGCCATAACGTAAGATACAAAGTAATGGAGCCTTTTATACATTGTCGTGTTTATTTAGAAATAAATAATGGACAAATGAAGTCTTTGGACGCCTCAGATGTAAAGTTATTCGCTGTCAAAGTGACGCCAAAATGAATGGTAGTCAATGGAATGCTAACAGCAGGTGAAGTTCTGCTACAATGGCGGCTCCCGCGAGGCTTCAACTTCCGGCTGATGGATTACCCCCTTGCATTGTACAAGACGCGCTTTACCAAAACAGCAAGATGACGGACAGTAACTGCACTCCGTTCAAGCCTCCACCACCAAACAGGGACGTCGTTAGGCCTATTTTAGGGGGGCTGAAGCTACCCCAAAATGTTCCTAAGGCCCCCAAATGATGATAAGAACAACAATAAGTCTCCGGGAGTCTCCCGCATATTGATCGCGGCTCCCTGATGTACGCAAATTAGTTAAAATCTCCCGAAATCTAGAGCTCGCGAGCTCCAAACCGCGTTGCGCGTGCACGACAGAGAGGGAGAGAGAGACTAGCTGCGTCCCAATTCGCCTACTCAATACTACGCCCTAAAAGTATGTACTCTTTTTGTGAAGAAAAAGTACATACTTTTGAGTGTGTAGCAAAAGAGTAGGCAAGCTTTGGGACATACTACTTCGTCATCTTTAACGGACAGCTCTGTCGCGTGCATCACCGTAAACTGCCCTGTCAATGATCTCGTCACAGTTAAAATCCTCCATTAAATCTAATATAATTTCTTACCGTTTCGGAGAGAAATGTTGTAGCACCTTGGTCTGCAGCCGTGGGTCATTCATGCGGAGACTCTCACTCTCCTCATGTGTTTGCAATTTGAATGTAATGATGCATTTAAAATTGAATGGCTATAAACCATAGGTTCTCAAAGTGCGGCCCGCGGGCCAATGGCGGCCCGTGGGAACATTTCTGGCGGCCCGCGATAACGTGTGAAAAACTGTTAAAACTGTACATTGCTTTGAAAAAATTAATCTATCAGTTTAGTGGTGTTTAGCGGCCTAAAACAGCACCGCAAATCCCATTGTAATTTAAAACGGTATGTTGACCAAGTAATTAATATTCAGTAGTACTTAATGACAAGCTTATTAATAGCCGCGCTTCCATTAACTTTCAAATTTTTCGCTGCCGCGAACACTTGCATTTTCCTATCAACAGTGGAAACAACTTAAAATACTTTCTGAATCATTTCTGATCATACAGAAAATAATAATACATTATTCGCAACTACTTTTATTTGTGTAAACTCATAATAACAAGAAAACATTGTGCTTTTGTAAAATAAAATAAAACAACCAGTAGCTAGCCTACGCGCTTTCATGACCTCCGTGAACTGGAGCGCGAGAACTGAAACAATATAACCTATGTAGGCGAAAGCTTGAAATGTCCACTTTTAAACAAATTCGAATCGAAAGCAAAACCTTCTGATTATGTAATCCGTATGAAAGGTGCATTTCTCTCTAAAAGCGCATCTGCTTAACAGCGGAGATAGAGATATGTTTTTAGCCGACACTTAGAAAACAATAATTAATAAACAATTAAAATGCCTCGCTGTTTTTTCAGACACATTTATTATCATTCGCCTATAACTCACCTATAAATCACCTTTCTGTGGGCTGTGGTTCCAGAGAAACAGGCTATAGCCTATATGGCTCTTCTCATTCAGCACTGCGGGAAAAGCATAAATTCCAGGTTCTAATTTGGCCTTAGAAAACCAGTAAAATCGACATGTTTTCCATATTAATTTGTGAATATTTTAAATGTCTAATAAAGGGGCAAAAAGTAGGCTAATTTAAACAACAATTTGAAAAAGTCTGTCGATATTTACTTTTTTGCGCAGCAGTTGCTGTTGCCAGTTCAAATTAAAATGTTGGTGTTCAACTTTGCGTTTTAAAAAGACAACAACCGTTAATTTTTCGTTTTTCAGTTACAGTAAAAAAAAATAGATAATAATAGCGCAAAACATTTGCGAAAATCTGCAATAATGGAAACGCGACTGACAGGCAATGATAGATATGAATGATGATGACTTGTTTGGTAAGCTTCTATTTGAAAAGTTTCTGTTAAAAAAAAACTCGCCAGGTTTTGCCTCAGTTATGAATTAAAATGTGTTTATTGCAATAAATGTAAACTGTAGAGATGCAATCTGTTCATTAAAATTATTTCAAATGGGTTTTTTTCCATTTTTTTTTCTTTTTCTCCCCCACCCCTTTGGCGGCCCTCAGTTCAATGTTGGGTTACTAAATTGGCCCTCACCTATGAAAACTTTGAGAACCCCTGCTATAAACGTGTCTTTACAAAAGTTCACAATGCTGCTGCAGATGCAATATAACGTAGCCAACATTGAATAAATAAATTTTCGTCAGGTTAGATACTGATAATTAATCACTTAAACCCCTTTATCTTAACCTCTCTAGACAACCGCCGGACTCGCGCGCGTCCTCCATGTCTGTAGTTTTTTAACACTTTTCACTCGTGTTTGTAGTTCTAACCGAATCCTCGTCCAACGCGCGATGGGTTGTGGGCAATATCAGCCGTTAGAGTGTGCATCGATCTGCACTTCAGATTCTGACCGGATGTAGACCATCCGGGTCTCTTTGGAACACTCATTTCAACATACTACGATTTGGGACGTACGAGTTCTATTTTCGAATACTATTTAGGACGGATAGTATGCGAATTGGGAAGCAGCATGTGTGTGCGAATGTGTGCGCGTGTGCCTCACGAAGCGCATTTTTTTTTATGAGTATGCACATTTTGTGTTTCTGTTTACATTTCTTTTATAACTTGAATGTATAGGAAGAAATAAATATACTTTCTACTACTTACAGTTACATGCACTTTAGAGGTGTTAATATAGCACCTGTTTGTTACAGTTGTGGTTTGTATTCAACACATGTACAATATTGTACAGTTTGTTCTGCTAAATAAACCATGACAGGAAACATGCTGGGGTCAATTTGTTCTTAAACATTGGTAATACTGCACGCATTATTTAAAAATATACTCAGGTACTATAATTACTTGCGTATTTACTTGTTATTGAATCGATATCGAAGCTAATAAATCAATATCGAATCGAATCGAAATCGAATCGAATCGATGCCTCAAGAATCGAAATCGAATCGAATTGTGAAATTCCTAACAATACCCAACCCTAGAGAAAATCCAACGTAACTTTGAGGGGACCAAGCAAAACATGATTATGTATTTCAGCTCAGCTAGCGACACTAGTTATCAACCAGACGGCAATACCTTTTCATACACTGTCTACTTTCTATGTATAACAGTTCTATCTAATAACGTATTAAACAGGACTGTTACACAGATCGTAAACTAATGAACACAGAGAATGCAAGGACTATGTGATCACTGCTCAGGTTCTGGCTGGCGTTCTCAGCGCCATCAAAATAAAAGTCACAACAACAAGTGTGGTTTTATGTCATTTCAGAGTTCCAACTGGCGAATGAAACCAGGAAAATGTTCCTAAGGTAACCATTAGTTCTCGGGGAACCACCCTGGTGGCTAGTTCCTAAAACTAAGTTCCTAGAACTACCTGATGCAAGAGCCCCTTTTAAAAGTGGGTCAAAGTAGACGTAGGTTCTTACAGGAAGGAAAACTGGAATTACTGATGACTCGATTCAGGCAGTTCAGATTTACATTCACAAAGTGTGAATAACACTTCATGAAAGGTAATGTTTGAAAAAAGCATAATAGGGGCAATTTAAAAAGTAAATTAAATTAAAGAGCGCTAGTTAACATTAGAGATCCCGATTCTGCCCGATTCAGTAGATGAAATGACAAACGTCCTAAATTAAGAATAGTAAGCCAGATGTCATGTATGAAACAAATCCCTTCTGAACAGTGCTCTAGGCTATTTTGCTCCAGTCCCCATGTGTCAGTCTCTTTTCTCTTTATCTAAAATTTGTTCTCTCTTTTTTTGACTGTGGGGTAAGGTGAGACATGGCACAGGGGTTATTTGGGTAATGTGTGGGTGTATGAGGAAGGGGAGGGGTCTTCTTCCAGTTGCTGAGCACAGTCTTGACCTCCAGCTATGCTCTGAAGTGCGGCTAATTTCACCCCTTGACACACAGCGGTATGAATCTGCCCTGCTCAAAGCCCAACTGAACTCAGCAGTCTTAAGATGCTAACAAAGACAGCTGTGGCCAGGGGCGGCTTTTGGAAATACTTTCAAAAGAGCTGGAAGTGGAGATACAACAATGATAGTGAGATCACAAACTAACTTGCTGATGAGTCATGCTGATTGATAATAGTAGAATATTCTTAAGTTTAATATCTTAAAAAGATACTTAACATTGAAGTAACAAGGTGATACTTCATACATTTTTCTAATATTTTGGGAGCTGATGTCCTCCATGAAAATAGAAATACACCAAGATATAAAAACATACTAAATTTCACATTGTAAAAACATTGTAAAATGTAACCTGCAATTGTTACTTTGAAGAACTATTTCTACCTGGTCTTTCTGCTAAATTTAGTTTTGTTGGTGTAACTTACCATACTTATGTTGATTCAGTAATGTTGCATAACATTTTTAAAGGTGCTGTATGTAACTTTTTCACTCTACTAAAGCATAAAAATACCATAATATGTTTGCAGATAATTAGGAAACATGCTCAGTTCACATACTCGTTTCTCCGAAAAACACTTCTACAGCCAGTTATTTTACTTTGAAATGTGCGTTCCGTGTTGGAATATCTGTTTTTGTTTTGGTCTGTGTAATCTCGCCCACTTCCAATAGTATTTCGACACCCCAGGATGCCAGTTGGTAGGAAACACAGCGTATTGCAGCCAGCAAACAATTTCTGGGTCAGAGATTGCAGATTCTACCCAAACTAAAAAGCCTCGGTATCCATCTAAAAATCCCTAAAACGTGGATAAACCAACTCATAAATTTACAGGCTTTCATTGTCAATTGCGCTTGTTCCTGTTGTGTATCCTCGAACTGGCAACCAGTTTGAGCGTCAAGGCGGTGGAAACAACGATCTCCGAAATTCTGAATTTGGACGGCAGTACCTATTTCGACCACTAGCTCATTCTTACAGATGGCACCTTTAATTTGAATACAGTTAGTTTAAATATTAGCATATGTAGCATATTTTTTAGGTTACCGCTTATTTAAGCAATTATATATTTTTGAGCAGTTATATCATGCCCAAAAACCATGCCATGTACTATGTTTTGTTATTGTGATGTTGCAAAATTTATCAAAAGGTCTTGCTGTATTAAAATTAATTTCAAGAAAGACCATTCAAGAAAGTAATTTAATGTAAGAAAAAATCAGTTAGAATCGAAATTGACTTAATAATGAGAGTTTCATAGTATGTTACTGTTCTAGAAGGCCATTTTGACCGTTTCTGAAGCAAGATCATTATTGAAGTGATTTCAAGAGAGAAAAACACCATTACAGCTCAGGATGGCAGTCACAAGATTGTGTATACTAGTCGACATGCTTGTTAGTTTCTGCTCGGTTACTGTGATATTGCATTTAGCCTGTGGCCTGTTGTAAAGCAGACTTCACACAGAATCCTTCGTCTGCTGCGTTTCCGTGGCAACTAGGCAGAGATGTACATGGCTCGTCCCCTTATCATCAGACACTCCTGTTCCTGCCCCAGGACAAAACACATCCCTGCAAATTATCATGTCCGTATAGATACACACACATTATATATGTAAAGGACCGCATGACTACAGTGTTTTATCTATAGCTAACGTCCTGCTGCAATTATTACTACACAAACTCCATCAAATATATTCACCTTTATTTTTACTCATACTGATTTTTTTCAAACATTTGCTATTAGGATTATGGATGCCACAATTAAATTTTGGTTTTGAATGGAATTAATACTTTTATTCAACAAGGGCTCATTAAATTGATCAAAAGTGACAATAAAGACATTTATAATGTTACAAAAGGTGTTTTATTTCAAATAAAGGTTTGTCAAAGAATACTGAAAAAAAACCTATCATAGTTTTCCACAAAAATATTAAGCGGCACAACTGTTTTCTAAACTTATAATAACAATAAATGTTTCTTGAGCACGAGATCAACATAATTATTAGAATTATTTCTGAAGGATCATGTGACACTGAAGACTGGTGTAATGATGCTGAAAATTCAGCTTTGCCATCAAAGGAATGGATTGCATTTTAAAATGTATATCTATATATATATATATATATATATATATATATATATATATATATATATATATATATATTATTTTATTTTATTTTTTTATTTTATTTTTTTATAATATTACTGTCTAATTGTATTGTTGTGTAAATACCTGCAGCCTTGTTGAGCATAATATATTTCTTTAAAAAAATAATAGATAAAAAAATAATAGATTTCTTAAAAAAAATTCTTACCGACTCCAAACTTTTTAATGCTAATATGCGAAAAATGCACTGAACTTGAAAAACGTACTCGGTTACTAACGTAACCTCGGTTCTCTCTAGAGAGGGAACGAGTACTGCTTAATATCTTACGCTATGGGGAAAACCTCTTTTCCACGAGATATTGAAGCCAAAAATTATCCTTTAATTTTGATTAATGTAAAACGCTGTGCGGCAGCGTGCAGACATAGGCAAGACGGCTCGCGCGCCTATTGGCTGCCCTGCGGCAACAGCAGCAAGCCTATCGAGAGAGGCCCTGCGTGACGTGACATCCAATTGGGGTGCTTCGCGCCCATTTCGTCGCGTCCCGCCAGAATAGGCGTGGCCTTGGCCTATAAATACGCTCGACAGGCTGATACAAACTGGTTTTCATCGCTGAAGCGAACCAGCGCTGTTGTATGCACGGCAAGATACGCAGTACTCGTTCCCTCTCTAGAGAGAACCGAGGTTACGTTAGTAACCGAGTACGTTGTCTTACGAGAGTATCTCTCGTACTGCGTAATATCTTACGCTATGGGGAACACAATGTAAGACGCCGTGCGTACTGGGATCCGACACCAAAGTCCCAAGGGCAGTAGCCCGGGGCTCATATAGTGCATAATCACCGTAGACTCACAGAGAGTCGGAGAAGAGAGGCTACCAGCATCATTCCCCATGAAATAGCATCCCATAGGAGCTAGTTATGTCAACAGTATATCCCGCAGACAGGGTGAACGCGTTCAGCCTGAACTGGGCAAAAGTACGGGCTATTCAACACCCATGGAGCTGTTCCATCGATCAGTGAGCGATACTCAATCAAAACTCAGCATTCTGCGCCGGCGCAGCAGGACAGATAGTACTGAATTCTAGACCGACAGCAGCTTGGCCTGTAAGGCGGGAACCTCTAGGTTATAGAACCTTATAAATGTAGACGGCGAGGCCCAGCCCGCCGCCATACAGACATCATGCAAGGAAATCCCACTAGACCACGCCCACGAAGAGGCCACGCCTCTCGTGGAGTGCGCTCTGACACCCAAAGAACACTGCAGGCCCTTAGAAGTGTAAGCCAGCGCTATGGCATCGACTATCCATCTGGATAGGCTCTGTTTTGATGCGGCCAGTTCCTTGGAGTGTCCGCCAAACAAAACAAAGAGCTGCTCTGTCTGCCTGAAGACAGACAAGCGGGACACATAAGCTCTCAGCGACCTGACGGGGCAAAGGAGATTAGCATCCGCCTCCTCATTGTTCACCGGGAGGGCGCACAGGGAAATAACCTGGGCCCTGAACGGTGTGTTGAGGGATTTTGGCACGTACTCGTGCCTTGGTTTGAGTATGACTTTTGAGTCATTAGGCCCAAACTCCATACAGGACGCGCTTACTGAAAGCGCTTGTAAGTCCCCCACGCGCTTTATTGAGGGAGGTCTGGAAGGACTCAGCCTCCGAGCTCCCCTGAGGAATCGCACAACAAGGTCGTTTTTCCCCAGTGACTGGCCAGACGTCGGTTTTGCAAACGCCGTTATGGCCGCCACGTATACTTGGAGCGTGGACGGGGTTCTACCCTTATCCAGCAGCTCCTGAAGGAAGGAGAGCACTTCCGTAACCCCGCAGTCTACTGGTGAAAAGCCCTGAGCTTGACACCAGGTAGAGAACACTGACCATTTCGAGGAGTAGAGCCGCCTAGTAGACAGGGCCCTAGCCTGCGTGATCGTGTTTAACACTCACTCCGGGAGGTTAGCGGGTACCCGTTGATGGCCCACATATGTAGGGAGCATAACTCCGGGCGAGGATGCCAAATCGAGCCCTTTGCCTGAGAGAGGAGGTCTCTCCTCACCGGTATCGGCCACGGGGCAGTGCTGGTCAGCTGCATCAGGACTGGGAACCAGGTTTGGTTCGTCCATAGCGGAGCCACGAGCAGCACTGGGCATCCATTTTCCTTGATTCGTTCCAGCACTTGAGGCAGGAGCGAGACGGGGGGAAAAGCATAGAGTGGGCGTCGGGGCCATACGTGGGCCAGCGCATCCCTGCTCTTGGAGAAAAAGTTCGGACAGTGAGCGTTTTCCTGGGACGCGAACAGGTCCACCTGCGCTCTGCCGAATGTCTCCCACAGCAGTTGGATAGCCTGCGGGTGCAGCGACCATTCCCCTGCTGGGACATTGTTTCTGGACAGTCTGTCTGGTCCCAGATTCAGGTGACCAGGCACATGCGCTACTTTCAGTGAAAGCAGGTTGTGCTGAGCCCAGTCCAGGAGGCGTTTCGTCAGCCTGTAAAGGCTCCGAGACCTGACGCCGCCCTGGTGATTTATGTACGCCACCACTGACATGTTGTCCGACCGGACTAAGATGTGGCGGCCTTTTATCTGGGGACAAAAGCGCCTTAGCGCGTTGTCTACTGCCAGCATTTCTAGGCAGTTTATGTGTAGGAGCTTCTCCCGTTCTGACCACTGGCCAAAGAACGGTCTGCCCTCGAGCAGCGCTCCCCATCCCGAGGTGGAGGCGACCGTGGACACCAACATCACACTCGAGAGAGTCCCCAGACTCACGCCTGACTGGTACCAGTCGGCTTTTTTCCAAGGTTTCAGAGACGAGACGCATTTCCTGTCGACCCTGAGGCGAAACAGACCAGCGGCCTGTTTAAAGTGTGCGAGGCGGGGGGCGCGCCGATCACGGCGGGCAGCCTGTTCGCACTCGCTTTCTCTATGACAAATTGTGGAGAGAGAACAAGCGGGACAAACCCCGTAGGGTTCAGCGTGTCTGTGAGTGAATGTGGGCGCGGGACAGCGGGCACATTTACTGCACTGAAAACACCGTCGGCTTGCGCTGACTGAATATGTGTTGGTTTCGTTTTTACAGAAACCGTGGGACACGCACTGTGTAGTGTTTGTGGGCACTGTGTCGTGGGCACATTCACTACGTTTGCACAATCGACATGAGTCGATTTTATTTGTGCTAGCCCTGAACTGTGGCGGGCTGTGTCTGCGTGTGGGAATGGGCACTGTGACGTGGGCATTCTTACAACACTCATAACACCATCGGCTATGGCCGGGACACCAGAAAATACACTCTTTATTGGATTTATCTGCGTCGCCGTAAAAATGGCGTTAATGTGCAGGCAAGCGGGCTGTTGTACCGGCTTGTTTACTGCGAAATACACTGGAACAGTCACATTGTTTGGAACTGAACGAGCGAGAGGTTTCGGTGGAGTCTGGCCGCGGCGAGACTTAAACACCGTGGGTCTTAGCTGACTGTATGTGTGTTGGTTTCGTTTTACAGAAAACGTGGCACATGCAGTGTGTAGTGTTTGTGGGCACTGGGTTGTGGGTACATTCACTACATTTAATGCACAATTGACATGAGTCGATTTCATATGTGCGAGCCCTGCACTGTGGCGGGCTGTGTTTGTGTGTAGAAATGAACACTGGGCTGTGGGCATTTTTATTACACTCATAACACCATCGGCTGTGGCCGGAATACCAGAAAATACATTGCTTATATGATTTTTCTGGGTCGCCGTGGAAACGGCATTTGTGTGCAGGCAAGCGGGCCATGGTACCGGCTTGTTTACTGCAAAATACACTGGAACAGTCACATTTTCTTGGAACTGAACGAGCGAAAAGTATCAGTGCAAGTCTGGCCGCGGCGATGCTAAATTTTATCTGCTGCGAGAGCTGGGATCGAACACGGGTCTCCCGTGCGATGGCTGTAGGTTTCGCCACTGAGCCACAGGGGGAAACGACAACAGCTTAAAATAGCTCGAGCACATAATAGAGCGTCATCACAGTTTTGTGTGTTGGCGTTTGTTTGCAGGCGTGCGTGTTATACAACAGGCTCATTCCTGCAATATTGACATTTTCAGCCGCTCAAACTAAGAGGAGCTGAGAAATGTTTGAGAAATGGAGATTGGTCCGGCCTCGGCGGGACTAAAAATACACTCTTTCCTCATTTCGCCGGTGACGCATGCCCACGGGGGGCGGGGGCGGGGTAGCTTTCTTATAACGTAAAGAAAGCTAGCCGCGGTTTTGATGCTGGCCCGTTTCCCTGACGACTCGCGGGCAGAAGGGGGAGATCCACAGAGCTCGCCCAATCCTCACTGTCCAACGCGGGGATATAGCAGCTGGCCTCCTCTACAGATGCAGCTATCTCGTCGTCATTAATGGCAGAAGCGGCGGCGCGCGGCGGCCGTTGTCCGTCAGTGAGCGACTCGATTGAAGCTGGTGAAGCTGGCGGGCGAACCGGCGAGCTTTCACGGCTGGAGAAGGATCCGGGACCCGCTGAGTACGGCGCTTTGCGGCGCGGCACTACAGCGGGCGGGAGTCTCACTCACCATGGCAATAGCTGGCCTCCTCTACCGATGCAGCTATCTTGTCGTCACTAATGGCGGAAGCGGCGGCGCGCGGCGGCCGCTGTCCGTCAGTGAGCGACTCGATTGAAGCTGGTGAAGCTGGCGGGCGAACCGGCGAGCTTTCACGGGCTGGAGAAGGCTCGAGGACCCGCTGAATACGGCGCTTTGCGGCGCGGCACTACAGCGGGCGGGAGTGCAGACTCGGAGAAAAAATGCCAGGCAAGTCCTCAGAGTCACCATGGCAATAGTTCCACAGGAACGAAGCGTCTTCAAAAAGACGCTGCTCTTTTAGATAAAGAGAGAGAGAGAGAGAGAGAGAGAGTGTGAGTCGCGACGGCGAACACACACTCTAGCAGTGAAAAAGGATATTAACGCCGGAAAGCGTAGCAGGTACGGCGGCTGAAGGCGGTGAGGTGAAGGCCAGCGGCTTCAGGCTCGAAGGCTCGTCCCGCAGAAGGCTTACTATCAGACGGCGCGGCTTCTCACTCCGGATCGAGCGATGCAGTAGTGCTTCGCTGAAGAGATGAAAATCAGTTTGTATCAGCCTGTCGAGCGTATTTATAGGCCAAGGCCACGCCTATTCTGGCGGGACGCGACGAAATGGGCGCGAAGCACCCCCATTGGATGTCACGTCACGCAGGGCCTCTCTCGATAGGCTTGCTGCTGTTGCCGCAGGGCAGCCAATAGGCGCGCGAGCCGTCTTGCCTATGTCTGCACGCTGCCGCACAGCGTTTTACATTAATCAAAATTAAAGGATAATTTTTGGCTTCAATATCTCGTGGAAAAGAGGTTTTCCCCATAGCGTAAGATATTAAGCAGTACGAGAGATACTCTCGTAAGAGAACAGAAATGACACATTTACTGCCTTCTATATCGAACACATATTTACACAAAGGACGCAGTCATAATTCGCCTTGTGTCTTTGTTCTTTTGCAGTGTTCATATCCTGTCTGGGAAGACTTCAGTGCCAAGGCCACCAAGCTGCACTCTCAACTCCGGTAAGTTCAGTCTCCGGCTCACATCCGCACCTGTCATGTGAAGAAGGTTTTATTGAATGCTAAGAAAAGACAACGTCATCAATTAATCCCATTGGTTTTGTGCTTTTCAGAACCACCGTGCTAGCAGCAGTGGCCTTTCTGGATGCCTTTCAGAAGGTGGCGGACATGGCAACCAACACAAGAGGTATAGGCACGATTACGGATGTGTGAGAGTGTGTGTGTGTATGTTTGCAATTTCTGTCCAACTATGTGTGTGCAATATCTGTATGTATATCCCATTATGAGGGTTATACATAGCAGAAAACACTACTGGAGAGAGAGATACTGAGTGTCCAAAAAAAAGGATTATAGAAGGTACAGAGCCAGACCCTCTAGATTTAATGCTCTCGTTTGGCTGATGAAGTATGTGAGGATGTATTTGTGTTAATGTTTGTATTTTTGTACATGTAAGACAAAAGCTTAACTAACTTTATCAGCAAATAATTCAACACAACTGCATTATTCATCTTTACCTCTGGTGAGTTTTGAACAGTATGTTCACACGGCAGAAATAAACAGATGACTTTTGGATAAATGAAAGGAAAGAAAGACGTGGCTCATTGCTGTAGAGAGTTTTTTTGGTTATTTACGGTGTGGTGCTTTATTAAAGATTTGACAGAGTCGAGATCTTCAAGGGGAATCAACTGATGAAAAAAGTTGTTTGGAAATAAACCACGAGCCTCATTATGATTATATTACTGATTTGGGCTTTTTTCTCTTGGTTGGGGGATTTTCTCATTTCATCTTGTCTTGTGGCTTGCCTGAGGTAAAGACAGTGTTTGAAGGAGTATGATGATCTGCGTTATTATGGTTGCGTGTGGGCATGTTGTGTTTTTAATGAGCTGACGGAGCTGGGAGCCTTCTCGTATGCCTTATAAAGGCAACAAGGATCGCATCCAATCCCACTTGTGACACAAGCTTCAGATGGAGGCTGTTGGGGTGCAAAAGGAAAGTGAGTGAGAACAATAATCAAAAGGAGCATTAAATAGTCAGAGTAACAAGGCTAAAAGAAAGTGAGACATTTTATTACAAACATTTATACAGATAAATGCACTTTTGTCACATGCAGTGTTCAAAAATGTGCATTTTTCTCAAGCTGTCATACATCTCTGTGTGAACGGTGAATTATATTCATACACTCCAAAATTAATATCAACAAATCTGTGTATTATTTTCCAATAATATAATCTTCTCGTCTTGATTAAATGGATTTTGTTGTTTTTCCATTTCCACATTTTTCCCCCCACTTGCTTTATGCTTAAACCTCAGTAAATATATTATTTTTATATCTTATATCTGGCCAACTCTCATGTTCACTGTTGAGGAACTCACTGCTCTCACCAGAATGAGAAGGACAGATGCCAGTAATTTACAGATTGTATAACTTATTGATGACAGTATAGTTTTGTAGCACAGAGCTAGTGTATTGGATATAGGTCAGATTATGCTGCGCATCACTCGTTTCTTCTTTATCACTTTTTGATATGCAAGCTTTTGCGTAATATTTACTCTGTTTTGATTTAGACATGCATCAGCCTAAATCCACCCTTTGGCTCAGAATAGACTTAAAATGACTGTAGTTGAAAGGATGACAACAGCTTCCATAGATGCATTTCAGAATGATATGGAGAACTTTTTTTTTTGTTTTGTTTTTTGCAGCCAATAAAAGTGGATTAGGAAGTTGTGGAGTATATAAAAGTGGGCTAGATAACCCAAGGGTTTAGTCATGAGAAAAGAGCTCAAAGAACCAATTCATTTGTATCTCCTTTGTTTTTGTTAACTCTGTTGGTTAGGTCAAGGGTAGGGTTTAGTGTAGGTGGTACGTTATTTTCAAGCACAATAGAGCATTAAAATTTTAGTGACACTCACCAGACATTTCATTTCTAAACTGCCACGATGTGCACAACAACCAATATAATAAAATGTTTCAGGATTCACGTTCATCTATTTCAGATAAAACTGACAGTGTTTTTAGTGCCACTCATTAGACATTTCACTTTGCATCACACAAAAAAGTGTAAAAAGCAATGCAAAATTATTTTGCAGAAATGTTGCCAGAAGCACATTTTTCCAGTGTATTGCATATTCATGTTTAGTTGGTAAGGTTTATGTTTGGGACAAGTTTCACCCCCTCCCCATCACAGCGCCACAGACTGCCACGAAGCAATGAGGAGGGGATGGCAGTGAACCGCAACGAAACGGAAGCAAACACACAAACACAACCGCACACACTCACAAACACACTCCAGGCCTTCATCCTCTCAATGGGGGTCTGCCGCTATAGTGAGGGAGGAAACTGATGCTTCCTGCCAGTAACTGCCTATAATCTGCTTCTCATTTACTTTCTTTACTGTTCTTCTTCCTTCAGCTCACCCTCCTCTTCTCCTGCGGAGTTTGAGTCTAGCTAACTCTCTTCATCACTTTTTCTTGTGTTCTCACATTGGCTATAAAGTTAATTAAAGGGATATTTCACCCTGAAATGAAAATTCTGTCATCATTTACTCACCCTCATGTCATTCTAAAACTTTCTGTGGAACCTAAAAAATATAATTTAAAAAGGTTTTTTTTATTTTATTTTATTTTTTTTACACAGTGAAAGCCGCTGGGGTCCAGTGTTGTTTTGGACCCCTTTAAGTTAAATTGTTCAGACAAACCAGTCAAAAAACATCTTCCTTTGTGTTACACAAAGTCATACAGGTTTGGATGACTAAAGTCATACTGTTTTAGATGATGATAAAGGGTTCATTAACCCTTTAAGATAATGGTCTCACACTGTCTCCTTTAAAGAAAATCAGGGCTTTAAGCCAAGTTATTGGCTTTTTCACATGTGTACAATAAGTGGCAGGGGAAAAGAACACAGCATCGGGAGGCCTAGATAATAATCTTGTTCTGTATGGACGGATTCATTGGAGGGAGTCTGGCTGTGTGTGTGAAAGCCCTAAATGAGCCAGAATCAAAACAAAAAGTGCTTTGGCTTGTCCTCTCGATCTTCCTCTCGGCCTCTCACTCTCTCTTTCTCCTCGCGCTCAGCCTCTCACACAGAGACTCTCTTTCCCACTCTGTTCTTGGCTGTGGTGGGAATAAATGTTGATAGATCACAGTCTGTCCTGGAAGCCTGGCACGGGAGCTCGTAAAAAAAGGCGTTCTGCAGATGTGTGCGCGGCGCAGAAGGCTCGTCCAGCGTTTCATAGTGGTGTTTTACTGCCCTGCCTCCATGAGCGGAATAGTAGCAACCATAATGAACATCATAAATCTGATTCATACACCAGGGGGCAAAATGGCTGCCCCTCATATTCAAAGAGAACATACAAAAAAAGTCTGCCAGCTCAGCAACCGACAAGCTATTTGGAGGATCAGTTTGTGTGTCTGAGTGTGTTTGTGTGTGTGATGGGGGTTAGTATTTCCCCAGATGTTTTAAGTAGACTGGTGTAGGCAGCAGGGTGTTACCATTCACACGGCCCTGTAAGCAAACACCAGCCAAACAGTCTGAGAGGAACATTCTCAGTCGCCTTAACACGTCTATTTCTGATAGCATCTAGTGTAGATTTTCAAGCCACACTCTATAATATCAACAAGAGATAGTAAATTCTGCTTGAAGTGGTACACAAATATATATGTAACATGAATAATATGTAATGAAACCAGACGAGCACCTTAGCCATCATTTTAGTGTAAGAACAAAACACCAAAGTATGACCAGTTGTACTTAACACATGGGGATGGTCTCCAAAAATGTTTTATGATCAATTAGTAAAACTGCAATGGAATTGCTTTAATAATTAACCCATTCTTTCTGAACTGTTATTGTCTTGCTCACATTGCATTACTTTTGCATTTCTAAAGTTTTCCATATCTTTACTAGATAAAAACGGAAGGATGGACATTATCCATTGTGATACATGCAGGATGTATTAATTCAATATTAGTATATTGATATAACATAGTATAGCTTTTAAAGAACTTTGACTGGTCTTTAACCACAGCTTAAAAATATACACTGCTGTTCAAAAGTTAGAGGTCAGTAAGATTTTTTAAATATATTTTTTAAAAGAAATTACGGGAAAAAAATACTTGTGCATTTACAGACTTACAATGTTACAACAAATCTATTTCAAATAATCATGAAATAATTCACGAATGTAGTCCTATATTTATGCAATCTTTAGATTAATAAGCATTTATATTATTCTTTAGTTCTCTTATTTGTTCTGCTTCATGAACGTAAAGCATGTGTGTCAACCAAATGAAAGGGAGCAGGTGCGATTCTGAATGATAAATGTAAAGTTTTTAATTAATTCACCTTTAATTCATTGCTGTCCAATTTCTAATTGAAGTACTTTTATAATTGTAGTAACTCTAAGTGCTATACATTCCTTTGTCACAAGGAAGAATAGTCTGACGCTGCAATTTAAATGACTGAGGATCAAGTGAAGTCCATCTGTGTCTGCCAGTCTATCTCTCTATAACCAAGCCTTTGACAGCCAATGACCTTGAATGATCCCTTCTCAGTACAGTACAGCCAGGCACTATTATGGCTTCTCCTTTTAGAGCTGTTTATTCTTTTTCATTAAATGGATGCATTATCTGAAGAGACAGAGTGTTTTGAATATTTTGAAAATACAAGCTCTGTTTATTAATATAATGTCAGCTTAAGGACAGAAAAGAAAAGTGAAAAGACACAACACACAACACAGCCTTGTGATATATGTTTGATAGCAACGGCTGCCAGAAAAGGTATTAAAAAAGGCAAGAAGATAGAATCTCTTCTTACAATCCATCACTGGCTTTGTGCTCCCCATCAACACTCTCTTATTACAGGAAAATTACTGCTTCTCTTTAATTCTACTGGGCGGTTTGATGGTGCAGGACCTCCCGCCAGCATGGTGAGCCTGACTCAGCTTTCCCCGTATACCTCCCCCCTCCCCACACACACACACACACACACACACACACACACACACACACACACACACACACACACACACACACACACACACACACACACACACACACACACACACACACACACACACACACACACACACACACACACACACACACACACACACACACACACACACACACACACACACACACACACACACACACACACACACACACACACACACACACACACACACACTCCTGACCTCCTCTAGGAAACACCTGTTCTCACTGAGAGACTTGTACAGCTCAGCACTCCTACATCGTCCCAAACTACACTATTATTAAAACCTTATAATCAAGAAACACTATTAACAAAAGACAGGATGCTTGAAATTAGCTCCTCAACTAAAAGCCAGACGCAAAGATTTCCATGAACAGGTTCTTTGAAGAGAAACACACATTAGTTCACACTGTAATAAAGACCACCAAGAAAGAAGGACCCGCTTTTTCTTTGTCAGTGTTTTTTTCAAGCGCTATAAGTTTGGATTCTTTTGGCGATTTTATTTTAAGCTCTTGGCTGCAATATCCTTCATTTATCACTCCATCCTATAGTACTTAATTAGCTGCTTAACCAGTTAGTTCTAGACCTACAATTTGCCTGGTAATGTAACTTATTCCCATTGTCTCTGTTTGTTTTGTGGGTAAACATGGCCTTTCTCCAGGTTACATTGTTACGCCAGTACGTGGCGACAAGTAGCTTGTCATTATGACTGAGTCAGTGATTCATTCACTCATTGAAAAAATACTGATTCATTCAAAAATACTGATTCGTTCAGGAACAAAACATCACTACTTGGCTTTGCTAGGTGTCGGAGATGATTCTGCAGTGGATTTAGAACTGTTTTTGTTGGACAGGCAGAACTAGAAAAAGTAATTTACTACAGTTTTTCTTAATTGCTAACATACTATAACTGATTCACTTGGTCAAATTTCCTAAACCATTCATTCAATTCTCGAAACAAAGGCACGTTTCTCAAAACGTTCCAAACATTTCACTCTCGTTCCAATTTTCTCTAAGTTTTCTGCAAAACTCACAAAAATGTCTCATGTCTCATGCTCTCATTCAGAAAACACAAGTACGCAATATAATTAATTCAAGTGTCACACTGTGAGCTCAGATTGCAAACATTTATCCATGTGTAAACATTAAGTAGGTTTTTTGTGTCATCTGTGGCCAAAGTTTGATTTTGACAAAAGATAATATGTTTTTGACTGGCAACGGACATTTGAGGTTTGTACAAACTGGTAGATGGTAGTTTTGAGATTGTGTTTACAGTTGTGAGAAAATGTTGAATTGTTTCATGAATTATGTGTTAGCAATCAAGAAAAAACTGTAACTTATTGTTGATTGAACTATTGTGTATAAGCAAAATCACACTCACAGTTTTGCTGTTGGTCTGAGGAACAGCACTGTGTACTGCTCCTGTGATATTACCTAAATATAATATTTACCAGTTCACACAAAAGGCATTTTTGAATTCCACCGTGCAGCTTTTTTACTCGTTTCTGTAAATAAACATGCACAAGATACATGCATTTGACCGCTGCACAACATTTGCATGTAAACGCTGTGGTTTTGAAAAAACATGGTTTTGAAAAACTTGCTTTACAACTTATAATAAATATATAAGTTTCAAAACAGTAAACCGATCAAATGAGCTGAGGCACGGTCTACATGAGGCGTGGTCGGCCTGAAATGGAAAAAAATGTAGGACTGAACTTGATTTTGTCCAATGGTAATTGATTGGATTGTTTGTTGTTTGCAATTGTTGTGATTGACTGGTTGTTACTCATACTTTTTAGTGAAATTATTTGTTCGTCAGAAGTGGGGTGAGTTTTGGGAGGTATAAAAATGGGGGCGTGACCAAAACAGTTAGAGAACCACTTGTTCCCTTTCGTTGTCACTCCGAGTTACGTCGGATGACGACGAATGGGGGTTTCGCTTAGAACACCTATCGACTTCGAGTATTACAAAACGAGCCAATGGCAAGGAAATGCCATGGGTCTGCGGAATTTGCATGGCGTAACTCCGCCCCACCTCGTGGGTATAAAAGGAGGACGCCGGCAACAGGCAGATATGTTTTCGCTTCGGAGCCAAGAGCATTTCTTCACTCCACAGTCATCTCTGACTTCGCTCTACGAGACGAGCTTCTCTCTCCGGTGTTGGTGTGACGGCGATCTGCAGCGAGCTCACAGTGCCTGCTGATCTGTGCAGTAATCTGCCAGTGTGTGTGTGTCTCCCTGTGCGCTTCAACATCGCGGAGTTTTTTCTCTCCTCTCATAAAAGAGCTCGCACGCGGCACGTCTTTTTAAAGACGGCTCGCCCGTGCATTTCTGGTTGCAGCGGACTGGTATCGGACTCTGATGGGCACGAGCGCTGTCTAGTGTGTTTGATCATGCTTGAACAGCGCTCGTGGGTGACTCATGTTCTCGCAAGGGAACGTGATCATCGCGTCATAAATAGGTCGAGACTCGGTGAACTCGCAAGAGTGAGATTCCCCTCATCCACCCCCCGATCTTCGGCGGGTGGCCAGGGTGACCTGAGGGTTACGGTCTGGAACAAGGCGCCGACTATGTGTCCGTGACCCCAGCCCCCCTCTTCAATGACGGTGCCCGCTAGTGAACTACTGATTCCCGCGAGTCTACCCTCTGGTGGCCCGCGTGTTTCAGTTGAAGCTACAGAGGAAGATGCCATGTCTGTTGCAGCATCACTAGGTGGGCTTGAGTCTTCTGGAAGTGAGGGCTCGTCACAGCTGCCACCTTCCGGTGTGCATACGGCTGTGCCTGAGTCTGATCCGGAGATGACGGCCATGCTTTCCTGGGACGATTGGTTTTGGGTAAGGCCGCCGACCCTCGTCCGTGGCAAACCCCAATACCTCTCTTCCCGGACGTGCATCATGAGATCTCGAAGTCCTAGAAGACCCCCTTGTCTTCTCAGGACCGCTCGCTGATCTCATCCGCCTTTCCTCCCCTCGATGGGCCGCTGCCCTTGGGTACACTGGGGTTCCCCCGGCTGAACGCTCTGTTGCGATGCTATGTGTCCTCAGAGTGCTTCTTCTCGGCGCAATCCTAAGCACCCGCCCGTGGCCTGTAGTTTTTCGTCTACGCTTGTGGCGAGATCCTATAGCGCCACGGGACTGGCAGCCGCCTCACTGCATGCCATGGTCATTCTGCTGGTCCACCTGACCCATATGCTCATGGACCTGCACGAGGGCGGGACTGACCCAGGGCTCTTCACTGAGCTGCGCGCCGCCACTGACCTTGCTCTCTGAGCGACGAAAGTGGCCGTACGCTCCCTGGGTCAGGTGATGCTCACCAGTCTGTGGCTGAACCTGTCTGATGTGCTGGATGTCGCGCGGACCCGTCTGTCCGACATTCCCATATCCCAGGTCGGCCTCTTCGGCGGTGCGGTTGAGGGCTTGCCCAACAGCTCTCAGCCGCCCATGAGCAGAGTGAGGTTGATTCTGTCCCGACGGCCGGGGAGGGCCGGGGAAGAATCCTTATTCTCCAAAGAGCTGATTCTCCCGTCTCTGAGCACAGAGTTCTCGGACGTCACAGAGCGCCGCCCACAAGCCGTGCTCTCCTCGTCCCCCTCTGTCCCAGAGGTGGTTGACATGGCGTGCCGTCCACGGACCGCTTCGCCCCTGTCCCCCTCTGTCGCCAGACCCCTGGCAGAGCAGGCCCCCGCGGGACGACCAGCCTGGTCCTCCCCTGGCCCCTCTGCCAGGGCGCGGTTGCTAACTGTGCCCCCACATCGGGCCGCTATGCCGTCCACGTCTGGGCCAGTTACTCCGCCTCGCTGCCCCTCCGGGGGGACGCCTGTGGTCGCATGATCCCGCTGGTTCAGTTCCTGGGAGCCTGGTTAGAGCTTCCCCGTCTGGCCCGCTGGGTCGCGCGGACCATCAGGCTCGGCTATGCGATTCAGTTCGCACGGTCTCCTCCCCACTTTGGGAGTCCGCTCCACTTTTGTCGGTGGCTATGCCCCCATCAGGAGAGCAGAGATTGCCACCCTGCTGGCGAAGGGCGCAATCGAGACTGTCCCTCCAGCCGAGATGAGGTCCAGCCGGCTTCTCAGCCCCTACTTCATTGTCCCCAATAAAACCGGTGGGTTACGGCCAATCCTGGACTTGCGCGTGCTGAACCGCTCCCTTCACAGGATGCCGTTCAAGATGCTCAAACGCGTTTTCGAATGCATACGGCCCAGGATTGGTTTGCAGCGATCGACCTGAAGGACGCCTACTTCATGTCTCTATTCTCCTTGACACAGACCATTCCTTCGGTTTTCTTTCAGGGGCAGGCATCCAGTACGCGGTTTTCCCTTTCGGGCTAGCCCTGTCTCCTCGCATCTTCACGAAGGTCGTCGAGGCTGCCCTTGTTCCCCTTCGGGAACACGGGGTTCGCATCCTGAGTTATATCGACGACTGGCTGATCATAGCTCACTCTCGAGTTCAGGTTGCGAACACAGGGACCTAGTGCTTCGGCACCTAGCTCGTCTGGGCCTTCGGGTCAACTGGGAGAAGAGCAAACTTTGCCCCGTGCAGAGGATCTCTTTTCTCGGTATGGATATCGACTCGGTCGCCATGTCCGCGCAGCTTACGAGCTAGCGCGCGCGCAGTCACTGCTGACTTGCCTGAGACAGTTCGAGGGCAAGAGTGCGGTTCCACTGAAACTTTTTCAGAGGCTCCTGGGCATATGGCTTCTGCAGCCGCGGCAACGCCGCTCGGATTGCTTCATATGAGACCGCTTCAGCTTTGGCTTCGCGACCGAGTCCCGAGGTGGGCATGGCAACACGGCACCCTCCGAGTAACAGTTACTCCGACCTGCCGTCAGACCTTCACCCCGTGGTCGAACCTCAGTTTTCCACGGGCCGGAATGCCCCTGGAACGAGCTTCGCGGCATGTTGTTGTATCGACAGATGCCTCCTCCGCGGGCTGGGGTGCCATGTGCAATGGACGTGCTGCCGCGGGCTCCTGGACAGGACCCCGCCGCCTCTGGCACATCAATTGCCTCGAGTTGCTGGCCGTACGTCTTGCTCTGCGCCGCTTCCGGGCCGTGCTCAAGAACCAACACGTACTAGTCCGTTCAGACAATACCGCCACTGTAGCGTACATCAACCATCAAGGTGGTCTACGCTCCCGCCGATTGTCGCAACTTGCCCGCCACCTCCTCATATGGAGTCAGAAGCATCTGAGGTCGCTTCATGCCATTTACATCCCCAGAGCCCTGAACTGTGCAGCGCACGGCTTCAGCCCCTCCCGGGAGATTGGCGACTCCATCCCCAGTCGGTTCAGCTGATTTGGGACCAGTTCGGGGACGCACAGATAGATCTGTTTGCCTCTCACGACTCGACCCATTGCGCCCTGTATTATTCCCTGACCGAGGGCACGCTCGGCACGGATGACTGGCGCACAGCTGGCCGCGGGGCCGCAAATATGCGTTTCCCCCAGTGAGCCTTCTTGCGCAGACCCTGCACAAGGTCAGGGAGGACGAAGAGCAGGTCATTCTGGTCGCGCCATACTGGCCCGCCCAGACCTGGTTCTCCGAACTAGTACTCCTCACGACAGCACCTCCCTGGCCGATTCCCCTGAGGAAGGACCTCCTTTCTCAGGGACGGGGCACCCTATGGCACCCTCGTCCCGATCTTTGGAACCTCCACGTGTGGCTCCTGGACGGGACGAAGCAGGTTGAGTACCCTTCCACCTACGGTGGCGGCTACCATCACTTCCGCTAGAGCGTCGTCCACGAGACATGTCTACGCGTTGAAGTGGAACCTCTTCGTCAACTGGTGCTCTTCTCTTCAAGAAGACCCCCGGAGATGTTCGATTAGTGTCGTGCTTTCCTTCCTTCAAGATAGGCTAGAGCGAAGGCTGTCTCCCTCCACCCTGAAAGTCTATGTTGCCGCTATTGCCGCACACCATGACCCAGTCGAAGGTAAGTCTGTTGGAAGGCACGACCTGATCATCAGGTTCCTGAGAGGAGCGAGGAGACTGAATCCTCCTCGCCCTCCTCTCGTTCCCTCTTGGGACCTCTCAGTGGTTCTAACTGGCCTGCGGAGTGCTCCCTTTGAGCCTTTGCAATCAGTGGAGCTTAAGTTCCTGTCTATGAAGACAGCGCTCCTGGTTGCATTGGCCTCCATCAAGAGGGTGGGGGACTTGCATGCATTCTCCGTTGACGAAGCGTGCCTGGAATTTGGGCCGGCTTACTCTCACGTGATCCTGAGACCCCGGCCTGGATATGTGCCCAAGGTTCCTACCACTCCCTTCCGGGACCAGGTGGTGAACCTGCAAGCGCTGCCCCTGGAGGAGGCAGACCCAGCCTTGGCACTGCTCTGTCCAGTACGCGCCCTCCGCGCCTATGTAGACAGGACGCAGTGTTTCAGGACCTCAGACCAGCTCTTTGTCTGTTATGGTGGGAAGCTGAAGGGAAAAGCTCTCTCCAAGCAAAGGTTGTCTCACTGGATAGTGGACGCCATTGCCTTGGCATACCATCAGCAAGGTCGACCGTGCCCCCTTGGTGTGACTGCCCACTCCACCCGGAGTGTGGCATCCTCTTGGGCTCTATCGCATGGCGCCTCGCTAACAGACATCTGCAGAGCTGCAGGCTGGGCGACACCTAACACATTCGCCAGATTCTACAATCTCCGAGTGGAGCCAGTGTCCTCTCATGTACTCGCTTCAACCAGCTAGTACTGGACCCGCTCAGGTGTCTTCGCTTGCTCGCCATTCCACTCCACGGACTGGATACGTGCGATATTCTCCTCAGGTGAGCTTCCCCGAAAAGCCCTGAGTTCCTCCAGCACTCCTGACGTTGGCGCCAGTGTCTATTGCCTGTGCGTCGGCTAGGTGCCTCCCGTGTGCATGGTCCCTCCCCTGAGCGACCCCCACATGTGTATTTCCACTGTAAGCCTCCCGAGCATGTGTCTTTCCCTTGGCAAGCCACCTTGCCACCCCTGGGGTTGAAATATTCCACCTGCGGCTGGACACCCCAGTGTTCTCCATGTCTCCTTCGGGTCACATGTGTATTCTCTAAGTCCCCCCCTCTGGGTTGGCAGTAATTGCATATTTTCCCTGAACTTGGGATATGCTCCCCAGTGTACCTTGGTATTCCTGTGCTAAATAGGAGTCCTTCGTCCGTGCCAGTCTCACGACAGGGATCTCAGATTTACGCAGGGCACTGGAAGACAGCTGAGAAGGTGGCGTGATTAGACTGGTAACCCCATTCGTCGTCATCCGACGTAACTCGGAGTGACAACGAAAGGGAACGTCTTGGTTACGTATGTAACCCTCGTTCCCTGAGTAGGGAACGGAGACGTTACGTCTGCCTGCCACTTTCCGCTGTACCGCGGGGATCGCCTGAGCTCAGTCTTGGCTCCTCAGCGAAGAAACATATCTGCCTGTTGCCGGCGTCCTCCTTTTATACCCACGAGGTGGGGTGGAGTTACGCCATGCAAATTCCGCAGACCCATGGCATTTCCTTGCCATTGGCTCGTTTTGTAATACTCGAAGTCGATAGGTGTTCTAAGCGAAACCCCCATTCGTCGTCATCCGACGTAACGTGTCCGTTCCCTACTCAGGGAACGAGGGTTACATACGTAACCGAGACGTTTAGAGTATGCTTTTGTTTTGTAGTCTTTTAGTTTGTAGTGTTATTCCTGTTTCCTGTTTACCTGTTAGTCTAATTACCCGTGCGTATAGTGTTTCCTATGTTCATTGTTAGGATTTGTCCTTACGCTTACCTGTGCTCAGTTTTGGTTTCCTTGTTTCTCTGTTTCCATGTTCTTTGTAATCTACTTTGGTTATTATTTCATTAAGGAATTAAATAAGCTCTCTTGTGTTTTATAGTTCCGGGCATGTCAGTACATTTACGTCCTTACATGAACATGCTCTGAAACAGCATGTACAATATGGAAATTCTGAGTCTCGATTTTGCCTTAATGGCAATTAAATATTTACAGTGGTTTGAGATATAGACCTAATTAAGATAGTATCCTGTGTAGACCCTCCAGCTCTTGTTCCCTGAGAGGATTCATAAAGCTGTTCAAAAGCTGACAGAGATGTCGAAAACTGATCGAAAGACCCTAATTTTTACACAAAGGTCTGTATGGATTATATTAATCAAACTATAAGGTCCTGTGCCTTAAGGCCCAATGTGAAAAATAGCATCTAGAGATATAATTTCTGCTCTCCCTCATGTAACTGTATCATCTTTTTCTGCTTTTCCCTTATCCCTATCTTCTTATTGGTTCTGACAGCTCAATATGACCAGACCCTTGTAATAACTGACTAATCCATATGGGAGAGTGTGGGCTTCTTGGTGCTCTTGGCATTTACCACAGGATGTCGACTGTTTTTCCTCAAGCTAATCTGAAACACTGGATGCGGTGCAGTGGCACATGACACACAGGTAGACTCTATACCCCACCGCCAGCCAGCTCATTGCAAAAAGGGAGGGCAATCGCTGCATTGTTGCCTAGCAACAGAGAGAGATGTTCCCCTGTTGCTTATAGTGTTGCTAAGAAACTGGGAAAAAATGTTGCAGTCATTTACTGTGTTTGCAGAGTGGCAAAGAGTAACATGGTAGGCTACATGCAGAGCTGCTTGTTGCCACAAGCTGTTTCAGTTTTTTTTTTACAGCGTTGAACGAATGCAAGGGTTCAACAGAGGATATAAGCTCAAACCCTAAAGCTGTAGGTGAAGACTGGGTAGAATCTGAATCAGCACTTACAGTGTGGGCGAACTGTGAAGAGCATGCGTGTCTTGTCATTAGTAACAGAATCTCTGTCTAGCACATATACTCCCATGCGCTCACACGCACATACCCACCGCTCTCATTAAGAAGACGGGAGACTTGCCTTGGCAGCGGAGTCTAGTTTCTGCCGCTTCCCACGTACATGCTGCTGGCTGCAGGCACAAAGAGAGCCTGTGACACAAGGAAGTGTCCTAAAGAGAGGCTAAAGAGAGAGAGAGAGAGAGAGAGAGAGAGAGAGAGAGAGAGAGAGAGAGAGAGAGAGATGCAGAGGGAGGAAGAGAAGCAAATAGATGAGCATTGTGAACGCAGCTTAATTAAAGACAATAATGTTGTTTTTGTAGCACATTCTCAAAAACAAATGGCTGACTCAGAGAGGTGGAGATGGCCTAGTTTCCCACTCGAGAGAAACTCTCAGCTTTTAAGAGAGTTCAGATGAGACTGGCTTTAGATAAAAGGCATTTTCTTGAAAGACTTAAGATTGTTTGCATCTGTATACATTGACTTGCATTGTATGGACAAAAACAAACAAACACTGAAACATACATGGTTTGGACAATGAAACTGAAACACTGGCCAGTATGGTATTGGATGTTTCATGCCTATGTATGCGCGCCCTGGTGGGCAATCATCTCTGATTTTACATTCCATCAGTAAGAGCAGAGCGTGAAGGTTGGATTAGCAGTGCAATAGCACAGGCCGGGCTGCTAATGCCAAACCTTTGGTTACTCATGCCAATGCCCAAATGTCAGTTTCATTGGTGTGAACAGTGCAAACCTTGGGCTATGGACAATGTGAAACATGCATTGTTCTCTGATGAGTCCACCTTCACCGTCTTTCCCACTGTCTTTGATGACAGAATTTTCATTATTGGGTGAATTATCCCTTTAATTTTAACCAATGTGAGAAGTCAGTGCATATGTATGGAAACATTGTATCAGACTCTGTTTACATTTAAAATAATTTAAATGGGTCAGACCATAAGGAGAGTTCCTTGATCGGTGGAGATAAAATAGTTCATTGCACTGTAAAATATACCGTAGAGCTAAAAACCTCCAGCCCAAAAACAGCATAAAATACAATTAAGCACAGTTCTCATGCAAATCACACATGATCAAGACAGATTAATACATTTCCAAATCAACCATAGACATAGGCACACCCAGTTCTAGATTTTGGTTGGATTATACAAAAGGTAGGATTATACATTTCAGGTTTACACATTTCAGGTAGTCCCAGTGAACTAAACCTTGTTGTTGTCTCATGTCCTTTTCTCTCTCTCGGCAAGGACTTGCACAAATTGATTGTTGCCGAGTCATGTATTAAAGGCCATTTGCTCTTATTCAGTCAAATGTTTGTTCTCAAGGACTCTTTGTATTTCCTGATCTGGCAACATGGGAAGTAAAGATACATTTTCAACATGACCATCCATTTCTACCAGTTTGATCCATTAAGGCCCTTTTGTGAATGTTTGTGAACATAATAGACGACCAACATTTTATTGATAGGGTAATCAGCCAAACAGTGCTAAGGAGGCACTGCATGCTTTCTCGTGACAGTTTTCACGTATATTTTATTATGCTCCCTTCATATGCGCACTTTTAGACCTGTACAAAGGCCTGTTAACACTAGTACAAATGTCCTTGACATGTACAAATGTGAAAATTCAGCGCAATAAACATTTTATTTGAATGAATAGCTGTTAATGTGTCCGTTCAGACTGACAGAAACATTTCCATGTGGCAATGTGACTGATTTAGAGAAAAAAATAACTGGCTAGCCAATAAGATTTGCTTTTTTGGTCACATGTCCGGAACAGCACTGGTCTAAACAAACAAATTGCATGCTAAAATCAAACCGAATTTTCGTTCCAAACATTCATGTGGTGAACGCCTTGAGAATACATTGAGTTCTAAGGACACAAAATAGACACTGCCTCCATCTGGAAGAATTTCACCTTGTGTTTTGTAATCTTTGTTTTGTTTAGTTTGTTGTATTTGCAGTTATTTTCTCATCCAACGATTGAGGAGGTGCTGTTTCTCTCTAGTCTTCAGAGCACAGTAAATGTGTATTCCACTTTTTACATTTATTTTGTCTTAATTTTTTAGTGCTAGTGGAATTTGTGTCTATGCCTTTTTCTATGGAACTTACAGGATCAAACTACCTAGAACAACCTAATATATGTGTCTATATGAGTCCAATCCACTGATAATGCCAGATGAGTGTGATATGTGTTGTGTTCAGAATGTATGTGTTATCATCTGTGTGTATGTGGAGCATGAGTGTTGTAGGGTGATCAGTTGGTGAGTCCAGGCCGGACTTAGCATAATCCCTGCTATTAAGAATCAGCATTCAGGCGTGATCTATGTCTACAGGCTCTACTGCTGGCTCAGCTGGTGCTATCATCACACATTTCATTAACCCTACACTGCCATTCTCTTTCTTGTCTTTATGTCTCCTTCTCTGCTGTTCCATCCATGAACTGAATATGTCAATCAGGGGGCTTTTGATCTACCTCTGCTTTGTCTGCACTGCACCCTTTGTGTTCTCCTCACTTACATGTAGATGTCAATCCAGCGCAAAAAGTGTGTCATATGTTTCTACGCACCTACCCCAGCACCCCAGACAGTCACAGAATGTCTTGAAGGGTCGTGTTATTGTCTTGAAAAGCTATAAACTGTTGAAGTCATGAAGTCCACAGAGTCCACACACCACATTTGCAGTGGGCACCGTGGGATTGAGAGATGACAGGGTCTGATGGACAGAGAGAATAAATATAGATCTGAATGATGAGATTATTAGAGCATGAATGAATAGACATTGACAGGTTTATTGATGGCTGTACTGGAATTCCATGTTCTGCTCTCTCAATCTCTAACCTTCCTCATCATTTATTATTATGGTCTCTTTCCTGTCCACTTTCTCTTGTTCCCAGTGGAAGGAGCACATTTATAGTGCTTCTCTCTTTGTCTTTGGGAAACTCCTCTCTCTTTTTAATGTCTGTTGTTATTTTTTACTTTTTCCTGTTGTTTCTCTCTGATTTTACCGGTATCTCCCCGTCTCTCACTGTATATAATTTCTATTTCTGCTGGTCCTTTGGGTGTGTTGGCATGGCAATCACCTCTGCAAAATCCTGATTTGGGCTTAGCTGTTTTTATATGTCTTTGTGTGTTTGCATATCTTTGTTTTACTTCCTTTTGCTGCATGTGTTCATGTCTATAAATAGACATCTCTAACGCACAGACACCACTGGGATACTTGAAGCCTCAAGTATTATGTATGTATGTATGGACAGTGGGCACCAACCATCTAAAACAGATCTGGTACAGGGTCTGGTAAACCCTACATTATGGGGACAAAATGTCTCTACAAAGATGGCATTATTCAAAATCATTGTCCTTGTTGCGACCTTTTTTGGGGTCTCCATGAGGAAAACTGCCCATAAATCATACAGAATGATTACAGAAAAATGCAGAAAGTTTTATAAGATGGTTAGGTTTCGGGAGTAGGGTTAGGGTTAGGAAATAGAATATACAGACAGTATAAAAATCATTGTGTATGGAATGTCCCCATAAACATGGGAACTCATCATATATGAAAGCGTACCGGCCTAGAGAGAGTGGGAGAGGTTGGAGTTTGGCAGCTCTTTTCACTCTGAATCTCTTAGTCTCCCCTGGAAGTGCATGGAGCACACTAGGGTGCAGATTTTGTGTCCCTAAAGTTTTCCTGTGAATGGCCTTATTGGCAATTGGTGTGTTTGTCTAGTTTGTTACCATTGTCTTGTCATGTTTGAAACGCTGGACACGGAAAAGGTCAGCAAGGGCTCTGGGTTTTCAGTCCTGGTGAAATGATTACAGAGCTCTGCAGTGCCGGACACTTTTTCCCACAGCCTGTAGAAAAAGGAGGGCTGGAGCTCAGCCAGATGGGATTGCTGTTAGCAAAGCCATTCTCAGAGAGCCCCTCCACCCAGCGAAAGAGGGAAATCTGGACCCATGACAGAGGGGAAAGTGTTTAAAACTCATGCTGCAATGATGCTAAATTTACACAAATTGGCAGCATTTGGCAACATTTTGGAGCCGCACCATTTTCCCAGACCAAACTTATGATGAATGTCTTGTTTTTGTCTTTCTCTATTTATTTATCAACTGCCCCCTCTTCTTTCACATAAAATATATCATGCATATTCTTCAGTTTCTTATTGCATTCACTGTCACCTAACATTTTTTGATTTGATATGGAGCAGGCTGAAGACTTAAATTTAACCCTTGTTATTAGATCCTTAACTCTTGTCCTTGTAACCCTGATTCAAAGATTCCTACAGTACTTGCTTTGCAGACGTTAAGGATTTCCCAAAAATGTAAGGAGTTGTGAGGAGCCCATTAACCCTGTGGAGTGTTTGGAATGCCTGAAATGCCCAGAATTCTGTTCTGCTCCCTGTAATGAACTCACTGACAGGAACTTTTTGTTTACTTGAATAGTTCAGGGTACATTTTGTTTAACAATTGCTTTAATAACCCTAACATAATTTGATATTATTCTTCTGATCAATCAAACAAATTCCCAGAATCTTCTTATCTGCCTGTATAAAGCAGCATACATTTTATTTATTTATTTTTGTGGATCTGAGGGCACAGAAAATTTAACAACATAAATACTCCCTTCTATTCTATTCAATTCTAATCTGCACAGGGTTTACAGCTGTATGTATAACATATATATTTTGGTATGCCCCATTTTTAATCTCACAAGACAATGATTTTTATCAGGACTCTTTTATTGAGTTATGTACAAAATTGTTTACTATATTCTATAGGTTGAATTTTATTAAATGATTGTATTTATTGAATGATGAATCTGTTTCTGCTACAGTATGATATAGCTTGTGACACTGATATGGCAATAATCTTTAATACAAAAACTACAGCTGTATGTGTATGTGAGAGAGAATATGAGACGGTGTATTGATGGGTGTATTTATAGTTAGGCTATTGTGGGAGTTTTCTGAATGAGATATTTTTTTCATGAAGACACTGACAAACTGACTAGATCATGCGTAAGTATGTTGATTGTGTCTGTGTTTAAAAGGCCACAGGGTTAGTGGTTAGATTACCAAAGTCAGTTACAGTGGGATTCAGTGTTGTGTACTCGGGACTCGGTCTCGGACTCGGTCTCGAGACCATATTTTAATGGTCTCGGTCTTGTCATGGACTCGTGTGCATTTTGACTCGGAATTGACTAATACTCGAACATATTAGGACTCGGACTTATTCCCGAGTCCACTCGAGACCCATTCAAAATATGTCATGATTATTACTGTTTGTTAATATTTTCTTTAAATTGTTGTTTGATTGAAACGTCTTGCTGACTTTCTTGTGCGCAACTGCGCATGACTAATTATTTGCGCGAGTAGATTACATACAAAGTCAATGCAAAGACGCGAATAGGCGCATCATTCTCGCCGGGCGTTGCGAATGAGGCGAATTGGGCGAGGCGTTTGCCGCGAATGTCTTCCGCTCAAGTTGAAAAATTTTAACTCGACCGAATATTCAAGCGTCTAACTAGACGCGTATTTGGCGCTCTATTCGCGTTCGGTGTGAACACACCGTAATGTTCGCGGCGCGCAAATTCAGCAGGACCCAGGTCAGATGTGATGTGGCCTCTAGCTCAACTATGTATTGAAAATGTCTGCCTTATCATCCATAATTCAGTTTGCATATAAGAGCCACACAGAATTTGTGTGCAGTATGTTATGTGTAAGAGCACTACTGATTGTAATAATTAAGTCATAATTTTAATAAAATTACCTTTACACCGCTATGTGGCCTTTTTTTTGAGTATGCTGCCAATTTTATTGTTACCACCAAATATTTTACATATTCTTGAAGATATCTTTAGGTCTGGTTTCAGACCCAACCTAGGTTATCCAACCTCTCTGGTCTCGGTCTCGACTCGGACTCGACTCTCTTTGGTCTTGGTCTCGACTCGGACTAAACTCTCTTCGGTCTCGGTCTCGACTCGGACTCGACCCTCTATGGTCTCGGTCTCGACTCGGACTCGAGTGAGCTGGTCTCGACTACAACACTTGTAAGATTATAGCAAAGCTAATTCAGTAGTTAGTGGATATTATAGCCCTATTGCGTGCGTGTGTGTGTGTGTGTGTGTGTGTGTGTGTGTGTGTGTGTGTGTGTGTGTGTGTGTGTTTGTGTGTGTGTGTGTGTGTGTGTGTGTGTGTGTGTGTGTGTGTGTGTGTGTGTGTGTGTGTGTGTGTGTGTGTGTCGTGTGCGTGTGCATGTACTATGTCTGTGGTCGAATATGTAATCCTCTTTGTCACTGACACACAGACCGAGTTTTTATGAGACCTGCCATGCCTCTACTTTTATACACCTATGTGTATGGGGCAAAGCTCAGTAGATGATGTATAATAATCATTGCAGCCATCAGGTTTAGAGGTAGACAGCACATGTGTGACTTGTGAAAGAGGCATGCATATCCATGTGCGTTTACACACAGTCACATACAATTCTGCACTGATCATGTAGATCCGTAGATAGTTGCAATGTTGTGTAGCATTATATTGATTTATATAATGCCTTTTGTAGATTATTTGATTGTTCTGTACAGTAACTAAAACTTCTCTCGTCTGACAGTTAACAACAAATATATTCTTTAAACGTTTTGCTAACTTTTCCGATTAAGTTATGAAAATGTTATTTCTGAACGTTTTCTGAACATTAAAAACATCCTGTTTTTTAAATGTTTTATTACATATTTTAATTACATTATTCATACATTCCATTATATATCATTTTGAAAGATGAGAACATTACTCTTTAATGTTTTGAACGTTCTGAAACAAGTAGTAACGTTTAAAAAACTTATTTGAATGTTTCAGAGAGAGAGAAAAAAATCCATGAATGATATATAAATAATGTTTTTGTGCTAACATTTTGAGAACATTATTAAAGACCAGATAACTTTGAACAAGCATTCTATGAATGTTACTGGAATAATGTTTATTAATAACTGAGGGAACATTGATTTAACGTTAGCTCAAGTTTTGAGAAGGTTCCCTGTTAGCTGTTGAATTGCTCATCACTGCATTGTTTATTAGATTTTGGTGTTTTGCAATTATATATTGTGTGGTTTTATGTACTTACTAAGTTATTTTTTTTCTTTTGCTGGCCATGTCACTGGTACTGTATCTCAACAGGACCTTCCTGGTTCAATCAATAAATCAACCAATCAACCAATCAACCAATCAATCAATCAATCAATCAATCAATCAATCAATCAATCAATCAATCAATCAATCAATCAATCAATCAATCAATCAATCAATAGGCCTTCATTACTGTTTCATGACAGAATATGTTTAAAAGTGAATAATATTAATAAAAACCCATATGAGATGTAACTTATTAGCATTATCTTCAAACATATTTTAATGCTTCATGTGTTAACCCCCCTGACTGCCCTTTATTAGTCTGTTCATCATGTGGATCTAGTTAAAGGAAGAGTAAAACAGTGTTTGGCTTGTTTTTCTTCCTTCTCAGAGCTTCTCCCCATATGTGTAGTCTAGAGGCTTCTTCCCAGGGAGTTCTAATATATTTGGTAAAATCTATCCATTAGTGTCCCATTCATCTCAATGGCAGTTGCTTGGCTGGTGTCTTCAGCCCCAAAAGTATGTGAATTGGCAGCTGCTTTTGAAAACACTTTTTTGAGTCTTGTCAGCTGAGCCATAAATGCCATGTGACTGATTATTCTGGAATTGATGTCATTTTCCAACATGACTTAATGGTTTAGTTGCAGCATCAACCAGCCCGGACTGACTGCTAGAGATGTCCATCCAAACCTTGACCCCTGGTTTGGCCTCTCTTGCCCTAGAGACTGTCTGTGGGCCTTCCTCTTTCCATCCCGCCAGCACTTCTCCTGTTCTGATATATGCAGAAACACTTCCTCTTCTCTCATTCCCATGCATACAGCATACACAGTCTTTCCTGATCTCATCTCAATACCATTCCTCAGTTGTTATCTGTGCATCAGGAAACTTGCCATGAAACATCAGTGGGTCACATCCTTTTAACTAGTTATTTTCTGTCCCTAGAGATTGGGTGAGATTTCCACCAAAATTCTTTATCTCCATAATGCTTTATAATACTTATAATCATGCACAGTTGTATCAGAAACTTAATTTCAGGAATGCAATCAAGACAACAAAAAGAAAAGCTACAGCTCATCCCAGAGTGCATCCATGGCTGTTGATGTTTAAGGTGGTTTAACCCTTGAGTACATTATTATAACTGTGAGCTCACTTTACAGTCTGCAGGAGTGCAAGCATATGCAAAGAAGTTTCATTTTTACTGATTACCAAAGTTTAGGTTTGGTGAACTGTGACCTGTGAAAACATATAGCAAAGATAAATGTTTGACCAACAGGCAATGGTTCTGAAGGTCAATTTTTGGCTCAGTACAGCAAAACCTACCTTTGTAATTTACATTGTTGTGGGAAAATAAAGTGTATATGATACATTGAACATCATTTTTTTTATTCATTAATATCAGAAGCCATAGAATTGGAATTTCTTATATTCATAGCATATTCATATTCATATTCATAGCAGAGTCATACCAGATATGATAATAATAAACAGTCAGAGATATTATTTCCAGGGGCATTTCTAGCTTTTCATCGTTACTGGGGCAAAGGCCGCCCATCAATATGTGCCCATATTTTGATACTCTTTATACTACTTTTATACTACTTATATATATATATATAACTCAAGCTGCACATACAATAAAGAATAAATGAAATATTATTAAGGGAAATGATACTCAAATATTTATTCAGTAATAATCATCATCTGGAAAGAAATATTTTACTAGGGCACACAGGTATTTCATCGGCCTGGTGCCCTAGTAAAAAGGTTCATGTTCAAAGGGAAACTCTGATCTTCCTCTCAAGAAGTTCAGCATTCCACATTATCCATATTGATGAAACATTATTCTTCCATATCTCCAAAGACTGTGGGAAGGGGTGAAGAAAATAGAAAGTTTGGACTGTGCACTATGGCAACAGCTCAAATGAGTGAGCGTTTGTATTGTTTAGTGCTGGTGAGCTCATGTCTTCCGAGTGCTGTTTTTACCGCCTACTGTACATGGATCCGTCAACGATGAGGTCATTTTGTTTCCTGAAATACTTTGGCAAATATCTGAAAGAGCCGGGACAAAAAAGAAAGAGTGAGCAAGTTGGGGTGGATTGATCCAAGGGCAGATAAAAAAAGTTCAACTGTGGAAGGGTAAAGATAAAGCCAAGAAATTGGCAGGGGTGAGGTTGTGCTACGAAATTCTTGTTTGGCTAAAAATTTGTAGTCTATTTTTTGCCATTACCTTTTTATTTTTAATGAAAAGGACATCTGGTGTCGGCAGTTGCGTTGGAGTATTTTTAGCCTTAGCAGCTTCCTTTGCCAAGAACTTCCCTTTAGAGTAAATATTTCTTGCCCTCTGTCTGCTTCATTCTCCCTTCAGCCTCAGGAGGGCTGGGTAAGCGCTTGCTAATCAAACCCAGATCCTGTCATTGGCCCACAGCCTAGCTGATTACAATCATCCTCCATTACACCACCATAGTTAACAGTCCAGGCCCGCTGGATTTTGTCTTGCGCCTCGGGGCCAATCGTCTGTTTCGGTTCACTTTAAAGCAGGTGATCAGGAGCTTTGAAATGCTAGCCATAAACTAAGCCAACATTCCTGATTATCTGCATTACAGCATAGCTCAAATTAATGATATACCAGCTAATGAAAAAGGTTCATCCAGCATTCACCTTAAAACCAATCCAATAACACCTTTAAATTCTCGATGCGTGGTTCTTTGCATTGAGTTTACATCTGGAAAGCATCAAACCCACAGCCGTACGATGGTTTAGAGTTGGAAATTCTTTCTGACGCTGAAGAGTGTTGATAAGACGTGAGTGGAAGGTTAATGTGTTAATGTGAGTTCTCCATGGAGTGTTAAAATGAACAATGTGCACATCAACGTTACTGATGTGATCTCACACACTCAACTGAGCATTTGAGGAGTCTTGTTTGGTTTTGTTCATCTTTCAGGTCAATGAATATCCAGGTTGAGTTTTTGAAAGCGGTCAATTAGGGGGGCCAATGTTTTGCGGGGCCTGGGATGACGGTGACGATTTGCATTGAGCTGCTGCGATATAAAGGGATTCCGTGACAGACACTTCTTTATGTCTAAAAAGAGATCTGGTCAGGGAGATCAGAAGGTTGCGAGAGAAGCACACTGACCTAGTGTTATGTGGTAATGAATGACCAGAGGGGCTGGCTGATCTGGATCTACGCTTCTATCTTTGGTGACGGAAAGTTTCATGTCTCGATTAGATGGCACATGATTGGTGCTTTAATGTCTCTGAGGGATGGTTGGCCTCAATCAGAGGGACATTGAGGCTTGCAGACCTACTTTCTTTCCCTCTTAATTAGACTTTTTTTTAACTGCTGATGTGTGTTAATGGACAGTATGGCTTGATAGAAGATTGGAGACACTTGGCTCCCCTCAGATGTTAACTGACCTTGCTATTTAGACACAGATTTCCTCATGGGCCTGAAAGAATATGGATTGTTGATATTTTTGGAATCTCACTTACATTCTCAACAGAGTATATCCATGCAAACGGCAGTAAGATGATGGAGCACTGCATTAAATGCACATGCACAAGATACTTGGATTAGCTGTAGCATAAATGGGAACTAAAAAAAAACATACACTTCTAAATGTTTTAGCATTGCACCATTAAACTGTTGAAACATAACCTTAAAAACTTAATAAATCGGCATGAAACAGAAGTTCTTCATGAATCATCTTTTCTTCTCTTTTGTGATGAGAAAAAGGGATTCTCGAATGAGAAAAAAAATGGGTGCAGGACTTAATAATAATTTTATCCCTTAACTCGTATTTGATCACCAAAATTACATATTTAAATGTTTTTCCTGTGGAAAAAAAATGTCTTCATGCCTTGGAATAGCTTGAATGTAAATCTACACATTTGCTCCATTTAGTGTACATGGATCCATAAATATAAAGATTAGCTCTGCCTCCACGCAATCACACAAGCTCAGAATATCTGATCCACTCAACTTTACTTTAGTAAATGCTACACAAAGGCAATGTATGTTTGAACCAGAAACTGATTCAGAAGAGGGTTAGAAGAGTGAACTATACAGGCTCATATACAAGTCGATGTATCAGAATGGCAATGTGTTTTAGGCATTGCTCTCTATGTCGGACATATAACGTTAACTAATACGATTAGCCTTTTGCTTGGCTATGTTATCAAACAGCTAATAATATGTTGCTAATGTTTCACAAACCATGTTCCCGTTCGACTTCTCAGTCTGCCTTCCAAAAATCTGTATCCTTAGAAATGGCCTGGCTTCTCTTGAGACTTCAGTCACATCATCCTTCAGAAATCATCCTGATATGCAGATTTGCTGCTCGAAACATTTATTATAGTTATCAATGTTGAAAACAGTTGTGCTGCTGAATATTTTTGTGGTATCCAACTTTTTACAGGATTCTTTTAAGTTAAAAAGAATAGTATTTGTTTGAAAAATAAATCTTGTGTACCATTATACATGTCTTTACTGTCTCTTTTAATCAATTGAATGTGCCAAAAACTCAACGCTAACAGAGTTAGTTTCAACTTAAATAGTCACTATGTCCATAATGTGAACTTAATGAATCAGTTTAAGTAAGATTATAGCTGGTGCAACCCTAAACTAGACTGTATCAGTGTTCTCTGAGGATAAGTGTGAGCTCTTTCAGATGTGTCAGATGTTCTGCCTCACAGCCAATAAAATTTGAGGACAGCATCATCCCGAGAGACAGCCTGTTCACCACTGTAGTGCATCATTAGTGTATCACTGCCCAGATACTGTAATGCAAAGTGACACACACACTCTGACTCAGTGCAGCACCTCACCTGACATTACGTGTCACTCTCCAGGAATTGAGCTCAGCCAGTGGCCACTGCACTGCCACACTACTGTAAGCATGTGTGTGTCTGTTTTTTTTTTTGTTTTTTTTGTATGTGCAAGAGCAAAATATTTAGCATGTCACTGATGTCCATTTTAATTATTAATATTAACCCATAACACTGGGGACGGACTGAATGGACTGAAAGTTGATTTGGATAAAAGCAGAAACTACTGAATCCATAGATGTGATGGCCACTCTAAAAAATGGTGCTCTGTCAAAAAGGGACTATCCCAGCGCTGGGTTGTTTTGACCCATCTTGGGTTAAATGTTTGACTGAACATGCCGGGCTGTTAAAGAATTTTGCACATTTTAAAGTTAAATACACCAATCTGGTGTACATTGAGAGCAAAATTAGGAGCTCCAACCCCTTTTCAGTGACCAAATTAAACAGAATATTTATTTTTTTTGCCTTAATTTGTACTTTAAAGTGGACTCAAACTTATTTTCTGTTGTAATATTTTCTTAATTCACATTGGTGTTTTTATGAATTTAAATATAATGATGATGATGATCTCACTCTCTTTTACATTCACATTCCCAATCTAGCACCATTGGCTTACTGATTATGAATGAGTATCAATGCAAATTGGGTCAAATCATCCCAGCTTCCTTACCCAACAGTCTCAACATTTTTTTCATTTCATGTTTTTATGCATGTACTCCCCCTTTTATTTATTTGATGAAATTCATGCGGTGTCAGGTTTGACGTAGATTTCGTTGCCAGTGATTCTCTATGCTGTTCTTTCTGAGCATCTCAGTCTAATCAGAAGCAGTTTTTGGGGCAGATGCTCTGAGGTACAGACGCATGCTGAGAGGGGAATCAAGGCTTGCATGAATTATGCTATTTCATGTGCTGCTCCAGTCATCGTTTGTTGTCTTTCTCTTTCTTCCCTGCTTTTCTTTGCATCAGCATGCACCCTTAAACAGCACAGTACTGTTATTTAATTGTATATAGTGTATTCATGCCTCTTTAGAATAACCTGACGAGTGTCTGTGCAAATCAAGACTATTTGGTGATGTGGAGACAATATTTACCTTTATAGCTTTTCTTGTTTTGAGAATTTAGTGAGATTTCTTACTAAAGTGGCAATGTAACAGAAGTAGATAATTTGTTCTGTATTGTGATGTACTGTACATCTAAATTATTATTATTATTTTTTTTAATTAGGGTGGGGACTTAGTTCTGTCCATCGGTTGTTGATTGTTACAAATCTGAATGCGAACTTGAGGTTGAGTGTAAGAAAGGTCCGGGGTTTAAGCGGACTAAATTATTGTAGAAGTTTGGCATATGTCACCGTAAGATTGAGTTATGGTATTTTAATTCAAAAATTTTATTTATTTATTGTATTTATTTTTTTACAAAAATGAGATATGTATGGATGAATTGTTTGGAATTGGATCAATAACATGCATTTTGACAATAGATAGAGTATTTCCATTCCATTTCGACTTTAAATCAACTGGGGTAAGAAATAGTAAAACATTTAACAAACATAAGAATTATTATCTTCAATCATTTTGATTTCTTATATTATATTTTCTTGGTTTAAGAATATCCAAAAAAAAATTGTACAAGAAATCAAAATAAAAATTATGGTAATTTTAACATGCTGCAGTGTTTTATCCTGTCTTCAGTCTCACTTGGATGTCCCGCAATAATGTTAACACCCCCAACCCTGGCACACTGGGTCGGCTGAAATTGAATCTTTTGTCCTCAGACTGATTTTTGCTGTATTGCCTAAGAAAATGAATTTGCCTCGGTTATGGGATACAAAACAAATTAATGAGTGGCTTTAATATGAAATTTGGTTGACATTTTATTAGCATAGTGTGTAAATTTCAGCCCTATACCACATACTCTTATCTATGGAATGACCTGCAGAGGCATCATCAAAGGCATAACATCTCTACATGTCAGTTATGTTATATTGTATTCACTGAACCCTCTGGTGCTGTTTGGTCATTTTTATTAGATTTTTTTACTTCAGAATAGTAAGAAACTTTTTTGGCACTTGCTATGTGCAAACACACACACACACACACACACACACACACACACACACACACACACACACACACACACACACACACACACACACACACACACACACACACACACACACACACACACACACACACACACACACACACACACACACACACACACACACACACACACACACACACACGGACAAATCATGGACATGATTCGAAAAGGTAAATGGTCCTGAAAAAAATTGTCACACTTGTACTGTTATTGGAAACAAATGGAAAGCGAATTTCATCTAGTGGAAATGTTTTGTACTGCTCCCAAACAAAATCTTCATTTTTTGAAAGCGCATTTTTTGAGATATCAAACTCAAATTTGGAGCACAAATTGTTTAGATTTAAGGCTTTGATTTTCGAACAGTTTTAGAGTAAAACATATATTTCATATAAAATTAAAAAAATTGAATTTTAATTAATTTTTTATAATAAAATAACTTAAACTTCTATAACCTTTTTTTATCACTTTTTTTATACTTTTTTATCACTTCAGCAATAATCTTCTTTAAAATGAGACCAAACTTAAGTATGTGCTCCAATGCATTCAAGATTTACGACAGTTTAAGTTTCAATTTCATTTCTATACTCACAAAAACAGATTATAAATGGATCTAAATGGAACTATTTCGTAAATATAATTTAGTACCATACATATACTTTACTTCCTTTACTTACTTTACTTTACTTGTAAAATTTACATTAGCGAACTAAAATATAGTACATTCATTTCATTGGAAAAAAAAACAAACAAAAAAAATGTAATTTGTGCCCGCCAAGCAAGCCACACAGAGAATAGACTTCTTCTTTTTTTGGAGTACTAAAATGTTACTGTGTTTTATTTTATTTTATTATGTTATTGTATTTTCTTCTATATTTTGTGTAATCAGGACTCTCTAGATGTCCACGAATGTCTCATGCAAAGGGATACAGACTATCCTGGGAACTAGGCCAGCTTGTGTGGTTTACACTACTGGGCTTACTGTAAACATACAAACAAACAAACAAACAAAGAAGCCCCCACTATACTCCATTTGACCCTTGGGACCCAGTTCTTCATAATCTCTATTTAGCCCCTTTATATATAGCCCCTTTAGTATTTTCTCATATATGAGTTGAATACATAAAGTATTAGCGTTCATGCCGTTGCATAACAGTGAAACCTTGTGTGTTTGTGTGAGAGCATGTCTGCATTATATGAATGGTGCAGAGAGAAGAAAATTGGCGGGGCAAAAATGCTTGAGCAGATTTCATGTCTCCTGTTGCTATGGCAAAGCATGAAGGGCATAAAGCCATAGGAGTAAGGCAAAGGAAACACTTTCGTACGACGTATTTGCATCAAGTGGAAATGATAATAGCACCATTGCCTCATTGAGGTTAACTGATAGTCCATGAAAAATGAGCTTGATGTGATTTATAAGCTCAGTTCTCCCTCACTGAATGATTAAATGGATTTGAGGGTCTAATAATAATACTAATGTAAAATAAAGGTAATTTGTTACCCTTCCACCCTAAGTGCTGGAATTGTTCTGTTCCCTTTCAAGGGAACTCGAGCTGCGTCAAACGCTGTGGGAACGCCCCTGCGTTGTGCGTCATGAAGCACGTATGGAATCAGCCCAATGGAGAGATGGAACGTCATAGGCGGGTGACGTCATCGACCAGGAAACTATAAAGCACCCCATAAACACAAGCGTAACAGCTTTCTGTGCCTTCAGTCGCGCTATATGTGAATCTGTCCCTGTGTGAATATTGTCTTTACATACTCTGCACCACACAAACAATTTATATATATATATATATATATATATATATATATATATATATATATATATATATATATATATTAAGAGAGATATGGCGAACGAACAGCAGTTTAGGAAGTGTGTCCCTCCCTGCTCGCGTTATTTTACGAGTGGGGATACACACGTTCTTTGTGTTGTTTGTTTGGGAGTGCAGCATGCCCAGTCAGCTCTCGAGGGAGCTGATTGTGAGCATTGCGAGCGTCTGCCATTAAGGACGCTCCGCTCCCGCCGGGCGCTCTTCGAGGAGAGCGGTTCGGTGCGCGCTCCCCGCGGTTCGGGTCCCGCTCTTGCCGAGGCAGAGCGACGACGCGTATCGTGGGGATCGCAGATGGATCTCTCAGCGGGGTTAGAGACGGGCTCTGCCTTATCTCTCCCTTCACCTGTGAGATCCAGTGCCTCAGTCCCGTGTTCGGAAGCACGCGCTGCGGTTTCTTCCGCTCGGGCTGAGGCACCAGTTATAAATGAGGGAGATGTGGAGGATTCGCCACCTTACACTCTGCAGGTGTCGAAATCGTGGAAAAAACCGGTGTCATATAGAGTGTTTAGTCCCCAGACTTCAACATATTCTAATATTGTGGGGGAAAAATCATATGGTTATTCGGCTATGCCTCGCGTGGAAGAGACGCTTGCGAGTTTTTTCTCCCTCGAGGCTGCGTCATCTGTTAAGGCACCGGCATTACCCACCAAGCCTCTTAAAAAAGAAATATTTCGGTTTTTGTGGGTAAAGCGTATTCGGCGGCGGGTCAGGCTGCGTCATGTCTGCATACACGCTGATTTATCCCTGCGTGCAACCAGAGAGTCGGCCAAGCTAGTGGGTCGATCTATGGCAGCTCTGGTGGACGCAGAAAGACATCTATGGTTAAATCAGACAAATATAAAAGAAAAAGAAAAAGCTTTCCTTTTAGACACTCCTCTCTCCCCCCTGGGTTTGTTTGGCGATGCTGTAAATTCTGTCATCGATAAATTCCAGGAGAAGGAAAAGCAAACAACAGCTTTTAAGAAATTTCTCCCTTTAAAAATTCATGTCCCTGGGGCTGCTGAGCGGGAGCAGCCCCGGCCGTCTGCGAGCTCATCATATAGGGCGCTGAAGCAGAGTGTCGCGTCTCGTGCTTCCCCTGCTGGACAGTGGGCCCAGCCGCGGCACTCTCAGCCGAAATCTCCCAGTAATAGAACTGATCTGAGGACAGTTATATTAGCTAAGAAGGCTTCGGCTAAGAAGAAGTCCTGGCGCCACGGCGCGCAGGACACTGAGGGTGGTCCCCACCGAGGCGGAAAGGTGTTCACCTCTTTCTACGGTGCCCATTCTTCCTCTGTGCCCTCAGGGGCCCGTTCTGCCAACCCCGCCTTCATGCCGGGGCGCAGACGGTCCCAGCGAGCGATTTCCCGAGGGAAGCTCGCTCCCTCTGAGGAGGGTTTCAGAGCGGTTAGACGAGTTGTTCCCTGCCGGTGTGCCGTTACAGGGCGTTGCGTTTGCTGCTCAAGTTACACCAGAGGCCAGTCTCGAGAGACTGGTACCCTTAGTAGAATTTCTGGCAGAGTGGAAAAGCCTTCCAAAAATATCTCATTGGGTCCTGCAGACAATAGAAAGGGATTATGCTATCCAATTCAGGTGTCGTCCACCAAGATTCAGAGGGGTTCTGCCTACAGTGGTGGGCCCCGAGCAGGCTCTGGTTATGGAACAAGAGGTGAAAGCATTCCTTCAAAAGGAGGCTATAGAACGGGTTCCTCCTCCCAGTGTGGAGTCAGGCTATTACAGCCGATATTTCATCGTTCCAAAATAGGATGGGGGGTTGCGTCCAATTTTAGACCTGCGCCTATTGAATCGCTCGGTAGGGAAGCCAAAATTCAAGATGCTCTCTATCAAGCAGATCGTGTCACAAATCAGATCCGAGGACTGGTCTGTCACGATAGATCTAAGGGACGCGTACTTCCACATTTCCATCCTTCCACAACACAGGAAGTTCCTGAGATTCGCCTTCGGGGGCGAGGTGTACCAGCACAGGGTTCTTCCGTTTGGCCTAGCTTTATCTCCCTGCACTTTCTCGAAATGCATGGATGCAGCACTAGTGCCCCTGAGGCTTCAGGGTGTTCGTGTCCTCAATTACATCAACGATTGGTTGATTTTAGCTCAGACAGAGCAGATGGCGGTTCGACATTGAGATGTCGTGAAAGTCACGCGGCGCTGCCTTCGTGCTCTGGTCATGTGGAAAGAAACTTGGTTCCTATTCAAAGGGCCTGTGTTGGGGGCTCTTTGTCGTTGCGTAACGCTAACGACGGATGCTTCCCTCACAGGGTGGGGGGTGGTCACGAGTGGTCGTCCAGCCCAAGGGCTGTCGCAGGACCATCATCTATGACGGCTTATAAATTGTCTAGAGATGTTGGCGGTTGTTCCAGGCTCTGAAACACTTCCTAGCAGACCTGAGAGGTCATCATGTGTTAGTTCAGTTAGACAACACGTCGGTGGTCTTATATAAATCATCAGAGGGGCCTGCGGTTTCGCCGGCTTTACAAGTTGGCCCGTCAGATCCTCCTGTGGTCCCAAGGGAGGTTACTATTTCTGAGAGCAATGTATCTTCTTGGGTATTTGAATGTGGTAGCAGACTCCCTGTCGAGACAGGGGCCGAGGCCGGGGGATTGGAGACTCCATCCCGAGGTGGTGGAGCTCCTTTGGTTGAGTTTCGGTCGCGCCGAGGTTGGCCTATTCGTTTCCAAGGAGACCGCGCATTGTCATCTGTGGTTTTCCATCAGCCATCCAGCCACTCTGGGGTTGGACGCTATGGTGCTGCCGTGGCCGAGGTCACGTCTGTTCGCCTTTCCCCCGATTGCTCTGCTACCTGGAGTTCTGGAGAGGGTTCGCCGGGACGGGGTCAGCCTACTATTAGTAGCCCCGTTCTGGCCGGCCCGAGTATGGTTTGCGGACCTGATTTCTCTCCTGGACGGCTCTCCCTTGGAGCTCCCGGTCAGGAGGGATCTACTCTCTCAGGCGGGCGGCATGATATTTCCCCCCAGCCCAGTATTGTGGGCTTGGCCTCTGAGGGGATTCTTCACTCCAGAGCTCCATCCACGAGGAAGCTTTATGCCTTGAAGTGGAAACTCTTCACTTCTTGGTGTGGAGAGCACCTGCAGGACCCAGTTAACTGCCCAGTGGGTGCAGTGCTGGAATTCCTGCAGGAGCGCTTCTCCACAGGGCTATCCCCCTCCACACTAAAGGTGTATGTGGCGGCACTGGCTGCTTACCACGTCCCTTTCAGTGGAGTTTATCTTGGGAGACACCCACTTATAACTCGTTTCCTTCGTGGCACACTGAGGCTGAGGCCAGCAGTTCGTACGAGGGTGCCGGCCTGGGATCTGGCCATCGTATTAGAAGGTCTTTCCCTAGCTCCTCTTGAACCTATCGAAGAAGTTCCTGAGAAGTTTATCACGTTTAAGACTATCTTTCTTCTTGCTATCTCCTCACTAAAGAGAATCGGAGATTTGCAGGCTCTGTCGGTTTCACCCTCGTGCCCGGAATTTTCGCCTGGCATGGTTAAGGCTTTTCTGCATCCTAGACCAGGTTACGTTCCCAAGGTCCCTACTAATGTTGTTAGACCTACAGTTCTGCAGGCCTTTTATCCTCCTCCATTTCTGTCGTCTGACCAGGAGAAACTTAATGTACTCTGCCCTGTTAGGGCGTTAGACGCCTATGTCCACAGAACTGCCCTGTGGAGGAAGTCAGAACAACTATTTGTGTGCTTTGGGCCACCCAAGAAGGGGTGTCCCGCGTCTAAACAGAGAATGAGCAAGTGGGTGGTCGAGGCTATCTCACTTGCCTATGAGTCGGCTGGTCAGCCTTCACCTTTGGCTGTACGAGCCCACTCTACCAGGAGTATGGCGGCTTCTAAAGCCTTACTGTCAGGAGTTTCCCTCAGTGACGTTTGTGATGCGGCTGGATGGTCTTCACCGCATACTTTCATTAAGTTCTACGACCTAGACTTAAGTTCTACCCCTGGGGCACAGGTGCTCTCGTCCTCTGTGCGCTAGTTCTCACATGGCGGTCACTTGGTCCTATGGCGACGTGGGTATTAGCGTTCCCACAGCGTTTGACGCAGCTCGAGTTCCCTTGAAAGGGAACGTCTCGGTTACGTATGTAACCCTAGTTCCCTGATAGGGAACGAGACGCTGCGTCATTCCACTATACTCCCGGCATTCCCGCTAGCGCTTCCTTCAGGCCTATCAGAAGCTGTTGCGCTTGTGTTTATGGGGTGCTTTATAGTTTCCTGGTCGATAACGTCACCCGCCTATGACGTTCCATCTCTCCATTGGGCTGATTCCATACGTGGTTCATGAAGCACAACGCAGGGGCGTTCCCACAGCGTTTGACGCAGCGTCTCGTTCCCTATCAGGGAACTAGGGTTACATACGTAACCGAGACGTTTGTGTCCTGTTCATGATCATTATGATATAGCTAGTTTGATGTCTGTCAGAATCTATGTGTGTAACGATCTGTTGTTTTGATTTAGATACATAGTAAAGCACCTGTGTTATTACTTATTATTAGCAGAAAAACAATATTGTATGTAAAAGGTTAGGTCTGGTGAAATGAGAGCAGGAATGTTCTGGAGAGGTGAGGGCTGGCCTGTGTGGGGGTTTGAGGCCCTGCAGGCTGAAGTCTCTCTGACAGTCTTTCATGTTCAGAAGCTCAACAGGGAGTCATGAGGCAACATGCGCCACACATCATCAGCTCTCGTGACGGAGAAAAAAGGGATGTCTGAATTACTTATAAGAAAGGGGTGGTGTGGGGTTGGGTGAGTAGTGAGGACATTGACAGGTGGGAGAGAGGGAGAGGAGGGGGGTGGAGAATGATGTGATACAATTACTTTTAATGCATATTCTAATATTTCCATAGTCCATTGATACTGTGGTACAGTGGTGATATTTCATTATATGATTTTTTTTATATAATAATGTTGTGAAACAAACATTTACTTGTATAATTATTATTTTTTTATTTTTGGTTTTTGATGTTTTATTTTTCATTTATGTAGACAAAATAGTATAGAAGTTTACCATACTTTTTTTTTTTACTGTATAGTGTATAGCATATAGCAATACTGTATAGCATTTATCGGTTATTGGCCATAACATGAAAATATGTATCAGTTTATTTTATTTGTATCAGCCAGAATATTAATATTTAAGTTGATTCTAGTGATTTCATTTGGCTCTTTTAACCTGATCTCATTAGAAAATTTTACTATTTTACGTTTTGGCGTATTGGTGGGAAATTTGAAGGAATTTGTATGAAAACATCATGAAGCATGAAGGTTAGGGATGGCCTGATACCGATACTGGCATCGGGGATCGGGTCGATACTGTCCTCATATACTCGTACTCGTACTCATAAAAATTCGCCGATACCACGCCCCGATACCACGTACATTTTGCGAAACGAAACTGGCCGCCGCGAGTGCTTTGTCGAGGTGAACTGAGGCATAGGGACGTGCACTCCCAACGCAAAAGAGTGCGGCGCGGCACTAGATCTGATGGCCGAGCGCGGGCGCGGGCGGTAATGCACTCACTCTGTGTGTGCGGGTTCCGGGAGAATAAAACGATTCGCGGGACTCCCGCAAACTAGAAATATCTATGAATACAACATATTAAAACTAATAGATTTTCATTCATCTGTTGCAGAAAAGCAAGAAGAACAACTAAAACAAAATAGAAACGATTTACAGGCCAGAGTTTCTATTCATAACATGTTTGCAGCGTTGAGCGATGTAGCCAATCACAGACATGTGTGTTGATTTCTTGAACGCAATGGCTAATCAGAAGCATTTAAGATAGACTCCCCTCACTGCTCAAAACTTTTTTGTTCAGTGCTGAATTCTGTATGCTGGCAAATCCTCTAATTATAACAAACAAAGTGTGGATATTATGAAAGATTCATTGTGCAGTCAGCTTCATTGATAATAACAGATGTGTGAGATCGCGATGAACTGTCAGCTTTTTAGGAATTAGACTATTAAGGGAGCGCACTTTGGGCGCATTCAGTCATGTCAGACCATGCACGCAGTAACTGCTTGCTTTTATGTTAAATTAACAGTGGTTTGTGTGTTAATACATTTATTATTTTACTCATTATTATTTATTTTTAGACTTGTTAAAACGAGCAGAGAAGAAAATAAAAACAGTCTTCTAACCTGTGTTCTAAAATAGTCTTCTGTCTTCTTTTCTGGGAGCCTATAGTTACTTTTGCGGTAGAAATATCGGTATCGGTACTCGATATCGGCAAGTACACAAATGTAAATACTCGTACTCGTATCGGTTTGAAAAAAAATGGTATCGGGCCATCCCTAATGAAGGTCCACCCTAAACCGGACCCTCATGAACCAGATCGTAAGAAAACTTACAAATGAGATCCTATGAATTCATACAAATTCGCTAAAATGTAAAATACTTGCAAATTGCCATGAGAGAGTGCTGGGTATTTTGTAAAAAAAAAAATATATATACAATTTGTTTTTATTTAATGTAATTATATCTACTGGATATGCGGAAATGGACAAAACTTTCAAAACATCAAATAATTTGAACATAATTTAAAAGAGGGCTTCTATAGCAATAGATAATTCCTGGAGAGCAGCACAGTGCCCTGTCATGGCAGCATCTGTCCCGTCATTCTGCACAGACTAAATGATTTTTGGACCACTCACTGGCATGTCTGTCCTGAGACCTGCACTGCTCTATATGTCTCACCCACCATCTGTTGCCCTGGAAAAAGCAGAGAGACTGGTCAGTAGAAGCTCCCCAACTGCCCATAGAGAGAGTGAAAACAATCATCACATTACTTGAATATTAGCAGAGCCATTACATGTTTCTGTTTGCATTCATTTACTGTATATGGCTAAGTACATCTGCTGTTTTTATTGCTTCCTCTATGTTACTGATGCCCAACTGCTTTTTATGACCTAGATTTCGCATTGCACTACAAGTAGTGAACCAGTGCTGTACCTGTACCAATATCGTTTATTGTACAAATAAAAAAATGACACGTAAAAAATATTAACATGAGTGAAATAGGCTGAATCTTTTTATGTGAATGTTTTTTAAGGGCACAGCCTGTTTGTGTTGACCTAATTTTGCTCACCTAGAGCTACCAACTTGTTAATATTTTTCTAATATTTAGGTTTTTTTTAGCTATATATATATATATATATATATATATATATATATATATATATATATATATATATATACAGTATATATGTACATTCATCACTGTTCTGTGTTCATCTTTATGCTAGTTTTTCTATGGGTTGAGATGGCAAGACAAGATTAACGATTATAGCGTTGAGTAAATGCACCTATACATCAGCTATTTCTGAAAACCCAACTCAACATTATAGACCTACCACTGTTTCTCTCTCTCTCTCTCTTTCTTTCTCTCCCTCTCTCTCTTGTGTAAGTGCTCTGCTCTGTATACTTTCCTGCTGGTCGTCAGCCAAGTAAATGGCCCTCTTTATCCAGTTACTCTATTCAATTAAGTTCGGAAGCCACAGAAGGAATTCCCAAAAGGCAGATCTCATTCATTTTTGTCTCAGATGTAAAATGATGGAAGATGATCATACAGTACACGCTGACACAGAAACAAACACACAGTTATTATCAGGTGTTGGTGAGTGAGCAAACATTCTGGCGTGAATAACTTTTTATGCATATGGATCGCACAGCCGTAAAAGTGATTTAATGAGCAATATGTGTCATACTGTGTCACCAGTATGATGTAGGGATGCATCGGAATTTGTAGCAGCTAGAATTTTGGTTAGTCTATAAGTATTTTCCATGGTATGGCCAATAACCAATTTATGTCCCATATTAAAATTGTGAACTTTTTTGATAAAATAAGTTAAAAAAATACACTTAAATCTAAAGTCATACTTGTTCACTTTGAGATTTGATATAGTTAATATTGAATAGTGTTAAAATATTAGTGTTTTTTAAGATTAGGTGAGCTTTAAATGAAGGCAAAATTGTGGAAATGAGCATGCACAAATAGCTATACAATACTGGACCATAATACATACCGTTAATATGGTTGGGGTGGGTAAGGTTTTGTAAAGATTTGGAAAGAAGTCTCTTATTGTAACTTTTCTAGACAAGCAACATGCATGTATAGGAATTCTCTAGAAAGACTTTAATGATGAACACATGACTAACAAAATAATTTACATAAGACAATAACAGACAAGGGACTGAACAAAACACAGAGTTTAAGTATAAGACAAACCAAATGTCTGACAGGTGAAAATCAAACGTAACCATAGAAACAAACGAGGAGACAATCAATAACCAAAACTAAACGGAGCAGAGAAACAGGAACTAAACAAAACACAACAGAATATGTCCAAGTCCGTGACAGTAGTCACCCCTTCCTCCCGTGCTATAACCAACTGTGGAGGGAGGTGGGCAAAGAGCTGGTGACGGAAGAGGACCCGGAGGAGTCGGTGAAGACAGACACTATGATAGAGCTGATGGTGTTAGGAGGCAGGGTGGAGCTTTGCCTGAATGGCTTGGTTGAACCCTGGGACTGACACAACATGGAGACGGAGCCAGGGTGTGTGGAGCATCTTACAGGGTAGAGAGGCCGACGGAGCAGGGCGACATACGTGGCCGGAAGCCCAAGGCGGACCGAGTTGAAGACAGGGACTCGGCTGACCGGGGGGACGATGAAGCGAGCGAAGATTACAGTGAAACCAGCGGAGTTGAAGAGTCAGGTGGAGCTGAAGGGGTGGAGGGTCGAGGCGCAGCTGGAAACCCGGAAGTCTGCGGCGGAAGCTGAGCAACGTCTGACTGAGGTTGATCGGGAGGGACAAGTGTGCCCTAAGGAGTCACAGGACAGAAGGGCCACAGTGGAGAGGAGGGAATGCAGAGCCAGGGCAGAGCCGATGGTCTGAAAGACCGAGGTGGAGACATGGGCCTGGAGGCCCGAGGTGCAGCTAGGGACTCAACCTCACGCCGAGCTGGTGGAGGGGAAGCCAGAGAGCCTGTGATGGTAAAGCTGAATTTTCAGCACCATTACTCAAGCCTTCTGTGTCACATGATCCTTCAGAAATCATTCCGAAATCTTTGCTGCTCACGAAATCAAGAAAAACTGTTGAAAACAGTTGTGCTGCTTAATGTTTTTTCAGGACTCTTTGATGAATAGAAAGTTTAAAAGAACACTATTTTTTGTATCATTATAAATTTCTTTACTGTCACTGTTGATCATTTAAATTCATCCTTCAATAATAAAAGTATTAGTTTAAAGTGTCTCACTGACCCCAAACTTTTGAACACTAGTGAATATCCAATATCAATAGATGCCTATAAATTAAAAACAATATAGTTGTAATACTGTATCTGCAGATGACCTTTATGGTGCCCATATTTTATGCAAGCCATGATTTTTTATGAGACTTTTTGTTATTTAATTTATATTGATTTATTCATTGTATTGACAATGTCTTTGTAATTATTATATTGTGAATATTAGACTTGGTATGGCAATGTTATGGCACTGAAAGGGTGATTAATGAAATACAGTAATTCATGAGGAAGATGATGAATTTATCCACTCTTTTATAACAGTCCACCAGTTTGTCAACGCTTTCCACTCATCTTTCCCCAGGATGGTCGTTTTCACATTGTGGTGACTAAATGGCATGAGAAAAATCAATATGTGGGGGATAGTGTGGCAGTGTGGGTCTTAGCGATGAGGCCAACAGTAAACACAGGCTGCTGTAACAGATGGAGGCGACAGCGCTGTTTGAATACTGCCACTCTGTACAGATTACTGCGTTAACAACAGTACACTGCTTCAGAGCACAGGCTGAGCCGGACATTCTCAAGTGGCCATCACATTTCAGGCTGATTGGTTTGCGAGAGACACTCATTGGAAAAACTGAGCATGCGCTGGGAGAACTTGTATTGTTAGCCAGATGTTTGCTGTCTTCCTTTACGTTAAAGTAGCGATGAAACGGAAGTAGCATCAGATCTTATCTTCCGTATTTTGACGTACATCCAAGTTATTATCGAAAAAGAAAAATTTAGAGCGGGAACTTGGTTCTATCCATCGGTTGTTGATAGGATGGAGGCAGATTTTAATCTGAGCTTGTAGATGATTGGTGCAGAGTTCAAGCAAACTAAATGATTGGGAAGATTGAGAAGTTGGGTATGCATCACCAAGAAGTGACGTCTTCACTGGAAGACTGAGATGAATCATTTGCAATATTGTATTTTATATAGCTTCTTTTTTTGGGGGGGTGGGGGGGGTTAGCAGAAGGTAAAAAACACAAACAGAAAAAAACATCTCACATCTCTGCTGCAAACAGACACAAACACTAAAGAACGTCTCATTTCAGAAGCAATTACAATGTGCAACCTCACTTGCTCCTTCCATTCTCACGCTTACTCGTTCCCAGTTTTTGTCTTTCATAATGTTTTCTCACTATCTTAAGATATGGTGGCACTTTGACATTAGACACTGTATCATCTTAGTCTTCTGTGTGTTTGTGGGATGGATTAATGAATGGTTGCTGGGTAGAACAGGAGGCATGAGGCAGGAATGTGTTAATTATGAATGGAGCTTCTCTCGTGGCTTACTGGAGGCTCTCATTGGAGTAACACTGTTTGTACGCATGTGTGCCCTGTGTGAGTTTGTGTGTGTATCGGCATGCATGCATGTTTAACTAACTGTGCTCAGAGCAGCCATGCAGAAAATCTGTTAGTGAACACCTTACTGCTCTCGCAAAATGGCAATAGATTGTAATGGCAATAGATTGTTGGCAATAGATAATATATAATGGCAATACAAGTCAAAGGCATGCCAAAGCAAGGTCGTTGTGATTTTGCCAAGCAAGACGTGTTCCTGGATCATGTTTTTTCAGGGTCAGGATTTTGTTTAAATAAATACTGCACTTGGGTTCTCTACTACTTGTCTCCAGTGACTCCATTACACCTTCCATCTGATTGGTTGATTGGACTGTTGTTCCAGGATCAAAAAAGATGTTTATCCAGGAACTTTTTCTACTTGTACAAAAAATCTGTCAAAAAATCTCATCAGTGTCTTAAATTATTCTCATATTTTTCAAGACACTAAGTACAAAAGTCTGACATTTCAATATTAACAAATAGTAACCAAACAATCTAAGCTATGGTATTCAGATTTATTGTATATCTCTAAACTCTCAATTGTCAACCATTCAATTCAAGCCTCATTTACGTCTTTAAAAATTGTAGGAGAAGCATCTGAGACAGTGTTCGGAACTTAAGAAACATAAATTAGAACCAAATTAGGCTCTTGAGATATGAGATATGTAATTATTTTAATTACTTAAAATTACAGTTGGTGATTTATTTAACATAAATATGGGCTGCAATAAATACCAGTAAGATATAAATAGGTCTATATCATTTTCCATAAATGGTACAAAATAAGGGATGCCAGGGATGATTTGTTAGGGTTTGTGCATGTTTGACAGGCCTATCTATACAGCACTTTCCAATATGCGCGCCACTGAGTGACGTCTGTACTTCCAAGTCAGAGAGCACCTGTCCATCAAAAGCTCACTATCCAATCAGAGTAGATCACTGTTAAGCCCACCCCCACGAGAGGTTTGTCTCAAAACAGCAAACGAAAAACTGCAAAGCGTAAGCGAAATCTGTGGCAATGCATTCAGAATCCACGATTTGTTTTTTAGAAACAAATATAATTCCATAATTAACCAGGTACTTCGGTACCACGCCGGTACTTAAAAAAAGCTGGTACCGTAACAGTTTAATTTTTTATAGTACCGACTTGGTACAAAAGTACTGAGTATTTTGACAACACTAACCCTGAGAATATATAAGCTGAAAATACTCATTTGGAGAATAGACTGGTAAATCATTCATCGCAGCCACCCCGGTAACAGAGAAACATATAGGCTACCTTTAATGTTTATTGATATGATGACATGACATTGAGTTAGATTCCCAGTCAAATTTCAACATTTCATCTTCAAAAGTGTCTTCTTTCTTTTGTATTGTGTTGTGACAGTCATATGATGAAATACATTGTTTTTATATTGTAAATAAAAAATTGTATCCTATTTTGAAGGTCATGGTACAGTTAAATCTATAGGGCTGTTGTGGTTCCTGGCAACACTTACAGACTTCTCAGTTCAACAATTCAGTTTGACATCTTAAACACTTCAGGAAAATTATATCTGTCCAGGCCACCTACTTTGGAAGAAAGCACACTGCCTCTTATAAACACTGGGGTCAGGATTTTCCAAAGGTGTTTTTTTCTTTTTTTTTACACCCTGCTACTAAAAATAGCCTAATTTATACTGTGTCTTTAGGTTACAAACTCACTTTTGGGAATCTCATAAATTAAACCACTCTATTTGAACTTCAGTAAGCATACATTACTGGTCCATGTTAATGAGAAATATCTAATTCAGTCATGAAACTCTAGAGGGCGAAGGCTGATACAGTAGGTCTATTAAATACAGTCCATTTGCAATCACATCATTACCGCATGGCACAAGCTGATTGGCCTCTGCTGATCCCTGCAGCCAATGAGACTGGTAGACCTGCAGCACACTATCAGAGTTACTCTAAAACCCTCCAACACCCCCAGCTCCACCTGCCTAGATCTGCTACGGGATGTATGTATGTCTATTTATGCAGCAGCATGTATCTTACATATAACAATGGCAGCAGCGTTTCTGTGTATCTATTAACTCTAGCAAGGACATACTTGCTCTGCAGCAGCGTAGCAGATCTAGTCCGCCGATACCAAATACATTAGCATTGCCATATTCGATTACATGGTAAAACTATTCTAAGAGTTGTCATAAAATAAGTATTTTATAAAGGTGCATAAATGTGCAGTAATTTCTGTGTTATAATTTCAGTGTTGTTCTGACAGGTTTTCTTTCACTTGTGCATCCTGTAGGTGCCACCAGGGATATCGGATCAGCTCTGACCCGCATGTGTATGAGGCATCGCAGCATTGAGGCAAAACTACGCCATTTTACAAAGTACGACCACACTTCTCCTGTTAACTACTTCCTGTGTGTTATAGTTCAGAAGTCTATATACAACACAAATATACTTATACTGCATATGATTCTACACAACATAAGAACATACTAGAGCACAAAAAAGGGCCAAACGTAATAACTATACATTTCATATGGAAATCATATATGAAACTGAACAGTTTTGTTTATAATGCAGCATTATGACATGTCACCTGCAATACTGGACTCTGAATGGTTTATTGTGGCATTACATGGTCAATCTAACATTCTAACATTAATTACAACCCAAATCAGTAAATCAATCAATATTTCATGTCTGTTTTATTTTGTGTTTTGTTTTGCACACTATAATCGCAGACTCACTCTCAAAGTCTGATGACACTGGCATGGCAAGAGAACGTCTCGGTTACGTATGTAACCCTCGTTCAAACTCCTCGTTCCCTCCCTGAAGGAGGGAACGGAGACATAGTCGACGTGTCGACTGATTGGGATCACGCTTAGGGAGCCTGTCATCTTCGAGTCCTGTTAAAATGAGTCATTGCACATTGGCGTGCGTGAAATGCATCACACACTCCGCCACCGTGGCGCAGGTGTAAATACGGAAGTGGATGCACGCACTAGTTTTTTTTCACTGAGGAGCCCAGCTTAACTCTGAGTCAGCGGTGGTCCAGCAATAGTGGCGACGGGACTACGTCTCTGTTCCCAACTTCAGGGAACGAGGGTTACATACGTAACCGAGACGTTCCCTTTCAGTCGCCCACGTTTGATGTAGTCGCTTGGCCAGAGTCTTTCTGTGTCGAGGGGTGTCCACTCAGACAGAAGAAAAAACAACTGGCGGAGGGATGAGTCCAGAGGGGCAACAGATGTAAGTGTGCGGCCCCGAAGTGGTCCCAAACAGCTGGACTGCCTGGGCAACGGAGTCTCCACACTCTCTGGGCCAGAGGCTGTCATGAGGCTCGTCAGTGGCACGATTGAGCAGACCAGAAGTAATAAATGGAACGAAGTGACCTCGGAAGCTTCTGACTCCAAGAAGGAGGTGGCGAGCGAGTTGCAACATGCGAGGGGAGCGTAGCTCAACGGTCGCCATGTTGTCTTTTCAGACCAGAACATGCTTGCTGAGCATGTTCTCAAAGCAAGGTGAACTGAAAGCAACTCGAGGCAATGGATGCCATTGCAGTCAGAAGGCCGCCTAGACCTCCGTTACTGCCTGCCCTTTGTACGTGGCCCCTCAGCCGGTATTGATGGACACTTATTCTAGGAGCCATTGACCCGGATAATCAAAAGGTCTGTTACGGACTGAGGGTTTGGTGGAAAGCCAGGGTGCTTTCACACGGAGCGTGCAGCTCTGCCACGGCCACCTCTTGATTCGGCTGTAAAGTCAGTGCTGAAGTAGTCTTCATATGGAGGAAGCCAAGTGGCTGCGTCTAGCATATGCCCCAGGAACCTCTGAAGATTTTCAGAGATGCGCTGGACCGAATCCATCTCCAAACTAGAAAAGAGATTCTCAGCCCGTGGACGAGTTTACTCTTTCCCAGTTGACCTGAGGACCCAACTGGCTATGAGCACTTGAAGGGCAGGACTTTGTACTGATATTTCACACCTTTCAAACGCATGAACACAGGATGGCCTGTGGTGCGGAAGGATAGAGATCTGAAGTACATGTCTCTCAGGTCAAACGCTGCAGACCAATCTTGGGGATGGAGCATTTTGAAATGCATCTGTGTGTAACAAATTGAATGGAGGCTTTCGAAAAAGGGCCCGTCTCAATTAACACAGGACCAAGATGGTTGTGACCCACCTCTCTAGGGTACAATGAAGTACGGGCTTATAGAAGCTTACCTTTATATCTTAAAGAATAAGATATTCCACATAAGCATTCCACATATCGGCTGGAAGGAGCGGCTGCATCGCGTCTTTCGCCAGTAGACTGCGATGTGCGCACACAAGACAGGAGCATTGCTCAACACCTAGCTGTGATAAATATCACTAATTTTAGGATCATATCTCCTCAACTCCTAGGTGATGAATTTCACTGAACTTGGGTGGAAGCCAAGCGAAAAGGAATCGCAAGCCGAGTCTGATGGTATAGTTTGGGGCCATCTGGACCGGTTGGGAAGCATTCCACAAACTGGGCCATGGGACACCAACATACCCGAGGTGGGGCAGCGAAGTGGAGGACTGGGACCCGGCTTGGAAGGCCTGAAGGTGGCCTGGAACAGGGTCTGAGTGTAGTGCACAACGCTTATCTGTCACCACGAGGCGGATGCATGAGAAGGCTGATGACCGGGTCCTCGAAACGCACCCAGCTGCCGTGCTGGCAAACAAGAGGGGCTGAGGGGTGCAAGGCTTTACAGGGTAGAACAACGCCAGACTTGCCCTCTTGGGGCCCAGGAACAGAGGAATCTGCTCTTCCTTTGAAGTGTGGGTATAGATCGCTCCGCTTTTTTGGGAGCCAGCGGTGGAACAGACACACACACAAACAAAGACTCCACTAGCCACTCACCCAGGGGGAGGGAGTGGATCGGTGATCAACTTCAAGAGCATCCTCCTCCATCCTGATGGGCTCCATCTGCGCTTGGGCGGCAGAGAACTGTTGGGTGCAGCCCAACCTGGTAAATTGGGGAGACCAGGAACCGAAGCTTGTCCGCATCCGCCATATCAACCAGGCTGAGCCAACGATGGCACTCCTGAACCACCAAGGTGGACATCGCCAGACCGATCGTGCACACCACAACACTCATGCCCCGTAGGGCGAGGTCGGATGCAGTGCGGTGCTCACCTATGAGCGCACGTTCTGGGCTACCCTTGTGCATGTCCATGAGTGCCCTGGCCTGATATACCTGTAGAGAACTCAAAGGCCTTGAGGGGAGACGAGGATCCCCCATCCAAAAGGCAGCGGCCGCCGGACACAGGTGCACCTGTGTTGCGACAGACCGCTCCACTGGAGGGATAGCCTCGCAATCCTTCACCGCTCCTTCGTCACTCGCACTCGTTACACTCGCAGAGGTAGATAACGCAGCCGTGTCGTCATCTCCAGAGGCCACCTCGCCCTCCAATGCTTCTGTCGACATCCTATCCTCTGGGGGAACCCCAATTAAAACGGCTGATTGGTCCATTACAGAGGGAACAGCACTTTCAACAGGGGATTCCACTGGATGAGGTGTGATGGAGGAGTGAGGAGCCCACAGGGAATGGTTACCGGACGAGACATCCATCAAAAAAATAAATTAAAAAAAATCTGCTTCAGCGTGCTGTAAGCCCAAACACGTGATGCAACAATTGTGACCGTCAGAGAGGAACAGGGAACGACCGCATCCAGAAACGCACGGGTGGAATGACATCTTGAAAAAGATGCAAACTCACCTGTGTTGCCCTTTTTAGGAAATGAAAAACTCTCACCAGTGTCGGAGCACACAGGGAAATGATCGCGGCAACACTTACAGGGATGGTGCAGCCTGTACCAGTGAAGCACTCACTTTCTTTCGTCAGATAAAGAAACACATTTTTTACACAGAATTGTGATCCTGTTAAAACAGCTGTTGAGAGCTCCACTCTCTCACTCCACTCGCTGCACTCGCGCTGTAGAACCACCAGCACTGGGAGAGACTTCCTGAAGAAGTGCCGACACAGTCGCTCGTTGTAATATAACAACACTCTTCAGAGACATAGACATGAAGACCGATCGGCTCCGAAGAGAAAACTAGTGCGTGCGTCCACTTCCGTATTTATACCCGCGCCGCGGGGGCGGAGTGTGTGATGCATTACATGCACACCAATGTGCATTGGCTCATTTTAACAGTACTCGAAGGCTCCCTAAGCGTGATCCCAATCAGTCGACACGTCCACTACATCAAATGAGAGCGACTGAAAGGGAACACAAATACACACACTTTTCACACTTCATTAGTGGACAGTGAATGGTAACCTCAAACTCTAAGCCACACTGTAAACCAAAGCTTTAATTTCGCATGATCAGAACCCGCCACCGGTTTGATGATATTTCCTTGTGAATGTTCATATCCTTCTGTAACTGAATAAGAACCTCTTACTCAGCTATGAATGGTTTAAAACATGATTTTCTCTCCATTGCTCTCAGTGCTTTGATGGAGAGCCTGATCACTCCTCTACAGGACCGCATTGAAGACTGGAAGAAGACAGCCAATCAACTGGACAAGGACCATGCCAAAGGTGACTAAGCAATTTTTTTTTTTTCCATATGTACACTATGTCAGTTCTTAAAAATTAAAGAACACACACATTTTCACACACTTCCATTTTCACAGAGTACAAACGGTCTCGTCATGAAATAAAGAAAAAATCTTCGGACACAATGAAATTACAGAAAAAAGCCAGGAAAGGTAACACACCTTCTTTTCACTAAGAAATTTTCAGCATTACAAAAAATTGGTCAATTTATTCTGTGAAATATTGTCATAGTAGCACCCACCAACAACACACTAGCATACCAGTGTTTTAATGTCAGTGAACCTGATGGATCAGATCAATATTACATAACTTTGCCCTATTACACAGCAGAAATGTGTTGGGAATAACTCAAGGACATTTCCTCAAGGTCAAAACTGGCTGTTTTATTTGACGTTCAGAACAACCAGCTGATTGGATACCATAAGCGTTCACTGTGTTTTTAGTGGCTCTAATGGTCGATGATGGACAGATGAATCTCAGAGCTGTTGTTAAAGCCGTATAGACTGCATAGAGTGCACAATGCGAATGCGCTTGGTGAAATTACCGATCCCTTTATATCAGGCAAACAATCCTCTGTAATGTAAGCAACCCCCTCTGCCGGCTGAAATGCAGAAGTGCAACTCTCACCTCATTTGCTAAGCAGTTTGTGTTCATATCCCAGCAGCCAATAATTTCTGCTTTTGAAGATAGGATGACAATCCTGTGTGTTACTAGGAAGAGTCCGGTGTTTAAGGATAAGCTCCCTTTTATTCTTTTGTTACAAATCTGGCATCTCTTTCCTTCTAAGACCAGACTACCTATTTGATTTTCTTTTGGATCCATTGCACATTAAATCGTACATTTTTGGATGTTTTTTTTTTATTAATTTGGCTGTGGTGGTTGGCTTTTCTGAAACAATTTGGCCGTGAAATGAGCTGAATTGCTTCCTAATACTAACCCTAACACAGTGCTCTCCCTCCTCTCTTTCTCTGTATCTCTTTCTCTCTGTTCTTTTCCCTCTCTTTGATTCCCCCCCCCACTGTGTTGTGTTCTCTCTCTCTTTCATCTACTCTCCCTCTATAGAGCTACAGGGTAAGTATGTTTTTCCACGCAAAGCTGTGGCTCACTAAGATTCTTCTCACTCGTTTCTCTGCATGGCCCTTCAACCTGGCCTCAACTCGAAAAAGACCCCAACACGTCTGCAGACAGCTCTGTGGTTGTCGGATTTAACCCCCACATGACATTTTGGCTTGACAACAAGTGATTTCTCCCATTATAACATCTGAGGGTTTGCTTAGTGCATGATTTTGCTGATGCCCTCCCAGCATGCATGCTGCTTGTGTTCCTGGAAGCAGTTCTTCTGCGGCTAACTTACATTGCTTCCTCAGCAAAGGTCACGACCATCTCTAACTATCTAGTCTGCATGAGTTAACCTTTTAACCTCCTCTGGGAGGTGCAATGTGTTTCATTAAGAGTAGAAGATGTTCAGAGTTCAGCGGCGTCTGTCTCCATCTGTTGTGTAGTAGGTGCTAGTCGGAGTAGTTTGATTTGTTCTGTGTTCACATTACGTCTGTATTGTTGGAGGGTGGAAGAGAGAATGATCATCATGTTCTAATGCTGTATTCCCTCTTGTGTCACTGTTTTCTTCATCTGATTGTTCTTTAAAATTTTATTTTTCCATTTGACCTTCTGTTTTGTCTGATTCTTTGGCCATTTTTCATTCTGTCCATTCTCCATCTTGTTTCATTCCTCTCCCTGTCTTCCTTCCCTTCTTTTCTGTTATGCTCTCTGTCACCCCCTTTAGGCCGGGGGGACCTTCAACCTCAGCTGGACAGCGCCATGCAGGATGTGAATGACATGTACCTGCTGATGGAGGAGACAGAGAAGCAGGCAGTGCGGCGAGCTCTAGTGGAAGAGAGAGGGCGCTTCTGTACCTTCATCGGCTTCCTGCAGCCTGTAGTGGTACTACCCACCTCAACCCCACTTACATCAACTGCACAGCTGCTCCACTTATTAACTCTTTCCCTGCCATTAACGGAATTTTCCATAATTTATGAGACAACGCTTCCCCAGCCATTGATTTTCTGACTTTCTGTGTTTTCACTGTTATACTGTAGGGGGTGCTATTACACATCTTCTGAAAGAATAGAAAATCTCCAAATCAAAACACAGACAAAAAAGGAGCAGAAACAAGCTATAAAAGCATTGCTTATCTAAAAGATTCAGCGCATCGATCATAAGCTGGCTGGTTCGGAGTGACCTCAGTCTGCATTGCTGTTCGGATCGCTGAATTATTGACACAGGACTCGACGTGGTTCACTCTCCATTCATCTTTGAAAGTCTTCACGAAGCTAAACTAAGTTCCTTTTTAATGCTCATTGTTAAAAGCTATCAGGATATGGGCAACATGCTTGTTGCTAATGCTATCAGTGTGCTTGGGCTTATCTAGTCGTTTTCATTAAAATGCTCTAGCTAGGCTTATGCGATCATATTGGAAATGTCCAGTCAAGTCATCTTTATTTATATAGCGTTTTTTACAATGCAGATTGTTTCAAAGCAGCTTTATAGAGACAACAGGAAAATAATGTTGTAATAATATTGTTAAATATAAAATTAATTGTTAACCCAACTAAGCAAGCCAAAAGCCAATGGCGACAAAGGTGAAAAGGCAACAGTGGCAAGGAACCAAAACTCCATCTGGTGACAGAATGGAGAAAAAAACCTTTGGAAAACCCAGGCTCAGTCAGGGGGCCAGTTCTCCTCTGGCCAACAAACGAACAGACAGTGTATGATTATGAATCAGGCAGCATTATAGGTCAGAAGTCAGATTGGATCAGAACTTTCACAATATTTATCCAGCTCCATCTGGTTGGGGGTCGGACTCATAACGCCGGTATGGATACGAGTTTGTTGAGGTGTCCATGAGGCCTTCACAGGGCTGATGAGGCTGGCACTTCAGTGATGCTTTGTCGTTGTGTCCATACGATGGTCCTTCATCAGATCTGGATACGACCTGGATCCGGCGGACTGCGATAAACCTCGGGATAAACAGAGAGACTAATATAAGCATAGACGCCTTCTTATGATGTACCAAGTACATCAGGATTTATGGGAAGTGTTCCCGGTTCCGGCTGATCTAAACTATGCAGCCTAACATTGAATTATAGAAGTCTATAATGTGTTATGTGTATGCTAAGCCAAAGAGATGGTGCTAAATAGGAAAAGGATCTACCACCAGCAGTCGATTTTCATATTCTAGGTATTATCAACTGGCCAGAATTTTGAGATCGCAATAGATGTGAAGGACTATAATGCGTTAAGAGCTTGCTCAAGTACTGGGGAGCTAAACAATTTCGTTTTATTTTAAAATGTATACAACGTTTAATAGGGAGCCAATGCAGTGTTGACAGAACCAGGCTAATATGGTCATACTTCCTGGTTCTGGTAAGTACTCTAGCGGCTGCATTTTGGACCAGCTGTAGTTTATTATTAAACGTGCAGGGGAACCACCCAGTAGAGCATTACATACATTAATCTAGACTTGATGTCATGAATGTATGAACTAATTGTTCTGCCTTTTAAACTGAGAGCATATGACGTAATTTAGATATATTTTTAAGATGATAAAAATGCGGTTTTACAGATACTAGACACGTGACTTTCAAATGAAAGCTTGGTATCAAAGAGCATACCCAGTTTCCTAACAGACGACGATGACTTGACAGAGCAGCCATCAAGTGTTAGACAGTATTCTAGGTTATTAAGTGAGGATGTTTTTTGTCCAATAATTATAATCTCTGTTTTTTCAGAATTAAGTAGTAGGAAATTACTAGTCATCCAGTTGTTATATCAGCTATGCATTTGTCGATTTACATGATTTTACGAGTTTATAAAATTCACCCTCTCCTATTGAGAATGAGGACATACGTCACAGTAGCTTGCTGTCACGTGACGAATTGAGCCCGTCCACCATTTTGGGATCCAACGCTATCGGTTGCCAGGGGCAACAGTGTTAGAGCGATACAGAGACAGAGCAGGAAAGACTGGAATAATGTATCGTAAATAAATGAATGTTCTTCCTCAAAATACAGGTTGCATAAGTCAGGACACCCCTATGTTAAATTCCCATTGAGGCATGCACAGTTTTTTATTTTAAAGGCCAGTTATTTTATGGATCCAGGATACTATGCATCCTAATAAAATTCCCTTGGTTTTTGGAATTATAATAGCCCCACATCATCACATACCCTTAACCATACCTAGATATTGGCATGGTTTTATTTCAGTTACCCTAGTAGCTGGTTGGATTTGCATTGAGAGATGATCTTATGGAAACTACCCTATGCCAATCTCTAGGTGTTTTTAATTAAGGAATTAAGATCAATTTACAAAATATGTTTTTTTTATTCCTCTTTTTAGTCAACTTTAGCATGGATGTATTCACTTGTGCTTAGCACTGTAGTCAGATAGCAGGCTAGGCAACAACGTCAGGTGCACTTTGTGGCTTTAAGAGACGACAACATAAACACATTTAAAGAAATTTTTAGAGAGCTTAACCGAATGAAAATGAAGAGAACACACTCTCATCGACTCGGAGATGCGGTCGAAAGTAATGTCCTTTCTTCTAATTTCAGCCACCCAAGAAATCCGACGTCTCCTTGTCACATCGGAGACATGCTCTCCTTCATGTTTTTTCCATGTAGGGAAACGGAAAAACTGTAACGCATGGTTCTTACGGTTTCCACGAAACTCGTGTGAGACACTGGAGCAGTTTTTTACACAACAGTGTTTTCCAGGCATTCTAAAATAGTGCGACAACCTCCTCTACTACCAATATAAACAATGAACGGTGCTGGCGGGTATCCTCCCAAAATAGGGGAAAAGGGGAGAATGACGCGGTCTCTGGGGGCGGGGCGCTGTGTCGTGATGACATCTCCTCATTCTCAATAGCAATGAATGACTCAAATTTTTCGTCAGGGAGACTACAATGCATTGTCTGATGTGATACTGTAGTAGATGGTTGCATAGTTATAATTTTCTCCCTGATATTATCAATCTTGTAAGTAAAGAAGTTCATAAAGTCATTACTGCTGTGCCGCTTGGAAACGTCTGGGCTTGAAGCTTTAATTTTTCGTTAGTTTAGCCACTGTTTCAAATAAATATGTAGGGTTTTGTTTGTTTTTTTCCAATAGGGTTGAAAAATAAGCAGATCTAGCAGTTTTTAAGGCCTCTCTGTATGCAATTATGCTCTCTCTCCATGAAATGTGAAATACCTATAGTTTTGTTTTCTTCCAGTTGCGCTCCATTTTTCTGGCTGCTCCCTTAAGGGCCTGAGTGTGCTCGTTGTACCATGGCATTGGACTATTTTCTTTAATCTTCTTTAAGCGCAAAGGAGCAACTGTGTCTAAAGTACTGGAAAAGAGAGAGATACAAGTTTCTGTCACAATATCGAGTTCTAAGCTATCTGGGATGCTGAGATGATGAAACTGATCAGGAAGCTTATTTATAAAGCAATCTTTAGTGGCAGAAGTGATGGGTCTAACATATTTGTAACACGGGGTCTGCTTTGCAGCCTTGGCTAAATGAAGTTTACACGAGACTAGATAATGATCTGAGATGTCATCGCTCTGCTGCAGAATTTCAACAGCATCAACATTGAATCCATTATATTATAATATTAGATCTAGAGTATGATTACGACAATGAGTAGGTCCTGACACGTGTTGTCTAACTCCAATAGAGTTAAGAATTTCTTTAAATGACAATCCCAAGGCATCTTTTTCGTTATCTACATGTATATTAAAATCACCAACAATTAGGACTTTATCTGCAGCCAGTACTAACTCTGATAGAAAGTCAGCAAATTCTTTGATAAAGTCTGTATGGTTCCCTGGTGGCCTGTATACAGTAGCCATCACAAATCTCAAATGTGATTTATCATTAGATAATGTTACATTAAGCACCAACACTTTAAAATAATTATATTTGAAACTAGATTTTATAGTATTTCTGAAAATATTACTATAAATTACAGCAACACCTCCCCCTTTGCCTTTCATACAAGGTTCATGTTTATAACCGTAACCTTGAGGGGTGGACTCATTTAAAGTAATGTAATTGTTTGGTTTTAGCCAGGTTTATGTCAAACACAGCACATCTAGGTTGTGGTCTGTAATCATATCATCAACAATAGCCTAAGTGCTTTTGAAACAAAGTATTTTCTTGGTTTCTACAGAAGTAAACTACAACCAAGTATAACAAGGTTATGTCATCATTGACAGGTGTCAGTGTACGCAGTTTTTGCAAACCTACATATTTTTGTCTAAATATATCTAAGTATCAGATTCACACTTGTTGCATTAAACCATCCAGCTGTATTAATGACATGTGCTGCTTAATTCTGCGTGAATTGGAAGTTTCCACCAACATTACTCAGAATTGTGACATATTTCCAATGAAGAGGATAATTGAAAAAATAAATCTTCATCTCTCATCTCTAGCTTACAGTCGTCACTCAAAATAAACTGGAACTGGACTCAGGATATACATACACAAGCAAGCAGCTGATTTATTTTGATATCTCAATTTTCACTTCTTCATTTCAGACGGCATGTCATTCATGGCAATATGCATGTTTACTGCTTAAGCATTTTGGGTATTGACAACGTGCTTGTTGCTATGGCTGATGGGGGTATTGGCAACATACTCGTTTAGGTAATCCAGGTAAGGGCAACATACTTGTTGCTTAATACTTTTCGGTTTTGTTGGTTACATGCTGTTGCTCAAGCTTTTCAAGTATTGGCAACATGCATGTTGCCTTGGCTCACTCAGGTAACTGCAAAAGCATCCAGAATGGCGCTGTCATTTGGGTTTGGGGGATATTGGCATATGGTTTTGCTTTAGGGGGTTATTGCTGCTCTCCCTGCTCTTATCCATGCTAGGCTGCATGGATGCGCAGGGAGTTCTCGCCCAGAAAGGAACCATACTGCCAATCCAAACTGTATGCTAAATGTCAATCGTATTTTTGACAATAGTGGTCCTGACAGAACCTGTTTTGTTTTGTTTTTTTAAGCTGAGGCTTTGTTTTTTCTTTTGATATATTGCATGTTCAAATATTCATATTTAATATATATTAAATATATACATATATAAAATAGTCTGGGGACCATGAATTTTTTGTGAAAATGATAAAACACGCTGGCAGTGGCTGGCAACTTCTTTTTTTTAAATGCTGGCGGGGAAAGAGTTAAGAGAACATAAGATTTTAGATTTGAGAGCACATTTAATTTCTTCCTCAGTTGACTTTGTTTTGAGGAAAGAACTATATATGAATGACATTTATTAAAGCAAAAATCAGGAGGACATATAAAGAAGTGATTGAAGTTTACTTTTTTTTTATTGTGAATGCAGTAAAATTTTAACAAAGCAGGTATCATTTAAAAGCATTTAACAGGTGTCAGAGTTCCCATATACATCACCGTTCAAAAGGTTTGGGTCGGTAAGAAGTTTTAATGTTTTTGAAAGAAGTCTATTATGCTCAGCAAGGCTGCATTTATTTGATAAAAATACAGTAAAACAGTAATATTATGATATATTCTTACAATTTAAAATGTTTATTCAATATTTTTTTATTTTAATTTAATTTATTCAATTATTACTCTAGTCTTCAGTGTCACATGCTCCTTCATAAATCATTCTAATATGCTGATTTGATGCCCAAGAAATTATTATAATGTTTTTTTTTAAAAAACTGCTTAATATTTTGGTGGAAACCATGGCACTTTTTTCAGAATGACATTTTTTTGAACGGTAGTGTATGCTGGACATATAATAAATAATTACTTAGTAATTAAGTAAGTAATTAATAAATTAATAAATAAATAAAGTAATTCATACATAAACACATTATTACATTATTTTTTTATAATTACATTTATCTTCAAATCTTATTTAACATTAAATGAAAATATTTGTATATATTGAAATGTAAAGCGTAAATGTTTCATTACATTTTTATTTTTTATTTTGTATATGACAATGGTAATGAAGAATCTGTCCTTAAGCAGATATTCACAAAAACAATATGCTCTTAGAACATGTTGTTGTCTGTCATTTTCAGAATGGCATTATGCACTGAAAAAGTAATTTAAAAATGATAATATATTTAACTGATTTTACTTAAGTCAAAAAAATTATTTAACACAACTGAATCAACCTAAATTATACCAACAAAACTATTTTTTATTGATTCAATTAGGTAGAAATAGCTCTTCAAGGTAACAATTGCAGGTTACTACATTTTTGATCTATGAACTATTTGTTCTTCTCCCTTGTGTAATTGTCAGAATGGAGAGATTGCCATGTTGGGAGAGATCACTCATCTCCAGGCCATTATTGATGACCTCACCGTGTTAACCACAGACCCCCACAAACTGCCCCCAGCCAGCGAGCAGGTGCACATACTCCTTATACGCTTCAGTCAGCATGTAGCATGTGCAGTGCTTTACAGAAACAAACCATAGTAAAACCATTCATATTACAGTTGTGTGTCTCTCTGTCTCTTTCTTTCAGGTAATAAAAGACCTTAAGGGTTCTGATTACTCTTGGTCGTACCAGACTCCCCCTTCCTCTCCCAGCAGCTCCGGATCCAGGAAAAGCAGCATGTGCAGGTGAGAGCAAGAGTGATGAAGAAATAAAGAGAGACAGTTATGTTAAATCTTTATTTCTGCTAATTAGCTTTTTTTCTCCTGGATAGGTTTGTTGCTTGTGCTGTGTACTACTGTATGTTGCTTGGCTTTTCATTGTCGTAATTGTTGTTTGTTGCAAAAAAAACAGTACAGTACTACAAAATATAAATTGCTGAATGGAATTTATGGAGTTATACTTGTAACTACCCTGCTAGAAAATCAAGCTTATGCTGTGCTTTGAAACACGGTCGCTGGTATTGAGCAGGTCTAAGCTGGTAGACCATCTTGGACCAGCAAATAAACCAGATGCAAGCTGGTCATACCATCTTAAAGGGATAGTTCACCTAACAATGAAAATTCTGTCATCATTTACTCACCGTCATATTGGTTTAACCTATACTTTTGTTAATATTCAAGTCAAGACACAAATGAAGATGTCTTTAGCCTAAAATTGCAGTCCCTTCATTGAAAGCCCATTACACCAAAACTGATGTTTCAAAAAGTTCATAAAGACATCATAAAAGGGACCCATATTAATTGAGCTGCTTTATTAAAAAAACACCTTTTAATCACTTTTTATTTTTAATTTAGGCTTCGTACATATGTCGACGTACATACATTGAGCACATCAAATGGTAAACGGAATCTCAACTATACTTGCACGACAATGTCTTTATAAACTTTTTGAAGCATCAAAGTTTTAGCTGGATGGTCCTTGGGGAGATGGGACATAAATCTCTCAGGATTCATTAAAAATATCTTCATTTGTAAAAATAATGTCTTAACCCTTCATAAAAATCTTAAGGGTTTGGAATGACATGAGGGTGAGTAATTATGACAGAATTTTGATTTTTGGTGAACTATTCCTTTAAGGGGATGCTGATGCCAATGACCATCTTGCATAAGTTAAATGACTTGCTAGAAACTAGCTAATAACTTAATTTTCCAACAGGGTTATATTTTGTGGAAGAGTGTGTGTATATTTTGAATGCAAACATGTGTGTACTATAAGAAAGGGGGGGCTGCTGCAGCTACTGCTGCTGCGCTACACAATCTCCCTGTATGTTGGCATCCCATGTAACCCCCTGACTGCATATTAGTCACAAGAGACAGAGCACTGCGGTCATTGAATGTTAGTTTGTATTCCTGTAAAAGCCTTGCTTTCAACGGCAACAGTTGAAGGCTTATTGATTCATGTTATTCATCCATTGAATCCTTGTGATTACAATTAACAAAATAAGACTAAAGTAGCTTGTTTAATATGATTTTATTACTTTTCTAATTCTCTAGCAATTAGTGCGTCTGATGAGCATAACTCCAGTGCTGTGCTCTTTTAAATTAATATTCCAGGTTAAATACATTTTAAACCCCATTAGCAGAATATGTCTAATATCCCTGTACTGTTTTTAACCCGAAAGATGATGAAACAATTACTTCAATAAGAAGTCAAAGCATTTCAAGATCACTTTTACATAACCAGCCCCTTTAGAGTCTTTGATTAGACCATTAGTGTTTTGCTTTGGCTCCAGGGCCAATTAAAGCTTCATTTTGTACTAGTGTCATTTAGTACCTGTTTGTGTGTGCCGCCTCGCATGGAGTCATGGGGGTTGATTCAAGTGCGTTGGCTGCAAAGCGCCAACACATCTGAACACAGCCTTCAATCTCCATACTAGGCCTCCTGTGTCACGCCTGTCAAACTTTGTCTTACATATGTTCTCCCTCTGCCCCCCCCCCCCCCCCCCCCCACACCCTCACCTCCATCCTTACCCATCAATCCCTGCTCGAGACCTTTCTTTCTCCATCTCCTTTTCACCCACAACTTTTTTCTCATCTATCATTATCATGTAATTTTTCTTTACATCAATTACAAAATGCTTGACTTCATCTTTTCCTATCATCCTGTAAAACCCTATCATGCTCGTTCTGACCTTGTGGGTGTGGTTCACACTTATCACCAAATAACCTGCCCATATTTGACCCTCCGTACCCCACCCTTGTACCCTGGTCCTCTGCCCTGTCACACTTTCCCTTGGCCCTGCAGCAGTGTAAACAGCGCCCATAGTAGCGCCTCTCGATCCTCTGGTGGCTCTCAGACTCACTCACCCAGTTCGTCCTGTCGCTACCGCAGCCTGGCCCAACCGTTAACAACCGCTGCACACCGCCTCAGCAGCGTCTCCTCCCACGACTCCGGCTTCATCTCCCAGGACGCCAATGTCTACTCCAAACCCCCGTCACCCATGCCCTCCGATATAACCAGCCAGGTATTTTATGTCTTATATGTTATTTCCTGTTGTCTTGAAGAAATGTTGGTAATGTAAAGTTATAAGGTAAATTTAACTGATTTTCTCAGGGGTGATATATCAGTCAAATTGACCCTTGTAAAACAAGAGCAAACATATCTATTGTTGTAATAGATGGTAAATATTTATTTATTATATACACTACTGTTTGAGGTGTTTAAAAAATGGCGGACTCTTTTGTCTTGTCGCACGCAAATATTTTATTTCTCCCTTTTTGGTTTGTTTTCGTCCTATACACTACTGATCAAAAGTTTGGGGTCAGTAAGATGTTTTGAAAGAAGTCTGTTACGCTTACCAAGACTGCATTTATTTGATCAAAAATACAATTCAGAACAGTAATATTATGAAATATTACTATAATTTTAATAGCTGTTGTCTATTTGAATATATTTTAAAATGTAATTTATTCCTGTGATGGCAAGGCTGAATTTTCAGCATCATTACTCCAGTCTTCAGTGTCACATGATCCTAAAGTCATGATCCTATATTTGAGTAAATCCTAAATTAAATCTAAATTAATTAAGTCTTTAACGGACATATTTTATCAATTAAATGCATCTGTATATGTAAAAAAAGAACGTGAACTCCAAATTGTAGTGCTAAGTCTTTCGTCGCTGACACGGCAATGACCAACTGAAATTGACCCCCCACATAATCACTTGAAGAAACAACATTGTTCTGCACATCTGTGTCTCAGCTTTAAACATGCAGCAATATTCCCTCTCTGAAAGATTACAGTGACCTCTTGTGGACAAGACTCATGAATCTGAAAGAAATATGAACTTTTGTTTATCAAACAGTTATTAACCAATGTTCAGAATGTGGGTGAGGCAGATTTTTTTACATTCTCTGGGAAAAAGTGTTATAGAAAGAGCTTGAAATTTGCTTGTGAAGCTTTGTATGTGGAACAGAGGTTTTACATTATGTACACAAACAGACAAGGTACTTCTACTTTCTTAAGCACGTAAAGCAAAATAAATGCACTTGTCTCGGAGCTCACATACTACTCTCTCCATGGGATAAAAATGGGATTTTTCAATACATGGCCGAGATGTGACACTGAAGAATAAGCATGTTGCAGGTCAATCTAGCATAGAAAATTCAGAAACACACCATGCAATGTTCATTTTTAGATGGTAGCTTAAGCACAGGAATAAACAACTCTTTGAATCGTTTAGTTTCTTTTTAGTCAAGCGGTCAAGATGATTCATTAATTACAGAGGTTTATTTCTTAAACCAAACACACTCAAACACCTCTACAATGTGGTAGATATGAAAACAACCAGCAGAGGGCAACATACTCATTAAATAAGAGAGAGAGAGAGAGAGAGAGAGAGAGAGAGAGAGAGAGAGAGAGAGAGAGAGAGAGAGAGAGAGAGAGAGAGAGAGAGAGAGAGAGATTTGTGCTCCACTAATAGGGCTTAAAAAAACTAAAAAAGTTAATAAAAAAGTAGCACTTGACTTTTAGAAATCCTAAAGATTGTATATCCTGTTTTTTGTGTTGTTTCATTTAAGCATTAAAAAATCAATTTCTGCATGTCATTAAAATACACTAAAAGTATAATATTATAGGTATTATAAATGTTATAATAATTATTGTAAATATTTTTTACAATAATTATAAGTTATAAGTTTTACAATAAGTATAAGTTAAAATATTTTTTAACAGTAAAAACAGTAATATTGTAAAATATTTAATTTTCAGCAATGTCACATAATTCTTCAGAAATCACTCTAATATGCTGATTTGGTGCTCAAGAAACATTTCTCATTAGTTGCTCCTTTTTTGTTGCAAATGTAATACATTTTTTAGGATACTTTGATGAATAGAAAGTTCCAAAGAACATTTATATGTAATATCATATGATATAATACTATATATGTAATCAATTAAATTTAATGTAATCTATTTAACCCTAATGAATAAAAGCATTGATTACTGAATAAAAGTATTAATTTCTTTTGTATTAATTCAGTGATTTTAAACCACTGACCACAAACTCTTCTCTCCAATAGTAATTAATATGGCAACACTAAAAATGACAAGTCCTTTGGTTAAAAACTGTTTTAAATTTAAGATGTATTTTATCTATTTATGAAGTGTGCATTTTTTATAAGCAGTATACCACAAAATATCCTAAGAATTCAAACTTCTAAAGCTAAAAGCCCATCTAAATGGTTTCCTCGCTGTAAATAAAAGTTTATGCCTTAAATTTTTAAGTTCAATCAACTTGGATATTTAAGTCATTTCAACTTAAATTACATTAAACTGAATAAAAAAAATTAGTTGAATCTTGTATAACTTTTTTGATGAGTTAAAGCAATTTAAAAACATAATGTTGTCATAATTTATTGATCATATACAATTTTACAGTGCTGCTTATAGCCTGTCTACTCTTGTCTCTCTTGCAGAAGTCATCAAGTTCAGCGTCCTCAGAAGCATCCGAGACTTGCCAGTCAGTTAGTGAGTGTAGCTCTCCAACCACAGTAAGTATGGAGCGTTCTGTCCATCAGACATACATGTGCTGAAACTGTCAGTGATATTTTGTACTTGTCCGTGTGACCCATGAGGGTTTTGATGCTTACTGGCAGATTAGGGTCTTCACTTTCTTTCTTGCCGGTATCAGCTTTGTGCTGTCATCAGGTCTGATCTTCCCTGCCACTCTCAGCATGTATCTGCAAAGTCACATCCAAAGGCTCCCATACCGTTGTGTAAAGGGGTATATTGCTACTCTGACAGTCTCGATCTTATCTCTCCATTCCGCAGTTTGGCTCGTCCTTCGCTACCTTCCGCCCTGCTCTCTCTCACACTGGCTCCATCAGGCCTTTCTCTGTCATACTTCCTGCGTCCCCACCCTATAACCGCTCCCCTGGATCCAACACACCCTCTCCCACATCCAAGGTTCCTTGCTGGAAGGTTTGTCTTCATTGGCACTTCTCATTGCAGTTTTGTTTATTTCCTCTTCTTTTATGTGCGTTCTTGTGTGTTGAATACGTGCCTCCTGAATAACACTTTTTGACAGTGCTCCATTTTGGTTTCATTCTGCTTAACCTCATCCATCACCTCATTTTGCTTTTTAACACGCACCTTTTCAGTTGGCTGTTTGATCCTGGTTTCAAATCTCTGGCTGTGAGATTTGCTAAACCGAGCAGGCCACGGAAGGTACCTGTTAGTTTATCCAACTCAAAGAGTGATTCAAACACTGAGATTGGGCTTTTTCTAGAGAACATTGTTGAAAGGACACTCAAACTGCTGGATCGTGGGCCAGGCTTCTCTTCCGCCCCTGAGACCGTTGCATTTGTTGCTTTACACTGCCTTGAACTAACCACTTGTACTTCCTCAGGACTGGTCCAAGGTAGGTTCCAGTGAGCAGCCGTTGGCCAGCACACTTCAGAGGAGGAAGGAGCCTCTTGATAGGCTGAGGGAGGCAGAAACCTCTCCTCAGTCACAGGGGTATTCTGGGATGCATTTGGAAGACCCCCAGAGGCCAAGGATGACCCCGGCTACTATAGCTGCCAAGGTAACTTTCACCATATAAAACATTCATCATGCAGATTTTAATTTAGAAAATGCCAAGCATTTTTTATTTGGCAAAGACATAATCTGCCTGTTGCTTAGGGCTGTTTTTTTTCAAATATGGATGGTTCTGGTCTTGAGAATTTAATAAGGCAGTGGCTTAAAATCATTTTTTTTTTTTAAATTGCTCAAAACAAAGCTAAAACCGTTAAAAATAAAAATGTAAACTGATGTCATATTTATTTTAATTTGCTTCCTTAACAAGTTCTCATGGTCTTCTAAATATGGAGGGAATTTTAAAAGTGTGATTGATATACCTGGACAAGTCATGGAAAATAAAAATAAAAATCCCCCCAAAAATTATAATTAATATAATTTTTTACAGTTATGATGAGCTCTAAAATATAATATATATGGTAGAAATTGCTATTTGTGAGTAAAAAATCACAAAAAAACAAAAAAAAACTGGAATGACACACAACTAGAAAAGTTATTTAAATTCACAATAAAAAGGAAATAAACGTGTAAACCCTGAAGAACATTCGGTAATTGAAACATCTGGAATTTTGGAATTTAATTATTTTGTTGTAATACATTGCCACTAAATTGAAAAGTTTGGAAATAAGCAGCCTTCAAATATTATGATTGACAATGGCAGTTCTTAGAGGCAATAAGTTGAGAACCACTGTAATAAAGGTTAAAAAAAAAGTCTTGAAAAACATTTTACTCTCACTGGCTTATTAAGTTTGTCCATTAACAGTGTCCAACACTGACATCCATTCATCAGAATACATTTTTCAAAATGTTTGCAACATTATGAACATTTCAATCACAGTGTCATTTCCAACGAATCTCAATTGATTTATTGATGTATTGCATTAAGCATTTTCAGCGCATCTTCATAGTTAGCATAATAGCAGTTTATGTAATAAATAAACATTTCAATTACACTTTCACAGTTTTTACATAATTGTTTGGAATTGGTGCACAATAAAAAATTATTTGTTTAACAATTATTTTCCTTTTTTTTCTTCTCCTTCTTCATGTAATATATTTCATATCACTCGTGCTATTTACTGGTTTCTCCTTGATAAACAAGTACTCTAACCTTTGAAAAACTGTTTGTTCGTTTTTTTCACTCCATAATTGTGGGACAGTCGTAAATCATATAAAATGCATCATGTATCACAATAAATATTTATTTTACTCTTTAAACATTTACATTATTCAATGTTTTTTTATATTTACTTTTAAAAAATGTTAAATTCATTTTTCATATCTTAATATTGAAAGTCTAGGTATATACAGTACACATTCACACATTGAACAAAATGTGTGGAGTCTGTGCTTGATGTAACTGTATGTATATATTGTGTTATGGTGCAGCATGGTGAGGAGGTCTCTCCAGCTGCTAGTGATCTGGCCATGGTTCTGACACGAGGCCTCAGCATGGAGCAGCAGAAGAGCAGCCGAGACTCCCTTCAGTACTCTAGTGGATACAGCACTCAGACAACTACTCCCTCCTGTTCTGAAGATACCATCCCCTCACAGGGTAATGCAGAAACACCCACATTTGCTCAGTAACTCACACCTATTTACTCATTATTCATTTAAAAACAAGTTATGAGATTTGAAAAGATTTGAGTTGATTTTAATTTTTTTTTGGTCAGGCTCCGATTATGATGGTTACTCAGTGAATGGAGACACTGAGGCTGACGGTCAGGCTGAATTCGATAAATCCTCCACAATTCCTCGCCACAGTAATATCGCCCAGAACTACCGGCGCATGATACAGACTAAGCGTCCCGCCAGCACAGCAGGCCTGCCCAGCGGAGTAGGCGCTCTGGGCGGACCACCCGGCGGAGGCACGGCCACCATTCGCCGAACACCATCTACGAAGCCCGGAGTGAGGCGCACCCTCTCTAATGCTGGCCCTATTCCTATACGCCCACCCATCGTGCCAGTCAAGACCCCAACTGTGCCTGACTCACCCGGCGGGAACGCAGGCCCTCCCGCCCGTGTGGGCAGCGAAGAATGTGTCTTTTATGTGCCGGATGACGCCTCCCCGGGAGCGCTGGAGTACGTGAAGGCCTCTCCAAAGCGGCTGAGCCTGCCCAATACAGCCTGGGGTTCAGGGGGCGTGGGCGGCTTAGAGATGAGCGTGTACGGCCAACCGGGCGAAGAAGATCACCTGCTGGCTGCAAACCGCCACAGTCTGGTGGAGAAGATCGGGGAGCTGGTGGCCAGCGCTCACGCCTTAGGTGAGGGCCAGTTCCCCTTCCCCTTGCTTCCGAACCAGCCCCCGCCGGGCCCCGAGGCCGAGCCGGACCCTGAAGTGCCCCCGGAGGGTGAGGACATGCTGAGGTCTATTCGTCGAGGGGTGCGACTGCGCAAAACCGTCTCCAACGATCGCTCAGCGCCCCGGATTTTGTGATGCCTCCTGGAGAGATGGGAGAATAAGAGCGAAGTAACCCAGAAAAAAAAAACTTTCCAATGACTCCCTTTAGAAAGCGAGCTATGAAAAATAGGATTAAAAAATGTAATGTTTAAAAGTCATTATAGAAATAATGAATAACAGTAATGAAAAAAAGTAAATGATATGTAACAGCAGGCTCAGGCCACTATAACTCTTAGCGTGTCCGAACGCATGTTTGTCTTATTAACACGACCCATCACTGCGGGATAGTTGAACTGTAGTGAGACAATTAACTAATGAAAGAACAAGGGCCCAGGATGTTTGGGGGATTTTTGTGGTCCGCTCCAGATCTTTCCATGGTCCCCCTATAATGACGGCCCTCCTCAAACTATGGAACCCAGGAATCAGTGCTGGAGAAGCTCATGGGGTACACAGGTTCTCTGAAAATCCTTGCTCTCTCTAACCCCACCCTCACCTCCAGTAAATTTGACATCACATTCTTAAAGTCTAGTTGGTATTGCTGTTGTGTGTTGGTCTGCAGTCTGGAGGTGAGCAGGGCTCTGCTGCAGGTCAGCTCGTGGTTCGTAGAGGGACGAGATGTATCTTTTATTTGTACACTTCCGTGGTTTCGTTTTATTTACAAGCAAGTAATCGCCTCCTAGCTCCTATGAGTAGGAAACGTATATGTCAGGTATGTGGATTTTTGTAGAATTAGGGTTTAAAAACCACCATGATAATGTGGAGCAATAATGCTTTTTTTTTTTTTTGATGGTGGAAGGTTTCAAAAGTTAGCTTTTAAAAAAGCTGTATGTTTTTGATGTTCAGGTGTCTTCGGGGAAGCAGATGCTTTCGAAGACTTCTTGTCAAGTCTAATTATGGCTTATTTTAAAAGAAAATGAGAAATAGAAAGGATGCAGAGCACTTTCAAGGTGTAGTTTAGACCACTAATTGTCACTGTGGCCACACTATGTGTGGTGAATGCTGTGAGACGTCACGTGCCCTGGTACTTAGGGAGACAAATGTGCGTAGCAATGTCAGGATGTAGGAAAAAGAGAGTGATGGGATGTGAAAGAGGTAGGAAGAATGATTTGGAAGTTCTTTACAGTAGGGTTCAATTTCTTAACATTATTCGTTAATGCATTTGCTACCAGGAACTAGCAATGAACAGCAATTATAAATCTAGGTTAATTTTAAAAATCTATTTTAATTCTATAGGTTAGTTCTACTTGTTCTAATTCATTTTTAAAATTTCAAACAGAACAAATTAGCCTTTTTTTCAACAAGGACACATTACTCTGGTCAAAAGTGGCATAAAGACTTTTATAATGTATCATAAGATTTGTATTTCAAATAAATACTTTTATTTCAAATTTGCTATTCATTAAATAATCCTGAAAAAAAATTAATCATGGTTTTCACAAAAGTATTAAGCAGGATTGATCATAGTTCATATGATACTGGAGTAATAGCTGCTGAAAATTCAGCTTTGCAATCACAGGAATAAATTACATTATATATATAAAATTGTTATTTTACATTTTCACAATATCATGTTTTTACTGTATTTTTGATCAAATAAATGCAAATATATATATATATATATATATATATATATATATATATATATATATATATATATATATATATATATAGTTCACTGTTAGCTTATGATAAATACTTCGGTAACTGTTAACCAATTGAACCTTATTGTAAAGTATATATAATGATCTTGAAAGGGAATTGGTTGATACATAATATTTAATTTCATATTTGAGCTTATTAAAATATGAGTTTTTCAGGAATGTTCTTTTACTTGTCAAGCCTCAAGCCACAGTCCCCTGATGTATCCGTAGGAGGAGTGAATGAGCTAAGATGAAGGCACACACCTGGCTGCCATTTTTTGGGCATAAGAATGAACTTTGGTTCTGCAGAGGGAAGAAAGGGATGAATAAAGGAGGTGGAGAGAATGAACTCTGGGAAGAAACTCATCCAGTTGTTTATGATAAAAGCATTCCACTGCCTGTTATAGATAATATAGGAGTAAATACCTATGACACGAAAGGTTGCAGGTTACCCCGGTTCACCGGACGTGAAGAAAAACAATGCTCTGTGATGATACTGGATGTGGAAGTGATATGTAGGAGGTCAAAACTTAGTTTTAGTCATGTAGTGTCTGTTTGTGAGTGACTTTCTGTTCTCCCAAGACTCCCTAAAACCCCTGCAGTCATAAATAGTGCTGTTGCGCCAGACACTTGCTCCATACTCAGACTTTTGTGTTGTTTTTTGAATTATTTATTTTTGCATAGAGCACTCTGTTTTAGGAATGCCTGTAGCGTGTTCAAAAGGAAAAAGTATGTCTGCTTTGTGAAAGTATGTACGAGTGTACCGATCTCTTGCTGAAAATAGCGCCGTTCTGGAACTCAGAGGCTGTATTGAGCACAGGCTGAAATGAAAGAACGGGGTTACGGCAATTCAAAGCCCACACTGCCAGCCGGTGAAAGAGCAGGTCTGAAATTTGTATATATTCATATACATACATGCATATACTGTAAAAGAAGGTGAACAGTACTAGTAGCTTCACTAAAAACAAATGTCCCGCATAAATGTTGTCTTGCTATGGGGTGGGTGAAGAATCAATGACAAGTGCATTTTGGCAACAATATAGTGAAGTTTGCTGGACGAAGAGAAAAAAATATATCTGTTACATACACATATTTCACGTGACGCTTCATGGCCTGCAAATCACATTCAGAGCATTAAATACACAGACACATTAAGGCAGGAAAATACAACAGGAAGGCAGATAGAGAGTGGACGAGAAGTGAAAGAGATAAGAAGAATGAGATAAGCGTGAGAAAGACAAGGCCAGCAGTGAATAATTGCTGAAAGAAACAGATGGGAAGCGAAGCGGAGAAGAAGTGAGAGGGAAGAAAGACACAAAAGTCTGATTGCAGGCTTACTGTTGTCTCTTTATTGTAACGTCAGTCTTTGCAGGTTTCTGCTCTCGAGGTCATGAAGCAAGATGAAAAGTTAAAAGTCCCTCTAGAGGAAACTGAGGGATAGAAAAACTTAAGAGCTCAGCCTTCAACGTCTAAATACCCACATACTCACACAGCAGATTGACTATTTTTGTTCTCAGGTGATTCTAAACAAGTTTTCTCTTTGTTTTGTTCTCAAGTGTTTAACATAACTCGCATCATGTTCATTTGTCCCCGATGAATGTGATATTCTCACTATATCGCAGCAATCACAATTCAGCTGTGAAAATGTGATTTTATTGGCCTGTTACCTTAAACCAGAAATTTGGAGTGGGGCCCAGTGCGGTCGATAACCCCCACTGATGATTAGGTTTAGACTTGGACCTTCATGCTTATGTTTTATTGTTCTAAAAATCATACTTTTCCATACAACTCACATTGTACAAAATTTATACGAAATCACCACCCTCACCCACACAAAAATGATGGGATGTTTTAACCAATGTTTGGGTCAAATATGAACAAACCCAACCAGTGGTTTAAAGTTTTAACTTGAATTTTTAAACCCAATGGTTGGGTTTGTCAATATTTGACCCAAACATGGGTTGAAGCAACCACGTTTTCTCATGAGATTGGGTTGTTTGTTCCTTGAACACCCCTGGTTGTTTTAGTTATTATCAGGGAGGAAGTGCTTTAGAAATATATGTGCTTTGATGATGTGTAAATGTGTTTTTTGAGAGCAATATTTTATTTTAATCCTAACATCATCTCACAACAAAGGAAGTTCCAATAAAGAGCTATCCCAAACGTCTCCCACTCTCACCTAAAAAGAAATCATTAGAAAAAAAAAAGTGTTTTACCTGGAGAACCATTAGTGACTAGGCTACCACATTGGATATATTTCTTTTTTAAACTGAACAAGTGTCTTCAGTTCTGCCTTCACATAAAATTTGTTGGTAAGCCAAGCAAATGCCAAAAAAAAAAGAAGTCTATTGGCTATCCTTTATATTTACATTAAGTAATTGACCAAATCCTATAAGTTAGCACAATCAATAAGTATAATGTTAGCCTTAAGCAACTTTACACCTTTTTGATATTCACTCAGTCCATTCACTACTGCACTCAAGCCTTTTCTCTGTCCTCCCATTTCCTTCTGTGTTGTGTTTCACACCTCTAAAATGGCTACAGACAATAAATGATAATGTGGTGCGGGTGACAGAGGGATGAAATGCAAAATTAGACCGGAACACGTGCAGCCCCCATCTAACGTATCCACCCGCTGTTCGTGGAAAATGGAGAAATTCCCTGAAAGACACCCGTCTCCCACGCTCGGTTCAGCAACGACACAGCGATTTCCGCTCGCTGTCATCTCCATCGCGCGCTCTTGGAAGGAGTGCTTGGCAACCGGGTGTCATGGAAACTGGGCCGTATGTCTTACGCCGTTTGCCTGAGTTGAGAGTCTTTTCTTTTCCGCTCGCATACAGTATCACCCACATGCCTAACAACAGGCTCTACAGCTCAACACTTAGCCGGTGTACATGACTATTTTTTAATACTTCATTCTCATGTAAAAGATATGACGTGTGTATTTGTTTTTTGTTCTTTTCGGCCGAGCCCATTCTCCCCTCCTTCTTCCTGAGGCTCTGACTGAAGTTGAGAAACGCTAAAGGTTCTATCGTCTGTGTCTTTCTTATTTATCGCTTCCTCTTCTGCTTTAATTTATTGTGCTGTTTTCCTAAGGCTAATTTGCCACTGTTGCTGATAACATCATTTCCTTTTTTGTTAATATTTATCCTTCTAATTTTTGTTAAGTTTAGTCACAGCTAATGTAACAAAACACACTGTGATGATTCCAGTATTAATAAAAGTTGTACTTAAACTGTGTGACGTGAAGAATATTCATTTGTAGCCTATAATGTTAAAATTTTTGTGAGGAAAAAGAAAAGAAAAAGAAAATCAATTTCCTATGGTCGGTCTCGGGATGGTGTAACGTTAGCCTATGGAAGCACATAAACAAACAAAAATATTTCATTGTAAACGGTCGAAATTATGAGATGAAAACTCGAAGTTATGACATTCAAATGCATAGGTTAGTTATGAAATAAAAAGTCGAAATGGTGACCAAAAAAAGAGAAACTTATAACAAAAAGTCAATTGACAAATGTGTCAGATTTAAATTTTAATGTCATTCGACGTTTTACCTCATAAAATCATATTTTTCTCATTAGCTTTCTTAACTTTTATGTCAATTATAACTTGGTGGCCTGGTTTCGCAGACAAGGCTTAGATTAAGCCAGGATAGACCTTAGTTCAATTAGGGCATTTAAGTAGCTTTTATAAATGTGCCTTTGAAAAATAAACATTTGTGATGGTGTGAATCTTGAGACAAAACAACGGCACTGACATGTTTTGATATCGTGATGAATGAAGTTCAACTTGAAAGTGCACAGAAGGTAAGAAAATATCAATCTGATAAATGTATAGGCCTATGTGCAATTTCAGACGCCAGGTGGCGTCAAAGCGTTTGCGACTGCAATACAGCCATACTGAAAGTTTGTTCGAATTTTTTTCAATATTATGTGTAGAATTTGAAGTTGAAACTCAAATAAATCTTGTCTTTCACACTGAAAATAAACAACTTGCAAAACCCCTGTAATTAGAATCACAAGTCAGTCTCTAAGCGCCAATCTTGTGCTTATCAGCCTTATAATAACGACTTTCAACAGTAGAGAGAAAGACCGAGATTAACAATTCAGCTCTTGTTAGCTGAGAAAGCCCTTGAAGGTGTATAAGACAGTCCCAGCTGCACACTGGACTGCTCAGAGCTCAAGTGTGTATCTTTAATGATAGTCAAGTCGCTTCATCTATAGAAAACACTTTCGCAACTTAATTAGAACGTCTTCAGAGCTCGTCATCTCTCCGGAGTGTTCTTAAACCACACGAATGCACATTTAATTAAAAAGAAGTAGGCCACGATTAATTTAAGAAATCTTAACAATGATATTCAACGCCACAATAAAGGGATTAGAGAGTTAGAACGAGAAAAAAGTGTTCGAGCTCGTTCAGTTTTCCATCCTATTTACAACATCATATCCATGTTGGATACCATGGCTGTCTACTGAACCCTGGCCTGCAGGTGAGTAAATACATATGATCTTGATTTCTCATTTGAGTAAACTGTTTGTTGTGGGGGGAGCTATTTGAAAGTTTAGTTTGTCTAGCAACATGTGAATCACCATAGGTCAACAGTCAGGATCCATACAAACCACTAATACACGGGAATGCTGGGGTGCACACGAATTCGCTAGGGCCACTTCCATAATAGGCCTAGTAGGCTAAGTGAAAAACAGAATGAGACAAAATATGTCACATGGTGAGCATACGAATTCCAGATCCCATATGAATGGTTGTCTATGCTGGAGATTTTATAAAGATTTTTGTTGTTGTTTTGTTTTGTTTTTTTGCGGTAAGAATGTATTATTTTTCTAACCAAAATTATATTTTTTTAGTACTTAAACTTCTGCAGATAAAGTAATTTCATCAAATATTAGGCTATATTACCTTTTTTTTTTCTCTGGCAAAATGTTAAGTATTTTTAACCTGCTAATTAAAACCATTATGCTATAACGGCTAGCTAAACAATAGCTGACAGGGGTGGGGTAGGTTGTAACATTTCTTTAAAAAGTGTTACAACCATCCCTTTAAATAAAACTAACAAAAGTTTATTTTTAATAATTTTACAAAAGGCCCAGATATTGGAAAAGAAATGTAACTGATGAGGTTTCAAGAAGACAATGTTAAAAGCCAGTGGACGATTCTGAGACCTCAGACAAACTGAAACTTTAATCTTGTCTGGAGCCATTTGGCAGCTCAAAGCCAAAGGAAGTGTGGGTAAAATGTGCCCTATGCAGTATCTGGGCCCACCACTCTAAGGTTAACAAAATTCATTTGTCACCGTTGTGACTGATTGAGAATCACACACACGTTGACTGTTTTTTAGTTTTTTTTAGATCTACATGTTGTTTACACCGGCACACTGGTGTTGAGCGTTCATTAAGCATAAATAACCTTTAAGGAAGTTTGTTCTAGTAACTTGCAGACACTCCTGAGTCAAACAGAAAGTGAATTTGAGTTATGATCAGCCACAGAAAGAGAGACGTTGTTTTGTATTGTTCTTTTGTATTGTTTCAATACATCTGTTTTTGAAGCATATTGCATGGTGTGGCTGCTGTTTTTGCCTCTTTTGTCAATTTGTTGTGGGGTAGACTGCAACAAAGGCACACCACCATGTATCGGACATCAATTCATAAGGGCTATGCTATTCTTCTTCTTAGCAGCTAATGAATCCGAAGTCTCACACATTCAAAGATAATAGCTTACATCCATGTTGCAAAATAAGATGGATAGGCAGGGAAACAGCCTGAATGGATGACCAGTTCATTGCATGGCTATCATGCACAGACATTAACTAACTCACGCTCATACCTACGGGCAGTTTAGTGTGTTTGGATTGTGGAAAAACCGCAGCAACCACAGCAACTTGCACAAAAACAATGAGGAGTTTCAAATAAATTATTAGTGTAGGCTACCTGTTCAAGTTTGATAAAGTCATCCTAATTAAATAAGTACACAGAAAACGTCTCGGTTACGTATGTAACCCTCATTCCCTGAGTTCAGGGAACGGAGACGTGTCGTCGGGGGAGTTCCCTGACAAATTGGGATCACGCTAGGGAGCCAACTGCCTTCGAGGTAATTAAAAACAAGGTACAGCAACATGGCGAACGGACGACACGTCTCCGTTCTCTGAACTCAGGGAACGAGGGTTACATACGTAACCGAGACGTTCCCTAATAAAACGCCATGGTGCTGGCCCCTTCCAGCGCCCAGCTAAACTACCCTGCAGCAGTTAGCAAGGGAATCACTGGAATCACTGGAATCAGTGGATATTGGATAACACTGGGAAAGCGTTCCCCCCAAAAGAAAGGGGAGGCGCTGTGGAAGTCCCAGCCTACCTGAGGAAGGCCTGGAATACACATATGTACTGTCAAGGGGAAGGCACGGCTGAACTGCACGTGGCATCATGGGTCACCGTAGAGACCACTAGAAAAACACCCAGTCTACTAGCAACTTCTACTAGAGGTAGCAGACCACGCCTGGCACCGGAGGGGTGATGGAGGAACTCACAAAGCTACCGATGTAGGGTGCCAACGGAGCAAGTCGCACGTATCCGGCCGAGGCACGGAGTTGCGTAGTAAGCCGACACAACCTATTCCCTCGCACCACTGACCGTAGCGAGTACTCGGGACGAAACAGGTTCCACACGTAGGCTATATAACCTAGCGAACGTGTTCAGTGTCGCCCAGCCCGCAGCTCTACAGATGTCTGTCAGCGAGGCGCCTTGAGCCAAAGCCCAGGAAGCGGCAACACCTCTCGTGGAGTGAGCAAGCAACCTGGGAGGACAAGGCACACCCAGAGATTCATACACTCGGGTGATAGCATCCACTAACCAGTGAGCTAACCTCTGCTTGGAGACAGCCTTCCCCTTCTGCTGGCCTCCGTAACAAACAAAGAGCTGATCTGATTTCCTGAAGCTTTCCGTTCTGTCAATATAAACCCGCAGGGCGCGGATGGGACAGAGAAAAGCTAGGGCTGGGTCTGCCTTCTCCTGGGGCAGCGCTTGCAGGTTCACTACCTGGTCCATGAAGGGAGTGGTAGGAACCTTGGGCACATATCCGAGCCAGGGTCTCAATACAACATGAGAAAAGCCCGGCCCGGACTCTAGGCATGATTCGTTGACCGAAAAAGCCTGCAGATCCCCGACCCTCTTGAAAGAGGCCAAAGCTAACAGGAGCGCTGTCTTAATGGACAGGATATTAAGCTCTACTGTCAGCAAAGGCTCAAAGGGAGGACTTTGAAGAGCTCTAAGTACCAGAGCTAGGTCCCAAGAGGGTACAGAGTGCAAAACACGAGGTGGATTTAACCTCCTGGCACCCTTAAGGAATCTGATGACCAGGTCGTGCTTCCCCAAGGACTTACCTTCTACTGCATCGTGATGCGCGGCTATAGCAGCGACATACACTTTGAGGGTGGAGGGAGACAGCCTTCGCTCCAACCCATCTTGCAGGATGGAAAGCACGACTCTGATCGGGCAAGTTCGGGGGTCCTCCTGACGGGGGAACACCAATCGACGAACAGGTTCCACTTCAACGCATAGAGGCGCCTCATAGAGGGGTCTCTAGCGGAAGTGATGGTATCTACCACTGCCTGTGGTAGACAACCTAGAATCTCCGCGTCCCGTCTAGGGACCAGACATGGAGTCTCCAGAGGTCTGGACGCGGGTGCCAAAGAGTGCCCCGTCTCTGAGAAAGGAGGTCCTTCCTCAGAGGAATCGGCCAAGGAGGGGCTGTAACAAGGAACCTGAGTTCCGTGAACCAAGTCCTGGTAGGCCAATACGGTGCCACTAGAAGTACATGCTCCTCGTCCTCCCTGACCTTGCAAGGGTCTGTGCAAGAAGGCTCACTGGGGGAAACGCATACTAGCGCAGGTCCCGGGGCCAGTTGTGAGCAAGGGCGTCCGTGCCGAGGGTCCCCTCGGTCAGGGAGTGAAACCACTGGCAATGGGTCGTGTCTGGAGAGGCAAACAGGTCTACCTGTGCGGCTCCGAAGAAACGCATCCAGAAACGCACGGGTGAAACGACATCCTGAAAAGGACGCGAAACGCCCGTGTTGCTCTTTTAGAAAGAAAAAAGAAATGCTCTATCACGTGCCGAGGCACAGAGGGACCATCACAGCAGACACAACGGGGAAACTGCAAGACCGTGTGCTGCACTCACCCAATACCAGCCTTAAAAAGAACCACTAATCTGCCCCTCACACCCCCTGACTTATAGCCCATAATACATTTACATCTATACCGCCTTCCCCCCTTCTCCCACATGTATGGATGTGTTCAATAAAATGTGAAATGAAATTTGTGTCCACTCTGTACCTTATTATCCCGCTAGTTATCAAGGAAACACAGAGAGCTGGCACAGGACTCAAGGGGGGATTCTTCACGCCTCTGTTCCACCTACACAATCCAGAGTGGAAGACAGGAATAATGCAATTTTAAAACTATTGACTTCGCTGAAAATTACTATAACTAGATATTCAATTACAACATATTTGATATTTTCCTCAAATAAAAAAATATGTATGTTTTATCTGTATCTTTTAATTTCTCAATGCCGATAATTAATAGCTACTGTATTTCAATGGTGTGGTATTTTTTCAATCAAAATTCCTATAAGCTTTGACTAGACAGTGCACATTTCAATCAAGGTTTTTATTCATTTAAAATAATTACAGGTTCATGTCTTAAATGAGAACAAATAAATTGCATCAAGTGTGGTCACACAACTAAGGCCAATTAAGCTGACCTATTCTTCCTGTATATTGTTCCCATGGTTATTCATTTAAACATGGATAGCCTATAACACGATTTTAAGTTTGTACAATAAGGGAAATCCCATTAAGTAAATTGTGTTGCTCCCACACTGATAAAAAGTGTGTTGGATCTACATGATGTTATCATGGATATTGGATCCACATGAATCCATTTAGTATAACACAAACATAATTTGTTCACATAACGTCATATAGTAATAGTAATAGTAGTAATAGTTATAGTAGTAATAGTTAGTAATAGTTAGCTAACAATCAATGTAGCTAAAGTTATTATGCTTCAAATCAAATGACAAGTTTGCGTTCCCTTTAAGCCACGTGACCACAGTCAGACCACTGACGACATCGGTTTGGCTTGTGAAAATTCTTATCGGCCATCATCTTCTTTTGCTGCAGGATAACCTCGTTAAAAAAAATACATATGGTGAGTAATCTTACAAATGATTTTGAGTTTGTTTACCGTACATTTATAATCACGTAAGGATCAGTTAACTGATTAATACAAGTGTTTTATCAAATAATTGTATTTTTAAAAGTGGACATCAGAGAAGTTACACTTTATCCATAAACGATGTATATAAAGTGACACGTTATACATTTGTAGTATTTAAAAGTTCAAAGTTTAATTAAATATTTGTGACTGTATACTGTTCGATATAGATCTATCGCGGCATAAAAATATATCCAAACCGCTTACAGTGTGCAGGATATTTAAAGTTGATAAGTTCACAGCCTATACGCTATAGTCTATATGCTGATGACACTCAATTATATATCTCATCACGACCAGATGAAAACACTAACTTATCTAAATTGACAGAGTGTCTAAATGATATAAAATGCTGGATGACGTGTAATTTCCTGCTATTAAATTCAGATAAAACGGAGGTATTACTTATTGGTCCAAAAAACTACCCACAAAATCCCTTACAATACAACTTTAATTTAGAAGGATGTCCTGTTACTTTATCCACTACAGTAAAAGACCTGGGTGTTATACTAGACCGCAACTTGACCTTCGAAAATCATATTTCATATATTACAAGAACAGCCTTTTTCCACCTTAGAAACATTGCTAAGCTACGCAACATGCTATCTGTTTCTGATGCAGAAAAGTTAGTTCATGCATTCATGACCTCGAGACTAGATTACTGTAATGCTTTATTAGCTGGCTGTCCTGCATCCTCAATCAACAAGCTACAGTTAGTGCAAAATGCAGCTGCTAGAGTTCTTACTAGATCAAGGAAATATGATCATATAACACCTATTTTATCATCCCTACACTGGTTACCTATTAAGTTACGTATCAATTACAAAGTATTCCTACTGACCTATAAAGCCCTAAATGGTTTAGCTCCTGTGTATTTAACAGACCTTCTATCGCCATACAATCCATCGCGCTCTTTAAGATCACTAAATTCGAGGCTTCTGGTCATTCCTAGGATATCTAAGTCCACTAAAGGAGGGAGGGCGTTCTCGCATTTAGCTCCTAAACTCTGGAATAGCCTTCCTGATATTGTACGAGACTCAGACTCGCTGTCCCAGTTTAAAACTAGATTAAAGACGCATCTCTTTAACCAAGCATTCACTTAATGCTTAACCTTTGATACTACTGCTGAATCAGTTCGAATGCATTAACATTATGAACATCAGCTATGCTAATTATTTCCCATCTGCCTTTCTGCTGTTATCTCGGGACGCTAGTCCCGAGGTAAATAGCGTTCGTCAGCTCCAGTTTGTATCCAGCCTCTCACGGAGACTTCAGATGCCCCAACGCCTGTGAAGAGACGACTCGACGCCTGTGAAGAGACGACTCAAAGCCGGCGATATGTTATGCCATAAATTAATACTTGATTAACTAACTGTATTTTTCTATGTACATTTTCCGAAATGCAATTTCTGTAAAGCTGCTTTGAGACAATGTGTATTGTGAAAAGCCCTATACAAATAAATTTGAATTGAATTGAATTGAATTGAATTTCTGGCAAAGTGAAAAAGCCTTCCAAAAATATCTCAGTGGGTTCTGCACACAGTAAAAAAGGGTTATGCTATCCAATTCAGGGGGGTTCTGCCCACAGTGGTGGGCCCCGAGCAGGCTCTGGTAATGGAACAAGAGGTGAAAGCGCTCCTTCAAAAGGAAGCTATAGAACGGGTTCCTCCTCCCAGTCTGGAGTCAGGTTTTTACAGCCGATATTTCATCCTTCCAAAGAAGGATGGGTGGTTGCGTCCAATTTTAGATCTGCGCCTGTTGAATCGCTCGGTAGGGAAGTTAAAATTCAAGATGCTCACTATCAAGCAGATCGTGTCACAAATCAGATCCGAGGACTGGTTTGTCACGATAGATCTAAAGGACGCGTACTTCCACATTTCTTTCCTTCCACAACACAGGAAGTTCCTGAGGTTCGCCTTCGGGGGCGAGGCGTACCAGTACAAGGTTCTTCCATTTGGCCTAGCTTTATCTCCCCGCACTTTCACGAAATGCATGGATGCAGCTTTAGTGCCCCTGAGGCTTCAGGGCTTTAGTATCCTCAATTACATCGATGATTGGTTGGTTTTAGCTCAGACAGAGCAGATGGCGGTTCGGCTTCGAGATGTCGTTCTCGCTCATATAAGAAAGTTGGGGTTGAGGCTGAACGCAAAGAAAAGTGTATTATCTCCTTCTCAGAAGACCACTTTTCTGGGCGTCGCTTGGGATTCGGTCTCGATGCGGGCGCGACTTTCTCCGACCCGCACCGCTTCGATTCTCTCAGCTATGAAACAAGTAAAGCTAGGCCAGCTAATCACTGTAAAACAGTTTCAGAGACTCTTGGGTCTGATGGCAGCAGCGTCCATCGTTATACCTTGCGGCCTGATGTACATGAGACCACTACAGTGGTGGCTCTGGACCAAGGGATTCTCCCCGAGGGGAAATCCGCTCCGTACGATCAAAGTCACGCGGTGCTGCCTTCGTGCTCTGGTCATGTGGAAAGAAACTTGGTTCCTATCCAAAGGTGCCTGTGTTGCGGGCTGTTTGCCGTCGTGTAACGCTAACGACGGATGCATCCCTCAGAGGTTGGGGGGGCGGTCATGAGTGGTGGCCCAAGGTCTGTGGCAGGACCATCATCTATCATGGCATATAAATTGTCTAGAGATGTTGGCGGTGTTCCAGGCTTTGAAAAATTTCCTAGCGGACCTCAGAGGTCATCATGTGTTAGTTCAGTCAGACAACATCTCGGTGGTCTCATACATAAATCATCAGGGGGGCCTGCGGTCGCGTCCACTTTACAAGTTGGCCCGTCAGATCCTCCTGTGGTCCCAGGGGAATTTACTGTCTCTGAGAGCTATGTATCTTCCTGGTTATTTGAATGTGCTAGCAGACTCCCTGTCGAGGCAGGGGCCGAGGCCGGGGGATTGGAGACTCCACTCCTTTGGTAGAGTTTCGGTCGCGCCGAGGTGGACCTATTCGCCTCCAAGGAGACAACGCACTGTCATCTGTGGTTCTCCATCAGTCAGCCAGCCCCTCTGGGGTTGGACACTCTGGTACAGCCGTGGCCGAGGTCACGTCTGTACGCTTTTCCCCCGATTGCTCTGCTACCAGGAGTTCTGGAGAGGGTTCGCCGGGACGGGGTCAGCCTACTTCTAGTAGCCCCGTTCTTGCCGGCCCGAGTATGGTTTGCGGACCTAATATCTCTTCTGGACGGCTCTCCCTTGGAGATTCCGATCAGGAGGGATCTATTCTCTCAGGAGGGCGGTACGATATTTCATCCCCGCCCAGAGTTGTGGAAACTGTGGGCTTGGCCTCTGAGGGGGCCCAGTTCATAGAATCTGGTCTCTCAACTGAGGTTGTTGAGACCATCCTTCACTCCAGAGCTCCGTCCACGAGGAAGTTATATGCCCTGAAGTGGAAACTTTTCACTTCTTGGTGTGCAGAACACCGGCAAGACCCAGTCAGTTAACTGCCCAGTGGGTGCAGTGCTGGAGTTTCTGCAGGAGCGTTTCTCTGCAGCTTTATCCCCCTCCACACTAAAGGTGTATGTGGCGGCACTAGCTGCTTACCATGTCCCTTTCAGTGGAGTTTCTCTTGGGAGACACCCATTTATAACTCGCTTCCTTCGTGGCAATTTGAGGCTGAGGCCTGCAGTTCGTACGAGGGTGCCGAATTGGGATTTGGCCATTGTGCTAGAGGGCCTTTCTTTGGCCCCCTTTGAACCTATTGAGGAAGTTTCTGAGAAATTTCTCACTTTTAAATCTCTTTTTCTTCTTGCAATCTCCTCACTTAAGAGAATCGGAGATTTGCAGGCTCTGTCGGTTGCACCCTCGTGCCTGGAGTTTTCGCCTGGCATGGTCAAGGCTTTTCTTTACCATAGACCAGGTTATGTCCCTAAGGTCCCTACTAATGTTGTTAGGCCTACAGTGCTGCAGGCTTTCTGCCCTCCTCCATTTGTGTCGTCAGATCAGGAGAAACTTAACCTTCTCTGCCCGGTTTGGTCGTTAGACATTTACGTCCACAGAGCTGCCCTGTGGAGGAAATCAGAACAGTTATTTGTGTGCTTTGGGCCACCCAGGAAAGGGTGTCCCGCGTCTAAACAGAGAATGAGCAAGTGGGTGGTTGAGGCCATCTCACTTGCTTATGAGTCGGCTGGTCAGCCTTCACCTTTGGCTGTACGAGCCCACTCTACTAGGAGTATGGCTGCTTCTAAAGTTTTGTTGTCAGGAGTATCGCTAAATGATGTTTGTGATGCGGCTGGGTGGTCCTCACCGCATTCATTTGTTAAGTTCTATGAATTGGACTTAAGTTCCACTCCTGGGGCGCAGGTGCTCTCGTCCTCTGTGCGCTAGTTCTCACATGACAGTCATTTGCTCTTATGGCGAAGTGGGTATTAGCGTTCCCACAGCTTGACGCAGCTCGAGTTCCCTTGAACGGGGAACGTCTCGGTTACGTATGTAACCTTAGTTCCCTGATTGGGAACGAGACGCTGCGTCGTTCTGCCACACTCCCAGCATACCCATTAGCGCTTCCTTCAGGCCTATCAGAAGCTGTCGTGCTTGTGTTTTGGGGGTGCTTTTATAGTTTCCTGGTCGATGACGTCACCCGCCTATGATGTTCCGTCTCTCCATTGGACTGATTCCATACGTGCTTCATGACGCACAACGCAGGGGCGTTCCCACAGCTAGACGCAGCGTCTCGTTCCCTATCAGGGAACTAAGGTTACATACGTAACCGAGACGTTTCTGCAAGTTTGTTGAAAGATTGCACTAAATAAACAGTTAAATGTTTAATTCCAGAGTGTAAAAGTCTTATTTTTTTTCAGACAAAAATTAAGTGATATTTCAAGTTGTGTGTAATTTTGTTTTGTATTTATTTTGATATTTAATATAAGTTAGAAAAATTAAGTTAATCTAAATAATAATTTATAATTTAATGCTACTTAAACAAATCTCTTTGGTTGAAAGAGTATTTTTACTTTAGATTGACTATAGAAATGTGATTTGTATAAATTAAATTTAAGTTGAGACAAAGTAAACTGATTACTTGGAACAAGTTGAAGTATTTTTTTTCTTCGATCCAATGGCTCATTTTTTTCAGTGCTAAGATCTACGAATGTTTTTAACCTATTCTATCACAATGCACCTGTCATGAAACGGAAGGACACAAACAGGTAAAGTAGCTGTGGTCTTTATTGAAAGCACTCAGGGACAGTTGCGGCAGTAGTGGATGCTGGTGGAGAGTAGAAACAGTGAAAGTGGATGGTTTGGTAATTGAAGTGTCTCTTACCTGATGTAGAATGACGATGACGGGAAGGCTGGAGTGAACAGACAGGCTGGAGACTGGATGACAGGGATCGCTGAACGGGATAGCAGGAAGCAGGTAAGATTCGTCAGGTAAGTAGCAGGTTCAGGTTGAGAGAGTCAGGAAGTCGATGGAGTGTCGACGAGACCAGACAACTGAGTGAGTGAACTGGTGTGGTTTTTAAGGTGTGAGTGAAGTGAGTGCTGATTGCTGTCAGGTGAAGATAACAGGTGCTGGTGACTAGTATTCTGGTGAGGCTGAACAAGTGGGCGGAGTGTATAGGTCTGGCGCTGATGCTGGTGTATCCGTGACAGTACCCCCCCCCCCCCCCCCCCCCCCTCCACAGCCAGCTCCTGATGGCGGAAGAGACCGACGACGGGGACGACCATGACCTCTTGGCGCTGGGCGATTGGGATGAGCAGAGTGGAACTCCTGTAGAAGAGTGGGATCTAGGATGTCATCCCGGTGGACCCAACACCTTTCTTCCGGGCCGAATCCCTCCCAATCCACAAGGTATTCCAGGTGGCCGCCCTGTCGTCGGGAGTCGAGAATGTCGTGGACCTGTTAGATATTCTCGTCCGCAGGATCCACGGGAGGAGGAGGAGGTACGTCTGCAGCACCAGACCCTGGGGAAGGAGTGAGAGGGTTAGTGTAGGGCTTGAGTAGAGAGACATGAAATGAAGGTGAGATGCGGTAGTGAGCAGGGAGTGACAACCGGTAGGTGACCTCGTTGATCTGCCTCTGTATGGCGAACGGACCTATGCACCTGGGACTCAGCTTGCGACAGGGCTGTCTGAGACGGATGTCCCTTGTGGAGAGCCAGACCATTTGCCCAGGTTGGTATAGTGGGGTAGCGGATCTTCTTGCGTCGGCCTGGCTCTTGTGTCTCCGGACAGCCCTTTGCAGATGGACGTGTGCTGAGTCCCAGACCCTCTCACTCTCCTGGAACCAGTAATGGACTGCTGGAATGTCGGAAGGCTCACCTGACCAGGGAAACAGGGGCGGCTGGAAGCCGAGTATGCACTGGAAGGGCGTGAGGCCCGTGGTGGCTTGACGAAGGGAGTTCTGTGCATACTCGGCCCAGGGAAGGTAACGGCTCCAGCAGTCCTGATGGTTGTGGCAGTATGACCGCAGGTATCTCCCGATCTCCTGTATCTTTCGCTCAGTCTGGCCATTGGACTGTGGGTGGTATCTGGAGGTTAAACTGACTGTAACACCCAAGAGGTTGAAGAAAGCTTTCCAGACCCGGGATATGAATTGTGGTCCTCGATCGGAGACGATGTCTTCAGGTATGCCGAAATGACGGAAGATGTGGGTGAACAAGGTTCCAGCGGTCTCGAAGGCAGTGGGTAAACCAGGCAGAGGGATGAGCTTACAGGCTTTTGAGAAGCGATCTACGACAACCAGGATGCATGTATGAGAGTCAGAGGATGGTAAATCTGTAATGAAGTCTACACCGAGATGAGACCAGGGTCTGGTGGGAACTGGGAGCGGCACTAGTTTTCCCTCCGGAAGGCGTAGCGGAACTTTGGCCATGGCACAGACTGAGCAGCCCTTCACGTATCGGGAGACATGCTGGGTCATATCTGGCCACCAGTAGCGCTGTTGTATGAGCGAGAGGGTTTGTTGGCTGCCTGGGTGTCCAGAGCCCGGAGATGTATGGGCTGAGTCCATGAGGGACAGACGCAAATGAGTTGGAACATAGGTCCGTCCCTCAGGACCCACCGGCGGAGCAGGTTCTGACCGGGTGGCATCGGCGATGAGATCATCTATGCTCCACTGGATGGGACTGACAATCACGGCTGGAGGGAGTATGGATTCCGGGTTGGATGTGATGGTGTCAGGTTGGTATAGACGGGAAAGTGAGTCGGCTTTGATGTTCTTATCTCCAGGGCGGTAAGTGACCTTGAAGTTGAATCGGGTGAAGAATAGAGACCAGCGGGCTTGACGGGTGTTGAGTCTTTTAGCATCTCTGAGATATTCTAGGTTACGGTGATCGGTGATGACATCGAATGGGTGTTTAGCTCCCTCCAGCCAGTGTCTCCACTCTTCCAGGGTGAGTTTGATTGCCAGCAGTTCTCGGTTGACGATGTCGTAATTCTGCTCCGCCGGGGACAGCTTTCTGGAGAAGAAGGCACATGGATGGAGTTGGAGTGGTGTCCCCTGCCGCTGCGAGAGGACCGCTCCTACCCCGGTGGTTGAAGCGGCCACCTCGACGAGAAACGGAAGATCTGGGTTGGGATGAACAATGGTAGGAGCGGAACTAAAGAAGGCTTTGAGGTTCTCGAAGGCATTGGTGGCTTCGGTGGTCCAGGACAGAGACTTGGCCCCTTTCTTTAAGAGTGAGGTGATGGGTGCGCTGATTTGACTGAAACCTTTGATGAAACGACGGTAGAAGTTTGCAAAGCCCAGGAAGCGTTGAAACTCTTTGACATTGGTGGGTTGTGGCCAGTTGGAGACCGCTTCCACCTTCCTCTGGTCCATGGTGATTCCGTGCGGTGTGATGACATAACCCAGAAAGTGAATTGTTTCTTGATGAAACTCACACTTTTCCAACTTGAGATAAAGATGGTGTTCGCGTAGGCGTTGAAGGACAGATTTGACATGGTGGTGATGTTCAGACAGGTTGGATGAGTATATGAGGATATCGTCGATGTAGATGATGACAAACTGATGAAGGAAGTCTCTGAATATCTCATTCATAAATCCTTGGAAGACAGCGAGAGCGTTGGACAGTCCGAAGGGCATGACCCTATATTCATAGTGGCCAGCAGGTGTGATGAACGCTATCTTCCACTCATCTCCTTTTCTGATCCGAACCAGATTGTAAGCACTGCGTAGGTCGAGTTTAGTGAAGATGCGTGCATCGCGGAGTTGTTCCAAGGCGGCTGGGACCAGAGGAAGGGGATACCGGAATTTGATAGTGGAGTTGTTGAGTGTACAGTAATCGATACAGGGGCGCAAGCCTCCGTCCTTCTTGCCAACGAAAAAGAAGCTGGATGCGGCAGGGGACGTAGAAGGGCGGATGTAACCTTGACGAAGGGCCTCCTCGATGTACTCCTCCATGGCCTTCTGCTCCAGGATGGACAAAGGGTAGATTTTGCCATGCGGCAGCACAGCCCCAGGCAGCAGGTCGATCGCACAGTCCCATGGCCGGTGAGGTGGGAGCTTGGTCGCCAGTTTTTTGTCGAAAACATCCTGGAACGCCCGATAAGGGACTGGTATCTCAGGGAGTTGGTCGATAGGAGGGCTTTCGATGGAAGTGGAAGCAATGGAGACCTCAGAAACCGGAGTGGGTGATGGGTGAGGAATCTTCTTGATGGAATACAGGCAATGGCTGAAGCAGGCATCTCCCCATTGAAGTATCTCACCTGACGACCAGTCGATGTTGGGAGAATGGAGTTCCAGCCACGGGCGTCCCAGGATGATGTCTGCTGTGGAACCCTCCAGCACCAGAAACGGGAGCTCCTCTTCATGTAGGCAGCCTATCCTCAGAGAGATGTTGGGACTACTGTGACCGATCCGCCCACGACCGAGCGGTTTCCCCAAGATAGATTGCACATGGAGAGTCTGAACTATGGGTCTTTGGCGGATCTGAAGTTTTTGCAGAGTAGATAGTGAAATAAAGTTACCAGCAGAGCCGGAATCGATTGACGCTTGCGCTGAAAGAGATTGGTGTTGGTAAGTGAGTTGAACAGGAGTATACTTCATTCGTGAGATAGAAAAATGGAGACTGACTGCACTCACCGCCGGTCGTGGGGGACGAACAGGACAGGTGATGAGTTGATGACCTGAGGATCCACAGTATAAACCCAGATTGTTGAAGATGTGACGTTGACGTTCTGCGGCCGACAGATGTGTGGAACTGACATCCATGGGTTCTGGTGCTGAAGGGTTGGACGAAGATGCAGGACGAAGAGGAGGCAGTGCAGGGCTGTCGAGCTGACAAGCTGTGCGGCGTTGATCCACGCGAATGGAGCTCTGTAGCAGGCTTTCTAGCCCAATGACGTCGTCATAAATGGCCAGCTGTAAACGAATGTCTGGATTCAAACCATGACGGTACGCCGTAATGAGCGCCGCCTCGTTCCAACCGCTGGAGGCCGCCAGGGTACGAAACTGCAATGCATAAGATGATACAGATGAGTTACCTTGTCTTAAGCGAAATAATTGATCCTGCACAGAGAGAACGTTGGTGGCTTGAGAAAATACATTACAGAAGTGTCCGGTGAAGGCGGAGAATGATTGAGTGACCGGGCCATGATCGTCCCACAGCGCTTGCGCCCAGCGAAGGGCTCGACCGGTGAGGAGTGAGATTGTGAATGCAACTTTTGCCTTTTCCGAGGGGAACTGAGGATTCATCTCCATGAACAGCTCACACTGCAGAAGAAAGCCGCTCCTCGCTTGAGAAGGGCGCTGGTCGGCCCATGGGACATACAGAGGCAGATGGAGAAGGACTGGTGGCGAGTGGTGGAATGGCGCGTTGGATGTCCCGCAAAACATCGGAAACTGTGACCGGAGGTGAAGGATCTTCTTCGCCGTGAGCTGTCGGTTCGTGCATGGTGGTCTGGACTTCTGTCATGAAACGGAAGGACACAAACAGGTAAAGTAGCTGTGGTCTTTATTGAAAGCACTCAGGGACAGTTGCGGCAGTAGTGGATGCTGGTGGAGAGTAGAAACAGTGAAAGTGGATGGTTTGGTAATTGAAGTGTCTCTTATCTGATGTAGAATGACGATGACGGGAAGGCTGGAGAGAACAGACAGGCTGGAGACTGGATGACAGGGATCGCTGAACGGGATAGCAGGAAGCAGGTAAGATTTGTCAGGTAAGTAGCAGGTTCAGTTTGAGAGAGTCAGGAAGTCGATGGAGTGTCGACGAGACCAGTCAACTAAGTGAGTGAACTGGTGTGGTTTTTAAGGTGTGAGTGAAGTGAGTGCTGATTGCTGACAGGTGAAGATGACAGGTGCTGGTGACTAGTATTCTGGTGAGGCTGAACGAGTGGGCGGAGTGTATATGTCTGGCGCTGATGCTGGTGTATCCGTGACAACACCCTTGGCAGCATTATTTATTCCATCAAAGCGATTCACCCCATGGCTGGCATTACAAAGTTATTGAACTAGATGAGAGGTTAAAATGTGCCTGATAAAACCCACACTGGATGTATCTCTGAGTGTGAAGAAAGCAAATGAATGCTGTGCAGGAAAGATGTGGTGGAATTAATAGAAGAAGAGAAGTGAAGCTCTTCAGTATGTGCCTTCAACTGCATGTCAATGCTCTTTAGGACAGCCATCTGTTACAAGTAAGCAGACACCGTTTATTATTTTTGTTATTTTGCAGCCTTTCAGACAGTTGGAATTGTTATGTGCAACTGAAAATGTTGGTCTGATAACTGTGAATTCCAATTACAGGGATGTAGGGTCACAGCCCAGCAAACACAGAACGTTCCCCTAACGTTCCCGAATGGTCCCATGAGGTTATTTTTTTGGGAACCAAACAAGAACGTTATAGGAACGTTCCATGTAGGTTATTTTTAGGTTCCATTTTTATAATGTAAGGAAAACGTTCCAGGAACGTTCCCCTAACTTTAAGGGAAAGTTCTAGGAACGTTCTGGGGACCAAAAACTAACGTTCCCAGAACCTAAATTTGTTTGCTGGGAGACAGCTGTGTTTTTAGTCTGTAAAAATATACCTCATATTTCTTGTCAAATCTATTTGTACAGTCAGTCTCTAAGCTCTTTCCCGTTTTAGACGCGTTTTGTGTGTTTTTCCGCAGCATTCACGCTGAAAACCAATGCTGCCGCTCAGTCTTTTTGCCTCTTGTGGGCGTAACCGCAGTCACTCCGGCCAACGGTGACTTCACGTGCATTCCCTCTATAGTTCCAAAACATTTGCTGGCTGTCATGTTCTTCTATGGGACAGACAGCAGCGATTACATTATTGGACGGTAAATATAAAATAAAACACACACCCAAGTACTTTTTCAGCTGTTACTGCATTATTGCATTTAGTTAATGTCAGTTTTGCATTTGGAGAGGCAGGGTGACAACGAACTGTATTATTACTTAGATAAGTTTTAGGGGTTTTTAGGAGGGAAAAGCTTAGTGTTCATGTTCGCATGGGTAGTAGCACTGGCTTTTGCGGCTCATCTGATGATGGACGTCTCATGATATTTAATTTAGCACAACTTGGCTGTATTAGGCTATTGATCCGTGATCTTGCTTATAAATTCCGATTCAGCCATTAGCCTACCTTCGTGATCACGCAAAGACACGGCAGGCGGTCCGTTCAGAATTCCAACCAACATAAAATATAAATAATTACGCTGTGCATGTACAAATGAATGATTTAGGAGGGAAATGGACTGCTCCCATAACGTAGAAAGCTACGACTATATTTGCAGCAATGTTCGGTAAATATTAACTTCATAAAATTAAACCGGAGAGATAGTTAATGAGTGAATTAACTATGTTCCTAAATACGTAGCTAAACGTTAACGGGATTCATTTCAGTATGGCTAATGTACCCCTTCATCCTACCCTACTCACAGACTAAACCATTCATCAGAAAACACACACAAATACATGTATACGATGTACGTTACTGTGTACAGTACACATATATTTCAATCACACATTACTAACCCTAAACCATACACATAATATATTAATTGTGTATGTATATGAATGCATGTGTATTTATGTAGGTCTATATGTATTACACAAACACATATTTTGACAAATATGCATATATACACACATAACCCTAACCCATTTAAATAAATGAATTGTGTGTGTGTATGTATATATATATATATATATATATATATATATATATATATATATATATATATATATATAATTATTAATAATATTATATATTATATAAATCAGGTTACCATAAGTTAGCTAACATTATATACGTAAGCTATAGCTGCAATTAACCTATTATCTTCCAATAAACATTAACTAAAACTGGCTACATAAAATATATACTGACTAGATTCACGAGAGGTTGGCTAATGTGTGTAAAAGTAAAAAAATACAGTAATTTCATTAATTTACCAGCGAGCGTACTTCGGAAACACTGAAAATGAATGGGGTTCAATGCTGGAACTATCAGTGTTTGGAACTATTGGCTGCTCCACTGCGCTTTAGGTACTGGTGGAACTTTATAGCTCTTTTTTGGATACTGATCAATAAGGGATATTGTCCTAATTCAGCTCTGCACGAATTGTTTGGTGTCGCTCTGTTTACTTTTAGGATGCTTTTACAAATTTGGGTATGCAGAGTTTCAATTTCCTCTTTTTCCCATTTTGAAAAATCTTGGGTTTTTAGAGGTCCCCATACCTCACTGCCGTACAGAGCAATTGGTTCAATTATTGCTTTTTAGCCAGGTTTGAATTGGAATTTAATCTCAAATAGTATTTCATCGCTTTTGCTTTCAGTTCATTCACAGCCAGATTAAAGTTCCCTGTTGAACTCAGTTTTAGACCCAGATATGTGTATTCGTGGATGTGTTGGAGGACTTGGTTTCCTGCTTTGAAGATGTATTTATTTTCCCTACACCTGGATCTATTTTGAAAAATAATTATTTTGGTTTTTGCGAGGTTAATTTTGAGAGCCCACGTTTGACTGAATGTCTCTACGACGTCGAGGAGCTGTGGTAGTCCTTTAGTTTTTGACAGAATGACTATCATCTGCAAAGAGGAGACATTTAACTTCTGATTCAGTCAGGGTTGGGCCGGGGGCAGTGGAATTATTTAATGGTTTGGCTAGTTTGTTTATATAAATGTTAAATAGAGTAGGGCTCAATGGGCAACCTTGTCTGACTCCTCTTTGTTGGGAGAAAAATTCTGTTCGTTTATTCCCTATTTTTATAGCACATGTATTATTTTTATACAAGGTGCTGATCAAATCAAATGTTTTCCATCCAATCCCATTTTCCAGTAGTTTTAGGAAGATTCCTTCGTGCCAGATCGAATCGAAAGCCTTCTCAAAGTCGATAAAGCAAGCGAAGACTTTGGATTTATTTTGGTATACATGTTTATCAATGATCGTGTGAAGGGTCTCTCTCTCTCTCTCTCTCTCTCTCTCTCTCTCTCTCTCTCTCTCTCTCTCTCTCTCTCTCTCTCTGTAGAGGAAGTGGCTGCCAGTCTGAATTCATGGGATTTGTTGCTCTGACCGCCTCCATCATCACCACATGCACCTTCTGCTCTGAGATCAGTCTTATGATTCAGCACTTGCTCTATCAGATCCACTATCTGTTCAGGACAGGTTTGGTAACCCGACTTTGGTGATATAGAAATAACAATAGACGAATAAATCAGATTGTTATCTTTGAGGAATGTATTAACCAGTTTAAAGTTGAGGATCTCTGGAGGCTGCATATTGAATTTCAATAGCATACTATATACCGTTCAAGAGTCTGGGGTCAGTTTGATTTTTTTTTTTAGATATATCACAAAGGCTGCATTTATTCAATCTAAAAACAGTAATATTGTGAAATATCATGCAATTTAAAAAAAAAATCTGTTTTAATATATTTTAAAATGTAATTTATAAAATAAATAAAAAATGAATTTTCAGCATAATTACTCTTCAATGTCACATGATCCTTCAGAAATGTTGAAAACAGGTGTGGCACTTGTCAGGATTCTTTGAGAAAGTAAAAAAAAAACAGTCTTTTTATTAAATAGATTTTTTTAAAACATTAAAAGTACAGACAAAATACACAATTCAGTCATTTTAAAGTGCACATTATGATCATGCCTCACTGCAATTAACAATGTAAAATCATCAAAGATCTGCTCAGAAATTGTAATAAATCTCATTTAAATTTTAAAAGTATTAAAAGGAAAAAAAACTTGAAATAAGCTCAAACATAGACTCTAAAATGCACTATTTGAAATTATAATAGATACAAAACTAGAGTTCTGCCTGGTTCTACATGTTAATGCCAAGTTTGTGTTAAATGTTAAGATGAATTAATATGCAAACAAATGAAAACTAAAAGTACTGAGTTTAGCTAAATGAGTAGTGTTGTTCAGCTTATCATTGTCAGGTTATACAAATCCATTGGTTCCTTCTCGTCTCGTGTTTATGTTGATGTATGAAAGCACGTGTGTAGTAGGTGTGACTTAGTGACATTCCTTGATCCGCTCCAGCTGTTCATCATCTCATCACAAGCTGCAGCCGATCTCATCTCACTATATATACTCACCGCTTTCTCATCCTCTTTGTCAGATCGTTTGGTTGATGTCTCGTTTGGTGTTCCTGTCCAGTCTGCCTGCCTATCCCGTCGTCGTGTTCCCGTGGGTTCGTTGTCTTGGTGTGGATTGTCGTTTCGTGTCTTCACTTCACGGATTCTTCACCTCACGGACTTTCACGTCACGGACTCTTCACTTCACGGATTCTCACTTCACGGACTTCTCACGCTGGCCATCAAAGTCCCTGCATCATCTGTCCACACCCGTGTCAATCATCTGTTTGTGTCTTCTGACCAATAAACCTGAGTACCTGCTATTGTTTGCTGTTTTGCTTGACGATCATGACAATCATATGTTCTCATATCTACCCCCATGAGACTCCATCAGGGTTGCCATTTTCCCAGGGGGTGCTATCAGTTGATTTTTTTTTTCTCCCCAAGGTTGAAAGGTTTGACATATTGCATACATTTTATTTGACTGAAATGCTTGTATTGAAATATTCAATATTTTACCAATCATAAAACTGTGATAAACTAGATGTTAAGTTTTGTAAAGGAGGGCCACTGCTAGGGAGCCTTTGAGCTTTTTTACGATCACTACGATAAAATGTGTATTTTAGGTTTGGGAGTGGCATATTTGGGGTTTTGATAGCCTATTTGGGATATGGTCATTGGGCTACTTTTGAGCTAGTTTTGTAATGGAATTATCCCTTTAAGAGACAGCCAGAACAGTTAATCCTTTGTGAAAAGGCCAATCAGAAATAAGGGAAACTCACAATTCTTTTCAACACAGATACAGAATCTGAATATAGTGTAGAATATTCTGAATAAAGGCTGAGCAATAATGTGTACTTGTAGCCTGGCTAACGTCAGACCTAGTCTCATTGAGACGTATTTGAGGCGTGGTTTACGAATGCCCAGAGCCGTTTATTGGGTGCTACGAATGTCTATCAAATGCGCCTGTACGTAGCTCATAGCCAATTGTTTTAATTATACCAGATGACATATGTAGGCTATAGGGCTGGTTCGATTCCAGATTTTTTGGAATCGATTCCGATTCCTGCTTCTGGAATTGGAAAGTGAACAGTGAATTCCTCACTGTTATTTTTTTAATACCAACACCGTGTCTAACATTGTCGCGTCTTACCGTGCCACACTGCGAGAAACTCTCTGCACTGGACGTGACAAAGCGACCGTTGCAAATCCATTTGTCCTTCCTTTTAGAGTATTGCCAGTGCTGCTTGGTCATAAATAGAACGAGGCATTTACTTCCATGCATGAAAACGGGTCTGGAGTGAAATAGGTGAGAAGGATATTACCCCTCTTGGGGGGTCCAGGGGCATGCTCCCCCTGAAGAAAATTTTAAATATTCCATGTTTTAAAGCATCAATCTGATGCATTTTGAAAAGCATATTTGCCAACCTGGGGAGAGCTGGAGAAACTTAACTACAGCCATGAGTCAAAAATATTATTGCCTCTGTAGCGTTAGCTAATAATTTTCCACCAGAGCTATAGCTAGCTGGCTAACATTTCGTTCTCTCCTGCTGTGTTCAACGACTCAATTCATCAAGCTGTAGCTAACGTTAGCTAAGCTTATGTCAACAGAGCTCCTGGGTAACTTAGATATACCAGAAAATATTAGGGATGTCCCGATACAATTTTTTCTGAACCGATCCAATCCGATACCAAAAATTCTGAGTATCGATGATACCGATCCGATACCAGCGCAGTTAAATAAAAAAATGTTGAACTGATAATCGCTCTTTTGTGTGTTAAACACAATCTACTACAGACATCTTCATTATAAAGAGAAAAGCAACTAATCAAAAAAATATGATCATAACCTATGTCAAAAAGTATATTATAGGGGAGAGTGGGGTAAAGTGAGACATTTATTACATTTGCTCTCCTCTAAGCAAGCTAAAATGATATATCAGTAAAATTTACACATTTCTTATTAATTCAGGATGTTTCCTAGCAATGGAAATTATCAGAATGTATTCAGGACGAAGGGCAGTGAAAATATGATTGTTTTTTAAAAAGTGGTCTTGTGTCTTACTTTACCCCAGCTTAGGGGTAAACTGATCCACTTACTTTTTATCGGAGCCCTAGCTCCCTGGAAAGCAGATGACTGGTATCAGTAAGGAGTGAGTATGGGTGTGGTTATGAGGAGAAAAGTAATCTCGACAAATGCCTCCAACCTTGGTTGGGGGACCCTTTACACAGGGCAGGCTTGTCTCTGGCCTATAGTCAAGCCTGGAGAAGCGCCTACATATAAACTGTCTGGAGATGAGAGCAGCTGCTCTATCGCTGAAAGCCTTTCTCCCGTACTTAAAAGGCCACCACATCCTGGTCCGGACGGACAACATGGCAGTGGTGTCCTATATAAATCGCCAGGGTGTTCTCAGGTCAAGCAACCTGCACGCATTGCCATAACACACATTTTACGGGCTCAGCACAACCTGTGCTCCCATTTCCTCCGGTCACAATGTTACCACAGGTCATCGAACGGATCAGGGTGAGCAAGTGTGCAGTGCTACTAATAGCACCTCTCTGGAAGACCCAGTTATGGTTCTCTGTGCTGGTACAGCTGCTGGAAACAGCACCATGGCCGGTTCTGCTGAGGAGAAACCTCCTCGCACAGGCAAACTGATTAATCTGCCATCCGCATCCCGACTTGTGGGCCCTTTATGTATGGCCCCTCAACGGGTACTCGGGTGTCTCCCGGAAAGGGTGCTGAAAACGATCACTGAGGCTAGAGCGCCGTCAACTAGACTCCTCTACGCTCAGAAATGGGTGGTATTTTCTGGCTGGTGCGCTGCACGGACCCTGGACCCCTATTTGTGCGAAGTATTGAGTATACTTCTTACAAGGGCGTTTGGACGCGGGTCGTAACCGCCTACACATTCAACGTGTATGTGGCTTTGATCAGGGGGTCGCTTCAGTCGACTACCGTTGGCTGAACTGGTCTATATAAAGGCTTAGGCCACACCCATTCTGGAGGGCTCTGACACGCCAGGGCGCGAAGCAGCCTTTTGGTTCTTGCGTCTGAGCCGCCTCGCCATAGGTTCGTGCAGTTGCCGCAGCAGATCCAATGACCGCACTAGCTGTTCATCTGTGACTGCTGTGCAGCTCTACTGTGTTTTAAAAGTTTTGGATTCAATATTCCACATTTTTAAAACAGGGCTCCTCCTCCTCAATATCTTGTCAATATCTTGTCAGGCTTGTCAATATTTCTATCCCTTGCAGCTGCTCTTATAGACTTCTTTCCTTCCTTGACCTCAGCGGCTGCACTCTCCATCTCCTCGAGGGGTGTTTTGCCCCAGGTTGTCTTCCTGGTGTATTACCTTGGCATGATGGCTTTTCTACAATGTTTATGAAATTAAAAAATAAAACAAATGTAATGTAATATTACGTTAAAATATGTTTAAGACTGAACTTAACTTGTGCCTCATGTCTCACTTTACCCTGCAGCATTTGTCTCACTTTACCCCACTGCCACATTTTAGAAGAAAACGATCTCTCTTAGTAATTCAGGATACTCTTCAGCTAGCACATGGTTTTATGTTAATAGTTCATCAACATGTATGATATAAGTTTTTCTACCTGAATCAATTTGCTTTGGCACAACAGTTGATTAAGTTGACAGCAAGAAAATTTACTTTCACATGCAAAAAAAATAAATTGTGAAAAAAACATGCTTATCACAGCATCATGAGGTCCTCTCCTTCATGGACAAGAGGAAATGGGATGGGCTTGAAAACATAATAGTCACATGACCACAAATGTGTTCTGTTGACTAGATACAGGGGGTGTCTCACATTACCCAATGTCTCACATTACCCCGTTCTCCCCTAAACTAAATTAGTGGATAACTCAGTAAAATTTAGTCTAGAAAAACAATAATTTTATAAAATCTGAACATTTAGTGAAAAAAAAAACATATAGTGGGGAACAAATAAGAGACAATAGCCTAAGTGTAGCACTAAATCTGATAAAATGTTACACATTGCTCTTTGTATTGTGGTCAAATACATTCATGAAAAACAAGATAAAAATCAGAAAGATCAAATATATATATATATATATATATATATATTATGAAAGATTCCATACAGTGCGGCACAAAGCGCTTATGCGCATCCCGAGCGCAGAATGATGCGCTTGAAGCAACACGAAGTCACAGCCCGCAGCTCCTCCTCGAATGTGCATTGAAAAGTTCAAAGGGAAGACATATCTATGCATAGTGTATTATACAGTATCTATCTATGCAATCGTTTATTGAGCCTTTTCTTTTAACAGTTTTAAATTTCAGATACTGTGCGCGTGAAGAACAATTATAGTGCTCTCCAGTGTTGTGATCTAACAGACACGTGGTAGAAAGGAACATGATTAAGGTACAGCAAACAGTCCAGCAAGATAACGTTAAAGTCATTTTATGCGAAACCATAGAGCTTTATCTACAGATCAAGTATAATAATAGTAACATTGAATCATCTTAGAGAGAGTTTCATCGTTGACTGTCATAACCGAATTCGACGCGCTGTTTGAACGCTGAATGAGAATGACTGACAGCCGCAGCGGAGGGAAAAGTTTACGTGAAATTGAATTTAATGACTTAAATATTAATTTGATTGTCTTTGTCGATTGATTGCATAAATCAGATTTATTACTTGTCCTAAACTACGAGTAAGATCAAACCCCGCCAAACAACCGATTCTAAAGATTTCATTGGGTCAGTCATTGCACTGATTGCCTACACAATGCTGAAATAATCATCCTACCCTAAACCATACTCTGTGTCACGACTGGATCCATTTATTTATGATTCTTTTTGGAATCGATTCCCAGCCCTACATATGTAGGCCCAGAGCGACAGAAATTAGACGAGGAAGAAGACGATGGGTCAGAGATTTATGTGTAGCCTACACGATGGCGATCAGCGACTATTGCCGTTTGTGCTGCATCGAAAGGTAATTTGCTTCTGCTGCCATGTTGGATCCATAGGTATAAACAAACTGCTTTGGTGTGTCGCATAGACGTCGTCATTGTCTTGCTGCTCCCTCCCCGTTCCGTGATTGGTCCCCTCGCTGAGGCGAAAATCTGGTCCATGAAATCCAGACTGCCTAGCAGCGTGGATAAAATCGCGCTGCGTGCAAGGCAGCATGGGGAAACCCAGGCTAGTATACTTGCTCGTTAATGTCAAAAATGTTTTCTACTTATTACACAGCAGCTGCTTATGAAATAAATAATAAATTGATATGAATATACTTCATAATGATGACCATTATGAATAAGTAGGCCTACAGTTTAGCAGTGGAGAAATATTTGACATGGGAATGTTGTAATTGACCAATCTAAGTCATTCCAGTGAACAGCATAACAAAACTGGTTACTGTACTGTAAGTGGATTCTCTCTATTTATCTCTACACACATCTCAGTGCAAGTTTCAATGTTATTCCAGATTCCGATCTGATACACAAGCACCTGCAGGCAGCCAGCTCTCTTTTCTCAGTCATTTATGTGTACAGAAAATGAATGTACCAAAATTAATAATGATTTGAAATTGTGGAGTAAGGGCAAACCAGGAATGCCGAAATGCATATGAATGCAAGAATTCAACAAAATATCAGCTGTGGCATAAAACAATTACAAATATTGTATTGTTCTGTCAGTGCAAATTGCTTCCTTTGGGTTGTGAACTTATTCTGATATGTTTTGGGTTAATTACATTGTAATGTCAATTTGTCAACTTTTGTTTGCTTGGTAAATGGTTATGTTGTGCTCTGCAGAGCCAATGATCCAATTGTTTGAACAACATGAAGGTGAGCAAATGATAGGGTTTTCATTTTTAGTTAACTATCCCTTTAAGTTATTCTAAGGGTCTTCAGGGGCATAGTGAAGTTATGGTTTTATTGTCTTCTGGAGTCTAAACTTGTCATAAAGTCAAAACAATTATTGGAGAATTATCTTCTCTGTCCTTCTCTCTCTCTCTTCTAACAAAACCATTGAGCCTTTTTTGTTTCTTAATGGTGTCATGATGTGACTCCTCATCAAGGTCTGGTGCTTGGTATCACTTTCTTTCACATCATCATCTCATCTGTGTCATTCAGCCAGTCTTTTTTGCATCACGGTGCAGCGCCTCTTATTTCCAGATAAACAGCATGGCTGGCCGGCACACTAAAACAGCAGTGCCCAATCGGCCAGTTCTAATTAATTGCAGCTAATGAGGAGCAACATTAGCATATCAATACTCCCTTCGTGTCTGTTCTCTCCAATCATGGATGACACAGACTCATCTCTTGCAGAAGAAAAAGCATATGGTTGATACCTCACAAAAACACAATTAATTAAATATGCTCCCTACATGAAACAACCTCTGCTTCTCTGTCTTTCTCTTTTTCTCTTTTAATAAGACTAATTTGGTCTGCTATTCTTTGTAGCATCCCTTACAGACAGGAGAAAGAATGTGCATAGCTTTGTTTTTCTACCCTATTCTCTCTGTCTTTGAATTGGCAATGGAAATCAATATGGTTTTTGTATTGTAGAATCTCCCATCAATACTATGCAGCTGAAAATGATACACTGTTTTCAGAAGGAGCTCAGGGCCATTTATTCCAGTGCCACATTTTTAGGAGCATTGCCAAATGTGGGTTTTGTTGACGGCAGTGGTTCTGGAATTTACTGCCCGTTTACTTTAAATGCCTCATAGTAAGGTGAGTATTGTATATATTATACAACAGTTAGTTCTGGTATACAGTCCAAACAGCACTGAGATTTTCCACTGTTTATATCACTCTACTTGTCTGTTTGTTCCAGACAATCAATCTATGTATTTAGTGGTAGGGATTTATTTTCTGCGAGTTACATTGTTACACCAGTAGGTGGCGCCATGGCTGCATTTATGAGTGAGTCACTGAATCATGAATTCAACCAATTTGTTCAAAACACTGACTCAGGAATCAGGAATTAATAAGTGTCTGGTTTTGTGAGTGAGTCATTGAATGATTCACTCACCCAATTCGTTTAAAAACACTTCTTCATTCAGGAATGAAACATATGAATGTCTTTATAGGTGATTCATTGAATTATTCACACACCTGATTTGTTTAAAAACACAGTTTCATTCCGGAACGACACACCACTACTGTGTGTTGTTCGGAAACGCAAATGAGTTATACAATTTTATACAAATATAAACTTTTTTTTTTAAACCGACATTGGTCTGATGGGACACTTTTTTTCATGACTGGATTTAGAACGCTGTTATTGACTATAGCGTCAACTTCTATGGTACACGGAATCCACTATTGCATGTCCACAACTTTCAAAAAGACAAAAGATCATAAAGAGAGATGGATTCCAACACTCAAGGACAATGTTTCATTTACTCCCCATAGAAGCAGGGTTGATGAGGTTTTTTTTTTTGCTATAAAATGGCAGGCTTTAATTAAACATATAGTGAAGTATGTAGTATTATTGTCACCATTAGGCTTCTTTGGACTTTCTGTTTGTTTTGATTTGCCACGTGTGTTCCCCGTCTGAGTTTCCCGCCACCAATCTGTAACCATGGACACTGATCACCACCCTCACAGCTGCCTGTCATTTTGTAATCATCTTCACTGTGTATTTAAGTTCCTGCCTGTCTTCACTTCATTGTCCGGTATTGTTTGTGTGTTACACTTTGTTTTGTGTTCACACGCTGTTGCACCCGTTTGCCTGCCTGCCTGTTTCGTGAATTAAACTCGTTTGGATTATACCTCTTCTCCTGTCCTTCCTGAACCACCCCCGTGACAGAATACCGGACCACAAAATGGATAATATTGACTTTATTCTACTCGCTCAAAAGAGAAAAAACTTTTTGTCTTTCACCCGGGTTTTTTTTCACCTTGCAGTCACCAGCCCCCTCGACGACGAAACCCTGAAAAGTCTGTTCTGGATCGGGGCCAATTTCCATCAACGCGTCGACCTCCCCGACACCTCTAACCTGAACTGGATGGAGGCTATCGTCAGGTGTCTGGAGAGCGTCGAGCCCCGATCCAGCACACAGCCAGACCCAGAGCCCGGATTACCACCCTCGACCGCGGAGAACTCGTGCGTGCCCCCCGCAGACGGAGAGCTACCACCTGCCGCGACGCGTCAGCCAGAGTCCGAGACGAAGAGAACAGAGCTGACCCTCGCCCCGGAGGAGGAGCTCCAACAGGAGTCTGACCAGGGGTGTGAGCCCACGACATCTGCGGACGAAGGGACCCAATCCACGGATCATGAGGACTGGCTGAAAGATTCTTCTGAGGAACTACCGTTTCCCACCCTGTCCCACCCGTCATCTACATCATCGTTGTCTTCAGACCTCTCCAGTGACTGCATCCGCCCTGTCATCAACCTGTCAAGTCCCAGCATCTCACCTCAAGGCTCAGCCAGTCCTCCAGCCCCGCCGCTGCTTGATGTCCGCTGCCCTACATCGTCTCTGGGGAGGCTCCCGGACGTCGAGACGCAGGTCAGCTCACCATCCGCAGCACTCTGGCGTGAGGATCTCGTGGCTCCGCCTCCAGCCTCAGTCCTCTGCACTCCATCTCGGCCTGTCGACCTGCCGGCTCCGTCTTGGCTCCTCCCACCTACGCCTCCACCAGAGACCCTCGAACCATCGACTGCAGCGGGTTCCCTCGTCCTGCCGGCTCCCCCTTGGTCAGTCGTCACTCTGCCTTCGCCACGGACTTACGGTCAGTCCGCTACGCTCCATCCCTCCACCCCTTCGGCTACAGCGGTCTCCTCCTTCCCCTTGGCGTCACCTCTGTCCTCCCTCACTCCACCTTCGCCTCTGCTCTCGGGTACTCTGGCTCCATCTCCAGCACTCGTCGCCGCGATGTCGCCTGGGTCTCCAAGTCCAGCGACATCGTTGGAGTCCACCGGCTCTCCGTCTGCACCGATGGATCCTGCCGCAGAGTCTCCGTCGGTCATCCCCCAGCTACCGTCAGCCTCTTCTCCACCTGGTTTCTTCCCTCCGTCTACTCTGCCATGGGCTGTCGGTACTGGACGGCTCTGGGTCTGCTCCACCAGGCCATCTCCATCTGAGACGTCAGGGAATCGTCGTCGTCCATTCACCACCCTGTCACTCCAGCCTCTCTCCTGCACTTCGTCTTCGTCTCGTCCACCACCAGAACCTCCTCCGGTCCCCCCTCCGTCATTTTGTTACGGCGCGAGGACGCGCCCTGCCGGAGGGGGGCGTTATGTCACCATTAGGCTTCTTTGGACTTTCTGTTTGTTTTGATTTGCCACGTGTGTTCCCCGTCTGTGTTTCCCGCCACCAATCTGTATCCATGGACACTGATCACCTCCCTCACAGCTGCCTGTCATTTTGTAATCATCTTCACTGTGTATTTAAGTTCAAGCCTGTCTTCACTTCATTGTCCGGTATTGTTTGTGTGTTACACTTTGTTTCGTGTTCACTCGCTGTTGCACCCGTTTGCCTGTCTACCTGTCTTTTGAATTAAACTCGTTTGGATTATACCTCTTCTCCTGCCCTTCCTGAACCAACCCTTGACAATTATAAATGTTTTTTTTTATCACAGTCTGTGAAAAGAGAGAATGCTGTCCTGATGAAGCTTGATTCCTGCTCTAGCTTCATTATAGCATTCGTATAGTGTTTGCGTGAGTCTTGACACAGTTAACCTCTAGACAGCGCTGAGAGATCCAGAGAGAGTGTGTTTGAATTTGCTTCAGTATTAATCCAAATTTAGTAAATAATTTAACAGCGGCAATGACGGCTACATTCGTATAGTGTTTGCGTGTGTTTTGACAGTTACAAATAAAGCCACAGTAAGCTCATGGAGCGAACTTGTCCATCATCTTGATAGATGACGCAGCGGAAATGCTGACCAATAAGATGACAGTTGTACACGCATGTGACTTGAGTGAACACATTTTGGTACGCTTTGAAAGGTTGCCTTGTGAAAGCAAACCATACCAAGAAGAAAATGCAACATTGTAACAAATTAAGTACCTGTTTCAAAACAAGTGATCTATAGGTGTGAATTCACCTTTATTCTAAGATGATTGAACAGTGAAAGAAAAAAAAAGGCAGTGATAGCAGTTTAAACAGGTTAGTAGTGGGAAAAACAAGGGCAAGAAGTATCATGACACTCAACAGCATGGAACTAGGGGTGCCGAGGATGCTGCAGCACCCCCTGACGACTGATGACATTACTTTAAATAACTTTTTTTTTTCAACATATTTTTTAAGAACACCTTCTACCTTTATAAAATTACTCTAAAGATTATTTCATTTTTAAATGTTGTTGAATATGTTTTTATGACTCTAAAATGAATTAATATATCAAAGGCAAAAGCCAAATATTAGAATTTGGTTTAAAATACTAGTATCACCCCGCAATATCAAGCCCCGCCCATTAAGCCCTCCCCCCAGCACCCCCTGATAAAATATGTTCCCGCGGCTATGCTCAACAGGGCTGCTAGGTTGTGACGTGACCTTTTCTTCATAAGGGTATTTATTAATCAAAGGCTCACTCTCACTTTTAAACAAGCGTAGAGTGGCATGCGAACACAGGGCTTATTAAGTAGCCATCTTGAAAGACTGACTCCCTGTCATGTTTTAATGAATGGCATTTCTGATGGATTTGGCGGGGTGTCTCATTCAGAGTTTTTCCACTACACTTTAAAGGCAAAAGAATGGGGACAAAAATCTGAATTAATTAGCTTCTTTGACCAAAACAGGTTCTCCATGTGTGTAATTAACAACAATTTATTTCGGCACAGTTTCTCCTTGGAGGAGGTAATGTTGCTAATTGGAATTATTTTTGAGTTGTGTGTTCAGCAATCATGTGCACTTTTCCTTCACCAAGACAAGCTGTGAGAAATTTGTTGTTGCTCTTCAATGGATCAGTCGACGCCTCGTCGAGACCGACGAATAGGAATCTTGATAGAAAGACCAATTTACTTCCAGTGAAACTAAACAAGCCTATGCACATTGGCGTGCAATCATTTGCATCAGCTGCACAGCCTCACAGCGCGGGTATATAACGAGCAGCAGGTGCGATTGTACTTCATCTTTTTGCTTCGGAGCCAAACACTTCAATGCTCTCTACAAACTCTCTGGAGAATTGTGAAACCTTCAAGCAAGCCTTTTTCTCGGACCTCTCCACTCTAGTGCGGGCGTGACAGCACAGCAGCGTGAGCGGTCTTCTCTTCTCTCTCATTTTTTTGTTTTTTGAATACTGAGCAAAACAAAAAAGCTGTTGTCACAGCTGGTAAGGTGCACAGTGAGAGCGCTCAACAGCCGTTTTCACGGCTGGTAAGACCAGCGAGAGAGAGACAGCGCACAGACAGGTGCACATTCCTGTTTTTGTTCGCGGTGACCGTTCCCCTGTGTGCTTCAGCACCAGTGAGAGCAGTCCCTAAAAGAGCTATCTATCTATCTGTGTGTTTCTGGATGTGGTCGTAACCTGCGGTCACGATCGCTACCTCGTGTGTCTGGGCCATCGAACACGCTGAGGGAGCGTTCGTGGATAAGTCATGTACCCATTGTGGGAAGATGACCATCGTGGAGCTGTGGTCGAGACTTTCGTTCCTGCAAAGGGGCGGAGTCCCCGTGCCTCTGCCTCAATCCAACACTCCCCTGAGTATTACGGTGAGTGTACTCCTTTCTGGGAACGAACCCCTTAGGAACCCTCATACCTCTCACGCTCTGCAACCAGTTGAGTTACCAACGGAACGTGCTGGACCATCCTCGAGGTGTGTACCAGTCGTTTCATTTGGACAAGCGGTCAAGCGGTCAGGACAAGCATCAGGACATCAGGACAAGCATCAGGACAAGCGGTCAGTCTGTGAGTCGACAAGAGCGAGCAAGTGGATTTTTTCTTAATATCCAGTTCTCCTGTTCTTTCAGTTTAGTATTTATCTCAAGCTAGGGCTATTTTCGATTCTGTGGTTATTTAAAATGTTTACCTTCTCACAAATCTGTATTTTAATTAGACGCGTTCCTACTTTTTATAACAGCCGCGTCTGAGTATTATTGCAGTTTAAATTGCATTGCACTTAAGTGAGTCACTGGCCAACAGCTAGTTTCGATCTCTCACACTTTCGGATTATTCAAGGGTGCTGTGTTAATTGCTGGGCCGAGACAGCTGTCCTCACTCAGTAATTTGAGCGCATTATATCTATCTAGTGTGCGCGCTGTCGCGGAAGCGTCAGCGGAAGCGTTTCAGCCTTATCGTGTGAAGACCAACTCGGGTAAAGACCGTCGACTCTACCTGTCCGACTCCACCGAGCAACGACACCAGCTAAGCACTTAAGTAACTTCTTCTCCCTACACGAACACTTTTCAAGACATTCAACTCTCTCCTCTGTCCACCTGCACCACCACCCACCTCCTCACTAACTGCTGATGATTTTGCTAACTTCTTCACTAACAGAACAACAACCATTAGCAGTCAGTTCTCTGCTCCACACACACAGGAACCTAGACTAACCTCTCCTACAGCCAAAAACCTTCTCTCCTTCTTCTCTCCACTAACCGAGGAAGAAGTATCTAAACTTCTCCTCTCCAGTCATCCTACCACCTGCCCTCTAGACCCCATCCCCTCACACCATCTACAAGCCATCTCTCCCACACTTCTACCAGCACTCACACACATCAACTCATCCCTCCATACTGGCATTTTTCCTACAGCATTTAAGCAGGCTCGGGTAACTCCAATGCTTAAAAAAACAACATTAAACACATCACTTATAGAGAATTACAGACCTGTCTCTCTCCTACAATTAATTGCAAAAACACTTGAACGAGTTGCTTTCAAACAAGAATCATCTTTCCTGTCTCTGAACAGCCAGCTGGATGTTAACCAATCTGGCTTCAAGAAAGGGCATTCAACGAGACCGCATTACTGTTTACATGACATCTCGGCTTGGATGAAGAAACATCACCTGCAGCTCAACCTGACAAAGACTGAGCTTCTCGTTTTCCCTCAATCTAGATTCTTCCTCAATCACCCCATCAAGGTCGGTCAGAAATCTTGGAGTAATCTTTGATGACCAGCTGACCTTCACAGACCACATTACAAAGACAGCTCGATCATGCAGGTTTGCAATGCAACACATCAGGAAGATCAGGCCTTTCCTAGCTGAGCATGCAACACAACTTATTGTCCAGGCCCTGGTTATTTCTAGGCTTGATTACTGCAATGCTCTTCTAGCTGGACTTCCATCATGTGCAACTAAACCCTTACAATTGATCCAGAATGCTGCTGCTCGTCTTGTCTTCAACGAGCCCAAAAGGGCCCACGTCACTCCTCTGTTCATCTCCCTGCATTGGCTACCACTCGCTGCTCGCATCAAGTTCAAGGCGCTGACACTTGCTTACAGATTGACCACTGGCTCAGCTCCCTCCTACTTTCACTCGCTTCTACGGGTCTACATCCCTACCAGAAGCCTACGATCGGTCAATGAGGGACGGCTTGTGGTACCATCACAGCGAGGCACAAAATCACTCTTCAGAACATTCTCATTCACGGTTCCATGCTGGTGGAATGATCTACTCCCCCTCGTCCAGAATGCAGAATCCCTGACAGCATTCAAAAGACAACTGAAAACTCATCTCTCTCCGTGAGCACTTAACCTAAAAAAAAAAAAAATTCTTGAAATCTTCGCTTGTCTGGTTTTTGCTACTCTGAGCAATGTTTGAACTTTGTATTCTGAGCACTTGCGTTGTTTTTGCCACTCCACGATGACTCGCTTGGTTTAATTCTCAAATGTAAGTCGCTTTGGATAAAAGCATCTGCAAAATGACTAAATGTAAATGTAATTTGGTGCTGCCTCCTTCGAGTGTGCCAGCAGTGCCCGAGTCGGACCCAGAGATGATGGGCATGCTTTCCCAGGCCGCCAACAGGATCGGGCTCGAGTGGAACCCTCCACCGTGTCCTGAGCCCTCTAGGCTGGATGATTGGTATCTCGGGGTGGCGCTCGCTGGTTCTCAGCAACCCACCGCAGTGCCTTTCTTCTTGGAGGAGCTCACAGGGACGTGGACGGCACCTTTTACTGCCAGAAACCGTCTCGGTGGCTCCTCCTCCCTCCCCACCCTTGATGGCGGGGTAGTTAAGGGATACACGCGTGTCCCGCCTGTGGAGCGGCCCGCTGCAATGCAGCTGTACCCTAACTCCACTTGGCGCGGAGAACCGTGTCTTCTTTCCCAGGCCTGTAGGTACTCGTCGAACAGACGAGGCGTATAAGGCCTGTGGGGACGCTGTCTCTGCCATGCACGCCATGGCGTTGCTGCAGGTCCATCAGGCCAAGGCACTAAAGGACCTGCACGAGGGTGGTCATGATCCACAAGTTCTCCATGAACTTTGTGCCCCTACTCCCGAGCCGCAGCAGCAGTATCCACCTAAACGCTGCCGTGGAGCCAGTCGCAGGCAGGCCGCCCCACTTGTCCAGGCCCCCGCCAAGAAGGGCGGCACAGCCTAGCGGCCCCAGGACGGGCGACCCAGAGATGGATGGGACTGCTCTCCAGGAGACGGAGACCGCACCGCTCCTCCCTCGGAAGAGGGCCGGGTGGAAATATCTTCTGTTCGTGTTCCGTCGCTAGCCTCAAAACCAACGGTACCCAATTTTTCAATTAAAGAGCAGTTTCCTTCATCCCTGGGTTCGAAGAGGTCCTGGAGAGCAGTGGGAGGAGAGAATCCTCACCACTCTCATCCGCCTCTTCTATCGCCAGCGGGCAGCAGTGTGCGGTCCGAGAACGCCACCGAACCTCCTCCTGCACCTCCTGCCCAGTGGAACCAGGTAAGTGTTGCACAGCACACTCAGACACCGCTACGGGCCGCCTCCCAGAGAGAGCCTCCCGGGCCGCGTACCTGTTTTCCACCTCGCTGCCCCACTACAGTCCCTTTGGTCCTGCTTGTACGGTCTCTGCGAGCCTGGTTAACACTCACCAGTCAGTCTCGCTGGATCATTTGGACCATCATGCTCGGCTATGCGATTCAGTTCGCCTGGCGTCCCCCCAAGTTTCGGGCCATCCACTCCACTACAGTGAGAGCAGCTGATGCCCATGTCTTTTGCGCAGAGATCACAGTCCTACTGGAGAAGGACGCGATAGAGCCGGTCCCTCCAGCTGATATGAGGTCAGGGCACTACAGTCCCTACTTCATTGTACCCAAGAAAGGTGATGGGTTACGACCGATCTTGGACCTGCTAGTTTTGAACCGGAGTCTTCACAAACTGCCGTTCAAAATGCTCATGCAGAGATGCATTTTCGAATGCATCCGTCCCCGAGATTGGTTTGCAGCGATCGACCTGAAGGACGCATACTATCATGTCTTGATTCTTCCTCGACAAAGGCCGTTTCTGCGCTTTGCGTTCTAGGGTCGAGCATATCAGTACAAAGTCCTAACCTTCGGGCTGTCCCTTTCCCCCCGTGTCTTCACGAAAGTCATGGAGGGGGCCCTTGTTCCCATGAGAGAACAGGGCATTCGCATCCTCAACTATCTCGACGACTGCTCATACTAGCACACTCTCGAGATCAGCTTTGTGAACACGGGGACTTCGTGCTCAGGCACCTAAGCCAGTTGGGTCTTCAGGTCAGCTGGGAAAAAGAGCAAACTCTCCCCTGTGCAGAGGATCTCTTTTCTCATTATGAAGTTGTTTTCGGTCAAACAGACAGCACGTCTCACAGAGCAGCGCGCTCAGTCGGTGGTTAACTGCTTGAACACGTTCAAAGGCAGGACGGCGGTCCCACTGAAATTCTTTAAGAGGCTCCTGGGGCAAGCGCTGCCCTTGGAGGAGGCAGACCCAGCCCTGACTTTGCTCTGTCCCGTTCGCACTCTGCGTTTGTACGTGGACAGAACTCAAAAGTCTCAGGACCTCAGACCAGCTCTTTGTCTGTTACGGATGCTATCAGAAGGGAAAGGCTGTCTCCAAGCAGAGGTTGGCCCACTGGATAGTGGATGCCATCGCCTTGGCTTACCAAGCACAAGGCGTGCCCTGCTCACTCAGGTTGCATGCCTACTCCACGAGAGGCGTTGCATGCTCCTGGGTGCTGGCACGTGGCACCTCGCTAACAGATATCTGTAGAGCTGCCGGCTGGGCGACACCAAACACGTTCGCTAGATATTATAGCCTATGTGTAGAGTCCTCCAACACCCTCGGCCCGGACATGGCTGAGTGTCCAGTGCCATGCCTTTATCCGCTGAATCCTTGAGAACCGGATCTGGCCTGGGTCCCATATGTGTGACCCTACAGGGGTCCCATATGTGTATATTCTCCACGGCTGCTCCTTACAGAAGCCTGTGTCTTTCCCTTGGGCTAAAGTCACCCAGTAATTCGTATAGAGTACAGCCTTCAGGCTAGTCCATATAAATGTCCCACATAACTCCTTGAAGAAAGTGGCTTCCTAAACAGAAAGGGCACGCTTTCCCAGTGTTATCCAATGTCTGACTGTATGGGTTATAATGGAACAACAGTGACAGATTCATTCTGTTTAAGCCTCCTCCTATCGTCCTTCCAGGCAAGAAAGGGTAGAGGCTTGCACAGGCTGCTGGATGGGGAGCAGCAGCTCTGGCCCTTTGGTAGGGATTCCTATTCGTCAGTCTCGTCCTGTCGCCACATCTGAGCTGTGCAGCTGATGCAAATGATTGTACGCCAATGTGCATTGGCTTGTTTAGTTTCACTCTAAGTAAATTGGCCTCTTTATCGAGATTCCTATTCGTTGTTCTCGACAAGGCGTCTCCATTCCCTCCTTCAGGGAATGAGGGTTACCATATCTAACCGAGACGTTTCCATTTGCAGATTTAAGAGATAAATTCTTACTGGTTTTATAAATGCAATAATACTTTAAAGACCCATGAAAAGACAAAATACAGAGACAAGCCCACAGTGTAAACTGGCTCAATTGCCTGTTCCTAGTTCAAGGAATATTTAATGAATATTCACATTAATAACAGAGACAATAAAGGACAAAAAAACTGCTTCTTTGAGAGACTGGAGCGTTTGGATTTTGAATGACACATGTATGATCATCTCTAATGAACATTCTAGATTCTCATTTTCATAAGATTGTTTGGCTCTTGGTTAATTAGCTCTTTGCTTTGCCAGTTTTTCGTTTAAATAGAAGCTGTAGTAACTAATGAAAAAAATAAAACATAAAATACACACAATAAGCCAATTAGCATTTTAGTAATGCAAATTTAGAAACAGTAAATGTAAATGTATGTCGTTTGCGTATTTCCTCTTTGTGTGAAGGGCCATGACGGCTAATTTATGTTTCAAGTAATTGAAAAATATTTAATTTCATGTATATTTAAAAAAAATATATATATATTGTAAATAAAAATTAAATAAAAATAATACAAAATACACTGTTTATGACTTTTTTCATGCAGATTTGAAGGATTAGGATGTCGAATTAGGATTGTTTTGTGAAGTAATTTGGGAATTAAGTTGTGCATTATACAACACTTTATGTATTTAAAAAAATAGTTTAAAGCATATGCAATAATTTACATTTAAAATTCAGCTGCCAGTCGTTAATATTCAGAAATCAGGAAAATATATACTGTATTTTACATTTAAAAAAAAATATATATATATATATATATATATATATATATATATAGCAATATGGCAAATACAAAGATTTGTGTAGTTTACTGTGAAAAATACAACAATTTTAAAATACAGTTATTTACTGTAATCAGAAAATACAGGGACATTCTGTAAATTAAATTACAGAAACGCTTCTCTAAAAAAACATTAACTGGCTGGCAACCCTGCTGCCAGTATTTTACAGTAAAATGTTGAGGTATATTTTTAACAGTGTAGGTTTAACAGAAATGTCCATTAAATTACTGGATAATGTCTGGGTAATAAACCATTTGAGTGGTCCAACAGAATGTGTTTATAATTTTTTTTTTTTTTTTTGCATTGTACACTGTAAAAAATAAATCTGTAAAATAACAGAGTTTTTTATTTTATTTTACAGATTTATTTTTTTACAACGTACAATGAAAAAAACATTTTTTATAAACACATATTGTAGGACCACTCAAATACTAAATGCAAAATTCAATTTCTTTCTTTTTTAGATTTTGTTGTGAATATAATTAACATTTGAATTTCTCTCTTGTACTATCATGCAGAGATCACCTGAAATTCCCCCCAAAATCTATATGGGTTAATGTGAATAATTATCATACAGTATTACACGTTTGATATCATTTGAAATCTCTCAGTCCGACTGGTACAAAGGTCTCATTCTCAAAGAAGTAAACCAAAAGGTAATAAGGTAATTACGAGTTTAGAGATAATTCGCACACATAGGAGAACTATCTCCAGGCAAATGTTCTCCTGCTCTCAGAAGGTGTAAACTCAAATCTAATTCCCATTGTTAGCAAATGGTTCTATGAAAATCAACTTCTGCCACCAGTAAGTCTGGGGCGGTGATTAATGAAAATTCCCACTGTGAACTCATGTTAACATTTGAAAAGAGGTTTCTGCCTCGGTCTGTCTATATAATGAAATGCAATGAGAGGCTGGCGCGATTCTGTAACCCAGACTAGCCCGTGATGCGAAGTGTAAGCAGAATACTTTGCATCATGTATTCTATAATGTCAAGATATTGCATCTTCTCTCTTTATTCCTGAGCATTTGATATTTGTATCTATTATCTTTGAATTGATTACAAATTGGTGTGATACATTTACCTGACATAATAAATTGTAAACATTTGATTTTATTCTAATCAACTCTGACATTATTTTCAGTAAAGAGTTAAAAAGAATAGTCAAACATTCACTCACTCTTAATGATGCACTGACATTTTTCATGAAGACCTTTTTCATTTATGGAGTCAGATGAAATAACGAGTTAATAAATATGAGAAAATGTATTTCATTTATTCAAATTACTTTGCCACGCGGAAAGACAGTAACGTGCAAAGACCTTCACCTGCTGATCGGAAGACCTCCATTGGGCCGATTGAGCCAGGCTTACACTTTGTTCCAACAAGATATTAGCTTCAGTAAGACATTTCCTTACAAACAAACAATAGGAGAAACAGATGGTTTCATAAAATGATATGAAGCTGAAACAGTAAAGTGCAAAAAATTGATGACAAATATACTCAGAAAGAGCTGCAGTACATATTTTATGTAAGGGGTTTCATAGAGGTTTACACCAGCTGTTTGACAACAAATGATTCATTGCAGTTCTATCATGGCAGCTCTCAGAGTGTTTGGCATGGTAATGGATACGACAATGTTAAAATGTTTGGACTTGGCAGAATAGATCTGCTACTTTGCTGCTGTTATTGGTTATTGCTTCTGCTGCTGCAGAGCAAGTATTGGACTTGCTGCCAATACATGCATAACATACTGCTGTGAGCATGTAAGACATGCGGCTGCTGTACAATATAGGATACATGAATTAGTTGTAGCAGCTGTGCTCTATAGAGAACACACGCTGCATCAGAAATTGCATGCTTCCATATAGTAGGCGAAAAACAGTATGTGACAAAAGATGTAGGCCTAAAACAGTATGTGACAAAAGATGTAGGCCTATGTCTGAATTCACAGTACTCATAAAAGAGTTGGCAAAAGTACCCAGATAACCTACTACTTCCAGTGAGATTCTGAAGTTTGCATACGATAAAATATGAGAATCCCCTAGTGAGAGACCTTCTTCCCAAACAAAAAAGGCAGATATATAGGCAGATTGATATATTGTCATTCTACTTAAACAGAATAAATAAAATCTAGATAATCTAATGTTTACTTTGCATTATGTTTACAGCATTTTTAAATTTTTAAAAATGTATAGCACGTTTCTCAATAAATTTCCCTTAACCCCAGTTTGAAACCCCATGTGTTATTGTATCAAGAGATCACTATTGTGACTGTGGACAAGTTGAAGAAATCATTGTTTTTTACTCAATCTTCTTTGTTTTATTTTCCTCATAGCAACATCTGAAATCTCAAACAACAGCCTGCAGTTTTGTAAAGCTTTGTCTTTCCCAGAACTGTTTTCTCTCCACTTTTTGTTTTCTCTATTCCTCGCTCTTTGTATTATTTTCATTTTTCCCTTTTCAGCGTCCTGCTCCCATCCAATCTCACCTTCTTCCAAGTCTCTCTTTTCTCCTACATTCTTTCCTCGTGTCTTTCAGATCTTCTCCTACATCAGCCCTCCCTTCTATCGTCATAAGCCCTCTGCTCTGCGTTCACCAGCCCCTGCTCATCTTCTTAATCTTAATCCTACACAATTTGCATATTTTCTCTGTAATTTTATTCACTTGCAGTCTTTTTTCTCTTCTCCCAGGTTTGCATTTAAATAATACAAATCTGTTCTATATTTGTCAATTGTGTGATGATCTTACATTTATGAATATAATTGAATATGTTCCAGCCTTTGGAAGCTGTTGCCAGAGGGCCTGAAAATAACAGTGAGGCATCTGGAGCCCCACTTTATAGATCTAGTTTCCAATCATAATGAAAGCCGTTTGCCATGTTGTTTGCCCTGGGGGCTCCCATCCTCCAGCGTTCTGACCAATAGACATTGTAGTTAAGAAGTGTGTCAACTTTCAAAGGGTAGATGAGCATTTCTCAGAATAACACAGTTCAGACTCAGAGTAGCAAATCACAGATATTCAACAGATGTATATACTTGTTTTGGTTTAATTTTTACTGTGTTTTGTTCCTGTTTTTGCCTGCCTGAGTTCATATAGGTAATTTCCTTGGCTGTTAATTAGATTCCACACACCTGTTTCTGCTTACCTTGATTACGTTCCCCATGAATTTAAGCACTGAGTTTCATTCGGTTCCATTTTCCGGTATCGTCTAAGGCTACGTTCACACTGCAGTCTGAAACGATCCAATTCCGATTTTTTTGCCCCTATGCGACCTGTATCTGATCTTTTCATGACAGTCTGAACGACACAGATCTTTTCAAATGCGACCCAGGCCACTTGGGTATGTGGTCCAAATCTGATATGTATCCGATCTTTTGAAATGCGACTTCAATCTGAACGGCCAGGTCACATGTATCCGACCCGCACGTCATTGATATGCGACAAACGTCATAATTCTGCGTTGAAGAAGGCGGGAATGAGAAGATAAACAACAACTATGGCGGACGATGCTGATACCAGTCAATGGAAGGGAAGCGAGGTTTCTGATTTAATTAATATTTGGGGGGACAGCTCTATTCAGGCCAAACTCGAGGGCTCTTATCGGAACCGGGCGGTTTATGAAAACATTTCAAGTGACGTCGTTGACCGTTGAGTACTCTTCTGCACCTACGTTCACACAGGAGATCACAAAAGGTTGTATTTAATTGGAAATGTGAACGGCCTTGCAAAAAAATCGCATTTTTCAAAAAATCTGAATTGAGCATTAAGCCCCTCCAGTGTGAACGCAGCCTAAGGCAGTGTTTCTCAACCCTGCTACTGAAGGACCCCCAACTCTGCACGATTTCTTTGTCTCCCTAATCAAACACACCTGATTCAACTCATCAGCTCATTATCACATGGGGATATATGTGAAAATGAGCTGATGAGTTGAATCAAGTGTGCAGAAAATGTGCAGTGTTGGTTGTCCTTCCGGAGCAGGGTTGAGAAACACTGGTCTAAAGGTATGTTTACACAACCACAATGTATCAAAAAACGTCTCGGGTTATGACTATAACCCTTGTTCCCTGAGAAGGGAACGAGACACTGCGTCGTTGAAAACGACTCTTTGGGGGACACTCCCTTAGCGTGCGTCTCTGAAGTATGAATGAAACTATTCCAATCCTGATTGGTGTTGCATCATGACGTAACATGTGACGGCATAACCGGATGCATAAAAGCGACGCCGGCACACACACACACTAGCCTAGCGATGAAGCAAGACGCTGTCAGGTCCTAAGGGGCGTGACACGACGACGCAGTGTCTTGTTCCCTTCTCAGGGAACAAGGGTTATAGTCATAACCCGAGACGTTCCCTTTCGAGGGAACTCGCACTACGTCGTTGAAAACGACTCTTTGGGGAACGAATGCCCACTAGGCCACGCACCGAAACAGGCCTGCCCTGGAGTGAAACTGATTCAGGCACTCAGCTAGGACGAGAGCACATGTGCGCCAGGCGTACTAGGGAGGTGTAAACTATAGAACCTAAAGAAAGTGTGCGGGGTAGCCCAACCGGCTGCGTCACAGATCTCCTGGAGGGGAACTCCCGAGAGGAGGGCCCTAGAGGATGCCATGCCTCTAGTCGAATGAGCCCTTATGGCCAGAGGTGAAGGCAAATTGTGCACCTCATAAGCCAAGGCAATAGCCTGCACAATACAATTACTAATAGTTTGCTTGGATGCCGGGAGCCCTCTCCTAGGTGAACCAAAACACACTAACAGTTGGTCCGACCTCCTCCAAGAAGAGGACCTCTCGAGGTAAATACTCAAAGCTCTGACGGGGCAGAGCAAATGAAGCTTCTCTTCTTCTGCCGACACATGAGGTGGAGGATGGAACGCCTGAAGGGTCGTAGACCTAGCCGTATTAGCAGGCATTTTAGGCACATAGCCTGGTCTCGGGTGCAAAAATGCCTTAACCTTGCCAGGGGCAAACTCCAAGTAAGCTGGTGTCACTGCCAGGGCTTGGAGATCTCCCACCCTCTTAAGAGAGGTGATGGCTAAGAGAAAGACCAATTTGTATGTAAGATCTTTAGGCGAAGCCGACTGAAGAGGTTTGAAGGGGGCCAGTGATAACCCTTCCAGAACCAATGCCAGGTCCCAGGCAGGAACCCTGGACCTTGTTGTCGGTCTCATTCTCCAAGTACCACGGAGAAAATGAATGACCAGCTGGTGCCTCCCCAGAGGCCACTCACTTAATGGCGCGTGGAAAGCCACAATGGCAGCCACGTATACCTTAAGCGTGGAAGGGGAGAGACCCGCAGAGAAACGATCTTGAAGAAACTCCAGAACTGAAGCCACCGGGCAGTTAACTGGGTCGAAATTGTGTTCTCTACACCAAGTGACAAAAACATTCCACTTAAGGCCATATAATCTCCTAGTAGATGGAGCCCTAGAGCTAAGTATGGTTTCAGGAATCTGCCATGGCTGAGCTATCAGGAGTGAAATTATGTCTGAAAACCATACTCGGGTCGGCCACATTGGGGCAACCAGAAGTAGACTGATGCCCTCCTGACGGACCCTCTCCAGGACTCCCGGAAGCAGAGCGATCGGGGGAAATGCGTACAGGCGAAGCCTCGGCCAGGCCTGTACCATGGCATCCAACCCCAGTGGGGCTGGATGTGAGAGGGAGAACCAAAGTGGGCAGTGGGACGTCTCTCGAGACGCGAATAGATCCACTTCCATGGGTCCAAACCTCTCCCATATCAACTTCACCACATCTGGATGAAGTCTCCATTCCCCGGGCCTCAGCCCCTGCCTTGACAGGATGTCTGCTCCCTGATTCTGAACCCCCGAAATATACATAGCTCTGATAGACAGTATTTTCCCTTGGGACCAAAGAATAACCTGATGCGCCAGTCTGCACAGAGGGCGCAATCTGAGTCCCCCTTGTCGGTTCAGATAAGCTACCACTGATGTATTGTCCGATCGTACTAGGACATGGTGACCCTTGATGTCTGGAAGGAAGCTCCTCAGAGCCCTGAACACAGCCAACATCTCTAGACAATTTATGTGCCAAAAATGATGATGGTCCTGCCACAGACCCCTGGCAAAGCGGCCGCCCATGACCGCGCCCAAGCCAGTGAGGGAGGCGTCTGTCGAAACGGTTTTCCGGCGACATGATGCTCCTAACACTGGCCCTTGTACAGGAACCAAGGTTTCTTCCATATTATTAGAGAACGAAGGCATCTGCGCGTTACTCTGATCATACGAAATGGATTTCCCTTGGGGGAAAACCCCTTGGCTTTCAGCCACCCCTGAAGGGGCCTCATGTGTAGAAGGCCCAAAGGTATAATGTTGGATGCCGCTGCCTTGAGGCCCAGCAGTCTTTGAAATTGCTTTACAGTGGTGGCCTGGCCTAGCTTTAACTTGGACACCATCGCCAGAATGGACTCGATAAGCACCGGAGACATGCGTGCCTGCATCATAGTCGAGTTCCACACAACGCCCAGAAACGTTGTGCACTGGGACGGTTCTAACACACTCTTCTTTGTGTTGAGTCTCAACCCCAATTTTTGAATGTGGCCAATGACGACATCTCAATGCCGAACTGCCATTTCTTGAGACTGGGCCAGAATGAGCCAGTCGTCGATATAATTCAGTATGCGGATGCCCTGAAGTCTTAGTGGAGCAAGTGCTGCATCCATACATTTGGTGAATGTGCGGGGACAGAGTGCTAGGCCGAACGAAAGAGCCTGATATTGGTAAGCTTCGCCCCCAAAAGCGAACCTCAGGAACCTCCTGTGAAATGGAAGGATGGATACGTGAGAATAGGCGTCTTTTAGAGCTATCGTGACAAACCAGTCCTCTGATCTGATTTGACTCACGATGACAGAAATAGTGAGCATTTTGAACCTGAACTTCCTCAGAGACCGGTTCAAAACCCTGAGATCTAGAATTGGCCTCAACCCCCCATCCTTCTTTGGAACTATAAAGTACCGGCTGTAAAATCCGGACTCCCTGTCTGAATGAGGAACACGTTCTATGGCCTCCTTTAGCAGCAGAGATTGCACTTCTCGTGCCATCGCCTGAGCCTGCTCTGGAACCACTGTAGTCTGCACCACCCCAGAAAATTTGGGGGGGCGGTGCCCGAACTGCAGTCTGTACCCTGACTTTATTATATGCAGGACCCATGCAGATATGTTGGGAAGATGATACCATGCCTCTACAAAATCTACTAAGGGAACCAGCCTCTCGAGACCTCTGGTGTTTTTCGAGCACCCTTCTCGACCCCCTGAAGCGGAAGACCGGCTGTAGTCGATACGGCTTTCGTAACCATAACTGATGCTCATTTTTTATTTTTTGAGAAAAAATACGCACAGTGCTTTCGCTGGAAGATGATGCGGCCCGAAGCGTCACCGACGGCGGGCAACTCACATCGTTTCCTTGAGGGCTCCGCTGTGAGAACAACCTCGGTTGTTCTGCAACGGAGGGGGACAGCCCTCAGAGGTCCCACCACCCTGGCTAGGACCTCTTTCCTGAAGCTCTCCTAGCCTGAAGGACATCCCTCAAATCGCCCTTCTGGCTGGGGGGCTTCTGCTGTTGACGACCGATGTATCGGCTTCGCCGAACAGGCCAGAAGGCGAAAGCGGCGCATCCAGCATAACAGATTTATCCCTTTCTTTTAGACCTGATAAATTCAGCCACAGATGCCTCTCCGTGGCCACCATAGCTGCCATAGAGCGGCCAATGGCGCGGGCCGTCTCTTTAGTGGCCCGGAGAGACAAATCTGTGGCCTTACGCAACTCCGCTATATCTTCAGGAGTTGGCCCCTCCCCCTCGTTCAAATCTTTCAGGAGGTCGGCCTGGTATGCCTGCAAGATAGCCATAGAGTGCAGACATGAACCAGCCCGACCTGCCGCCATGACACGGCGGCAGGTCGGGACGCGGGCTTATCCCACGGGACGAATGCGGTTTATCCCACGATCTCGAGATCTCTTTGTGGAGATCGGGGAAGAATGGCAAACCCCGGCGCTGAGGCTGTGACCTGTGCCGCAGGAAACGCTCGTCTAACTTGCTTCTGACTTGCGTTCCCTGCTCATCTTGTGGCCAGCTGATTTTAAGTCTGGCCACGGCACGAGTCACAACCTCCACCAGCTCCTCATAAGCTTGGCCGTGAACTGACGCGCTTGACTCACGGTCATCCTCGATGCTGATCACCTCTACCTCCTCGGAAGCTCAAGCACCGGGACCTGGTCTTGGGCAGAAGAACCCGCAGCGCGGGCTTCTGCACCACTCACAGGGGCTTCGGGATCCTCAGATGAAGAATGAGAAAGTGCCGCAGCAGTCTCATTCTCATCTGCAAGATCCCGCTGCGAACCCCACGATCTGAGTCGCCACGCCGCCTTCAAAAGACGCGGGACCAGAACCGCGGGGAACGCGAGCCTGACCAAGCTCATCAAAGCAAGCCAGCCGGGAGCGCAGCACCCTCATGGGTAGTGCTTCACAGTGTACGCAGGCAGCTCCCTCGAGAGCTGCCTGGGCGTGCTGCGCTCCCAAACAGTTCACACACGAAACATGCGTGTCCCCATCCGTAATGAAACGAGGACAGGGGTGCACACACATTCTGAACTGTTGGCTGGCCATAATATAAATGAGGAATCAGACAAACAACACCAAATAAGACAGACAGTCGTAACATAGAGCGCTTGCTGAAGAGCGAAAAGCTAGTGTGTGTGTGTGCCGGCGTCGCTTTTATGCATCCGGTTATGCAGTCACATGTTACGTCATGACGCAACACCAATCAGGATTGGAATAGTTTCATTCATACTTCAGAGACGCATGCTAAGGGAGCGACCCCCAAAGAGTCGTTTTCAACAACGCAGTGCGAGTTCCCTCGAAAGGAAACTGAAATTTTCCTTTCCGTTTTTTGAAAACGATGTATTATTCATACCAAGTCAGTCGTTGGCGATGTCACTTTGTAAAAAAACACTACGCGCCTATAGACTGAACACATAATACCATCACAATTGAAAATGTGACACTGATTTCATATGACAGTTCAATAAACAAGTATTTAATTTCAAATCACTTAAATTTTAGACACAATATTGACTGTTTTTGTTCTATTTGAGCAGCGAAAATAGCTCAAAACACAGATCACAGCAGAACCACAGCACATCTCACCGGAAAACATAACCGCATTACTGAATGATTCAGCGCTTTGAATGAATCGGTTGAGTCAAAGATTCAATGACCCATTAAACAACTGCCTCATTCCTGAACGATTCAACCATTTGAACGAATCATTTGAATAAATGACGGTCACCTGCCACACCCTACTGGTGGTTTAGTTTAATGTTTAAAAGTAGGCTATCATTCTGTTTGTATATTCAAAAAATATTTAAAACAACCCCATTACATCATTTAATGCAGTTGTAATATTTGAGTGTAAATTAATTAATTTGACTGGTAACAGCCATATAGTTTCTTATTATTTCAATTTAATTTTTTGACCAAATTTAAGAATTTAAAATGAAAGATGAAGCATATACTGTACATTTAAACAGATTAGGGAAAAATGCTCTTTATAAAGGTTAAAATATCACAAATATGCAGATTTAAATATGTAAAAGCTGACTGACCACTGATGAGAATATTGTTTCAGAATAATTTGTATTTACAGCACAAAAAAAAAAAATCCCATTTTTTTCTGGACAAGCAATTTTTTTACCTGGACAAGTGAATGACCAATTTACTTGTTCGAACGACAAGCACATGAAAAGCCTTAATGCTGAGCCCTGAGTTATATTTTATATAATATTATGTTTATGTGCCGACCCTGAGTATAGATTTACACATCAGCCCAGTCTATTCTGTAAAGTTAGTGATACGCCGGGTCAAAGTTTTTTTGCACATTAATCTGACAATAAATGTGGCACACCCAGTTTTTCTTATGCACACCCAGAGACGCTTTTCTGGCTATACTAGTGGGGCAGAGACACACATTATACGCTGAGCTAATGTACTGAACCATCATGATCTCAGAATGGGTCTCATTTATAATGTTTTACCTGCTCGCTGCTGTTTTAAGTGCATTTCTTGCATATTGTCTGTATGTAAGACATGTTCATCAGAAATATGATCATATACTTAGACCTCCAAGAGATAAGTAAGAAACTTTATGAATGTGTTCTCTATATAACTGTGTTTTATACAACTAAACGGTATTGCAGTAAGTCAGTATATGATCAAAGCTGAGATAAATTAACATAGAATTGATATTTTGACAAGTTTTCTGCTGGGGCATTTACCATCTTTCAGAAGAGCGATAAAATCGAAAAGTCTAATGCACGACTTGTTTCTTCAATGGTAAGAACAAAACTCTTGTATAAACAGATTATTTGTAAAAAAAAAAAATCTGATTATCTTGTTGTTGTCACAAATCAGAATGACCCAAACAGGTAAAGTTAACAAGAGGTTTATTTGAATGCACTCGGGGACAGATACGTCAGGTGAGTAGCAGGTTTGAATTCAGATGAATATGTGGATGGTAGCGTTATGGTTGATTAAGTCTCTTATCTGATGCAGGTAGTAGACGATCTGGTCGAAGGCTGATGGAGGACTGGCTGAAGAAGGACCGGACTGGAGAAGAGTACTGGATCGAGGTAGCAGACGGGTAAGTATCACAGCAGGTAGGTAAACAGCAGCTTGGAAGGGTTTCTTGATAGAGAGTCAGGTTTGTCGTGTGGATAGACGAGACCAGACAACTGGGAAGGTGAACCGGTGTGCCTTCTGAGCAGTGGTCGAAGTGAATGTGGATTGCAGACAGGTGGTGATGACAGGTGCGGATGATTAGAATTCGGGTGAGGCTGAACGAGTGAGCGGAGTGTAGAAGTCTGGCGCTGAAACTGGTGTATCCGTGACAGCCCTTGGCAGATGGACATGTGCTGAGTTCCAGACCCTCTCGCTCACCTGGAACCAGTGGTGGAGTGCTGGAACGTCGGAAGGCTCTCCTGATCAGGGAAACAGGGGCGGCTGGAAGCCGAGTATGAACTGGAAGGGCGTGAGTCCTGTGGTGGATTGCTGGAGAGAGATTTGTGCATATTCGGCCCAGGGAAGGTAACGGCTCCAGCAGTCCTGATGATCGTGACAATATGACCGCAGGTATCTCCCGATCTCCTGTATTTTCCATTCAGTTTGGCCGTTGGACTGTGGATGGTAACCAGAGGTTAAACTGACTGAAACCCCCAAGAGGTTGAAGAAGGCCTTCCAGACACAGGAAATGAACTGAGGTCCACGGTCAGACACAATGTCTTCAGGTATGCCGAAGTGACGGGATATTTGATTGAAGAGTGACTCAGCGGTTCCGAAGGCAGTAGGTAGACCAGGTAGAGGGATGAGTTTACAGGCTTTGGAGAATCGATCAATTACAACCAGGATGCATGTATGGGAATCTGAAGAAGGTAAGTCGGTTACGAAGTACACGCCGAGATGAGACCAAGGCCTTGTGGGCACTGGAAGTGGTACTAGTTTTCCCTCCGGTAGGCAACGAGGAACCTTGGCCATGGCACAGACTAAGCAGCCCCTTACGTACCTGGAGACATCCTGGGTCATATCGGGCCACCAGTAGCGTTGTTGGATGAGCGAGAGGGTTTGTTGGCTGCCTGGGTGTCCAGAGCCCGGAGATGTATGGACTGAGTCCATGAGGGACAGACGCAGACGAGTGGGAACGTAGGTCCGTCCCTCAGGACCTCCCGGCGGAGCAGGTTCTGATCGTGTAGCATCAGCTATGTGGTCATCAAGGCTCCACTGTATGGGACTGACAACCAAGGCTGGAGGGAGTATGAGTTCCAGGTTGAAGGTGATGGTATCAGGTTGGTATAGGCGGGAAAGAGAGTCGGCCTTGATGTTCTTGTCTCCTGGGCAGTAGGTAACGTTGAAATTGAATCGGGTGAAGAGTAGTGACCAGCGGGCTTGACGGGTGTTGTGTCTCTTTGCATCTCGGAGGTATTCTAGATTGCGGTGATCGGTGATGATGTCGAATGGATGTTTTGCTCCCTCCAACCAGTGTCTCCACTCCTCCAGGGCGAGTTTAATAGCCAGCAGTTCTCGGTTGCCGATGTCATAGTTCTGCTCCGCCGGGGACAGCTTTTTGGAGAAGGCACATGGATGGAGTCGGAGTGGTGTCCCCTGCCGCTGCGAGAGAACCGCTCCTACCCCTGTGTTGGAGGCGTCCACCTCGACGAGAAACGGTAGATCAGGATTGGGATGGACTAGTGTAGGAGCGGAACTGATAGAGGCTTTGAGCTTCTCGAAGGCTAGGGTGGCTTCAGTGGTCCAGGACAGAGACTTGGCCCCTTTCTTTAGAAAGGGTAGAAGTGAAGTGATAGGTGCACTGATTTGACTGATTCCTTTGATGAAATGGCGATAAAAGTTTGCGAAGCCCAGGAAACGTTGTAACTCTTTAATGTTGGTGGGTTATGGCCAGTTGGAGACAGCTTCCACCTTCCTCTGGTCCATGGTGATGCTGTGTGGAGTAAGTAGATGGTTTCCTGATGAAACTCACACTGGAGAACAGACTGGACATGGTGGTGGTGCTCGGATAGGTTGGCTGAGTATATGAGAATATCATCGATGTAGATGATGACGAATTGATGTAGGTAGTCACAAAATATCTTGTTCATGGACCCTTGGAAGACCGCAGGAGCGTTAGACAGTCCGAAGGGTATAACCCTATATTCATAGTGGCCTGCTGGGGTTATGAACGCCGTCTTCCATTCATCACCTTTTCTGATTCGAATTAAATTGTAGGCACTGCGAAAGTCAAGTTTTGTGAAGACGCGAGCACCATAGAGTTGTTCCAAAGCGGCTGGGAACCAGAGGAAGGGGATAACGGAATTTGACAGTGGAATTGTTGAGTGTCCGGTAATCAATAGGGGCGCAAGCCTCCGTCCTTTTTCCCAACGAAGAAGAAGCTGGAAGCGGCAGGGGACGTGGATGGCCGGATGTAATCTTGATAGAGTGCCTCCTCGATGTACTCCTCCATGGCCTTCTGCTCCGGGATGGACAGTGGATAAATTTTACCACGTGGGAGCACCGCCCCAGGCAGCAGGTCGATCGCACAGTCCCATGGCCGATGAGGTGGAAGCTTGGTCGCCAGTTGCTTGTCGAAGACATCCTGGAACGCCCGGTAAGGGACTGGTACCTCAGGGAGTTTGTCGGTAGGTGGACTTTCGATAGAAGTGGAGCCAATGGAGATATCAGGAGCCGAAGTGGATGATGAATGAGGAACCTTCTTGACGGAGTGCAGGCAGCGATTGAAGCAGTCATCTCCCCATTACAATATCTCACCTGAGGACCAGTGGATGTTGGGAGAGTGGAGCTCCAGCCACGGGCGTCCCAGGATGATCTCTGCAGTAGAGCCCTCCAGCACCAGAAACTGAATGTCCTCCTCATGTAGACAACCGATCTTCATGGAAATGAGGGGACTGCTATGACCGATCCGCCCACGACCGAGTGGTTTCCCCATGATGGATTGCACATGGAGAGTCTGAGGAATGGGTTTCTTACAGGTCTGAAGTATTTGCAGAGTCGATAGGGAAATGAAGTTGGCCGCGGAACCGGAATCAACTAGCGCTTGCGCTGGAAGAGATCATTGTTGGTAAGTGAGGATAACTGGAGTGTATTTCATTGGTGAAATGGAACAGTGGAGACAGACTGTACTCACCGCCGGTCGTGGGGGACGAACAGGGCAGAAAATGAGTTGATGACCGGAGGATCCACAGTACAGACACAAACTGCTGGTGATGCGACGTTGGCGTTCAGCGACAGACAGATGGGTGGAACCGACGTCCATGGGTTCTGGTGCTGAAGGGCTGAGCGTAGACGCAGGACGAGGAGGAGGCAGTGCAGGGCTGTCGAGCTGGCACGCAGTGCGGCGTTGATCCACGCGAATGGAGCGCTGGATGTGACTCTCAAGCCCGATGACATCGTCATAAATGGCCAGCTGTAAAAAAATCTCCGGGTTTAATCCATGGCGGCCGCCAGGGTGCTAAACTGTAAGGCATATGATGAAACAACAGATTTACCTTGTCTTAACCGGAACAGTTGATCCTGTGCTGAGAGAGCGTTGGTGGCTTGGGAAAACACTTCCCGGAAGTGTCCTGTGAAGGTGAAGAAAGATCGAGGTAACGGGGCCATGATCCTCCCATAGAGCATGTGCCCAGAGAAGGGCTCGACCAGTGAGGAGGGAAATGACAAACGCCACTTTAGCTCTTTCGGTGGGGAATTGAGATGGATTAATTTCCATAAACAACTCGCACTGCAACAGAAATCCGCTGCAATCCCCCTCCTCGTCTGAGAAGGGCGCTGGACGGGCCATGGGACATACAGAGGCAGATGAAAAAGAACTGGTGATGGATGGTGATGGGTTGTGATGAACGTCCCGCGAAGTATCCGGGGCGGTTATCGGGGGTGAATCTTCCTCTCCACCGTGATCTGCCGGTCCGTGCATAGTGGTCTGGTCTTCTGTCACAAATCAGAATGACACAAACAGGTAAAGTTAACAAGAGGTTTATTTGAACGCACTCAGGGACAGATACGGCAGGTGAGTAGCAGGTTTGAAGTCAGATGAATATGAGGTTGGTAGCGTTATGGTTGATTAAGTCTTTTATCTGATGCAGGTAGTAGACGATCTGGTCGAAGGCTGATGGAAGACTGGCTGAAGAAGGACCGGACTGGAGAAGAGTACTTGATCGAGGTAGCAGACGGGTAAGTATCACAGCAGGTAGGTAAACAGCAGCTTGGAAGGGTTTCTTGATAGAGAGTCAGGTTTGTTGTGTGGATAGACGAGACCAGACAACTGGGAAGGTGAACTGGTGTGCCTTTTGAGCAGTGGGTGAAGTGAATGTGGATTGCAGACAGGTGGTGATGACAGGTGCGGAGGATTAGAATTCGGGTGAGGCTGAACGAGTGGGCGGAGTGTAGAAGTCTGGCGCTGAAACTGGTGTATCCGTGACAGCTGTTTTGACCTTGCACCTACAAAACATGTCAATTGTTACGTAATATCACATAGGTAGTGACATTGCATATCTCTCTCTCTCTCTCTCTCTCTCTGTGTTTTGTACTGTTTAATATTTTATACTCTAAAAAGTCAAACGATTTAATGTAATTTAATATATTTTTTCAGAAGTACACTTCTGAACGTTATTGAAATATAGAGAAATATTAAGCCAAAGCGTTCTCACCAATATGACCATGTTCTTGTTTTTAAGGGGAGATAAATTATGGCCCTGTCTACAGGATGAACAGTTTTCATAATGTCACCATCATGGTTCATTGTCCTGAGGCTACAAAGGTAAATATTTAATATTTTATGTCTTAATGAAAAAATAAATGGTAGCCTATCCGAAGCCCCAAAATCTAATAAAAAAAAACCCTGCCCTGTTATTGAAGAAAATCCTGATGTCACCTAAGTATCTCAAAGATCCCTTTGTCTACAAACACCTCTTTAACTTTTTTGGAAAAAGGTACGTTTAATTTTTTCTGGATTTGTCATAGCATTAGCAGTGCGCTACACTAAGGCACTTTACTACTATAATCTAGAAGTTTTTATGGTAGAGGCCCCATGTAATCAAAATATGAGCTATGCTGCATTTAGTCCGATAGCTTTAAAATCATCTACAGTAGTGGCAAAAAGTGATGTCCGGAGGGGATATTTGTTTTTAATGACAATACAAGTTCGATAAAACCACCTAAATATTTTATATTTTTTAAATATGAGGGAAGAACAAAATACTAAAGTTGGTGTCAAGAGTTCTTTTGCCCATATAAGCTATTAATAAACTTATTTGGCTTATTGTCCGCAGTAGAGGGGCTCGAGGAAGCAGCTTTAACTCTAGCTTAGATCTTTGGTCTACAGCTGGGATGCCCAATCCTGTTCTTTGAGATCTATCTTCCTGCAAAATTCAGCTCCAACCTTGATCCAACACAACGGGACCAGCTAATTGAGATATTGAGGAGCACGTGTTAATAACAGACAGGTGTGGGAGAACAGGATTGGATCTGGTCTGCAGAGATGGTCTTTTATGCTACAAACACAAATGTTTCTGTATCCATATCTTTGAATGGTCTTTGTATTGTTGACTCATTCCATTAGGTCCGGAAGGAAACACTGTGACTGTACCCAACTGCTCCAAGAACCAATCGCTGGTTGCATGAGGACATGGTTATGAATCGGCTCAAAGTCCCAGGCGGCTGCTCTATTGTTTTGAGTATTGACAGATTCCCAGTAATGCTCGTCTGTTCACGCTGTGGCCAGTAAATGCCTCACTTCTATCTGGGAGTTTTCCGAACTCCCTGAAAACTGCAGTTGTCAAGCCCCTCCTGAAAAAGAGCAATCTGGAAAAGACCATATTAAACAACTATAGACCGATCTCAAATCTTCCTTTCATAGGCAAGATCATTGAAAAAGTTGTCTTCAATCAGCTGAACAAATTCTTAAGCTCAAATGGATACTTTGACAATTTTCAATCTGGTTTCTGACCGCATCACAGCACAGAGACAGCGCTCATAAAGATAATAAACGATATTCGCTTAAATACCGATACAAGCAAATTATCAGTGCTGGTACTACTCGACCTCAGTGCTGCATTTGACACTGTCGATCACAACATACTTCTTGACAGGCTGGAAAACTGGGTCGGGCTTTCTGGGATAGTCCTGAAATGGTTCAGGTCATACTTGGTAGGGAGAGGTTATTATGTGAGTATTGGAGATCATAAGTCTGAGTGACAAGTAACGCCTGGTTCAGATTACACGATTTTAGCCCGATTTTGGCACGATCCGTTTGACGTAGGGTCTCGTGGGGATTCGTAAACGACAACGGGCGTCGGGACGCAAGATTCGATCGTATCATCTCGTATAGTGTGTCATAGTGGGCGACAACCTATGTCGCGTCTGCGATGCTTCACGACAAAAAGACTAGCATGTTTAATTTTTTAAACGGTCGTCCACGACGGGTTCCGTCACATGTATGAGGTTGACCAATAGGAGCACAGAAGCTTTTCCGTACACAACTTTCAAAAATGGCGAAACGAAAGAGAGACGATGGTGCTACTTGGTGGAGTTATGACATGGAGGAAAGGTTCGTAAGAAAACAATATTTTACCTCAAGTTCTCTTTGGGGGATTGACAGCCAATACTGTCCTCTTCGAGCAATCCAGGAACGTGTCCATTGTCGGGTTTTCTTTCTTTTTTTAAGTTTTCTGAACACAGGACAGCCAATACAACACTCATTGCCACATCCATTGTTTGTTTACGTTCGTTTCCGGAAGTCACTCGCTATAGTTTCGCCTTCTCAATGACATCACGCGCATCGTTAAAGACGGCACGCGATGCCTGGTCAGGAAGCAACGTATAGTCTGACATGTTTCTTGTCCACGACACGATAAGATTTTAGGAGTCAAAATCGCGTAATCATAAGGCATAAGATACGTCTGGAGATAAGATAAGTCTAAATCCGCATGTCATGACCCATGACATACGGAGTCCCTCAAGGCTCAATTCTTGCGCCACTGCTATTCAACCTGTACATGCTCTCAATAAGCCAAATAATGAGAAATAACCAAATCGCTTACCACAGCTATGCAGACGATACACAGCTCTACTTAGCCCTATTGCCTAACGATTACAGCCCCATTAACTCTCTGTTCCAATGCATTGATGAAGTAAACAATTGGATGTGGCAAAACTTTCTTCAGTTAAACAAAGACAAAACTGAAGTCATTGCGTTTGGAAGCAAAGATGAAGTTCTCAAGGTGAACGCATACCTTCAGTCTAGGGGTCAAACAAGTAAAAATCAAGTCAGGAATCTGGGTGTGTCTCTAGAGTCAGACCTTAGTTTCAGTAGTCATGTCAAAGCAATAACTAAATCAGCATACTATCACCTGAAAAATATTGCAAAAATTAGATGCTTTTGTTTCCAGTCAAGACTTGTGCATGCTTTCATCACCAGCAGGGTGGATTATTGTAATGGACTCCTCACTGGCCTTCCCAAAAAGACCATAAGACAGTTGCAGCTCATACAGAACGCTGCTGCTAGGATTCTGAGCAGAACCAGAAAATATGAACACATCACACCAGTCCTCAGGTCTTTACACTGGCTGCCAGTTACATTTAGGATTGATTTTAAAGTATTATTACTGGTATATAAATCATTCAATGGCCTAGGACCTCAATACATTGCAGATATGCTCACTGAATATAAACCCAACAGATCACTCAGATCACTAGGATCACATCAGCTAGAAATACCAAGGGTTCACTCTAAGCATGGCGAGTCTGCTTTTAGCTATTATGCCAGCCGCAGCTGGAACCAACTTCCAGAAGAGATCAGATGTGCTCCTACAGCTCCTCAGACACTCACGCTCATCCATAATGGCAGTGAATAGCGACCAGCATCACGTTTTTTTTTTTTTTAAAGACGCAAGAGTATCACAGAATGCGGCATGTGTCGTAAATTCCATGTGTTCTGGGCATATACAATAGGGTTTGACAAAAAAAAAATGAAATTGTATGTATTATTCTACAAAAATCCTGCCATTGGTCTTCTGTGCACGGCTGCACGATGTGTGCATTTGCGAGACTCTATTCACTCCAACTTGCCCAGAAATAGCACACAAGTTGTGAGAAATCAAGACTAGGAAAAATGCGACATGAAACATAATCCATATACCTTCTTCTCTGAGGTGAATATTTCCGTTATGTTCGTCGCAACAAGAATTTATCACGTTCACATCTGTCAACAGTCCTTCTGACGGTTATCGACTCAGTGTAGAAAGTAGCTACACTGATACTTTTATTGAGATTTCTAGGCATTGTATTTCATAATGCATTTTTATTCATCTTGATTTCTCACAACTTGTGTGCTTTTTCTGAGCGATTCAGAGTAAACTGTGAATAGTATTGAACATGCAGTCGTGCACAGAGGTCAGGATTTTCTTTAAATAATACATTCAATTTTGGTTGGATTTTTACCAAACCCTTCAGAACACGTGGGATAAATTTCTCCCTTTGCGGTCTGAAAAAAAAGAACATCATACTGCATTAGTAGAACAACAGGTAAATTATGACTTATTTCTATTTTAATAATTCCAATGAATTCGAACAATGGTATCATCAATTTTACTTCCTTAATTGTATATGAATACATTGACTATTTTGAACCATTTTCACATTTTTCCATACAGTTTAGTTCTTATGTCTCTCAAAGACTGGAAAAGTTTTTCAAAGATCCGTTGAAGTTTGATCCTGAGAGATTTGATGTGAATGCCCCCAAGTAAGTCATTATGGGGACAAGCTGTAAATGGGTTTTATGAGGATGTTATAAACATTATAGCATGAAATCTGATGATATCAAATTGTGTTCTTATCTGAAAGGCCTTATTACTGCTACTACCCATTTGCACTTGGTCCTCGAACCTGTCTATGGCAGGTCTTCTCACAGGTGATGAAACACAAACACACATTTACACAATTGCTTTCCAAGTGCCAAATTTGCTGTGATCATAACAACTCTGCATATTTCTACATTCAGTTGAAGGCTAAAGTTGTGCTTGCCAAACTGCTTCAGAGATTTGAGTTCAGTCTGGTTCCTGGACAGTCTTACAGCATTAAAGAGACTGGAAATCTATGGCTTATGAGTGGAGTGATCTCCAACATTAAACCATGCTAGGACATGTTTTATGGCACATGTTTTGTGTCAACTCTTGTGTACTTGTGTCTACTCGGCAAACATGGTCTTGTGTGGCCCCCCTGCAAGTCTATGGCAGTACTAACTACGCCACCCTTTGAACAAGACTGGTAAAAGTAAGGGGATTCCCTCTTTGTAAAGAAGCACGCACAGGCTTAGCTTAACAAAGTAAAAAAAAAGTTTATTTGATCTCAGTTAAAATATGAGTCACATTTGGTTATCAATAAATAACACACAAATACATCGCTTAACATAGGGGTAGGACATAGGTGGGTGGGCCACCGGAATACGAGTTTGACCAGACCTAAAGATCAATACCACACGTGAGCTAAGGCACATCACTTTAGAGTGTGTAACAAAAAAAAACACAACAAACTCAGCCCATACAACCATGGCAACCGTGCTCCTAAGGATATCTCTAAAGATGCACACTTCACAGCATTAAACTGCACATTTATTACAAATGGATGAACCACTCTAAGGAGACCAACTAGAACCCAGCGCTAGTATATCTTATGGGCCCAATCCACCCCGGAACTATCACTAGGGAAGGAGGGGGAAAACAAACAAACAAAAAAGACTAAAAAAAGAACCCACTAGCAGGTGGCCACAATCAGTTCACTACACAAATCTCCTACAGCCCACCGACTAGTGGGAAAAGAAACTAAATGACAGTTTAAACAAAACGAAAACAACACGTCTAAATAAAGCAGCACCTGCACATTCATAGACATTCATGAGAACAGCAGCCGACAATCGGAATGGCTGTAGCTTCTATAAACAAAAGAAACAAAATACCCAGTTAAGCGCTCTATGCGCCAAAAACACATAGTCAGTCATATTACATATCTACACATCATTTACATATCTACTAAACACACGCACACGCACACACACCGAACACCAAACCCATACATTGAATACTGGTATGTCATAGCAAGACATGAGTCGATAGAATAACTGAGAGAAACATCCTCTGCCATTACTTCTTCAAACCAGGACCATGAAGCTCATAACTTTATTACACGTTTTACTTTTTACCAAACACATTATAATCAGAGCCATAACATACCTGTTTAGAGTAGTAATTGGGTGAATAAACAGTGTTTCGACGCTTCACACCTTCACCAGGGTCACTGAACGCTGACGAAAATAACAAAGCAGCCCTATTACAAACGAAGCAATAAACCATCAGGGATTCGCTAAAACCCGAATAAAATTGTACCTCCTCTGTGCTCATCAGTCTAGACATTCCAAACTGATTTCGGAAGCGCACACACACAACCAGTGCGCCGTTGCCAATCACTCGGAAACACCTTACGCTACAACAGCACCCAAACATTGCTCCACTACAACACATTTGCAGCTAGCTATCGTCAATCGCCGCCGGAAGCCAACAAATCTAGGTCCCTATACACCTGCCTGTTCTATATTATCAACCTCTCCCGCCCATAGTAGGGCCTTTTCTCAAAACCAAGAATGCAAAGAACGGACTTGTGTTCTTGGGGAGAACGCTCTTGCTAGTTGTTCTTGGAAGAATTAACTTACAAGGTGACGAGCACACAGAACGCTGCTGACAGTTTGAGGCGATGTGTTCTTGCTGGTATTGGGCTATACCCCCGCACAGCGCCGTCTTCAGTACAAACATAACAAGATTTATTGATGATAACAGCCAGGTTTTTAGCATGACTGGCCGGTTGGCTCGCTAGCTACACCCGCGTGCGCTTATGGAGATTCTTCACTACCGAAAATGTTTGAGCATATTTTCGATTCGCCATAAATTTTCGTAAAAATGGCAATATTTGAAATCTACACAGTAGATTTCTCGCATCAAATGTTCTCAGAAGTTAATGTAGTGATGAAATAGCATACGAAATTGTAGAAAAACGACTTACTGTTGTTCTGCCTTTCTGCTCCCCGCTCCTTCCTTGAATGCCGAAATGAATGCTGGGATATTTCTGCCGTCAAGTTCACACAAGTTACCAACCGATGCATCCTCGGTAAAATGGGCGTGTCAAGAACACTTCCGGGATTTTTAACCGTTCTTGCCAAAATGCAAACTTGTGTATTGAGACAGTACTTGGGCAGCGACTGATGACGTTTCACAAGTCCACAAGAACACAAGTACAGACAAGAACGCATATTGAGAAACGGCCTAGGTGAGGTAGCCTTATGGGGAGGAGTGGGAGCGAGCGGGGGCAGAAAACGAGGGGACAAGGAAGAGAGAAAAAAAAGAAAAAGAGCGTCCTGAACCCACCCGCCACAATCCACCCCCTCCAAATGAATCGGCGGCCCGACGATGACACCTCGTGTCCTGGAGTCTCCACCCTCTATTCCTAATAGAATCTGGACCATCATTTATGTCACTAATCGGCTTTGAATGCTGCCCTGCCGTAGACCTTGCTGAACGGCGCACGTCCACAGTAGTGTCCTCAGGCACCTCGGCCGTGTCCTCAAGGAAATCAACTGGCAATCTTGGATGGTCCTTAGTAGGGACAGCCTGCGAGTACTTCGTAAATATGTCGGTGAGGATCAGAAAATTCTCTCGTAAAGAGTAGAGAGTAACAGTAAAGTCAAGAGCCAGGATTTCGTTTGGTCGAGTGGCTTGTGGGGCTTCATTTGGTCGAATGGCGAGTTACTATATATATATATATATATATACATATATATATCCTATATATGGCAGCTGGTTGCAAGCAATTTACTGTTAATTCTACAGCCAAGATTTCTCTGCTCATCTTTGACTGAAGCACATATATACACTGAACAAAATTATAAATGCAACACTTTTACAGCGCAATATATATATTGAAAGTGTTCTAGATCTAGATTAAAAACAGATTTGCATGTTCTCTGTCCTCTGATATAATTTAATAATGGTCACATGACTTGCAGGTAAATGTGGTATTCATCCTTTTTAGTAGGTGTTTTATTTTGAATGCTTTTATTTTTAAACTATTCATTTATTTTAATTTGACATTTTTACGATTTAAATAATTATTAGCTTTTCATCACCTCACAAGTTAAACTAATGTTTAATGCAATTCATTTTGTTAATAATAAACTTCCTGTTTGTATTTTTATATTAATATGGTAAGATTATCATTAAGATTATCACATTTAAATCAGTGTGATAAATGAGTAAGGTCAAAAGTAATCAAAAAGTAGTTATATTACCTAAAATGTGTAATGTAATAGACTACACTACTGACTATGATTTTTGTCATGAAATTTGTAATAAGTAACAGATTAATATGAACACTTGATAAACACAATAGGAACTAATGAAAATACTGGTGAAAAATGCTTGTTTTGCTAATTTAATACTTTTTCATTATAAATTATATTATCAGCAAAATTCTAAAGCATTTTGTTTATCAGATTTTAAAATGGTCTCATTACACATTGTATAGGCCTATCAGGCTACCACTTTGCCAAACAGAATAAACGTCCCGGGTTACGTATGTAACCCTAGTTCCCCGAAGGGACGGACGCTGCGTGAAATCGCAGTGGGAACGCCCTCAGCGTGACGCGTCTGAAGCATGAATGAAATCAGTCAATGAAGAGAATGAGCGTACGGCGAGTGACTTCATCGACCAGGAAGCTATAAATATCCCCTGAGTACACAATACGCCAGCTTAAAAGTTACTGAAGCAGCGACCCAAGGGGATGCCGAGAGTATGGCAGGACACGCAGCGTCCGTCCCTTCGGGGAACTAGGGTTACATACGTTCCCCTTCAGGGACTACCGCTGCGTGAAATCGCAGTGGGAACGCAATACCCACATGCCCATACGACCAAATCCCCGTCGTGTGTCATTAGGAGACACAAACCGACGAGACAACCTGAGCCCCGGGAGTGGAGCTAAGAACTATAGGTCTAACTGAAACAGTTGGAACCTTAGGAACATAACCTGGTCTCGGAAAGAGAAAGGCCTTAACCAACCAGGAGCAAATTCCAGGCACGAGGGAGCCACCGAAAGTGCTTGAATATCTCCAATTCTTTTTAGAGATGAGATAGCGAGAAGAAGGATAGTCTTTAGAGTAAGAAACTTTTCCGAAACTTCCTCGATGGGCTCGAAAGGAGCAAGGGAGAGACCTTCTAAGATGATGGCCAGATCCCAAGCTGGTACCCTCGTGCGAACTGCAGGCCTCAGCCTCAAGGTGACACGAAGGAAGCGAGACATAAGTGGGTGTTTCCCGAGGGAACCTCCACTTGAAGGGGTGTGGTAAGCAGCTAAGGCCGCCACATACACCTTCAGTGTGGAGTGGGATAACCCTGTGGAGAGACGGTCCTGCAGGAAATCCAGGACTGTACCAACCGGGCAGTTAACTGGGTCCTGCTGGCGCTCTCCACACCAAGAGGTGAAAAGTTTCCACCTCGCGGCATATAACTTCCTCGTGGAGGGAGCTCTGGATCGGAGGATGGTCTCAACGACCTCAGCCGAGAGACCAGAATCTATGAGCTGGGCCCCCTCAGAGGCCAAGCCCACAGCCTCCATAGCTCTAGACGGGGGTGAAGGATCGACCCACTCGCCTGAGAGAGCAGATCTCTCCTGATCGGTATCTCTAGGGGAGAGCCGTTGAGGAGAGACACTAGGTCCGCAAACCATACCCGGGCCGACCAGAACGGGGCTATTAGCAGGAGACTGAGCCCGTCCCGGCGAACCCTCTCCAGAACTCCTGGGAGCAGAGCGATCGGGGGAAAAGCGTACAAGCGTGACCTCGGCCACGGATGTACCATCGCATCCAACCCCAGCGGGGCTGGATGGCTGAGAGAGAACCACAGCGGGCAGTGTGATGTTTCTCGAGAAGCAAATAGGTCTACCTCGGCAAGACCGAAATGTTTCCATAGGAGTTCCACCACCTCGGGGTGAAGACTCCATTCGCCGGGCCTCGGCCCCTGTCTTGACAGGATGTCTGCCCCCTGATTTAAATACCCCGGGAGATAAAAGCTCTCAGAGAAAGAATTTTCCCCTGGGACCATAGAAGGATCTGACGTGCCAGTTTGTAAAGCGGGCGAGAACGCAAACCCCCCTGATGGTTGATATAAGAAACCACCGATGTGTTGTCTGTCTGGACAAGAACATGGTGGCCCCTTAGGTCTGGGAGGAAGTGTTTCAGAGCCTGAAACACCGCCAACATCTCTAGGCAGTTTAAGTGCCACAGACGATGATGGTCCTCCCACAGACCCTGAGCCGGGCGACCATCCATGATCGCCCCCCAACCCGTGAGAGAGGCATCTGTCATTAGCATAACGCGACGACAAGGAGCTCCTAACAAAGGGCCTTGGGACAGAAACCAAGGATCTTTCCACATGATCAGGGCGTGATGACACCGTCGCAAACTCACGATCATGCGAAGCGGATTTCCCCTCGGGGAGAATCCCTTGGTCCTGAGCCACCACTGTAACAGTCTCATGTGCAAGAGGCCAAGAGGTATCACGTTGGACGCAGCTGCCATGAGACCTAGCAGTCTCTGGAACTGTTTTACAGTGGATGACTGGCCTAGCTTGACCTGATCTACTGCAGCGAGAATCAAAGCAATACGAGCAGGTGACAATCGTGCCTGCATCGTCGTTGAATCCCACACTACACCTAGAAAAGTGGTTCTCTGTAATGGAGAAAGAACACTCTTTTTGGCATTGAGCCTCAGCCCCAGTCACTTGATATGAGCAAGAACGACATCTCGGTGCCGAACCGCCTGTTGTTCCGATTGAGCTAGAATCAAGCAATCGTCTATATAGTACAGAAAGCGGATGCCCTGTAACCTCAGCGGGGCTATAGCAGCATCCGTACACTTCGTGAATGTTCGGGGTGACAGTGCTAGGCCGAACGGAAGAACCCGATATTGGTACGCTTCGCCCCCGAAAGCGAACCTCAGGAACTTCCTGTGTTGAGGGAGGATAGATACATGGAAGTAAACGTCCTTTAGATCTATCATGACAAACCAGTCCTCGGATCTGATTTGAACATCCCCAGTGACAGACACAGCGCCCTGTAACGTACTGGCAGGGAACAGCTGGTCTGGGCACTCCACAACCCTCCTCGGAGGGGGCGAGGGTCCCTCGGGAAATCGCTCGCCGAGTCTCTCTACGCCCTGTGAAGGCAGGGTTAGTAGAGCAGACCCCTGAGGGCATCGGAAAAGACAGGGCACCGTGTTCTTGTGCAGTGAACTCAGGTCTTTCACGATAGGGACCACCCTCAGAACCCTAACGTTCAGCACGTCAGGATATATATTTTTTTTTTCGATGAAGTAGTATCCTAACTCCCTGCTGGGTGGGGGACCCATTCCGCCAGGAACTCTACTAAGGGAACCAGCCTCTCGAGGCTGGCCTCCGGATGAACATCCCGAGTGACAGACACAGCGCCCTGTAACATACTGGCAGGAAACAGCTGGTCTGAGCACTCCACAACCCTCCTTGGAGGGGGCGAGCGTCCCTCGGGAAATCGCTCGCCGAGTCTCTCTACGCCCTGTATAGGCAGGGTTAGTAGAACAGATCCCTGAGGGCATCGAGAAAGACAGGGCACCGTGTTTTTGTTCGGTGAACTCAAGTTTTTCCCGATGGGGACCACCCTCAGAGTCCTGACGTTCAGCCCGTCAGGACTTTTTCGACGCGACTGTCCTCAGATCAGTCCTGCCCCGAGAAGGCCGCGCCAGAGAGCGCCCCGCCTCGTCCCTCCAGTTTCTCTGCAGGGGGGCACGAGACGTGACACTCCGCTTCTGCTGTGCTCTTTTGGAAGACGAACTCGACGAAAGACTTTGCTCTGGTTGAACATTCTGCGTGACAGACACAGTGCCCTGTAACGGCGCACCGGCAGGGAACGACTGGTCTGAACACACTAGAACCCTCCTTAGAGGCGGCGAGCGTCCCTCGGGAAAGCACTCGCCAGACCCTTCTACGCCCTGTTTCGGCAGGGTTAGTAGGACGGGCCCCTGAGGGCGCCGGGAGAGACAGGGCACCCTTAAGGGAGGTGAACGCAAGTCTCTCTCGGCGGGGACCCCCCTCAGATTTCCTTTGAGCAGGTCGGCCTGAAAAGCCTGCATAAAAGTCATCGTATGCAAACATGCAGCCGCCTGCCAAGCCACCGAGTAAGCCTTCCCCACCAGCACAGAGGTATATATATTTATTTATTTATTTATTTTTTGGTGGAAGAGCCGGTGCTTTAAGTGAAGACGATGAAGCAGGAGAGAGATAGCTCGCGAGCGTCTCCTCCGCCTACAGTATCGTCACATAACCAGCAGATTTAGCACCAACAATGTTACCATAAGCATTGGACTGATTTGTGTAAATTCAGCTTGAAACCGGTCTAACCCAGGTCTTTGAAACCTCAGCATGAAGATCTGGGAAGAACGGTAAGCACCGGCTAGAAGGTTGAGGTCGTGCAGACAGAAATCTATCATCTAGATTGCTTTTAATTCTAGAAACCTGTCTATCAGCTGGCCACTCGATACTGTTATTTTTATTTTTTTTTTAGCTTTTCAACAGCCCGAGATAATACATCCATCAAACCTTCTTCATTTGCAGTATAATGAGATAAACTAGTTTTCTCTGATGCAAAACTTGCGACATCCAGCTCCTCAGAACTGGAAAATCTCAATTCAACATCATCATGTGCCTCCACCCGGGCAGAAGTAACCGCCGCAGCGCGTGCTTCCAGAGCCGGGTGAGAGGCACTAGATCTCGTCGGAGATAGCTGAGATAGGGCGGAGCCCGTCTCAACGTCGCCAGCGAGATCCATCTGCGAGCCCCAAGACAAGCGCCGCCGCTCTGCCTCAACAGAAGCGGGACCCGAGCCTCGGGGAGCTCGCAGCAAATCACTCACATCGAAGAGCGATCGCCGCGAGCGCAGAGTTCTCAAGGGAAAACGCTCGCAATGCTGACAATCGACTCCCTCGAGAGCCGACTGGGCATTGCTGCACTCCCAAATAAGCCACACTTAGCTCGTGTGAATCCCCACCCGTGATGTACCGAGTACAGCGGGGGAACACACTTCTTATACTGCTCGCTCATATTGTTTTTTTTTATATAAAATATATATAGTGAAAACTCCTGACAAAACAGACAAACACAATCGACAGATTCAGACACACACAGAGCTGCTGAAGTAACTAAAGCTGGCGTATTGTGTACTCAGGGGATATTTATAGCTTCCTGGTCGATGACGTCACTCGCCGTACGCTCATTCTCTCCATTGACTGATTTCATTCATGCTTCAGACGCGTCACGCTGAGGGCGTTCCCACTGCGATTTCACGCAGCGGTAGTCCCTTAAGGGGAACAGTGAATCAAAAACATAAAAGCTGACATATGTGGTGTCCTTTTTCTTTTGAAGAACAGTATTTCTTCTTTGTATAATGTGAAACGGTAACACTTGTTCTTTTAGTACGACAATCATGAATTATAAACGTGTTGAAAGAAAAACAACCCAGGCTCATTGGAAATACGTTACTCTGCCTACATTTTTGCAAAACCTAAAATACGTACCTCCAGGTAAGTTTCCCTGCACTTTTCGGGTGAAAAGTCCACTAGAGGCGCTATAAGTGGGATCATTTTTTCTCCGTTCCAGATGGTTAAAAAAAGGTTATAAAAACAATTATATGAGTAGGCTAATGTACAGACTTCTCAGTAGGCCTACACACTCATTTTTATATTAATTAGGATTTTTTTCCACGCTTTTGAGGTGCCAGACAGCCTAGTCTCACGGCAGTTCGTGATAGGGTCACGTCATTTAATCTACTGGTTCGTTATACTGACACGTTTATCGTTATTTTCGTGATATCAGCATTTTTATTTATTTATTTAATTTATTTATTTGTTTACTAATGTAATGCACGATTCTTTCTGCCAGTCGGGCCGCTGTTTAATCGACATTTATTCACGATATTTTATCATGTTCATATATGTATTTCTTTTAATGTTATTATTTCGGTCTTATTGCCAGGGAAGCTGGACTGCTTTGCCGTTTATTGATTTAAAAAAAAAAAAGTATAAACGACTACACGAATTTTATCAGTAGGAAATCGCGTTGAAGAAGTCTCCTTCCGAACACATCGCGATATTTGGCATCAGTTCATGTGTGCCAGATGTTGATAAGTAGCAAAATACACTGTCCTAATAATGTTTGATATAATGTCTTTTCTGATGGTCGAAATGAATCAGATTAGCTCATGTTCAGTCACTGCATTATCTGTCATCTCCACGGAGGCTTTGCGTTTCATTGCTTTCTAATTCAAAACAGGGTGATTAAACACTATCTGTCACGTGACGTGCTACAGGCCTAGACCTTCTATCAGTTAATCATATTCATATTAGGTTTAAAGTAAGGTAGTACAATTAGTTCCAAAGTGGTATTTGTAGTAGAATCACATAGTTTTAAAGTGATATTTGTTGTAAATGCATATTAATCACAACACTTATCATGCTTTTAATGTCTAATAATGTAACAACAAATATTTGTAAGGTAAATCAGTAATTTTCCCATTAAATAATCCGATATATTATATATAATGATATTTTGTTTTCTCTTTTTTTTAAGCTGAAAAGACCAAAAGGGCCTTTCGGACTCAGTCAGCTCATTATTGTTTGAGGAGAAGTAAACGGGAGACAAAAAGCTACAAAGGCAAATATTCACAATGGTATGTATGTGTTGGTTTTAACCCTAAATCAAACATTTTATCAAGCATTTGTTGTTTCTTAAACCTTTTCTTACAAAACCCATAGCCCAATCAGTTGCGGGCTTTCTTGGAAAGTAGTCGGATGTCCCATACACTGTCAGAAAAGTTTATATTAATTGCATTGTATTCATTAAAATTATTACAATTTGGTCCCTGTCTGTTGATGTTCCAGTGATACATGATGTCTCTTATCTTTTTTAAAGCTCTACAATATCAAACTCAACAGCTCTTTTAGGAACCAACCCTCACAAGATCTACTAGTGAGTCGCAGCAAATCTTGCCGTGATCAGCCCTTCCCAGGTAAAGTTTCTACAATATTTCAATCAGTATTTACTCATCAAATGTTCTCCCCTGAATCGTATGGTAAATTAACTTAATTATAACTGTGTTAATTGGTATGTTTAAAGAACAATAGTAATTGCACATAGAGTAAGATTAGAGTAGGACAGTGTATTTTCGACTACTTACCAACATCTGGCACACATGAACTGATGCCAAATATCGCGATGTGTTCGGAAGGAGACTTCTTCAATGCGATTTCCTACTGATAAAATTTGCGTAGTCGTTTATACTTTTTTTTTAAAAATCAATAAACAGCAAAGCAGTCCAGCTTCCCTGGCAATAAGACTGAAATAATAACATTAAAAGAAATACATATATTTAAACATGATAAGATATCGTGAATAAATGTCGATTAAACGGCTTTCTCTGCTCCAGCCCGACTGGCAGAAAGAATCGTGCATTACATTAGTAAAAAAAATAAAAAAATAAAAATGCTGATATCACGAAAATAACGAAATAAACGTGTCAGTATCACGATCCAGTAGATTAAATGACGTGACCATATCACGAACTGCCGTGAGACTGGGCTGTGTGGCAGCTTAAAAGCGTGGAAAAAAATCCTAATTAATATAAAAATGAGTGTATAGGCCTACTGAGAAGTCTGAACATTACTGGTATTGTCATTTTTATAACCTTTATTTAACCATCTGGAATGGAGAAAAAATTATACCACTTATCGCCTCTAGTGGACTTTTCACCCGAAAAGTGCAGGGAAACGTACCTGGAGGTACGTATTTCAGGTTTTGCAAAAATGTAGGCAGAGTAACGTATTTCCAATGAGCCTGGGTTGAAGAAAAAGCATAATCCATCAGCCGGAAACTGAAGCCTCCCTGGGGGCCGCCATTGTAGCAGACCATCACCTGCTGTTAGCATTCCATTGATTCCCATTCATTTTGGCGTCACTTCAACAGCAAATAACTTTACATCTAAGGCGTCCAAAGACTTCATTTTGTCCATTATTTAATTCTAAAGAAACACGACAATGTATAAAAGGCTTCATTACTTTGCATCTTCCGTTATGGCCCGTAGAAGCTGTTTTTGTAAAAAAAATTGGCTAACGATTGCGTCATAACCACGCGACTCTCTGTCGCACAGTAGAGAAATCACCGTATAGACAGGAGGAGAAGCTCGCAGACAATCTTTTTCTGTCTATGAGGCAATCGGGGGGACATGGAGGCATAAAGACAAGGGAGAAAGCCCATAGATAGAGAGTCCATAAAAGCAACGGGACAAACTATTTCAACAACGTTTTTGAGGAATTAGGTTATTCAGATTTGTCTTGGCACAGCTACTAGAAGATTTACAACTGTCAGACTGTCGTCAAGCTCAGTAAAATGTATTTAAATTTTTAAATTATTATTGTTAAAAAAATATCTGCCGACATTCGGACAAACAATCCAAAAACAGCCGCTGACTGTCTGACGGTAAAAAAGGTTGTGCTGTTTAGGCTTGTGCCTCATGAGGAGAAATGGAAACAATGAGCACAGTACACACAAAGAAACTTAGTGAACATACAGTGGTTAAAAAATGCATGTGGACTTTTTATATTCATAACATATGATACAGTTAAGCAACATCACACGACCATGAGTGCTGAATAATATGCATGTGCACGACGTCACTGTTTTTTCATAAATTAATGTTTTCGTGATTTACATGGAGACAATAAAGGGATCATTTTCATAAACTTGCACTTTGAAACCCATTTTCAAAAGTTTGCGTTTTCAGGCCCCCAAAACACCATTGTCTTGTCAGTCAGTTAGTCACCTTTATTTATATAGCGCTTTTACAATACAAATTGTTTCAAAGCAGCTTTACAGAGATAACAGGAAAGTAAAGTTGTAATAGTATTGTTAAATTCAAAATTAAATGTTAAATGTCCCCTTGTAAATGAAAGGCCAAAAAAGGCATGAAAAATTTTCTGTCTTTAGTTGAAACGGTGTGTAAATGGCCCCTACGCTTAATGTAGTTTTCATCTTCTGAATGTTCTGTTTAGATTTAATAAAGACTGTTTTGTTTCCCTATTTCTTTCATTGTGCACTTCATTACAGCCACACGTCTCATCAGTGTTCACTGTACAGTGTACACTAATAAAATATTATAGAGTAACAAAAGTAAAGAGTTACAAAAGAAGGTGTGGTGTTCTGTACCATGTTCACTTTCACAAGTTTTCATTTGTGAAGGTTCAGGATTTATAATTACCAGTAGTTGGATTTTGGTGATACTGATAACTGTAAACAGGTGATATTTTTTAAATTAATAAAATGATTGACAAATTTCCACTGATGGAGTAGAGGCAGAGCAGGGGGAGGGGAGGAGGGCCAGGCCCAGGCCCATGAGGAGGAAGTAGGCCTGGTGACCCCTTCCGGGTTTGACTGCCGGCAATGTTTTCATAGCCGCACTGGCCGACATCTTTGGAGGATCCGCCACCTATATATAGTATTTATATCTTATATAATCTATCAGTGATGCACAGGAAAATGAGAGTGAGAGAAAAAATATCTGTAAGAAGTGACATCAGCCTACTTCTACTCATAATAATGTTGTATAATAATAATAATATTATTATAATAATAATTCATAGAGTTTGCCAGTTGGTGCAATTCAGGATTACTTGGACTGCTTTTCTAGACAAGAAAACTACTTATCTAGTTGGACCTAATGACATTCCTGCAGTTTACCATAAAAAGAGTGAACCAATGTGGACTTTATGGAAACAATCTCTGACATTGTCTGCGAAATTACCCCCTCTCCAGGACCCCGAAAGAGATCACTGAACAATGGAAAGTAAAAATGATGTGTATATCTTTCATCAATTTGCTTGTGTTTACCACGATGGCCTTTATATTTTGCTCATACTTTCATGTTTTCCACCCATTTTGATGCTTTGCTCTGTTTCACAGACTGTTCGCCTACGTTACTTCTGATGGCTTGTTTTCCTCCTTTGATGTTGCAGAGCTCTTAAAAAGTCTATTCGTAGCCATAAGGAGAGAGAAGCACTTCATATCGATATACTGCCGTAGTACCTCACACACTACTCACGATCCATATTCCATTGATTCTCTATGACTCTTCACACTTGTTAGATGCTTGTGAATTGCAGGCCCTCTGGAGTAAAAGACTCTCTGTTCTGTTCGCCTCTCCAGTGAATCGAAATTCTCTCAGTGTATAACACGTCTGTATTCTTCACAGAATTAATATTTCACACTAAGTGAGAACCAGCATCAAAGAATACGCACTGCAGCGACCAACATCGTTGTAAAATGCAGAAGAGTTGTTTATTCCATCGTTAGTTTTATATGAAGGGTTCAGAGATCTTTTTCATAACAGTTCACTCCCAATGAGGCTTTGGCTTCCAGCTGCCAAGCTGAATTAACAATCCTTATGAAGAAATGATTCATCCGGTTATAATAGCAGCAGATCCGGGGAGTTTATAAACTCTGCCTGTGAGACATGCCGTAAGGCATGAGTGCTGGATTCTGCATTGCTATTGTGCCCATCAGGATTGTGCTGGGATGATTCTGATCCATGAAGATGAAGGGCTGATTGTGGGGAGTGTTTCAGTCCAAACACTTTCCTTGGTTGATGACAAATAGGAGTGTCAACAATAAAGAAAAAGGAACATACCAAGTTCATAGAAATGTATTCTGTGCATGTTGGTTTTTGTGTTTTATTTATCTATTTATTTATTTATACAATTTTCAAGAAAAGTTTAACCCCAATTTATTTACACCTAGAATATATCCCTTTTCCAGGATACTCTATTTTAAAGAAAATTTTGTAAAATCTGAATGAACATGCCATAGTCGTGGGAGGCATGAGGACTGCAGATGTGGCCCGGTCATTGAACTGCAATGTCTGTAACGCAAATGCTAATTCCCACCGCACAAACAGATATCTACTCTAAGCAACAGACGCTTTGTCTGGTTTTGTTGCATCAGTGTTGGAGTCTGTTGCCGTCTGTCAGGGCTCGTTTTTACTGACTGAACATTTTGAATCAGAATTAAAATGTCTGAGAAGTGAAAAAAGTCCAAAAATGAAAAGTATGTTGTTAATTACTCACCCTCATGTAGTTTCAAACCCATAAGACCTACGAAATGAAAATATTTTTGATGAGATCCAAAAGCTTTCTGTCCCTCCACTGGGAGCAATGCAATTTACACATCCAAGGTCCAGAACGATCGGAAATACATCATTAAAGTAATCCATGTGACACCAGTGGTTAAACCTCAATTTTATAAAGCGACACAAGTGTTCCCTTTCGTTGTCACTCCGAGTTACGTCGGATGACGACGAATGGGGCTTCGCTTAGAAAGCCTATCAACTTCGAGTATTACAAAACGAGCCAATGGCAAGGAAATGCCATGGGTCTGTGGAATTTGCATGGCGTAACTCCGCCCCACCTCGTGGGTATAAAAGGAGGAAGCCGGCAGCAAGCAGATATGTTTTCGCTTCGGAGCCAAGTGTATTCTTCTCTCCACAAGCCATCTCTGAATTGTCAGCTTTACAAACGAGTACCTCGAGTGTTGGTGTGACGGCGATCTACGGCGAGAGCGTGCTTCCTGCTGATCTGTTGCAGTGGTCTGCCAGTCGGTGCGTTTCTCCCTGGGTGCTTCAACACTTGAGTTTTCTCTCACTAAAAGAGCTTACACGTGGCACGTCTTTTTAAAGATGTCTCGCCCGTATACTTCTGGTTGCGGCAGATTGGTATCGGACTCTGATGGGCACGAGCGTTGCATAGTATGTTTGGGCATTGATCATGCTAGAGCAGCGCTCGTGGATGACTCATGTTCTCTCTGTGGGAACATGACCATCGCGTCATTACGGTCGAGACTCCGTGAACTCGCAAGAGTGAGAGTCCCCTCATCCACCCCCCGTCCTGCGGCTGGTGGCCAGGGTGATCTGAGGGTTACGGTCTGGAACAAGGCGCTGACTATGTGTCCGCGACCCCAGCCCCCCTCTTCAATGACGGTGCCCGCTAGTGAACTGCTGATTCCCGCGGGTCTACCCTCTGGTGGCCCGCGTGCTTCAGTTGAAGCTACAGAGGAAGATGCCATGTCTGTTGCAGCATCACTAGGCGGGTTTGACTCTTCTGGAAGTGAGGGCTCGTCACAGCTGCCACCTTCCGGTGTGCATACGGCTGTGCTCGAGTCTGATCCGGAGATGACGGCCATGCTTTCCCGGGCAGCCGCGAGCATCGGACTTGAGTGGAGGCCTCCACCCTGTCCTGAGCGCTCGCGGCTGGACGATTGGTTTTTGGGTAAGGCCGCCGACCCTCGTCCTCGGCAAACCCCAATACCTTTCTTCCCGGATGTGCATGATGAGATCTCGAAGTCCTGGAAGACCCCCCTGTCTTCTCGGGACCGCTCGCTGGTCTCATCCGCCTTTCCTCCCCTCGATGAGGCAGCTGCCCGTGGGTACACTGGGCTTCCCCCGGTTGAACGCTCTGTTGCCATGCAACTATGTCCTCAGAGTGCTTCTTCTCGGGGCGAGCCTAAGCACCCATCCAAAGCCTGTAGATTTTCGTCGACCCTGGTGGCGAAGTCTTACAGAGCGGCGGGACAGGCGGCTGCTTCACTGCATGCTATGGCCACTCTGCAGGTCTACCAGGCCCAGATGCTCAGAGACATGCACGAGGGTAGGACAAACCCAGGGCTCTTTGATGAGCTGCGCGCCGCGACCGACCTTGCTCTCCGGGCGACGAAGGTTACCGTGCGCTCCCTGGGTTTGGTGATGTCCAGAGCTGTGGTCCAGGAGCGACATCTGTGGCTGAACCTGGCTGACATGCGGGACGCTGAGCGGACCCGTCTGGTTATCGCCCCCTTGTCCCAGGCCGGCCTCTTCGGCGGTGCAGTTGAAGACTTTGCCCAACAGTTTTCAACTGCCCAGAAACAGACCGAGGCCATCAGACACATTCTGCCCCGCCGGCCCGCTGCTGCCTCCACCTTGCCGGCCGGGCAGACGCCTCGACCTGTTTCCCACCGAGGGCGCCCTCCTGCGGCTCCCGCCCCTCCCGCCCGGACCACGCAGCAGCCTCCACCCAGGGCCGGTCGCGGAGGAAGCCGTAAGAAGGCGCCACAGCCCTCTCCTGCCCCGCTCCCCGCTAAACGCCGGGCCAAGCGGCGCTCCTGAGACGGGCTGCTCAGGGATGATGGTTGTTTCGCAGGAGGTGGTAGCAGGACCACTCCTTCCCCCGGTGGAGGGCCGGGGGAGAATCTTTTGTTCTCCACTCCCCGCTGCTCACCCACGGGTGGGCAGCACCCTAATGTGGTTAAAGTCAGAAACAATCCCCTCTTCCCTGAGCTCACAGAGTTCTCGGGCGACACAGAGCGCCGCCCACAAGCCGTGCTCTCCTCGCCCCCCTCTGTCCCAGAGGCGGTTGACACGGCGTGCCGTCCACGGACCGCTTCGCCCCTGTCCCCCTCTGTCGCCAGACCCCTGGCAGAGCAGGCCCCCGCGGGACGACCAGCCTGGTCCTCCCCTGGCCCCCTCTGCCAGGGCGCGGTTGCTAACTGTGCCCCCTCTCCGGGCCGCTATGCCGTCCACATCTGGGCCAGTTACTCCGCTTCGCTGCCCCTCCGGGGGGACGCCTGTGGCTCGCATGATCCCGTTGGTTCAGTTCCTGGGAGCCTGGCTAGAGCTTCCCCGTCTGTCCCACTGGATCGCGTGTACCGTCAGGCTCGGCTATGCGATTCAGTTCGCACGGTCTCCTCCCCGCTTCAGGGGAGTCCGCTCCACTTTGGTCGGTGACAATGCCCCTATCATGAGAGCAGAGATTACCACCCTGCTGGCGAAGGGTGCAATCGAGACTGTCCCTCCAGCCGAGATGAGGTCCGGCTTCTACAGCCCCTACTTCATTGTCCCCAAGAAGACCGGTGGGTTACGGCCAATCCTGGACTTGCGCGTGCTGAACCGCTCCCTTCACCGGATGCCGTTCAAGATGCTCACCGCCAAACACGTTTTCGAATGCATACGGCCCCAGGATTGGTTTGCAGCGATCGACCTGAAGGACGCCTACTTTCATGTCTCCATTCTTCCTCGACACAGACCGTTCCTCCGGTTTGCTTTCGAGGGGCAGGCATACCAGTACGCGGTTCTCCCTTTCGGGCTAGCCCTGTCTCCTCGCATCTTCACGAAGGTCGTCGAGGCGGCCCTTGTTCCCCTTCGAGAACAAGGGGTTCGCATCCTGAGTTATATCGACGACTGGCTGATCCTAGCTCACTCTCGAGATCAGGTTTGCGAACACAGGGACCTAGTGCTTCGGCACCTAGCCCGTCTGGGCCTTCGGGTCAACTGGGAGAAGAGCAAACTTTGCCCCGTGCAGAGGATCTCTTTTCTCGGTATGGACATCGACTCGGTCGCCATGTCCGCGCAGCTTACGAGCGAGCGCGCGCAGTCACTGCTGACTTGCCTAAGACAATTCGAGGGCAAGAGTGCGGTTCCACTGAAACTTTTTCAGAGGCTCCTGGGGCATATGGCATCTGCAGCCGCGGTCGCCGCTCGGATTGCTTCATATGAGACCGCTTCAGCTTTGGCTTCGCGACCGAGTCCCGAGGTGGGCATGGCAACACGGCACGTTCCGAGTACCAGTTACTCCGACCTGCCGTCAGTTCTTCACCCCGTGGGCGAACCTCGGTTTTCTCAGGGCCGGTGTCCCCCTGGCACGAGCTTCCCGGCATGTTGTTGTCTCAACAGATGCCTCCACCACGGGCTGGGGCGCCATGTGCAATGGACATGCTGCTGCGGGCTCCTGGACAGGACCCCAGCGGCTGTGGCATGTCAATTGCCTCGAGTTGTTGGCAGTACGCCTTGCCCTGCACCGCTTCCGGGCGTTGCTCAGGGGTCAACACGTACTAGTCCGTTCAGACAATACCGCCACTGTGGCGTACATCAACCATCAAGGTGGTCTACGCTCCCGCCGTATGTCACAACTCCCTCGCCACCTCCTCCTATGGAGTCAGAAGCATCTGAGGTCGCTTCGAGCCATCTTCATTCCCGGAGCGCTGAACTGTGCAGCCGACGAGCTCTCACGGCTTCAGCCCCTCCCTGGAGAATGGCGACTCCATCCCCAGTCGGTTCAGCTGATTTGGGACCAGTTCGGGGACGTGCAGATAGATCTGTTTGCCTCTCACGACTCGACCCATTGCGCCCAGTTCTATTCCCTGACCGAAGGCACGCTCGGCACGGATGCTCTGGCGCACAGCTGGCCGCAGGGCCGCAAGTATGCGTTTCCCCCAGTGAGCCTTCTTGCGCACACTTTGCGCAAGGTCAGGGAGGACGAGGAGCAGGTCATTCTGGTTGCCCCTTACCGGCCCAACCGGACCTGGTTCCCCGAACTAGTACTCCTCGCGACAGCACCTCCCTGGCCGATCCCTCTGAGGAAGAACCTTCTTTCTCAGGGACAGGGCACCCTATGGCACCCTCGTCCCGATCTTTGGAACCTCCACGTGTGGCTCCTGGATGGGACGAGGCAGGTTTGAGTACCCTACCACCAGCGGTGGTGGCTACCATCACTTCCGCTAGAGCGTCGTCCACGAGACACGTCTATGCGTTGAAGTGGAACCTCTTCGTCAACTGGTGCTCTTCTCACCGAGAAGACCCCCGGAGATGCTCGATCAGTGTTTTGCTTTCCTTCCTTCAACAGGGGCTGGAGCGAAGGCTGTCTCCCTCCACCCTGAAGGTCTATGTTGCCGCCATTGCCGCACATCATGACCTCATCGAAGGTAAGTCGGTGGGGAAGCACGACCTGGTCATCAGGTTCCTGAGAGGAGCGAGGAGACTAAATCCTCCTCGTCCTCCTCTCGTTCCCTCTTGGGACCTCTCAGTGGTTCTAACTGCCCTGAAGAGTGCTCCCTTTGAGCCCCTGCAATCAGTCGAGCTTAAGTTCCTGTCTATGAAGACAGCGCTCCTGGTTGCACTGGCCTCCATCAAGAGGGTTGGGGACCTGCACGCATTCTCTGTTGACGAAGCGTGCCTGGAATTGGGCCGGCTTCCTCTCACGTGATCCTGAGACCCCGGCCTGGATATGTGCCCAAGGTTCCTACCACTCCCTTTCGGGACCAGGTGGTGAACCTGCAAGCGCTGCCCTCGGAGGAGGCAGACCCAGCCTTGGCACTGCTCTGTCCAGTACGCGCTCTCCGCGCCTATGTAGACAGAACGCAGTGTTTCAGGACCTCAGACCAGCTCTTTGTCTGTTATGGTGGGAAGCTGAAGGGAAAGGCTCTCTCCAAGCAAAGGTTGTCTCACTGGATAGTGGACACCATTGCTTTGGCTTACCAGCAGCAAGGTCGACCGTGCCCCCTTGGTGTGACTGCCCACTCCACCCGGAGTGTGGCGTCCTCTTGGGCTCTAGCGCATGGCGCCTCGCTAACAGACATCTGCAGAGCTGCAGGCTGGGCGACACCTAACACATTCGCCAGATTCTATAATCTCCAAGTGGAGCCTGTGTCCTCTCGTGTACTCGCTTCAACCAGCTAGTACTGGACCCGCTCAGGTGTCTTCGCTTGCTCGCCATTCCACTCCACGGACTGGATACGTGCGATATTTTCCTCAGGTGAGCTTCTCCGAAAGCCCTGAGCTCCTCCAGCACTCCTGACGTCGGCGCCAGTGTCTATTGCCTGTGCGTCGGCTAGGTGCCTTCCGTGTGCATGGTCCCTCCTCTGAGCGACCCCCACATGTGTATTTCCACTGTAAGCCTCTCTGAGCGTGTGTCTTTCCCTTGGCAAGCCACCTTGCCACCCCTGGGGTTGAAATATTCCACCTGCGGCTGGACACCCCAGTGTTTTCCATATGCTTCCTTCGGGTCATATGTGTATTCTCTAAGTCCCCCCCCTCCGGGCTGGCATTAATTGCATACTTCCCCTAAGCTTGGGATATGCTTCCCAGTGTACCTTGGTATTCCTGTGTTATATGGAGTCCTTTGTCCAGGCTGACAGGGATCTCGATTTACGCAGGGCACTGGAAGACAGCTGAGAAGGTGGCGTGATTAGACTGGTAACCCCATTCGTCGTCATCCGACGTAACTCGGAGTGACAACGAAAGGGAACGTCTACGGTTACGTATGTAACCCTCGTTCCCTGAGTAGGGAACGGAGACGTTACGTCTGCCTGCCACTTTCCGCTGTACCGCGGGGATCGCCTGAGCTCAGTCTTGGCTCCTCAGCGAAGAAACATATCTGCTTGCTGCCGGCTTCCTCCTTTTATACCCACGAGTAGGGGCGGAGTTACGCCATGCAAATTCCGCAGACCCATGGCATTTCCTTGCCATTGGCTCGTTTTGTAATACTCGAAGTTGATAGGCTTTCTAAGCGAAACCCCATTCGTCGTCATCCGACGTAACGTCTCCGTTCCCTACTCAGGGAACGAGGGTTACATACGTAACCGTAGACGATTTGTTTGCACAAAAAAAAAAAAAAAAATCAAACTTTAGTTTAGGGTCCAATTTTCACTAGTAACTAACTATTAACTATTTTTTTGCCTATATAAACTCCTGAGTAACTAAATTACTGCTGCTTATTAATAGTTGGTAAGGTAGTTGTTAAGTTTAGGTATTGGGTAGGCATTGGGTAGGATTAAGGATGTAGAATATGGTCACGTAATAAGGCATGTTCTTACTAATAAGAAGCCAATATCCTAGTAATATGGATGCTAATAAGCTAACAAGAATTGGACCCTAAACTAAAGTGTTACCAAACATTGTATTGATTCAAGACCGGAAGTTGTTCCTTGAACATGCTTTGGATAATATTATTATCTAAATATAGAGATAAATTATGTTTTTTTTGCAGTCATTATATGTATGAATTGCATTTTTTATTATTATTTTTTTTTAAATAAATTAACAGATCTGTCCTCGTGTCACCCTGATATCAAAGGTCTCCTGTTACTCTCTATGCCAAACTAAAAGCCTTGTGTATCTCACACTGACTGAAAAAAGCAAGATGTAGCAAATGGAAAAAAAGATAGTGAAGTAAAGTTTCCATTAAGTGCAGAGATTGGTTTGAGTCATTGGGCTTGGAGCGTGCCTGATTTGGCCTGCCGAAATGTGAGAGCCATAAGAGGATTGCAGTGGTTTTCTGCTGGCCAGCTTTAATCAGTGCAGAACTGCAAATGTCTACAGCTACAGATTATGCGGAGATAACATGACAAGAACCCAGTCCTGCCAGTACGACTAGATAGCACATTGGGCACTGTACTTACTAATGAGACAGCGAAAAGGAGTCGAGGAGGGAGCGAGAGTCATATGTGTGTGTGTGTGTGTCCAGGTCTGTAAGAGGTAAACCACTGTGCATTGTTTGTGCCCGTGAGGATTGTCTTCATAAGCCCTGCAAAATTCGATATGTGAAGTCAAGCGTTCGTGCGCCATATCTTTGTTTCTCTCTGTTTGCCTTTGAACACAAATCAACATTTGTTTACTTTTCTTTGTACAAAGCGAATGTGTGTGTCTATGTGTGTTGAGCGCATCGCCCAGGGCCAGATAATACAAGAGAATGCCAGTGAACCTTGTAAGAGCTACTGTCGTAATCCAGCCAGTGCAGTGCAACCAAGCTGAAACAATACCGATCTATTGGGCTGTTCACACTGACCTGAGATCAGGGACTAGACTGAACTGGCATGCAGGCTCTGACTCTTACCTTATGAAACGATGCACATGATTCATCGCCTGAATGACTTCATTCCTTCAGCATGACAAAGTTCTACAATACCGACTGTTTCTGATAAAGACAACCCAACAACATGACGAGGAGGCCAAGGTTGGCAAACACAAAAAGCAACATGGAAATAGAGACTGAGCGGAAATGCAGAGACAGAAAATGAAATGCCTCTGCCTCCTTATTTGAACATACTGACTAAGCAAACTACATAAGACTGCCTCTTATTGATTTACTATTTAAGTGTCTGTTGTGAAAAATTACAGTGCTACTGACTACAGACCTTCTCATTGTTGCCAAAAAAAAAATATACAACTTGTGCAATTTACCTCTCATTAAAATAAATAAACAAATAAATGAAACGAACAGAACATTGCTTTAGGGGAAAGCAAATTTGGTCCTGGTGCTGTTATCCTCCTATCCAATCAAGGTAATCTGCTGACACCAAACTCTTGTTAAATATGGTAATGCAGACAGATTAATGTGCAGAAGGCTTGATAGCACCCAACAAGATCTTAATTAAAAGTGGGATGTAGGTATAGATGTGGAATATTTGCTGGAAGTGTTTCGAAGTAGACTAATTGGTGTAATAATTGCTGAGACACAAATAGTTCAATTAGAAACTGATTGTCTCATTACAGCGATATGCAAGTCGAATAGTAGCTGAATTCCCCAATAGGCTTAATGGGAAGTGAGTGTGACACTGGGAAGTGTTGGTGTGCAGGTAAACCTGGGTGCAGGGTTTCCAGGTCTGTGTAACAAAAATAGCCCAATGGCCAATCAAAAATAGCCTTGCTCACTGATCTGTATATATGACAGGATTGCTAAATTCTACCAGCAGACAGTAAAGGCACCAGATGTGTTCAAGCGGCCATATTGCTATTCCCAACTGACAGAGAGCATCATTGATTGAGTCAAAACACAAAATAACCCGATTTGCATAATATGAGTCACACGGGATTCATTTTTAGGATATATGTATGTAAATTAATGGTCAGGCAGGATAAGTGATATTCTAAAAAAATCGTTGAGATGGGTGTGTCTGCACACTGCCGACACAGGCAACTGACCAACACAATCATGGCAATTTCTTTATGTTTTGGCTAGTTGGTGGCTAATCGATTCTCATTCAAACATTGTTGTATGATCTACTTATTCATCCCAGTGATGGGTATGTTTAGGGGTGGACATTTATCCTTCTTAAATCGCCACCTCAAAGCGAAATTTTCTTGTGAGATCAGGTTGTAATAGACCAATAACACAAATGTATGTAATTATGCAGAAATTTATTTGAATATACTATAAATATTACAATACGAGCATCTGTTATTATACTGCTCTATATTGTATTAAAATTCAAAGTTTACCATAAATAAGCTTGCTCGAAGCAACAGTAATGCTTGTAAATAAAGATTCATGTCTATAAGTCAATACGCAGTCAGCGTTATTTCTCTGAAGAGAAAAAGCTGCAGGACAGGATGGCTAAAAAGCTACAGAACAAAGAAAATGCCATGATATTTTGCTAGCATGAAAGTTTGAATGAATTGTTATGTATATATTGTTGAATCAAATGGACATTTAAACAATGTTTAAGTCGTTCTTAACTGCTTCAAAATACATACAGTGAAAGGGTTAGTTTAAAAATCAGGGGTCACTCTTCCACCAGAACCCGAAGTCCTTTATTAACCCCCTGGAGCAGAATGGATTACTTTTATGATGGATGGATGCACTTTTTTGTGCTTCAAAATCTAAGGTACCATTCGTTCCTATTATAAAGCTTGGAAGAGCCAGGATAGTTTTTTAATACAACTCTGATTGTGTTTGGCTGAAAGAAGAAAAAGTCATATACACCTATGTATCATGTAGGCTACCTAGGTGTCATAGTCACCCCTAGTCACATGTCTGCCTTTGTTCTGTTTTCCCGCCACTCATCTGTTTCTATGGTTACTGTCATTTAGTTCATCTGTTCCACCTATGTCTAGTTAATTATCATCTGTGTCACCTGGTTTCTGTTAATCTGTGTTAATCAGTGTTTGTATTAGTTCCTTTCAGTTCAGCCAGTCTTTGTCTGTTGCGTTTACACTTGACATTAACATGCGAGTGCAACCTGTATCCGGATGTTGTCCACATACACATTGAAAAGAGAAGTGTAAACACGCTTCTGATCGGAATGTTATCCGATCAGCATGTCCAGGTTCGGAGGCATGTCCAGCCGTGTGGTTTTGCGTTACAGTCGAGTGCAAAGTACATCGCAAATATACTGAAATGTTTGCTTTCGCACCCTAAAGTTGCAGAACCATTCATTTTCTGTAAAGAACGCGCATGTTTCACACCACAGCTGGCAACATTCTCGGATATCGGTTTCTCTGCACCGTTTCCATTACGGCATCTATCCACATTATTAGTACTTGCAGCCTCTTCATCCTCCTTATTTTGCGTTTTTTTTAAAATGTACACGGACTGAAAACTGTTTCTAAAAGAAAAACCACCATCCTTTTTTTTGGGGGGGGGGGGGGGGGGGGGGGGGGGAATGCGAGATCCGATGGATGGATATGTTAGCCTAAGGTTATGAATAAGCTGGTGTGTTCCAATAAAATGACAAAATTCACATTTAGGAGATATAAGTATTCAAAACTTACAGTCTCTAACTTCCGCTAAAATGGATCATTGATTTTTATGACTTCACTGCAGACTTCAGCTTCTCATCACATCTTCTGCAATCAAATGCTCTCTAGAATCTGAAGCGTCCCGCCCCCTATGCTATAAATACCACTTGGCCAAAGCGACCGTGGCTGTACCTTACTGTACGTTCGGTAGAACACACATGCTCAGTATCAGCTGCTCGTGCTCATCAGTTCTCTCAGCACAACATGTCTCAGTTCAGTGAAGTAAACTAAACGCTATTGGCTATTTGAAAAGGCGGAGGAGCCATTCAATATGTCCCGCCTTAGCTTCCTGTTTCAGTGGAAATTACGTCAACGCATCAAACAAAGCTGTGTGTTACAAGGCACTTCAGTGAGCCTTTAAAGGCGAATTAAGTTGTTTGTGCTTACCTCACAAAACATAAACAAATAACCACTTACATGCTTAGAATGTTTTTTGTAAGAATGTACAGAGAGACTTGAAACGGGGACTCGTTTAATAATATTTTGTCATTAAAATCTGATAATTTGATATTGAAATCTGATATTGATTCATTAGAAGGTGTGGGAATAGAAATATTGTGGTGCAGTGGTTTCACATCGTGAGCTTAGAATTATATGGTTCTATCTCCACTTTTGGTCGAAATTGAGTTTTTGACATAATCTTATCCATTAGGTGTTTATTAATGCCTGTGTGGTGTTATTTTTGTAAAAAAAATATTTTGTTAGTAGTTATCAATAAAATAAAAAGGTTCCATCTCACAAAACAGCAGGGATTTAAAAACTTTGATGCTCAATATCTCAGAACTACCCTAAACGGAGATAGAACTGTATAATTCTAAGCTCACGACATGTTGGGTAACATAAAGTAACTCCTTCACCAAAACATAACCATGCTATGTAGTTAAGTTTTGGCAAAGAAGTTACTTTGTTTGAGAATGCATTTTGATGGCTGTCATAGCGTCTGAAGTAATTATCTGTTCGGCTACCTTGGAGGCTGAGTGTGTGCTTTTCTTGCGTGGGGGAAGTTTTCTCATAACTTTGCTTATGGAGTGTGCTTGCAGTTGTCTAGTCTTTATGCACAATCTTTTAAAGAGGCCGTGGGGATTGAGAGTACGGGTTCTGCCTTGATCACACTGGATAGGAACTGTTGGCACAGGCACACTGGAGAGTTTGTTTCAAGCCTGCATGAATAAGAGAGTTTCTCAGCGTATCTCACTCACAGACTTTGGAGTGCCAATGTAGACCATACCCCCTTACTGATGAGCTGTGCCATTAATGGTACTGAGCAGTGAAATTGTTTTTCTGTTACATGCAAATCACACCTCTGTTTACTCCATGTAAATTATGCTTATTCTAAGCAGAGAGAAAGGACAAGCTGTGTATTTTAAGTCTCTAAGTGGTGCATCCTTGTACCTGTTTGATCCACCAGACAGATTTGTCTGTTGAGAAACATACAGGCCTACATTCAATAAATTGTTCCTCCGACAACAGTTCAATCCTTCCCTGTGACACAAGGTACTAATCAGCCCTAGGCTTTAACGTACAGTCAGCTCAATGTGTGCCGGCCAGGTTGGTTTACTGGGAAAGAGAGCGTGAAAAGTATGGAGCCGGTAAAAAGACATTTGCTGAAAGGATTATCCCATTAATGAGATACATCTATGTGCTGATATATAAAGTCCAAAATATACAGGCTTTTCACTGTTTTTATCACTCCGCATGTTATCTGGGGATTCAGTGCAGATTGATACACCAGCAGGTGGCGGTGAGTCAGTTATTTTAATAATTTACTCAACTGATTTGTTCAAAAACACTGACTCATTCAAAAGCAAAACAACTGCCTTTTTTGAGTGGCTCATTGAACAATCAATCATGGATAATGATGAGGTCACTGAAAAAGTAATGACTGACAGCAAGTTCTCATGGAGATGAACCCTATCCCTTTCAGAATGGAGCGGCCTGGAAATGACAAAATGGAGCACTGTGGGGGAATGAAACTCGCAGCACCTCGAACAGGCTTGTCAGTGGCTGCTTTGGGGTGGCATGGGTAATGATGGCCTCAGGCTGTGGTTGAGGCTCAGAACAGCAGCAGGGTGGCGTGGCAGTGAGGAGAGGCTGAGGGAGCTCTTGAATCTGACAGGGGTGAGAACTCCTGAATGCTAATGCCTTTAGTGCTTGGCTAATTGGCTAATAACTTACAATACATATTCACCAGGGAAAGTCACTCTCAAATTCATTCTGTGTGACCAAAACCAGCTGAAGCCAAACATTGTATGTCTTTTGCTAATGCCCTAGTCTTATAAACTTTCATTTAAGCTCAAATGAGTTGCTGACATGTACTGCAAGGGACACTCATTGCATACCATCACACAAAAATAAATGGGAGATATCCAGTCAGCCATCTATTGTACATCAATCAGTTCATTAAAGCTTAATTAATTTTGTATCCTCGTCCGTCTCTACTCATGTCCCACAGCTCAGCTCTGACCCATACATATCCATGTGAATGGAAATGACCTGCACTCTCCTCATGCTCTAATAAAATTGGAAAGACTTATATTCAAGTAAGGCATAACTGAATACGTCTAACTACTGTTCTCTCTTCATTCTGTCACGGTTCATGAATTCGTCCTCGGCCTCGGCCACGGCTGTACCAGAGCGTCCAACCCAAGAGGTTCTGGCTGACTGATGGAGAACCACAGATGACAGTGAGTTGTCTCCTTGGAAGCGAATAGGTCCACCTCGGCGCAACCGAAACTCAACAAAAGGAGCTCCACCACCTCGGGGTGGAGCCTCCATTCCCTTGGCCTCGGCCCCTGCCTCGACAGGGAGTCTGCTACTACATTCAAATAACCAGGAAGATACATAGCTCTCAGAGACCGTAACTTCCCCTGGGACCACAGGAGGATCTGACGGGCCAACTTGTAAAGTGGATGTGACCGCAGGTCCCCCTGATGATTTATATACGAGACCACCGACACGTTGTCTGACTGAACTAACACATGATGACCTCTGAGGTCTGCTAGGAAGTGTTTCAAAGCTTGGAACACCGCCAACATCTCTAGACAATTTCTATGCCATGATAGATGATGGTCCTGCCACAGACCTTGGGCTGGACGACCACTCATGACCGCCCCCCACCCTGTGAGGGAAGCATCCGTCGTTAGCGTTACGCGACGACAAAGAGCCCCCAACACAGGCCCTTTGGATAGGAACCAGGTTTCTTTCCACATGACCAGAGCACGAAGGCAGCGCCGCGTGACTTTGATCGTGCGGAGGGGATTTCCCCTCCTGGAGATTCCCTTGGTCCGGAGCCACCACTGCAGTGGTCTCATGTACAACAGGCCCCAAGGTATAACGTTGGACGCTGCTGCCATCAGACCCAACAGTCTCTGAAACTGTTTTACAGTGAGTAGCTGGCCTAGCTTTACTTGTTTCATAGCTGAAAGAATCGAAGCGATGCGGGTCGGAGAAAGTCGCGCCCGCATCGAGATCGAATCCCAAACGACACCCAGAAAAGTGGTCTTCTGAGAAGGAGATAATACACTTTTCTTTGCGTTCAGCCTCAACCCCAACTTTCTTATATGAGTGAGAACAACATCTTGATGCTGAACCGCCATCTGCTCTGTCTGAGCTAAAATCAACCAATCATCGATGTAATTGAGGATACGAATGCCCTGAAACCTCAGGGGCGCTAAAGCTGCATCCATGCATTTCGTGAAAGTGCGGGGAGATAAAGCTAGGTCAAATGGAAGAACCTTGTACTGGTACGCCTCGCCCCCGAAGGCGAACCTCAGGAACTTCCTGTGTTGTCGAAGGATGGAAATATGGAATTACGCGTCTTCAGATCTATCGTGACAAACCAGTCCTCGGATCTGATTTGTGACACGATCTGCTTGATAGTGAGCATCTTGAATTTTAGCTTCCCTACCGAGCGATTCAACAGGCGCAGATCTAAAATTGGACGCAACCCCCCATCCTTCTTTGGAACGATGAAATATCGGCTGTAAAAACCAACCTGGGAGGAGGAACCCGTTCTATAGCCCCCTTTTGAAGGAGCGCTTTCACCTCTTGTTCCATTACCAGAGCCTGCTCGGGGCCCACCACTGTGGGCAGAACCCCTCTTCATTTTGGTGGACGACACCTGAATTGGATAGCATAACCCTTTTTTACTGTGTACAGAACCCACTGAGATATTTTTGGAAGGCTTTTCCACTCTTCCAGAAATACTACTAAGGGTACCAGTCTCTCGAGACTGGCCTCTGGTGTAACTTGAGCAGCAAACACAGCGCCCTGTAACGGCGCACCGGCAGGGAACGACTGGCTTAACTGCTCTGAGACCCTCGGGAAAGCGTTCACTGGGACCGTCTGTGCCCCGGCATGAAGGCGGGGTCGGCAGAACGGGCCCCTGAGGGCCCCGAAGAAGAGCGGGCACCGTGTAATGCGGTGAACACCTCTCTCCCACGGCAGGGACCACCCTCAGCATCCTGACAGTGGCGTCAGGACTTCCTCTTTGCCGAAGCCTTCTTAGCCATAATAACTGTCCTCAGATCAGTTTTGCCAGATAACTTCGGGTGAGAGTGCGCACACACTCTCTGGTCACACACTCTGGTCCCACTGTTTGGAAGGGGGAGCGCGAGATGCGACACTCTGCTTCTGTTGCGCCCTATGTGAGGAGCTGACTGACGGCCTGGACTGCTCCCGCCCAGCAGTACCGGGGACATGAATTTTAAGAGGCATAAATTTCTGAAACGCTGCCGACTGTTTCTTCTCTTCCTGAAATCTATCTATGACAGTATTGACAGAATCACCAAAAAGACCATGAGGAGAGAGCGGAGCGTCCAAAAGAAAAGCTTTGTCTTTTTCTTTCATGCCAGAGAGATTTAACCATAGATGCCTCTCTGCGGCCACCAGGGCTGCCATAGTACGGCACATTAGCTTGGCCGACTCCTTGGTGGCGCGCGGAGATAAATCTGCAGCCTGACGCAGTTCGCGAACTACGTCAGGGCTGACCTCTTGAGTGTCACTCACATCCTTTAATAAGTCAGCCTGGTATGCCTGCAAGATGGACATCGTGTGCAGGCACGCCGAGGCTTGACCGGCCGCCGAATACGCCTTACCCACTAAAGCTGACGTACTTCTAAAAGGCTTAGAGGGTAAAAGTGGTGCTTTAAAAGAAGATGCAGCTTCAGCAGAAAGATGACTAGCAAGCGCCTCTTCTGCTTTGGGCATCGCCCCATAACCATGAGATTTAGCCCCAACAATGTTTGAATAAGTGGAAGTTTGAGGGCTAAAAACACGATAAGAGACCGGCTTTTTCCACGATCTCGAAACCTCTGTGTGGAGATCAGGGAAGAATGGCAAGCACCGGCGTGGAGGTTGAGAACGGGAAGGCAAAAATATTTCATCTAATTTAGATTTTTCTCTAGACTCCTGCCTAACAGCTGGCCACTCGATGCTTAATTTAGAAACAGCACGAGTGAGCACCTCCATAAGCTCCTCACTTTCGGGAGAGCGAGATGGCGAATCATCGACATCTCCCGCATCCAGACTAAAAACATCCAGATCCTCAGAACTGGATAGTTGCAGTACTGGGGCCTCAGTTTGGGGGGAAGAAACCGCAGAGCGTGCTTCCGAACCCGAGACTGAGGCACTGGATCTAACAGGTAAGGGCTGAGATAGGGCAAAGCCCGTCTCAAGCCCCGCTGTTAGATCCATCTGCGATCCCCACGAATGACGTCGCCGCTCAGCCTCGGCATAAGCGGGACCCGATCCGCGGGGATCGCGAACCGAACCACTCTCCTCAAAGAGTGATCGGCGGGAGCGGAGCGTTCTAAGAGGCAAACGCTCGCAATGCTCACAATCAGCCCCTTCGAGAGCTGACTGGGCATGCTGCACTCCCAAACAAACAACACATAAGCTGTGTGTATCCCCACTCGTTAAATAGCGCAGGGAGGAAGGGAGCAGAGAGGAACACACTTCTTAAATTGTTGTTCGGTCGCCATTGTCTCTCAATATAATATATATATATATATATATATATATATATATAGTTTTTTGAAATACTCCTGCTTAGTGACAGACAAAAACACTTGAGACAGATCCACATATAGCGCTTACTGAAGGCATAGAAGCTGTCGCGCTTGTGTTTTGGGGGTGCTTTATAATTTCCTGGTCGATGACGTCACCCGCCTGTGGTACGGCTCTGGAACAGCAGGCATTGTCTCTGCCTCCGGCTCTTGAACAGCAGACACTGGCTCCGGCTCTGGTACAGGAGACACTGGCTCCGGCTCTGGGACAGCAGACACAGGCATGTCCAGGATCCGAGCCAGACGCTCCAGATAGTCCATAAGTGCCTTGGCGGCCACACGAATGGGCATTACCTGATCTGTCGCATCTCAAAATGAATCAGATTGATGCTTTAAAATATGGAATATTTTAAATTTTCTTCCAGGGGAGCATGCCCCCGGAACCCCCTAGAGGGGTAATATCATTCTCACCTTTTTCACCCCTGACCCGTTTTCATGCCTGCATAATTATTAATTTTATCCTTTCTCCTGAATTAAAATCAAATGAAAAATATGCCTTTGTCTTATTGACCTGTCATATTATATTTTTTTCATATTCTTATCCATTACAAACACATTAGAGTCTTTCTTCCCTTGTTACAGCCACAGCTATAGCATATGAAAATCCAGACTAGAACAGCAAAGTGTTTCCCTTGACTTTGGTTATTAGTGAAAGTTAAGGACCTGCTGTTTGAGCATGTGACAGCATTCGCTGCGGGCGATACCATTGCTGTCCTGAAGATGCTTGTGGAGAGAGTGAAGAGAAGCAGGGATAATAGGCCTCTTTGTGCTTCCTTTATTGCCTGACGTGTGTTTAACTCTCCAGTCTTCATCTGTCTGCACTGTGCGATTGACTGACTGGCCATGGCAGCTGTTCTAAAAAGGATTGTTTTGAAACAGTATAATTAAAATGTGTTTAATTTACAGAGCGGAACAACAATGAACAGTTGGAACTCTGTGACATGAACATTGAAAATCTATCTTCACATAGGCTAAATAAAAATGATGTGAAAATACAGGAAAACAGGACGTTTGAAAATAGTATTTTTTGCCTGTTGGGGTTCAAATCAAACTGCAAATGAATAACCAATGGAATGTAGGCTGTGTTATCTCCAAATTGTTGCCTTGAAGCTACAACTTGGTTTGTCAGTCATGAGACTTGTTGTCACCTGTGTTGTTTGTAGTGGAAGGCAAACTGTGTTTGTTTATAAAGGTTAAAGGTTACAAAATAAAGGTTTAATCTATACAAACATTGTAGGAGATGTTATTACTATAACTGTTTTGGGTAACACTTTATTTTACAGTGTCCTTGTAACACATGTTACATGTAGTTACTATAGTAATAACTATAAATTATGCATAATTACATGCAACTATACCCTAAACCAGTGGATCCCAATCCTGTCCTGGCGCCCCCCCAACACTGCGCGTTTTCTTTGTCTCCCCAATCAAACACACCTGATTCAACTCATTAGCTCATAATCACATGGGTTAATGAGCTGATGAGTTACACTAACACGGACCTTAAAATAAATTGTAACCTTATTTTGTTTTCATATGTTTTGTGTAATTGGAGTTTTGATTGCTGTTTTTCTGAAAAAAAAAATACTAACAGCAAATATCCAAATATGTCACTAAAAAGACGCAATTGTGCAGAATAATGTAAATTGTATTCTTTGTGTAATTATATAAAATTGTATTTTTGTATTTTGTTCAATATACACAGTTGTTCCATGTTAATAACAAATAATTTGGTCCCACTTTATATTAAGTGGCATTAACTACTATGTGATAACATTGAAATTAATAATTTGATACAATGGACTTATTGTGTACATACATGTTTTTACATTGTACTTATATTTAAAAAATACCTGCATGTAAGTACAGCTGTTATTAATGTATGCAATTACATTTGTAATTACACTGTTGACCCTTCCCTTACACCTTAACCCACCCTTAAACCTACCCATACCACCACACCTGACCCTAATCTTACCAGTATCACACCTCAACAGCAGCACACGTGTTTTACAATACAGCATGAAGACAATAAGTACATTGTACTTATTTTTTGATGTTAGTACATAGTACTTAAAGCCACTTGATATAAAGTGGGACCAATAATTCTCACTAGTTCTTCCAAGTAAATCTGTCTGCACAGAATTCAGGTCGATCTTACAAACCTTCAAAGATCTTCCTGTGAGATGACGTGTTTCCAAGATTCTTCAAGATGTTTACTCATCTGATGCACAGTGGGGATTACTCTCTTCAGCTTCTTATTTATTTATCAGTCTTTAATTTTAATCAGTGGATCTGGCTTTGGGATGAGCATAGACTTCAAACTATAAGAGGATTGATGTGCATATTCACAATTTCAGCATAAACTGGTAGAGTATTTGACTGAAGGAGAGACTCAGCAGTACATGGTATATGTTGACTGTATAAAGAGATATCACACTCTGGTGAGGTTATACACACAATGATACGAGCTGAGGGACACCATCTTATTATCCTGCTAACAATTCCTTGACACACAGGATATGAAGTAATAAAGTAAATAAGATATAAATATTACTTTTTGCATCTTCCTGGTCGATTCACTAGTGCATGTTATGAAAAAAAGGTTACACCTGACAAGGTATTTATTAATCTTAGTTAATGCTAATTTTAACATTTACCAATACATAATTAAAATCAAAAGTTGTATATGTTAACATTAGCTAATGCACTGCACCAGAACTGTCATATATTGCCTGTGCTCTTGTGGACTTTATGTTATTTCCTGTCATGTGCTTTGCTTTTGTCATGTTTTGGTTTTGTTTCATGTCTGCATTGTGATCCCCTGTTCTAGTCATGTGATCCTGCGTTGTCATGTTGTCATTGGTTCTGTAATGATCAGGCAGGAATGAAGCGGAGAGTGAATCCACATGCAAGCACTACTTTAATAAAACAAACAGGTAATCCAGGGCAAACAATAGAACAAGAACATGAAAGGACAAGAACATGAAATAGTAACAGCTACAAGCAACAACGACCAACAAACAACTGAAGCACAGAGGTTTAAATACACAGGCAAACAAGATAACAAGGAGGCGGGGCTAATTAAAAACACCTGGAGAGACTAATACACAAGGAAAACTGGCATGAGGGTGAAGGAGAGAACCCAAACGCAGCGGAAACACAGGATTTATTGAGGCACAAAATAGTAAACAAAAACCCACGAACATGATGGCAGAATCATGACAGAACCCCCACCTTAAGGAGCGGCTTCCAGACGCTCCCCAAAGGGACACTAAGAACAAGACATCGACAAAAACCAACAAAACATAGCGAACATCAACAACGGCATACATGAATAAACTATAACAGGGTTCGGGTGAAACATCATAAACAACATACCTTAGGGGGGTGGAGGAAACACAAAGTCCATAGGGGGTCTACCCGAGTTTGTGAGGGGAGGTTCCGGGAGGGTCGACAGGCAAGGAATCCTGGGTCCATGGGAAGAGGACTGGGGACGAGGACTCTGGGCTGGCTTGGACGGAGACACACGAGGAGAAGACTTAGAAGTCCGGGGTCTTGCGGAGACAGTGACGAACGGGGAAACAGTCCGGGGCTTAGAAATGACAGGGGTGGCCGAGGAAACACACTGGGATGCTGCATTATTAGCAGCAGCAACAGTCTCAGACACAGAGGAGACAGGGGAAGACAAACACGGGACTCCTGACGGGGAACAAGGCAGGCGAAGGCGTAGGACACAAGACAGGGGGTGAAACAGAGGGTTGAGGAGCAGGAACAAGCGCCAGGCTCATAGCATCGGACCCGGAAACTGAGCTCCCCGAAGGAGAATCAGACTCGACACTTTTCATTTCCAACTCAGTAGTGGCGTCAACTGTAGCAGACTCCGAAACAGAGCTCTCGGTTGCTGGCCTGGCATCAGCCCACCCCTTAGCAGGTGTGGGATCAGTATTCTCTGCTGTTGACCTAGAAATTGTGCTCTCTGACGTAGACGGGGAACAGCGCTAACTGACGGAGTGGAGTCGGGACAAGGCATGGCTGGCTCAGAAGCTGCGCAGACAGGGACAGGCGTGGGTGCTGCGCCCACAGGGACAGGCATGGGAGTTGAGGACAAGGCAGGACAGACAGGGGGTTCAAGGATCGCGACAAGAAGAGACAGATAGTCCGAAAGGGTCTTGGCCGCAATGATGAAGGGCATCTCCTGACGAGCCGAAACTGTATGTAGAACCTCCTTAGCGGCTAGATCGGCCGCAACTCTCTCAGCAGATACTGGGACAGCGCTTGCAGTAGAGGGCTCTGGGACAGCGCTTGCAGTAGAGGGCTCTGGGACAGCGCATGCAGTAGAGGGGTCTGGGACAGCGCCTGCAGTGGTGGGCTCTGGGACAGGCAGAGACAAAGAACGAGAAGATCCCCTCCTAGAAGTCATAGCTGGACTAGCTTCTGGTTGGAGAAGCTCCGCGGGAACTGTAACTGGTGCTGGAAGGGCGGTCTCAGGCAGCGTTGACTCCGTAGAGGATGATTCCGATGGAAAATCCCATGAAATCCGTCTCCCTCATTTGCCACGGAGATCTGCGGGTGAGGAAGAAACCTCAGGAGAAGGAACGGAGGAAGCCTGATCCCTTTGAGTGACAACAGCTATGACTCGACCCTCAGGGACCACTGGAAGCGAAGGAGATGAAAACCTTGTGGGACCCATTGGCTCTCTCCGAGATAAGCAGTCCACCACAGCTCGAAATGGGCGAAGAGTAAGCTCCTCCCGTTCAGACAGAGGAGGTGGAGAGTTGAGACCAGCGATGAAGTAACGAGAAACCAGGAGCTCAGGCAGGAATAATCTCCTCTCTTCTACGACTTGTGCCTACATCTTCAGGGACAACTCACCCTGGGGAGTGCATGGAAGTCTTCCAGCTTTACTATCGGCGATGGCCGACTGCCACCATAGTTCTTGGTCAGTCGGTTGTGGTCTAGCGGGGGAAGACATACAGTCTGCTGGGTTCTTCTTTGGTCGGTACATTCTGTCATGAGGGTAAAGGAGAGAACCCAAACGCAGATGATATGCGGACACACAGGATTTATTGAGGCACAAAACAGTAAAACAGTAAAAACCCACGAGGGGGCAAAACAGGACAGAAGGGCAGTACACCTAGACTAAGACAAGAAATAAACTAGGACTAGAAACTGACAAGATGAAGAAAACAAACAGCTACACAAACTCACAATTCTTAATACGGGATTCAGACAAAGTACTCACAGGACTCTCATGAAGAGTTACACGCATTGGTTGACAATGTACCGACACTGGACAGCACACACAAGGGGATTAAATAGGGAGAAACTAATGAGGGGAACAGGTGACACAGACTAGGTAATGACAAGACGAGGATAACAAGGGGGCGGGGTAACTAACGAGACAACACAAGCACATGGCTTCCATGGTCACATCAGGGGACCTACTGCCCACCCCAAAATGTTCTTGGGGGCAGCTGTGGGGTTATGGGCCGGAACAGACCCCGGCTCAGACACCGGCTCAGGAACAAACACAGCAGACACCGGCTCAGGAACAGTCACCAGCTCAGGAACAGTCACCGGCTCAGGAACAGACACCGGCTCAGGAACAGACACCACCTACTGGTTTGGAGATGGAAAAATGGCTATTTTTGGTAATAAACTTCTGAACGGTTGGTCCAAATATCAGTCTTGTTAGATTCAGGACGTCATGCCGAGTCGACTGATTTCCAATTTTTCCATATCTCCTTACATCTCCTTAGATTCCTGAATCCTTGCTGAGTCCAACGATACCAAAAATTCTAGGTTTTGCCTTATGGTTAGCGCAATGTTGTAAATTAGCGCTTAAACAACATTTGCCAATATCTTTGAAACCGTTCTGCAGGAAGTTTGGAAACATAGGTTGTTGGCCATTCTTAGGATTAGGTGCCCAAATGTCAAATTTTTGATAGTAATTGGCAAAAAAATCAAATCAAAGTCACCCATGGGTCATTTTTTATGCTCTCACACATTTAAATGTCTATAACTCCAAAACAAAATGAGATATTTTTACCAAATTTGACACACACATGTATGGGCTCACTCTGAGAACACATGGCGCTATAACAGAACAAAACAAGGACATTGCCATTAATTACAATATAATATTATGATATTAAATGCAACACTTTACGAATGCATTGGTGTACCGTAACAAAACTTGGTGATGCGATCTGTTTGACAGAATACAGAAGTTTGTTGCGCATAACCCCCATGCACCTGCATTATGCAAATGTGTTAGAAACCTAGGTTTGAGCAGGAATAAGACTTGCGTAGGCCGTCTGCCAGAAGCTAGATATTTTAGTCGATAAAGTTTATATTTTTTTGCACAAACGCATCGCTTCACTTCAGAAAGCCTTTATTAAACCCGCCAGAGGCGCGTGAAGCAATTTGATGGACTTCAAAAAATATAAAGCCATTCACTGCCATTATAAAGCTTGGAAGAGCCAGGGCATTTTTTTTAATGTATCTCCGATTGTATTTGTCTAAGAGAAGAATGTCATATACACAGAATGTCATGAGGGGGAGTAAATCAAGGGCTAATTTTCATTTTTGGGTGAACTATCCCTTTAACTGCAGCGCACCCTTGCATACGTCCGCAGAGAGTGAACTACATTACAGACAGAGCAAGTTATGACATTTTTATTAAAGATTACGAGTTCAATAAATCATATAATGTCTATAATGTATTTTTAATATGTGTATTTATTGACATCAGCCTGCCCAGGGACTACAGGTGGAAATTAGCACAAGTGCTACAACCTGGTAAAATGCATCTCTCCTCTCTAAGGTTAATGTATATTTTGCATTGTCCCTGTCCAAAAAAAAACAAAAACTAATTTATAATATACATGCACATTAAGGCCAGTATTATGTATCAAGAAAATATTAACGATTGCAATTCCATCCAGACTTTAAATACTCCCCCCCCCCCCCCCCCCCCCCCCCCCCCCAGAATTTGTTGATCTTAAAGTGTCTGGATGCCAACACTTTGTATAATGTGGTATGAGATGACAACACCCGTTCTTCCAAGAAGCACACAGCTATGTTCATTACTATTCAGTCATCACTTATTGCATCTAATTAAATTATGATTGGTGTACTGAATACTTTATTGATGAAATTGCACCTGTGTTTTTCAGCAGTTTGCTGTCACCAATTTATGAAGCAGGAAGATATTCTAGTGTGATCATATTCACTGAGCAGGCAATTTATTATGTGCTAGCAGATACATATCTACCTTGATCTGTAAATAGCTTTCTCAGTCTTCAAGAGCTGAGTCCACATTGCTCTCTGTGTTTTGAATAAGAGATTACTGTGCCCGGTGCTACTGGCTACAGATACCGCCATTATCAACTGTGGCAGGAGACTCTCTCCAGCTCCCCTTGCAAACATTTCATAAATCAATCTCCAACGAACCCACTGGAGGTTGGTAATGATCTGATTGAAGAGTGAGTTATATAGATGAATGATGATGAAATCATTCTAAGAAATAAATGCAAAAGTCTTCGAAATGATAAGATTTGGATAGTCAGGCTAATATTGTTTTTCATTTAAAATGGAGTAAAGTGGACGGATTCTTTCTACGCACACTGCAACGGTCACAATATGACGTCATACTATTTTATAAAAAAAAATATATATTTTAAAATATAAATAACACGTTTCTAATAGCCCACTTAAAGTGTTTATGAATAAATTATAAATGAATAAATGTAAATGAACAAAAATTTGCGTTGCATTTACAATCCTGTGAAAACAGTGCTCCCGCACCCCTAGCAGCACCCCTAGCTACTTTGCGCGCCTCGACAAGAGAACCGTCTCTTGCAGTTTCAAGGCAAGAGAATTTCGGCTGAATTAATTGTAGTTAAAAACAACAGTTGCTTTTATTTATTAATTTAATGCCGTGCCAGGATGGCAAGGCCCACTTGATGCCGCATTATGTAATGACGTAAAAAAATAATCAATTAATTAAACGTACAAGCTTGGCTTCAGGGCGCCCCCTCAGTCAGCCAAGCCCACTTTTCTAGCTCTCAAAGGAAGCAGGCCATACCCGCGCTATCAGATTGGGTAATGAAAACAATGAAGCGGAACCACTCGCTCCAGTTCGCTCGCAGACCCCATGTTTTCCTGCAGTAGTCGAGACATCGGTGGGAAGCAACGTAGCTCACGTCCTTCGCACCAAAGTGTCAAACCTACTAATGAAAGGAGCTGTCGAGACAGTTCCCCATTCATTAAGCAAGTCAGGCTTTTACAGTCGCTACTTCCTCGTCCCGAAGAAGGACGGCGGCCTCAGGCCAATTCTAGGTCTCAGACACCTGAACAAGGCCCTTATTAAACGGCCATTCAGGATGATTACAACCATAAAAATCCTCACGCAAATTCGCCCAGGGGATTGGTTCTTCTCAGTGGATCTGAAAGATGCTTACCCTCATATCCAAATAGCCCACCACCACAGGCCATTCTTGAGATACGCCTTCGAGGGGCGGGCTTATCAATATACGGTCCTACCATTCGGTCTGTCTCTGGCACCCCGTGCGTTCACAAAATGCATGGATGCTGCGCTTGTCCCCCTGAGACAACGGGGAATGCGCATCTTTAACTACCTCGAAGATTGTCTCGTCCTAGCCCAATCGGAAGGCAAGTTGCTAACCCACAGATCCTGGCAAGCCATCTAGAATGCCTGGGTCTCAGGATCAACCTCGTGAAGAGCAAGCTTTTTCCCTGCCAGCATACACCCTTCCTGGGAACAGTTATAGACTCAAGGCAGACGAGAGTGTGGCTCTCGCCAGACCGCGCCCTCACTATTCAGCAGCTAGTGGCATCGTTCAAAGCGAGCTCTCACAGGCCGCTCAGAACGTCTCAGAGGGTTTTGGACCTTATGGCCTCCGCGTCGTCAGTACTCAGACTAGACCTACTGCACATGCGTCCCCTGCAGCGCTGGCTGAAACGGCGAGTGCCAGCTCATGTGTGGCACTCCGGACGCCTACGTATCAGCTGTATGTAGGCTCTGGCCCCTTGGAAGCACACGTACTGGTACCAGTTAGGTGTAGACATGGGGTTGGTCTCGAGAAGGAAACTGGTTTCAACAGTTGCCTCCAACCTAGGTTGAGGTGCACTGTGCGAGGGCAGGACAATTTCTGGCCTCTGGTCAAGCCCGGAAAAGCGCCTACATATCAAGTGCCTCGAATTGAGAGTGGTTAATTTATCCCTGAAAACCTTCCTCCCAGAACTGTCGGGACACCACGTCCTGGTCCGCACAGACAACGTCAGTGGTGTCCTATATAAATCTCCAGGGCAGCCTCAGATCGGCCAGCCTGGACACTATGGCCAGACTCCTCCTCCTTTGGGCACATGAGCTCGCTAAGGGCGGTGCATGTTCCAGGCATTCTGAACCAGGCCGCGGATATGTTATCCAGAGAAAATGTCCACCCAGGGGAATGGTCTCTCCAACATCAGACAGTTCACATGATCTGGAGCATCTTCAGCAAGGCAGAGGTCGACCTCTTTGCCTCAGAAGACAATGTTCACTGCCCTATATTCTTTTCGAAGAAAAGGGACGCAGTAGTCCCTGGGCCACAACTGGCCCAGCCGCCCCCTTAGTGCGTTTCCTCCAGTCTCAATGCTCCCACAGGTCATCGAGCGTATCAGCGAGAGCAAGTGCTTAGTCCTCCTCATAGCCCACCACTGGAGATCTGTCCCCGTCCGACCTATCTACGGTCCTCAAGGCCTTTAGGGGACCCCCATTTGAGCCGCTCCAGACGGCTGACCTTAAACCGCTTCCACTCAAAACCACACTCTTGCTAGCGCTCGGTCAAAAGAGTAAGCGACCTGCAAGCGCTTTCCATACGCGCTGCATGCTTTGAGTTTGGGCCTGGCGACTCCAGAGGCGTGCTCAGACTGAGGCACGGCTATGTTCCTAAAGTGCTCTCAACACTGTTCAGAGCCCAGGTTATATCACTATGAGCTCTTCCCCCATCGGAAGATGATAATAACCAGAATCTGGTCTGCCCCGTCATGGCTCTCAGAATCTATCTGGAGCGCTACGCCACATTCAGACAGTTGGAACAGCTCTTTGTTTGTTTCGGTGGCCACACTAAAGGTCTACCGGTCACAAAACAGAGAATATCTAGATGGATAGTAGACAATATATCTCTAGCCTACACCTCCAGGGGCCTTCAATGCCCCATAGGTGTTGGAGCTCATTCCACTAGAGTGGTGTACCAATCGAAGACATCTGTGCAGCAGCAGGCTGGTCCTCACCATCCACATTTGTGAGATTTTACAAACCAGAGGTCCCTGCTCTGCATGCACAGGTACTTGCTATATGAAGGTCTCGGCACCGAGGGCTCCAAGCCTATGAGACATTATACCTTAATAAGGGGGCCGACTTTTATCCGGCCCTGGGGGGAATTGTGACTTTCAAACTTTACTGTTGACTCGGTCCTCGGGCAACTTAGTCTCAGGTAATGGTTCGGGGGCTAAGTCGCCAGCCAACAGCACAGCGTTTTAAAATGGGTTCCCACTGCATATAGCTACACAATACAAAGTGAACGTTCACGAAAGGAAATGTACTCGGTTACTAACGTAAGCTTGGTTCCCTGAGAGTAGGGAACGAGTATTGCGTAGCCTGCCGTACTATTACGCTTGGCTCAGGTGCTGTCGCTTCAGTCGATTTAACCTTATTCTATGGCGAAATGGTCAGCTTATATAGACATAAGCCACGCCCATTCTGGAAGGTTCTGGCGCGCCCTGGGCGTGAAGCGTCCTGATTGGTTTGCGCGTCTCAGCCGCCTCGTCATAGGTTCATGACGTTACTGCAGCACAGCCAATGAGCAAGCTAGACACTCTGCTCTGTGCTCACTGTGCAGCTGCACTGCGTTTAAAAATAATGGCTTCAATATTCTCGAGAAAAGGAGTTTTCTCACTGCTTATAGCTACGCAGTAATTGTTTCCTACTCTCAGGGAACCGAGGTTACGTCAGTTTACCATGTGAACTGTTTTGTTTTGCTTAATTAACTTTAACATTATTTATTTTCAAGATTGTCAAATATTATATTGTTGAAGGTACATAGGCTTATATTTATTTATTTTGTCAGTAGAATATCTATTTTGCACAACCTTTGATTTGTAAATAAGGGAATGTATTTTTGGGTAGGCCTAGCTGAAAAAAATGCAGTATTGCTATCTTGTCAGTTCATAGCTGTGCAGACTTTCTATTACTTCTAGCTGCTAACTTAAAAAGTTTGTACATTCCCATACAGAAATGTAATATACGTCAATATATGTAAATTACATATATACTGTAATGTCAGGGCCCATGTATGTCTGCTGCCTATTTGAGAATATATGCAAAATTCATATATATAAAACACATCGACATATATGAAACATATTTCAAAATATAGCAAAATTGGCCGTTTTCATGTAAGTGCCATATATTTTCCCGTATATGCACATAAATGGTAAATATATGTAAAACCCATATATGTATATATGCATATATATACTTATTTCAATGGATCATTTACATTTATTCATTTAGCTGACGCTTTTATGCAAAGCGACTTACAATTGCTATATTTCAGAGGTCGCACGCCTCTGGAGCAACTAGGGGTTAAGTGTCTTGCTCAGGGACACATTGGTGTCTCATAGTGGATTCGAACCCGGGTCTCTCACACCAAAGGCATATGTCGTATCCACTGCGCCATCACCACCCGATTATGGCGCAGTATCACATGCATGTATGTTTACATACATTTATTAAATATGTGGGAAACAAATATGTATGTCACATATTTATACTTAATGTTGTCCATATATGCGAGAAACCAATACTATACTGTAATATATGCAGATATATGGTATCATATATGGATGGACTCAAATATTTTCTTCACATGTTTGGAAACATAAATGTTCATATATGTTGCAGGCATAGATTGTGTTCTCAGATAAGTCAAATATATGTATATGTCATGCTATTTAAAATATAAGTACATATATGGCCATATATTACATTTATTTATGGGTTTTCATAATATTTCTGAATGTGTGGTGAAATTCATGCAATTATTTCTTCTTTACCTCTGCAGGTGTAGTGTTAAGTTTGATATGGACATGATTTGCTTGTATGTTAATATTTAACATGATGAGTATACCAAGGCTTAGAAGATGTACAACATTATTATATAAGAGTCTGTTTCATTACCTGCAGGTCTTATAGATTACCCTTTTTGAGAAAAGCCTCAGAAGAGACTTTGCTTTGGCTATAACTACTGATGTAGGCTCATCTTGTCCGTTCTAGAGCCAAGAACAGAGGTGACATTTCCGGAAGATATGGACAGAACTGAACTTTGAAATGATGGACTCTGCTGTGTGGTAAGACTGTGTGACTAATACTGAAAAAAATAAAATGATTCACAGCAAAGGAAAATAACTTCAAAATATCACCTTCCTAACTTGTGGTTTTTACCACCTTTTACATTTTATTAAATTTTTGTAAGCATTACTTTTTTCATGCATACAGTATACTTTAAAGGATTAGTTCACTTTTAAAAAAACTTTTGCTGATAATTTACTCACCCCCATGTCATCCAAGATGTCCATGTCTTTCTTTCTTCAGTCGAATAGAAATTAAGGTTTTTGATGAAAACATTCTAGGATTTTTCTCCATAAAATGGACTTCATGGGGTAACAAACGGTCCAAGGTCCAAATGACAGTTTCAGTGCAGCTTCAAATGGCTTTAAACGACACCAGACGATGCATAAGGGTCTTATCTTGCGAAACGATCGGTCATTTCAAAAATAAATAAAAAAGTTTTAGTTTTATAAGCACAAATGCTCGCCTTGCTCTGTTCTGTGATGCACGTTCGTGACTCTCCTGTTCGAACTCGTTCATCAAAATGAACAAATCTTTTTTCGAGTCATTTCGTTCATTGAATAAACGAAATGACTCAAAAAAAGACTCGTTCAAAATTAACAAATCTTTTTTCGAGTCATTTCGTTCGTTGAATGAACGAAATGACACGAAAAAAGATTCGTTCATTTTGATGAACGAGTTCGAACAGGAGAGTCACGAATGTCCATTATATGGAGAAAAATCCTAGAACGTTTTCATCAAAAACCTTAATTTCTTTTCGACTGAAGAAAGAAAGACATGAACATCTTGGATGACATGTGGGTGAGTAAATTATCAACAAAAGTTTTTTAAAAAGTGAACTAATCCTTTAAGTTTATGTATTGTAGTTGTGGACCATGATCGATGCCAAATAAATCAATTATCATATTGCCTTTACTGATTGCCTCCTCCTGTAGAAACTTCCATTGGAGAACTCCCGTGATACTGATGAGTTGTACATCCATGTCATTACGCTGGCAGGGCAACATGACATGATTTCCCCTGCTTTCCCTGTCAAAGGTCTTTTTTCTTTCTGTCTCTCCCCGCATTTCTCAGCCTTTCATCTTTGAGCATTTGATGGCCCTTAATTATTCCATCTTTTGAGATCCTGCCAGTCTCATAGTCTCCTGTTCTCTCTCTTGCTGAGATGAAGGACCATATAAAGCTAGTTATAGGAAGCAGATATGCATATATACAATTTGACTAGTCCTCATCTAACCATGGTTAGATGAATCAAATATTTTAGATTTTAGATTTTAGATTTTAGTTTGTAAAAGGGTCTTCTTTCCAGCTCTTGTTTTGCACCATTAAGTTTTAGTGAGTTAAAAATGCATGTGTGATACAAGTTCCCTTTGCAAAATGAAGGCAATTATATATGAATTACCTGACTTCCATTGTGAGAGAATTTTGATAGTTGCTCTGAAGGCAAATGTAAATGGTAGGTGAGAGCAAATTTTGAGAGCATTTATTTTTACTGTGAATCCACTAATGCTGAACAGCTATATCATTTAGAATGCCTGGGTGTATGTAGTTATTTGTATATGTGACACCAATTATTTTGTATGGTTTGGTCATGTCTCTAAAGGTGTGTGTTAGTGCAAGTGCAAATTACTTTTTGTTAAATGTCCCATTTTGGTTTTATTTCATAAATAAATGATTATATGAAGCTCTTGATCATTTAGTCATGAACAGGAACATTTTGAACAGTAGTTCTGCAAATTCTTGCCATTTTGACTTTGTCTCTAATAAATTATGTAAATGTGTTGATGAAGTCAAACATATTAGTCACAGTAAAGCATTCCCACTGATAGTCTTGGAACACAACTTTTTATGACTTTGTCTTGTAGAACAGCTTCTAAAATAAGCAAATCATGTCAGATTAGTTTTTTAATGGCTGAGTCTGACATTAGACAGTTCACAGTGCTTCTGTGGTTCCTCTGTGTGACAGCTGTTTTCTACTATTCTGTTGTGATTGCTGGATGGAAAACAAGCTGAAAGTTGTGTTGCTTAATTTGCTGTTTGTTTGTTGATTAGCATATAGGGGTGATTTTCTTTTAACAGATACATATTCATTTTGGTTTTGGAAACAGACTTAAAAAAAAAATATATACAATTATTTGTATAAATATGCATTGTATTAAAACAATATACACAAATAACTAGTAAATGGTATAATTATAATAAGATATACTACAAAAGGGTAATTAAAGTCCAATCCGATCTCACAGTCGTAACTATTCCACAAGGTGCCGACTTTGGATGAATTCGTATTATGTGAGTCATATGAAAATGTATACATTTTTTAGAAAAAAGTAAGCATCATGCTACGCCACTAAACATAAAAATCACAGTCATACGTTTTCGTACACAGATTGTACAAAAACGTGCGAATTAGAGATGCAGTAATCGAATCTGAAAATCTTGTGTGCTGAAAAAAAAGTGTTTGTACATAGTCCTGGCTGTGATAATAGGAAAAAAAACCAAAGTGGATCTGACCTATCAGACCGAGCACCACAACACTCTTGTAGCCAATCAGCAGTAGGGGGTGTGTCCACTCATAATGGGGGAGGAGAGAGAGTGACCAAGCAGGACATTTGAAGAAAGACTGTAGAAAGAGAGATGGCTGAGATATTACCAAAGAGGAAGGTCAATATAATCAGGAATATAATTGGAAAAAGAAGGATTACGATCAGGCAAGAGCTATTTTCCACGTTGATATTGGAAACGCTTTCCAGCGCTTGAGAGACCTAAGTGAAAGACAGGACCCAAGGCCTGAAAACAGACACAGAGGTTACATTGTTACTTTTCTTGCTATGTTTCACAGAACCAAGATGTGCTGTTGTTGTAATATTAGCTGTCCCATATATATATATATAAATTTATTTAAAAAAAAATTAACCTTTATTTAACCAGGAAAAGTCCCATTGAGTTACAGTAGCTCTTCTCCCAGGCAGTCCTGGCCAATATAGGCGGCCAAAAAGTTGCAAAGAATATTTTTTTTTTTTTACAATTACATACAAAAATACATACTACACAACAAATCTCTATACATAGACTATACATATACAAACAAGACATTTTGTTTAACTTAAGTAAATACAAACATATAATTTAAAGGGTACCTAGTTAAAAACAATTACACCGTTCAGTCAAAGTTGACTTTAAAAGGTTTTTAAAAATATGAATAGATGGAAGTGATTCTAAATTTAAGGTGATTTGGAGTTCATTCCAGACATTTAGTGCATATGATGGAAAAGCTTTTTTACCAAATTCTGTTTTTGTTGATGGAATAATTAATAATATTTTTTTGACGACCTTGTTCTGTAAACACTGTTTTGGTAAGTAAGTAAATTTGAAATGTAAATGGGTAATTTACCCATTAATGCTTTGCCAATAAAAATCAATAGATGAAATTTTCTTCTGAGAGAGAGGGAGAGCCATTTTACAGTTTCATACAGAGTGCAGTGGTGAGTCCCAGCTGTTGCATCTGTAATGAAACGTAAGGCAGAGTGATATAATGCATCTAGTTTTTTTAATAAAAATGAGGTAGAGTGCATATAAATTAAATCACCGTAATCCAAAACTGTTAAGAATGAACTCTGCACCAACCTTTCCCTTGCTGAATAAGGAAAACACCTCTTTAATCTAAAATAAAAACCTAACTTAGGTCTGAGTTTTTTTAAAAGGCTCTCAATATGGACCCCGAAAGACAATTTATCATCAATCCAAATACCTAGGTATTTGTAAGAAGTCACTCTCTCTATTGGAGTACCACTTTGTGTTAAAATAGTTTAATCCATAGGAGAATGTGAATGTGTAAAGACCATTAATTTAGTTTTTTTTAGCATTTAATACCAACTTTAATCCTACCAAAGATTTTTGTACCTGACTAAAGGCAGACTGTAAATGATAAATTGCTTCCTTCAATGATGTAGCAGAGGTGTACAAAATAGTGTCATCTGCATAAAAATGAGCCTTTGTTTGATTCAGACCTACACCTAAATTATTTATATAAATAGAAAATAAAATAGGACCCAACACTGATCCTTGGGGGACACCCATTCTTACTTCTAGCAATGATGAGGTACAGTTATCTAGTGTCACACACTGTGTTCTACCACTCAGGTAATCAGAAAACCAGTTTAGCACAGTGCTACTAAAACCTATGTTTTGCAATCTTTGCAGAAGGAGATTATGGTCAACGGTATCAAAAGCTTTAGATAAGGCAAGGCAAGGCAAGGCAAGTTTATTTATATAGCACATTTCATACACAATGGTAATTCAAAGTGCTTTACATAGAAGAAATTAAAATAATCAAAATAAATCAGAATAATTAAAACAGTTTAGAATAAAAGATAAAATACAGAAATAATCAAATGAAATCAGAATAATTAAAACATAAATTAAAATACAGTGCAAACAGTCGGACGAACAGTGGCACAGTGCTCATTCAGTAAATGCACAGCTAAACAGATGTGTTTTGAGTCTGGGTTTGAATGTGACTACTGTAGGAGCACATCTGATCTCTTCTGGAAGCTGGTTCCAGCTGCGGCTGGCATAGTAGCTAAAAGCAGACTCGCCATGCTTAGAGTGAACCCTTGGTATTTCTAGCCGATGTGATCCTAATGATCTGAGTGATCTGTTGGGTTTATATTCACTGAGCATATCTGCAATGTATTGAGGTCCTAGGCCATTGAATGATTTATATACCAGTAATAATACTTTAAAATCAATCCTAAATGTAACTGGCAGCCAGTGTAAAGCCCTGAGGACTGGTGTGATGTGTTCATATTTGAACACATCACGTGTGTGATGTGATAAGTCAATGAATAGAGCATCACAATACTTTTTGCCATCTAAAGCATTAATAATATGATTTGTGACAGAGGTTACAGCCATAATTGTACTGTGTCCTTTCCGGAAACCAGACTGAGTGGAACTTAAAATACATTTATCAGCTAAAAAATGTTTTAGTTACTCATTTATAAGAGTCTCAAATATTTTAGACAAGACAGGTAATCTGGAAATTGGCCGATAATTATCTAAGGCCGATGGGTCTCCACTTTTTAATAGTGGGAGGACAAATGCAGATTTCCATGATTTGGGGATAGAGCCACTACATAAACTAAGATTAAAAATGGAAGAGATGGGTTTAGCAATCAAATTTGCAGCAGCTTTGAGAAAAAATTGCTCAATCTGGTCTGGCCCAGCAGACTTTTTACAGTCCAGGCCTAACAGAGCCTTTTGCACTTCAGAAACAGATATTGAAGTAAAGTTAAAATAGTTCAAATTTACATTAGACAAGTTTGTGGTAGAAGTTACACTATCAGTGGGGTTGGTTGGGAGTGTTGACTGAGTATATATTCCAGCATTAATAAAATGCTTGTTGAATGCATCTACTATATTTCGTTTACCCCTAACTTCACCCTGACTTGCTATAATAACTTCTGGAATAGTTGGAGGGGGTACGTCTCCCGAAGATGATTTAACTACTTTCCATAAATGTTTGGGGTCATTAAGGTTTTCATTTAATAAATTCAGATAATATTCACTTTTTGTATTTTTTATTAATCTTGTGCGTTTGTTTCTTAATACCCTATAATTTACCCAGCATTTATCATTATTATTTACTTTTGCTTTAATCCATGCTTTGTTCCGTCCTCTAATAGGTGTTGCAATAGAGTCATGGACTCTATAATATGGAAAAGGTTTGCTAAAAACACCTGTGTTCCCTTTCGTTCTCACTACAAGTTCTGTCGTGACGATGAATGGGGTTTCGCTTAGAAAGCTAATCGACTTAGAGTATTACAAAACGAGCCAATGGCAAAGAAATGCCATGGGTCTGCGGAATTTGCATGGCGCAACTCCGCCCCACCTCGCCCCACATGCAGATATGTTTTCGCTTTGGAGCCAAGAGTATCTCTTCACTCCACAGCCATTTCTGACTTCACTCTACGAGACGAGCGACTTTCCAGTGTTCGTGTGACGGTGATCCCCAGCGAGTTCACACGGCCTGCTGATCTGTGCAGTATTTGTCAGTGAGTGTGTTCTCCCTGATCGCTTCAACATCCGTAGAGTTTTTTCTCTTACAAAAGAGCTCGCACGCGGCATGTCTTGCACTTCTGGTTGCGGTCGACTCATTTAGAGCAGCGTTTGTGGATGACTCATGTTCTCCCCGCGGGAACATGACCATCGCGTCATTACGGTCGAGACTCAATGATCTCGTTAGAGAGAGAGTCCCCTCATCCACACTCCGATCTACACTCTCCATGTGAGGTGGTACTTTGGCTGGTGGTCAGGATGACCTGAGGGTGATGGTGTGGTACAAAAACGCTGACGTTTCTTCCTCGGCCCACGCCCCACTCTTCATTGACGCAACCCATGAGCGATCACGGGACGCCCGCGGACCCGTCTTCGGTTCCCCCGCGGGGTTCCTTTGACATTCCAGAATCGGATCTGTTGTCCATCGCAGCATCACAGGGCGGGCAAGAATATTCAGCAAGTGAAGATTCGACAATGCTGCCACTTTCGGGTGTGCATATGGCATTTGTCGAGTCAGATCCTGAGATGACGGCCATGCTTTCCCGGGCCCCCGCGAGCATCGAACTAGAGTGGAACCTTCCACCCTGTGCTGAGCGCTTGCTGCTGGACGATTGGTTTTTGGGTGCAGCCGCTGACACCTGTCGGCGTCCAACCCCAATACCTTTCTTCCCGGATGTGTATCGGGAGATCTTGAAATCCTCGAAGACCCCCATGTCTTCCCGCGATCCCTCATTGATCTCCTCCGGCTTTCCTCCCCTCGACGGGGCCGCTTCCCATGGGTACACAGGGGTCCCCCCGGTTGAACGCTCTGTTGCGATGCTACTGTGTCCTCAGAGTGTTTCTTCTTGGCGCGATCCTAAGCACCCGTCCTAAGCCTGTAGTTTTTCGTCTACGCTTGTGGCAAAATCCTATAGAGCCACAGGACAGGCAGCCGCCTCACTGCATGCTATGGCCATTCTGCTGGTCTACCAAACCCAGATGCTCACGAACATGCACGAGGGCAGGACTGACCCAGGGCTCTTTTTAACCCTCTGGGGTCTAAGTTGTTTTTGGGGTCCTTGAGATGTTCTGATATGCTCTGACATTTGTGCTTTTTTCAGTTGCTTATAAACATATTATTCAGCAAGTGAAGATTCGACAATGCTGCTACTTTCGGGTGTGCATATGGCATTTGTCGAGTCAGATCCTGAGATGACGGCCATGCTTTCCCGGGCCCCCGCGAGCATCGAACTAGAGTGGAAACTTGAACAGCTGGAGGTTGAACAGCTGGCTGCCTGGTGCAGTTATAACAACATTGAGCTGAACACGCTCAAAACAGTGGAGATGATCGTGGACTTCAGGAGGAACAGCCCAGCACTCCCCCCACTCACCATCATGAACAGCACTGTGGAAGCAGTGGAGTCATTCAGGTTCCTGGGCACTATCATCTCTCAGGACCTGAAGTGGGACAATCACATTGACTCCACTGTGAAAAAGGCCCAGCAGAGACTGTACTTCCTTCGCCAGCTGAGGAAGTTCAACCTGCCACAGGATCTGCTGATTCAGTTCTACTCAGCCGTCATTGAGTCTGTCTTGTGCGCTTCCATCACTGTCTGGTTTGGTTCAGCTACCAAATCAGACATCAGGAGACTACAACGGACAGTCCGGACTGCGGAGAGGATCATTGGTGCCCCCCTGCCAAACATCCAGGACCTGTACTCTTCCAGAGTGAGGAAGAGAGCAGATAAAATCATCACAGACTCCACTCACCCTGGACACCACCTGTTTGAACTGTTACCGTCAAGACGGAGACTCAGATCACTGGCCACAAGAACATCTCGGCACAGGAACAGTTTCTTCCCACAGGCCATTTCCCTCCTGAACAGTTAACACTCCTCCTAAGGCATATGCCTGTAAGTGCAATACTCCCACTGTTTAGTGCAATATCCTACAACTCAGGTGATACTTATATGTAGATTTATTTATTTATAATATTCAAAACACTGTAAATAGGTTCATAATCTGTAAATCTGAAAATGTCTATTCTGACTAAACCCAACTGTGATAGTTTTATTCTCATATATTTATATTTTTATTTTTTATTCTTATAATTTGTAGTACTATGTTTCATGTTGTATTTGTATTTGTATATGTCCACTGGAAGCCTCAATAGCAAAACAAATTCCTTGTGTGTGCAAGCACACTTGGCAATAAAGCTCTTTCTGATTCTGATTCTGATTCTGATATTAATGGCAAAGGTGTAATTACACTCTATTTAGCACAAACAGGGCTACCATAATATGTGAGCAACATGTTTGTATTTTTGAGAGAATATTGTTTATGCAAGGTTATTGAAAAAACTAAAACTTAAAGTTTCTGAAATAAGGCCACAAAACACATGTTGTGGCCTAGAGTTTTTGCTTCAAAATGATCTGAAAATCATCCTGCCTTATCATTCACATAAAACAATACATTGATTTAAATTTTGTACGACACTTTTTGTTTGGAAAGGCAATATGAGGTTGGGCGTAAATTATTGTGAATGATCATGAATAATGCTGTGTAAGGAACCTAGCTATATGAAATATTAATAATCAATAATAACTTCTTATGATTAATTATGAATATTTGGGTCAGTTAATTGGATTAACTTGACATGGCTAAATTAATATTACATTCAATTAATCAGTTCGTCCAATGAACTCTTTTTATTATTAATTTATTCTAAGAAAAGGGTATCTTCCCTGGCCACAGAAGAAGAATTATTTCTTAGTATGTACAGCATTTTGAGCATGTAGCAAGAACAAAAAACGTAAAGGGACTTCATTTTGCAAGCAAATCAGAACCAAATACATAAAGTGCATAAGTTTTATTAACTAAATCATAAACATAAATAATAAACGAAACACACATATATACAGAAATACAGAAATTGGTTGGTGATAGGATTAAATTGGAAACTGGAAAAAGGGACTACGAGAAGAACCATCAGAATTTCATTTTCACATTTCATTGAATTGAATAATTGCATTTGTAGTGGGAACAATTCTTGAAGTTGTTGAAAATTGAAGTCGTTGATGGTTCCGGCAATGTCAAGTGGAAGTTGGTTGAGAGTTCTCTTTCTCCAGGAACGCATGGCTGGTTTGGTCAAGGCCTGGGGCACTGTTGAGGCCACGCCGAGCACCCATGAGAAGTGAGGAAGTCGGAAGAGTGGGTGATTGGAGTCGTTGTTGGTTGGAGTCTTTGTTCCAAAACTCCTGAGATTGTCCTTGGTTCTTTGTGAGAGAGTCTTCTCTCTCCTGCCTGAGCCCATATCTGGTTGGATCGAGGCCTGCTGGGCCCTGGGGCCCCCGTGGAGGGGGAGGGGGTTCCCCAGTATCACCAGAACAGTGTTGCGGCTGGATGAAAGAACTAAGAGAGGCAGGTCACATGTGGACTGTCTCTAATAAAGCCTGGAAAAGATCCTCCCCTAAGGGTTGAACTCGACCAATCAGAAAGATGACATGTCTGAGAGGGAAAGTGGCTCTTAGTTGATTTACGGGTCTTTGTCCCTAGCGTGGTTATACCTTCATTAATGCTCAGATAGCTATAACACATCCACACTGCATTCTAGAAGAAGGTGATGTACATCAAAGTGTGAGTCATTAAATGATGATTAATTAGGTAGGAGGCATGATACAGGTGAGGTTACATTGATCGTTAGTTGGTTGTATACCAGGATACATACCATAATATATACCTAATAGTACATAAGACAGTAAACCATGCACACTGTTTCTTTCACAGTTTTATGCATGTTCATTTATAGATCAGTTAGTCTATGATTAATGCAGCAAAGTCTGTTTTAAAGAGCGTTTCTGTCTTCCATAGTCTCTCTCTCTTGTGCATGTGGCCACATTCCTCGGAGGTCGTAAAATCTCCTTATCATGCCCTGTAACATGACACTGTTTCTGCCCTTGTGTTCGTTCATTTGGGCTGTTAGTTTTGGAGTTTCATAAACTTTTGTATATAATGAATAATTAGTGTGTATCTGATTGGTCAATACCCTACAGCTGATTTACACCTGGGAAGACAATGGCTGCATAATGAGCCGCATAATGAGCTGCATAATGAGCCTTTCACACAGGTGTGTCACTGGGTACCAAAGAATGCGAGGACAAAAGAAGACACATTTTTTCAAGATGTTTCCAACTCTAACTTTGAACCAATTATATGTTCTAATATAGAATATACACTGCTGTTCAAAAGTTTGGGGTTGGTAAGAAGTTTAATGTTTTAAAAAAGTATCTTCTGCTCATCAAGGCTACATTTATTTGATTAAAAATATAAAACAAACCAAGTAATATTGTGTAATATTATTTCAATGTAAAACAGCTGTTTTGTATGTGAATATATAGTAAAGTGTAATTTATTCGAGTGTTCAAAGCTGAATTTTCATCATCATTACTCCAGTCTTCAGTGTCACATCATCATTCAGGAATCATTCTAATGATGATTTGATGCTCAAGAAACATTTCTCATTATTATCAATGTTGAAAACAGTTGTGTACCTTTTTTTAGGATTCTTTGATGAACAGAAAGTTAAAAACAACAGCATTTATTTGAAATAGAATCTTTTGTAACATTAAAATGTCTTTACTGTCACTTTTGATCAATTTAATTCCTCCTTGATGAATAAAAATATGTATTTATTTTATTTATTTCCCCCAAAAAATAAAATAAAAATTCTTACTGCCTCCTAACTTTTGAACGGTAGTGTTTAATGTTAAAAAAGTTCTATTTCAGAATAATTCTCTTCTTTTTAACTTTCTATTAATCAAAGAATCCTGAAACAAAAATGTAAATAATTGTTTTCAACATTGATAATAATGAGAAATGTTTCATATCATATTCATCATATTAGAATGATTTCTGAAGGATCATGTGACACTGAAGACTGGAGTAATGATGCTGAAAATTCAGCTTTGATCACAGGAATAAATTATATTTTACAAGAATTTTAAAATCGAAAATTAGTTATTTTAAATTTTAATAATATTTCACAATATTACTGTTTTTTGTTGTATTTTTAATTAAATAAATACAGCATTAGTGAGCATAAGTGACTAATTTTAAAAACATTAAAAATCGTACCAACCCCAAACTTTTGAACGGCCGTGTATATAAATATAATCCAAATAGAAATGAAAGTCAAAAGAACATTTTGAGTACATAGTCATACCTGGAAACAAATCATGTTCAAATAGGCTATATGGGCCATTCTACAGAATGTGTTCAAAGTTAGAGTTGGAAACATCTTGAAAAGAAAATGGTCTTTTTCCATAAATTTCTTATAAAGTAGGCTATTATTTTTTAAAGTAGGCCAATACATTGTATCATACATATTTTAAAGTTAAGGATTCATTAGTTTGACATAGCTTACATTGGAACAAACACTAATAACATCTTAGTTGATGAGTTTATTTTTGACAAAACATACTATATATTTAACAAATGAGCAGAAACTGGCTAACAAAAGCTTATTTGATATTTTAGAATAAAAACTTTATAATCTAACCAAAACTACGAAATGTTGTCTTTCATATTTCCTCTGTAACATAGTAAACAACAGCGTCCATCTGTGGCGTTAATTCATTCACACAGAAACGTGATTCAAATTTAAACAGTCTTTTTGCGTTTACAGACACTATTCCATATCGTGATTAGAACAAAGCACAATAATAAAAAACGTATTATTCACAATTCTCGGCTAGATCTGTTGCTCCTTGAAATGAAAATAAACCAGCACTTGTTCTGAGGTAAATGTCTCAGGATTATTCCCCACAGCCTCGCAAAACGACATAGTACATTAACTGATTAAATTTGGGGTTGTTATCTCTCTAATCTCTCTAAAAAAGCCCAGCCGTCGGCTCAGATCCCTCAGTCTGCCCACCGCCGAGGGCGCCCTCCCGCGGCTCCCACGCTGGCCGTTCACCCGGGCTGGAAGCCGCGGGAGGCCGCCACAGCCCTCTGAGGTCCGGGTTTTACAGCTCCTACTTCATTGTCCCGAAGTATCCGGTGGGTTACGGCCAATCCTGGACCTGCGCATATGAACCGCCCCCTTCAAAGGGCTGCCGTTCAAGATGCTCCTGGCCAAACGCATTTTCGAATGTGTGCGGCCCCAGGATTGGTTTGCAGCAATCGACCTGAAGGACGCCTACTTTCATGTCTCCATTCTTCCTCGACACAGACCGTTCCTACGGTTTGCTTTCGAGGGGCAGGCATATCAGGACGCGGTTCTCCCCTTCGGGCTAGCCCTGTCTCCTCGCGTCTTCACGAAGGTCGTCGAGGCTGCCCTTGTTCCCCTTCGGGAACACGGGGTCCGCATCCTGAACTATCTCGACGACTGGCTGATCCTAGCTCACTCTCGAGACCAGGTTTGCGAACACAGGGATCTTGTGCTCCGGCACCTAGCCCGTCTGGGCCTTCGGGTCAACTGGGAGAAGAGCAAACTTTGCCCTGTGCAGAGGATCTCTTTTCTTGGTATGGACATCGACTCGGTCGCCATGTCCGCGCAGCTTACGAGCGAGCGCGCGCAGTCACTGCTGACTTGCCTGAGACAGTTCGAGGGCAAGAGTGCGGTTCCACTGATACTTTTTCAGAGGCTCCTGGGGCATATGGCATCTGCAGCCGCGGCGACGCCGCTCGGATTGCTTCATATGAGACCGCTTCAGCTTTGGCTCCGCGACCGAGTCCCGAGGTGGGCATGGCAATGTGGCACCCTCCGAGTACCAGATACTCCGACCTGCCGTCAGACCTTCACCCCTTGGTCGAACCTCAGTTTCCTCAGGGCGGGTGTCCCCCTGGAACGAGCTTCACGGCATGTTGTTTAAACGACAGATGCCTCCGCCACGGGCTGGGCTGCCATGTGCAATGGACGTGCCACTGCGGGCTCCTGGACAGGACCCCAGCGGCTATGGCACGTCAATTGCCTCGAGTTGCTGGCTGTACATCTTGCTCTGCGCCGCTTGCGGGCCGTGCTCAAGAACCAACACGTACTAGTCCGTTCAGACAATACCGCCACCGTAGCGTACATCAACCATCAAGGTGGTCTGCGCTCCCGCCGTATGTCGCAACTCGCCCGCCACCTCCTCATTTGGAGTCAGAAGCATCTGAGGTCGCTTCATGCCATTTATATCCCCGGAGCCCTGAACTGTGCAGCCGACGAGCTCTCACGGCTTCAGCCCCTCCCGGGAGATTGGCGACTCCATCCCCAGTCGGTTCAGCTGATTTGGGACCAGTTCGGGGACGCTCAGATAGATCTGTTTGCCTCTCACGACTTGACCCATTGCGCCCTGTTCTATTCCCTGACCGAGGGCACGCTCGGCACGGATGCACTGGCGCACAGCTGGCCGCGGGGCCTATGCAAATATGCGTTTCCCCCAGTGAGCCTTCTTGCGCAGACCCTGCGCAAGGTCAGGGAGGACGAGGAGCAGGTCATTCTGGTCGCGCCGTACTGGCCCACCTGGACCTGGTTCTCTGGAACTTGTACTCTCTGGAACTTGTACTCCTTGCGACAGCACCTCCTTGGCCCATTCCTCTGAGGAAGGACCTCCTTTCTCAGGGACGGGGCACCCTGTGGCACCCTCGTCCCGATCTTTGGAACCTCCACGTGTGGCTCCTGGATGGGACGAGGTAGGTTTGAGTACCCTACCACCACCGGTGGCGGCTACCATCACTTCTGCTAGAGCTTCGTCCACGAGACATCTCTATGCGTTGAAGTGGTACCTCTTCGTCAACTGGTGCTCTTCTCACCGAGAAGACCCCCGGAGATGTTCGATCAGTGTCGTGCTTTCCTTCCTACAAGATGGGTTGGAGCGAAGGCTGTCTCCCTCCACCCTAAAAGTCTATGTCGCCGCCATTGCCGCTCAGCATGACTTTGTTGAAGGTAAGTCGTTGGGGAGGCACGACCTGATCGTCAGGTTCCTGAGAGGAGCGAGGAGACTAAATCCTCCTCGCCCTCCTCTCGTTCCCTCTTGGGACCTCTCAGTGGTTCTAACTGCCCTGCTGAGTGCTCCCTTTGAGCCTCTACAATCAGTTGAGCTTAAGTTCCTGTCAATGAAGACAGCGCTCCTGGTTGCACTGGCCTTCATCAAGAGGGTAGGGGACCTGCACGCATTCTCCGTTGACGAAGCGTGCCTGGAGTTCGGGCCGGCTTACTCTCACGTGATCCTGAGACCCCGGCCTGGATACGTGCCCAAGGTTCCTACCACTCCCTTCCGGGACCAGGTGGTGAACCTGCAAGCGCTGCCCCTGGAGGAGGCAGACCCAGCCTTGGCACTGCTCTGTCCAGTACGCGCTCTCCACGCCTATGTAGACAGAACGCAGTGTTTCAGGACCTCAGACTATCTCTTTGTCTGTTATGGGGGGAAGCTGAAGGGAAAGGCTCTCTCAAAGCAAAGGTTGTCTCACTGGATAGTGGACGCCATTGCTTTGGCATACCAGCAGCAAGGTCGACCGTGCCCCCTTGGTGTGACTGCCCACTCAACCCGGAGTGTGGCATCCTCTTGGGCTCTAGCGCATGGCGCCTCACTAACAGACATCTGCAGAGCTGCAGGCTGGGCGACACCTAACACATTCGCCAGATTCTATAATCTCCGAGTGGAGCCAGTGTCCTCTCGTGTACTCGCTTCAACCAGCTAGTACCGGACCCGCTCAGGTGTCTTCGCTTGCTCGCCATTCCACTCCACAGACTGGATACTTGCGATATTCTCCTCAGGTGAGCTTCCCCGAAAGCCCTGAGCTCCTCCAGCACTCCTGATGTCGGCGCCAGTGTCTATTGCCTGCGCGTCGGCTAGGTGCCTCCCGTGTGCAAGGTCCCTCCTCTGAGCGACCCCCACATGTGTATTCCACTGTAAGCCTCTTTGAGCATGTGTCTTTCCCTTGGCAAGCCACCTTGCCACCCCTGGGGTTGAAATATTCCACCTGCGGCTCGACACCCCAGTGTTCTCCATATGTCTCCTTCGGGTCATATGTGTATTCTCTAAGTCCCCCCCTCTGGGTTGGCAGTAATTGCATATTTCCCCTAAACTTTGGGATATACTCCCCAGTGTACCTTGGTATTCCTGTGCTAAATAGGAGTCCTTCGTCCGTGCCAGTCTCACGACACTGGAAGACAGCTGAGAAGGTGGCGTGATTAGACTGGTAACCCCAATCGTCGTCATCCGACGTAACTCGGAGTGACAACGAAAGGGAACGTCTCGGTTACGTATGTAACCCTCGTTTCCTGAGTAGGGAACGGAGACGTTACGTCTGCCTGCCACTTTCCGCTGTACCGCGGGGATCGCCTGAGCTCAGTCTTGGCTCCTCAGCGAAGAAATATATCTGCCTGTTGCCGGCGTCCTCCTTTTATACCCACGAGGTGGGGCGGAGTTACGTCATGCAAATTCCGCAGACCCATGGCATTTCTTTGCCATTGTCTCGTTTTGTAATACTCGTCATCCGACGTAACGTCTCTGTTCCCTACTCAGGGAACGAGGGAACCGAGACGTTTCACCCTTGCATTCATTTATAAGGAAGTTTTTTTGTGAATTGTTGTGTGCAAATCAACTGTCCTTACGCCATTCTCTGAATGAATATGCAGTGGATGTGCTGCAGTTATATGGTAAATGTGTGGAGTAAATGATATGTTGAACATTTTCTTTCTCATGATCAGGCAAGTTCCACCAGCCAACTGTGTTTTGGCTTTGCATGTCACAACCTCACTCTCTTATACCCCCTTATACCGATTAAAAATCGACTAAACTACTGCCTCTGACATTTTCACTTTCCTGCCATATTGATTGAGGGATATTCCTGTCTGCTGGGCCTGGTGTTGCTGCCCCCATTTAAATGCCCTAAGAAGTGCCTGGCAGTTGTCCTATCTGCCTTATCTGATGGCAACAGGCATTTGTTTGTGTTATTCCACAGAAACCCAATCACACTGAAACAAATTTTCCTATTTCAGTGGTTGAAAATGGAATTTGGACTGCTCTCTTGCATGTCGGTGGTTATTTACACTTTACTCGCTTTATTCTTTATTTTTTAAGTGTTCTTGACATGTAATTCAAGCCTCTCTGTGCTTTGAGTGAGTTAGTTGACCTAAATCAGATGTTGGTGATTTTGATTCCCTTTCAACTTTGCTCAGAAATAAGGAATTTTGAAGCGTCTCCTCATTTCATCAAACACTTGTTGCTTTTATGATCGCAGGTACATATCAAAGAGAATCCCTGCACCGGTCTGTGTGTAACAGCTCAATGTTTCAGTCAATACACTGGGCCAATCAATGAAATAGCAGACTTTGATTTGGGAAATCTATGAAATGAAGAGCAAATGAGAGCTTTACATCATTCCACGTATGTCATTGGGCTGCATCACACCCTTTATCTCTTGTTTCTGACATGATTCCCTTTTTTGTCTCACTCTGTCTTTTTCTCTTTCCCTGTTCTCCTTTCTTGTTTCTCTCTGTGAACTCTAGAAAGGCTTTATTCATTTTACATATTCAACCAAGGTCAACAGTCACTGCAAACTTCTAGCAGGCACAGTATATAGACTACAACGTCGGTCAGACGTTGGATTTTGGTCGAAAATGAAAGTCGGGTTGATGTCTAAATCCAATGTTTGTTTGCCCTCAAGCTCCGACGTTGGGCAGTCGTTGAATTTTGATTGGAATAAACCAAACAAAAAGGGGAAATGCATGGCCGTACACTTATTACCAGCTTCACTTAAAACTAACCAGATTTACTTTGTTTAATTTCCCGTTTAATGAAATCATATTTTGTATTTTACAGTCACCATGATGGTGGTTAGCGTTTGCTTTAGTTTTGGTCTTGACCCTTGACTCCTTAATATAAAATTTTCTCTAGCTGCTATAATTTTGTGTTTATAAAGCACAATTGTTGTAGCTAAACAAGCCATGAGAAAATGAGATCAGGTGATGTTGGCTGTTTATTCATGATGATGACGACGATATCATCATGTAATTGCCTGAATGCCTGATCTTATTCAGTGTCTAATGCTTTGATTATATAGGATTTGTGGTTTTAATAATGTATTTTTCATAATAGAAGTCATTTGATTCTACAGCATATCTAGCAGTGTTGTTTATCAAATAATATACTTGGTTTTTAAAACTATTTAGTGCACAAAAACCTTTCATCTATTGCTTTACTTAGATGCACACAGACATCAAGAAACAGCATATGAATCTCAACAATGGTGACAATCAAACAAAATATCCAGTCAATCAGATCAACTCTGAGCATAAAACAAGCGACAAAAAATTCAGCTGCATAATTTATTAATTCCGCAATGCAAGCTGGGAGATATGGGTGAGTTTTGATTGGTGGTACCCAGCATGCACTGCAGCATGAAGCATTTCATTGATTGTCACCATTGTTGAGAGTCATACACTGATTATTGATGGCTAAGTAATAACGTAGAGGAACAACTAAATGTTTTTTAATTACTTTATATTATTTGATAAAGAACCTTGCTCTCATGCTGCAAAATTAAATGGATTACAACATTAAAAACACAAATCATCAATAATCAGTCAAAATCACCTGATCTAATTTTATCTAGGCTTTTTTGCCACAAGAAATGTGCTTTATAAACTCCCAACTTTTTATGTAAAAAATATTTTATGTATTTTAAAGTAAAAAATGTCAGGGTCATACAACTGTCCTCGTATAATAATGAAGAAAACAGCCACATTAAAGTTAGCATGAAATGAAAATTCTGTTTGCTATTGATCTTATTGCGAAAAAATCATCCATACATATATTTCATTTTTATGATCTTCCAGTGAAATTAATGACTTCTCTATGGTGATGTATGCTGGACTTTCATATATATTAATTTGACATTTTATGACAAGACAAGATTTGTTGAGTTTGTAAAATGTCATGTTGTGCGACCGTAGACTAAATAAAACAATGGGCATAGTGTCCATGACGTCACCTGTAGGTTTCTGAAGAGCCTTTTTGAAGGCCAAAGTGGGCAGAGCTGGCCATATTTGTAGCGTGCTTCACTCCAGGATAACCGAAAATGGGCAAAGAGGCAGGATTAGCTGAGGTGACGTAACGGCTAACAGACAGCAGACAAATGGCTAGTAGTGACAGCAGAGGCAATCCACCTGTCACTCAAGTGGCCACGCCCTTAATTAAGCAGAACTTTAAGTTATACAAAAATTCACCCCCCTCAAAATTGTCATGAAGGGCAAAATTAGCTATAGACCAAAACCACTTTTTGGACAAGGCGGTAAAAATTTTTTCTGCTGTAAAGTTGGGTATTTTAACATCTATGGGATTGACTCACTTTTGGAGCCTGTCTCTTGCAAGCAGTCAATGAATTGCAGTTTAAGTTACTTCCGTGTTGGATTCAAGAGAGAGACCGGAAGGTAACCGCTTGAGTGCGACTCCCCAAAAACTTGATGATATATAATGATTTCATAAGTCATGATATTCATGAAAACCTCTTACTTGTCATTGACCTCTTGTATACAGTATTATGACCCAACTTTCTATAGCCCCTTTCACACAGAGATTCCGGAAAATACACAGATAAAGTGACCCGGGATTTGACCCGAGTTCGTTTGATTTTGGTTCATTCACACTGCCAGTGATTTTCCGGAATCAGAGAGTGCGTTCACACACAACCTGTAAAAATCCTGTAAAGACACGTGACATCGATGTGACATGTAATGTCTCAGCAGCGTCTATAGTTTGCTTATGAGCTGTAATTTTATCTCTCGAGAAACCACGCTTGTGCATTTTTTTCTCTCATTCGATCATAAACTAGCGCATTACATACCGTTTCACTGGCCTGCTTTCACTTCACTTCAGCGTCATCATTACGACACGGCATTTATTACGGTTTGTGTTCACACAGAGCGCGTTCCGGGACTGATCCCGGCAATGTTACTAGGTCCCCAACCTGGCATCGATCCCGGCATCAATCCCGGGTCGTGTTTGCGTTCACACAGAAGGCGTTCTGCGATTTCCTTGGAATGTCTCGGCAATTTCCCGGGATCAACGCGCTGTGTGAAAGGGGCTTATGAAAGGGGGTTTGATTTTATACTTTAAGTAACTTTTGGCTTTCCAGAGCATCTTTGTGTTTCTGACCTGTTTTCTCTCTGCACCATTTTCTCTCTTCTCTAGTATACAGTGAGATTGGTGACTGCCACAAACCTCTTTTTAAACTCTCTCATGCACCTACGTGATTGGCAAATTAAAACAAACTATCAAAATATTGGTTTCTGTGCTGAGTGTCCCTTGACAGCCATATGCTTTGCCATTTGATGGCTTCCCCTCTGCCCTAATCCCCACAGATGTTTAGGAAGTCACTTTGAGCGGGCAGGTAATCGCCTGCCACCAGCAGCGAAACCCTACAGCACTTCGTTGCGCACGCTGCTAATTACAAACAAAACATGGTTAAGCCATGTTAATTCACTAGTGGCGGCAAGGCACACACAAATAAAAGAAAAAGGCGCAATTACAAGGTCTGGTCGGGAAGACTTTTGTTCCCCTGATATTGGCAGATGGAGGAGGAATTAAAATAAAGCTAAATAAATACAGCACTGATAAGTGAAAGAATCTTCCCTTTCTTCCTCCTCTTCTCCAATACTCACAGGCGAGACAGAAAATGGTGCTTTTAAATTGTAAACCCTTTAATAAATGGGGTCTTTCTCTAATACTCTTTAAAGTAATTTTCTCTCTCCTTCTTTCTCCTTTACTCACACTCTCTGGATGCTTCTTTGTAATGCGCACCATGTTTTTTTTAGCATTTCCAATTGTAAAGTGAGCTGGAGAACTGTCAGTATGCGAAGAGCAAATTCATGCTAGTGACAGTACGCTTCTGATTATTGATCTGCTTAGCCATTATTAATGTAGACTCTGAATGAGGACTGGATTAGGTGACAGAGGTTGTGTATGCATTTAGCATAAGCGCTAATCCTGTCAATTACTAATCCTTGAAAATGTATCATCAAGGTGGCTTTTTGCCCTTTTCTCTGACGGTGTCTCTGGAGAGTGATCACCGAAAAGCACCTGCTCAAGGCTATACGCCAGCAAAATCTCCCTCGGTTTCAGTTCTTAAATCATGAAAGAGAGATCAGAAGTGATCGAGGGGGACTCTCAGAATAGTTCATGTCCATATGGTGATGGAAATGTAGACATGTGTTCTGATTACAACTGAGATTGCTAGATTAGTGTGTAATCTTTGCTAGGAGGCGAGTGTCTGAGAGAAAGCAAACGGTTGGTCCCACTGATTGTAGGTCAGGACTTCTGAAATCCCCTTTTAGGGGATCATATGCAGTAATCCTCTCTTAGGGTTCATTAGAGTACACAGCTTCCAATGTTTATTTGCAGTTTCTAGATAAGTCTAAAAACCGATTGACCTTATTTTGAATTTTAACTACACGTGTATTAAAATTTACATGGAGCACAACACATTTTTTTCACACCTTTCATTTAAGCAACCAAAACCAAACTGGAGGGCATGAAATTGTGGTTTGCAATGATGGATGGCAAAAACAACAACAACAACAACAACAACAACAACAACAACAACAAAAAAGAAATCTGAGAATGATTTCACCATTTTTTTATTAAACCATTTGTTTTGTTGATTGTATCTTAAGAAATATTACGACCAAAACCGTGGTCAAAGCCAGTACTACAAGGATCCAAAATAGTGTTAAACCTCTGTTACATCAAATTTCCCCCTAATTTTCTGTAATTCTGTCCATGATAAATTATTTAAAATACTTTTTCATATCCCAGCTTAATAAGCAGGGATGAGTACAAGTTAGCTATTCATAGATTGATTTTTCCTTTAAATAGTAAACACTATGGCTCTCTGAAAACATTATTTGAGTCATTAATGTTTTTTTTAGTGACACCAGAGATGCAGTAATGGCACAGTTCAGCTTTAGAGGTGTAAGCCATGTTGGCTTTTATTCATTTTCCCAAAACAGTGGTACAACCGTAATTGTCTTGTGATTAACAATGTGTGGTTGTTTGTGACATGTAGTGTCTGACGATTTGTTGTAATTTCAAACATGCTATGAATTAAAATAATTTTTAAAATTTCATTAATTGTGCTGGCAGAATTAATCTTTAAGGTAATTTTATCTCAACAGACTAGTTTCAGACTGTGTTTCTGTGGTATTTGGCTTGAGTTGTGATTTCAATCAATTTTGCTCATTCTTTGCACTTAAACTTTGCAGAAACTTTTAAAACGGGCAGCCTAGACAATATGTCTACAAACAATTATAAATAATACATAAACTCTTGTCTTTTAAGAAATATAGCATCCCAAAATGAAGTGAATAATGCCTGGAAAAGAGATCAAAGTCAAAGAGTCCAGTTGGTGAAAGACGGAGAGAAAACGGTGGGAAAAATGTAGTGCTGAGTACAATAAGTCAAGTCAAGTCAAGTCACCTTTATTTATATAGCGCTTTTTACAATACAGATTGTATCAAAGCAGCTTCACAGTGATAACATGAAAATAATATAACAGAGTTTGTTTCTAAAAGAAAATTGAGTCAACGTCCACCTTAAGTAAGGCAGATCAATAATATTATTGAATATTAAATGTCCCCAACTAAGCAAGCCAAAAGCCAAGGCAACAGTGGCAAGGAACCAAAACTCCATCAGGTGACAGAATGGAGAAAAAAACCTTGGGAGAAACCAGACTCAGTCGGAGGGCCAGTTCTCCTCTGGCCAACGAAGGAACAGTGCATGATTTATGATTCGGGCAGCATTACAAGTCAGATTGGATCGGAACATTTAGAATATTTATCCATTTCCATCTTTTGGAAGTCCAAGTAATCACGCCGGTGTTGAGACGAGTTGTTGAGGATCAGTGCCGTCCACCATAGAGGGTCCATATCGCCGGTGTTGAGTCGTCTCTTCACAGGCTTTGTGACTGGCGTATCTGAAGTCTATGTGAAAGGCTGGATACAAACTGGAGCTGACGAACGCCGTTTTTCTCGGGACTCGCGTCCCGAGATAACAGCAGAAAAGCAAAAAGGGAAAATAATTAGCGTAGCTGCTGTTCATAATGATTTCCATAACACGGGCGTAAATGATAAAAAACATGAAGACAGTGATTCTTGCGTCCCAGAGTCACCCCCCTCCGTCCCCCACTCAACTCAGCCCTGCTTACTGACCTCTACATCCCTCCTGCTGCTGAGACCCAACCACAATCTCACAATCTCTCCGCAACCCAACCATACGCGCCGACCCGTTTGACTAAGGCTGTCGAGCCCCACTGTCGTCGTTAATGCAGGTTCAGTGGCAACGGTTCCGTATGGCATACCAACTACCGCAAAACACAATATCTACCCAACCACCCGTCATTCACGCAATATACACAGGAACGTAATGACTGTAAATACTATGCAACTTATACAAATAACCTACAGACTCTTCAAGTTTTATAATATTAAATGCATTTGATCTGATTCAGCAGTGGTATAAAAGTTAAGCACTATGTAAATGCTTGGCTAAAGAGATGCGTCTTTAATCTAGTTTTAAACTGGGACAGCGAGTCAGAGCTTCGAACAATATCAGGAAGGCTATTCCAGAGTTTTGGAGCTAAATGTGAGAACGCCCTTCCTCCTTTAGTGGACTTAGATATCCTAGGAATGACCAGAAGCCCCGAATTTAGTGATCTTAAAGAACGTGATGGATTGTAGGGCGATAGAAGGTCCATTAAATACACAGGAGCTAAACCATTTAGGGCTTTATAGGTCAGTAATAGTACTTTGTAATTGATACGGAACTTGATAGGTAACCAGTGTAGAGATGATAAAATTGGTGTTATATGATCATATTTTCTTGACCTAGTAAGAACTCTAGCAGCTGCATTTTGCACTAACTGTAGCTTGTTTATTGAGGATGCAGGACAGCCAGCTAATATAGCATTACAATAATCTAGTCTCGAGGTCATGAATGCATGAACTAACTTTTCTGCATCAGAAACAGATAGCATGTTACGTAGCTTTGTAATGTTTCTAAGGTGGAAAAAGGCTGTTCTTGTAACATATGAAATGTGATTTTCGAAAGACAAGTTGCGGTCTAGTATAACACCCAGGTCTTTTACTGTAGTGGATAAAGTAACTGGACATCCTTCTATATTAAAGTTGTATTGTAAGTGAGTTTGTGGGTAGTTTTTTGGACCAATAAGTAATACCTCCGTTTTATCTGAATTTAGTAGCAGGAAATTACGCGTCATCCAGCATTTTATATCTTTGAGACACTCTGTCAAATTTGATAAGTTAGTGTTTTCATCTGGCCGTGATGAAATATATAATTGAGTGTCATCAGCATAACAGTGGAAATTAATTGCATGTTTTCTTATAATATTACCAAGTGGGAGCATATATATTGAGAATAGCAGAGGGCCTAACACCGATCCTTGCGGCACTCCATAGTCTACTGACGTTATCTTTGATTTTTTTCCCCATTTAAACAGACAAAATGATAACGGTCTGATAAGTACGATCTAAACTAGCTTAATGCCTGTCCCAATAAGAGAAGGGAGATGAGCCTTTCATATTAGCCGTGCCTTTGTTCCACAACGTCAGGCGCTAGAGAGGCGTGGCTGAAATAGAGGAAACATCCCTTTAGAAACAAAACAACTTTACTTAAAAAAACTTTAACTTATTTTCTTAAAAAAGAAACAATTTTACTTTATAATCCTTTTTGTCGACACTTTAGACGTGTTGCCCTTGCTGCCCTTGAGAAAACGGCACACACACAGTAGTACTGAGAAAAAAAACACAGTTCTTTTCTCTGTAAAGATGATGTTAATTAGGAAAGCTTCACTTGCTTGTTGCATGGAGGTCTCTTAGTGCTCAACAGCTCATGACGTTACCATACTTGAGAGCGAAATGGATTTCATATTCCTTAATAATTTATTAAGGGGTATACACGAGAAGATATACACACACACACACACACACACATACATATATATATATATATATATATATATATATATACACACACACACACACACACACACACACACACACACACACACACACACACACACAAACACACACACACACACGTCAGTTGCCTAAGGCCTGTAGTTTTCTTGAGATAGACCAAAATATGAATAACAATAAAAGGAAAAATAAATATTCATTTCAATATTCATTGCATACTATTAATTCAAATTTATTTTGTGTCCCTCAGCCTCTCATTTGTGTTGTTTGTCCTACAGGAGATTGAATTATAGTCTGTAAGACAGTTAAAGACGGGTCTTTAACCTCTCTGATTTATTGTTCTCATACAGACCTCTCGCCATTCTTCTCCTGTGCTGACGAAAATTTCATTGCTTTGTTATTGGACTTTTAAATTAGAAGCTTTGACATTTGCAACAGCTGTCCAATAATGGCATATAGATTAGTCTATACTTGTTCCCATGCTTCAGTCATGGAAGTCATTTGATTTGTTTGGATTAAAACGGCCTGTCTTAACTGACTAGGTGATAGCATTTAGAGTTTTGCTGGCAGACATTTTTAATTCATTTTTTTCACATAATAAGTACTAACAGTCACCGCTAACAGAGAGAAGATCAAGATGAAGGAACAGCCATGTAAAATTTGATAGCCAGATTTGTAGTATTATAAATTAGATGGAGGGTGTTAAAAGATTTTGAATTTTATCTGATGTCCTATGTAGTTTTTTGTTTTTTTTAGTGTAGCCTTTAGCCCTATGGCCATAAAAACAAACTGCAGCCAAGACTGCCACACACACTACCGGTCAAAAGTAAGTCACTAAGGTGTTGTTGTTTTTTTAATAAAGAATATAATATGTTTTTTTATTCCAAGCACATATTAAATTAACCAAAAGTAACAGGAAATATATTTACACAAAATATAAGCAGCACAGATGTTTTCAGATCAAATGTTTCTTGATAAGCAAATCAGCATCATATTATGATATCTGAAGGATCATGTGACACTGATGACTGGAGTAATGATGCTGAATATTCAGCTTATCCATCATAAGAATAAAAGAAAGAAAAGTTATTTTACATGGAAAAAACATTTTAAATATTATTGTTTTTACTGGTTGGTAAATAAAAAAAATAAAAAAAAATAAAAAAAAAATAAAAAAATGCCTTGGTGAACATGAGACTTCTTTCAAAAAACTTACAGACACCAAACTTATACACCTAAAATAAAAGGACTGCACAGTTATGATAAATCATTGATTATTAATTTTGGCAACTAATCTGACTGTTGTTTATATAAAATTATCCCCTTTAGTTATATATCACTTTATAATGTGCAATACAACGTGTTTAAATATGGCTTTACAGTAGCATAATAAACAGGAAAATAACATAATTGATGCAAACTTCATTAAATATGATACAAATTCTAATTCTGCAGTAATGCAGCTCTAAAGAAGACAATAGTGTCATTATTCAACTCATTTCAGTTGAGTGTTGATTCAGTTCAATAACTGTGTACAGTTAAATTCTGTCTCTAAACTCAATTCAATTCAGTGTCACATCTCTATTTTCCAGTGTACGACAACATCTACATTGCAAGTAAATCCAAAGCTTCTTTTCGAGGGTTAGGTGATGTTCTTTGTCACTCGTTTCTGTACGCCACCACAAACTGAGGATACAGTAATTTAACAGGCTGTAGGGGGAGGGGCATTATGTGGTTGGAGTGAGAAACACTGATGGGGTGATGGGTCATGTAATCAGGCCATGTGACTTTATGCTGACATTCCAAACATTTGTATCAAAATCCAAAATGGATGTATACGTGGACAAAGACACTGGCCATGAGGTAAGTGTTTTTATATTTTTCACGATTATGATATTTAAGAGTGATTTTGTTTTAGAAAATAGTTTTTTAAGGATAGTTTTACATGTTCTTGTTGATATTTTTAAAATAATCTTCTCACAACTTTGATTATCAGGCATTGAATGCCTGTATCCTGGGGGATGCATTGCCCATATAAGGGTATTTAACAGGGCTGATCACTCACAGATATTCTTATGTTTTGAGGCCTGTTCTCTGCAGATATTGAATAGGATAAAGGTTTTTAGGATAAATGATTACTTTTTTATTTTACTCTCAAATGTTACCCTGGACCACAAAACCAGTCGTAAGTCGCACTGGTATATTTTTAGCAATAGCCAACAATACATTGTATGGGTCAAAATGATCAATTTTTATTTTATGCCAAAATCATCAGTATATTCAGTAAAGATCATGTTCCATTAAGATATTTTGTAAATTTCCTACCGTAAATATATATAACAAATATTTTTGTGAATGGATGCAGCAAAATCGCGCAAAAAAAAAAAAGTCAGAAAACACGCCTACAAACTTCGCTCGCTGCTGCCCGCTCTTTGGGAACTGCCCACTCAAGTTTGGTATCAATGTCAAGCTTAGATTTCCCCCTTTCGGGTTCATAACTCTCCACAACGTCATTAGAGCAGTAAGCCAATAGAGAGCGTTAAAACAAACCCTTCTCGTGTAAAAAAACAACAATTTTCTTCTTAGCAACGGTCTGCTACAGCGCCTCTCATTGGCTGGCGACTTCTTCGCGTGCACAGTGTACACAATCCGCAATGGTAACGGTGCAAGCCATGGATTCTGAGATAGTGCATTTGCTCAATTTAAACTTTAATTACAGCAATAATTTAACAAACATAGTAAATGATTTTTTCGCAAATGATTGGGAAGATGATACAGAATGTCCAGAGACTGGCTTGGCAAACGAGGATGACCTGAAAGACGACGAATTCGATCAATGTGTGGAACAGTTTTGTAACCACACACACACAGAGACAAACACATACGGGCATGTACGCATATTCATACACACAAACAGACATGCGCGCGCGCGCGCACACACACACACACACACACACACACACACACACACACACAAACACATACGGGCATGTACGTATATTCATACACACACACACAGACATGCACACACACACACACACACACACACACACACACACACACACACACACACACACACACACACACACACTTGAATTTAGTGGTGGGGAACTCACAAAGGTGTAAATTTCCTTTATTTCCTTTCATTAGTAATGCGTAGCTAAGGACTTCATTTTGAGAACTTTAAAGGCGATTTTCTCAATATTTAGATTTTTTGCCCCATCAAATTCCAGATTTTCAAAAGGTTGTATCTCTGCCAAATATTGTCATATCCTAAAAAAACATAGATGAATGGAAAGCTTATCTATTCAGCTTTCAGGTGATGTATAAATCTCAATTTAAAGAAAATTACCCATAAGACTGGTTTTGTGGTCCAGGGTCACAAATGTGTACTATTGATGAATTCGACATGTACACATGTTTTCAGGGAATTTCTGTCAGCAGTTTCTACTTTGGTGAGCTCCTGTGCGTCTGTCAACCCTGTTGGCCAAGTGAGACGCAACTCTAAAGAGGAGAAGAGAAAGATAAGTGTGCCATGCCCCAAGATTGTGTCTGAATACAATACTCATATGGGAGGAGTGGATTTGGCAGATATGATGATTGCCCTGTATCGCACTCCAGCAAAGTGCCATAGGTGGTACATGGGCATATTTTGGCAGATACTTGGCATTGCTGTCAATAACGCATGGGTACTCCACCGGCGTGATGCAGCAGCTCTCGGTCAGAAACATCAGTGTCTGAAGGACTTTAGGCTGGATGCTGCCAGGGGACTCATCTACCTTGAAAAGCAGAAAAGGAGACAGCCATCCAAAGGAAATGAAGACAATACGCCAGAAAAAGTGATCAAACAGCCAAAGGTTTCCAGGCCAGTGGATGATATGAGGTATGACAGGATTGACCACTTCCATATCCTGTCAGTGAAAGGCCGATGCAGGATGTGCCAGGATGGGCAGACCTCCATCATGTGTCAGAAGTGCAAAGTGAGGCTTTCCCTGGTCACTGGACAAAATGCTCGCAACTGTTTTCTCAGCTTCCATTGCCCATAGAATATATCTGGTGTGGGGCACCACAGGGAAGATGGTAGAATTAAAAAAAACAAAACAGGAAAAATATGTTTTAAAAATCGGCACATGAACTGTTTAAAAAGTTATGAAATGTTAAATATATATCCTACATAGGCAATGCATCTTGGGAGAAAAAGTTCATTTTTTTTCCAATTTTTCTAGTGTTGTATGGATAACATGAAAAAAAGTAGCTAATTAATTGTTTATTAAATGTTTTAAAAGTTGTCATATGAACTATAATAAAAAAGAATATATTGCAAAATGTTACCCTAAATGGGCAATGTTCTCGGGAGTGTAACTTAGAAAATAAAGGTCATATTTTGGAAAAAATGCATGAACTGTGTCATTTTAGTCTAGATACATACAAAAATAGCAATGAATCATTTTTCCATAAAATTTATTTATACTTGCCCCTTTAAGGGTTAAGGGTACGTTTACACGACAATGATGTACTAAAAACAGAAACTTTTTTCCCCGATCCGCGAAAATGACTGAACGCATTTTGTAAAGAAAGACTATTCGCCTGCACACATACACATTATTTTACAGGGCACTCGCACCAAACCCACATGCCTATAGACTAAACACGTAATATGCATGTGCATGCCATCACCGTTTTCTGGAATATCTGCATTTGTTTCTATGGCAGTGACAGGAAGAGGCTGGTATATGAACAGCTTTATTCATATGAATGTAGCTCAAAATGGATTGTAAAAATCACGTGTTTTTTATTTATTTTTGTCTTTAAGAGTTGCTAAATATGATCGTATTCCAATCGGATATGCACACAAATCTGATTCAGGTCAGACAGGGGGTCTCTTTGGCGTGATATCAACCCCCCTCCCCCCACTGACTGAGAAATATGTTCAGATTTTCAAAGAAACAAACATTTTCCCCTAAAACTTCAAGTAAGTAAAGTGCAGAACTAATATATTTTCCCTGAAAGTGTCCACTGGATGGCTTCTCTCCGGCTTAAATCAGGTTGGGCACCTATGGTCATGTGTCTTGACAAAATAAGGCACAGTCAGATGATAAATGGATGTTCAGGTGTTACCCCAGAGTAGACTGTACTGAAAGTGCTAAGGGCAGAGAGGAGAAAGGTGTGTAATAAGTGCAGAGTTTTGAGTGCTTAAGGTTGCAGTGGAGCATTAGGCTGGAGCGAGAGTGGTGTGCCAGACCTGGGGCTCTGTGGTGCAGTGCAGTGTTCATAATGCCATCCTTATGGTCTCTTGCAGCTTTCATGCTTTTTTTATTTTTTTTATTTTCAACATTGATAATAAGAAATGTTTATTGATTATCAAAACAGCATATTACACTCCATTATGGAGCTTATAATATGACAAAATGATTTGAATTTGAATTGTGTATATTTGAATTATTGACAAGCGTAATCTAACAAAATTGAATATTGTGTGGAATTTTAAATAGAGTAAATTTCAAATGTTCAATATTCGTTTAAAGAAATCAAATTCAGAACTAAGCGATGTTGGGTGACGTCACTTCTTGTTGACGTTTAAAGTATTGTCAAACAAGACGGAGGCTAGCTAGACCCTCCCTCCTCCTCATCCGCACACTAACCCCCCAAACCCCACCCCCAAATCCTTCTTGTCGGTTATTGGCTGGAACAGTTTGTTATGTTTTGTGGTTAGCCCAGTTTGTTTTTGTTGCCATTTGTGGAGCCTGGGGTGTCTGCAGAGACCGCATTTTTACAGTGTGTTCAGGGGACAGGCAGCTAGCGGATAGTGAGGAGATGTTTTCTGTATGTGACAAAAAAAATGTTTGGCCTAAAAAACGTGTGACATCGCTTAGAGCACATTTAACGAATTGAAATGTTTTTATGGCTGAATTTTATAGACATGTATTTTCAAACAGCTGTTTTGTTTTTTAGAGAGGAATCGTCTGATTAAATGACACAATTATGTGTGCACAAATGGCGAGCTAGCTGCCCACGGACCTGTTTCCACTTTGAACTGGGCTTTGAAACCATCAAATGGTAGGATAAATCTGATTTTCTTGTTTTTTGGAGACGAAAGACTCTATTTCGTCTAATTTGTTTGATTTTTGCCTTCAATAAGGAGAGACTTTGGTCAAGATGAAAGAGAAAGACAGAGTAATAGGTTTTTGAGAGTTTACTTTATTTACACATTGAATGAAAAGTGTGAAACTTCATCAAATTTAATTGAAGCTGTTAAGGTGTTGAATCTTTCATCCTAGAAGAAACAACAGAAGAGTTTATGACAATGTTTTTGATTTACTGACTTTTATTGATTAATTGTTCATATGTGATTAATCTAATTGAAACAAACTACAAAGAGAACAATTTCTTCCTTTCAATATAATCTTTTATCTGAATCAGAACAAAATTGTCAACGATTCACCCGTTTCACCATTCCCTCCCTCCAGTAGATGTTCCTTACTCCTGATCATAGTGGCCCATACTGAACATCATTACTGAGTGTAGCACATCAGCTATGTTGCGCGCTACACACTACATGTAGTTTTAAAGCCCTGATGTGGAAAATGTGAAACAATCCTCAGTAGACAACCATCATCAAAAACAAAGCTCTCTTCTGATTTGTGCTGACCTGCCTGACAGTATCCAGTAAGCATGATTCTGCAGCACCACTGAATGATGTACAAGGTTCTCCAAATAAGATCACTTTCTGTACTGCTGTCATCCAGGTAGCATTGTGCGCAAAAGTATCCTAGACCATGGTCTTGTGCCTCAGAGTGTTTATGTGGACACAGTGCCCAAAACAGCCTTTTATAACACCACACTTGTATAGCCACTTGTGAATGTTAATAGTCAGAAATACTTTGCACTCTCTCTCCATATCCATCTGTAAGCATTCTTCCAGCAGATGTGGAAGAATGTAATTTATTGAGAGTGTAGAAAAGAGAGTGTTTTTGGTCTTTGATATAATGTTCTCACAGCTCAGCTGGTACATTATATTGCTGCCAAGGTTATGGCTCCAACTCTCCATGATAAAAACAATGTATGTAATGAATTCACTGTAAATTGCTCTGGATGAGCAAATTGTCTGCCAAAAAAAAATAAATGCAGATATTTATTTTGCCAATACATTAGTTTTCTTTTTTTTGGCAAACAAACAACTGGAGGGCCCCATTAAAGCCCCAAACCTCCCATGCTTTGTGAGATAATGCATGGTTGTGCCCTGTGGAATTGGCAGCAGTTTCATTGAAAAATATTTCTCTTTGAAATGATTTAAAAGCATATATAAGGGTTTGATTGCCAAACAGTTCCCTCATACATAATCTTGTTTTAGTGGATTGTAGACAGGATGTTGTATATATATATATATATATATATATATATATATATATATATATATATATATATATATCCATTTCACTCAGTTCCTCATTGTATTGCAGAGTTGCAGTCACCCCCCGTCAGGAACTTGCCTATCTAGCTATCTCTACACTTTATTCACTATCTGCTCACTGCTTTCTTCTTACAACTTCCTGATAGCTCAGAATGACAGATCTATTGAGTGGCTGTGGTAAAACACTAGCTTACTTCTGATTGAATACTGCATATAGTAAGTGAAACGGTATTCATTATGCAAGGTAAACATTTCAATTAGTTGGAAGCTATATTTTTGTCACATGACCTCATGTTGCATGTTATCATCTTAGAAATAAAAGCATTTTTAATTCAATCTTGTTTACATTTTTTTACATTTTTTGGCAAAAATAAAAATGTTTAAAAACTGTGGCTTTAGTTCCGGTTCATTTGTCACGTTGGAAGGTGAAGAGCAGTGCATTGTGGGATACAATATTATTTGCAGTGCAGTCTGTTGCAGTGTTGGGAGTAACATGTTACAAAAGTAATGCATTACAGTAACATATTACTTTTTGCTGTAACGCAGTAGTGTAAGGCATTACTAATCAACTTTCAGTAATATTTTACTCAGTACACGTTCAGATACGCTTGCGTTACAACACACTTTTAGTTTTAATTGTAAAAAAAACACCAAGACCGCGAGACATTAACGAATGAAAAATGCAAGTAGGCTAAGTTACCTGTTCGTGGTCAGTCAATAGCCGCGTGTGGTGTCCAAGTTTTAAATAAAGACTAAAGGCAGCGTCTGATATATTTGTATAGCGATTTATTTTTTACATGAGTGCCGTGAGGCATGATTTCGGCCTCTGTGCTCGCGCTGGCCAGTGGAAAAGCGGCTAATGGGTGAAGATGGCATGAAGAAGACTAGGCTACATTCGCAAGATGGACGTATGCGCGTTAGGCTACTCTATTTGTTCTGTGTTTTCTTACTAAAAGAAATTTGTTTATTAATAAAGATGAAGTTGCTGACTCGCGATCTTCGCAGTAGAGAGAAATGCACATTTCATAAGCAGAGAGCAGTCCGTTTTCTTTCGTTTTGAATTGTTCTGTTTACAAGTAGACATTTCAATATAGATATATTTTTCAGGTATGTGAAGTAGGCTACCTTATACGCTGAGTTTAGGTTAATTTATGAGACACGCTCCAGTTCACATGGAGGCGCCTCCATGTCGTGATTAGCCTATCTATTGTCTGCTATATTTACTTATTATTTATTAAATCCAGGCAAGTGGTTGATGAAACATTGATTAAAATTAAGATATAATTAGTACAAATTGAAATTCACTTTAATGAAAGGCTTTGTGTCTTCTGTTTGAGGTCTCTGTGAAAGTTTTAAAACAGTCTTTTAGCGCCGCTTCAGAGCGTTCGCGTCCGTAACGGAGAACTGTCACGTCCTTACATTGTTTTTTCCGCATAAATGCGAACATGAAAAATAAAATAAAATGAATATTTTATGTTCTGTGGAGAGTCAACCCCTCTTCATCCGGTGGGTAGTATTACTTTTGATTTGCGCAGTGTAATTCACAGAATTACAAAAAAATATTTTGCCTCATAAAAGTTTAATATTTTTTTGGTCACGCATGCATGTGTTTGTATTTCCCTCATATTAAATATAAAACGCATGTGTAAACTGATATTTTTCCTTTAAGGGGGTAGCCTATGGATAAATAGACGTTTCAATATATTGGTATTACATAATGCATTTTCTGGGAATTTATATTTAAGTTTTGACTGCAAATGTCACGTCCATAACGCTGGAATTCGCCAATTTTAAATAATTTATCCTCAACTAGTTTTGTTGTGTAGCTCTACGTATTTTAAAATGTTAACTTCAAAATTCAATAATACTAATAGTAATTTAAAGATTTGGTAGCATCTGGACGGGAAAGATAACTCTTGGAGTTGGAAGGGGTGTGTCGCGATTCTGCAGGTTCGTGGATCTGAGTGTCGTGATTTCGGTTTCATATCGCGTATCGTTACAGCCTTAGAATGTTAAGTTCTACTATTGACCTATAGCTATTTTGGTGAAAGTAACTCAAAAGTAATACAGGAGTAATGTAACGCATTGCAATTCTGAGACAGTAATATTGTAAGGTAATGAATTCAGTAACAAGTAATGTATAATGTATGGAAGTAACAGTTTGGAAGTAACTTGCACAACACTTTTCTTGGTGGTTGCTCGCCTGGGCGGAGGAATATTGTCTTCTGTGTGTAATGTAAAAGCTGTTGACCTCAATGGTGGGTACGGCCTTCCTATTGCTCTATTGCTCTTCCATTACAAGAATTTGTCATGATCCAGGTTCCTCCCTTCTCTGTCTCCCTCTTGTGGTCACATTACACCTCTTTCTCTACACTATCACTTTAGTCTCATCAGGTTCAGCTGTTCCCGTTTACCTTAATCTCCGCTCACCTGTTCCTCCTTTCCCCTAATGCCTCTTACTATTTCTAACCCTCTCTTTGTCTGTCTCTTTGTCAGTTTATTGAAAGCTATTCATGCAGAGTACATTCCTCTTACCTCTCTGTTCGAGTCGTGTCTCGTCTAGTCCTGTCCTGTGAGATTCGTGTGGAAGCCTCCCCTCGAGCCGGTATATTTATCTGTTCTCTTACACGCTCACTGCACTCTGCCCTGCCAATTCAGACGCTGAGTTCCAGACCAGACGTGGTATCCAGTCGACGGTACCCTCGCTCTCGGCGGGTCTATTCTCCCTCTGCAGTCTCCTCTGGGACCTCAACTTCGCTTAACGTGTTGCTGCGCATCCGGAGATCCTGTGACAATCTACTTGCAGTTTATGTTCTATTTTCTACCAGCCAAGTTTTCTGTTTTGACTGTTTTCTGAGAATCCTAAGAAGATTTATGTTCCTTTTTGATTCAGTGATTCTCTCCTCATTTTCATTAAAGACTGCATCATTGTGAATCTCGCCTTTTGGTCCTCCATCTCTCTGCTCATAACAGAATAAACTGACCACTTATGGACCAAGCGAGCTGCAATCCCTTTCAAGCGGCAGTCGAACTTCAGGGTGCTATGCTGGGCAGACACGAGCAAGAGATTTCCACCGCTCGCCAGGCTGTCGACTCCCTCGCTAACCAGATGGCTGATCTCTCTCATCGGGTTCATCAGATTCGTCATGAGCCGCCCACCTCTGAGAACCGCGAGGTTTCCGAACCACGTATCAACAACCCTCCTGTCTATTCCGGTGAGCCTACTCAATGCCGCTCCTTCCTTACCCAGTGCGAGGTAGTTTTCTCGTTACAGCCTGCTACTTACGCTCGGGACCGAGCCAAGGTCGCCTATGTAATCTCCCTCCTCGCGGGACGGGCTCGAGAGTGGGGAGCGGCCAACTGGGAGGCAGAGGGTGTTTACGTCTTCGACTTTACGCTCTTTAAGCAAAAGACGATCCGTGTTTTTGACCGGTCAGCACACGGGGAGGAAGCTTCACGACTCCTTTCATCCCTCCGCCAGGGGAGACGTTCTGTTACTGATTTTTCCATTGAGTTCCGCACCCTTTCCACGTCCTGCGGGTGGAACGAGCCGGCTCTGGTTGCGCGCTTTCTGGAGGCGTTGAATCCTGACCTCAAGGACGAGATCTACATGCGTGAGGTGCCTCCTCGACTTGATGCCCTCATCGATCTGGCGATTCGGATTGAGAAGCGGTTCGACTTGCGCCACAGAGCCCGTCGGTCCGAAGCCGCTTCGTTCCCGACTTCTTCTACCGTCGCTTCTCCTCATGCTTCTGACATGGACCCTGAACCCATGCAGCTTGGTGGTCTCCGAATTTCTTCCAAGGAGCGTGAGCGACGCATTGCCAATCGCTTGTGTATGTATTGTGCCTCGGCTAGTCACTTTGTCTCTAACTGTCCGGTAAAAGCCAGAGCTCGTCAGTAGGCGGAGGGTTACTGGCGAGCGCGATGTCTAGGAACTCTCCATCGAAGTCCTGTACTACTCTTCCTGCACTTCTTCGGTGGCCCGTCTCATCTGTCTCCTGCGTGGTTCTGGTCGACTCGGGGGCGGAGGGGAATTTCCTCGACGAGTTGTGGGCACGGAAGCAAGGTATTCCCCTCATAGACTTAAAAGACTCCACCCCTCTCTATGCCCTAGATGGTAGCTTCCTTCCTAGGATTATGCAAAAGACTGTGCCTCTGACGCTTACCGTCTCGGGAAACCATAAAGAGACAATTTCTTTTTTTCTTTTTCGTTCTCCCTTTTCTCCTGTGGTGCTTGGTCATCCGTGGCTAGTACAGCACAACCCCCACATAAACTGGTCCGACGGATCCATTTTGTCATGGAAATTGTCCTGTCATGTTGAGTGTTTAACCTCTGCTGTTCCACCTGTTTCCTCTGTGTCTGTTTTTCAGGAGGAGCCTGGTGATTTGTCTGGAGTCCCGGAGGGTAACCATGATCTGCGGGAGGTCTTTAGTCGAGCCCGGGCCACTTCTCTTCCTCCCCATCGTCCGTACGATTGTAGTATCGATCTTTTCCCAGGGAACACGCCCCCGCGCGGTCGATTATATTCTCTATCGGCTCCCGAAAGGGAGGCGCTGGAGAATTATCTGTCCGATTCTCTCAATGCCGGTACTATTGTGCCCTCCTCGTCACCCGCCGGAGCAGGGGTTTTTTTTGTCAAAAAGAAGGACGGTTCGTTACGTCCCTGTATCGATTACCGAGGGCTGAACGAGATTACTGTCAAGAACCGTTATCCCTTGCCTTTAATGTCGTCAGCCTTTGAGATCCTACAGGGAGCTAAGATCTTCACCAAACTTGATCTTCGTCACGCATATCATTTAGTTCGTATTAAGGAGGGTGACGAATGGAAGACCGCCTTTAACACGCCCCTCGGTCACTTTGAATAAAGGGTCCTCCCCTTCGGTTCATGTCCAACATGTTCGTCGAGTCCTCCAGCGTCTATTAGAGAACCGACTCTTTGTCAAGGCGGAGAAATGTTTGTTTCATGTCCCGTCGGTTACGTTTTTGGGTTCAGTCATTTCGGCAGAAGGAATTAGTATGGATCCGGCGAAGGTCCGAGCGGTCACCGAATGGCCCGTTCCTGACTCTCGGGTTGCGCTTCAACGCTTTCTTGGTTTTGGCAATTTTTATCGTCGTTTCATAGAGGGTTTCAGCCAAGTTGCCGCGCCCCTTACTGCGCTGACGTCTGTCAAGTCCCGCTTTAGATGGTCAGAGGCAGCTCAAGCGGCTTTTGTTCAGCTAAAGACTCTTTTTACTTCCGCTCCTATCTTACTCTCTCCTGACGTCTCGGAACAATTTATAGTCGAGGTCGATGCCTCAGAGGTCGGGGTCGGGCCGTCCTCTCTCAACGGTCTTCTACGGACGGAAGGGTGCATCCCTGCGCTTTTTATTCTCACCGCCTTGCGCCCGCCGAATGAAATTACGATGTTGGCAACCGTGAACTGCTCGCCGTTCGTTTAGCGCTAGGCGAATGGAGACACTGGTTGGAGGGCTCCTCCGTTCCTTTTGTCGTTTGGACAGATCATCGAAATTTAGAATACATACGTTCGGCTAAGAGACTCTATGCCCGCCAGGCTCCCTGGGCTCTGTTTTTTACGCGTTTCGATTTTTCCATCTCTTATCGCCCGGGCTCCAAGAATGTCAAGCCTGATGCCCTCTCTCGCCTCTTTGACTCCCCCACCGCAGCTGTAACCCCTGAGGTTATTGTTCCTCCCGGTCGTATCGTGGGTGCTACCGTGTGGGGAGTCGAGAGGTTGGTCAGACGCGCACTATCTCAGGTTTCCGCGCCGCGTAACTGTCCTAGGGACCTCCTTTTTGTTCCCGCGTCCGTTCGCCGCGCTGTCCTCCAATGGGGACATTCATCCAAATTGTCTGCCCATCCCGGCGTGCGGGGCTCTCTTGCTTTTATTCGTCAGCGCTTTTGGTGGCCCACTATGGGGCGCGATACGCGTCGCTTTATCGCCTCTTGTGTAACCTGCGCACAAACCAAGACCGGTAATTCTCCCCCGGCTGGTTTGCTTCGACCACTACCTGTTCCAGCTCGACCCTGGTCTCATATTGCACTCGATTTTATTACCGGGCTTCCTCCATCGGCTGGCAATACGGTTATCCTAACAGTTGTCGATCGCTTTTCTAAATCAGCACGTTTCATCCCACTCTCTAAGCTTCCTTCTGCCAAAGAGACAGCCCAGATAATGGTGGATCATGTTTTTAAGATACATGGTCTACCCACTGACGTGGTTTCTGATATAGGTCCGCAATTCTCCGCCTTTTTCTGGAAAGAATTTTGCCGTCTCATTGGGGCTACTGCCAGCCTCTCGTCGGGTTTTCACCCCCAGACCAATGGGCAAGCCGAGCGCTCCAATCAGATTGTTGCCCGCATTCTTCGCAGCCTTGCTCATCGTTGTCCCACGTCGTGGTCTGAGCAACTAGCCTGGGCAGAGTACGCACACAATTCCCTCCCATCCTCTGCTACAGGTCTTTCGCCTTTCCACTGTTGTCTCGGCTACCAACCTCCTTTGTTTGCGTCTCAGGAGTCTGCGTCCAATCCTCCGTCGGTCCAAGCCTATATTGGCCGTTGTAAAAGCACTTGGAGGAGGGTAAGAACTGCACTTCGTCGATCTAACACTCGCATGAGCATCACTGCCAATAAGCGTCGGGTCAAGAGTCCGCGCTACGTTCGTGGGCAGCGTGTGTGGCTTTCCACCGCTAATTTACCCTTACATTCTGAGTCCCGTAAGTTGTCGCCCCGTTTTATCGGGCCATTTCGTATTATTAAGATCATTAATCCTGTCGCGGTACGGCTTCGCCTTCCATCCTATCTCCGTCGGGTCCATCCTGTTTTCCATGTTTCGCATATTAAGCCCGTCGTTCGCGCGCCCTCTCGTCCTGTTTGTCCACCTGTTCATATTGATGATTCTCCTGTCTACAGGGTTCGTCACATCCTTGACGCGCGCCGCCGGGGTCGTGGTCACCAATACTTAGTCGATTGGGAGGGGTATGGGCCGGAGGAGAGAAGCTGGGTACCCTCCCGGGACATCTTGGACTCTTCGCTCATTGAAGATTTCCTCCGTTCTCGCCAGTCCTCCTCCTCGGGAGCGCCAAGAGGCGCTCGTTGAGGAGGGGGTACTGTCATGATCCAGGTTCCTCCCTTCTCTGTCTCCCTCTTGTGGTCACATTACACCTCTTTCTCTACACTATCACTTTAGTCTCATCAGGTTCAGCTGTTCCCGTTTACCTTAATCTCCGCTCACCTGTTCCTCTTTTCCCCTAATGCCTCTTACTACTTCTAACCCTCTCTTTGTCTGTCTCTTTGTCAGTTTATTGAAAGCTATTCATGCAGAGTACATTCCTCTTACCTCTCTGTTCGAGTCGTGTCTTGTCTAGTCCTGTCCTGTGAGATTCGTGTGGAAGCCTCCCCTCGAGCCGGTATATTTATCTGTTCTCTTACACGCTCACTGCACTCTGCCCTGCCAATTCAGACTCTGAGTTCCTGACCAGACGTGGTATCCAGTCGACGGTACCCTCGCTCTCGGCGGGTCTATTCTCCCTCTGCATTCTCCTCTGGGACCTCAACTTCGCCTAACGCGTTGCTGCGTGTGTGTGTATATACACTCACCTAAAGGATTATTAGGAACACCATACTACAACCCCAAATCAGATAAAGTTGGGACATTTTGTAAAATGCAATAAAATCAAGAATCTGTGATTTGTTCATTCTATTTAACATTTTATTAACTGACAAAAGTACAAAGAAACGTTTTCCAATGTTTTCACTGACCAACATAATTGTATTTTGTAAATAAGAACAAATTTAGATTTTGATGGCTGCAAAAAAGTTTGGACAGAGACCAAATAAAAGTGAAAAGATTATCCAAATTAGATTATCCAACTCTTTTGAAACAGTCCACAATGAGCAGGTGAATTGGTAATAGTTGAGGGTATCATGTTTGGGTGTAAAAGTGCTTTTCAGTCTTTTTAAGCAAATATGGGTCATGGCTCATCACTTTGTGCCAAATATAATGAGAGAATTGTCAAACAATTAAAAAATCACATTTCCCAATGCAAGATTGCAAAGAATGTATGTCTTTTATCATCTTCCATACATAATATTGTCACAAGATTCAGGGAATCCAGAGAAATCTCAGTCTGTGTTGGGTAAGGCAGTAGACCTCTGTTGAATGTGTGTGACCTTTGAGCCCTCAGATGGCATTGCACAAGATACCATCATACTACTCTGTTAAATACAGACACATGTGCTTAGGAGTAATTTGGAAAACCGTTTACTCAAGGAGAAAGCTCAGTTCTATGTGGAGATGCCGGCGAGTTCTCTGGGCCTGAGCTCATCTCAGATGGTCTAGGAGATAGTGGGAATGTGTGCTGTGGTCAGATGAGTCCATGTTTCAGCTTGTTTTTGGGAGAAAATGGACATCGGGTTCTCAGTCCCAAAGACGAAAGGGACCAACCAGACTTTCACCAGTGACAGGTACAAAAGCAAACATCTGTGCTGGTATTGAGGAGCATCATTGCAAACGGTATGGGTTGCATAATAACTTGCATTATTGTGAAGGTACCAATGACATGGAGGCATATATTTGGATTGTACAGAGACAAAAACTGCCATCAAGGTGACATCTTTCCTGGGAAGCAAGACAATGCCAGGCCTCATTCTGCACGTGCTAAAACTGAGTGGTTTCTAGACACTCTGCAACATAGAAGGGATGTGCCGGCCTGTTTACTGCAGTCCAGATATGTCTCTTATGGAAAATGTATGACCCATCATGAAAAGGAGAATCAGGCAACGATGACCACAGACTGTTGAGCGGCTGTCTTGTATCAGACAAGATTGGGCAAATATTCCACTAGCAAAACTCCAAAAATTAGTATCCTCAACTCCCAAATGATTAAAAAGTGTAATTAAAAGGAAAGGTGAAGTGACACAGTGGTAAACATGCCTCTGTCCCAACTTTTTGGGGGCGTGTTGCAGCCATCAAAATCAAAATTTGTTCATATTTACAAAATACAATTATGTTGGTCAGTGAAAACATTGGAACACATTTCTTTTGTCAGTTAATAAAATGTTAAATAGAATGAACAAATCACAGATTCTTGATTTTATTGCATTTTACAAAATGTCCCAACTTTTTCTGATTTGGGGTTGTAATACTGTGTTTGACCCCCTTTCGCGTTCAGAACTGCATTAATTCTACGTGGCATTGATTCAACAAGGTGCTGAAGGCATTCTTTAGAAATGTTGGCCCGTATTGATAGGATAGCATCTTGCAGTTGATGGAGATTTGTGGGATGCACATCCAGGGCACGAAGCTCCCGTTCCACCACATCCCAAAGATGCTCTATTGGGTTGAGATCTGATGACTGTGGGGGCCATTTTAGTACAGTGAACTCATTGTCATGTTCAAGAAACCAATTTGAAATGATTCAAGCTTTGTGACATGGTGCATTATCCTGCTGGAAGTTGCCATCAGAGGATGGGTACATGGTGGCCATAAATGGATGGACATGGTCAGAAACAATGCTCAGGTAGGCCGTGGCATTTAAACGATGCCCAATTGGCACTAAGGGCCTAAAGTGTGCCAAGAAAACATCCCCCACACCATTATACCACCACCATCAGCCTGCACAGTGGTAACAAGGCATGATGGATCCATGTTCTCATTCTGTTTACGCCAAATTCTGACTCTACCATCTGAATGTCTCAACAGAAATCGAGACTCATCAGACCAGGCAACATTTTTCCAGTCTTCAACTGTCCAATTTTGGTGAGCTCTTGCAAATTGTAGCCTCTTTTTCCTATTTGTAGTGGAGATGAGTGGTACCCGGTGGGGTCTTCTGCTGTTGTAGCCCATCCGCCTCAAGGTTGCGCGTGTTGTAGCTTCACAAATGCTTTGCTGCATACCTCGGTTGTAATTAGTGGTTATTTCAGTCAAAGTTGCTCTTCTATCAGCTTGAATCAGTCGGCCCATTCTCCTCTGACCTCTAGCATCAACAAGGCATTTTCGCCCACAGGACTGCCGCATACTGGATGTTTTTCCCTTTTCACACCATTCTTTGTAAACCCTAGAAATGGTTGTGCGTGAAAATCCCAGTAACTGATCAGATTGTGAAATACTCAGACCGGCCCATCTGGCACCAACAACCATGCCACGCTCAAAACTGCTTAAATCACCTTTCTTTCCTATTCTGACATTCAGTTTGGAGTTCAGGAGATTGTCTTGACCAGGACCACACCCCTAAATGCATTGAAGCATCTGCAATGTGATTGGTTGATGAGATAATTGCATTAATGAGAAATTGAACAGGTGTTCCTAATAATCCTTTAGGTGAGTGTATATATACGGTATATATATATATATATATATATATATATATATATATATATACTGTATATATATATATATATATATATATATATATATATATATATGCATATTTATGTGTGTGTGTGTGTATTATAATACAGTTTCAAAACTGGATTGGTTGATTAATAAGATTGTGATTCCTATTCCATTACAAAGGCAGCCGGCAGGCCATTTGCCAATTTAGCATACATTCCATGTCATAAATATTTATGGAATATAAAATGTCAGACAGAGTTTGATCACTGAATGGATCATTTTGCATGTTATGTCTCACACGATGAAAAAATGTTTAGAAGTTGTGAAGAGTTTTACAATTTCATTAGGTATCAACTCAAATGCACACAAAGCCATGTACATTTAGTCATTGTGCAAATTGTAGACAATTGTACTCTTTTGCTCACATGTGCCTAAAAAACAAAAGTCTCATTTGAGAATTTAGCCAAAGCGATTGAGAACACTCTAATTCTAATTCCGGATCTGTGATCCGTAATTGTTTTGATGCGTAAGGATGGACTCATGTACAGTCAGACGTACTTTGTCGAAGAAATTGTTTATTACAGTTTATGTATTAGTGAATCAAGTTGTCACGATGTGGTGCAGGCAGAAGAAAAGACGAAGAAGGCAAAAAAACTCCAAGATAAACTTTTACTATAAATAGAATTCCGACGGGTACAGACAGGCAGGATGAACACACTACATAAGACTGAGCACAGACAAATACTGGCTGAACTGAAAGGAACTAAATACAGACACTGATGAACACAGATGAACAGAAACCAGGTGATACAGATGATACTTAACTAGACACAGGTGGAACAGATGATGAACTAAATGACAGTAACCATAGAGACAGATGAGTGGGGGGAAAACAGAACAAAGGAAGACATGTAACAAGGGGTGACTGTGAAACAAGTCAGTAACTAAACGGTCACTGTTCCTCTTGATATGGAAATCATGTTATTTAAATTGTAATTTTATACAACAAATTATCAAAGAACATTCCTATTATAATTGCTGGATTTGTGTTTTTTTATTTGTTTGTGGCGATAATATTGTTAAATACAATTAATTGAAATATTATTTTTATTATGAGTATTGTAAATTGTATTACTCTTAAGTTCGCCATGAAGCCTTTGATGCTGGTATTACATTAAAAGATGGATGTATGGATGGATAGATAGAGATACCCTTGAAAAAAATATGAGCACGTTTTACCGGACAATGTGCTGTTCATGAAATTATCAAGTAATTTTTTTGCGCAGTTTTCACAATATTGTAAATCTTTAGTTCAGTCTTATTGGATATTCTGTAAAGCTTGTCAGACCTAGCTACAGTAACCGAGGGTGATGAAGTTTAGGGAAGGGGCTGTTTAAAAGTTTTATTTTAATTGAGAATTTATTAGGATTGCAATTGTGTAGCCTTTGCTTGAAAACATTTTGTTTTCCATTTACATAATATGATAATATAATAATATCAGTAAAATAGGCAAGCATACAACAACCGATGTTCATCAAATAAGACATGTCAGACATATATGAAGGGATTCCAGAGTAAGGTCGTCTTCATCATCCAGTGTTTTTGTATGATGCAGAGTGATGAGGACTCGAGCCATTCATCTTAGGAGTAGAAGAGCTTAAGCAGTCTAAGTGTGAGCATCAGAATAGAGATGATGAGCCCTTCCACTTAGACCTAATGATGGTAGATTAAGCCTTGATTAATCATTGATCTCTATATCCCTCTCTCCTTCAGATAGAAGGATATTAAGATCCTTAAAGGCCCATGTTCCCCTTGGGCTGTGTTCATTATGGGGCACTATCAGGAGTGCATGCTTGCCTTATATCACAAGTCTTGCCTCGTGCATCCTCTCTCTCCTCTTCACCCATTGGCTAAATGAGATTAAATTGGATTCACAATGAATCTTTATATGGAAAAAAGCCTAAAGAACAGATGAGTCAGTTAAACCTATGCCTGTTCATTTGTCAAAAGTTCACAGATGAGATGGATTAAAAAATAAGGGTTTTCAACCTTTTTTGGGGTTTGACGCCATGTCGAAAAAAAGTGGTAAATTGGGGCATGGGGAGTCATCACACAGTGTTCGCTCATTTTAAGCAGTGATTTTTTTATGACAAATGCACTTATTTTTTGTGATTTTCTTTTTTTAAGCTTAGTAAAAGATGAGTTAGTATTTGTTGTTTAGACAAAACTAGCTGATGTGCAGTGCCCCAAAAAAGTTCAAGGATACAAGTTGCGTGAAAGAACTAAGAGTGAATTAAAACCTTTGTCTCCTCCAGGTCTGATAAACAAGGAGTGTTGTGAATGCAAGCAAACTATGTGTCCATGTTACAAATAACAGTTCCTTGTGTCAATTAGCATGCAGCAGTCAGTTGTCAAAACCTATTTGTGTGAGAGACGATCTGACAACAGACCTAATGAATGAAAGCTACATTCATTAACTCTGTTGTTTTACAGATCTTTATGTGGAGTTTGGCTTGAATATAAACTGAACAGCAAGGCTATTCATTCCAATTACAGTGACAGTCAGTGTTTTGGACCCTAAAGTAGTTGAACTGTCAACACAATCTCAAAGCAATTGCTTTCAGGTGAACGAGTGTTTGAAGGGCAAATGTTATAAACCGAGTTGGGTTGATGGCAGAATTCCATGGTCAACGTATCAATGTATATGTTTGTCAGTAAATCCGGGAGTCTCTCCTTCTGTTTATGTACAGTTGTCGGAGCAGAGGAGAGATGGACGGGTGTTATCGAGGCCTCTCAGCTGTTTTGTTCAATGCCCGACGTACAAAGAGAAGGGGCGTGGTGGCGGACACTTTCCAGAGATGCCAGCTTTGCATGAGGGGAATCAAAGCTTCGCCGTCACTTTTTATCTGCCCGTGCCACCTGGTTGGTGGGAGAGGCGCATACGGCGTGCCTCCAGCTGTTAGCCCTTTGGAAAAATCTGAGGGAGGAGGATTTTAGCTATGGATCATCTATTGGTGAGCTGGATGGTGGAGTATCCCTCCACTGAGAGCAGATGGATAGTTAGGTCAGAAAGAAAGAGGGAATGTGAGATTGATGGGAGAAATGGAGAGGGTGAGTTTTTGTGCTGTAGTGATTTTTCTGATGGACACCTCGGGAGAAGGGATGAATGTCTTGCTGTGTGGGTAGAGAGAGAAAGAGAAAACTGGATAGGGGAGGTTAGTTGTGCTCTAAGTACCATGAAATCCAATGATAAGTTGATCTCATAATTGAGGTGAAAACAGAAATGAGGTGAAAGCGCTCAGTAGGGGGGACACACTCTGAGAGAAATTGTAACGTGAAGGTCCGAGTAGCCTAAATGATATGGAATTGGAGGTGGGAAATCACTAACACAATCTGGCTCAAGATGAGGAGATTTTCAAACGGGTAGAGCAAGAGGAGGAGCAGGTTTGGAGTAATGGCCTGATTGTAAAAGTGTTACATAATCAGGATATTAAAAAAGGTAACTAATTATTTTGGTCGTATAAGGTAAAATTGGCTTTACTAGCATGTTACATATTTTGACTTCATTCTTAAAATTACTATTGTTACAACATTATTCTCGAAACATTAAAGTTTTAATTGCACTTACATTTTTATATTTAGCTGACGCTTTTATCCATAGCAACTTACAATTGCTATATATGTCAGAGGTCGCACGCCTCTGGAGAAACTAGGGGTTAAGTGTCTTGCTCAGGGACACATTGGTGTCTCACAGTGGATTCGAACCCGGGTCTCTCACACCAAAGGCATGTGTCTTATCCCCTGTACCATCCCCATCCCCATCCCCATCCCCATCCCCATCCCCACTTCACAGTTAACTTTTATTTCTAATATAAAATTGTATATTGTAGTTACATATTTTTTTTTAAACATATTTGGCACTTTAATACATAGACAAATCTTATTTTAAATTAAATATCTTTTGAGCTTTCTATTCATCAAATAATCCTAAAAAAAAAAAAAGAATGATACGAAGAAATGTTTCTTGAGCACCAAATTTAGCATATTATAATGATCTCTGAAGGATCATGTGACACTTAGGACTGGAGTAATGAAACTGAATATTCAGCCTTGAAATCTTCAAATATATTCAAATATATATGTATTTTTTATTTTAAATTGCAATATTCCACAATGTTACTGTTCTTACGGCATGTTTCATTAAATGAATGCAGCCTTTCAAAAAAGATAAGAAAAATAAATCATTCCATCCCCTATACGAAATCAAGGAGGAGGGGAGAGGGAACAGAGGGTAATGAAAAAACTGTCATAAGGACAGGATGTATACTTTGTCTGGTGTCAGGGGAAGGCACATTTAATGGGATGATGTTTGTGTATGTGAGTGTTAGAGCTGGCCATACAGAGTGATTTTGCAAAACAGCTCCTCAGAGGGACAGATAAAGAGCGAGAGGGAGGTGTAGTGGGTACATAAGGGCCATCTAAAGAGTGGACGGTGTAATGAGGAGGAGAGGGAGAGATGGCTTGGAGGATGTGATTTTACTTTGTCTCGTCCTATGTAATGGCTTTCAGAGGATAATTGAATATCAGTGTGCCAATATTATTATTTTTCCCTTCAAACAGATGTTTTGTAAATGATCTCTGCAGTAAACAAATTATGTTACGTGGCAATGGCGTTCAGGTGTCCTGAGAATCTCTGTGCACCGTTCTTGAGCCACTACAGTACATTATATCTGCACACAATCTTTTTTCTATTTTGTGCGGCTTAGCTTTGTTATTCAAGTCAGTAGCTGGATGTTGCTCTTTTCTAAATTCCCCTTCATTCATTATTTTACTCTTTCTGAAAATAGCAATACAATCTCAGTTTCACAACAATATGAGAGGGTCATCCTCTGACCCAAATGTGTGGGGGCTTTAGGACCCAGGCTTAGGCGCTGCCCCTGTGAATGGGAGCTATCGCTGAGAGTGCGGCTTATGAATGGTATCAATGTTTGAGACAGGGATATGAGTCAGGGAAAAAAGCAGGAGGATTTTAATGACAATGTGGCCCAATCACATCAGGCCATTGTCTGATGAGCATGGCTGCACTCAGCCCAAGCCTTGATTATCAGGAGAGCAAGACTGAGCAGAGCATTATTAGAGAACTAATCAACAACAGTGGAGCCTGCGTGTGTGTGTTTAATAGTAATGAGAAGGAAACTAGGTGCTTTGACATGGAGATTATTGGGTATTAGCATGAACAAAGAATAGTGCATGGAATTGTAATGACCAAACTTATTGCAGAAGTGTAGAAGCATAATGAACATACATGATGGTGGGACACTCTATTATGTTTTGGCAATGAATAACATGTCCCATGAAGCTTCTATGAGCTTAGTTTAATGAAAGGAAGCACAGGCGTTTAGTGATCATGTTCGGTCTTGTTTGGAGGAATGATGAGCCAAACGCCTAATGGTATTTTTATCATATTCATTAAAAGGATAGTTTGCAGAAAATTAAAATTCTGTCATTAATTACTCACCCTCATGTCATTCCAAACCTTTAAGAATTTTGTTCATCTTCAGAACTCAAATGAAGATTTTATTTGATCAAATCCGAGAAATTTCTGTCTCTCCATTGACAGCTACGCAACTACCACTTTGACGCTTCAAAAAGTTCATTAAAGGGATAGTTCACCCAAAAATGATAATTCTGTCAGTATTTACTCACCCTCATGTTGTTCCAACCCTGTAAGACCTTTGCTCATCTTCGGAACACGAATTAAGATATTTTTTATGAAATCTGAGAGCTGGATCATTCCTCCATACTAGTCCATAGGCTTCTTGAGGGATTGAACTTGCCGGCCTCAAAAAGTTATTAAAGACATCGTTAAAATAGTCCAAGTGACTACAGTGGCTCAATCTTAAGTTTATCAAACGACGAGAATACTTTTTGTGCGCAAAAAAACCCCCAAAAAATAACGACTTTATTTCAACTATTCATTTGAAGAGCTCTTTTCCAAAACGCTATAAATCCATTTAAATAGTTTTCAGGAAAATTACATTTTTTACCTAGACCCACACATTTTGTGAATATTCAATTTATCCTGTTAAAATGTTTTATTGGCTCAGTCTAAACATGTTGAACAATGATTATTAAATCAAACAACAATATTGTTTATGATAAATTAAAAGTTAATTTATTTTTTTTCCAAAACGCTATAAATCCATCGATTTTTTTTTTCCAAAACGCTATAAATCCATCCATTTTTTCCAAAACTGTATGGTTTGTCTTTAAAAAAAAAAAAAAAAAACGAGAGCATGCAACATATAATCAAGGGCTCATACTATAAATTACTATAAATTAAATTTAGTAACACATTTAGGCTAATAGTCATTTGGTGCAGAACCTGAAAATAGTAATGATATCAATAGCTAATGAAGTTATTTAGTAATACATTCAGAGTCATTTTTAGTAAAGTGTCAAACCTGTAACAAGTAGGACCAATTTGTCCACTACATATGCATTAAAAAAAACGAATTATTAAAAATATTCAATAAAGATAACGATATTCAAAAGTAGTGATGGGCACCCCTCCTCCACACACACACACACACACACACACACACACATGCATGTATAGGCTACACAGCATGTGAGCAAAGCGGAGCGGCGTGACGCTTAAATATAGGCCAAGTTAAAAAAAAACTTAAACATACGTTTCATATTTATGTTTAATAATATAGGCTAATGTTTTTTTTTATTTCATCTATGTTGATTATATGAAAAGGGAACCGCATGAGATGAGTACGATAGGATCATAAGATGCCCAATATATCGGAAAACATTTGGAATAGGTCAGACATGATTTTGACCACTTATTAAGTTTTGTTTAGTAGAAAGCCTTTCTTTGAAGTGAATTTCGTTTTGTATAAATTGTATCTCCATTTTAATCAATGTTTCATCAACGAATTGACTGGATTAATAATAAATAAATAAGAAGCAAATATAGCAGACATAGGCTATAATCAGGACACGGAGGCGCCCGCGCGTGATCTGGAGCGCGTCTCATAAATGAACCGAAACACTGCGATACTTGCCTCACAGTCCTGAGAAGTATATCTATAAAGAGCTTGAAATGTCTACATTTAAACAAAACAATAAAAAACGAAAAGAAATTGGCTACTCTCTGCGTATGTAGGCTAATTCGAAGTGTGCATTTCTCTCTATAGGCGCGTTCACTACTGCGAAGATGGCGAGTCAGCATAGTCAACTTTATCTTTGTAGCTGACACTGACAGAAAACAGTTAAATTCAAAAATAAACAATTCAAATGTTTCATGCATAATCATTACTTTTGTCGGTTCTTTGTGGCAAGCTTTATGCGTGCGTTGAGATGCGGAATAGGCAATTAAAAAACGCTCATTATGGTTTCTCTCCCATATTTAAGTAATTAAATCAATATAAATATGTGATTAAACTAATGGCTTAAATGAACTACTAGTGGACTAGAAAACTCACTCATTTTGAGGAATGAATGAACATAAACAAACCTCTGTTCAGAGCGCCGCCGTGTTGGATTGCGTAGAACGTTCACCGAATTCTGATTCGTCCAGAGGATTTATCGCATTTTGGCTAAAAATAGGTTTGGCGCTTATCGCGTTTTGGACAGAAACTGCATCTTGCAGTACATTTTAAACAATGAAATATAGCGATTTGGCATGAAACGTTGATGGAGCAGTGAATAGGTTCAGTACACAGCAAAATGACATGACAAACTCATTTTTTTTAAAAATGGCGTTTATCGCGTTTTGGAAAAGAGCTCTTCATTTCCTTCTCTCTGGACCTCGAGTCAGGTTACTAGTTTAACAGCGTATGATCTGTTGTTGTACATCACTAGCATCACCCACATGACCAGCGTCGGCCAATAGTGAGCCTACGTGTGACGTAGCTCTACGCTATCACACTACGTTAACTGACTAGAGGCCAACAGAGAAGGAAATTAATAGTTGAAATAAAGTCGTTATTTATGTTTGTTTTTGCGCACAAAAAGTATTCTCGTCGTTTGATAAACTTAATATTGAGCCACTGTAGTCACTTGGACTATTTTAACGATGTCTTTAATAACTTTTCGAGGCCGGCAAGTTTCAATCCCTCAAGAAGCCTATGGACTAGTATGGAGGAGTGATCCAGCTCTCAGATTTCATCAAAAATATCTTAATTCATGTTCCGAAGATGAACGAAGGTCTTACGTGGTTGGAACAACATGAGGGTGAGTAAATACTGACAGAATTTTCATTTTTGGGTGAACTATCCCTTTAAGAGATCATAAAACTAATCCATATGAATTGAGCGGTTGTCAATGTAATTTTCCAATATATTTACACCAGAGTTGACAACAATGCTTCGGATGTTTCTCTTTGGGATTTAGATGTCTTCAGCTGCCCTAGTTTAGGAGCTACTTTTAGAGTTAAAATACTTTGAATTACTCTTTGACGAAAAATTTGTTAGAGGGGACACACCCCTAATTTTTAGTTGCTCCTTAATTTCCACATTAGGAGCAAATGTTAGCCTAAATAATTTTTGTAAATACAGCCTCCGAACTATAACTATTACTTACAAAGGAAAATGTTGTTCCAAACCTGTACTGTATGACTTTATTTTCTTTGGATATTTGTGTATTTATTATTTATTTATTGGTCCATATACAATTAAAGTCACTGTTGTTTAAAAGGGTTGAAACAATCTTTAATTTTTCATGCTTCTTTAATAAAAAAAAATATCAAAAGTGACACTTTTACAATGTTACAAAATATTTCTATTTCACATAAATGTTGTTTTTTTTATTTTCTATTCATCAAATAATCCTGAAAAAAATGATCACTGTTTCTACCAAAATATTAAGAATCACAAGTGTTTTCAACATTGATAATAAGAAAAAAATAAGAAAAATGAATTAGCATATTATGATGGGATCTGAAGAAATGTGTAATAATCTTTACAAAAATACATTTTTATGATATATTTAAAAAAAATAAGTTTTATTTAATTTCCACAGATTCTACAAGTGTAGAAAATGACTTTACATTTTAAATTAATTCCGGAGTACATTACTATTTGGCTCTTTGTAGCTATATTCAGACAACAATCAGCATTTCAAATCACTTCAAATAAGATAAGCTTCATGGCAGAAAATAGATTTGATCTCAAATAGCATAGATCCAGGTAAACAATGCTATATGCCTTCCAAATTGTATTGCATACTTTACTATATTACATCACATATCATGAAAAAATAGCATGAATGACCATTATTCAATAAGGCCTTTCAAATGAAGTAAATATAGTACCTGTTTTTGATGAGTGTTTGCTTAAAGTCCCCCTGTGGTGAAAATCCAGCTTTTAATGTTGTTTATATGTCTATGTGGTGTTTTTAATATGCTTTAAGACAAACCATGTGCAAGTTCATAAGTGCAAGTTCATAAACGCGGTTTGAAATCGCTGGCGTTTCTGGTGTCACAAACTACCTTGTAACCAATCACGTCAACGTGTGATCGTCAACGAGTGAGGGGGCTTTTACACTATGGCGCTCGCTTTGTGTCATTTGATTCCTAACCAAGCTTAAAGACGTGATAACGTGCGTGTGGATAACGTCTGCACGTCTTAACGTCTGCACGTCTTAACGTCTGCACGTCTGGAGCTATCTCCATTCAGCATTTTTTTTTTATCCAGCCAATGACGCCGTTTCTGCGGCGCAGGCCATCCATAGTGCGCCGTAATCTGCGGCGCTTCTGTCTGACAAAGACAGCGTAAAAAGCGTTGTTTTGTATAATATTATAATCAGCCCCAGCCTTTTCCTCAAAGTTCAGCCCATCTTATGAAGTAGATGGAGAGTGGGGCTGGTTGGGTCAAGGGTTGGTTGGCACACAGTTCAAATCCAGTACACTAGAGGGCGCTGCCACAAAAATGTGACATTAAAATGACTGCCCTCTTGGCCTGAACACACCCATTTAGTAAAGTCATTGAATTGTCACTAACTTTTGAGGTGAGGATAACTTTTCTATTTTACTGTGTTAAAACAAAAAAAACGTTCTCCCCACTAAATACATATTAGAACTATGATAGATAGAGATATATAAAATGTAAGGATTTCAGTTGATAGAGATAGGATCAGCTATTGTTTGATAGGAAATTTAAAAGTCTCTGATGAGTGATGCTATGTGGCTAACATAATTTCAGTAAAGAGGTGTGTCCTAATGTGGGTGGGGTTGGTTGACACACTGATTTGGGGGTTGGTTGACACATGTGCCAACCAACCCCATTATAGCCAATTGGTTTTGATTGTTACATACACCTTGTGATGCACTCTTGGATACATCATCAGTGATAGTACCTGGGGTCATAGGGGGTTTCGGGTCTTTCAACTTCAGACCTCCTCACCCAGGCGACCCAACCGGGAGTGATCAGTTCCCGGCCTGTGTCCAAGAAGCGTTCGCCCACAGTTTGTCCCTCCTGATCCACAGCCATCGTGAGGCTTTTTCCGCAGCCTCTGAAGCTGCACTGATGGCTCTTCTCTTGCGTGCTCCTGTGATTCCCAGGAGGCTGTAGGCCCTGCAGAGTGACTTTCCTGCAAAGCCCCTTCCCCCAACCTCGATGGGCAAGCACTGGGCACGCCACCCCCATCTCTGACACTCCTCCACCAGCTCCGCATATTTCTCCCTTTTCCTTTCACTCGCTTCCTCCATCCTCTCCTCCCAGGGCACTGTTAGCTCCATCAAGATAACCTGTTTCGATGTTACTGAGAACAGAACCATGTCGGGTCTAAGGCTGGTCTCCACGATGTCTCGGGGGAACTTGAGTTGTTTTCCCAGGTCGACCCTTAGCTGCCAGTCATTCGTTGTTCCCAGCAGGCCTGTCTGAACTGTTGGTCGGGAAGGCGGAGGTTCTCCTGCTCTTAAGAATGAAATTTTGCGCCTTGGTGGTTTTAAACGCTTGCTCTGATTGATGGCAGTAGTGATGGACTCAGCAACCACCTTCAGCACCTGGTCATGGCGCCAGCGGTAGCGACCTTCCCCAAGTGCTTTAGGACAGCTACTGAGGATGTGTTCCAGCGATCCTCTTCCCTGGCACAAGGTACATGCCGGAGTTTCAACCTTGCCCCAACAAAAGAGATTTGATGGACTGGGCAGGGTGTCATAGACAGACTGAATGAGAAATTTGATGCGATAGGGATCAGCCCTCCACAGCTCTGCCCATGAAATCTTTCTCTCCATGGCATCTTCCCATCTGGTCCATGCACCCTGTTGCCTCATTCCCACCATCTGACTTGCACGCTGCTCCTCGATCCCAGCCCTCACTTCTTTTTGGACCAGGTCCCGCCTTTCCTTACCCTTCAGTTTGTTGTAATGGGTTGTTGGAGTACTTCCCAGTCCTGCACGACCAATAGCTACAGGACCCACCAGTTCCTTATGACGCAGTCGTGATTCTGCCTGGTCCACCGCCTCATGTGCCCTCCACTTTCTGCCAGTCCTGACCTCAATACCAGCTTGAGATACTCTTAGGTCCTTGGAATCCCTGTACTGAAGCACCTCCCTTGCTCTGGTAACCATGAACTCCTCGCTAAGGCTGTTGATTGGTAGCGTTAGTTTGTTCTTTTTCCCGTAAAGGGCAATGCTGCTCAGACTTCTTGGCAAGCCCAACCACCGTCGCAGGTAGTTGCTCACCCTCCTCTCAAATCCTTCCACGGTGGAAATTGGAAATTCATACACCAACAGTGGCCACAGTATCCTGGGTAAGATTCCATGTTGGTATAACCAAGCTTTGAATTTCCCCGGTAAGCCTGACTTGTCAACTGTAGTTAGCCAGCTCTCCAGTTGTTCATTTGTTGCCCTGATGGAAGCGGCATCCTTTAGAGAGCAGTCAAAGGTTTTCCCAAGGCTCTTCACAGGCTTCTCTGTGACTGATGGGATTTGGGTACTTCCTAAGGAGAAGTGGAACTGGTCTGTTACCTTCCCTCTCTTCAGTACCATGGATCTGGATTTTTCCGGCTTGAAACGCATCCTCGCCCAGGTGGTTAACCTCTCTAAGCCCTGAAGAATCCATCTGCATCCTGGGACTGTTACAGTTGTTACTGTCAGATCGTCCATGAATGCCCTAATGGGGGGCTGACGGATTCCGGACTTGGTTTTGGGGCCTCTGCATTCCGGCTCAGCGGATTTGACCAGCATGTTCATGGCCAAGGAAAAGAGAATCACTGAAACAGTGCATCCAGTGATAATCCCCTTTTCCAGACGGTGCCGCTCAGATGTAACTTTGCCGGAAGTGAATCTCAGATTAAAGTTGTTATAATAATCCATTATGAGGATCTTGATGCTGCTCGGAACATGATGTCTCCCCAATGCCACCTCCACTAGCTTGTGGGGTATGGAGCCATATGCATTGGCTAAGTCCAGCCATAGTACAGCCAGGTTTCCTTTCCCCTCACGAGCCTCTCTAATCAGTTGTGTCACCACTCCACTATGTTCAAGGCACCCGGGAACCCCTGGGATCCCTCCCTTTTGCACTGAGGTGTCGATGTACTGGTTCTTTAGGAGGTAGTCTGACAGCCGTTTTGAAAGGATACTAAAAAATATCTTCCCCTCAACGTTTAGCAGCGAGATGGTCCTAAACTGCTCTATGGTGGTTGACTTATCTTCCTTTGGAACCCACACCCCTTCTGCAGATCTCCATTGTTGGGCAACTTTACCCCTCCTCCAGATGGCCCTCAGGATCTTCCACAGACGATGCAAGAGCTTGGGGCACCTCTTATACACAAGATATGGCACACCATTAGGTCCTGGTGTTGAGCTGGTTCTGGCAGCCTTAACAACAGCTTGAATTTCTTTCCAACTGGGTACTCTGATGTTGAAGTCAATGGTTGGTATAGGTGGATTAATGAGGTGTCTGCATTCGCCAAGGTCAATTTCCCGTGCTGCATCGCTATAGGTGTCATGCAAATAGGCGTCTATCTCCTCTTTCGAGCAAGTGAGTTGGCCACTGCGCTTCTGGCCTAGCAGCTGTTTGGTAAACCCAAAAGGGTTTACAAGGAAGGCAGCTCGTCTTTTGGCTCTCTCCTTAGCCCGCCTCCTATGCCACTCTGCTCGGCGTAGGGTCAGCAGCTTCTTCCTGAGGATGCCCCGTAGTTCTACCAGCCCTGGCTTCATGTCCTCGGTTGCCCCCTTGAACTGCCTCTTCAGGAGTCGGAGTTCCTGTCTCAGCTGTGCAATCTTCTCTGCCCTGCGGTTCTTAGAGTACTGGTTTGTAGCAGTGTGCTTCTCTGCCAAGCCAAACCTTTCGGTGGCGATGCTGGTTATCATGGTCGTCATTGTTTGGAGTTTCCTGTCTGCCATTCCCTTCATCGTAGCTTCCAGGATACCATCCACATCATCATCAAATCGCTGCCACTCACTTTCTTTGCTGGCTGGAGGCCACTTAATCCGCCGTTGGTGTTGTGGGATGCCTGGTTCTTGGGCTTCCGGAACATGGAGGTTCTGAGCGCTGTGGGGTGACTCCGGGCTCGGCTTCTCCTGCGTCTCACCAAGGTCCTCTGGAGTGTGAAGGTTCTGGGCACTTTGGGATGTCTCCCGGCATAGTTCCTCCTGCGTCACAACGAGGTAATTCCTTGAGCGCTGGTCTGGCTGCACTTTCACCAAACATCCCATTTTGGTCTGGTGGATCTTCAGACCTCGTGGGTTTTTGCAGCTCTTTCCACATACACAGATGGTGTTCGTCGTCGATTGTCCGTTTGCATGGTTCGTTACCTGGTTGACCGTCCGTTCGGGGTGCTCATTCTCCCCCCCTCTCAGGCTCCCCTGGGGGTATTTTCCTCTGGGACTCTTCGTAGCTATGTTTGGGTTCTTCCTCACAGAAGATGCGGGTCGGGTTGCTGGCCCTTCCCGCCCCGATTGCTGTCTCTCCGTACTGTCCGCTGTCTCTCCAGCTGTCGCCACTCTGTTCGTGGTCGTCAACCAGCCTGTTCCTGGCAGTCACTGGCCTATCCAGACTAACATGATTGTTACATACACCTTGTGATGCACTCTTGGACACATCATCAGTGATAGTACCTGGGGTCATAGGGGGTTTCGGGTCTTTCAACTTCAGACCTCCTCACCCAGGCGACCCAACCGGGAGTGATCAGTTCCCGGCCTGTGTCCAAGAAGCGTTCGCCCACAGTTTGTCCCTCCTGATCCACAGCCATCGTGAGGCTTTTTCCGCAGCCTCTGAAGCTGCACTGATGGCTCTTCTCTTGCGTGCTCCTGTGATTCCCAGGAGGCTGTAGGCCCTGCAGAGTGACTTTCCTGCAAAGCCCCTTCCCCCAACCTCGATGGGCAAGCACTGGGCACGCCACCCCCATCTCTGACACTCCTCCACCAGCTCCGCATATTTCTCCCTTTTCCTTTCACTCGCTTCCTCCATCCTCTCCTCCCAGGGCACTGTTAGCTCCATCAAGATAACCTGTTTCGATGTTACTGAGAACAGAACCATGTCGGGTCTAAGGCTGGTCTCCACGATGTCTCGGGGGAACTTGAGTTGTTTTCCCAGGTCGACCCTTAGCTGCCAGTCATTCGTTGTTCCCAGCAGGCCTGTCTGAACTGTTGGTCGGGAAGGCGGAGGTTCTCCTGCTCTTAAGAATGAAATTTTGCGCCTTGGTGGTTTTAAACGCTTGCTCTGATTGATGGCAGTAGTGATGGACTCAGCAACCACCTTCAGCACCTGGTCATGGCGCCAGCGGTAGCGACCTTCCCCAAGTGCTTTAGGACAGCTACTGAGGATGTGTTCCAGCGATCCTCTTCCCTGGCACAAGGTACATGCCGGAGTTTCAACCTTGCCCCAACAAAAGAGATTTGATGGACTGGGCAGGGTGTCATAGACAGACTGAATGAGAAATTTGATGCGATAGGGATCAGCCCTCCACAGCTCTGCCCATGAAATCTTTCTCTCCATGGCATCTTCCCATCTGGTCCATGCACCCTGTTGCCTCATTCCCACCATCTGACTTGCACGCTGCTCCTCGATCCCAGCCCTCACTTCTTTTTGGACCAGGTCCCGCCTTTCCTTACCCTTCAGTTTGTTGTAATGGGTTGTTGGAGTACTTCCCAGTCCTGCACGACCAATAGCTACAGGACCCACCAGTTCCTTATGAACTGGTGGGTTAATTTATGCATTTTACACGTTAAAACATAATATTTTATAATATCATATATATATATATATATATATATATATATATATATATATATATATATATATATATATATATATATATATATATATATATATAATGCTTTACATATTTATCGGGATTGTATGTTATATTCTCATGAACATAAACTCATGTAAAAAAAACATTTCTTTTTAGAAGGCAAAATGGTCAGAAAATATTTAAGAACAACAGACAGGGCAAAGACACCAGCACAGATTATGCTAGAGGCAGCCAGACAGGTGAAGACTCATAAAAAAAGTATTAGGAGCACAGCAAATCAGGGCCCACGACTTATGCACTCCAGGTCTACCAGTCTACATCTGCCAGAACTGTGATTCATGTGATTCATCTGATTGAGACACAGACATCTTGAAGTTAGCCTGCTAGTTAGCCTAACAGCATTTTTTCTGTTACTCCTAATACTACACACACACACACACACACAATTTACATATGTTAAAAAATATGAATGTTGTATAATAATATATATATATATATATATATATATATATATATATATATATATATAATATGTAAAACAGTATATAGTAGCCCTATATATGTTATAATATTATATATATTAATATGTAATACAGTAGGCTATATAGTAGCCCTATATATGATATATATATAGACTTTATATTATAATAATACTATTATATGTTGTATATTTACAAATAAGTTTAGCTTTAGTGCCACTCACCACACACACACACACACACACACACAAAAACTGTTGTTTAGTTTAAATGAATACAATCTTGTTTGTTTTGAGTTTTATGGGAATAGTCGGGGTAAGTTTAGCTTCAGTGCCACACACACACACACACATAAAAACGGTTGTTTAGTTTAAATTAATACAATCTCGTTTGTTTTGAGTTTTATGGGAATAGTCGGCCTGGGGAAGTGAGGTTTGGTTAATAATTTGGTTAAAATGGGCAGAAATTCTGTTGAATGTTATTCTGCATCTGGTTTGAATTAAATGCTCAAGTTCTTTATATTTTTCACCTCATTCTTTGTAACTATAGCATCTGTGCCAACCAACCCCATTGCATGTGCCAACTAACCCCCATACTGGGGCTGGTTGGCACAAGTGCACAACATCACTTTAATGATGAATAAAACATTTTTAGGAATCATTTGTAAACATTAAATGTATCTGTTGAGTAGCTGAGATCTTAACCTTTCAGTTGTTACTGGTTAGACTATTTTAACATATAGCATGACTGAGAAATATGACAGAGAGTGAAAAGTGTGCCAACCAACCCCGCTCTCCCCTAACAAAAACGTTTCAATTCCTCCAACAACACAATGATAAAAACAATACATACCAAATAGCAATAAAATATGAAGCCTCCATATGTAGAAGGGCTGCACAATATATCGAAATTATCGAAATATCGCAAATGTATTTCGCAATATGCATATCGCAACGGCTTGCAACTGGTCATGAGCAAAAGACAAGAGAAAACCACTCACTGCTCTTGGCTGAATAACTTTTGTAGCTTTAATAATAATCAGTATAGGCCTATATTTAATTAATACAGTGAAAACTAATGTGTGTTTTTTTTTTTTTACATTTGATTCAATTTCTGTTGTTAAATATCCCTAATGTAGGATAACCTGAACAAACCCCGTGGTTTACATTGATGTTAAAATAGTGCTTCTTATTATAAAACACTCTGATGTTCACTTTATAGAAGTTGTAGCGATGTTTTCTTGTCACAAAAAGATTGTGAAACACGTATAGGCCTATATGGGTTAGGCTATATAATTTTAAATATAGCCTATTTTAAAGATAATATTTCGCATTTTTCTTCAATATCGTGCAGCCCCAATCTGTAGCATATAGTCATTTATAAATATAATAATGTTTCAACGTTTCGTTTTGTGTAATAAAACATATAGCCTATTAATTTTCTGACAGGCGGAGGGAGAACCAAGACGCGCTTCCCATTTAAAAACAAGTTTCAAGTTACTTTTCACCGTGACTGTCCGCTCAATATCCGCACTTTGCCAGTTTCACATTTGTTTAAATATTATAATAGGCTTTTGTTATTTTATTTCATTTATGTTGATTAGCCTATGAACAGTGAACAGCATGAGTAAGAGCAACATCATAGGATCCGAAATATGACGGGAGACATGAAGTGGGTCAGACATGATTTTGACCACTTCATTTTGTGAAAGACTTTCTTTAAAGTGAATTTCGTTTTGTATCAATTATGCACGAGCATGCATGGGAATAGGCTATTTAATAATAATACAAAAAAATATATATAGTAGAGTGGCAGTGGATGGAATTATATTCTGAATTTCTACGTTATAAAAAATCGTTCTAACTTCTAGCAAGCTCATTTAAACCGTGTTGTAAATGCCGAAATGAAAGGAGCACGGCCAAACAAATATGAAACTACTAAATATAAATATATAAAACCGCCAGTAGATGGCGGCAAGCACTGTTCTATTGACATTACTGGTTAATGTTCAACCTATTCTTTCAAAAACACAAAGAGGCTATATATTTAATATCCACACAACTACTCCTTTTAGACAATTGCAATTGTTCTGCTGTGGTGCTGTTTGGAACATTTTTTTTTATTGTATGAAATGTCATTAACATATTATTTATTTACAGGCATTCTGGTTTTCTAATGATTCTTTTTTTAAAAGCTAAAGACTGCTCATTACAGAAACATTAAAATAAATATTTACAAATGTGTGTTTTACTTGGTATTTTTCTCATAACAGTAAATCTATATGAGGAAAAAGATCTATCAGGAAAAATAGATATCTCCAGACGTATGGCAGACGCACGTAGTCACGTTTGTAAACTTAGATCGTTGCAGAAGTGCAGACGTGCAGGCGTGCAGACGGGCAGGCGTGCAGACGGGCAGACGTGCAGACGTTAAGACGTAATCCACACGTTAACTTCTAACGTGACGCCGCCGTGACGTCTGCATAGATCAACAGCTACACGTTATTGACGTGTCTACGTGACGTGATATTTGCGTGTACGTCTCCATATAAAACAAATGGAGACGTACACACACATACACGTGTGTTATCTGTCGTGCTTGTCAGTCTCGTCGCCGAATGGAACATTTCGAGCGCCATTACACTGGGCTCGTTTGCTGCGGTCCGAGCCCGGGCGCGATTGTTCCCGGCGCCCCCCGCAGCGTTCGTCTGGTTTCACACTCAACTTGATTCTATCGAACTCTGGTGCATTTGCGTGCATCTTACGTCATTGCAAACGTGCACGGCGCATGATAGAAAACACGACGTGGGTCAATATATTGTGTTTTTTTTTATTAATTTGGTGCTATTATTCATAGCTGAGTAAACAACGCAGGTTAACTGTGTGTGTGTTTAACATAATCTGTCTTTCCGCTGCTTGCAAATGGACTCTTTTGAGGAGACAGTGGATTTCCATTAATTTGTTGCCCTGATTGCACGCACTATGCGCAAATACACTGCAGACTCACTCTTGCTCGTATCCAGGGTAAATCTTCATCCCTTACGTGTGTTTTATTTAACTAAATACATCATAATCGGCTATAAAGCATGCGCAGGATACTTTACTTCCTGAACAAGTGCGCATCCGAGTCCGTGTTGTTTTCACATACACGCGAATCGCAGCACGGTTCGGGAGCAACCGAACTCAGACCACCTCCTCCAGGCAGTCTCGAGTTCGATACCCCAGTGCGCACCTGGGTCCCATGACAGCGTTCACATTAGCGATTTTTCATGCGAACCGTGCCCCGTTCCGAACTAAACTGCCAGTGTGAAAGTCCCCTGAATCTCTGTGCTGGTGTGAGTGAGTGGAGGCGGGGCTATTTGCATATTCATAGAATGAGGCAAGGGTGTAGAGTTACACTCAAGCTATTTTAAGGAATGAATAATTTTTTTTCAAGGAGGTAACATTGAAATATGTAATTTTGGTAATCAAAGATGAGTTTTAAGGGATACAATTATTGACAGGGGATTTTAAGGGCAAATATCAGTTCTGAACCTGGTTTGTTTTCAGAGACAGAACCAGCATGGTTAAAACATCGTGACCTGGGTGGTTTAAACCTGGCTGTTATACAGCCTGGGATTTGCTGTAGTGGCGGTTGATGTGGATTGATCAATAAATGGATCCCAGTTCTCAGAGAGTTTTTCAAACCCCTTTAATACACAAAGCTCTTGTGTTGCCGTTTTATAAAGTAATACAAGCGAGACCACTGGAGACTCATTCACATTCAGACAGAAAAACTAGAGCTTATTACAATTTGCAGACTGCTCTTTTCTGCTTAAAATGCACAAACTTTTTGGTCTCGGGTCAAGAGCTTTTATTTTTAGAATGTTATTTCTCATAGAAAACTGAAATGAATGTAGAGACCCAAGGACTTTTTAATAGTCTTTGGGGCAGAAGTTTTAATTTTATGTGTCTTTTAAAATGACTTTTTTTTTATCTAAGCCCCAACTTATTTATACAGATTGCAAGAGAGAATAAAGAAAGAGAATAAGATGTTTGTTGTATGAATAGCAGCTGGTTACACGCTTTAACAATATATTTGCAGTTGCTGTTGCAAATGGCCATCTCACATATTAATAACCAACGGTGTTTCTCTTGCTTATACATTTTAGTAGAGTGGGCATACTTTATGGACATGATTCAGTTTGGCAGACTGACACAAGTACTATCAATTAGAACAGAAAGTACATGGTTTGATATTTTTTTAAACATGCATAGGCTTTAATTTTGTTTAGTTTAAGATGTCTATAGGCTACAATACTTTAACAACACTCATCATGGCAATAGAAGCAAAGGAAATGTCAGAATTGAATTTGCATAAAGTAGTCATACTGGGGAAAATGCTGGATATAATGAGGCAAGTATTTTGAATCCATTATGTATGAAATCAGGATGCTTCCATTGCCACATGAATGAGAAACAGCACAAGGTAGACTATGTAGACAAACCAAATCATCAAGAATAATAAAGACATTGAAATGATTAAAGAAAACAATTCTGGCATACCTGACTATTTTCATTTAGCTGTATTTAATTGGCCATTTAATATATGAGTTTTATGATTTACAGTAAAAGTAAAACATTTGCATAGAACTGTTGCCATCAGTTTAATCTGTCTAATGCATGTGCAAAGAAATCACGGCATTGCATATATCTTCTAACATATACTAAATGTTAGGAAACTTCTATAAATTCTCAAAAAAATTAACTCCCCTGGGGACTTATCTGTATCTCGTTATCAGTTCTGATGCAGGTGCACGCAGGCGTTCCTCTAATTTACTTCCATATCTGCAAATTTTGGGTCACTGAGTCCAGTCTGCAGTCAAAGTGAATTGGAAAGAACAGAATGGAGAGGAAAAACAGCCCATATCTTCCCTTCACCAAAGCTGAGGAGGTTGTCAAGGGTCTTTCATAGATTGATCCACTGGTGCCTGGAAAGCATTTAAAAAATCTCTGAAAGCTAATCCTTGGGTATAGATACGGAGACAAGTTGCACAGAGAAAAATATATAGCACAGAGCTAAGGCTTAAAAATCAGTGTGTAATTCAAACGTTGGTAGTTTATTATACAATGAATAAATGCAATAATTAATGTAGAACATTCCTTATGCGTGTGTGGGGGTATCAGTTACTCTCACTGCACTCCTGGAAGGGGCCTTCACAACTCTGATCACTCTCACACACCCACACGCACACGCGTGTCTGGTTCGCTATCTTTGTGGGGACTCTTCATGGATGTAATGGCTTTTATATCGTACAAACTGTATATTCTATATTCTACTAACCCTACCCCTAAACCCATCACAGAAACTTTCTGCATTTTAACATAAAAAAACCTCATTCTGTATTATTTATATGCTTGTTTCCTTATGGGGCCTCAATTTAGGTCCAATTTAAAATGTTCATCAAAATAATCTATTCTATGTGTGTGTTATTGTCCAAGTCTTCAAAGTCCATGTTACCCTGTCTGTGTGGGAGAAAAAAAAGTTTATTCTTTATGCACTGATAATTGTGTTCATCCATCATCACACTCAAATCTTGTCATTTGCACTCATTTAATTCCCATTGTAAGTGTTATGGCAAAGTTTTTAAAAATGGCATTCGCTCTCTCAGATGTTTTGTGAACGTCTGCAACATGCCAAAGTTTGGATGGATATTTCTGAATGTGACATGACTTGCCTTACCTTGGGATCAAGGAAAGATTTTCAGTTGCTTTACCGTATCAGTTCAAGTCTGAGCCGGATTCTGAAAATGCGGATGATCAAGCCGATCGATTGGAACCAACTTTGCAAGCACAGCTCGAGCAGAATGTTTACCAGTGATGAGTTGTCTTTGCATATAGCCTGTGTTGTACTCTCCCAGGATCAGGAAGCTGTCCTCTGTAAAACGTGCTGTGCACAAGCAAACTTGGGTTTTACTGCTCAGGAACAGCTTTATAAATAAATCTTAACTTCTGATTGTCCTCTGAAAGCAAAAGCGAATTTGCTTTTGCGTCCAAACACACAGCGTTTCCACGACATATGCATTTGGGTGGGCATTATACTAATATTGCACACTGTGACATAGACGTATGAGAAAGTAATATCTGGACTTTGATTGAGGTGTTTTAGGCAGGTCTGGATCAGTGTTCTTTGTTAGATAGAATAAATTGCTTTGTGGGAGACTATGAGCTTGGTAATTTTTCAGATTGGATACATGCACAAACAGAAACATTACACACTAAAGGAAAAGGAAAAAATTAAAAGGCATCATGACCCCTTTAAATGGTCTGGTTCAGTGTTTGCTGTAGTTGCAAGTTCAGTTGCAAGGATCTGTACACAATTCCTGTAAGCTGAAAACATCCCAGTTCTTGCATGGCCAGCATACTCACCGGACATGTCACCCATTGAGCATGTTTGGGATGCTCTGGATCGGCTTATATGACAGCGTGTTCCAGGTCCTGCTAATATCCAGCAACTTCGCACAGCCATTGAAGAGGAGTGGACCAACATTCCACAGGCCACAATCAACAACCTGATCAACTCTATGCAAAGGAGATGTGTTGCACTGTGTGAGGGAAATGCTGGTCACACCCGATACTGACTGGTTTTCGGACCCCCCCCCCTCCCCCCTCCCCCCACCCCCCACTACAGTAAAACAGCACATTTTAGAGTGGCCTTTTACTTTGGCCAGCCTAAGGCACACCTGTGCAATAATCATGCTGTCTAATTAGCATCTTGATATGCCACACCTGTGAGGTGGATGGATTATCTCGGCAAAGGAGAAGTGCTCACTAACACAGATTTAGACAGATTTGTGAACAATATTTGAGAGAAATAGGCCTGTTGTGTACATAGAAAAAAGTCTACAATCTTTGAGTTCAGCTCATGAAAAATGGGGGCAAAAACAAAAAGTGTATGTGTATGTATATGTATATATATATATATATATATATATATATATATATATATATATATATATATATTAATCTTGTTTTTCTTGTTTTTTCTCATGAAACAGACCCGTCAATGAAAGTACAAAGTGACTATAAAAGAGCAAAACTGCCTACAATAATTAATCTCTACTGTTGATTACTTTATATTACAATATATGAAAAATCTTGTCTAGTCTTGTGCATGCATTCGATTTCTTTTCTAAATCACTAAGAAAGCAATGGCAATAAACGGTGCAAATGTGTAGAGCTCTCACTGTGGATTGACAGCTCACTGTGACTTACACAAGCCTGAAGGATCATGCAGTAGCACATTACTAGGAAAACTACACTTGTTCTGTAGTCTTTTTCCTTCTGGTAACTCATCTAATAAACATTCTCATCTGAGCATCTGCGGTTTATGCCCCTCTGACAAACAAGAATACATTGCATGAGCTACAGAAATGAATTGACTTTTTCTTCCCCCTTCGCTACAGAAATGAATTACTCCCCCCCCCAGCCCCCATCCTGTATGCTTCAACAAAAAGATTAGAAGAGTATCCTGTTTATAATGCCAGCTTGTCAGTACAGAGGGAGGGAGAGAGGTGAAGAGTGTTGAACAGCATAGAAGCTAAAATCCTGTATCTGGAGGTTGGGGGTGTGGTGAAGGGCCTTTCCCAGCCATCCTCAGGGGTGGAATAATTAAGAGAGGAGGATTAGCTTCAAGACTCTTGCTCATATAAAGAAAACTGGGAAAAGGAAGGACGGACATGATGCAGTCAAATGCTCCATTGACTTACTCAGGTGTGTGCGTATTTGTGGTCATGCACCTGAAATCTCACTTCACGCTCCCCGTAGCAATTAGCCTCACCAGTTTTGCCTAATTAAGTCACAGTAACACTGCATATGTAACACTTGCCTTTGAAGAAATGAAATCAGGCACAATGTGTTGACACATTACCCACTGTCTGCAAACAGGGTTTGTCCAGTCCACATTTTCTCTTTATATGATGATGAACAAGTAAAACTATTTATTTGGTGTTCTGTACTAGTATAAAATTGTTTTTGGTTCATCCATTGCTTGTCTGAGTTTTAGAGTGGATGGCTGTGGGTAAATTGGTCTAGGCAGAATAGCAACAATGTGACTGTGGCAACAATGCTAAAATGCTTATTTATGAGTGGTAAATTATCTCAGTACTCTGGATTTTTAATGACTTGGACAGAGGTGGCAGGCTGAAGAAGACATATTATATACCATGAATCTGCACAGACATGAGTAGGGAATATGAGACCTTTAATTTTTCTGAAAAGATTAGCTGTTTTTGATCTTTTAGAACAAGCCTCCATGATGATAGTTAATGGTTGTTTGTGGCTGCCAGTATGTTGCGATTTTTTTCTAGGGTGTTCTGGTTTCTTATTGGTCCAAGTCTCTATATTTACAATGCAATTGCGTATTCGAGCAAGTCTTCATCTGCCTATTAAACATGACAAACACACACACACACACACACACACACACACACACACACACACACACACACACACACACACACACACACACATTTATATATATATATATATATATATATATATATATATATATATATGATGAAAAATACAGTAAAAACAGCAATATTGTGGTATATTGTTACAATTTAAAATAATTGTTATCAATTAATTATTATCTATTAATACATTTTAAAATATAATTCATTCCTGTCATGACAAAGCTGAATTTTTTGCAGCCATTAATCCAGTCTTCAGTATCACATGACCCTTCAGAAATTATTCTAATAAACTGATTTAGTGCCGAAGAAACATTTGTATTATGTTGTTGAAAACAGAAAATGCTTAATATTTTGAGTAATGTTGTATAATGTATGTTAGTGTTCTTGTGTATGTGTGTCTAAATGACCCATCCTGCAGGGTGTAATGGAGAAAGCAGAATCAGATTAGCATTAACCCCTTACGATAATTTAGTACCTTCAAAAGCTGGAGATACCTCCATCCAGACATCCTAACAACTCAGCCTTGCATCTCTGCTATTGAACTTGTTTTCGAAGTCTAAGCAGACTTAAGCTGCACCGTTTTATGTCCAGGCAGCAGGGGGCTATATAAGGAACCCTCTGTCGTTTTCCATTTCAACACCAGTTCTCTTCAGTTCAGGAGAAAGGAATGGGGGAGTGAGTGTAGGATATAGATCCTTGTATTATTTGTCAAGAAATGAAGAAACCAAAACAAGGGCACTGACCTCACATAAATCTTAACTCTGATACTACCTCTGTCTTCTTCACCAATGGAGGCAATCCAGCCACCCATTGAATGGCACCTGTGCTTCTTTTAGCCAGATGAAGACCTATGGAGCTGAGGACACAGGTAGGGTCTTTCTGCTTCAGTGAGAACTCCCTCTGTAGTAAAATGTATGTGGGTCCAGCTGACCAGAAGATCCTGCCAACCGAATGATGGTCTGGCTCGAAATATCAATCGCTGGAGGGCACAAAACCTGAGCAGTGAATCTGATTTAAAATCTCTGTACAAATTTACACTGGAATGTATTGGGATTTATAATTTAAAGACCTTAAAGACTTTACTTACACCAAGACAGTGCACTCATATTACTATGATTGGGAGAAAGTTCAACATGCATTATGGTGGAATAAGTTCCACTTTTTAAATAAAAGAGCCAGTCGCCAGTTGGTAAAGCCATCGTGTCACTGCAGCTGCCTTAAGAAGCTCAAATCCTATAGGAATAGTCTAGTCTTGAACCAATCTGAAATATAAACTTTTATGAAACATTAATGCACAAGCACTTGGCTTGTAAAAGCTGCCCAGAGGCATTGTAAATATGGTTCCTTAGTGAACAGACTTTCCTTGAAAGGGACTTTGCTTAAAATAAGTAGGTAAAGACAGAGATATACATCTGCTTCTGTTTCATAACATGACCTTACAGATGTTATAGACTTCTTTATTGCTGCTTCTACAGTTCCCCCTCCCCAACCAGAGAGGAATGTGATGAGGACATTTAGAGGAGGTTTATTTTGGTAAGGGATGTAATGAGCATGATTGTGTGCTGATTACACCCAAGCCAACATACTGGAGTGTCTTGGGTGAGCTGCGAAGAGGAGATGAGGGTAAAAGCGAGCGGTGACAAGCCTCATTAAAAGAAAATACTCTGCTCCGCTGCCGAGGCCCTGCCGCTGATGAGGAACCTAACTGCTAGACTCTCTAATTATGCGCTGTAACCGGCATCTCATAGAAAGCAATAACCCCCACCTCTCTGCATATGCAAATATGACAGACCCGATCATTAGGTTTTATGCCTCAAAGCCAAATTGTTATTGTAAAACCATTGAAGCCAAGGGCAAAGACGTAAAACTCTATCACGCATTTTGACAAATTTTTACGAGCTTTCCTCAATAACAGAACAAATGTTATTGAATGTCAGGGATAGTCAAGGGTAATGTGCCATGTAAGTATTGTTTCAAATCAGAACAATTATTTGATGCTTTGTCTAAAAAAAAAAAAAAGAACAAAAGGTAGATTTTCGGAGCCAATAATGTATAATTTGGCTTGTTCTCCACTCTGTATTTTCCCAGCATTTTGGTTAGCGTGCCATATTGAAATTTCATAATGATGCCCACAAATTATGTCCCATATGTTCATGGGCCTTGTGCCCCACTCACTCTTTTGACTATTAAAAGCAATTTCAAAACATGTTCCACTGCTGATTTTATATTCACCTTTTGTGTTTCAGAGGACAAACTTTAAAAAATGTTTTTATTAAAATATGAGAAAGTAATATATGGGCAATTCTACAGAATTGGTGCAAACTGCTGTCCCACAATCAAAAAACACATTTAAAAAGCATTTAAGTATTCAAATTTTAGATGTTTACAAGTATCCTTCTATTATCTATGGAATCCCACAATAATATTTACAATATCAGTAAGTGTAATATATATATATAAAATCATAATTTATTGGGTACTTTCAATTGGGAGGTGGCTGTCCCGGACCCTAACCCCTAAATTTCAACTTGTGAAAATGATATTGAAATGTTTGTTTTTTTTTTAATTTTTTCCATTATTGTTTTAAAAAAATATATTTTTTTATTTCTTTCAAAAAGTGAAGTTAAGAAAAATATTTATTTTATATTTTATTTTTAAATCATTAAAACTTTATGTAAAACAACGTGTCCCGCATTTTCATGTCACTAAAACAGTGTGTGTTTTAGTCCAGTGGCTGAGACTGATTTTAACCATACCCCTATTTGTTTTATCAGGAAATATTCCTGTGTGCCATTCTCTCATAGCCTCTTTCATTATAGATACGTACCATAATTTTGAGGGAAATGTGTTCAAAAGTCTGAAAATCTCTGTGTAACATAAGGAATGTCACTACCAAATACCTTTTTTTCTGCAACTTAGCAAACTTTTTTGGGTGTTATTCCATAAAATTTAGTTTTTATGTGCACAACTATTCAGAGATGTGCTAGGTAACTATATGCTGATTATCATCTTTGAACTAGGCTCAAAAGTATCTTAAAATTGTCACTACCAAAACAGTCACTACCAAAAGTGGTGAAGTTTCGGTTGTGACATCATCTGACATAGTATCTTAGTAGGCAAGGCAAGGCAAGGCAAGTTTATTTATATAGCACATTTCATACACAATGGTAATTCAAAGTGCTTTACATAGAAGAAATTAAAATAATCAAAAGAAATCAGAATAATTAAAACAGTTTAGAATAAAAGATAAAATACAGAAATCAGAATAATTAAAACATAAAATAAAATACAGTGCAAACAGTCGGACGAACAGTGGCACAGTGCTCATTCAGTAAATGCACAGCTAAACAGATGTGTTTTGAGTCTGGATTTGAATGTGACTACTGTAGGAGCACATCTGATCTCTTCTGGAAGCTGGTTCCAGCTGCGGCTGGCATAGTAGCTAAAAGCAGACTCGCCATGCTTAGAGCCCTTGGTATTTCTAGCCGATGTGATCCTAATGATCTAAGTGATCTGTTGGGTTTATATTCAGTGAGCATATCTGCAATGTATTGAGGTCCTAGGCCATTGAATGATTTATATACCAGTAATAATACTTTAAAATCAATCCTAAATGTAACTGGCAGCCAGTGTAAAGACCTGAGGACTGGTGTGATGTGTTCATATTTTCTGGTTCTGCTCAGAATCCTAGCAGCAGCGTTCTGTATGAGCTGCAACTGTCTTATGGTCTTTTTGGGAAGGCCAGTGAGAAGTCCATTACAATAATCCACCCTACTGGTGATGAAAGCATGCACAAGTTTTTCTAAGTCTTGACTGGAAACAAAGCATCTAATTCTTGCAATATTTTTCAGGTGATAATATGCTGATTTAGTTATTGCTTTGACATGACTACTGAAACTAAGGTCTGACTCCAGAGACACACCCAGATTCCTGACTTGATTTTTAGTTGTTTGACCCCTAGACTGAAGGTATGCCTTCACCTTGAGAACTTCATCTTTGTTTCTAAACGCAATGACTTCAGTTTTGTCTTTGTTTAACTGAAGAAAGTTTTGGCACATCCAATTGTTTACTTCATCAATGCATTGGCAAAGGGAGTCAATGGGGCTGTAATCGTTAGGCGATAGGGATAAGTAGAGCTGTGTGTCGTCTGCATAGCTGTGGTAAGCGATTTGGTTCTTTCTCATTATTTGGCTCATTGGGAGCATGTACAGGTTGAATAGGAGTGGCGCAAGAATTGAGCCTTGCGGGACTCCGCATGTCATGGATGTCCACTCAGACTTATGGTCTCCTATACTCACATAATAACCTCTGCCTCCTAAGTATGACCTGAACCATTTTAGGACTATCCCAGAAAGCCCGACCCAGTTTTCCAGCCTGTCAAGAAGTATTTTGTGATCGACAGTGTCAAATGCAGCACTGAGGTAGAGTAGTACCAGCACTGATAATTTGCCTGTATCAGTATTTAAGCGAATATCATTTATTATCTTTATGAGCGCGGTCTCTGTACTGTGGTGCGGTCGGAAACCAGATTGAAAATGGTCAAAGTATCCATTCGAGCTTAAGAATTTGTTCAGCTGATTGAAGACAACTTTTTCAATGATCTTGCCTATGAAAGGAAGATTTGAGATCGGTCTATAGTTGTTTAATATGGTCTTATCCAGATTGCTCTTTTTCAGGAGGGGCTTGACAACAGCAGTTTTCAGGGAGGTCGGAAAACTCCCAGAGAGAAGTGAGGCATTTACCACTTCTAGGAGATCTGCTTCTAAGCTGTGTAACACATTTTTGAAAAAAGATGTGGGAAGTGCATCAAGGGCGCAGGTTGATGTTTTTAGTTGCTGTACGGTTTCTTCCAAAATTTTGCCATCAATTTCTTCGAAATCAGACATAGTGGCTACTTTCTCGTGCTGTTGTCTGATCTGCCTGACACCAGCGCAACTCAAGGAGGAGCTGATCACCTTTCTGATATTATTGATTTTCTCAGAGAAGAAAGAAGCAAACTCACTGCACTTTCTCACTGAGAGCATTTCACTGGGAATCTGGCTTGGGGGGTTTGTCAGTCTCTCTACAGTAGCAAAAAAAGTGCGCGTGTTGTTTATATTGCTGTTTATAATATTCGAGAAAAAAGTCTGTCTAGCTTTGTTTAGTTCCTTATTGAAAGCATGGATGTTGTCTTTGTAGATGTTATAATGGACTACAAGTTTTCTCTTCCGCCACATGCGCTCTGCTTTTCTGCATTGTCTTTTCATATTTTGCACTGCTGTTGAGTTTCTCCAAGGTGCTTTTTGTCTGCCACTCTTCTTCCTGACTTTCATAGGAGCAATATCATCAATTACACTCTTAACTTTTGAGTTAAAAGAATCAAGGAGAAAATCAACAGAGTCAGCAGATATGCTTGGTGTTAAAGATATAGCCTTCATAAATAGTACACTACTGTTCTCATTTAAGCATCTCTTCTTGACAGACACAGATCTACCTTCAATGGCAGGAGAGATCAATATATCAAAGAAAATACAAAAATGATCAGACAGTGCTACATCCTTAATAACAATTGATGAAATGTTTAGACCCTTACTGATAAGTAAATCTAGAGTGTGTCCACGGTTATGTGTGGCTCCATGTACATGCTGAGTCAGATCAAAAGTTTTTAAAACAGTTTTGATTTCTTTTGCCATATTGTTTTCTGCATTATCTATGTGAATGTTAAAATCTCCAGCAATGGCAAAGCAGTCAAACTCTGAGGAAATTGTTGATAACAGTTCTGTTAAGTTCTCAGCAAAAGCTGGAGAGTATTTTGGAGGCCTGTAAACAATGATAAGTAAAATGCGTGGAGCACCTTTTAACACAATACCCAGATATTCGAAAGACGGGTAATTCCCAAATGATATTTGCTTACATTGATAGACATCTTTATAAAGAGCAGCTAAACCTCCGCCTCTTCTGACAGCTCTGCAGACACTCATAAAAGTAAAGTTAAGAGGGGCTGTTTCATTGAGGACTGTTGCACTGCAACTTTCTTCTAGCCAAGTTTCATTTAGCAACATAAAATCCAGGTTGTATGTGGTTATTAAGTCGTTGACTAAAAGTGATTTATTTTTAAGTGAGCGGATGTTTAAAAGTGCTAACTTAACAGTCTTACTTTTTGTCCCCACAGCAATCTTGGTATGTCGTGTAATAGGCACCAGATTAGATGGGTTTGCTGTACGGCTTTTGAAGGCCTTAGACTTTCTATCATGTAATCGAACAGCAATAGAAAAAGATACAGGCACACTGGGTTCCCGCTTGTTCTGTAAACATTTGAGAAAGTTATTGTTATCATAGCGGGGACCCGACACATATCACTGAGAGCTGGTATCAGTTGTTTTTGGTTCACCTCGAGCCGCTGGAGGAGGCTGTGGGCCCTGGCGCTGTGGCAGAGGCCGAAGAGCTCTCACAGGGGGAGGGGGAGGGCGAGCTGGGCCCGTAGGCTTTGGTGGTTGTGGGGCCTGCCGTTTTTTGGTTGGTATCTGGGGGCTCGCAGCAAAAGAGTGGGATAGTCTAGTTCCAGCATGCACCAGTTGTTCCATTTTCTCTGAGAAGCACAGAAGTGGAGATGCTGGAGAGAGTGATAATGTTTCCGGTGAGAGTGATTTTTGCTCTGGTGTTATTGGAGGCTGTAATATGCTGTCCTGGTTTCCCTGGCTGTTTTCCAGAAAGTCGTCCTTGGGTGCTGTATATTGGAGCAGTACTGGTATGTCACAGTCTGTCTGTGGTGAGCTCTGTGGGCAGGGCTCAGCTGAGATTGTGTCCGTGAGCAGAGGTTGTTGTGTCTGAGTGGTGTTATCACTGTCCTTGTGTGATGTGTCAACCGCATGTCCATTCAGGGGCTGAAGTGAAATCCTGTGGTCATTCATACTGTACCCAGGTGTGTGTGTGCCATTCAGGTTGAGTGGATTGGCACACATTGCAGAAGGATGACGGAGGGAGAAGTAGATATTGTCCTTTAGCACTCTTGAACCAAGTTTGTTTGGGTGGTGGCCATCCTGTTGAAACAGTTGCCTCTGACTCCAGAAAAGATTGAAGTTGTCAATAAAGTTCACTCCTTTTATATTGCAGGTTTTTTGCAGCCATGTATTAAGCCCAAGCAACCGTGAAAACCTGTTTGTTCCTCTTGCTGGGAGTGGTCCACTGATGAATGTTTGAACTTTCAGTCTTTTAAGTGTTTCAAAAAGTTCATTGAAATCCTTTTTAAGAAGTTCCGACTGCTCTTTATGAATATCATTCTTCCCCATGTTTTAGTATGTTTTAGTAGTGTTTTAATATGTGAGTTAAAATTCTGTAATGTGATGTGGTCGCTACCAAGATGTTACTGTCACTACCGAAATTGTGCCGTCACGACCAAAACATGGATGTCTTTTCTAAAATAAAGTATATTGAATTATCAACTGAGATGTTATTATAGTGTTTGGTTCAATGTATTTTCAAACTAATTAATCCTTAACTTTGAAATCAGTATGATTAACTTAATGCATTTTTCAAAGAAAGATTGGATTCAAAATACAACAAATCTTATAAATGACACTTTGAAATATTGTTAAAATTGTAATTGTTATTGATTTACCTGTGAAAACTTTTTTTTACAAATAGCAAACAATATATTTACAAAAGTAGATGTAAACTATTAATAGGTCAATATAAGCCTTCTTATTCAATTATTTATTGTGTTTCAGTAGTGACAAATTTTGGGAGAGGAAAAATATTCCTAAACTTTCTGAAAATACAATATGATAATTAACTGCACAATTACTAGAAATGTGTACCTTGGATATTATATAATTTGCATACATACAACATTTGTGGAAAAGACACATTTTTTTCAAGACGTTTCCAACTCTGACTTTGAACTAATTCTGTAGAATGGCCCAAATACACATGCACTCACAACAAAAGTGTTCACATTTGCCCTTGCTGAAACCAAGACTGAGGCTTTCCGCTGATCAACTTATAATGGAGTTCAGTGAACCAGCTTGAAGAATGCTGGAGACTTCAGAGTACGTGGACATGTCAGGCTTAACCATGACCATTAAAATATACAATATAGTTGCTTACATCTGTGCATTGCAAAAGATGTGCTAACTGCCCCATTCACTGGACTTAGGCAATGTTTCCCAAAAGTCAGCCTGTGCAGAATCAAAATGTAAAACCAATTATAGTTAGTTAAGTCTATTTCCTTTTCTTTTAGCACATTTGGGTGTATTTTCAGAGAGTTTGTGTGTGTGTGCTGTGAGAGAGAGAGATACTATATGTGAGTGAGTGACAGTGATGGAGAGGTAGAAAGATAACTTGTGCAGGAATTTCAGTATTTTTTCCCCCCTCAGTATCTCTTTCTGTGAGTCCGTCTCTCTCTTTCGTACTCCTCCGTATAGCTTTGGAAAGACACATCTCTCACTGCTCTCAATTTCAGGCGCGCACTCTCTCCTTGGGTGACATATCTGCATTACAGACCATATTGCTTTCCTGTCATTAAAATTCTTTCACATCACACAGTGATTTATCAACATCAGTGTTGTGTATAGATGTATTCAGATTCAAAACAGCATGGTTAAGTTACAAATCTATTGTGTAGCAACTTCCTCAATCATGTCAAACTTCAGTTAAGAGTGAAATCTCTTAATGGAGCGGGATGCAACTAGCTAATTAGCCCATTAAAATAAATTAAGTTATTAAAGTATTAATGTTCCTCCTATATATTCGACCCACGGTTTTCACCCCGGCCACTTTTCAGAGCGTCAACCGTTTATTAAAATGCAATTATGCATGCCAAGCGATTCAACACTACACTCCTGACGTGCCATTTTTACACTAATACAATTTACAGATCTGTCAATTGGTAAATTGTGTTTGCTCTGAAGTCTAAATGGCATGTTTCCAACTTTGAATCAAATATTTATGTATTGATTCCACTGGCTGTTTTTATTTCCTTATCTAGGGCTGCCACGATGGGCATGTGTCTGTCGTTGATGAGGGGCACATTGTGGGCTTGTGTCGGCTCATAACATCCACCTTCTTTAGTGTTGGGCCAGGTTAATATTATTACAGAGCAATGGAGGAGATAAATCTCTAATTGAAATTTGAAAGCAGACCACCACAGACAGATTGCCTCTAGCCTAACACGGCAGAGAGGGAGAACAAAAAATCAATGCGTATTAAAATGGACGCTGCGCAAGGCAATTAACAGCTCCTTCGCAACTTCTTGTTGTAGTTTCTGGAGGGGCCGGAATGGCATGTTCTTTCGGACTAGCGTTATTTCACTTCCCCTAGAGTGTTTCACTGAATACATTTGTGTCTTTAGAATTAATTACCTCTTCCAAAAAATAAAGTGATATATTTGTCAGTTGATCAATAGTCAATCTTAATGTCAATCTCAGACAACTCAAACAGTAATTTACGTTAGCAGTGTAATATTTAGACACTTTATCATTACTATTGGTACTGTAATGTTAAGTTGATCGATTGTGTCATATTCCAACAATATCTTTAGTAAATATATGATGAACAAACATCAATGAACCATACATGTGACTACTGAATGATGTAAAAGGCTAACACACATTGTTAGCTCATGATACCTAATGGATCAGCTGACAAACTGAACCATATGGTAAAGTTTTAACTTACTATTCTTCACATTTTAGAGTAATAGTAATGGTACCAAAGCCAGATACGGTGAAGTAAAATATCTATTTAAACTGACAGCTTGTGTGGCCTTATTAAAATCAAATGCATAAAGAATTCAGCCTGCTGTAACAATTTGGAACAAGGAAATACTTTTTCAACTATTTAATGCAGTATCATGTTCAGATAGTACAGAACAGATGAGGAAATATTGGTAATGCTTCCTTTTACAGTCCTGTTCCCCACGTACATACTATGTACTTATTATAGTAATTACAATAACTGGGTAATAACTAGGCACTAACCCTGAACCTACCCCTAAACATAACCTTAACCCATGTACTTACCTTATATTACCCAGTACTTTCTTAGGTAAGTAGACTGTAAATACACGTAAGTTAACACACTGTAAAATTAAGCATTATTACCCAGTACTTTCTTAGGAAAGTACACTGTAGGTACACGTGTACAAGTTAACATACTCTAAAAGGAAGCGTTACCGAAATATCGTGTCAATTCAAGTCAGTTTCAAAAAGCACAATACAAATATTGTTTAAAAACAACATCAAGATGTTTAGTTGAAAAGGGTGAAGAGCTGGTGGAGCTCATCCTCCCATGGCAAGACACATTTTAAATGTAGAGTATATGCTGTTTTATGTATTATATATTATCTAGTTACACCATGTAAAGTCGTATTTGTGATATACAAGAAAATATGCCAACAAACAACACTTCTCAGATAATTTTGTTAAACAATGGCTTTTTGCACCTTGTTTGTAAGCTGCAAATACTTTGGCAGTCAACATACATTTTAGAGAACATAACATAAATAAAGGTCATGGAAAGATTTGTAAATCTGCCACAAACTTTTGCCAGGACAGTATTCATAATAACCTTGTTGTTGATTTGTCAATCATAGAAACAGAAAAATTAGGAGTGTGTGCAGAATTAAGTTTAAGTTATTTTTTTTTGTTGTTGAAAATGTTACCATTTATTGCTTGCAACATTTTTCTTTAGTTTCTGTTGGTGTTAAATGTTGGTGGATTTTAGAGGAGTTCATTTTACATAACTTTGCTGGTCTGAAATGAAGACATCTAACATTATTTAACAATAATTAACAATTTTATAGCCCAGCACATTTTGTATGTTGAGCATTACATACATTATATATGCCACCAACTGAGGAGCATAAATTTGGTCAGCGTGTCCTAAATTAGTGTGGTGCAGATTAAATTTATAAAAGCCAAAGAAGATTTTAGCAGAATATTTAACTTTCCTATGTATGAGCATCGCAATGGTATGGTCATTCTATAGCCCAACATTCAGTGTTTGTTTGTTGTTGCTTCAGCCAAATGAATACCAAATCCTTAAAGGAAGAGTTCCCTAGAGGAATCCCTGTCTAGTCCAAAGCCCCGCCCCCTCGCGCGTGGCGCTGTCCATCACAGTAGTGCTGCTCTCTGAAATTCCGCGAGCTCGAGCGCGCGGCCGAGCAGATCGTTGCTGAAGCGCGAGGCGACGGCTGGTGAAGTTCTGCTGCTCAGACTCTGGAGGATCAGTAAGTGTCCAGCGAATGAGTAGGGAATTCATGCACCATGTTCTGCTATCTGAACACTGTCGCTTGAAATCAGGAAGAGTGCTGTCAACTTACAATCATGTTTTGGACTATTTTGTTGCCATATTGTGTGACTTTTGTGTTGGGAAATAAGACCGACGAACGAATACCTTTCTTTCACGGGCATGTGTTTGAAAACTCTCCACCTGGCTCAAAAGTGAACGGACTGAGTATCCCGGTGAAGCGCATCGACCCGCAGAGATGGTGCTCCAAGTCCGGGATGCACCTAAAACTCCTGGGGGAAAGGAGTGAAGATTTTCACGTATTTGCCCACCACAAGCGAGGACACATATTATTGAAAACCTCTAACGTTCTCGATCGAGAAGAGCGCGCTGAATATTTCCTCAGCGTCGCGCTGTGCTGTCAGAGCTGCGCTTTAGCCGAACGCGTCGTGGCCGAAGTTGCTTCTATTAAAGTGGACGTGCTTGATACGAACGACCACGAGCCCACTTTCCAACATGCAGACGTGAAAATAACTTTGGACGACGCCACGGCCCTGAGGTCGGTGGTGTACACGGTGAAAGCGGAGGACATTGACAGTGGCAAAAACGCCGAGCTCATATACTACGCGCTCCCGAGAAACGGCAGTTTCTATGTAGTGCCCAAAACCGGCGACATTCTCCTCGTGGACTCAATTCTCGGTCTCGCGCAGCCCATAAAGTTCAGCGTGTTTGCAAGAGACCACGGTTGGCCCGCTCGGACCAGTCTGAATATGGATATAGAGATCAGTCCGCGCCAATGGCCAGCCCTTCTTCAGTTCGATAACGGACTCTCGAGAAAGTCACGCTCCGTGCCGGAGCCGGTGCATATCACCGTGTCTGAAGACGCGAGTATTGGCTCCGTCATAATGAATCTGCACCCGGTGAGGTTTCAATCCGCCAGCTTTGAGCTGATTCACCCAGACGCAGATAACTCTCCAGTCACCGTGAGTCGGGACAGCGGAGATTTGGTTATATCGAGGCGACTCGACCGTGAGACGCAGCCGCTAGTGGAGATAACTGTAAAAGTACAAGATAAGCGAGGTGAGTGCGCCGTAACTAATCCAAATGTATGTACAAAACACGACTATGTGCCCTGGTCCCCTTCCCACCTGTACAGTACGTGACAGTGTCTCCAGCGCGTGCTGGCATATTTCACCTGAAAACCCAAAATGACGCGCGCCTCCATGTACCCAAATCCCCCTCTCCTCCCCTCAGATTGAGCATGACATGTTACGCTTCCCTCATTACAGATGCTCAAAGTTCACAGAAATCAAAGTTTAATTATCACTCGCGGTAAAGTCTGACGTGTAATTGTCACGAGCCAAGGCGCAGATGAAACCGCGGGTGCTGCTCGAATGAAAGCGTCCACTTGCATTGCTGTGACGCAGAAATGTATTCATACACACCTAGGTGATAAATGCAGCAAACTACATCAAATGATTCTATAATTTGTTACTGTGTATTTTCACATTAGTGGGATTTACTGTGAATTATGCAAATGTGTTGTTTTTTATCATCAACAGCATATTTGCATCCATTTTACTTGTAACTATAATTTTGGTCATCATTCTAGTTTCAATTTGATTTTCTTAATCAGTAATTAAATTAAAAGTTGTCAAAATAAGTGCAACTAAGTGCAGGCTGGCAGTAATTTTGCAATTATGTTAAGTTTAACTGGTTGTGCTTATTCCTTTGTTTATCCAATCATGATTTTCTTCTGCATACCTCCTTTGGCTTAAAATAATTTGTCTCCATTCATACAGGTCATTCAGTCAATGACCAGCAATTTAGGTATTTGTGAGTGTGAGGAGGGAGAGAAGGAGGGCATTTGGTAATGCTCACATGGGTACGTTTACCAAAATAAAAACATACCTCTCTATTCACCTTTAATTGCTTCCTTTGCATTTCCAGGTGATCCCCATGCATCAAATTGACTTTAGGCACGGATCCGGGGTGATTTAATCCTTTTGTGTTGGAAATTGTGCTCTACTTTCCTTCATCTGCTTGCATTAGCCATATAATCCCAACTCATTCACTTTCTCATTTTGGTGATTTAAGACTGGCAACTCAGTTAGGAGAAACTGCAGGGAAGATGAGGAGTTTAGTGGAATGTGCTCATATTTAAGCAGTTGACCGTGCATGATTTAGCAGTCTGTGATTTAATTAGTGTTGGTTTGTTAATCAGGGGCTTTCTGCTTGCTGGACCTGCAGCTCTGGAGCTACTGCTTTTTTTTTTTTTGCATTTCTGTTCCTAGCATATGTTCAAGGGCGCTTGTTTGTGCGTGTGGGAATGTTTGGAGGTCTGTGAATGTTGTGCAGTTGTGAAGCTTAGCACAAACAATGTGGCCAAACAGCTGGTTTTAATAAGGGGTAAGAAGAGCATCTGCTGACCTCATATTTGCCAGTGGCTAATTGGAAGTAATGAGCTTTCAGGTAACCACATTTATTTAAAAAAAAATTGGTATTTTTTTATGTGTATTAAAGATATTTATATCTTTCCTCTTCTTTAGCTATACAATTTTTTTTTTTAAATCAAGCTCTTATAAATGCTGCAATGTGGAACATTATCTCTAAGACACAATTCTCTTTTGAATTAGCTAAATGTTATTCATTTTTTAAATTAAGAAGCAAAAACCAGTCACAAAGTGAGAACTTGCAATCTGAACAAATCTTTGAGCATACACGCTGCAGAAAAAGTTGCAAGAAGGCAACCTTGCAAAGAAATTGATGACGGCTTCTATGGCAACTTTAAAACCTCCAAGCTATACTTTGATCTTCTGTAGATTCAATGATTAATATATGGAGAAGACCAAAACAAAATCTAAATGCACTTTGTAGGCCGCTGATTATCTCACATACGATATTCTTCAACAGAAGTCAAAGAAGTGACAATGTCTGGAGGTGAATGTAGAGTGTCTTCATTAGCTCACACTGCTGTCAAGATTGCTGAATGTTAACAACGTCTACCTCTCTTTTCTGTACTTTTCTCTTCTGTCTCACTTCTGTGTGCTAACTGGATGAATGTACAGTGTGCCATTTAAATGGAGTGCTTTTTGTTATACCTGACCTAACACACAAAAAAACATATTCACATATTAAAATGATTTGATATCTGTGCCATTATCACTATCACTAACATCAGTCTTAAGTTTGTGTGTATATATATATATGCCACAAACTACTCTTGCAATATTGTTAAGTTTTAATCTCTCCTTTTAACATTTTGACAAATTGTATACGCATGTCTAAAAAGACACTTAAAAAAAAAAGCCATAAATTCATTGTAATAAAATGTTTCTGGTATTACAGGATGACATACACTGCTGTTCAAAAGTTTTGGATCAGGAAGATTTTTAATGTTTTTAAACAAAGTCACTTCTGCTCACCAAGGTTGCATTTATTTGATACAAAAAAAACAAAACAAAAAACAGTAATATTGTTAAATATTATGTCAATTTAAAATAACTGTTTTATATTTTAAATTGTAATTTATTCATGTGATCAAAGCTGAATTTTCAGCATCATTACTCCAGTCTTGCAGTGTCACATGATCCTTCAGAAATCATTCTAATATGATTTGATTTGAAGCTCAAAAAACATTCATTATTATTATCAATGTTGAAAACAGTTGTGTACAATTTCTTTTCAGGATTCTTCGATTAATAGAAAGTTCAAAAGAACAGCATTTATTTAAAATATAATCTTTTGTAACATTTGAAATGTCTTTACTGTAACTTTTGATCAATTTAATTCATCCTTGATGAATAAGAGTATTAATTTATCTCATTTCTTTCCCCGAAAAAATAAAATTAATTCTTACTGACTCCAATCTTTTGAACGGTAGTGCATAATGTTTCAAAAGCTTTCTATTTCAGATAAATGCTGTTCTTTTGAACTTTCTATTCATCAAATAATCCTGAAATAAAAATGTAAATAACTGTTTTCAACATTGATAATAATGAGAAATGTTTCTTGAGCATCAAAGCATCATATTAGTCATAATGATTTCTGAAGGATCTTCTGACACTGAAGACTGGAGTAATGATGCTGAAAATTCAGCTTTGATCACAGGAATAAATTACATTTTACTATATATTCACATAGAAAATGGCTGTTTTAAATTGTAATAATATTTCAAAATATTACAGTTTTTTTGTTGTTGTATTTTTAATCAAATAAATGCAGCCTTGAGTAGAAGAGACTTCTTTTAAAAACATTCAAAATCGTATGATCCAAAACTTTTGACTGGTAGTGTATATGTGCTTGTATATTTTAACCCTAAGTGTTATAATGTTTATGTACCAATCTACTTAAATCACTTCAAAAATCATGTTTTGTTTGCACTTTATTTTAAAGTATGTGTATTCACAGTGTACTTTCCTTAAGAAAGTACTGGGTAATATAAGGTGACTACATGGGTTAAGGTTAGGTTTAGGAGTATGGTTCAGGGTTATTCCCCACTTATTGCAATTACTTTAATAAGTTCATAGTATGTACATGGTGACGACACTGTAAAATAAAGTGCTGTCCATATTTTTACCTTAAAATGTACTGATAACTACAAGGATAATACATCTCATTTAGTATAAAACTATCTTAAGTCTCCATGTATTAAAATGTAACTTGCCGTTAACCAATTAGCATGTTTTAACTATTTTTACACAAATAAAAGACTATTCTAAACCATTTTTTTACAGTATAGTGTAAATCTTTTATTTTAAGTCTTTTGCATAGGCATTTTTACAGTACAAGCATACCGAACTGAAATGCCTATGCCTTTTATAAATATTCATAAATGTAATTGTTCCTGAGATCATCTCTCTTCTGACAAATCACCCCATACATCTCCTTTCCCTAGCATGTTGATGTGATGTGTTGTGTCTGAGTGAGTCTGGGTAATTTGGGAAAACAGTCCAGTCTGAGTTGTCTTCCTGGGTCTTTCCTTCCTTTTCCCCTGCATTTCTTCATTAGCTTTCTCACTCTCCACCTCACATTCTATCTTTTCCCTCATAACCCCTTCTGCTTTCTTGTCAGAGCACGTCTGATGCTTGCCAGTCTTTGTGGTATCAGTGCTCTGGGATCAATTAACCCCTGCACAGAGGATGCCAATAGATAGCTTGAGTATTTGTGTGTGTATATCAATGACAGTCCTCAAACCTATCTCAACAGTGCAATATTATCGTACCTTAGAGATGCCATCAACTCTCTTGCTTAAGCCCTCTTTCTCTCTCAATTAGACATGATGGTGCTGAGCTCCTTGTAATTCAGTGCAAGTTTTCAGATTGACACTAGCCTATTCTTCTCTTTCTTCTCTCTCAGCTGGTCCAGTACGTTCCTCTCTTAGTCATTTTCTTTCTCTATATTTCATCAAGGAATATAGTCTTCATTAATATTATTGCATGTGGAACATGGGCCAGGTGTCCGAAAGCATAGTTTTTGCATTAGACCAGCAAGTGTGTTTTGCAAGGGAGATTCTGAGCCCCGTTCTGGTAATGGCCCTAAACACACACATCAACAGGGCTTAATTTGAATGACAGGCTCAATGTTTTTCTGGGTCTTGACCAGCCTTCAATACTGAAAATCTGTTAATCTGGTCAGCATGAGCCAAAGAGTTACCACAGCATATGGAGAGCTTCTCCCGCCATGGACACAGAGGAGCTAGCAAATGCTTTACAGGGTCATACATTTGCACACGCACACACATAGACTCATACACTCGAGCAGAAGCCCTCAAACTGTGTGCAAAACCTGCCCTCTAGCAGACAATACATTTATACCTCCAGATAAACTTGCTGTGTATGTTATATTTACAGATAGATCCTAAAGGTCCATATGTGAAGATGTTCTTAAACCTTTGGAAATGTCATGTACAACATTTCACTAACAGTTTCTTTCTCAGTTATATTTATAATGTTGATCAAACCTGGTGATGGCGCAGTGGATAAGACACATGCCTTTGGTGTGAGAGACCTGGGTTTGAATCCACTGTGAGACACCAATGTGTCCCTGAGCAAGATACTTAACCCCTAGTTTCTCCAGAGGCGTGCGACCTCTGACATACATAGCAATTGTAAGTCGCTTTGGATAAAAGCGTCAGCTAAACGAATAAAAATGTAAATATTTTTAATTGATCCCAAATTATTAAAATTGATAAAAAAACACTTAAAAAAACATATACGGCATTTAAACTGACATCTTATTTTGAGTTAACTTGTTTTTATTACAGCTGAAGTACCCAAGGTGCATATCATTTTAGATATTCTTGAAAAAAGGGGGCCTTGCTGTTAAAATGGTTGAGAACCAGTGATTTTAGATTTTTTTCATACATTTTTCAATAGAATCTTGTTTTTTTAGACCCTATTTTTTTTTTTAAATGACATTTGTACATTACATTTATTAATTTAACAGCAACTTTTATCCAAAGCAACTTACACATGAGAAACACCACACTCACATTTTTCTTACTTTGCTAAATGATGCCACCAGGACATTCTCTGAAACAGACAAAACTTCCTCTGTAAAAAAGACTGTTGACCTACATTCAAACCAAAGGTGTCTAAATAAGCATCTTAATAGTGTTTTTTTTATTTTTTTATTATTTTTTTAAAGTAGTCCTACTTTTTTTGTTGTTGGACAAAATAGTCCAAGAACAGAGTGTTCAACTGCACCATTATTTTTAGAGTTAAGAGGAAGTTTTGGAGGTTTAATGGCTGTCCTCATGACAGGTAGGAAGGACAGGAACACCAGAGAGAGAGAGAGAGAGAGAGAGAGAGAGAGAGAGAGAGAGAGAGAGAGAGAGAGAGAGAGAGAGAGAGAGAGAGAGAGAGAGAGAGAGAGAGAGAGAGAGAGAGAGAGAGAGAGAGAGAGAGAGAGAGAGAGAGATGGGTTGTTGGCAATGTTTCGGTTTGTCCACTATCCAAAGGATTGAGATAAAGTATGTGCAAAGACTGACAGGTATGGAAAGAGAAAACTATTTCAATAATTTAACAAACTCTAGAGTAAAATGAATATTTCATGTAACAATGTAGCAAATATAGAAACGCCTCACAAAGTCAGAGAGAATCATTGTTACAAATTTTTAGTGAGTATAAGAACAAGTCCTCGTTCAGCAGCAGGTCAGACCTCATTCTGTAAAATCTAAGCACACTTTAAGCCGTTATGAAATTATGTGGGAGTTATGTGGCAAACAATGGGCTTAATGACTTTCTGATAGTCACCCAGGGCTCTCCACACAATGTATGTGACACAGAATGAATAGGAGGTGTTACACAGTCCAGGTAGGCAGATGAAAAGTGGATAATATGTGTCTTTAAAATGTTGTGGCTAATGATATAAGTCATAATTGAAATAATCAGCAGATTTGACTTGATGTATTAATGAACAAATCTGTTTACAGACCAGATCACCCAACACATAAAACATGTGCATAACAAGTATTTGTCGTCTTATTTGCATCAACTGTCTGGTTTCCCTAACAACCACACCACTGACAGGGATAAGTTGCCATGGCAAAAAACAGTGTTTCTGACATTGAGGGTTAGATCACATCACATTCCTCTCCGTAACTCACACATACATGCATATTTATTGGAATGGTTCACAAAAAAAACAAAACATAAAGGAACCCATCATTTACTCACCCTGGTGTTGTTCCAAATATAATGTTCTTCTGCGGAACACAAAAGAAGATATTTTGAGTAAACTTGCGGTCCAAACAACCCCCAAAATAATTTGCGTGACCAACTTAAACCTGCTGCAAAATCTACATGAGCACATCTTAGGCCAAATTCCCAATCCTGTGGATTTATATTGAAATGACTGGATTTTACCCCCCCCCCCCCCCCCTCCCAAAAAAAAAAAAAATCATTGAACAACGGTAAAAGTGACCTCTCCTTTCTTTTGCATTTTTAAAAAGACAAATTATTGCTTGAATCATACTGAAATTGAACTTTGAGAGGATGCGAATAAAAACACAACACATACCCCACGATGCCTATTAAGAAGCGAATAAAGCTGTATGACAGAATGTGTGAGTGTCATGGCCCCATCATCTCATTTCTCGATCTCTCTATTCCTCACTCCTCAGGGAGATGCACTCAGTATTGGTGATTGCTGTTCATGCTGTACACAGCCTATATCCCACAGCCTCTCTTAAATTAGCCTTGTGTCACTGCGTTTATGCCCTAGACTCTAGATTGAATGTGCGTTTGTGTGGTTATGTAAGGATCTGTTTATATGCTTATCGTGCTTGTGTAAGCAGTGCTTCTGACCGTGTTTGTGTGTGTGTGTGTGGCAGGAAAGACATACTCCGCAATAGCCGGATTGCTTGATTATCAGAAGGCCACTAGGTACAGATCCCTCTCTCTCTCTATCTCTCTTTCTTATTCCATTACTGATTATTTCATCAGTCTGTTTACAGTCTTGGCCCATCTTGGCGTTGTTTTCTTTTTCTTTTCTTTTCTTTTTCCACCATTTCATCTGTTCTGCTTAGGACTGTTCTGTGATTAGTTTGTATCCAATCTGGCTCTCTCTGATATAGGAGACTGTGAGTGTGGCGGCCAAGTCTTCTAATTGCCAGACTTAATCAAACAGACAAATGGGAGGATAGCAGGCAGCCTGTGACCTTTGCAAGATGGCATCCTCGCCTCGGCTCTTGAGCAAGATAGTTGCCAGCCAGCTCCTCTCTTAATAATGCTGACAAATGCAACTGAGTCTGTGACTGCACTACCATTTCCTGTCCGCATCTAATAGGCCACGTGGCCTATGAATCGCTCGAGCCTGTGATGAGTGCTAGCTCTTTCGTGCTTCTGTTGTTGCCCACTATGGCTAATGTTTGTCCTATGACATTCATCATAAGGATCTGTGATATTTGTGTGTGTCTGAAGGGAGTGTGTGGAAGCTGATGGCATAGATTTGGCCCTGGAGAGCACTAGCGGAAAGTGCGAAACATTAGCAGGCGAGCAGCTTTTTGTGGTGTAGTTTCACAGCATCAATCTATTTTGAAGTTTACACTGTCAACCAATTCAGGTTGTTTTTTTGGGGTGGAAATATGTTGCAGATTTGATCGTTCATATGTGGCTCTAAATCTGATACATATCTGATATCTGATCTAAATCTAAACAACTGTTACAATTCTCTTATTTCAAAATCTTTTGTCATCATTACATAATATCCACTCAAACCTCTACACACAGACTGGCAACAGAGTCACCATTGGCAGTAATTTTTTCAAAATAGTTTACTCGAAAGATATGACACACACTCATGGACATAAATGTATATGGCACATTCCAGATCAAACCAGCTTCTCTTCACACAATGACTTGAAAGCATAATAACTGAACTTTTAAGAAATATCAGTCAATCAATATTATTTATGATAGAACTAATAATTAGAACCAACATTTGGCAACTATGTGTGAATGAAAATGTATTGTATGAATGCATATTTGTCATATTAAACAGAACTTATGGGATTATGGGTTTTCAGTGGTGCTTGAGATATTATTGGTCACTTAATGTTTCTGGAAAAAAGACTAAAAATAATACAAAAAGTACTAATAATATTATAAACCATGCTAAATTCTAACATGCTTCTGGGCTCATAAAAATTACTCATGTTGTCTGCGTTCACTTGAACTAATAGGCTGAAATCAAAAGTTGGATGGTGATGGGTAGGGGTGGGCGGTATAGCAAAATTATAATATTACGATTTTTTTCAGGAAAATCACACGATTTTTTTTTTATTCTAGCAATTTTTACATTCAGAATGGGAGCATTAGAAACTTGCTTCAACCCTTTCCTGATCATCACTATTTAGACTAGCCTCCATCATGCTTTGCCCATCAGTCGATATATTCTCCTTTTTATTGCTTTTGGGGCGAGTCCAAATCAGATGGCCTACCCCACCACAGTTAAAGGACTTCATCTTATCAGTTGTGGCATAGAAAACATAATCAAAGTTGTCAACCTTAAAGTTCAAGTCAAGTCAAGTTCTTCACTGTCTTTCAAAATCATGTAGGCAAATCTTCTAAACGAAACTACCTACATATTTAAACAGTGGTGAAGCAGTACCAATGAGGATTTTCTTAATCGGCGAAATCCAGCTTTCCATAGTGGGATCTTAAACAGTGTATCATCAGAAGCAAAAGTTGGAATATTGGACAACGGTACTTTTTTTGAGGGTGTTGAAAGCGGAAGAACAGGTGTGAAGAGATTATTTACAACAATTCCATAATTTGTTTGCCTTTTCGACCAATTTAAAAAAAAACACAAACTCAACAGCACTATTCATTTTAGATGCCCAGCAACTTCTCCCATTGCCAAACAACAATCTTCAACACTCACCACGGACACCACTTAAACAACATGACGCGGCGTGAGATTTTTTAGAACACCATCTCGTTAGTCCGCCAAAATAAACAATCGAAACAATCCAAAAAAGAAAAACAATAAAAAATAAATAGAAAATCTCGCAGATAGACATGCTCACGACGCTCCAACCGCTCACACTCAAACTCACACCAGAAAAAAAAGAGAGAGAGAGAGAGAGAGAGAGAGAGTCCTTATGTCCCAAATATACCGATATAAGAGAAACTTTTCTGCCCAAATTTGAAGCCTTGATCCCATCATTCTATGAACTGAGTGACACTGAAAAAATGTCCTTCTTACTCGGAGAAGATGTTAATACAGCTGCACTAGCGGCTAAATATGTGCTAGCTATTCACAACACCAGAGACAGCTAATTCTCTTGAGTGATCAAATGTATTTATTTATCTATTTATTAAGATAGATTGTGTTTATTTATCTATCTATTTACAATGCTACATATGACATGATTTATACATATATGTTTACTGTTTGTTTTATTATTTATACATAATATGTTGATGCTTTGGCAACATTGTGTTACACAGTCATGCTAATAAAGCTAATTCGAAATTGAAAATTGAAAAATTGAGAGAGAGAGAGAGGGGGTGCTTACACACCAGATTTTACGTTGCAAAAGATAACAGTAAATCTATACTGTTATCTATTATCCATTTATAATACATATTGTTTACAAACATTTAAAGAAACAAGAAGAATAAGTCCTCATAAAACTGGTGAAAGCAGATTCTATCACTATAGGCTACTCAAGGTGGGGGGTTATTTCAACATTACTACTTTTTTTCCTTTAAAAAAATTAAAAGCAAGGTTTTTTATAATGGGTGAATCAAGAATTTTCACTAAAAGATTATTTGCAATCTTGACAAAATTTAGAATTGAAGAATTGGATGCCTTTCAATTCACGAGTGCAAATTGGAATTAAACAGGAAGTTGATGTGTTCTAAGAAATACTTATTCTTCCACCCTTGTCCACAAAAGTTATTTTTTTTAAATATTAAATATATCAAATAAATTAAAATGTCTGCACAGTAGGAAAGATTTAAAACACTATCTATCTCTTCATTAATTTTAATTGTTCTACCAGAAAGACTCGGAGATAAGATACTGTACAATGATGCATTTTATTAACAGCACAGCAAGCCATATATACAATAAAGTTCTTTGGCGTAGGCCCCGTCCATAACTCGCGATCCGAGGGTACGGATTCTGCATATCCTGCCTGAAGATGAAGGCAGGGGCGCAGCCGACCCCCCCCTGGGGTTATGGAAGGGACCGACCTGGTGGAGGTGAAAAGATGGAGCGAAGACCGTCTTGGTGGAGGTGGGGAGGATGGTGGAAAGTGAAGCGTCAGCATCTGCGAACTCAGACGAGTGTAAGTAAGGATCTTTTATACTTCACGTATTAGAACGCGATTGGATAGATGAGAAGGTAATACATGACGTAACAATTGAGTCTTCCTGGCGGAACTTACGCTACGCTTTCATTTCTTCGTTCAAATTCAAATCACAATTCTGCACCCTGTTTGCTAGCTGAAAAGCTGCAGAAAATGTTCTCTCTTCCTTTTCATGCTCTTTGTAGACTTGCTCTTAATAGACTAAATTTAGAGCAGTAACCAATGCTTCTTTAGTTCAGTATAGAAATCATTTGTTGGATATCTTAGGTCTGTTTTTCTTTAAAGATATTTAGAAAAGTTCCCTATGTCCCTATGCACCAGGATATTGTATTCGTTTAGGGTTTGCCTGAAATATCCTTGTCATCCATGCAGCAGAACACGGACAATATATCTTCTCACATGCTAAGTAGTCAATATTTATAGCTGGCTGTCTTGCACCAGGAGGCTCACAGAGTGCTCTAATCGTAGATTAATGACCATGTGGCATAGGAATGAAGTTCATTAGCATGGCTTTCTCTCTCTCTATCGTGCTGTCTTTCTCGGGAACAGGATTTCAGGATGCTGGGTTCTATAGATCAGCTCACCTCAGCCCCGGATAATCAGAGCATAGGAAATGGAGTAATCTAGAGAGCTACCACTGAGCTCTCGATCTTACAGCCTCACCTCAGGCAGTGTGAAGCGCACACACACACACACACACACACACACACACACACACACACACACACACACACACACACACAGACAGACAGACAGACAGACACACACACACACACACACAGACAGACAGACACACACACACACACACACACACACACAGACAGACAGACAGACAGACACACACACACACACAGACAGACAGACAGACACACTAATTAATAGTAGTTGTAGCAGCTGTACAGTACATTTTTAATGGCAACATCCACCTTTTTTCCTGAACGCAATAGTCTTGTACGACTAATTGCGGAATTATTCTTTACATTTCTGGTCTTCAGTGTTTCTAGTCAAATTATCGTATTTTCTGAGCTATTATGTAATATTAAAATGGTTTGAAAAAGCACATGGCCCCATAGGTATACCATCAGTTTACAGAGTCTTAATGGCCATCTTTCATCAGCGCCTCACCCGTCAAAGTGCACAGATGACATGAAGCTGCCTGAAGTTAGCTATATTGAAAACAGATGGGTGCTCATATCCTACACAGCTCATTTTGAGGGGTTTTTCATAATGATAAGAGCGCACATATACCTTTTATGGGGAGTATTTGAACTTAAGTGCTGCACGCCATGCTCGTTTTCTCTTGTCAGTCTTTGGTGCCGTATACAGGCATTCTTTTCAGATTTGCTGGTGCTCAAAACATGAATTTTCTAGGAATTTCTTCACTTTATTGCTGTTATTGTGGCTGTCAACAACAGCACAGCTTAACCCTGCTCTCATTTTATTATTTAGTAATGTTCAAAAAGTTTCTGTTTAATAAATTCAGTCACTCTTTTTCCCCCATTTTAACAATGGATTCTTATGGAGACCATTGTTACAGGACAGGACAGCTGACCATCCAGACTGAAATTAGAATCAATCATGGTGGCGCTCATTGTTTGCTAAGGAAGAAGGTGGATACGTGCACTGACAAGACATCAACAAAACATCATACTCTTGTGAAACAAGCTACAGTGCTAATCCACTTTAGCACCCTGTTGTTTTATTGTTGCCAAAACTGATATGCGGTAATGGGTTAAATGCTCCTCCGGGTGATGTTTGACTTTTTTTTTTTTGAAGTCTTGAATATGTAAAATGCTCCAAGCAACATGAGTTTTTATTAGCTGAATTTGCATCTGAGGTGAATATTTGTTAGATTTGCACCAGAAGCACAGGTGGGTGTTGGTGATCGGCGCTGGATGTGGGCTTCTGATTTTTAAAACTTGAGAGTTTATTTATAAACCCACATGTTTTTGCATTACCTTGTCTTTCACACAACGTATGTTTTCATGCCCAGTAATTTTGTTGCTAATAAAATCTGGTGGTGTTTGCTCTATAAATCAGACAAAGTGTCACACATAAAATCTGCATCATTTAGCAGTTTATACTTCAACAAACTGAAAGCTCATTTAAAATTATTGCAGAGCCTTCCATTCTGGAGACATCCCTGAAAGAAACTAGAAGAACTTTTGTTTTGACTATAATTTGCACTCTATTTAGAATGTATGGATGGAACCAAATATTTCAATCAGATTTAAAAACAACTAGTGAAACAAGTAACTGCACAATGTAACAACAAGTGCTGTACAATGAAAAAATGCAAAAAACGCACAAAAAATAGTCACTTTAGACTGATTCAAAAGCTTTAAAAAAATGAGACGTGATTAAGAATTAGTAAAGACTAGATGTGAAACGGCAGGTCATTCCATAGCCTTGGTCCGGCAACTGAAAAACCTTCAATTTTAAACGCATCTTAGGTGCAGTTGTCTGTGAACTATGCGAAGACGTTGAAGGTCTGAATGACTGTTGTATAGAGATGAGGAGAGAAATGTAAGAAAGTGCTAAACCACACAAGCCATTGTACACAAACAATAACTTCAAAGCGAATTGGGGACTGGAAGGCCAATGGAGTGAAGCTAGTACAGGAAAACCATTACTCCAGTCTTCAGTGTCACATTATCCATCAGAGATCGTTCTAATATGCTGAATTGATGCTCAAGAAACATTTCTTATTATTATTAATGATGAAACAGTCGTGCTGCTTAATATGTTTGTGGAAACCGTGATTCATTTTTTTTAAGGATTCTTAGTTCAAAATAACATTTATTTGTAATAGAGCTATTTTGTAACATTGTCTATTACTGTCACTTTTGATTAATGTTGTCACGGAACGGGTAAGGAAAAAAGTGTGAGGACTCAAGTGCAGGAGAAATTATATTTATTTACAAAAGAAAACATAAACACAAAACAAAACCCACAAGGGGGAAAACATAACTAATAAATATAAAACAAAAACAGAACATGAAACTTACTGGAGGATCAAAGGGAACAGGAAACATTAGACAACGATCCGACAAAGACTGCAAACAATAGGAGACTTAAGAAGAGAACAAATCAAGAGGGGACAGGTGTAAGAACTCAAACAATAATCAGGTAACGAGGGGGAGGGATCACACAAGGACAAGAGAACATGGCCCAAAATAACAAAACACCCATGTGCAACAGAAGACAGGACAGGCATGTGACAAATGTAATGCATCCTTGCTGAATAAATATGTTAATACAAATTTACTAAATTTATTGTATTGTAAATTTAATGTACTGACCCCAAACTTTTGAAAGGAAGTTTAACTCTGTCTGATAGCAAAGCAGAAGTTGTTTCTCAGAAATGTCCAAACTTAAAAAAATCTACTTATTACAAAAAAAAACTAAAACTCCTAAAGGGTAGCATCCTCACTGAGAACTGTATGAAATATTCAAGAAGCCAAGAGCTGCATTTTCAGTTTCATTAATGCAACTCTTTGATATGGTCAGATACACCATGGAGAAAATCCAGAGACTTCCTCGACCTATAACATATGATGAGTCTGCAAGTACAGGGAAGAAAAGAAGAAGAAAAAGCATAATAAAAATAAACAGCTAGGAAAAGCAGCAATGTGGAAAAAGGGCATTTCAGTCAATTACAAATGTTTGTTTATGCATCCCATAATTGCTTTGTGTGTCAGGCCGCCACGGCACTCTGTCCTCGTACTTGTAATTTAATCATCCTTAATCAACACAAAGCAGAGACAACAGTTTAAAAGTGCATTTCTCATATAAAGTTTCTGTCCGCCGAGAGGCTCCGTTCCGCATCGGAGTTCCTTAAGCATCAGGCGTAGATATTTTTTACTTAGGTTGTCATGGGGAAAATAAGCTGTCCCAAGGAGGTTTCCGGCTAATGAGACTTGAGGATTTTGCATATGCAAGTACAGCAGATTATTATCAGCTCAAGGACCCCGGAGAGCCTGACGGAGGGTCTGAATTCAGTTTCTTCTCCTTTTTACCCATATTCCTCACAGCTGAAATGTGTGCTGGAAGTTTTTGTTCTGCAGTGCTTCTTTTTTTTTTTTGAGATTGGATGGTCTGCAAAGGGAGTCTTTGATTGATATTTCTATCAAGCACAAATGGAAGTACAATTTTTTGAAAGTACAGCCTGTTTTGACAGTTGATTTTCCTCATAAGCACTATTGATATCCATCTCATATCATTTGTTCCTCTCTCCACCGCTGTACGTATAATTTTCGGCATCTCTCACCCTCTTTTGCAGCCTAATGCCTATATTATTGCACTCACTTTAAACCTCTTGAGTTTAATAAACTCAAACGAACACCCTCTCAATACAAACCCTTGTTTTGGAGAGTTGGTTTGGGGATGTCAATATTCATCTCAATACATGTGAGAGCTTGAGAGATTAAACCGAAATACAGCGATGCTGATAGGATGCCAGTTGGAAATTGCACAGGATATTGGGTGTGACTTCACAAATTTTCCTGCCCTCCTCCCACTCCTCATTTGTCTCTGCCTATCCTGGTGGAGTCAAAATGCATTGCCAATTCTCAGTGTTCACATCTTCTTTGCACTTTCTACATACTCATTTGGCGTAGAGTCAGCAATTGTTTAGTAACACACTCTCCTTGTTTTTGGGCAAGCTGAGGGGGAGGGGAGGGGAGGGGGAGTGAAAATTAAAAGGGCGAGTTTTTGTGATGCTTGTTCCAAAAGCAAATTTTAGATTAATAACTAGCATTACTGAGAGCCTGTGGCGAGCAATAAAGTTTTTGAATGAGGCGCAGGTGTGGCGAGAAGTAGATTGACACAGCAGGGTTTGGCCGTGCTAGCGGTGAACACTGCACCTACTTTCCATCACTCCTCGCATTAGCTCTCAATCAGTCAACTCGCTCTGCACACAAATCCCACACGCTCACTGACTGCCCATTTATGCATCATTCAGGTGTCACAATGAGCTGCTTGATATGGGAGTAATGCCATTTCTTCTGCACTTCATTTCATAAAGCACAATCCACTGAGAAAATCCTTTTGTCTTGTGATCTGTTTGTGATACGGGCAGCTTATGTTGGTGTATAGATGTTGAGTGGCCCTTCAGGCGGTTTGACCTTTCAGCTGTTGTGGTCTGGAACTTTTTGGCTCTCTGTTTTGAGCAGAGTTTGTGCAGTACTTTTGGGAAGATCATCAAACTTTTGTTTTTATATTCTTTTAGTTTTGTTCTAGGAGCTGTTAAAAAAAAGTTTTTTCCCTGTATGTTATTTGATGTTCCTACTACTTACTGTATATGCATGTATGTTGCATGCTACATTTACATTGAATTAATGCATCTGGCAAATGCTATTATCCAAAGCGACTTACATTGCATTCAGGTTGTACATTTTTTATAAGTTCATGCATTCTCTATGAATCAAACCCTTGACATTGGTGTTGCTAGCGGCATGCTCTACTGTTTGAGCTACAGGGTATTTGACGTAAGGGGGTCGAACACTGGACGAGAAGCACCACACCACTACAACTCCAGAGGCTGTCCCAAATCCTGCCACACCACTCATATACACAGATGTTCAGAAGTGTGTGGTCGGTAAGATAATTTTGAAAGAAGACTTTTATGCTTACAAAGACTGCATTTATTTGATCAAGAATACAGTAAAAACAGTGACATTATGAAATATTATAATTTAATTATATATATTATATATAATTATAATTTAAAATGTAAAAAATGGTAGTTTACTGCCAATCATTTACATATTCGACAAAATGTAAATGTTTTATCAGTGTCAAAAACAGTTTGAACGTTTTCAACAAGCCAACTCCAAACTTTTGAATGGTAGTGAAGTTTTCCATTAAATTAGGCTACTTCATATTTGTCCCAAAGTGCTGTTAATGTACATAATGACACACAGAAGATTGTGTACTGTGCATTTTTCAGTAATTTGTTTGTTTTTCTGTGGCTTGAATAAAGTCTTTGCTTCATTGAGAAAAAATCATAAAATAAATATCATAAAAGAGTGGTTCCCAAACTTTTAAGAGTGCCGTCTGATGCATTTAACATCTTTTAACCCCCCACTTCCACTTAGAGTGGAGTCACACCTTTTCCATTAAGGGACAATATTTTCCCCCTTGAAGGGATTTTTCATCCAAAAATATCGCACAATGTAATGACGAACGCAGTTGTCGTCATTGTTGAGCGTCAATTTCAAGGGTTACTCTTTTTGTGTAAAACGTCCACCGGAAGATAGTTATTTTAGTTGATAAAGTTTTAAATATGGATATTTTTCTTACACAAACGCATCGCTTCACTTCAGAAGGCCTTAATTAACCTCTGGAGAGCCGTGGCGAGCACTCTAAACCTGAATAGATGCGCTTTAATGTACTTCCAAAGACATACAGCCATTCACTGCCATTATGAAGCTACGAAGAGCCAGGACATTTTTTAATATAACTCCACTGGTATTCATCTGAAAGAAGAATGTCATATACACCTAGGATGGCTTCAGGGTGAGTAAATCATGGTCTTATTTTCATTTTTGGGTAAACTATCCCTTTAAATAAATTTTTAGGTGCATATTATACTTTTATAAAGGCAACATTTTTCTCACCCTATTAAATGTATGTTATGTTTAATGTCAAATTCATTAACACTTTTTTTTGATGGTCTCTTTTGAACATTCTACTAACTATAAGTCACTTTGCAACTACAACACACGCGAGAAGTGATAAGAAAATAATGCAAGATCATGCGTGCGTGAGACTGGAGTTGTCGCGCGAGACTGAAATTGTTATTAAAAATTATTGCCTGCAAGAAGCTTGCGATCAAAATTGTTTTTACGCTGATTTGCAGCTAAAAGGAGAAAAAGAAAAACATTTTATGCAGGAGGAAATGGTTGGGGAGACGAGAGCAAGGATTGTGTGTTCTGCAAACAGAGTTTGGGTAAATAAATCATTTTGCAATGTGCTGCTGTTTCTGCTGGTCAAGCAAATGTCTGCACTCTGCACTCTATACAAATATCTATTCAAATACGGATATTTTGGTCTATAACTCCTCCCCGAAGATCCCGTGGTCCTGTACATTGCTCTTTCATTGGCTGTAGGTCATCGCCGATGTAGTTTTCAGTCAGAACACATTCACACAGCAGCATTTTGAATCGCCGACAGGTCCAGATATTTAGCATGCCAAATATCGAAAAATGCGTTGGCGTTTTGTCTGCGATTCTCTCAGATCTTTGATAATATTTCTGAATATATTTGTTATTGAATCATTTATTCAAGATAATGTAGTATGGTATGATGCTTCTGAAATAAAAGTCAGAAAGATGTAATGATTTGTTTTTGTAAATATGACTCATCTTAAATGTACAGTCTGTATACGTGTATGATTTAACTTTTCCCGATGGTCTAATGTTAAAAAAATTGCAATATATTGCAATATCGAATCGCAATACTTGTAAAATCGCAATTCTTAAAAAAATCATAATACATATCGTATTGACACCCAAGTATCGTGATAGTATCGAATCGGGAAATAGGTGTATAATCCCTTTCCTATAAAAACAGTAAAACCGCCAGAAGGTGGCAGCATGTCACTGTCTTAATGAGTGACTCATCAAGTTATTCAGTAATAAAGCAAGTGGCTCTATTTATGAATGGGTCATTGAATTATTGACTCTTACGATTCGTTCAAAGCTGCAGATTTGTTCACTGACAAAGCACTGCTGACATTTGCAATTGTGTGGATATCGGGAAACATTGCATTCTTGCTAGTGTAATATACTATCAACATTAAAAACAAGAAGTTGCACAGGGTATGTTTTTGTATCAAAGAGAGTTTGAGTCCTAAATCAATGTCTATGCACAGTCTGTGTCTATATTTGTTCATCATGCTAGTACGTGTTAAAACCTACTTTTACAAAGGTATGTTGTTGAGAACAGCAGTAATGCAGCTCGAATTGCCAAGGCAGCACTCTGCACGCAACCTATCTATGCATGCTGCTTGTGTGGTTGCTGTCAGTTTTGAATTTAATTTGATTGGGTGTCATGTATTTGACCTTTAATGGCACTGCCATTTTTCTGTTTTTACATGAGAGGTGGCATTTTGCCTGTTAGACATGCACGCTCAGTTTTAATGTTATTTTAAGGTGGGGCAGAATTACATGAATGGCAAAACTCAACATTTTGCTATCGTACCCCATCTGTGACCTCACGTACTCCAGTTTGGCAACCACTGTCATAAAATATCTTTAAATTAACCCATTTCTTTGTCCATTTGTGCTGTTTTTATAAATCACCTTACTTCATTAACACCGCTTTATTGAATCTTGAAATGAACGTTTGCCTATGTGGTGATTAGATTCACTGCTTTGCTCTGCCACCTTGAACCTGTTCTAGGAACATGAACACACAGTAAGTGATTGTTGCTGATGTGTGTGTGTCTGTCTAGCAGTGTGACAAATTATAAAAAAATTTGACTTTATGCAAAGGTGCATTAGCTGATCCAACGATTAATGAGAATTAAAGTCAATGTTCTATCAGATACTGTAATCGAGTGTGGTGTTCTGTATGATTTGTCTCTTCCCACATATATAACATGCTATATAATTTAATTAAAAAAAAGCTTAGCAAAGCGTGTAATAAATTGTTGGCATTCTGAGTGAGTTTAATCATGTAGTCTTAATCTTATTCCTGATATGATGCACTGCTGCACTTAAACACTTTGCCCTGCATTGTTAATTTTTAGCAGGAAGAAGTATGTTACTTTATTGCATTTAAATAGTGATCAGACTTCCATATGCTACTTAAAACCGCTCACTAGCAACATTAGCGGTAGAAATTCTCCTTCTGTGTATAGTAGTCTTGCGTATCTTCTGTATTGTTTTTCTTTACTGTTTAATTCTCAGCAAGTTATCATTGTTTGGTCTTTTCTCTGCATGGGCTGTTTCTTCCTTGCAGTTCTTTCACAAAGTGTATGAGCTTTAAATACCAAATCACTCAGCAAGGAGTAATCAGCATGACATTCATTCAAACACAAAACGTCAAGAAGTCCCTCGGCTCTCAGAACAACAACACAAAATGCAATGACTCACTTCCAGTGAAAAGAATATCCTGGATGAAAGTGAAAGCAGCTGAAAGTCCAGCTTTTTCTAAACAGTAGCATCCTTCAGACAGTAATTAGTCATATGATTTTTATGGTGATTTATTCCCGGGGCCTCATTCAACTCATCTGGTGTTTTGCATAGGCTAAATGTCATGTTTGTAGTCATTTAGTGCCAATCATTTTAAATGTTTTAATTGTGTGAAAAAGAAAGCAGTTTTTTTTTTGCAGTTTCATAAGTATTTAGTATAGATACTAGGGCTGGGAAAAGATTAATCGCGATTAATCGCATCCAAAATAAAAGTTTGTGTTAACATAATATATGTGTGTGCACTATGTATAATTATTTTGTATATATATAAATACACACACATGCATGTATATATTTAATAAATATTTGCATGTATATACTGTATATATTTATTTATAATTTATATTATATATAAATATAAATATTTTATATATAAATAAAAATAAATTCTTATATGTATACATGCATGTGTGTGTATTTATATACAAAATAATTATACACAGTGCACACACATATATTATGTAAACACAAACTTTTATTTTGGATGCGATTAATCGTGATTAATCTTTTCCCAGCCCTAATAGATATACTACCATTCAAAAGTTTAGGGTTGGTAAGATTTTTAGGGATGCCCTGATACAACTTTTTCCAGAACGAGTCCGATACAGACACTTTCATTTTTGGTACTCGCCGATACCTATACCGTAACCGGTACCTGTATTTTCACTGTATTTGTAATTTTTAAATATATTAGTAGATAAACCAAAAGAATATAAATCATATCAGTTGGCTTACTTTGTACATCAAATATATATTTCCTTCAGTTATTGGATTGGTGCTGAGGTGCTGAGGATTGGGTCAGTGGTTCAAATGTTTAGACACCAGTGAAATATCAATTCTTTATTCAAATTTTGATACTACAACAAAAAAACTACCAGCCTAATTAAAGTTGCAGTAGGGAGTTTTGAGAAAATATTGACTTAGCCTGAAAATTTGAAGAAGCACAACTTACAGGTCCAACCCCCCTTGCTCTCTGCTGCGCTACAGCTCCTCCCTCCACAGCTCCTCCCCCACAGCGGAGCCTGCCGTGAACACGCAGGCTAGTAAGCAGGACCACCGATGACGGCGGATTATAAACAGTTATGGAACATTCACTAATAGGGACGAAACATCAACAATATGCTTTACATTGACTATGACCTGCCCATACTTTGACTACAAACTTGGTCCTCAAATCATTATGTATTTTGCAATACATGTAACTTTATAACGTTGCACTCTTTCTATAAGTTATAAATAGCTAGTAAGATAACGTTAAAGGATTAGTTCACTTTTAAAACAACTTTTGCTGATAATTTACTCACCCCCATGTCATCCAAGATGTCCATGTCTTTCTTTCTTCAGTCGAAAAGAAATGAAGGTTTTTGATGAAAACATTCCAGGCTTTTTCTCCATATAATGGACTTCAATAGGACACAAACGTTTTAAGGACCAAATGACAGTTTCAGTGCAGCTTCAAAGGGCTTTAAACGATACCAGACGATGAATAAGGGTCTTATCTAGCGAAACGATCGGTCATTTCAAAAATAAATACAAAACTTTAAGTTTTATAAGCACAAATGCTCGCCTTGCTATGTTCTGTGATGGACGTTCGTAATCCTGTTCGAACTCGTTCATCAAAATGAACAAATCTTTTTTCGAGTCATTTCGATCGTTGAATGAACGAAATGACTCGAAAAAAGATTCGTTCATTTGGATGAACGAGTTTGAACAGGAGAGTCACGAACGACGGTACGCGCTCGCGCTGTGCAAGAGAGGGGTGATCAGCGCGTACACGAGCGTGATTGACACTGCTAAGACATTCCTCCTGACTCTGATTGGTTGTTTCTGACCGGGAGCGGTGTATTTCTGCAAATGGCAATAGGACCACAGGGAGGAGCCAGAGGAGCTTGATTTTTTCCACAGATTATCTGTCTCATATTCTACTGTCAGGACATAATGACAGTTTTAACAAATATTTGTTTAAAAAAGTGACCTACTGGAGCTTTAATGTGATTTTAAAACATTATTTAAAACAAGTAATCAGTAATAAATTAAGAACAAATAATTTAATTACAAATAGCACAAATAAATACAATAGAACAAAGAAAGGCTACAAATGAAAAAACAACAAAAAAACAGTGTTTTTAGAGTGGGTGTGTGTTTGGGGGGGGGGGGGGATTACATGTTTTTGATTTGAATCCCATTTCCTGCATTTACATACATTTAGGGACTATGGTGATACAAAATACATGAAATAATTAAATTGATTATAGTGATAAATTCTGCCAATATATATATATATATATATATATATATATATATATATATATATATATATATATATATAATAGGAGCCGATCGCCAAGACTTGAGAGCATTATTTTATAAAGTCAAAAATAAGTTCATTAATGTTTTGTGTTACATTAGTACGTAAAAAAAAAACGTCCTCGGGTTACGACTGTAACCCTTGTTCCCTGAGAAAGGGAATGAGGACTGCGTCGAACGACACTTTGGGGGAACGCCCCTCAGCGTAGCGCCTCTGAAGTATGAATGAAACTGAGCCAATCTCTGATTGGTGCTGCGTAATGACGTAATGAGTGATGGCATACTAGCGGAAGCTATAAAGGACGCCGGCACACATGAGATTTCAGCTTCTGTGATGTAGCAAGCGCTCCCAGGCAGGGGAAGGCGTGGCGAAGGGACGGAGTCCTCGTTCTCTTTCTCAGGGAACAAGGGTTACAGTCGTAACCCGAGGACGTTCCCTTTCGAGGGAACTCGGACTGCGTCGAACGACACTTTGGGGGAACGAGTACCCACTATGCCACAACGCGCCCTGCCTGTCCTAGTGTGAAGCTGCTCACAGGCACACTTAAGAAGAGAGCACGGGAGTGCCAGGCGTAGACGGGATGTCCAGACTGTAAAACCTAATAAAGGTGTGGGGGGTGGCCCATCCTGCTGCATCGCAGACCTCTTGGATTGGGGCCCCCGAGAGAAGGGCTCTAGAGGACGCCATGCCTCTGGTTGAATGAGCCCTCACGGCCAAAGGTGAAGGCAGATTGCGTACCTGGTAGGCCAAGGAAATAGCATGGACAATCCAGTTGCTGATGGTCTGTTTGGAGGCGGGAAGACCCTTCTTGGGCGACCCAAAACACACCAGCAACTGGTCTGACTTCCGCCATGAAGAGGACCTCTGAATGTACATTTTTAGAGCTCTGACAGGGCAGAGCAGATGAAGTCTCTCCTCATCCGCCGTCACGTGAGGTGGAGGATGAAATGCCTGCAGAACCGTAGGCCGTGCCGCATTAGATGGCACCTTAGGCAAATAGCCCTAGGATGTAGGATGACTTTAATGTCGCCTGGAGCAAACTCCAGGCACCCATTAGATATGGAGAGCGCCTGGAGATCTCCTACCCTCCTCAGAGAGGTAATGGCCAACAAAAAAAACACCTTCAGGGAAAGGTTCTTGGCCTCAGCCGACTCCAGTGGTTCGAAGGGGGCCTCGGCCAGCCCTTCGAGAACCACTGCCAGGTCCCATGTGGGAACCCTGGTACGAGCCGCTGGTCTCATCCTCCAAGCCCCACGGAGGAAACGTACGACTAACTGCTGTCTCCCCAGAGGCCCATCACCCAGAGGAGCGTGGAAAGCCGCAATGGCAGCCACGTACACCGTGAGTGTGGGCGGGGTAAGACCAGCTGAAAAGCGATCTTGGAGGAACTCCAGAACTGAAGCCACTGGGCAGTTAACTGGATCCATCTCACGCTCTCTACACCAATTGGTAAAGACATTCCACTTTAAGCCGTACAATTTCCTCGTGGATGGGGCTCTAGAGCTGAGTATGGTCTCCACTACTCCAGCTGATAGGCCGGCCTCTAGGTACTGTGCCCCCTCAGGGGCCAGACCCACAGTTTCCATAACTCGGGCCGAGGGTGAAATATTGAGCCCTCTGCCTGTGTCAGCAGGTCCCTCCTGAGGGGAATCTCCCACGGAGGGCTGTCTAGGAGCGATATAATGTCTGAGAACCATACTCGGGCCGGCCACAACGGGGCTACCAGCAGTAGGCTGATCCCGTCGCGACGGACCCTCTCTAGAACTCCCGGGAGCAGAGCGATCGGTGGAAATGCATACAGACGCAGCCTCGGCCACGTCTGCACCATGGCATCCAACCCCAGCGGGGCTGGATGAGTGAGGGAAAACCACAGTGGACAGTGGGTCGTCTCTCGAGACGCGAATAGGTCCACTTCCACTGGGCCGAACCTCTGAGATATTGACTCCACCACCTCGGGGTGGAGTCTCCATTCCCCGGGCCTCAGCCCCTGTCTCGACAGGATGTCTGCTCCCTGATTTTGACTCCCTGGGATGTATGTTGCTCCTAGAGATAACAGTTTCCCCTGTGACCACAGGAGGATCTGATGCGCCAGTCTGCATAGAGGGCGAGACCTCAGACCACCCTGATGGTTTATATAGGCCACTACCGACATACTGTCTGACCTCACAAGGACATGATGAGCCTTGAGGTCTGGCAGGAAGCTCCTCAGAACTCGGAACACCGCCAACATCTCCAGGCAGTTTATGTGCCAGGAGGAATGATGGCCCTGCCATAGACCTGTCGTAAAGCAGCCGTCCATGACCGCGCCCCAGCCCGTGAGGGAGGTGTCTGTCGAAACGGTTTTCCGGCGACATGATGCTCCCAACACTGGACCTTGGGACAGAAACCAAGCTTTTTTCCACATAGATAGGGAACGAAGGCATCTGCGCGTAACCCTGATCATGCGGAACGGGTTCCCACTCAGGGAGAACCCCTTGGTTTTCAACCACCACTGGAGGGCCCTCATGTGCAGCAGGCCAAATGGAATAATGTTGGACGCTGCTGCCATGAGCCCCAACACTCTTTGAAAATGTTTCACAGTAATGGCTTGGCCTAGCTTTATCCTGGACACTATAGCCAGAATGGACTCGATTCGTACAGGAGACAATCGTGCCCGCATCGTGACCGAGTCCCACACCACTCACAGAAACGTGGTTCTCTGGGCTGGTGTCAACTCACTCTTTTTCGTGTTGAGTCTCAACCCCAGGCTTTGGATGTGGGCGAGGACGACATCTCGATGCCGAACCGACAGCTCTTGTGACTGAGACAGAATCAGCCAGTCGTCGATATAATTGAGTACCCTGATGCCCTGGAGCCTCAGGGGTGCTAGAACTGCATCCATACATTTGGTAAATGTGCTCCTCAGAGAACGATTCAAGTGTCTGAGATCTATTATTGGACGCAACCCCCCCATCCTTTTTGGGAACTATAAAGTAGCGGCTGTAAAACCCGGACTCCCTGTCCGGTGGAGGAATACGTTCTATAGCCTCCTTTACCAGCAGGGAGTTTACTTCCTGTTCCAATACCCGACCCTGCACTGAGTCGACTGCAGTCCAGACCACCCCGTTGAACCTTGGTGGGCGTAAACCGAACTGTAGCCTGTACCCCTTTTGAATGGTGCGCAGGGCCCAAGGCGAAATATTCGTAAGATTGTTCCATGCGTCGAAATATTTTACCAAAGGAACCAGGCTCTCGAGCCTGGCTTCGGGTACCAATCGGGATTCGTTCTCGACCCTCTGAAGTGGAACTCCGGCAGGGTTCGACCGAAAACGATTCTCGATGGGTGGACGCGATTGCTGCCTGGCCGCAAGCCTGTGGGGCGGACAGTGCAGCGCGCGTTCGCTGAAAACCGATGCGTCCCGAAGCGCACTTGGCGGAGGGAAGTCGACATCGATTTCCTGCGGGCTCCGCGGAGGAGGCGACCTCGATCGCTCCGCCACGGGTGGGGCTGTCCGCAGAGGACCTAGGCTGGCTAGGACCTCTTGGACGAAGCTTTTTTAGCCTGCAGGACGGCCCTCAGGTCGCCCTGCTGCTGCTGAGGCTTCGCCTGAGAGCGTCGTCTATGCCCCCAGGCTGTTTGAGGAGGGGCTCTAGACGAAACGCTCTCCTTCTGCACCTGTCTGTAGGCGGAGGAGCTGGTGGTTGGCTGCGGCTGCCCACTGGGGGCAGGCTTCTTGGATCTGGGGCGGCGAGGGAGGTACTGCTTGAAGGCTGCAGATTGCTTTTTCACCTCCTGAAACCTGTCGACGACTGTATTAACGGCGTCGCCGAACAGGCCAGAAGGTGAAATCGGGGCATCAAGGAGAAAAGCCCTCTCTTTATCCTTGATCCCCGACAGATTTAACCATAAATGTCTCTCCGAGACCACCAAAGCTGCCATGGAGCGGCCGATGGCATGGGCCGTCTCCTTGGTGACTCGGAGAGATAAATCTGCAGCCTTCCTCAACTCAGCTACATCATCTGGAGTTGGTCCCTCGCCCTCATCCATATCCTTCAGAAGGTCGGCCTGGTAAGCTTGTAACACTGCCATCGTGTGTAAACAAGCACCAGCCCGACCCGCAGCCATATATGCCTTGCCCACCAAGGAAGATGTATCCCTACATGGCTTAGTGGGCAGCACCGGGGCTTTTAGGGACGATGCCGATTCAGGAGATAAATAGGTGGCTAATGGTGGTTCCACCTTCGGCATCGTCTCATAACCTCGCCCCCCCAAAATATTACTGTAATTCAGGACAGGGGGGTTGGACACGCGCAAGGAATGTGGCTTATTCCACGATTTACACAACTCGCTGCATTCCCAAACAATGAGTGCACAAAGTGTCCCCACCCGTGATATAGCGAGACGCAGTCCGAGTTCCCTCGAAAGGGAACATTTTTTTTTCTGTGATTAATAGCGATTAATTGAAATTAAAACACTTACGTTTTTATTTGTTTTTAATATATTTTATAATGTAATAATTTCACAGTTAATCTCCAAATTAATATAGAAACAACATAAAGACAGTAATTTTAAATAATTGTTTAATCGCATCTTTTTTTGAATCAAGTCCAGTATCACTGAAATTAATATAGCTACTGATGTCTCGATGAAAATATTTTTTTCCCAACATTTTAAACATGTATTAGGCTTCAAAAAATGTAACAACTTTTAATTTAAGTGAACTTAAAACAATCCTCACATAAACCCATAATAAATGTCATATTTACCTGCCTTCCTGTCTAACAGGTATAAAATGTACAGAAATTGAATAAGGTTATCAAACAGTCCGCACTGCATAAATTATAAAATAAATATAGATTAATCTTTATTAAAGCTACAAAAGTCAATAGCAGTGAATTATTTTCTCTGTTCCCTTTGTTCTTTGGTTAACTTTACTGACAGAGAGAATTAGTGGCTGCTGTCACTTTAAGATCTGCTGCTGACAGGATCTCACTCATCTCCTTTTCTCGTTTACTCTTTACTTTCATTTAAGATTTTATTTAATTCATTTAAGACTGTTCTTTTGAGGATACCATACAAAATGGACATTCTGGTATAAATGTGTGTGTTATTGTTCGTTACATGCATCGCGTTCTATTTTGTCTTATCACGCTGGCATGGTTTAAAAGCATTTGCATGAATAAGAGCGTGATCATATAATGTAACGCTAGCTGAACGATGACAGAAAAAACGAATGCTGCGTTAATTGTATTAAATATTTGAACGCATTAAGCTGGACAAAAATGTATCGCATCCATTAATGTTGACAGCACTACTTGTCATTAATGACAGACAAGGCTGCGGTTTAAAGTGGACTCGTTTTCATGGTACACAGAATATTCTACATTAAATATTTAGCTAACAGTCTGAAGTTATCTAGCATTTACATTTATTCATTTAGCTGACGCTTTTATCCAAAGCGACTTACAAACGTCAGAGGTCGCACGCCTCTGGAGCAATTAGGGGTTAAGTGTCTTGCTCAGGGACACATTGGTGTCTCACAGTGGATTCGAACCTGGGTCTCTCACACCAAAGGCATGTGTCTTATCCACTGCATCTTCACCACCACCTAGCAACAGTGTATGTTAATGTTAATGAGTGTTAGCATCGGAGCATTTTTACGAGTACGAGTTCATGAGCTCTAGTATCGGTATTGGAGCATCCCTAAAGATTTTTTAAAATGTTTTTGTAGCCTCACCAAGGCTACATTTATTTGATCAAAAATATAGTAAATAACAGTAATATTGTGAAACATTATCATTTAATATAACTTTGTGGAAACCGTGATAAATGTTTTAAAAAGTTTTATGAAGAATATAAAGTAAAAAAATACGATTTATTTTATAAATAAATCTTATAAAATATGTCTTTACTGTCTTTACACATTTAATCAGTTTAATGCATCCTTGCTGAATAAAAGTATACATTTTCTTAAAAAAGAAGAGAAAATGATTGACCCTAAACTAGTGTAAATCGATAATGCTTTGGTTCAATTTGTTAACGCATTAGGATTCATAAACTTACAATGAACAACACTTTTCATTTTCTCACAATACTTTTGTCATTATTCATAATAATTACCTACTATTAATTCATACAACTTGTTAATAATGCTAAAATATATTATGTGGAACTTAACATTAACCGAGATTAATAAATGCAGTAAACGTATTGTTTTTGTCAGTTCATGGTACCTAATTTACCCGTTTTAACAAGTTGTAAAGTGTTAGCTATAAATCTTAGAAGAGACAGGTGAATTTTGAGAATCGCATTGATTGTCTTTTTGGAGTGGATTTATTTAAACCCATCAGAAATGTCATGTGTCTGTTGCAGTAGATGCTCTGTTTATGTGCAAAATAGGTAAAAACAAAACAGATTGCCAGCTTTATATAGTAATTAGAAAGTGTATAAACTGTGGCTTCAGTAAATATTTGCTTAACTAATGAATGTTTCTTTAAAAAAAAAAAAGTCAGTTAAAAAGGGCACACACAGATATACCCACTGTGTGTCTGATAAAATCACTGAATTATGGTTAGCTGAGATCCCTCTCTTGCAGAGAATTCCATATTTCAAAAACTGCCTTGTCCAGGAAGCACAGGAGAGTTTCTACTCTGGACGTTCACAACTTGATTTATAAATGGACCATATGATGATCAGAATAAATAAGCTCTGATATAGATATTTCAGAAGGCTCGAAAACACACACCAAAACACACCTTTTGAGGTTACATGCTGTTTAGAAATGAAGAGCGATTTGTTTGAACCATAACCGTATTTCACTCTAAAGAGCCTCCTTTGTGTATTTTGGGTTCTTTGGTTAGTTTGTTTTCTCCAGTGTGGATCAAGCCTTGCCAAAACGGGTGTACCTATCTTTTAGAGATCTAGTCTGAGTTTGAAGCGTGGCGATTCAGACTTCCTATCTTTCCTGCGTGTGCAGTTCAGAGGCACACTGTTCCTAATCCCATTCCTTTCAGCCGGTTTCCCTCCTCTTTCCTCCATCAAACATTATCATATTTCCTCATGAAGCCTGTCAGACGCTCTTTACATCTCTAGATTTGAACATGCAAAATCTCCTCACATCTGCAGATTTGTTATTGTACCACTTCTAATTTATACGTAAACTTCAGAAGAGATTCATTCATATAAGCCATATGAATGAATCTCTTCTGAAGTTTACGTATAAATTCTCTTTAAGATTCATTCGAATTTATAAGCAAATTGTCTTTGCTTCGCAAGAATCAGGATGATCGTAGTTGGACGCGTTTGAAGTTGCGAGTTATTAATTCCTCTCTTTGCCCTTTTAGATTATCAACATAAGACGGAGAGATTCAGCTCTTTTGTGCAATCATTTCTTTCAAATATTTTTTTTATTTTTTATATTTTCTTTTCACCACTTCCTCTACTCAGCGAAGCTACTCAGCTCTCCTCAAAAACTCTGATCTAATTATCTCTTTGAGCAACGTTCTTGTTATCATCAAATACGTATTCTGTTCTTTATATCAACTTCGTGTTTTTAATCTGTCAGTTTCATCGCTTTGCTTATTCACTATCATTTCCCCATTCATCATCGACAATCTGTTCATCGTTTCTTATTCTTTTTTTATTTCTCTTCTCACTCTGATCTTTTCTTTCTTGTGTGGCCCTCCCTTTGCAGAGAGCCTTGTGTATCACCATCCAATAATACTGAATCCTGATAGCAGAATTTACATTCAGAAGTGTGTGTTGCCCTCATCCGAGCGTGTACTTGCACACTCGATCCTGCTGTATTTTTATGATGTGAGGTAAGAACAGAGATATGAATTCCAGTGAATTAATCTTAGATTATAAAAATAAAATAAAAAAACAGCTGGATCCTGTCAACCCTTAGTTTCAGCGCAGGGACACTGAACATGTTTTTTACGTGATGAAAACAGATATAACTTCTTCAAGGACTTCAATATTAAGACAGATTGCCAATATTGTTTAGAACCCACAATGCCTCTCCAAAGTAAAACAATTTGTGAAGCGTCTCTCGCTGCAGAGCAAGTTGTTTGGATTGACACTGTGGAGGCGGACAGCAACAATTTCACTGAACATAACAAATTGTTCGGTTGATCATCTATCTGAACAGCTGCTCAAAAAGCCTCATGCCACATCATAAATTTGTTTTCGAAATCTGGTCATTAACCCCGTTGGTTCTCATCAGTGTTGAAAACACAATTACTTAGCTTTTCAACACCGTTTCCCACCGCCTGCATGGAGGATTACACCTACTAATTTTATGTTAATTTTAGTTGTTATGAAGGAAGCACGTGTTATTTACCTCATTCCGCCTAATGCATGATCTGCACTTAATGCTAGTGCCAAGTGGGTGGTGTGAAAACAGGCTTTTACTTTCGGACTATTTACAAAAGGTGTGTGAGGTAAAAGGAGCTATTTTACCACTCTTCTGGGCTCCTCTTTTTGTTGACCTTGTTTGTTTTCTTCGTTTTTATTTTGCTTTGCTACACTTACACTGGAGCCACAGTACGTTACATACTATGCATGCACCTTACTCTACATTACTGATTATACTGACGGCTACATTAATACGCGTTTGCTTTATTTTCTATTTTGTTAATAAACCTTGATTTAAATTCGCCAACCATGTGTGTCCCTTCCTTTGCTGCGGCCTTTTGTATCCACGGGTCATAACAAATTTGTGCTTATCCGTTTTTGATTTTGTTCGTGCTAGCGCCTTTTGAATTTGGCTTTATCAGATTTGTTTGATGTATAGCATTTGTGAGAAGAAATCCCTTGAATATTGTGATGTCACTTTGCATGTAACGGGACACACGTGTGAAAGTTTTGTTTGGTCTGTGTGCAGCGTTTTGTCGCCGCGTTGAAGTCCACTGACTGGTAAGTTGACTGTATATATTATTTCTTTTAACTTGGAGTTTCCCCTGTGAGGTATAGCAGCATGTTGGAAGTGTCGCTTGTCTGACCGGTAGCATTTTTTTACCCTCTGGGTTTTAGTGCATAAATAGCCTGTAGCTGCATGATGAAAGGGATTAAGGTAGATAGATAGATAGATAGATAGATAGATAGATAGATAGATAGATAGATAGATAGATAGATAGATAGATAGATAGATAGATAGATAGATAGCTGGGGAAACTTCGAGTACTTGATTGCACATCTGTGTTTTTTTTTCTTATGGTGGATATTGAGCTGTTTATTAAATATCCTTCGCATATGTGTTTAGAAAGGTTTACGAAGGAACAGCTCTTAAGAATTGCTGCACATTATGAAATAGATGTCGCTAATAAAAAAAAACTCAGCGACATCTATGTAGGAAAATATTAAGGTTGATTTGAAGTCTAAATTGTTCGAAAGGGGCACTTTGGTTATGGAAATGGATTTTTCCCGCGATATGGCAGATCGAGGCACATTTGCACTGAATTCAAATGTGAAATTTGTCCTAAATTTTAAGTGAATTTTGATATATTTTTCACTCTCTTTGAATGTATCGCTGATTTACAAGATTGGTCAGAAGAAAATTGTGTGTTATTGTTGAAGTGCTTGTTGACCGGAAAAGCAGTTTTTCTTCAGCTTTGAGTTGTGAAGATTGCCAAAATGATGAGAAAATGTTGTCGCCAGTGTTGAAGGCATATGAATACGTGACTGAAGCATATCGTCAGCATTTCAGGGCTTGTAAAAAGGAACACAGGGAGTCTCATTTAGAGTTTGTGCAGGATTTGAAAATCCTTGACATTATAACTTTTGATGATTTGGTTCAATTGATGATATTGGAACAATTTAAGATATCTGTTCCTGACAAAATTGCTACACAGATTAATGAACGTAAAGTTAGTTCACCTGAAGAAGCAGCAGCATTGTCTGATGACTATGTACTCACACACAGAAGCAGTTTTGTCAACTGGCGCTCGCGGGGAGATGTAAACATCTCTGAATAATTTTCCTCCCAAGTCAAGTTGTTCCTACTGGGAAGTTTGATCTACATACGTCATGTAACTACTGTCGTGAAAATGGGTGCTGGAAAACAGATTGTCCTGTACTCAAGAAGAGGGCTAGATGTGAAGATAATGAGTTGCCTAAATCAGCTGCTTTTGTGGCCTCAGTTCCCTCCAACGATGATGAGAACTGTGTAAAGCAAAAGTGGAATACTAACTGTTTATCTGTATATTCTACTTTCATTACAGAGGGCTATGTGTCTCTTGTGGGCAGAAATAAAGAAGTTCCTGTAACACCAAACGACACAGTGTGTTTTTGTCTAAAAACCGGTTTCGATATGGAATGAGGCAATACCGTTTATATCAATACAGTAGTTTGATACAAGCACATCTGAAAAATAGCGCATGACGCAGTGTGAGCTGCTGCAGTGAAAGTACAATTTTTCCTAAACATGACACAAGCTTATATTAAAGGGTTAGTTCGCCCATTTAAGACATGAAGTTGTATGCAATCCTTACCAGCACTATAGTGCATACACACTGACCCACTCTGTAGTCACCTCCCTGGTCAGAGTTCTGGCCGCTGGACGTTTTTCAATAAAGTACTCCCGGTTATTTTCCGGGGCCACAAAACTGTGCGTTTTTACTTGAAAAAATTATTTGCGTTTCAAAGCTTGATTAATTGAGGGCTTGAGACGAAGAACCATATAAGTACATATTTTCAAATTTTGAATATTAACATTTATTTAATTTGGACTCTGAATATTATATTATTATTATTTTTTTGACTTGAAGATAGACAACAAAAGCTTCACAATTCTAATGAGATAAGATTTTTTAGTATCAATCTTAAAAATAAAAAGTTAGAGTAATTTACATTTCTGGAATGTGGAAGAACAGTATATGTCCAGTTACAGTACGAACAATGAACAATACATTGGCCTACTTATAGTACAGAAAACAAACGTCAGTACAAACAATAAACCGTACATACAATCAACAATATATACAAACAATAAACAACAGTAATAACTGTAAACAATACATATTTACAATACTGACATACATCATCATCATTCCATGCTATGGTTCCATATGCTAGTTTACCATTTTATAATACATTTCATAAATCACCCCATTCATTCATTTACTAAATAAATAACTATATATTCCTATTATACAACATAAGATAACGCATATAAGATAAACTACAACTACAATTATGATTAATTTTACACAATATACACAATATACCCCACCTTACCTTGCACATGACCTACACATAACAGGCTACTCTTCGCATTCTAATGTCCCATAAAATGCTTGGGCCTCCGCTGGCATGTAGGCTAGCATTTTCATAAGATCCCGGTGCTTCTCCTTCCTGACGGGCAGAGGGTCCTCATAAGCACGAGCATACGTGGTGGAGAACAAGGGAGCTGGAGGTGGTTGATTCTTCCTCTGTTTGGTGATCAGCCAGGTCTTCCATCCCTTGTAGAGACTGTGGCTCCCTTTTGTGTGAACACACCATGGATCAGCAGCTAAAATCATGATTCAACAAGAAATTCAATAAAGATTCTTCTTTCACGCACATATCCCCAACACTGTTAATCTCAGAAAACCAACTCTTTAGTTTTTTACCTGTCACTTTCAACCACATCATGGATGTGATTAGCAAGCCAGGTGGACGCTTTAATGTTGCATCAGGGAGCTGCCTGAAGTCCGGACATTTCATCTCAATGACTTTGAATGGATGCTGCTGCCTGGCTCCACGGATCATCTCGGCGACATCGCTGGGGGGGGTGGAGTGTGGACACCTTACGCCTCTTGTCCAGCGTGGCAAAGGAGCGGTCACAGGGAAGGAAGGAGTGACCAGACACCTTGAACTTCTGCTCTATCTGACTGAAGTACCCTCTAGATACGAGCAGGGCCATGAGGTTTAGGACTCGCCAGTTGTTGTTCTGCCCACAGCATCGGTAACTATAGATGACGAGCTTCCGTTCCTTTGCCTGGACTAGGGGAGCGAAAGATGTTTCTGCCCACTTCAAAAGACAGCTTGCCACCTCGATGGAACCTCTGTGAGCGATGCCCTCATGCCAGAGGCACATTGTAGGAGGATCGTCAGTGCCCATCTCCTGGATACAGAGGTTGTAGTTGGCCAGCTGCCGTTGATAGTACACGTTGGAGTGTGTCAGGTTTGGTGTGAACACTACCCCCTGCATGTCGATACAAATGACATGGCAGTCATCATTGGCTTTGGCCCACTCTGTGTCAGCCTGCAACTGGGTGTACGCTTTTTCAGCTTTCCGGTGGTGAAGCTCACTCTCGGCTGCGATCTTCAACCTTTCTCCATCTGTTGTAGCAGCTGTTAATTTTGAGAACAGGGCGTCACATTTTGCACAAGTGTCACTTCTTGGCTGCCCAAAACTGAGGTTCTGCTGCTTGAAGAGGTCCCTATAGAGCTAGAACTTTGCAGTGGATGTTGGATTGTGTTCCTTGTACAGGTGGAACATGCGGAGCAGGTTTAAATCAGGGCTCAGGTACTCCCTCTCCACATCTCCCTTCATCCGTGAGTGGTGGTTCGGTTGGTGTGGGAAGCTCAAGATATGCTCTCTTATCCCCTCTCTCACTGGAGGATGAATGCTATGAGGCCTAAAAAATAAACAACACAACTCATGAACAAGGGAAATATAATAAACTATGCTGGTCTGTTATGCACAATTTCATTGTTTCTGTGACCATAAATGTATAATTCTAAACATTCCTCTAAACTATAGGATTTTTTTTTTCACATACAGTCATTAAAGGGATACTTCAGGATTTAGCATTAAGCTTTGTATCATTAGAAAACCGAATTCTTTTTAGTATTTTCGAATTACCATGCTTTCCTCCCTCATTTCCCCCTGAGATGAGAGATTTATGTATTTTTTGTCTGGAAATATTCCTTCGATGACGCAAAAATCGTCATTGTTTACATGCACACCTTTTGTTTCAATCTAACTGAATTTATTCCGATTTGTGAATCTGAATGTAGTGTTTACATGGATGCTAAACATGTGATTCATTGATGTGTGCGTTTTAGCATTGCAATCTGGGAGTTGTTGTCTTTCATCCCCATAAATCAAAAATACATTTCCTGCTTTTCTCAGTCTAGAAGGCTCCAAATTAAAAAATAATTTCACATTTCTACTACATAAATGACCCATTTTAAATACACATTAATCTTTCCAGAGCTGAAGTATCCCTTTAAGATCCACATGTTGTAATGATACAAAGAATAATCATACATTACATTTGCATAGCACTTTACCTGATGATATCGATCTCAAAGTGCAAAAATATGTTTCCTGACTGGACAACAACAGTGAGCTGAATCCTAACCATTACGGTATGTGCACGCTGGCGTTATAGGGTGGCAAGGCACCCAACGCCCTTTAATGTCAGCGTCCAGTGCACCATTAGACCAGGGAATGCTGTAGGGCAATGGATGCTGACAATGGTGCAGCTTTAAAAACTAACAGGACGAGAGCATGAGGTCCTTCAAAACATTTTTTTTTTTTTACTTACCTGTTCTTATGTTTTCCTCTGAAGTCCTCTAATGGAGACATGACTTTAGCTACCTGCTCTGTTCCCGACTGACTGCCTAACTTTTCTTGATAAACCTTTTCAAAGATAAGTAACTTTAAAGAAATATGTTATGGACAATGTATCTAATTAAAATCATGTACGTATGTAATAAAAAGTGCCCAAACGGAAAACGCTATGCTATATAAAACTTGTCTGTAGGCGACTGTTGGTCAGTTGAAAGACTGAAATAAATGTGAGCTTACAAACAGCAAGTCTTTGGCCTCCTTGTTGCACATGGTACTTGAAGGTGTACTTCCTCTTAGTAATCTCAGTGTCAGGCCCACGTGGTCGTCTGCGACTCACCTTGTGCTAAAAGTAAAAAGGCATGAAGTAAAAAGACATTTACCATAGCGTAGCAGGCTAGCCGTAGTGTAGAGCTGTCAAGTTAAGGTCATTAAGTATACGAGTAGGCTTTGGTTAGGAGAATGAATAAGCCATGTGTATGTCTTTTGTGCTGTGGTCTGTAATAAACTTGGTGGCCTACTTGATGCCGATCATCCTTCATCCATCCTCACAGAATTTAACATTTACAGTGATCAGGCACATGTGCAGTCTTAGTGAATTCACTAACTCAATTCACTGGTTATTTAATGGGCCTACATTGTGATGCATTGCATACTGTTGACATGATATGGCCATGAATTGCTTAAGTTAGCCTACCTGCTCCAAACCAGAGAGAACGATAGCCTGCTGCCTCTCATAAGAGATAAAACTCTGTGAAGAGCTGGAGTTTTCTTTGTTCTGTTAGGCTAGAACACTGCCTGGGAAACGTCTCCTTGCACACATTGCCCTTAACAAAAACAAAGTCACATTAGCGGTTGTTTTTTTTTTAGCTATAGAACACTAGAGCTATTAACAGCTATTAAGGTTACTAGCTAGAATATTTAACAGCTTACACAATCAATGCATTTTTTTATTATTACTTTTTAGTTATTTATTTATTTATTAATTTTATTTATTAAATAATGAGTAACTAACAAACATAGCATACAATATTACAAAATAAAGTGTTGCATTAAATGGTAACAGGGGATCCAAAAAATATCAAAATATTTTAAACACGTCAATGACTTATATATATATATATATATATATATATATATATATATAATTTTTTTTTACCAATTTCAGTGAAGACATAAAGCAATCAAAGTTTAATTTTATCAGCTTTCATTTCGACCCATTCATGACATGATTCGCTAAACAGTCCGAGCTATAAGAACATTAGTAACGTTAGACGCCCAGCAATATGCCCCCTAACTGTAACCTACGTTACAAAGTAACTGGCTAGCCAGACATCATACGCAGCTAAAATGTTTCGATTAACTTATCCGTGGTTATAAGGAGTAGCCTACAGCATTCATTTCGACCCATTCATGAATTGATCCGTTAAACAGAGTGAGCTATTTGAATGAACTCTAGTAGACGACGCCCAGTAGCCTACACGCGCCTCTGACTGTAACAGCTAACGTTAAGTAGATACTTTGTATACGGTTCTTTCAATCACCTCTTTCGGTGGACTTTTTCCTCGTTTTTGCTATCCTCTCCGGTTCACATATGGTTTCCCAGCATCCCTCAAAGACTTCCTTGCTCTTTCCTTCCATTCATTCATGTTCGCTCTCCTTTTTTTGCCGAGGTTTTGCCTTTTAATGTCCGCAACGGACATGAAAGCACCCGGCGTTTTTCGTTAGTGGACATAAACGGTTTTTCCGCGTGAGACTATTTTAAAACTTAAAATACAGAGTTTTGGTCGCGCGAACAAACCCCAAAGTGATTCTGTATACAAAGTGGCACACATACATTCAAGTCACATGGTTATCTCAAATTTTGTTTTTTTGGACTTATACGGTTGTTCGTCGTACGAACACAATTTACCACACAAAAAACACAGCAGACAAAATTTATACCTCAGTTTTAATCGGCACTATTTTCTTTCCATTTCTATCAATCCGCGCTGCTGTCAACGTCAACAGTGCGCACGTTCCGATCAGCTGTTCAATAGTGTTTACACAATCGATTGAAAACAACGTAAAAAGTAGAAAATGAACGATGGTGCGAACTTGTAAATTCCCAGGCTGTGACCACAAGAATGTGCCGGGATCACCGTTCAGACTCCATCGTTTTCCTGTTTCGGATATAGCTACGAGCTTTGGCTGGTTGCCATCGGCTACTCTGCGGGAGCTAAAATATCCAGAATCAAGGATTATCGTGTGTGCAGTGCTCACTTCAGCGAAGACGATTACATCCCCAACCAGGAAAAAGAAAAAAAAAACAGATTTTAAAGAGTTTTGCTGTACCAGTACCACGGGTAAGCTCTATTTACTAACTTTATGATCCCATGTCTAAACTGTACGGTAAACAAGCTGATGTTTAGACTCCAGTGGAAAACATGTGAAAAGATGTCTAATATAAATTTTTTTTAGGGATATAGGTACAATTTGCTGAGAAAACTATTTGATTGAACACACACACAATTGAGGTACTGTTGACGTTGACAGCAGCGCGGATTGATAGAAATGGAAAGAAAATAGTGCCGATTAAAACTGAGGTATGAATTTTGTCTGGCGTGTTTTTGTGTGGTAAATTAATCAAGCTTTGAAACACAAATAATTTTTTAAGTAAAAACGCACAGGTTAACAAGTAGCCTATACTATACTATAGTTAACAAGTTTAAAGCAGCTTTCCCTGTCAGATGCTCTGACATAGACTGCATAGCCTACATTACATTCACTATATTTGTTTCCATATCCTTCTATATCAACATTGTTTGTAGGATATCATTGGGCAGGATGTGAAATATATATATATATTTTTTTAAATAAATACAGATTTTCTTTATCCAAATAGAAAAACGTAGAAAGTACCGATATATATATATATATATCGTATATCGCCATTTCACCAAAAAATACTGAGATATAATTTTTTGGCCATTTCACCCAGCCCTAATAAGCACAACGGTTTTCAACCTATACAAATATTCAGTATTATATGATAATGTAAAAAAATATATATATTGAACATCAAATCAGCATATTTCAATGACTTCTGAAGGATCATGTGACACTGAAGCCTAAATTAATAGGTGCATTTACATGGAGCATTGCATTCCGATTGCAGTCGGTTTAAGAGTCCAATCCGAATGAAAATGCTCCATGTAAACACCTCAATCAGAATAAAAATGGCCAAACCAATTGAAATTTCAATCTGGTTGAGAGGGGTAGATAAACCTTTTCTAATCAGTTTGATGGGGAATGTAAACACTTGATCGGATAATAAATGACTGTAGTGTCATCGTCTGTGAAGGGGTGCAGGGCAGCGTTGTTCCACAAGTGCCTGCTTCAGACTCTTATCTGCAGACGCCTTGTTTTGGGCCTGGGAATAGCCGTTTACACTGCTTGATTAATATAAGGATTTCGTGTGCTTATTGTTTCCTAATTAGGACCTGAAATAGAGAAATATTTTAAAACAAAGAAAATGAGGATGGTTATTAATCGACAACAGCAGGGAAACTCTTTATATCCGTACAGCATGTGCATGTCAAACGATTAAATCCGATTTAAAGCTTGTGACCTATAAACTCGCGCATCAACCCGATAACTTTTAGCGTTCATGTAAAAACTGTTCAGATTCATCAATTGGAATGATTTATAATGATGATACATGTGGCTTTAGACTGCTAAAAATTCAGCTGTACCATCACAGAAATAAATTACATTTTAAAATATGTTAAAATAAAAAAGAAAAAAATAGTTATATAGTTTTTACTGTATTTTTGATCAAATAAATGCAGCCTTGGTGAGCATAGGAGACTTCCTTCAAAAACATTAAAGCTTGCCGACCACAAACATTAGAATGGTAGTGTACATGGCACAATGCATAGTCAAATATTTGAAGGATAGAATGCACATTTTGCTATTAGTCTGATTAATGTGTATTTTGCTATTGCTTATGTACGATTGACTAGTTCTAATTTTAATCGGTCTAAAAATTATTTTTTCTTTCAGTCTAACTGAAGTCGAACTTTTAAAGTGCACATAAAATCACTTATTGACTGTAAATTAAACTATAGTATGTGAGATAACAAGTGCTTTCACTGATGAACTATGGGTTGCGGAGCTTATATCACAAAATGATCTGATCCAAACTCACCCAGACTCATAATAACATAGTTTTGCTCCATTTATCTTTTCAAACACTGGAATTGCGATCTCTCACTAAATTACCCACCAGTTGAAAACTCCGGCACAACATGAGGGTCTTTTTTCCTGTATAGAATAATTAGCTGTTCTGTGACTATCGTAGTGGGAACCAGAAACGGGAAGCAATTAAAATATGTTTGAGCATGTCAGAATTTTAGGCTCTTGTTCGTATTAAACTGTCTTTTTTTCTTGTCTTTTGTGCTCTGGACAGTCTGATGACTACAGTCTGTGCCTACATAATAAATTAAGCGAGCATACATGTGTGTGCAGCTGAACATAGCGGCATGCTGTATGAATTATGCCCTGGGAATTATGCTGGATCCATGAATTTGCATAATATTGACAGCGAAACTCTAAGCATATGTGCTTGTTGGCTCTCAAATGAGGTTGTGCCAGCATAGACTGACATGTGAATGAGTGAATATGTCAGTGTCCGTGCGTAGATTGCTTATCTCCACTGTGAAAACCGCGTCGGATCACTCTCCATCAGCGTGTCTCATGGTACCTTTCGCCAAATCACTCTCTCCACTCTTCCCCTCAATTAATTCTACTCACTGCATCAGGAGAATGTTGGGTGATTAAATTGTTGTTTAGCCTTTGTGTTCCCTCTCCAAGCCCATTAGCCACTGCTGCTAATTAGCATCTCTGCTGGATATGTATGTCAGGTGATGTAAAAAAGGACAAGCTGTGGGTTGCACCACCAGAGACCCGAAAGACTCTGCAACGATACCCTCCACTAACATCCTCTTTTCTCCATCTGACAGCACATCACCTGTTGTTTAGATAGCCCACATCAAACATGCTCTTTTTATTTAGCATGGCCCACCTACTTCAATCAGCATAATACTTGCCCTATGGTTCCTTTTTGCTCTTGCTGTCTTTAGGTTTTTGTCTGCGTGATACTTCTTCTTAATGCTACACACAGTGAGAAGACAGAGCAATTGTCACTTCATGTGGCGCTCACATCATCAATTGTACTTTCACCAATGTACTTTGATGTCTTTGATTACATGTTCTTCCTCCCTACCGACCTGATACCACTATCTCAAACCTGGATAAAACTGATATGGTAGTTCACTCAAAAATAAAAATGTATGTCATGCTTTACACACCTTTGTGTCGTTCCAAACCTGTATGACTTACTTTCTTCAGCAGAACACAAAAGAAGATATTTTGAAGAATGCTGTCAACCAAACAAAAAAAAAATGGAGATATTACTCAAAATATTATCTTTGATGTTCCCTAGAAGAAAAAAACGACATGAGGTTGAGTAGATGACAGAATTTTCATTTTTTTCTCTAAATTACCCTCCCACATTCAAAAAGCAACCATACCCCCCACCACCATCTCCAGAAAGTACATTCAGAGCATAGCTCTTTTGCGTCCTACATTCTGGGGCTAATAAAGCTTGGTGGGGACACCAACATCCACAAAACATCTGAAATGCTGGTCTTGTCATCATGGATATTGATAATAAAAATGTTTTAATGAACAATTTGATACACATACAGTGTTGTTTCACCACATATAAATTTCTCATGAACAACCTGTCAGCCAAAAACTGTAGTTGCTCATTATTTCAGTAGTTTATATTCCCCTGACCCTGTTGCATACATTTTTTTTTGTTAAACCTGCTGTTTTCGAGTCTCACTGAACATAAAGCTTTATGTGTTAGTTTAATTTAAGCAACCCTTTGCTTATAACGCTTCCCATAATGTGTTTCATTCCTGGTCACTGAAGTTGTGATATTAAGAGGCTGCTTACTGGTAATTGTTTTATCTCATAATGAAGAGGGTATGATATGCCTCTTGTTTTTCTCTTCCCTAATAACTTCAAACGCATGGCCAGTCCTAATACACTTATACTCATATCCTTGCCTTTTATCCTGAAGAGTTGCAAATTGGATTGAAAATGAAGAGTTGCTTTGAGCGTATTATATTCGGAAAAGGATAGTGGGATTTAAAAAGACTAAAAAAGGGAGAAAAAAGCTAACGCAGCTAAAACATGAGGCGAGCACGCTCTTTCGCTTTCAAGGCTAGGACACAGGTGTTACCATCTCTATCAGAAATTCATGAACTTGGGAATTGTGTTTGCTTATCCCACTCGAAATGGAACTGGGTAATAGCTGTTTTGCTGCAATAATTTATTCATAGTTCCCAAGAAACTAAGGGGAGAGGTTATGTTCCTATCTTCTGAAAATAAACAGAGGAAAGAAGAGACATCCCGCTTTGGGGTTTGTCAGATTTTTAGAGATGTGTTCTCGATAAGTGCGACGGATGTTAGGGGGCTGAAAATGATCTCCGTGATACCAAGCAGGTGTCTTTTTTTTTCAGTTTGCACCCCAAAAACGACAGCAATTTACAACCATTCTCAGTGGGCTCTCTGAAGTGTTTAGACTGAACAGGTCAGGATCTGAACTCTGGGACATATGTAGGTTCGCATTCATCCGTCTATCTTTGCATTGTACTTCTTAGAGAGATGCAGAGATGTCTGTGGAGATTAGATGAATGCAGGCATATTTGCTTGTTTGTATCTTAGAAGTATTTTCTTTGAAGAGGCCTTACCCTTCTCTCCCTCTCATCATGGATGCTTTATAAATGTTATATGCAAGAGCACGCCATCCTGCTTTGCCTTTGATCTCCAATGAATATGCCGTATTTATTTGGTGTGCATTTTTTTTTTATATGTGCATGTGTATTGCATCCATCTCTCTGCCATGCTTTATACCTTAATGCACCTACAGTAACACATACACACACACACACACACACACACACACACACACACACACACACACACACACACACACACACACACACACACACACACACACACACACACACACACACAGACAAAGACACACACACACACACTGCTATGTCATGCTTAACAGAGTGCAGTGGACCTTGACTGGCCCTTGGTTAGAGTTAATGAAGAATTACGTTAATGGCGGCTGTTGAAGTCTCGATTAGGGCGCTGCTCCTCGCCTTTAATGAAACTATTCATCAGATTCATTCAGCCAGGGAACCTCAGGTGCTTGGGTGTGCCAGCGAGTTATATGTGCCTCCAAATGTTAAGGCAGATCAGTGCCCGTCTTAGGGGGGCTTCGATCGGTGTCTGACAGCTTAACAGCAAGCTGGTGCTTGGATGAGCAAACCTAAAGGGGAGAAGCTGAGGGAGCCTTGCTTCAGTGGCTACCAACCCCAGGGAGAGTCCTGCCCACTATCCTGATGGATTATTGCAACATTAGAAGTGCCTAACAAATCTAAGTTGTGTGTGTGACAGTGAAAGAAACACTGCTGTGTTGTGCACCATCATTTTCTTTTCCTCAGTGTCACGCTCTCTTTTTCGAGTCCAAACCCATTTCTGACAGCTCACGCTCAAGTTCACAGGGTTTGGTGCACATTAGCAGATGCCTGCTGTGAGGCGCGCATGTGTGTAAGTGTTTATTTCACAGGGTGAGGCTGATAAGGTTAATCTAGTATTTAATGATGAGTACCCTGTTGGCCCATGGCAAAAACATTTTCGAGAGGTCACAGATGTTTTGAGCAGTAGAATAAAGAGGTGTGAGTCGGTGGAGACTAAGAAAATCACAGTAGCGACATAAGGAGCTGTTGTTCCTTTACAGATGCTACAAGTATAATTTCTGTTACATCGTATATGAGTGAGTGCAGGTTTTGATGCACAGTTTATTAGTAGTAAAATCATTGCTGTGTGCATAAATGGATAACCCTTGGCAATAAAGTTCTATATATTAACATTAGCTAATGCAATAGTTCAGAGTCAATAAATAACAATACAGCATTGTGTAAAACTTCACAATAAGGTTAAATTTAACTTGAAATTAATGCATTAGGTGTCACGCATAGAGGTTGAACAATTCAACGGTTTTGCCGATATATCGGTACCAGTAGTTGATTGGTGGAATTATTGGTGGAATTATCGTTATCGGCAATAATCAATACCGATAGTTTTTCTGGGTTGCATCCTTTGCTGGAGCGGCAGAGAAGAGTGCGCTGTCATTACACAGTATCAGAGCACTGAGAAGAGACTGCTGGCATTATACAGAGCAAGAGCGGCCTCTAAAGGACAAATAAAAATTATCACTGGCACCGCGTGTTGTTTATTGTAACACGTGAGGCTGCACGCAAACGGAGATCACAAGTTGCACGGAGTGCACGGACACTTTAGATGCACATTTAAAACAATGTCAGCGAAACAGTATGAATACAGAACACTTCAGTCCATATCACCATATCATTATAAAGTAATTCATTTGTGGACTAGATGCTGCTTTAGCAGAGAAAGAACAGAAGTATGTTTTCCGTCGACGTCGAGGCTTTTAACATTAGTAGCCTACCTTAAGCGGTTAAAACAATGTATTAGCACTGAAGTTGCCAAGTTGTTAATAACCAAACATCTCCCTCTGTAAGAGAGTTGTGGAAGAATCCATCGCCACTTCTGAATTCTAAGAATCACCCGATCAAATAGCCCTTCCCTGTTCTTTTCTGTGAAACTATTAGTCCCAAAATATAGACCAAGGATTCTAAAGCCATCACGGGCTCATCTACATTGCTGTGGCAGCTGGGGAGGTCCTCCACCCTGCCATTCTCCCAACAGCAAGGATGCACATTTCCCCCAGTTGATACATGCAGATGAAGCTTGTCGAAATCTATCTAAAGAAGAGATCAATCTTGAAACATCTTCTGAGTCTTTTATAACTACTGTTATGTCATTTGCAAAAGCTGTAAGTTTAACTGGATCTACACTGGGGAAAATGGGATTATTAATACCATGTAGTTGCCCCCTAAGTGAAACTAGGAGTGGCTCAATAGATATTGCATACAGACATGAAAGAGGGCACCCTTGACTTATTCCCCTGATTACAGAAAAAAAGCGTAGTTAGGGAACCATTAAGTCTCAACATACTGCAAATTTCAAAATATCACATTTTAATGAGAGAAAGAAAATAAGGACCAAAACCAAAAGCTTCCAGGGTCTTAAATAAATATTGATGGTCCACCCTGTCAAACGTGTTTTCTGGGTCTAGTGAAAGAAAACCAATATCCAAATTGTGCATTTTTGTTTGATCTTTGTGAATGACTGATGCCATATATTTTTTAAGTCTATGAATCAATTATTTTGATAAGATCTTAAAATCAGCACATATCAATGATACTGGACACCAGTTCATTAGACAACCAATATCACCATTTTTTGGGGATTAGTGTTAAAAGTGCCCTTCGACAACTCAAAGGAAGAGTTCCTTGATCAATACATTCAAGAAAAACACCAATTAGGTCTTGTCTAATTAAATTCCGGAAAGCCTAGAAAAACTCTGCTGAAAGTCCATCTAACCCAGGTGATTTCCCAGAACACATCTCCTGAACAGCTTGTCTGTCCAGATGACTGTCCAAGTCATCATGCTCCTCTTCAGAAAGCTTAGATAAATCATATAAAAAATTGTCAGCTACAACCCCATCAAATGTCTCAGAACACTATAAATCCTCATAAAAGGAAAGAGCATGCTAAAATTTCCAGTTGATTAGTTGTAACTCCACTACATGGCAACTTCAATTGATGAAAGATCTTCTGTTCTCTTGACTTTTTTTCAAGTCCAAAAAAGAAAACTGTTGGAGCATCCATGTCATTCAGCTGTGCAAACCTGGTCCTTTGTAGGGCTGTTTTTCCTCGGTTCCTCCAATACATTCTTTAAAAGGATCTTATCTCTTGCAACAGAGTCAATAAAATATTAATTATTGTGGGTTCAGTCACTGCTTTGCCCAAGAATGTCTTCATCAAGAGACTTCATCCTTTTTCTTTAACCCTTCGGAGTCTTGGGTTATTTGGGCCGTTTTTGAGTATTTTTTTATTTGTTTTATTTTGTGACATAAACAAATGTTTACCATCCCTTTATAGTTTATAGCTTATAGCTTTATTGCTTAGCTTTGTAGCTTTATAATTTTTTACAAAATTATAGCTTTTCTACTACAAAAAAACACAAAAATGCTCAATGAAGCATTTTAAAAGGTTTAAAATGTAAACACAAGTTGTAAATGCCAACATATACAGGTACAATTCAGATATAATCAAGCTATATACAAAAAAAATATGATTTACAAAAAAAGAGGGTGTAGCCATAGGCTTTTTTTTTCTTTTTAGCTTTGCCCCTTTTAAAAAACATTTGTGCTCACAATACAGAGAGCTATATTTAAGGCGATGCATTCCCAGAGTATGAGGGTTCCCAAATAGTGCAAATACAACATAAAAAGGTAAAATTGAGATAAAATCAAACTATACAGCAAAAAGCAGGTGTGGCAATAGGCATTTTTTCTTTTCTTTTTTGCTTAGGGACCGTTCTGTATTTATGTAATGGACCACCGGAGGAAAATAGAGGAGGGTCATGTCTTTTTATTCTTTGTTAAGGGGAGGGTCATCCAATTTTTATTAGTCTAGGAGGAGGGTCACCCAACTTTTGTAGGGCAACAAAGTGGCTTGCTAGGTGCATATTTTTCCATGTAGCTCTCTCAGTTTCGGCCCCCCCACCGCTAGCAGATGGGTCTCCCAACAAAGATGCGAAAGATAAAGTCCATTTTGGCGCTGTTTGAAAGTGCGCGCGCACTTCGGGCATACGTGCTCAGAAAAAGTGCATCGTGTCAGAACAAAACGCCAATGAAATATTTACCTGGCAAAGCTTTAAAGTACGAGCAAATAATGTACTTTTGTGATTGCGAATAAGTGCAGTGTCCTGTGAGTGTAACTCTACCGCTGCATTAACATGTGATGTATTGGGACTTAACCCTTATACTTTCGCCTGGCTCCACAGCGTGAGCCTCCGCTGCCTGCGCGCGCACCTCCCCAAACGGACGAGGCGTTAATACTTGACGCACTCGCCGTTGTACTATTCTTTGAAACGACATGAGTGATTGCCCTCTAAACCACCATGAATCAGTGGTGAGAAGAAGTAAGGTAGGCTACACAGGTGAATGTTTATTTTAGTACACTTCACCAAAAAAACACTACATCGTGTAAAGCAGTAAACCTTGAGATTATTACTTGTTACATTAGAACAAAATAAACGAATTTGAGAACATAGCCTATACATCTAAAATAACGATAACTTACATATTTCCTAATTTCATTAAACATTTTCATTTAGTTTAGAGAATTTTTTTTATATAATTAAAAGGGCTTATGTCTGCTATTGCAGGCTCATTTTGTAAATTTAAGCAACTACCAGACGCTCAAACCGGGTGCCGTGTGATGAGACGTATATGCTCGGCCAGATTCGTCTCGAAGTCATGCGTCTTCGGATGCAGTTACAAAATCTGCCGTGCACACCGCCAAGCAAAATCGGCCATTGTGCATCTTCGCTCTCGTGTGGACGCGGCAAGTATAAACCAAGTATAAACCATCTGCTGCCAGGACTGCAGCAGATATAATGTGGCCTATAGCACGATACTACCATATTTCTTCAAAAGCAGATTGTGGAGACATTAAATCATCCACATTAAAACATTGTGGTATCGTATAAGCACAAGTATAAAACAACTGTTATCATGTCTGAAAACAAACACAAGAAGTTTACAAAACGATCACACGCTACAGTGGTACATTTATTCATCGCACAGACCAATCTTTTCGTAGATATATGTTGCACTGTACAGCCCTGTACAGGACCCTTTTTAATGAACATTTGGTGTAGGTCTACTGGGCATCGAGAACATCTTTGCCAAGTGCAAACCAGTACAGAAGTAATCAAATTATCAGGGAGGGTCATGCCTTTTTTCAAAATCATTTTGGAGGGTCATAGAAAAATGTATTGCTGTTGAAGGGAGGGTCAAGTCTATTTTGACTATAGATCTTAAGACTCCTCCGGGAGCACCTTAAATAAAAAAACGAACTGTCCCTTAGAAACTCTACAAAACACTTCATGTACAATTACACAAATAGCTATATTACAGGGCTTTCATTCCTTGAGTAAGAGGGGTTCCTCAATAGTGCAAATATACCATACAAAAGGTAAAATGAACACAAATCAAACTATACATACAACTATTTACAACAAATATCAGGTGTTTTTTTTTTTATCTGTGCCACTCCTCAAAACAGTTTATCTAAATCTGATCCTAAACTACCTAAACTACCTAAACTATCTGCACTACTCCTAAACTACTCTCAAAATCTACTCAAACTCTTCCAAAAACTAGCAATAATCTCTCTCTCTATATATAACGTATATATGTCTCTCTTTGTCTACTCCGTAAATCTCCTGCCTTTCAATTTCGCTTCTTTGCTCAGTTGGCTCCTCCTCCATTCCCTAAAATGTGCAGCCTGAAGAGCAGAGTCAGCAGATTCACACATTTTTCTCCATTTTGTTTTATGACAAAAACCGACGAAGTTTTTGGAATAAAGGCAACGCCTGTCGCATCCCATCTTGCGTTCTTTTACGAACGCTTCAATATTTTTTTATATAAAGTTTAAATGAACATATCTCTGTTTTTACTTGGTCTATCAACACAAAACAAAAAGTAAAATAGAATTTCAAGGCCAGCACTTTCGACAGGAAGTGGACGACAGCGCTCAACGTGACTTTGTTTTTATGCTTCGACGTCTTAAACTGGTCATGTGACCCCAAAGAGTTAAAGGGTCTAGTACTATGATTACAGTGATTAATCACTGATTATAATTATCATAAACTATGATTATAGTGCCATACTGTTGGCAAAAAGTCTTAATTTGAGCTTTACCGATGTCCCACCATTGACTCAATGACTGAAAACTGCATCTCTCCTCTCTCCAAGTTTTCCAGAAAAGATTAAAAGAGTGAATAAAGGTGCAATCCTGCAATCTTATATTATTAAAGTGCCAATGTGATTTAGAGAATCTAGGAAATGAAACTTTAATAGATACATAGTGATGATCTGATAAAAAAAGATGGCGAAACCGAGCTATTAAATAACCTTCCCCTGTACTGTCTAACCCTAGGAAAGGCCTCCCTACATACATCTACTAAATTGTGATCATTAAGTAATTTCTTTAAACTCTCAGCAGAAGATGGATGAGGTTCATCATGATTTATATTCAGATCTGGATTAACAGTACAATTAAAATCACCAACAATTACAATGATATTTCCCTGAGGACACTGTGATAAACCATTAGAAAGTATTTTAAAAAACATGATACGTTATTGACCAACATTTGGAGCATATACATTATAAAAGGAAAAATGTGTATCACCCAAGGCAATATCGGCTCTCAAAATCCAACCAGGCATGACTTAACCATATCTGGTTGACTACTAACACATGGGGGAAAAAAAGGATGGCAACACGCAGGCGCTCTGGGTCACTGGTTCCCACTGCGGCGATCTCAGCCCCACTGCAGACATTATCACACTCATTAGTGTTCACTAAACACTTTTCTGCATCCCACAGCATTACCGTGTTCTTTCGGATTTTCTTTGTCTTTAGACAAAGAATCTGATACAGCTGTAACGACTGAGAAACATCAGACACAAGTATTTGTTTTAGTTAAGAAACAATATTTAAAATTCACTCTGGGATCTGTGGTCCCATCCCCCAACAAGGGCAAGAAGGGTCTTTGGTTACCATGACTACGATCAGATAAGTAGGTTTTATTGCTGTTAAAATGTGATCATATGGTCCAAAGGGAGAATACAGAAACAGACTTTGAAACAAACTTTGCTGCATTAATCATAGACGAACGGATCTATATATGAACATGCACGAATGTTCCGAGCACCTATTTCACTACTTATAGCAGTCAAGCAGTCTTCGACTGTGATCGAGTCATCTAGTATACATTTACAGCTGTTCCGGGCTGTTAAGGTAGCAAACGTGTCAGAGTCTGCCGCCACTAGCTCAAACACTCACGCGCTCCTCCCAGTCACTCCACTCATGGCGCTCAGAGAGAGAGAGAGAGAGAGAGAGAGAGAGAGAGAGAGAGAGAGAGAGAGAGAGAGAGAGAGAGAGAGAGAGAGAGAGAGAGAGAGAGAGAGAGAGAGAGAGAGAGAGAGAGAGAGAGAGAGAGAGAGAGAGAGAGAGATACACTGGCATCCTGACCAGCACGATCAGTAGCCACATAGTAGACCAGCTCCAACGTGCTATGCATACACAATGATGATATCGGTACACTGCGTCAATTGAAACAGTTTTTACTCTTATGTAATCTGAAATGTGATGAATGTTGGGTTGAAAACTGATTTGGAAAATGTTGTGAATGTATTGTTATTATATATAATAATGTTTTGCAGGGTGTTAAAATCTGGTCAATCTGAAAGGGAATCTGTGAACCATCACCATTAGTGCCCATTAGTGACCCTGTGTTGCTCCAGGGGGACTGTCACTGCATAAGTTTACTGTAAGTCACTTTGGATAAATGACAAATTAATAATTGGTCAATTATAGCGTAATGGATGTGACATTTGCAGTCATAACATGTACAGTATTCTCACAGGAAGTTGAAAATACCAGTATATTGAATCGTTTATGTGGATTTTCCTAAGTCCTTGCTGTCCAGACACCAGAAAAATCTCAGTCTTGACAAATGCTGTCAATCGAAACAATAAATTAACTAGAATAATCACACATTTTTTTGTGATTAATTGCGATTAAAAACATTACAGATATTAATAAAAATGTTTAATATATTTTTAGAATTTAATTTCAGTTAATCTCAAAATGAATGCAACATAAAGAAACAACATAAAGACAGTACATTTTAAATGTATTATATATTACATATTATATATTTATTTAAATGACTTGTTTAATGGAATTCTTTTACGAATGAAGGCCAGTATCACCGATACTAATACAGCTACTGATGTCTCGATGAAAATGATTTACCCCCAATTTTAAACATTATTTTTAGCCACTCAACATTAGTTTAATTGAAAGCTATCAATTTTAACATTTATTAGACTTGAAAAAATATAACAACTTTGCTCACATTATAAATGTCTTATTTACATGTGCCCTTCCTACCTGTCTAACATGTAGGAAATATACAGACATTTAATAGATATCAAACAGTCTGCATTGCATACATTATAAATGAAATATGAATCATTATTAAAAGCTACAAAGGTTCTTTAGTCAGGAGCAGTGAGTAATTGTCTTTGTTACCTTGGTTCTTTGATTAACTTTACTGACAGACAGTATTAGTGGAAGCTGTCACTTTAAGATCTCCACACTTGCACATAGTTTTTCAGGGAGCTTTGCAGGTATAGGTTTCTTCAAGTGTCTTGGAGACTTTGCCACAGTTCTTCTGGATTTAGTCTGTCTCAGATTTTTCTGTTTCTTCATGTAACAACTAATGGACTGAGATCAGATCTCAGTGTTGAGCACCGGCTATTGTCAGACTCTTTGTGCATAGAAAAATTGTTCTCACAACATGCCCTAGTTCTCTTTCGTGTCTTCTTGCACTTGAATGTTTAAGTTGGCAAGGCTTAAATTAGTTTATTTTAAAAGACGGATAGCAACGTATGCTATTCAGGTCTCACCTTCGCTTGCGTGCTATCAATACTCTGGTGATGACGGCGTAAATTAGTGATCATATTAGAGCATACAGCACTCGCATTGAACAAAGTTTAGGGGAAGCCAGAATGCCTATCCATCGACAGAAACATACATTAGCCTAACTCTGTCTGTCTTTTACGCATTGTTATTTTAATCATTATAGATTTTATAGAAGTGCGTGCCGAACCGTGGGTGGAGAACGTGGGTTTTTTCACCTTTCACCTTTGTCAGGTGTATGCATGATCTCTGACATGCGTGAGAGTGGCAATGAACAACTGAAAGGTGCGGTGGTGAGAAGTGGGAGCGAAGAAAACCCATCAAAGTTCCAGTGTGCTAACAAAGTGCCCGTTTTGGGCACATCAGTGCAGTCAGAATCAAATGTTGAGGTTGTTGCTGAAGTAAGGGTGAAAAGTAATCTTGTAATTGGTTGACCTATTCTGTGATTAGTATTGCACACCCTAAGCTTTGGAATAGCATTTCTAGCGATGTGTGGGACCCATTTTATTGGTTTAAATCCAGACTGAAAACTCATTTGTTTATCCAGACATAAAGTTAAATTCCCTTTCAACCGCTATTAATCCTGGAACAGCAGCTCCGTATACTGGGAGCTAATTTCTCTCTTTTCCTCAACAACTTTATACATCTTTTCCTCATTATAGGCACTGACATATTTAATTAAATAACTAATTATTCATAAGTAATTTTTGAAATTTTTCATGAACACGCCTATCACAATGTCACTTTCATCACATCTCATATAATATCATGTTTAATCTCATTATTTGGTAAAAATGGCATTTTAAAACTCTTTGGAATAAATTGGCTGACTCTGCTTGGTAAGGCTAATTTCATAGCTAGAATTTTATGCATCATAAATACATAGAATTAAATAATGATTTAATACTGGAAATAAGTGGCATACAAATGTATGTGATATTTATACATTTCACTAAGGTCACTAAGCTACATTGCTTACATTGCTTCAGGTTGAATGATTCTGATTAGGGATGGGACGATTACCGGTTTCACTATAAACCACGATAAAATGTACTGACGGTTAGTAATATCGTTTAAAATTCAATTATCATTAAAACCGTGTTTGATTATCGCGATTTTAATAACTCACTATAAATCCTGTCCAGTCAGCAACAGTCTGCCACAGGCGCGCAATGTTGGGGTTTTTTTATTCGAGAAGGAATGGCGGAAGGCGGTGACTGCGTTCGGGAGATTTTTCAGCCTTTTAAGAGGACCAAATCTGAGGTGTGGTCATATTTTGGCATTTACAAAAATCCTGAGGGAAACTTAATCGAGGATGGACACTCTGTCTGCAGAACATGCTCAAAAAAAGCCGCAGTGATAGGGGTAAACCCTTCAAATCTGCCGAGTCGTCCTGTGTGACCATCATCCACTGTTGTATAGCGAACGCAAGGCAAGTTAACTTTGATCTCAATACTAAAACTACGTCTGGGAAATAATTGGGCATAAAATGTTGTTTCGAGTTGAAATATTTTCTCACTCACTTGAAATAAACTTGACGCTTCCGCGAAGAAGCGTTCAATGCAAGTGTCTTTGAGCCAAAGACGAACGAACAAGTTCAAACAAGACTAGTAAGAGTGACATTTAAGAGATAATGTATATTCATTGTACACTTATAACACCGATTTTTTTTTACACATAATTACGGGGACATATTGAATAGAGATTAATGTCTCTATTCCTACCTGTTAAATCCATTTTGTACAGCGTACAAAACTCGTCCGGACAAGATGATCACAACAATATTATCAAATTCTGTAAACAATAAATCATCTCTGATTTCATTTTCCATACAATCAAAAACGGAGACGCAAGATGACAAGTTATATTTGAATGAAATGAGAGCGTGTGTCCGTTGTGATTTACATGGATGTCCGCTGTGTTATAATATGTTGCTATTGACGATGGTCATTATAAGGAAGGAAATGCCACAGAATAGAATCTGCTTTAGAAAGTGCATAGAGCTGCTCGTTTTATTTGTTGTTTGTTGATTCTCAAATATAAAACTTGTTGAAATGTTTTCAGTGTGAGCATCAGTTCTTTTTTAACACTTTCATCTTGTTTTAACAAAACCGTGATAATATTGATAATCACGATAATTTCTGTCACTATAATCGTGATATGAAATTTTCATACCGTCCCATCCCTAATTCTGATTGGCTAATAAATAGATAAACTTTTAATTTTAACTTTTAAAATTTCCACACATGGACTGATGGACAGAAGCATATCTTCATCGATCACATGGATGACACCCACCCGGACCCTGGTTTTTGGCATGAAGTGACCCTCTGAAGTCACAGAACTGTTTCTAGCCACCAGAAGTTGGTCGAGCTCTTGCTCTAAACAGGAAACTTTCCCTAAACATACAGATAAATTGCTCTTTCTCTCAGTAAGAGCCACAGACAATATTCAACATTATTCTCTAGTGATTGAAGATGAAAAGTAAAGTAAGTGCTTTAACTAAGAATAGGTCATGCAAGCGACAGGCTGAAGAGACCCCATGACCTCGGATGTCTGGTCAGATAGAAGATTAAACGTTTTAAACAAACAGGTAATTCTATGATTGAGTAAAATCTCATAAGCAGTCATTAAATCATTTAATATATACAATGATAAATATTGATTAATAGCTTTATTATAATCACTCATCAGATATACAATGAAGCAGCAGTTTTCAATATATACAATTTATAGAAGTGGAGGAGTTTTCGACAAAATATTTGGAGAAATCTAAAAAAAAGACTCAAATGTTATTATATAGAGAGAAATGGAGCTTGCACTTTTCAGAGTCCCAAAGTGAGCAAAAATATAAAATTTTGTGCATTTGATGATATTTATATGGGCAAAAAATAAGCCTTTTACTTGCAAAAAAAGTATAAAGAATCAATCATATGATATGTAGTGGATTTGGTGCTACAGGTTTTTCAGCAAAGTTTTGATCATGTTGGTAATTTAGAGGTCTAAGCAATTTTCGTATCAAATATGATACAGTATGTATGCTTTATGGGATTAAAGGGATTGTTCATCCAAAAACGGAACAGAAGATATTTTGAAGAATGTAGGAAACCAAACTGTTTTGGTGAACATAACCCCCCAAAACGAACATGGAATGACATGAGGGTAGGTTATAGGGCTGTAAAGGTACATTTATTCAGTCCGAACCACCACGGTACGGACGTCACGGTTCGGGGCATGCAGTCAGATGATGAATACAGCATATACTTTCAAAGTATAGGAGGGTTGGGCTTAAGCTTTGAATGTTTAATTATAGTTTAAGTTGAGCAAATTATAACACACACACAAGTTTTATTTTTCATTACTCAATTTATTTTGTAATTTTAAAACACAAGATGCTTTCAGTTTTGTAGCTGATTGTGACCAGATACTTTTTGCATAGGCCATTTTTCTATGCAGGGCTGATAAAAAGCAGGAGTGCATTCTGTTTACTGCTTAGTGCTTAATACACTGAAGCTGTACTGTACCAACTACCTCAGGGGGGATTAAATGCCGCTAGGGTGGAACAAACTAGAATTTGCATTATGTCTGTTCAAACTAAAATAAAATAAACCTAGAATTGTGGTTTTGTTGCTTTTTCCGCTAACACTTTAGTTTATGGTCCAATTCTCACTATACTAGCTGTTTATTAGCTTGCATATTACTCGGATATTTGCTGTTTTATTAGTACTTATAAAGCACATATTAATTCCTTATTCTTCATGACCAATCTTGTATCGAACCGCGACCCCAAAACAGAGGTGTACAGTTCTGTGTACTGTTACACCCCTATAGTAGCCTAATAATGTCAGTATTATTCCTTTAACAATATGTAAAAATAAAAAAAATGGATTTGCACTATTGGAGAAAGAATGGTTTAGATGTTATTATAGTCTCTCTTTCCAAACCTGTTGTGTTGTCATTGGTGGGATTATGTGAACACACCTCTCACTAACACAACGCATGTCTAACAAGGCTAAAATAATGACTAACATATTAACTTCCTGCATTTCATTTTCAGAGACCATAGTGATTAATTAGTTCATTTATTTATGGACATGACACAAACAAAACAAAGCAACCACGTAGTGAGAGGAAGTGACAGGAACAGACAATAAGTGGGGTGAAAGTGAGATGGAAAAAGAAAGGGGTGTGTGTGTGAGTGTATGTGTGACAGAGAGGTGTGATTCTTATCAAGGGACACTGGGCAGCTGAGGCCCTGCTAATTGGGTTTGAAGGAATCAGCTAACTGTGTGAGTCACGGGGAATATAAATTTCTCACCATCAGACACTTTCTCTTTTTTTCTTTTTCAGCAGAGCAGGTGCAAGATTTCCAAATGCGTGACACTAAAGAGGTGAAAGATCTACAGTATGACACCAGTGCAGGTGTAGGAATCAGATAGTAGATCCGATGTTTGATCATATGAACATTACGGTATTGTTATCCGAGCCATCTTATGCATTTCTCTCTCTTTCTCTCATTCTTTTCCTCATCCCTCCTCCTAAGTCTCTCAGTTACTGTCTCTTTTTTTCTTTTTATTGGTTTTGCCTTATTCAATTACACTCAGTATCAGGCAACAGCTCTGCTTGACTGAGTGTGGGCTGAAATCACATTTACTACTGCCTCTGCAGACATCCCGTCACACACACACACACATACACACACACACACACAGAGAGAGAGAGAGAGAGAGAGAGAGAGAGAGAGAGAGAGAGAGAGAGAGAGAGAGAGAGAGAGAGAGAGAGAGAGAGAGAGAGAGAGAGAGAGAGAGAGAGAGAGAGAGAGAGAGAGAGAGAGAGAGAGAGAGAGAGAGAGAGAGAGAGAGAGAGAGAGAGAGAGAGAGAGAGAGAGAGAGAGATGCGAGCACACACAAACTAGCCCCAGGGCAAGGTTACTGTAAAATGTTGTTTGAGTGGGGTACATTGTGGGCTGCCATTGTCTGTCAGGGATCAGTGATGGAGTCCATTTTCAGTCTGTCAGGCTTGCTGGGTCTGGTTACAAGCATCAGGCTTGTAACATATTACCGGTGACTGAGACTAGAGTTTATTCACTGATTAAACCCACAGGATAGGAGAGAGCGAAAGAAAGATTTCTGAAAGACTCGGTAGATACTTTCTTATCAAGGGATTTGCAAGGAAATACATATACCGAGTTGCAGTATTTTATTGAATTCAAACCCAGAAGCAGATTTAGTTGCCAAGTCACCTTTATTTATATAGCGCTTTATACAATACTATAAGCAGTGTCTAAGCAGCTTTACAGTGAAAACAGGAAAATAATGCATTTCGGCAGTTGTTCAGCTAAAGACAGTTCAGTGTGGCTTCAGTTCCGTTGTAAAGATCATACATTTTTTAGTTAGTTCATTTAATCTGTAAAGCAGTTCTGAAAAAAATAAAAAAAAAAATAAAAAAAAATAACGAATAAATAAAATGATTTCATTGTCCAGCTCAGTTATCATACAACAGCGTCAGTACAGTCAGATCAATAATATTGTTGAATATATATATATATATATATATATATATATATATATTCAACAATATTATATATATATATATATATATATATATATATATATATATATATATATATATATATATATATATATATATATATAATTGGAATTGAAATCCTTTATTGTCATTGTATAGTACTGCATACGACGGAATTTAGAGTGCTGCTCCTGTTGGTGTTAAGTTTACTTTACTTTGCTTAGTTTATTTATAAATCAGTTGCCCAAAAGTGCTTTACAAAGATAAAAATGAAATAAAACTGGACATACAGAGGTAGGCTAAATTCAAACACAGAAATCAATTCAAACACAGAAATCAATGTAAGCACGCGTCTCCAGAGAGCAAACGGATCTGCTCGTGCGCAAGGCTAAAATGCACAAACAGACCATCTGGCCATCACAAGCCGGATTCCACCATATCTTTATGTACACAATATTAATCTTTTACATTGAAATAATTTTATTTTTAATATTTGGCTAGTTGTGCTGCTGCATGTGTGTGTAATAAGCAGAGTCTACGCGCGTTGTGGACCCACCTATAGGCGCTCATTACTAACGTGCTATTTAAAATAACAAAAAAATACTGGACCACTGACTTTAGACCAGGTAGTCAATGGCACAGTCTATTTCAGTTGCCTCAAAATCAGGGCTGGGACAGTATGGATTTTTTCTAACCGCGGTTAAAAAGCAAGAACTGTTACCTATATCAGAAAAAAACAAGCACACTTTGAAATAGTTAAATATTCATCAGGCAGTAATTTGGCATGGGCCAATCACTGAATAGATTTCCTTATTTAAGAATATTCTCAGATAAATTTGCATTGAATGTGAAATTTCCTAAGAGGAGTTTACATTCAGCACACACTTGACAATACATAATTTTCAGGAGAATACATTATGATGTTCACATTGGAAATTAAAGATACACACCTTTTCCAACATGTCTTAATTACAAAAATTAAATTCCATATTTATGTTTACATAATAATTTTTTAATTTAATCTATGTTGATTATATGAAAAGTGAACAGCATGAGTAAGATAGGATCATAAAATGGGTCAGACATGATTTTAACCACTTAATTACATTTTGTTTTGTAGAAAATCTTTCTTTAAATTGAATTTCCTTTTGTATAAATTCGTTTTAATTAATGTATAAATGTATAAATTAATTTTCTTAATTTTAATCACTGTTTCATCAACCAATTGCCTGGAATTAATAAATAAGAAGCAAATATAGCAGACATATAATCAGGACGTGGAGGCGCCGGTGAGATCTCTTGCAATGCACGTGAACTGGAGCTCATCTCATAAATGAACCGAAACTCAGCGTATAGGCTACTTGCCTCACAGACATGAGAAATAAATAGAAAGCTTGAAATGTCTACTTTTAAACAAAATTCAAAACAAAATGATAAAATTGTAGGCTACAGTAGCCTAGTCAGGTAAGGTCAGGTTTGCCGATGTGTGTTTTGTTTACTTATCTATTTTTGTGTCTGTGCGCCAATCAGAATTCTGGTGATACAACATAGCCAATAGGCTATACTAGGGACTTTAGCCTTTAAATATCTTTGCTGCATGAGATCTAGTAGATGTGTGCTGTTTCAGAAGGTCTGCAAGGTAAAGTTGCGCCAACTCATTTAATGATTCACAAAACAATAAAAGCTTAAATTCTATCCGGAAACGTACTGGCAACCAATGAAGGAAAAATTAAATCTGAGTAATGTGCTATCATTTTCGCGTACCTGTCAGCATCCTAGCGGCTGAATTTTGGACTACCTGCAAACGTGACAACGCTCTCCTAAGAAAATTACAATAATCAAGGGTAACACTTTATATTATGACCCACAAACAACTGCGTAAGTAAACCGAAATTACGTTGTACGTTTCTGTAATTATAGTGTACTTCCGTGTAGGTATAAGGGAACAATATGTTAAGTTTTGGGTAATAAAGGGGTACAACCACATATACAAGCAAATTATTTATAATGTAATTATTTTAAAATTAACAGGTACCTATTCTGTTAATATATTCCAGGCAAAAATTGTACGTCTGTTGTATATAAAAGTTTTTATCACATTTCTGGCAAAATATGTTCTTGTGCAATGTAGTTACAGGGTAATTTTGACATCTGTGAGTTGTAAATTAAACATATATATATATATATATGGCTGTATGTAAGCACAGTATGATAAAAATTGAATTTATTGGCTTTTCTTACAAAATGACTTAAAGTAACAACAGGTAGTTCTCTTACGAGAGTATCTCTCGTACTGCGTAATATCTTACGCTATGGGGAAAACCTCTTTTCCACGAGATATTGAAGCCAAAAATTATCCTTTAATTTTGATTAATGTAAAACGCTGTGCGGCAGCGTGCAGACATAGGCAAGACTATTGGCTGCCCTGCGGCAACAGCAGCAAGCCTATCGAGAGAGGCCCTGCGTGACGTGACATCCAATGGGGGTGCTTCGCGCCCATTTCGTCGCGTCCCGCCAGAATAGGCGTGGCCTTGGCCTATAAATACGCTCGACAGGCTGATACAAACTGATTTTCAACTCTTCAGCGAAGCACTACTGCATCGCTGGATCCGGAGTGAGAAGCCGCGCCGTCTGATTGTAAGCCTTCTGCGGGACGAGCCTTCGAGCCTGAAGTCGCTGGCCTACACCTCGCCGCCTTCAGCCGCCGTACCTGCTACGCTTTCCGGCGTTCATATCCTTTTCACTGCTGAGTGTGTGTTCGCCGCTGCGACTCACACTCTATCTCTGTGTTGTATCTGTTCTAAAAGAGCAAGCGTCTTTTTGAAGACGCTTCGTTCCTGTGGAACTATTGCCATGGTGACTCTGAGGACTTGCCTGGCATTTTCTCTCCGAGTCTGCACTCCCGCCCGCTGTAGTGCCGCGCCGCAAAGCGCCGTATTCAGCGGGTCCTCGAGCCTTCTCCAGCCCGTGAAAGCTCGCCGGTTCGCCCGCCAGCTTCACCAGCTTCAATCGAGTCGCTCACTGACGGACAACGGCCGCCGCGCGCCGCCGCTTCCGCCATTAGTGACGAAAAGATAGCTGCATCGGTAGAGGAGGCCAGCTATTGCCATGGTGAGTGAGACTCCCGCCCGCTGTAGTGCCGCGCCGCAAAGCGCCGTACTCAGCGGGTCCCTGATCCTTCTCCAGCCGTGAAAGCTCGCCGGTTCGCCCGCCAGCTTCACCAGCTTCAATCGAGTCGCTCACTGACGGACAACGGCCGCCGCGCGCCGCCGCTTCCGCCATTAATGACGTCGAGATAGCTGCATCTGTAGAGGAGGCCAGCTGCTATATCCCCGCGTCGGACAGTGAGGATTGGGCGAGCTCTGTGGATCTCCCCCTTCTGCCCGCGAGTCGTCAGGGAAACGGACCAGCATTAAACCGCGGCTAGCTTTTCTTTACGTTATAAGAAAGCTACCCCGCCCCCCGTGGGCATGCGTCATCGGCGAAATGAGGATAGAGTGTATTTTTAGTCCCGCCGAGGCCGGACCAATCTCCATTCCTCAAACATTTCTCAGTTCCTCTTAGTTTGAGCGGCTGAAAATGTCAATATTGCAGCAATGAGCCTGTTGTATAACACGCACGCATGCAAACAAACGCCAACACACACAAAACTGTGATGACGCTCTATTATGTGGTCGAGCTATTTTAGGCTTTTGTCGTTTCCCCCTGTGGTTCAGTGGCGAAACCTACAGCCATCGCACGGGAGACCCGTGTTCGATCCCAGCTCTCGCAGCAGATAAAATTTAGTCTCGCCCGGCCAGACTTGCACTGATACTTTTCGCTCGTTCAGTTCCAAGAAAATGTGACTGTTCCAGTGTATTTTGCAGTAAACAAGCCGGTACCATGGCCCGCTTGCCTGCACACAAATGCTGTTTCCACGGCGACCCAGAAAAATCATATAAGCAATGTATTGTCTGGTATTCCGGCCACAGCCGATGGTGTTTTGAGTGTAATGAAAATGCCCACAGCCCAGTGTTCATTTCTACACACAAACACAGCCCGCCACAGTGCAGGGCTCGCACATATGAAATCGACTCATGTCAATTGTGCATTAAATGTAGTGAATGTGCCCACAACCCAGTGCCCACAAACACTACACGCTGCATGTGCCACGTTTTCTGTAAAACGAAACCAACACACATACAGTCAGCTAAGACCCACGGTGTTTAAGTCTCGCCGCGGCCAGACTCCACCGAAACCTCTCGCTCGTTCAGTTCCAAACAATGTGACTGTTCCAGTGTATTCCGCAGTAAACAAGCCGGTACCACAGCCCGCTTGCCTGCACATTAACGCCATTTTTACGGCGACCCAGATAAATCCAATAAAGAGTGTATTTTCTGGTGTCCCGGCCATAGCCGATGGTGTTATGAGTGTTGTAAGAATGCCCACGTCACAGTGCCCATTCCCACACACAGACACAGCCCGCCACAGTTCAGGGCTAGCACAAATAAAATCGACTCATGTCGATTGTGCAAACGTAGTGAATGTGCCCACGACACAGTGCCCACAAACACTACACAGTTCGTGTCCCACGGTTTCTGTAAAAACGAAACCAACACATATTCAGTCAGCGCAAGCCGACGGTGTTTTCAGTGCAGTAAATGTGCCTGCTGTCCCGCGCCCACATTCACTCACAGACACGCTGAACCCTACGGGGTTTGTCCCGCTCGTTCTCTCTCCACAATTTGTCATAGAGAAAGCGAGTGCGAACAGGCTGCCCGCCGTGATCGGCGCGCCCCCCGCCTCGCGCACTTTAAACACAGTGTTCATGTCTCAGCACACCGAAGCTCTGCAGCCGCCGCTGTGCCGCGGCCAGAGCCCGGATATCATTCTGCCTCTAGCTATCCACGCGAATGCATGGGCAATGCTTCCCGGGGTATCAGAATCGGTGTTGAACACTATAAAGAGAGGCTATTCGCTACAGTTCGCTCGACGTCCCCGCCGTTGCACGGCGCGTGTCGAAACCACGGTGGACAATGAAGTATCTCATCTACTTCGAACCGAAATAGCGAAACTACTGAGCAAAGGGGCCATAGAACCTTTATCTCAGGCTCAGAGCGAAGGGGGTGTATACAGCAGATATTTTCTGGTACCGAAAAAAGACGGGGGTCTCAGACCCATTCTAGATCTGCGACAATTGAACAAAGCGCTTCTGAAACGCAAGTTCAAAATGCTGACAACCAGCAAAATCCTCGCGCACGTGCGCCAGGGAGACTGGTTCATGTCAATAGATCTGAAAGACGCCTATTTCCAAATACAGATTGCGTCACGTCACAGGCGATTCTTGAGATTCGCCTTCGAGGGCCAGGCATATCAATACACAGTCCTACCGTTCGGCCTGTCTCCAGCACCCCGTATATTCACGAAGTGCATGGACGCGGCTCTCGCACCCCTGAGACTTCAGGGCATGCGAATTTTGAACTACTTGGACGACTGGTTGATTCTAGCTCGATCACGATCAGAGCTCATAGAACACAAGACCGCATTACTCGAGCATCTCGAGAATTTGGGTCTCACAGTCAATTGGGCGAAGAGTTTGCTGTCTCCCAGCCAGAAAATCTCCTTTCTGGGAACAGTGATGGACTCGCTGTCTATGACAGCACGTCTGTCGCCGGAGCGAGGACTGAACATTCAGCGCGCCGTGAAATCCTTCCGCCGCGGCTCTATAGTCCAGCTCAAACGGTTTCAGAAAATGCTGGACCTCATGGCCTCAGCATCTTCAGTACTTCAGCTGGGCCTGCTTCGCATGCGCCCACTGCAGTTATGGCTGAAAGCACGAGTTCCGCCCGGGGCTTGGGCCGCTGGTCTGTTTCGCCTCAGGGTCGACAGGAAATGCGTCTCGGCTCTGAAACCTTGAAAAAAGCCGACTGGTACCAGTCAGGCGTGAGTCTGGGGACTCCCTCGAGTGTGATGGTGGTGTCCACGGACGCCTCCACCTCGGGGTGGGGAGCGCTGCTCGAGGGCAGACCGTTCTTTGGCCAGTGGTCAGAACGGGAGAAGCTCCTACACATAAACTGTCTAGAAATGCTGGCAGTAGACAACGCGCTAAGGCGTTTTTGTCCCCAGATAAAAGGCCGCCACGTCTTAGTCCGGTCGGACAACATGTCAGTGGTGGCGTACATAAATCACCAGGGCGGCGTCAGGTCCCGAAGCCTTTACAGGCTGACGAAACGCTTCCCTGGGCTGGGCTCAGCACAACCTGCTTTCACTGAAAGCAGCGCATGTGCCTGGTCACCTGAATCTGGGACCAGACAGACTGTCCAGAAACAATGTCCAAGCAGGGGAATGGTCGCTGCACCCGCAGACGATCCAACTGCTGTGGGAGACATTCGGCAGAGCGCAGGTGGACCTGTTCGCGTCCCAGGAAAACGCTCACTGTCCGAACTTTTTCTCCAAGAGCAGGGACGCGCTGGCCCACGTATAGCCCCGACGCCCCCTCTATGCTTTACCCCCCGTCTCGCTCCTGCCTCAAGTGCCGGAACGAATCAGGGAAAACGGATGCCCAGTGCTGCTCGTGGCTCCGCTATGGACGAACCAAACCTGGTTCCCAGTCCTGATGCAGCTGGCCAGCACTGCCCCGTGGCCGATACCGGTGAGGAGAGACCTCCTCTCTCAGGCAAAGGGCTCGATTTGGCATCCTCGCCCGGAGTTATGGTCCCTACATGTGTGGGCCATCAACGGGTACCCGCTAACCTCCCGGAGGGAGTGTTAAACACGATCACGCAGGCTAGGGCCCCGTCTACTAGACGGCTCTACTCCTCGAAATGGTCAGTGTTCTCTACCTGGTGTCAAGCTCAGGGCTTTTCACCCGTAGACTGCGGGGTTACGGAAGTGCTCTCCTTCCTTCAGGAGCTGCTGGATAAGGGTAGAACCCCGTCCACGCTTAAAGTATACGTGGCGGCCATAGCGGCGTTTGCAAAACCGACGTCTGGCCAGTCACTGGGGAAGAACGACCTCGTCGTGCGATTCCTCAGGGGAGCTCGGAGGCTGAATCCTTCCAGACCTCCCTCAGTCCCTATGTGGGACCTTTCTACGGTTCTGGAAGCCCTGAAAGGTGCCCCATTCGAGCCAATCCATTTGTCAGACATGAAGCACCTGTCTTTCAAAACGGTATTTCTTGTGGCTCTTGCTTCAATGAAGCGCGTGGGGGACTTGCAAGCGCTTTCAGTAAGCGCGTCCTGTATTGAGTTTGGGCCTAATGACTCAAAAGTCATCCTCAAACCAAGGCACGGGCACGTGCTAAAATCCCTCAACACACCGTTCAGGGCCCAGGTTATTTCCCTGTGCGCCCTCCCGGTGAACAATGAGGAAGCGGATGCTGATCTCCTTTGCCCCGTCAGGCCGCTGAGGGCTTATGTGTCCCGCTCGTCTGTCTTCAGGCAGACCGAGCAGCTCTTTGTTTTGTTTGGCGGACGCTCCAAGGGACTGGCCGCATCAAAACAGAGCCTATCCAGATGGATAGTCGATGCCATAGTGCTGGCTTACACTTCTAAGGGCCTGCAGTGTCCTTTGGGTGTCAGAGCGCACTCCACGAGAGGCGTGGCCTCTTCGTGGGCGTGGTCTAGTGGGATTTCCTTGCATGATATCTGTATGGCGGCGGGCTGGGCCTCGCCGTCTACATTTATAAGGTTCTATAACCTAGAAGTTCCCGCCTTACAGGCCAAGCTGCTGTCGGTCTAGAATTCAGTACTATCTGTCCCGCTGCGCCGGCGCAGAATGCTGAGTTTTGATTGAGTATCGCTCACTGATCGATGGAACAGCTCCATGGGTGTTGAATAGCCCGTATTTTTGCCCAGTTCAGGCTGAACGCGTTCACCCTGTCTGCGGGATATACTGTTGACATAACTAGCTCCTATGGGATGCTATTTCGTGGGGAATGATGCTGGTAGCCTCTCTTCTCCGACTCTCTGTGAGTCTACGGTGATTATGCACTATATGAGCCCCGGGCTACTGCCCTTGGGACTTTGGTGTCGGATCCCAGTACGCACGGCGTCTTACATTGTGTTCCCCATAGCGTAAGATATTACGCAGTACGAGAGATACTCTCGTAAGAGAACGTACTCGGTTACTAACGTAACCTCGGTTCTCTCTAGAGAGGGAACGAGTACTGCGTATCTTGCCGTGCATACAACAGCGCTGGTTCGCTTCAGCGTTGAAAATCAGTTTGTATCAGCCTGTCGAGCGTATTTATAGGCCAAGGCCACGCCTATTCTGGCGGGACGCGACGAAATGGGCGCGAAGCACCCCCATTGGATGTCACGTCACGCAGGGCCTCTCTCGATAGGCTTGCTGCTGTTGCCGCAGGGCAGCCAATAGGCGCGCGAGCCGTCTTGCCTATGTCTGCACGCTGCCGCACAGCGTTTTACATTAATCAAAATTAAAGGATAATTTTTGGCTTCAATATCTCGTGGAAAAGAGGTTTTCCCCATAGCGTAAGATATTACGCAGTACTCGTTCCCTCTCTAGAGAGAACCGAGGTTACGTTAGTAACCGAGTACGTTTTTTGCTCTCGGGCTCCCCCTACAGTTGGGAAACAGTATTGTCCTCTATTGTTCTCGCGTGTGTGAAATGTCTTCCTTCATCCCAGGTACAGTGGCATATATTTCAGCATGTCAAATGAATATAATTTCATGTGTTTTATTTTTTTATAACGACAAATGATCGCGATGATCACTTTTACAAGCCAGCGTCATTATAGTAGCCTAGTCTATTGGTTACCGTTTTTCTGAATCTATATGGCTATTCATTCAGAATGAACTTTACTTTGCATTCTACAAGACACACGTTTGTGTGTTTACACTCAGCAGTGTTGACTAGTTGCTAGTGATGAGCAGGAACGTGAGAAGACAGGTTCTTCTTGGAGAAAAGTCACATAATCCTTATGTGAAGAATCACATAAAAGGGCAATTACTTTGTTGATTACTCAGAACAAGCAACACATTTGAGTTCTACTTTTGTTGAGGTAACTTAGTCATGCACTGAACACAACAACCCTTCATGTTTGTAGAATCTAATCACACAGAAGTATTGCACAAGAACAACATGAGGGCGGAAATTAGTCATCCGAAAAAATTGCGACAAGAATCCCGTTTGCCTCTGTATCTAGCAATAATCGGAAATTACACAATCAAGTAACTTTACACATACGTAACAAATGAGAAGCTATGAACTCAATGATAATATTATTATCTTCCTCCTTTGTTTGTACATGTTGAGTAGACTACACTTTTTAGGTCAAACATTTGCTATTTGCATTTCATCGATTGCAAAGTTCCAATCAGAACGAGAATGCTAAAAGAACGAGAATAGCGTTTACTAGCTACCAGATTGATAATTCGCTACTCTACTATCATTACTTCATTCATGAAGATAAACGGAGGATAAAATAGCTTCCATAACATAATCAGGCAGCCAAAAATACAAAGAGATAGTATGCACGCAATATACTTACTGGTCCAAAAGCATGACAGCCAAGTCAGCATCTGTCGGGAACCCCTCCTCCTCTTTCAGCTCACGCCAGCGAGAAAAAACTGACCCAATGTTGATCCTCGTTCTGCCTTTTATGCGATCACTTTCTCTTTTTCTCTTTTTGCTTTCCTCCGACAAAACCTTTGCTTTCTTTTTTCTCTGTGCTGCTTCGGCCATGACTGTATAAAATTTGGCTCGCACGTCCGACTTTAAGGAAGAGGGGGTGGTGGTGGAAGTGACGTATATGCCGTAAAGCAGTCGAATTATGTAGTTCTCTTTGTTCGCCGGTTACTACCAGAAACCCGAAGTTTAAAAGTACAATTAAAAACGCTACAGACCCCGTCAGGCTATGGCAGACGTGTCATTCAAACTATTGTAAGTCGATGTACCATCACAAGAGACTTGGAAATGTATTATGAAGGTTGAAAAGTTACCTGTTGTTACTTTAACGTTAAGCCAAAAAAAAAAAGTTTCTGCTATGATTTTAATTTAGAACGTACCATGTAGTACTTAGTACTTACCTTATCACATTGTATTGCAATGACACTTAAATGACAGGGCAAATATACTGTGTAATTAAAACGTTTTTTTTTTGTTTTTGTTTTTTTCTTAATAAGAGGACCGTTCTCTTTAATTACTGTGCAAATAGTGTTGTTTCGTATTGTTACATAGTAAGTAGTGTTTGTTACCCGTTTCAACTGTGTATTTACAGGGTAAGTGTAACTCCTGCGGACTGTAAATTAAAGTGGCGCTTGTTACCCCCTTGTTCTGTGTAGTTACAGGGTGAATACAACATTAAACCAGTATGCTGAAACAGACACACCTAGCTACAACATTAGAATGATCAACAAATTTCTAAATTAATACTTGTAAAAAAACAGTAGCACAATTAAACCAAAAACATTTATTAAAACAAGTTTGACAATAAACAATCACAATGTTGAAATGACATTAACACTGTACAAACTGTAAACAAAACAGAAATAATCTTGAAATCACACTGTACAAAGTGTATAAATAACAATAAACCCAAAACTTATTACCCAAAACTTAACATATTGTTCCCTTATACCTACACGGAGGTAGACTATAATTACAGAAACGTACACCGTAATTTCGATTTACTTACGAAGTTCTTTGCAGGTTGTATATCTGCTTGTTACCCCTTTATTACCCAAAACTTAACATATTGTTCCCTTATACCTACACGGAAGTACACTATAATTACAGATACGTACACCTTAATTTCGGTTTACTTACGAAGTTCTTGGCAGGTTGTATATCTGTTTGTTACCCCTTTATTACCCCAAACTTAACATATTGTTCCCTTATACCTACACGGAAGTACAATATAATTACAGATACGTACACCGTAATTTCGGTTTACTTACGCAGTTGTTTGCGGGTCGTAATATAAAGTGTTACCTAATCAAGCCTTGAAAAAATAAAGACATTAATAATTTTCTCAATGTCCTTGAAACAGAGAAATGTCTTGACTTTAGCCAAAAGTCTCAAGTGGAAGAAGCTGTATTTGACAAAAGCATTCTTCACCACCGTTTTATGAGGCCAGTGGACCAAGATTAAAAGTATCACTCGGTTTAAATGTAATAATCTCTGTTTTGTTTTCGTTGAGTTTTAAAAAAAGTAAAGACATCTAGCCTTTTATATCATTTAGAAACTCTAAAAGAGAAGTTAGGGCATTCTTGTTATTCTGTTCTGTTGCAACGGTATATAAATATGCGTGTCATCTGCATAAAAGTTAAAAGAAACATTATGGTTCTTACAAATATATCCTAAAGGGAGCATAAAGAAAAAAAAGTGGGGCAAGAATGGACACTTAAAAGGACCCCACAGGTGAGAGGAGCTTAATAAGACTTAAACCACTGAAGGGCCACTCCTTGAATACCGGCATATTGCTCAAGACGAGAAAACGAGATAGTGTGATCTGCGGTATCTATTTTAAATGCTGCACAAAGATCCAATAATACTAAGATTACAGAAGCTCCAGAATCGACAACTAATAAAATATCATTGTAGACTTTTAAAAGTGCTGATTAGAAAACTCAAGCACTGAAGTTTTCTCCAGAAAGGTCTGTAATTATGTAAAAAGTACTTTTTTCAGAACTTTTGAAAAAAAGGGCAGTTTAGAATTCAGTCTAAAATTTAAAAAAACTGACGGATCCAAGTTAGATTTTTTAATACGCTGCACTAGCATGTTTAAAATAGACAGGAACAGAGCCTGTAGCCACACAACAATTAATTATAACCATTACACTCAGACCAATAACACTAAAAGACAGGATTAAAGACAAGAGAGCATGTTGATTGGACCAATAGATCCTAATCAGGTAGTTGAATAGATGATCTAGTATCATCAGTCTTCTCAATAAAATGTTTTTTTTTTAAATCAAACAAAAGTTTGTAAAGAAGCACCAAAAAAAGAAATTTTTTGTTATTTTTGAAGATGTTCAAAAACAGGATGATTAATAACATAATTCATTGTTTTATATAAGACTCTAGGTTTTTAGCAATTTTTTTCTATAACATCAGAAAAATAACTGGCCCTCGCTCTTGAGTATTTTTTGAAAATTGAACTCTCTGTTCAATCCCTAAAGATCTCAAAAGAAATGTGAAGCTTGTCCTTCTTCCACCTACGCTCTGCTCGTCTACAAAAACTTTTTTAAAAGGCACGATTTAGGTTTAGTACGCTTAACCTTCAAAGGAGCAATATAATATAGGATACCAATACACATACAGTTAATCAAAGAGAGTCATTTTTCAGCACATAATTTATAAAATGGGTTTGCAGGATCCAAATTAAGTGGAAAATAAACATTATTATAAGCAGTACAAAAGTTATTTATTTTTGCTGAATTCACTGTACGAAGACAGCGTGCAGACACACATGGTTTTGCAGCAAAACATCATGTTCATATGTTGGACCTGTCACAGACAGACAGAAGGGGAACAAACAATAGCAAAAAAATAAATTAAGATGAGACAACAGATACAAGTTAAAAAGATTAAGTTAAAAAGATCTTATTTGTGATTTTTTTTCCAGTGGGCTGTGCTAATTTGCATGATTGAGAAACTTCTAAATTCTTAGGTCCAATATAAAACAGTCTGGTCTACTACAAAGGCAAAAGACCTTAACTCGCTAGAGTGTAACTGAGAAAAATGACTTCAAAGATTTTTAGTTGTCCCGCCAAATTAATTATAGGTAGGACACTGGAAATGTGGCAATTAGATGTTTTAGTAATGAAAATTATCTTCATAAAATCTTGAGCTCAAACTTTACTTTTGACCTCTAAAGTTACTCTACTCTGCCTTTGTATTGTCAGCAAAAAGTGAGAAGTCATGCCAAGGCAAAAGGCAGTAGCTTCCACATTATCAATATTTGGTTGCTGATCACCATTAACAGAATCATTATAGTAACACCTGTATAAAATCTAGTGAGCATGACATTTATTTTGTATAATTTACAATTACTTAAAGCATCTACTTATTGCTATTCTGTGCTTTAGTTACATTCTGATGTTATCATTAATACATTAGACACTTGTTGCTTCATTATGTTGTATTTGTATGCAACAATAAACCTGTGTTGCTTCATTTCTATTGCTCCCTGTGATATACACCCGTGTCGGCTCAACCGTGTTCAGGGTGCTGCTAAAGGCGCCGGGGCACTTTGGCAGTTTTGGCAGCTAGATGCATGAGTGTTTCAACCAGGTCTGGTACCTGAACTGGGTGAGGCGGGGCTTTAGTTCTTTGTTGTATTCACCTGTTATGGCATGTGTAAAAATTTTCTGTCAACTCTGCATATATCCTTCGCGATCGATATCGCACGTTTGTCGATGGAGTGGGTTCTGACCATACTAAATGTTCTGACCGCGTTTGTGCAGGACAAAGCTCTGATGGCATCAGAAGTCACAGGTACTGATGGCAGCTGTACAAAGTACACATGCTACACCGTAATTTCAATTTGAATGAGAGTAAAACAAAGGCAGAACACCGTAATTTCAATTTGAATGGAGAGTAAAACAAAGTCAGAACACCGTACAATCTGAAAGGTAGCATTATTTGATAGAACACTGGTATAGTAACTTCATATTGACACGTGGCTAAAAAAAGACAGAGTACCGTAACTCAATATGAGCGTTCCAAAACAAAGCCAAACAGTGGTAACTGGTGTTACGTGTTCTGCCTTGGTTTCTCATGGGCTTTTGGAAGTTACAGTTAAGACAACCCATTATTTTCTCGCAAAAACAACGGAATAGACTCAAGATACTTATCCACATGATAAAGGAGGTCTTGAATGTGTCAAAAATATCAATAACTCTTTGGTTTTCGATCAAAAACGAAGTTACGGTCTTTTGCCTTTGCCCGGCAGTATAGCAAGTAGTCCATTAGCAGACACTTTTATCAAAGCAACTTACAGTTCAGGAACAATCCCCCTGGAGAATACTGCTGTTTATTCTAACCCTTTCTGTGGCACATTGGTGATGGCTTATGGATCACTACTTACAGGGTAAGGAGGCTTCAGATTACCAGCCTTGAGCTTCAGCCACTACATCACTCAAAGTGTAGCCATCATGCAATTCTACAAGAAATTGCACCCTCATTGCAAGGTTTTGCCAAAAGATGTTATTGAAGTCAACTGGTAAATGTTATTACCATCCAAGGTGCTTTTGTAGTTCTGTATTGAACACAGACTAGATTTTCTGCCTCCAAATTGTAAGGTCACAGAACGCTGAATGAATCGCACCAGGATCCTGAGTTCTTCCAGCCCTCTCACACCAGACAAATGCATATGTTAGAGTTGTTTAGTGCTGAATGTCCTGCATTGATTGAGTCTCCTTGTATTTGTGTTTATTCCCATCAGTAGTAGGAGCAGTGGGGGAGACTCAAATCAATCCCAGTCAGGCTATACAGCAGCCAAAGGTGTAGGTGGGTCGGGCCAGGGGGCCATGGATGTCCAAGTGTGGATGATTTTACTGAGTGTGTGATTGCTTCTCGTCAGGTGGGCCAGCCCCCCGTCACACTCTAAAATGAAAAAAACATGATGCCGACACCAATCACAAAGGTGTAGGTGAGGGGACAGAAAATAAAGCGATAGCATTCCCGTTATTTTTGATGGGGTGAAGGGAATGCCCCTAATGCTTTGCTGTGAGGATATGTGCATAACTATCTGTGTCCTGCTGGAAATACACATTACTGCAGTCTGTTCTGGCCTTGACATACACACTTATCCAGTTTCAGTTCTGGACTGATTCACACCTCACAAAACTCACACAAACATTCTAGACAACAGTTGTGAAGCTTTTGTACTGTACTATTACTATTACTATAGATAGTGCAACATTTCGTTTAAGAGAGATGTTTGTGTACATTTTCTATTGATCATAGCAGCAGTTTTTGATCAAATGTTTATCAAATATAGGATAAGAACATTATAACTCAGGCATTTGTTAGTCAGGCATTTGTCAGTCCATTTACACCATTTCAATATTTTTAAGAGCTGAAACGGGTGCCTACATAAATCTATTACTAAACTGGGCACTTATATGATACAAACAGCGTGTGCAAATGAATGACGCATCACCTGAAGTAATTAATGCTTAATTCTTAAATGTCCTTGATGGCAATAATAACACTGCAATTGATGTGCATGGGCAATTTTTGTATCCAGTTGTTAGTGGTGATTTTTCCTTAACAGTTGGAAGAAAGAAACAACAACCATTGTAGTTTAACAAATACATGTAACAGTTTTAGATCTATAAAGATCTATAGTTTATTGATTGTTTTAAGGATTTTGGGCCTTAACATTTTTAATGTCAGCTTTGTGATACATTACTAAAAAAGTTTTAATATCAAGAAATTACCAAAATTTATTTTAATATTAGGGGTTACAATCAGTTTTTGAATCAAGAATAGGTATTCAGAAACAACCAAATTCATGTTTAGTTAATTGACTGCTAGCTAGTTTTGTTAACAAGTCCAAGGGTTATCCAATCTTTTCTCCAAATAGTGTATACACTCACCTGCCACTTTATTAGGTACAACTTGCTAGTAATGGATTCTTCATACCATAGATTCAACAAGATGCTTGAAACATTCTTCAGAGATTTTGGCCAATATTGACATGATTGACATGCACCAATGCTAAATTGTCTATATATCATAATCATTTGTTAACAACATAATTACTTCACTGAGCTCATTGTTTCTACCTTAAATTGATACATTATTTAAATTAATACCTTGTTAGCTAACTTTGTGCGAGTAACAACGAGTAACTTGGACACGGTCACCTCTGATAACAGATCACTCTAAATTGAAATGTAGAAACCTGCATTTTCTGTAAAGCTGCTTTAAAACAATATATATTGTGAAAAGCGCTATACGAATAAATGTAAATTGAATCGAATGATAGCGTCATGCAGTTGCTGCAGATTTGTTGGCTGCACATCCATGATGTGAATCTTCCGTTCCACTAATCCCAAAGGTTCTCTATTGGATTGAGATCTGGGGACTGTGGAGGCCATTTGAGTATAGCCAACTCATTGTCATGTTCAAGAAGCCAGTTTGAGATGAATTGAGCTTTGTGACATTGTGCGTTATCCTGCTGGAAGTAGCCATCAGAAGATACTGTGAGTATTTATGTGTCATAAAGGGATGGACATGGTTAGCAACACTACTCATGCAGACTGATGCTTTTAAAAAATACTCAGTTGGTACTAAAAGGCCCAAACTGTGCCAAGAAAATATTTCCCACACTATTATACCACCACCAGCAGCCTGAACCATTGATACAAGGCAGGATGGATCAATTCTTTGGTGCTGTTTACACCAAATTCTGAGCCTACAGGCCCTATAACTATACAGATAATTATAACAATAACTAGCATCCACAGCAGCATTTAAGCGTATGCTGCAGTTTTGTCGTCTGCTGCTTTAAATGATCAAGCTCTTTAAAGTCTAGTGGGTTCTGATTGGCTGTCACTGTTTTTATTGTTCATCAGCTGGGGAAAAAACATTCTGAAAGTGATTGATTCAAACTGAACCGTTTATCTGTGCCTTGGTGTGAATGGTCCTTGCCATCTGAATGTTGTAGCAGAAACTGAGACTTATCAGACCAGGCAACATTTTTCCAATCTTCTATTGTCCAATTTTGGTGAGCCTGTGCGAATTGAGCCCTCAGTTTCCTTCTTCAAGGTTGGACATGTTGTGCATTCAGAGATGCTCTTCTGCATACCTCGGTTGTAATGAGTAGTTATTTCAGTTACTGTTGCTTTTCTATCAGTCTGGCAATACTCCTCTTACCTCTGGCGTGAGGATTAGTTTTTAACGTGCCATCAGATGAGCATATGGTAATGATTTTGTAGGTGTGTGTGTTGCGAAACAAGCTTTGAAAATGCATGGAAGATACAGGTTCAGAAAGATGTGTGTGTATGCATGAGTAAATGTTTCTTAGTGCTTTAGGGCTTTGTGAAAATGTGCATGTAAGATTATTTGGTTCAGCAGAGGCTTTGTTGGGGGAACCTTGAATCATGACTTCCTCATTCTGCTTTTAAAATCACACACATTTCAGACAGCGATGAATAGATAAAGTAAAGTCATTCATTTTTCATTGTTGCTGGCTACACCAACTTCCATATTATTTTTGTATTAACCCAATACTGATTTTCATCAGTGGATAAATAGTTTATGCACACAATAATTGATGCTTGTGTGTCTCACTTTACCTTTATTATTTACAACTGCACGCATAAAGAAACACAAAAGCCAACACTTGAAGATCACACATATGGAAATGTGCATACATTTACAATATTTATATATACTTCATCAACAGTATCAGGGACACAGGAAATAACGCTTCCTCCAGGCTTTGTGTCTTCCAATAATAGCCACAGTGTCTTACACATACACAGTTTAAAACAGTCACAGAGAGTGTTTAGTGTGACACACTCATACCATACACAAACTGCAAGGGATGACACCCCAGATTAAATCCATGGATGTGTGAAATGCGTGAAAGTGTGAGCATCGCTCAAGTACTAGAGAGCTAAAGAGAGCAGTCACGCTCTGATGAAGACAGGTAGCTGGCCACTTGCTGCTGGCTCAGAGCTCCAGTAAAAAAAAGTGCTGTGATTGGCTCATTACCTACAATTACACACATGGAAGATTTGCGGTGTCTTCCAGACCCTCTAACGGCAAATGGCGAACACATTTAATCCAACTAACACATACTTGCATAGCTTGTATGTGTCTAGGCAAGGGATAGTAAAGTTAGAAATTACCAGCAAAATTACACAGGTTGATTGAGATGGAGAGAAATTCACAGCGGTTGAGTGAGAGGGAGAGGAAGAGAGAGAGAGAGAGAACGTACGCTACTCGAAATGAGAAATGAATAAAACATAACACTGTCCTTGAGGATGGGCCCCATTGCAGTGCTTTCAGTGGCATGTCAAGAAACACAATTACATGCTTGATGAGAGAACCAATGCAATTTAGCGCTTACACTCAGATTACAGCAGAGAACATGAGGTACAGTGGCGGCTTGCTAGGGTTCATTTGTATTCCCGCTGTTCTTAATGAAAATGGTGTCTTATGCTGCTGGGTCCGAGTCTGATTCTCGACCGTATTGCAGTCCCAGTGTCCTATTCGTCTGATAGTCCACTGCAAAGCCAACTTAACGGAGTATTTGACCAGAAGTCAAAGGTAATGTACTGTATATTGTCAGTCCGAAGGAGCAATGCAAATAACATAATAGGGAGCAAGGGTACTTGACAGTAAGGGAATAGGGAAATGTACCCACCAGCCATTGTGCACCGTTTTAGTTCTAAAAACGAGTTGAGGCACTGGCATTTTTGAGTTTAATTAATCTCAGCTGTGGTTGGTTTGCAAGTATAAAGTGATGGGTAATCCAATTATCATGACCTTGGGTTATAGTCAAGAAGATGCACAGTATTACCAAATGGTGCTTATTTTCATATTAAATAGTGTAACAGACATTTATCTGATATTTTGGGGGTTTTGAATCCACCTTTTTTCTACGCCCCATGACGCTTTGCCCGAATTATGAGAGTAACCTCCATGAAACTGTAAACCATCAGCGAAAGGTTAGTTCTATGAACGCAATAAGTATTTAAAAAAACTGGGTACAATGAGATGACATTATTCTACTCACTCTTTAACCACCGAACATTAAAAGGAAATTTAGTGGAAAAGGAAAAGTGTAAAAGCATTAACAAATTACTTTAGAATTTAAAGTAACTTTAGAATTAATTAAGACCATGAATAACCTCAAAATCTAGATAATTTTGCTGCAATATTACGGAGTTCAATTTCACTGTAGTAATATATGTCTGTATCATGTAACATGTTGCCTTAATCAAAAATGTTATTTAACTGGTATATTGAGTGATAATATTTCAAAGGGATTTTTTGATTTCTGTCATTTCAACAGACAATAAATATTGTATTTAGCTGCTTTAGAAACTTTGCAGTAAACACTGCTAATAGGGGTTATAAGTGAAAAGTAGATGTGTAGAGACCCTGTGAATAGTACAACAGTGCCCTCCTACTTTTTCAGAGGCCTTTATTTCCATAGTATTTTTCCCTTAAGGATTTTTTAAATGTATTTGTTAAAGAGTTATGAGCCATGAACCAAATCAGCCAGCTACAAGTTGAATCACAACATGACAATAGGACAAAAATACAAAGGAACAAGTCTGTGTATACTTAACAGTTTTAATGAGGGAAATAACTACAATTACATGAAGCATTGTGAATGACATAATCCAATTAAAAATGACAGATAAATATAAAACTATTGATCAGATTTCAACGTCTATGCCTTTTAGAGGCCATATTTGTTGGCCTCATAAGTGTTTGTGGATGTCTAATTTGACAAAAGTAACATTATAAAATGTACTGTTATTCCTTGTGAGGTGTAAATTACTGTAATCTCTTTCTTACTTTTGAATGTAACTATTCATTTTTCTAAAATGAGGCAATCTCAGTGACGGATGCAACTGACAAATGCGATCTCCAGAGGACACAGATTTCAAACTGAGATGGAACACAGCTTTTGAAATTTATTAAGGCCCATTCTCATCAAGAATGACAACTATAAGTCAAACGCTTTTAGCATCCAAACCAACGGGAGATGACATTCTATTATAAGCATGCAAGTTATGTCATCTACCACTTTAAATGCTTAAGCTGTTTAATGTCAGGTAGATTCTGATTGGTTAGTGAATGTTTTTAATCGTTCATCCAACTGTATCGTCCCTCTGTGACGTTATCGTTATAACTAATTTGGACTTCCCTATTTCCATAGAATTATAATGATTACTATATATAAGCTATTGTAACTATATAAACTAATATAGTTATTGTTATAGTTATTGTTATACTTGGTGTAAAGTGGCCTTTAGAATGCAGCAATTAGATCACATGCTAAGTTGTTGGGTTTTCTTCTTGGTTTCCACTTGTTTCATTTTACACTGAGTCCTCAGCCAAGCCTGAATCACCACCATTTGCTTTTCCTCAGGGTGCGTGCATCTCTCCCCTTCTCTTTCTCTCTCCTGCATCCTTATTAAAGCGGGCTTGGGAAGTGCGGCCAACAGTAGTGCACATGGCCAGCATCCCCTGGAGCGCCGTAATCTCTGCGCTTTCATCTAACTCTGCAGGTGTGAGCGATCCAGCCGAATTTCCCCAGGTGCCCATCAGTCTGTTGAGCAGCAGAACAACTCATGGAAAACAACGCTTGTAAATGATCAACCATCTTTGATTATATGAAAATGTCACTGTCCTAGTTTCCAATGCAAAGATGGGCTCAAAACATTTTATATTAGAAATATCAAGCTGTTGCTTTTAAGCACACCTTTAAGACATGTACAGCATTGCTTATTGTAGTGATACAAAGACAAAGCCCATAGTGATGTTTTTCCCAATTGCTATGTTGCTCACCAAAGCTGCCTACCTCAGGTTTCCTTCTTTCCACTGAGGCACTGTCAAGAATTTTACCTGCACAAACAAGAGCAAACACAACACCTTCTGTGTGGAGAAATAAAATCCCTTAACAGGGGAACTCAGACTAGGGCTTGTCCATCTCTTTGGCCCTGCGGTCATGGCTGAAGGCGTGATCCTGTTCCACTATCTGCACACTTGAAGCCCCCTGGTGCCTCATTAGGTCCCCACAATCACAGTCCCCAATAATGTCATCATAACGTCTTTACGCTAACAGTGAGTCCCTTATTGAGACTAATGGGGGAATTAGGGGTTGCTCTTCCTGGGGCCCTGAGCCATGTTTCTTCCTGGCAGTTATATAGGCTGACCGGAGAGCTGCACAGGTATCAAGGCTAGTCCACAATCTCTCTTCACTTCGTCCCAAAGGATACACTGTATTTGAGTTAGTGAGAGAGAAAAATACAGAGGTATGAAACCAAAACAAACCTTAGTGGCGTGCCAGTTTTATTTTCGTTTTTTTATATTTTTTCCCCTCCTTTTTTTTCCACTGATTTCCCAGGATCCACAACTTCTTGGCTCTTTGCACAGGGGGCAACATCCCTGGTTCTAAGAAGCAAGGTTTTTTTTCTGTTTCTTTGTCAAATCGAAGATAAAAACAAAGGTGGTGAGGAACAGACGAAGAGTGGGGGAAGGCGAGAGAAAAAGATCTGTAGTGATGCTGGACGTAATGGATCTGTTTATTACTGTATAATCTGCTCTGCACAATCCAGTACATGTCAGGGTGTCACTGAGACTGCTGTCACTCAAGACGACATGAAAGAATGCAACAACTCTCAAGACATCTGGCAAGCTGTCTTCTCTCTCTCTCTCTCTCTCTCTCTCTCTCTCTCTCTCTCTCTCTCTCTCTCTCAGGCGGCTATAATGTAGGAGAGTTGAAGGCTGGGAGTATTTCTGATCATTTTCAGTGTGCTAAGCTGGATTTGTGGCATATTTAAGGAAACACTACACAAATGTCACAAAGATAATCTGTGCTTTTAGTGCAGCAGAAGAGAGATGTGTGTGTTTTTGGGAGGTGGGCTAGATGGGGTGGTTTGCTGGCCTTTTGTAATAATGCCTGATCCCTTCCTGTACTGCTCTACTTTTCCTATCACTTTCCTCCCATTTATTGCAAAGACTTACTGATCTACACTGTTGATATTTCCATCCCTTTCTGTCTAACAGCCAAGAACACACTCACGCGCTGGGAAGATCAGAGTCTGCACAGTGTGAGCTCAAATTATTCCTCTTAATGCTGGTTCCTCATTTGGAGCTTGATGGGGTTTAGTTCCAGTTTATACAACTCTGCAGGAAAGCAAAAAACAATTATATCAGGGACAGAAAGACAACTTCGATTAGCTTTCAGAGGATAGTTGAAATTCCTCCCAATACGTTCATGCTCCTGTTTTTATATATTATATTATATTATATTATATTATATTATATTATATTATCTAAAGTACACTATTATATAATGACTTACATAAATAATATGTAAGTGATGTTATTCAGACACTATAAAACATTTTGTTTTAAAAAAAATCATATTTTAGATTTTGAGACAGCTGTGGTATGTTTTTTTGGTTTGTTTATTTTTTTTTTTTTTAAACAGCAAAATGAAGCAGCATTATAAACAAAATGCTGGAAATTCTGTAGAGGGAAAATAACTTGTAACATTTCTATCCCTTCTTATCACACATCTCACATCCTGTACCAGTGGTTCGCAACCGTGTTCCAAGACCTAAAAAAGCTGTCCTGTACCTTTCTCTGTACCACAGTGATAAATATGACTGTTGACCTATCCTGTGTATTATCCTTCCTTCTAGTCAGTGGATGACCCGGTCATAGGGTGACAGTGTTCGGCATAGTGCTGCCCCACACACAGCTGTCACAGCTACTCCCTTCCACTCATCCAAATGTTCATCCCACAGTACATAAATCATAAGGATTACAGTTATGGTACTTTTTGGGGGTGAACAATTGCTGTTATGAGATAAACCCCTTCCTTTTATCCAAGTTAAATGTGTTATGACGACTGAGCCATTCTCTTTACTAGCCTATTACATTTTTTGTTTTATTGTATTTGAGATCCAACGTTAGTTTTGGCCGACCAACTTGACGAGTAAATTCCCTGTATTCCACTGTGTTCATGTGTTTAGTTTCAATTAACAGCAACATCTGATATTGCCTGGAGAGACACAACTGCCTTTATGAACATTCCATGAACATTTGCTCAAATTAAAACAATTCTCCTTGATGTGCATTCAAAGAGAAGCCTAAATGTTTGATAGACACGTCGCATTGCAGCACATAAGTTAAGAGGTTTAGACACTTACTGAGTGTTTATGTGCTGTTTCTAAACCTCTCTGACCGTCTGCTGCTGTGTAATTTGTGAGGCTCTGCTGGTTGACACGTCTGCTTCTTTTATCGGTAAAGTAGATAATCTGATCTAGAATGAGTTTTCAGCAGTGAATATGTATGAATAAACACGTTTGTTGTTTCGTGTGATGTGCTTCAGAATGGCATTGAAATGTATTATTTTTTAAGGACAGATAAAAACAAATACACTACCATTCTTTTTTTATTAAAATAAATTAATACTTTTATTCAGCTGGAATACATTAAATTGATCAAAAGTGACAGTTTAAGCATTAGTCATTTATAATGTTACAAAAGATTTATCTTTCAAAGAAATGTTCTTCTGAACTCTCTACTCTCTTCAAGACATCTTAAAAATGTATCAGGATTTCCACAAAATACAACTGCTTTAAGAAATAAATGTTTTTTTGAGCACCAAATCAGTATATTAGAATGATTTCTGAAGGATCATGTGACATTGAAGACTGGAGTGAACACAAACTTTGGGGGTCCATGCTTTATTGGGAATTTTTCAAAAGACAATGATTATTATACTGTACAAACTGTATATGCTATCCCCTTGCACTAACCCTACCCCTAAATGTACCCATCACACAAAAAATTCTGCATTTTTACATTTTCAAAAAACATAAATTAGTGTGATTTATTAGCTGTTTTCCTCATGGGGACCAAAACATTTCCACACTAAAATGAAAAAAAATATATATATATATACATCTGAATTACTGTCCTTGTGTAATTTCATAGGGGTAACTGGGAACACACACACACACACACATTTTATATACTTTATTTGATTCCACATTACAAGTCAATTTCATTTGGAATCAAAATTTTTGAATAATCCAACAGATTAAAACAAAGCAGCACATTGTTATGGATTACTAGAGTTCTAAGGGTACAGGAAACATCGTATTTTCCAAATAAACATGCTTCCTATAATTGCTGAGATTGAACAGTACTTTGCCAACTGTTTGGCCCCTGTTTTAGAAATCCCCCCAATACAAAGTCCACAGACCGCCAGCCTGTGTACATGACCTAGGCTACTAAACACTAGCACAATAAGTCGGCATCTGTACCCAAGGTTCTCAATGGTCGATATCAATGACTGATATTTTAGAATCTTAGAGCAGTAAGACTCCTCCATAAACAAATCAAATGCACATGACACCTCAAATAGTGTAACTTTTTTGCCATTCTGAGAGATATTAACAATATCGGGCGTATTAGCAATTCCTAAAAAAGTGTTTGCAGGAGAGTTAAACCATTCGGACTGTACGGTAGTGTGTTTAAAAATCTGCTCCTCAGCCACGCAGGGAATCTGAGCAGCAATGAGGTCCACGAGTCTGTCGTGTCTGGCAATATACAGTCCTTTCAGTGCTGAGCAGCTGTTCATAATGTGGGCTACTGACTCCAGGTGTTGAGGGGGGGGGGGGGGTATGCAGCATACAGAGAGGCGAGTTGGTGGAGGGAAACCACAGTGATAGGTTGTATTTTGTAGGAAGAACCTGCAGACGTGCTTTCACACAGAAAGTGAGGATCTCCTCACTGATGGTGGCATTGCTGTAGATAGTGTGTGATACGGAGTGGTCCGCACAGGGCAGTTTTGCCAACTTTCCCTGGAGTTTCAGACTGGAGCAGTACTCCATATTTTGGACTCTGTGAATAAACAAGAGAGTCTGCCTTGATGTTCTAGGCTGGAGCAGATGAACAGTATTGTTATGGTGCAGCATGGCTTCCACGAGGACAGATGGGTCCTCTACGACTGCATCAGAGACCTCTACAGGTCGATCGTGAGAGCTCCACTTCAGTTCAGTACCTGTCTTCCAGCATAGGTCATTTAGGTCTGGCCAGTCTGATGACACACCAAATCCCTGTGCCCGTCCATCTAGCTTTCCATTGGTCTTTCTTTTAAAACCCAGGAAGCTATCCTCCCCAGCGCATGCGTGTAGCACCTTCCGTCTTTTAAAATCCAGCAATAAGGATGCTCTGGCCATTTTCCTCACGTTGATGTCATCACAGTTCAGCATGTTGGTGAGGTGAGACTGTCTTTTAGCGGTGTACTCCCACATGTCTGAACAAGTCTACTCCCACACACACACACACGCACACACACACACACACACACACACACACACACACACACACACACACACACACACACACACACACACACACACACACACACACACACACACACACACACACTCACACACACACTCACACACTCACACACTAGTTTGTTGTGAACTTGACAGTTGTGTTTCCCCACTGTTAACTTTAGAATGTTTTAAATGTTGCTGTTTGTTGGTCTAGTGAACCACATTCTTAACTGTCTGTGACTGTCTGCTCTATTATCAGCTTTATTGTCAGCAGTTTTCAGGAATAGCAAACAACTGCTTGTACTTTTTCTTTAGCATGTATTTTCAGGATAGTTTATTCCAAAAGGCAATCCTCTCAGTGTTCAATTTACAGAGAAAGGAATGAAATATCATCCAAAATTGCATAGTCTTCTTGACTCATATATTGTTTAGACTGCCAAGTTAAAACATTTTGTCAGAACATTAGATTATAAATAACTGATTTCTGAGATGATAATTGAACACCTCTCACTGAATTAAACATGAAACAATTATAACATGTGACAATGAAGCATACATCTCTGTCAAATGTTTGGCATGGTTTCAAATACTGTTTGTAAGTTTTTATAGTGCTGTAATCAGTCTGACAATATTACATTCAGCCTTTTCAATGCTAAATTCTCTGGTTCTGTGAACATCTAATTTTCTGAAGCACATTTTTGTGTATGACCAAACTGCATTTATTTTTTATTAATCAGTATTTCTGTTTTGCTTTCTATTAAAAAAAATATTCTTATATTTTCATTTTTGGGTGAACTGTCCCTTTAAGATGTTTATAGTGAAAATCAACACAAATATATTAAATGTATTTTCCCCCCTTAATTTTGCAGTGAAGGTTGTAGTTTTTCTAGTTTTCCAGCATGTTAATGATTAGCACCATCTCTTTTTAGAATTAGATTTTGTGCTAGGTCTGTATAGGACTAATTTGCCACAGAAAGTATGTTGTAATGGTGTACTCTGTGCTCTTGGTACTCTTTCATCTAATGACCATTAGTTGCATGATATTTATGAGGTATAATTTAAAACCGATAATGCTGTGTTAATTTTTTTTAAAAAGGTCAGTTGATCAAACAAAATATATCCAGCCAAGAAAGAATCCTTTGGCCAAATGTACATGCGCCTCGAGTCTTGTTTGCAGCTTATACAGTTTTTATTGCTTGTGCAGTTTTGTTTACATCAATCCCATATGTCCTGGCACACTCCCTATCTGTCTCACTCTTTCCCAACTCCGCCTCTGCAGAGCTGTCCGTAATCATGCCACTGGGGAAAGTCCTACCCACTAACAAGCCACTTACCTGCTTTTCATAGGAGCCTAGCAAGAGGATTAGTAGGGATACAGAGAGAGAGAAAGAGAGAAAAGGAAGGGATTTTCTTTCTGTATGCCTGGATGGTCATGCCACAGCTCTCTTCATGTCAGCATGATCCAGGGTTGAAGGGCAAGCCAATTAAGCGGTAGGTGTTCAGGGTGAAACTAGTGAGTTTCAGACACATAATGTGTAAGCAGATAGAGTTTTTGTTGGAAATGCAAACAAATAGGGGCCATCTACAATACTGTGTATATATCAAGTCACCTTTATTTATATAGTGATTTATACAATACAAATTTCTGTTTCAAAGCAGCTTCACAGTAATAAGCAGAAAAATAACAATACGTGATGCATCAGATATGAGACAAATTCAAATTTACAGAAGACAATAAATTGCCATTATTCAGCTCAAGTCAGTTCAGTGTTTAATTCAGTTCAGTTTAATAACTTTGTAAAGTTATTATTATGAAATTAGTTCAGTTTGGTTATAAGCAGCTCTACAGAAGGCATCCAGTTCAATTCAGTTCCATTTTTGTTCTCATCTGATAGTGTCAGTGTAGTCAAATTGATAATATCACTGAATATTAAGGGTATTTTAAACAGCAACCAGGCAAGCCAAACGCAACAGTGGAAAGTGTTAATATACCACTAGCATGATTACAACTAATTAGCCAGAATGTGGAGGTAGTTATTATGCAGTGTTAATGTAAGGTTACTTTGAGGCTACAGTATGTCAAAACACTTTTGCCAGATGTTTACAGATTTTTATTTGGATTCCTCATGATAGCAAATTGCAGTACATACAATCATCCTGTGTGTTTTATGATTACTTTTTTCATATGACTGAAAAGTTATATATAACAACACTCCCTCTCTTGAAAACAGTGAGGGGATTTCAAGTATCAAATATATTTGCGGTTCATCTTTAACACACATGTTGTCTTTTGGACGTGACCCACAAACCATTGGTTGAATGTCGGATGCATAAGGCACACAAAATGGGAAACACTTCAGGAGTTTTGAAGTCATCATCTTATTGTTTGAATTTTTATACTATTTCCGTCACTATTTCCGTGAGATTTCCGTGAGATGTATGTGTCAAGTTCTTTAACGATCCGCCTGGAAACAGCCGTCGTGATGCCAAATCCCCTCATGCAAGAAGAAAGCCTTCATGTTTACAACTGTGACAATGAGCACTTATTATGATCAGCTAAACACTGTATTTTCAAAAGTATGTTAAGTTTGCAGAACCATTTATGCAGTAAACTTGCACAACATTTTTGAATGAACACTTTATTAGTGTCAAATCCCTTTTATTGATTGTCTGTCAACTCTTAGTAACTTTATTATTCATGGCCACAGAAAAATACCCTTTTCTTAACATCTGTGATCACATCATTAAAGGGACTTTGATTTACAAGCAGTGGCCACAATCAAAACTCACATGAATGTGCACAAACGTTTTATTTAACTAAATCAACATATAACTAATCTAAACAAACACAATCATGCATACATGGGTAAAATGGAAAGTAAAATTTAATGAAACTGGAAACAGAAACAGGGGAATGAAACTATGGAAAAGGGTCATTTAACTATTTGACCAGAACCATAGTCTCAAAGTGCAAAGCACCTTGGTAACAATGGTTAAAAGTAATGGAACATTTGAAATCTTGTATAAAACACTGAACACACCACACAAACAAATTCATTTTTATTAGCCTTTTTATTTAATTAATTGTAGGCAACTCTTTATTTACACTTCAATGTCCTCTGACGCCTGAATATTTTGTCGTCCAGTCCCTCCTGCCCGGTCTGGCACATGTGAATTGGGTGACGGCGGCTGTCCCCATCTGCTGAGTAAGAGCACCTAAAACAGAAAATAAAATCACAGTGCAAAAAAATTTGCATTTAAGTTAAACAGGAGATTATATTTATTTGCATTGGTACATTCGTGCCGCGAGATGAAGTATGTAACGTGGGGCTGAGCCCTCCCAAGTTCCCCCTTGATGCCAGGCCTGGTTGTCATAACAGTGCGCGCAAAAATCGTGATATCGCATAAGCACTAGTACATTCATATTTTGGATTTGTATTACGACGAGATGGTATAATCAGCATTCCCAGTTACAACTCGAGATAGTTCTGCATTGAATAAAGTAAAGTAAGTCATGTCTTCTGTGTAATTCTGGCCCGCCGCGGTCACTTCTGTGGGTAGCGCTAGGTGGAGCACTATGCTAGCGTTGGTTCCGCCGGTGTTCTCCGGCGGTCAGAAGAAATAGCGGTGCTGTGTTAATAGATTTCCCGACACAAGCAATGGGTAGGCTACAGACATGTATTTTGAGCTAAATATCACGCAAATAGACTGGACTCGGAGGTTTTGCTAACTTTATAACCTAGAAGAGAACTACAAAGTAGGCCTAGGCTACTTTTGGCAGATTTTGACACAGTGGTAAAACAAAAATCTATTTCCTGCAGCACTGTGTCGGTTACTATACTAACCATCATGTTAACGATCAGTCTAACAGTATTTGATTAGGTACAATTCATTCATATCAAACATTAAGCAAGCTTACCTTTAGGCTTGTGCCAAGGGTCCAGAAATGAGCTGTGTCCAGTGCAGTACGTTGGTATAACACCCGTTGATCTCCCGGTCAACCAAAAATCTATTAATTTTCAATCATATTTCCCGGTCAACTATATTCGATGCATTTTCAATCATATTTCCCGGTCAACTATATGTCGATGACTTTTCAACAACACTGTCGTTTCCCGGTCAACTATAAATCAATTACTTTTCAACACATTCAGTGATCGCCCGGTAAACCAACTATCAATGCTTAATTAACTATAGATCAATATTGTTCCAATATCGTTGCCATCAACATTAATAACATCAGGTTTTCATCGACAGGGTAATGGTGATTCAACATTAATTTTGCATTGAAATTTCAATATCAACCATAATGATGATTCAGATGGAAAAACAATGTTTATTCAATGTTGGCTTGATGTCTGGGTTAGCTATTGAATGAGTTCAGTAGTTTGATGGTATTGAAGCTGCAATCAATTTCTTCCACGTTGGATGAAGAAATGATGTGGAACTTGCGATGTTAGCCTGACTCAGTCGTTGTCGGGAAAGAGGAAAGTTACGACATGGCTTGATGTGATGAGGCCCTGTTGACTTAAACCTCCATTTTGTAACAGTGCGTGTTTTTTTTAGCCCTTGCGTCAGTGAAACACCACACTACAGCCTGTAAAACATTTAAATAAATATCAGTAAATATTGGTAACTTAAATAATATAAGAAAGTTACATATTTAAAAAAAATAAACATTTGTTCTATATTTCCCGACAAAGATACGTAATTTAACGTACCGCTCTGCGCTTTGAGAGGGATGTTAGACACGAGCAGGAAAGAGACATTCATTCTCTTTTCTAATATCTTCATGATTTCTCCTGATGTTCCAAGCAACTGACACTTGTTGTATAAGGTCTGAAGAGCAAAGTTTATCTTCCACAGTGTCAAGACATTTAGTATATGTTTGATTTTGTGCTGCCAGTAAAAGCGAAACTAAAAGTAACTACAAATAAACTTGACGCGCCTTACCATAATAACAAGCACAAACTGTGTTAGATAAAATTTAATGTGAAAACAAAAAGCTATCAGGCCTATTATATTAGAATTTTTACTGTGGTAAAGTAGAACAAAACGCTGTAGGACAAATTAAAAGCGAACCAAAGGAAGAATAATCGGCTGACCAGATCGCAAAACGTAATACAAAGCCCACAAATCTTAAATTTATAGGCTCACGCGACGTAGGCCTACCTCTCTCATTCGGCACAAATCCAAATGTTTCCATGGCTGCAATGTATTGTATCATTTAATTACTGACCTATTATTTATTTTGTAAACAAAGCTTTGTGCTTCACGCTTGTCATAATATTCACATAAAACACATTCACGTACAAAAAAATGTGTTTTGTCGGACCACCGCTGATGATTCTCATCCACACATCAGGTGATGCGGTTGTCAAGTTTACCGGCACAGCCCTAGTGTGTGTGCGATCTTGATTAAGTAGCCTAATACTAAAACATTCATTCAGAGAGTTTAGATTAATACATATACAAGGCACTATAAAAAAAAGCACATGATTACATGGGAAAACTGGATACATGATTGTACATATGTGACCGTGGACCACAAAATCAAAAAACCACAAAACCACAAAAAGTCTTATGGGTCATTTTCTTTAAATTGAGATGTATACATCACATGAAAGCTGAATAAATAAGCTTTTCATTGATCCATAGGTTTGTTAGGATATGACAATATTTGGCCGAGATACAATCTGGAATCTGATGGGGCACAAAATCTAAACATTCAGAAAATCGCCTTTAAAGTTCTCCAAATGAAGTCCTTAGCTACGCATTACTAATGAGAGGAAATAAAGGAAATTTACACCTTTGCGAGTTCCCCACAACTAAATTCAAGTGTGTGTGTGTGTGTGTGTGTGTGTGTGTGTGTGTGTGTGTGTGTGTGTGTGTGTGTGTGTGTGTGTGTGTGTGTGTGTGTGTGTGTGTGTGTGTGTGTGTGGTTACAAAACTGTTCCACACATTGATCGAATTCGTCGTCTTTCAGGCAGGGTTCGAATTATGATTTCATCTTTGTGGGGGTCTCTTTAAAAAAAGAAAAAAAAAGTTGCCTACGAGCAGGCGCGGTGTGGTGTGTGTGTTAAATAAATTGCTTTTAACAATTAGGCTACTCATTTCTAATATTGAAATATCAGTAGCCCAAATGCCTTCTTTTGGAAAACATGCTTATTTTAGGCTGTTTACCCTGCACTACGATCACACCGGTGTAATCATTCTAGGCTGGTCCCTGGAGCATACGATCACACCAGTGTGATTAATGGTCAGTGCATCACGTGATCAACTGCTAAATTCAAACGTGCTTGCTTTTTGGCTGGCACTGAGCCAGAGACGGACGCACTCAAGCCCCGTTCACACCGCCAGCGACACGCAGCGACAAAGCGACATGATCGCATTCATTTCAATGGAGCGCTGGCGACTTCCGGCGACACGAGTGACATTGACCGTTGGCGACAGAATGTGGGCGTGTCAAGCGAGAAATTTCAACTTTATGCAAACGAGAAGCGATTTTCGTGAGCGACAACCAATTGGAAAGAAGCCTTTTCAGTGGAGCTCACGTCACCGTCTCGAGTGCAGGCAAGACAGAAGAGTTCCAGTATGATTTCACTGTTTTATATGATTTGACTAACATATATGGATATAATAAAATGACGCATGGAAAAGAAACTGTCGACAGTCTCAGTGAGTCTAATTCATACATTTATAGTTCGAGTGGTGTAATTTTATGATGCAAGTTTAGTAGCCTACTGCTGCAGTTCATTTTACAGTTTCCCCTGCATTGTGTTGACTATTAGGGACAAGAAAATTGATTATTTGTCAAATTCGAATGGCGTTTTAGTAATTTATGATAGTATGAGTGAGTTCAATTTGTTGATTGATCGATCGTTAATCTAGTAAATTATTTAATCCACTGAACACTGCTGTGGTAATATAAAAACACAACAGCATATACTGTTTCTTTTTAGCCTAATTCCTAGTCAAATTAAAATCGTATAGTTGTATATATCACTTGTGATGGTATTTTGTATAGATATGGCCAGACGTGCAGTCTACCAATAACATTAGAGCGACACCACTACGAACGCCCACAAGCGACTTCAGAGTACAGAGCGACATACAGCGACAAAGTCGCTGGCGGTGTGAACGGGGCTTCAGTGCTGACATATATCACAACTACTGAGTGTTTTCAACCACATAATGTTTATTTTAGGTTTCAAACATTTAAATACACATAAGTACTTGCAAAACAAGGATTTTAAGTTTGTAAAATACACACTGATGTTTTTGGAAGCGGCAACAATAATCCTTTCCATTATAAGACGACACGTTTTGTTCATATCAGATACAGATTGTGTAAGTAGCTTTACATTTTACCCTATTCTTCTCCCAGTTCACCGGCCACTTACTTTCATGTATTTCGTGAGAAGTGGAGGAATTGACGTCTGTAAATCCAACAGATACGATTCTCTGAACTTTGAAACAAACTAACAGTTAGAATATTTTAAACTTATGTGTGAAAGGGTTAACATAAATATACCTTGATATATTGAAGGAAAAAGTGCTTTATTTGTAATATAAAATAATGGTGCTGATGAATTTTAGAGACCCCCACAGGTGTATGATTTTACTGCTTTCATGAGAGCTCATCCTCTCTCTATGGGAGCTCAGCTCCCACTGGCTCCCACGTAATTCGAACCATGCTTTCAGGTCATCCTCGTTTGCCGAGCCAGTCTCTGGACTTTCTGTATCATCTTCCCAATCATTTGCAAAAAAAATCATTTACTATGTTCGTTAAATCTTTGCAGTAATTAAAGTTTAAATTGAGCAAACACGCTATCTCAGAATCCATGGCTTTCACCGTTTCCATTGCGGATTGTGTACACTGTGCACACGAAGAAGTCACCAGCCAATGAGAGGCGCTGTAGCAGAAGAAGAAATTATTTTTTTTTACACGAGAAGGGTTTGTTTTAACGCTCTCTATTGGCTTACTGCTCTAATGACGTTGTGGAGAGTTATGAACCCGAAAGGGGGAAATCTAAGCTTGACTTGATACCAAGCTTGAGTGGGTAATTCCCAAAGAGCGGGCAGCAGCGAGCGAAATTTGTAGGCATGTTTTCTGACTTTTTGTTTTTTTGCGAGATTTTGCTGCATCCATTCACAAAAATATTTTTTATATATATTTACGGTAAGAAATTTACAAAATATCTTAATGGAACATGATCTTTACTGAATATACTAATGATTTTGGCATAAAAGAAAAATCAATAATTTTGACCCATTCAATGTATTGTTGGCTATTGCTAAAAATATACCCGTGCGACTTACGACTGGTTTTGTGGTCCAGGGTCACATATGTCAAGTGATTATGGGATAGGGTGTCGGATTAGGATGCACACGCACTGTGTATTTTAGGAAAAAGTTACATTTGTCTGTTTCAGAGTGAATTTAGAGTGAGACTACATTCCTTTGGTTTAGAACTCAGTCTTATCATGATGATTTGTCTTTGTTATCATAGTATCCAGGGACTTGTTGTGGCCTTTGTGGGGGTTGCAGACATCTTAACACCTAGTTTTGTTGTTGGATGAGGCATTTTGCTGGATTATGAATTAAATAAAATGAATAACTGTGTCTGATTGGTCCTTCCGCTACAAATATGTTTTGTGCAACACAAGCTACCAAATTGTATTAGCCAGATCATCAAAGCAGGAACATCACGCATTGAGTCTGCAATTCTGAAGATTTAATTGTATTTAAATTAGTGTCACACTTCACAAATTTGCATGCTATAACAACAACTTTGAACTTTCACAGCATCAAGGTGACAATTTTCACCATCTGTATTCGGACGTGGAGTGTTGTCAAAGTGTGATCAGGGAAGCTGACATTATCATTTACAGTTGCTTGTCAAAAAATTGTGGGTGAAATCCAGTCATTCAACCTGTGCAGTCAGGAGTTTTGTACGAGGTCCCATGCAGATTTCGCTCATGTTCAACTTGTTCACGCAAACTGGGTGCATTTAACATGCTTGAGTGAAAGTGACTTTGGGTGAGTTGTGCTTCATACATCGCTACACTATTGACAGTAGACAATTGACCTTAAGAATGAACGCTGAGGAGAGTTATAGAAATGGACAAAGAAGAGAACTGCAATATTTCCTTCCTGGTCCAAGATGAAGGTACACATCGAAACAAAATGTGAGAACACTCAGACTGGGTTAAAAGAACATCAAAGGGTCATGGCTACGATGCCACCACAATATTAAAAAATTGAAAACAAAACCATGGAGGTCAAAGATGGCAATAATAGAAGTTTGACTGGTCGAATGATATATTATTTTATGAACAGCTCAATATCATTCGGAACAAGCCAAGTGTTGTATCTTACTTAGCAGCACTTTATTGAGCTTTTTAATGTTATGAATGAGTTCCTCTTTATTGCAAAACTATAATAATGAATACAAAAGTATAAAAAAGGTTTACTTGTTAAAAGAACCCTCATTTTAGCAATTAGAATATAGCTTTATTTCAGACTTAGCATGACAAAAAAAAAGTTCAATGTGAATGATTATTATGCTTCCACATCTCTGACTCACACTTTCAAAAACATTGAAAACATTTCTTTCTTTTTTTGACTGTTCGCCAATACTTCTCAAGCTAGACTATAGCTTTTGTGAGGAACAGATTAATACATTCTGAATCTAATCTGTATGTTATCTGAGTTTTACAGGGATGAAGTAATCAAGTGTAAATGAGGTTGAATAGTGTACAGTACATTATGGACCGATTATTTTTTATTTTTTTCTATGCTGATTTTGTTGGAAAATCTGTTTAATTCTTAGTAAATATATTTAAGGTCCCCCTGTAGTCAATAATTGTATCCCTAAAAACTCATCTTTGATCTCCAAAATATTTTTGTCATGCCTTAAAAGAGCTTGAATGTAACTCTACACTCTTGCCTCATTTATTATAAGTGGTTCTATGAATATGCAAATTAGCCCCACCTCCACTCACTCACACCAGCTCAGAGATCAACTCGTTGACGGTCACAGGTTGACTGGACTTGTTACAAGGTATCTTGTGACGTTTTTGAGACTGTCTTTGGTTCACTGCAGTTTTAAGGAGAAAATACTCAGTAATGGTGTTGACTTAAGAATTTGCACATTGTTTGTTTTAAAGCATATTAAAAACAGCACATAGACATATAAACAACATTAAAAACTTGATTTTCACCACATTGGTGGATGTTTAAAGGACCTTTAAGGATGCTGTGTTAAACAGCTGTGTTTTACAACTGACAGGGCTTTAATCTTTTTCTCAACTGTGTGAGGTGAGTGGATCTGGGATTTTTAACTCATAAAAAAATATTAATTCTCACCTACAGGCAAATCACCATCGAAGTCCATCAAGTGTCTTAAAATTAGTCCCCTTTCGTCCTGGGAACTCCGACGTGTCGTCGGGGGAGTTTCCTGACGAATTGGGATCACGCTAGGGAGCCAATTGCCTTCGAAAGAATTAAAAACGAGCCAATGGATATTGGCATGCAAGATTTGCATTACGCGACCCGCCTACCAGCGCGGGTATAAAAGGCAGAAGAAAACATTGCGCAATGCTTTTTGCTTCGGAGCCATCCAGTGTGTCTCTTTGAGCTGCTGTGTCTTCCGAGAAAGTTATATTTAAACTAAAAAGACTACGAGTCGTCTTTGGAAGGCGAGAGAAGATCCTCTGTTGCTGGATTTACGGCGCTTCAAGCGACCATCGTTTCCCGCGGCTGGCCGTTTTCCTCAGGAAGATGGTCATAGACACTGCCTCTCGTGTTTGGGCTTAAAGCACACTGAGGCTGTGATGGGGTTAGAGAGGACTGAGCGGGAGTGACAATCACAGTTCTTTAATAGAGTCAAAAGTCAGACCACAGGTAAACCAAACTGAAAAGTCAATAATAAACAGCAACTGAGGACACCAGTAGAACTGGCAATATCACATGAACATAAATCTCCTCTGTGGTACTGGTAGAGACGAACAGCAGGCTGGTGAAACAGCGGCTCGGAGACTCACGGAACTGGATACAGGTGGCGAGCACCGGGCAGGTAATCAGCCTCAACTTTAAGCACGTAAGGTTTCTGTGGACGTATAGATGAGCACAGGATAATTCCAGTAGAAATATTCCGTAGGACTCACAAGACAGGACAGGACAAGACTGAGAGAAACTCCGGTTAGTGAGCATCTGAGACATCGAACAATCTGACAACAAGACAGGGCAAGAGAGGGTTAGAAGAAGCCAAGATAATGAGAGGAGATGAGGAACAGGTGGGGAGGAATGAGCGTAATGAAAAGTGATAACAGCTGTCAGTAATGAGAGTGAAAGCAGTGTGTGTGTGTGTGTGTGTGTGTGTCCGTGTGTGTGTGTGTGTGTGTGTGTGTGTGTGTGTGTGTGTGTGTGTGTGTGTGTGTGTGTGTCTGTGTATCCAGCAGGGGGAGACAGAGAAGGAGACAGGATCATGACAGAGGCAGCGTTTGTGAATGAGTCATGTTCTCATTGCGGGAATATGACTCTGGCGATGCTGCGTTCGAGACTGAGATCCCTGAAACATGGGGGAGTCCCTTCAGAGAATCCCCGATCTAGTTAATCTGCCGGTTCAGTTCGGCAGACGGCTACTTCGGTAATTCCTGTTGGTGAGCGGATGAGGGTTACCGTGCAGAACGTCCCGTCTGGTAAGAGATCCTCATGGGCTACTCACGCCTCTAGTAGCTCGTTGCCATTGGTTGTCCCTGGGGAGCTTCCGGGACCGCCTCGTGCGGTTCCGTTTCCTCCCGTAAAAGGAAGGGCGGGAAGCGTCCCTGAGACGGGCGACCTGGTCGAGGATCTGGATGCTTCTCTTCGGGAGGATGCCCCTGCAGGCCTCCTTCTCCCGGGGGAGGGCCGGGCAGAAAATATTTGTTTCAGTTTTGTTTCTGTTCCACCGCTGGCCACTCGGTCAGCGGTACCCACATTTTCAAAGAAAGAGCAGTTTCTTCTTCCTCCTCTAGGTCATCCACGGCCGAGACTGGTGGGCACACAGTCTCCCCCGTCCAAGAGGGCCAGGACGGCATCGTGTGCCGCCCCCGAGCGGTTACACTCCCGTTCCCCTCTTCACAGTTTGCGGATAGACTCCGGTCTGCGGCTGGGCCCGGAGGCACAGAGACCAGCACACGAGGAGGCAGGGCCTCGTTCCTCGTCTCTCCCCCTCCCCTCACCACCGGGCAGTCCGCAGCAGAATGCCCACGAGCCTTCTCTCCCGTCTGCCCCTCGTGGATGCAGGTTGGTGTCAAGCACACCCAGACCCCGCTCTCGGTCGCTACAACGCCACCAGAGCCGGGTCCCTGTCTTCCACCTCGCTGCCCCTCCGCGGGTACGCCGGTGGTCCGGGTGGGTTCGTTGGGACGATATCTGGAAGCCTGGCTAGCGCTTCCGGGTCCGTCCCGATGGCTCATCCGCACCATTCGGTTCGGCTATGCAATTCAGTTTGCACACCGGCCTCCCAAGTTCAGGGGCGTCCACTCTACCCGTGTACGGTCGGTGGACGCCCCTGTCTTGGGGAAAGAGATCGATGTCCTGCTGGCGAAGGACGCGATCGAGCCGGTCCCTCCTGCCGATATGAGGTCCGGGTTTTACAGCCCCTACTTCATTGTACCCAAGAAAGGCGGTGGGTTATGACCAATCCTTGACCTGCGAGTCTTGAATCGGGCCCTGCACAAACTCCCGTTCAAGATGCTCACGCAGAAGCGCATTTTCGAATGCATCCGTCCCCAGGATTGGTTTGCAGCGATCGACCTGAAGGACGCGTACTTTCATGTCTCGATTCTCCCTCGACACAGACCGTTTCTTCGGTTTGCTTTCGAGGGTCGTGCGTATCAATACAAAGTCCTACCCTTCGGGCTAGCCCTGTCTCCCCGCGTCTTCACGAAAGTCGCGGAGGCGGCCATTGTTCCAATGAGAGAACAAGGCGTTCGCATGCTCAACTACCTCGACGACTGGCTCATTTTAGCTCACTCGCGAGATGTGTTGTGCGATCACAGGGACATGGTGCTTCGGCACCTCAGCCGGTTGGGGCTTCAGGTCAACTGGGACAAGAGCAAACTTTGCCCTGTGCAGAGGATCTCTTATCTCGGTATGGAACTGGACTCGGTCGCCCGGACTGCGCGCCTCACAGAGGAACGCCTCCAGTCAGTGCTCACCTGCCTCAGGTCTTTTCGAGGCAGGACAGCGGTCCCACTGAAACAATTTCAGAGGCTCCTGGGGCATATGGCAGCCACAGCCGCAGTAACGCCGCTCGGCCTGTTACATATGAGACCGCTTCAACGCTGGCTTCACAATCGAGTCCCGTGGTGGACATGGCACAGCGTCACGTTCCGGGTCAAAGTTCGGCTCCTCAGCGAAAAGCATTGCGCAATGTTTAGTTCCGCCTTTTATACCCGCGCTGCTAGGCGGGTCGCGGAATGCAAATCTTGCATGCCAATGTCCATTGGCTCGTTTTTAATTCTCTCGAAGGCAATTGGCTCCCTAGCGTGATCCCAATTCTTCAGGGAACTACCCCTGTACTCAGGGAATGTTTAATTTGCATCGAATTCAACTTTGCATTTTGAGGCTTTGTACTTGAAAAGGTGATGATACACTAATATAGTACAATAAAGATGAAAATTTATTTCCCGCAGTCTAAACCAAAGTCTGATACTACTCACTGTGGGCCCAACGTTTGGCTTAATTCTAACAAGACACAAGGGCAGGGGATTATCAGATGTTAAATCTTTGTTAGCTTCAGAGTACAGGACAGGATCCACAACATGCTTTTGTTTGAGCGCTTAAAGATAGTCTGCCATGTACCACCTCTCATAAACACACATGCAAACACACACACACACTGTATGGATCCCCCGCCGATACCTGTGCACCAATGCTGATCCAAACAAGAAGTCATCTCACAACTCAGCAAGAATTCACATATATTACACCATTCACTGCTGAAGTGGACTACAGGAAAGACTACACCACTGCCTCCAGCACTCAAGGTTGCATGACTACATTTCTTCTCTTAAATGGAAACGTGCAGTTACATTTTGTTTCATTTCTGAATTTATGCTGTCCTTTACATTCCTGTTAATTGCTTTCGCTTCATTCTGCATTTGCGGATTAGACCAGAAACACATGAGAATGTGCACCAGTTCTATTGATTGCTGTGAGGCAATCTTAAAGACCCATTTCATGCCACAATAAGTGAGTCATGACTATTTAGTTGCTTCACTCACTCATTCCCACATCTCTGCTCCTTTCTCTCTCCCTCTCTCTGATCAAACAGGTGGCTTCATTAGGCCAGCAAGGGTTTTTTTTTTCCCTTTTTTTAGGGCTTTAATTGCAATCCTGTGCACTGATGCTGTGTTCTTCATCCACCTACAGACTGATTAAGGTTGCTGTATCGGGCTAACGAGAACACACTTTGTTCAAATCATGCAGTAATTAGTGCTACAGAGATGCTGGAAAAAGCTGCACATTTAGCTAAGACAAAATGCCCATTTAGCCCAACCCAACACCCCAAGCCCACCCCCCCCCCCCCCCCTCTCCCCTCCCCGTGCCACCAATACCTCTTCCTCTGTCTGTCTAATATAGAAATAAGAGGAAACAGAGCGGAGGAAACCAATCACTGAGGAGAATTGCTTTTTAAAAGCCTGAGGGTGATGTAATACTGGCCATAGTTGGAGTCAGCACAACAGGCCCAAATTATACACAGCAGGACACTTTGCCAAACAGATCTGGCTTTGTATTGAAATCAAAATCGCTTGCAATTTTTTGCAGTAATGTAAATGAAAAAAGTTGGACATCTTGCTTGAAATTTTTGGACAAGTAGGTAATTGTATTTTTTCCCATGCTCTTCTGTGCACTGTTCCAAGTCAAATTTTCTTCCTCAAACAGACTTCAAAGCTACATGGCTAATCCTCTGATCCTGTCATTGCCCTTACCATTATTAATCTCATTAATAATCCTTTTAGACACTTTCAAACATGGTTGTTTATTGGTATTATTGTCTGGTGGAGGAGAAGTAATGAGACTGAAAAAAGGGATTGTGCTCACCATCGGAATCTTAATGATTTGCTATTTCCTTTCCTTTATTTGGTGCATACAAATAAATTAATTAACAAATTAAATGAAAATCTCTTAATCTGGCTTTAACACCGGTGAAAATATGGGAAACCGTCATGAAATTGAGAGTTCTCTCTGTCTGAGCTTTCTCGCTGAAATCCTCTATTTTGGCAGTGACGGTGACTATTTAAAACAGGGGTTTGAAACTAACAAACTAGCACAGGCTGCATAATTGGGACCATTTTGTATGTTTCTAACCTTTGCAGTGCTTTCAGTCCCATTTTAAGAAGGATTGCATTGTTACCATGTTACTTTGGTTTCAGAATGGAACCTTTAAATGTCAACATTTGAGTTGTTCTTTGTGTCAGACATTTAATTATAAAGTGCATATTTCCAGTACTGGAAGCTATACAATAAAATATACAATAAAGCAAAGCATATAACACTAATGGTGAAATCAATTGTAAAGGCTATAAACTGTACAGTCCAATGCAGTATGTGATGAGCATATTGTAACATTGCAGTTGTGGTTTAGAAGTTTTATAATATTGTTAACAATGTAATCTGCACTGAAGTCACTGAAAAATCCCAATCATTAACATACTAACCCATATTATTTTGCGTTTTCTCCTATATATGCAAGTAGTACAACATATTTGTAAAACGTTACAATTCAAATTCGTTATGCAAATATGTATTAAATTAGTTAATGCATTAGGTATCATTCACTAACAACAAACTTCTTTATTTGCATTGATCTTGGTTGATGTTCATTTATAAATATATAATGTTGTTGTTATGTGCATTTGCAAATGTATTGTTATTTATTAAAATTTACTTTAACCAAGATTAATAGTGCTGTAAATCATTTTTAGTTAATTTTAACTCTTTTATTAAGTAATGCCAACATATGAATTTATCTGATTAAGGGTTTCCAAACTGGAAAGCACCATGTTGTCATGTGGGGATAATAAGAGGGCATAAAGTAACATTAAATCCTGTTGTAGGAAAGTGAAGTACTATTTTTGTTCTGTTACCCATATTCTGATTACTTTGTTTAATATTGTTGCCTACTAGGAAGCATCTTTTGTTTCTTTTCCTTTGTATCTGCTCCTCTTGTTTGCCAATTAACAAACTTGTAAAAGAAAGAGAGCTATTTTCACCCAACAGGTTTTTATTTTATTTTAAGTTTCAGGTTGGGTTATGGGAAAAGTGAGGTGCAAGGAGAAAAAAAAAATTGCACACCTCACTCCAACAACAATTTAGTATTCATACAATTGTTGTGTATTTATATACATGAATTCAGCCAAGAAATAAGGATTTTGGATTAGGGTTACAGCAGGACACAGACCAAATAATTTTGCAACCTTGGAAACCCATTTTAAAGTTTGTTGTCTAATTTGTACATCTATGCTGACCATAATTTGCTGTCTTTTTGCTTGTCATGGACAGACACATCAAGATTGACCACTAAATTTTGTGACCCCAAAAATCTGCATGTTTAGATTAACACCACATACTTCATAAAGTTGGATGAAAACAGTCAGTAACAGTCTGTCCTGTTGCTAAACAGATGTGTGCATCATCTGTGATTGCACTGAAGCTTAAGCGTCAATGTTAATCTTTGCCTTTGAAGTTTATATCAGCACGGGAAGCGGAATTGCAAGGATTTAATTAGCATTTCATTTACATTTGCCTTTTTTATAAGAAACCTCATAGAGAACATGAATACAACTGATAGAAACTGATTCTCAACATTTGTCTAAAAAAACGAAAGATCTAGAAACGATACACTTTTCACATGTATTTTAATAGAAATGTTTGATCACTATAATTATCTGTTCATCTTGTTGTTGTTTTTTTATCTTACATTATATATTTGCAGTTTTGCTCTCATCTTTCAACATAACTACTGTTTATTTGATCGGTTTCTTATTTTGAGCCCTATTTTGGGCAGATGCCCCAGATAGATTGAGTGCACAGTCTTGATGATGAGCGTGTGGCGCAGTGTTAATATTCTCCCATGGCAGATTAAGTGGGAAAAGCGTGAAATGAGTGACAGATTTTCTCTCAGGCTTGATCAGCTGGGAGGAAAGGGTCAGTGGCTCATCAGACTGGGTCACGGCCCATCTCAAGCCTCTGCTGAATGTCTTTGAAACTCTTCCCCTGCCCCTATGGTCTAATAGTAGATCAGCAGTCTTCATAGACTCTAATGCAGTGCTTACAGTGATGTGCTTTAGCAGAACAACTAGATGACCCATTAGCTCTAATTGACTTTTGTAAAGCTTTTTGTCAGATGCCAAATAACAAAGCCCCTGACAAATAACAAAGGACCTGATGGCACCCGTGCTGAAATCTATAAACACTTCTGGCAAGCAGTTTAACCACTATTTAGTGCACTGACATCTGGTTTGGAAAACAACTTCAAAACTGCAGAGCATATTAATGGAGCCCTTTTATAAAGACTTCTGGAAACAGACAAAGTCAAGTCTTGTGTATTGTTGCAGCCCCTTTATCTCTAATACCGATTTCAGCTTCATCTCTTGAACATTAGCCAACATAATCAAATCAGTTTATTATCTGGAATTGTTCTTTCAGACCAATCTAACTGGATTTATTTTAAGTACAGTAAATGTCTATATTTGTATATGTATTAAAGGACGACACATGTAAAACAATAGTATCTGCATTGGACATTGGGGGGGGCATACATTAAAGTTTCAGTTTGAATAATTTGGAAAACCAACGTTTATTCACTGAATTGAGAAATTAATGCACAAATTGATCTGTGTACTTAGAGTTACATGAATCTAAGGAATCAGACAATGACTACTTTTACATGTGCACCAATAATGCGATTATTTCTAATAATCACAGTAGTCTTAATCACAGTAAGATGTTTACATGGCACGAGCAGATCTCTTCACTCCAGTTTACATGCAATTAATTATTATTCTGATTATTTGCTAATAATTATGGTTATTCCACACTCGGATAGGCATACAGTATGCATGTTACTGGCCATTGTTTTAATCTACTCACATCAAATTCAAAATAATTTTTTTATGGAAGTACTATATTACTATAATTACTATTATTAAGCGGCATGATGAACATCGCAATGACGGGTTTGAAAATGAAGATACGGAGCAGAGACTGCGCAGTGAGTTGTGTTGACAGAGTTTAGTGATTTGGAAAAGAGAAAACTTCAAAAATATTTCACAGAGTTTATTCATGAAGTTTTGTGAACAACACACTGCATCCGTGTAGAACCGAGCACATGCACACTTTGGTCAGAGCGGTCATAATGCGATTAAGGTGTTTACATATGTGCTTATTGGCATTAAAATCGGCATACACCACATATTTTAATGCGAATATGGTAACTACGATTATGACTTATGAGCTTTAATCGCATTAGTTTGATCGAAGTATTACGTTTACATGAGGTAAAGTTTAATCACAACATTGCCAAAATCCCATTATAATCGCATTATGGGGGTGCATGTAAACGCACTGAATGATGCAACTCTCAGCATCTCTGTTTTCTCCTCATTAGACTATGAACAACTGCAATCAGAGTGGAAAACTGAAATGCCCCTCATTACTCTGAGCTTCAGTTTCAGTGTTGCATGACATACAGTCGTGGTTGAGAGATGAAGATTGACAACAGGATTCTTCACATTACAGCAAAAAAAATAAAAAAAAATAAAATTGAAGTCGGATGGTTCAGCTTAAGTAAAACACTGTAACAACTTACACTGCCTTCAAAGCTCAGAGGTGTGAAAGAGAACATATTAAGGTAAATGGATTGACTGCTTGGAAGATTAGAGGAATTGTAGTCAAAGCTGATTAGAGAGAAATGTAGTCAAAGCAGAGGAACCTGGAGAGAAAAGAGATTTCATATTTAATTTAAAGGAAAGTGATATTTGATTCATCTTCCTTTTGTTTGATGTTTAAGAATGAATCTACTTTGTTGGACATTTAGCTTGCCGGCTGAAAATGAATGGGAATGTCTTGTTGTGTGAGGGCATTTGCGGGCCATGCTAATCAGCACTTATCCAAGTCCTCCAAGGTGTTAAATTCATGTTAGGATATATTGCAGCCATCAGCAAAAAGGATTCTAGCTTAAAATGGCTTAAGTGCGATTTGGGCAGCAGAATTGTTTCTTGTAGAATTGTTACCTTTGCCCTGGCCATCATATCCAAAGCCAGCACACATGCATATATGTATACGGTACATGTACACACACACACACACACACACACACACACACACACACACACACACACACACACACACACACACACACACACACACACACACACACACACACACACACACACACACACACACACACACACACAAACAAACACACACGTCAGCTTTCGGATACTTTGTTTGTGAATGTATATCGAGTACAAACTTAATTCAGTACCTGTGCTATCAGACAGACGACTGCTTTTCAATAATTGCACGTGTATGCGGTATATCTGTGCTTATGCTTGACTGTGCATGTAAACAAATTCACTTCTCGTTCTAAGTACTTATTTGGTGAGTTATTAATGTAAACACAGTGGGTCTGTACATCTAAACAGGCAGGGGAAAAATGTCATTTCTGTCAAAATCTTAAGGACTGTGCACTGGGTTTTCCAGGATACATGCTGCCTAATAGACCTGTTATTGCTTATTGTGTCATTAATATTACTCAAAATACAATACTGACAAAGAAAAAATAAACTTCTTTGTTTACTTGAATAATTGCTTGAAAAATATTATTTTTTATCATTTAGATATACTTGAAGGCTACATGCCTTTGTATTGATTTAATTAGTTAATATTTAAAATAAATGTTAATATTATAGTTTTAATTTTAATTATAGTATTAATATTTCATTTCATTTTATTTTTACACTACTATTCAAAAGTGAGTGGTCAGTAAGATTTTTTATTTTTTCAGAATTACTCAGCAAGGATGCAATACATTTGTGTAAAAAGTGTTAACAAACCAAAGACAAACCATGGGCACTATTTTAACGATCTAAAACGCAAGTGTCAAGCGCAAAGCGCAAGTAACTTTGTGGGGGATCTCGGCGCTGTTGCTATTTAGCCGGCGGGATAAATGAGTCTTGCGCACGATGCTAATCTAAAGGGAAACAAACCAATAGGAGCTTTATATCACATTCCCTTTAGGGAAAAGTCTGCTTTGCGCGGGTGCAAAATACGAATGATACATGCGTCGGTGTACAAAGTCAATTGCGCTGGGTGCAAGATAGGGCCCCATGTCTATTATAAATAAATGCTGTTCTTTTGAACCCTCTATTCATCAAAGCATCCTGACAAAAAAAGTATTATGTTTCCCCCAAAAATATTAAGCAGCTCAACTGTTTTCAACATTTATAAGAAATGTTTCCTGAGGATAAAATTAGCACTTTCAAATTATTTCTGAAGGATCATGTGACACTGAAGACTAGAGTAATGATGCTGAAAATTAGGGGGATTTCACACTAGACCACCTTTTTAAGCGGACCCGAGTACGGTTCGCGGGTGCGCATCCGGGTTCGAATGACGTCAGAGTTCGGTTCGTTTGGATGATGTGAACGCTGTCTTCCGAACTCGGGTGCGCACCCGCGAACCGTACTCGGGTCCGCTTAAAAAGGTGGTCTGGGGTACGGTTCCAGTACGGTTCGCTGCTGATATAAACGCAATCGAACCAAACCGCCGAGTGAACCCCTATTGATGACGTATAATGTATAATGTGGTCGACAGGACAGTCGTCTGTGTGTGTGTGTATGCGTGTATACACTTACCGTGGCGAAAAGCGGGATTGACGCACTGCAAGCAGAGAGATGATTAATGCTTGCCTCCGCAAAAATTGTCTTCGGGTGGCAGCAGGGACGGAGCTAGACTCTCAGTGCGGTGGGGGCGGAGCTTCATCATGGGGCCCTCTGCTACCAAGTCATTTTAAAATTAAAACCGTTAAAAAAAACGTAAAATAAAATATGCAACAGGCACGTTTAAACGACAAACAATAAAATCCAAACCAGCGTTTCAGTTACGTTCATGGTTCCAGTCAGTGGCCTTAATGCATGCACGGCTTTTCAAAATGCCACAAAGAGTTTTGAGATTATTTTGAATGAAATATTGAAGTTTATAATTAAGTGTTTTGGCACACCACGCTGAGTGGCGCTATGCATTGTTCTAAAGTCGGGTTTTATTCTGGCATGTTGAATTAGTGTTCGACAAACGCGGCGGCGCGTTTATTTGGATTTATTTTTCTCATAACAGCTCAAATAACTTAATAGGCTACTTCGTAATTGTTTGGTCATACAGGTAAGAGTGGAGTAGCCTACATTGTTCAAAACTGTAAACTTTTATTCATATTTGGCTAACAACAAAAGTTTATCTGTCGTCTCTGTCTCCGGGAACTGCGAGTCACAAAAATGAACCGAAAGCACAAGTTTACCTCAGCTCAGTCACGATGAGAAATCGGCTATGTCTAAAGCCTTTAAATGTCTAAATATTTAAATGTCATCTGATTATGTAATCATCTGAAACCGAGAGGTTCAGAGGATCTACTCAAACATGTTTAGCTATCATGTGAGCGCTTCCCAATGAGGAAAGGACAAGGCAAGGATGAAAATCTCGCTCTAATTAAATGTAAATTAAAATGTAAAAACAGATCAAATTATTTATTTGTCGTAATGTTGTGATATTGTTTCATTTAAGTTCATAACTAATCTATAAATGTTATTTAGTTTAACAGCAGCACCACGAAGCACTGTTTATTTGAGATAAAAGAGATTTATTTGAATAAAAAAATTTAATAAAACTTAATTCATAAATTGCATGCACCGTGGTTGTAAGGATCCAAAGATCCCTGTGGAATTTAATATTGAGTTGAACATTTTGTTCAAGACAACAAATTAACATGCGTTTGAAGATTGTATGTTTTGCTTGTATGTTTTGCTTGGGGGTTTGGAGGGACAGTTAATTGGCTTTATCGTGCGTGCAGGACAATAGGTGTTAATGTTCCGTCTTTCATATGGAGAGTGTCGTATAGCCAGCCTGTTGAGCATGCAAAGGCAACATGATAAAAGGATAAATCTCTCGATGTGTCCAAATGTAGGCCCTATATCTTATTAAATTATAAATATTGTAGTTTATTTTTTGTATTTAAAGTTTTTTCACACAATATTTCAATTGAAGTTTTCAGTCCAGTTGTTTCAACTGGTTTTGTAGAGTTTCAGAATGTTTGAGCAGTGTGTAGGCTATGATTGTCAATATTCTGGCATTATCTAAACATGAACTGGTGACGAAACGCATTCAGCTGTATGGTGTGTTTTTACCCTGAAATGTTTAATTTCGAGAGAGACCCGGCGCGCGCAGTGATGAGACAAAATACTTTCTAAAAATAGATCCGAAAGAGAGGCAAAGAAAAATGCATGTTCTTAATTTATGTTGCTTTGGACTATTTTCGTTTTGTACTGTTTTAATTGTTTAATTTAGCTGTAATTTCTTTTACAATACAAATTTAAAATGTCGCAAGAATAAGATTCTATGTTTCTTATTTTGCATCGCAAAGGAAATAAACTCTCAACTCGATGCAACCCTGTTTTAAATTAATAAACTGTCCCGACACTTTAGTTAAACCTTGAAATGTGCTATGAGGTTTCAAATTTAATTAATTTTAGAGTTCTTTTACATTTTCATTGGTTTTTTCTCTTTTCACTCTTTTCAAAGTCTGTGATTGTAGCGCCTCTTAGCGTAAAAGGCAGCAAATACACACCTGCAATTTAACGCCGCAGGAACGTATTAATCTGGTTGAGTACCAACTGTACTTTGCCTGGGCTCCGTTCCATTTCCAGTGACACAAGATCGGCAGCGTTTGAGGGGCCCCTGATTGGCACGGGGCCCTGTGGCGGCCGCACTCAAGCACCCATGCTATCTCGCTACAGGCTGACAGCCAGCTGTCTTTGCAATGATTTTAGTACTTTTGTGGCAGACAGACGCAAGTGTGTTTCTGTATGTTTTCTTTGAAAACAAAACCAAAGTTTAAAAAAAGAAGAACAAATGTGAAGCGAGCAATTCTATCCATTTTGACACCTTTTCATTCATAGCGGCGCCGGTTACCAAGCAACACGATTACGTGTTACGTGTACAGCTACAGCTTGATGACGCAAGCGTACCACGGTTCGGATACAAATAATACAATGTGAACACAGTCCATCGAGGGCAGGGGGAGGGGGGAGCAATCGAACTCGGGTTCGGAACAGGCAATCGAACCAAGTGTGAAGCTTTGTCACAACAGTAATTCAATTTTAAAATGTATTAAAATAGAGAACCTTTTTATATAGAAAGTAGTATTTCACAATATTACTGTTTCTACTATTTTAAAGACAGAGAAATAAATGTCGCCTTTGTGTGCATTAAAAAGATTTCTTTCAAAAACCCAAGAAATCCTACTGACCCTAAACTTTTGAGCCGTCATCTATATTGTTCATTGTGCAATGTTATTACTATTGTATCAGTAATAATGTTTTACTAGTATTACTATCAACTACAGAAATGTTAGTATCATGACCCTACTTTTCACAATTTACATGAAACTGTATGATTCATTTAAGTCATAGAGATAAACCAGATGCAGCGACTTCAAAGACACATTGCTCTTCCTCTTGACACAAAACCAAACCTCCAGACCATTATGTGTGTCTTGGTGTGAAGCCGCTTACTCAGTGATCTGTACAGTGAGAATCACACTCATCCACTTTAAGGTTACAGAGATGAAGTCCTAAATGAAGGCAGCTGGGATACTTCACTCAACCTGTCAAAATACAGCCTAGTGTTTGTGGGATGGGTCAATCCCAACACGCCAGATTGGCCCCCTTAGTTTTCTATTTTCCTTTAGTGGTTGCTGATCTGATAAAGGCTTTGATAGGTGGAAGCAATAAGAAGGAATCTCACCTCTCTCATTGGAAGCCAAACAGATGAAATCCAGTGGGATTTGGGCTCAAATGTAACTGTGAGCAGCAGGGGTGATTAGACAGCGAGGCCTGCAGTAAAGGTAAAGCCCACATTAAACCAGCTCAGTGTCAAACCCCACCGTAATGCTCTTAGGAGCAGACAGGGCGCTGAGCATCTTTTCTACGATTTAATACCCAGAGCACACTAGGAAATCTCAATTGCAGCCATCCCATTCAGGGAGCAGCTTGAAAGATATTGGTGGCTACTATTGAAGAATTGAGATAACATGGCCAATAACTTTTGAAGGCAACTTTTATGATTTGGGATAGGCGATATACTTTATTGATATTTATTTGGGAAAAAAGTATCCAGTATATCGGTAGTATCAGGTGTGTATCGCTAAAAAGACCGGATGTTCTCTGTCTCTCCGTGTGTGTGAGTGAGGGGCATCATTTTGTCAACTACACACAGTCTGCGTGAATCTCATTGTGTTTTCGGTGTCTGCATCACTATGAGGACAATCCGCAAACTTAATCTCCAGAGCTGCTTTGAGGGAAGCATTTCTCCGTTGCATTTGATTAACACTAACAACAAATACATACTAAAACTCAAAAGTTATGACAAATCATCAAAATAAAAGTTTGGTTTAAAGGTACAATATGTAAGAATTTTGAATCAAAATATCCATAAACCACTTGCACAGTGTTATATGTTTCTTTCAATTGTGTACTTACATAATCTTAAATGTTTCCAATAATTTGTAAGTTCAGAGAAAATCACAATTTCAATTAGTGCCCATCACTTGACGCCTGTCAATGACGTAATATCCGCGTTATCCCTGGTTTTACGCTTGTACTGCCATAATAACCATGGCGACAGATGTGGACAACTGCGTAATGTTTAGCGGCACACTCACGCTGTTGTTGTTTCGTTCGAACATTATGGATCATGGCAAGTAGACTTTGGGACAAAGGGAGAACTAAAATTAGAATAGGCCAAAATATCGGCGTGGCGTTTTCGAGATGTCGAGAGCTTTGCGGCAAACTTCGACTTAATAGAGGCACCGCTCTTGCACTTTATTAGACGGGTGAGCAAATGTACATAAAACAAATCATTGTTATATAGCTCAACATGATGAAATGTTAAAATATTATCTGTATGTTATTCTAATGTTGATCTAGTTTACGGGTATTCTCATACAGCCAACAAACTAGCACATAGAATAACATAACTTTTAACATACTCAAATGCTGTTTAGTATGATAGTGTAACGTAAAACCAAGTGAAACAGCACAGCATTACCTCACAAGTTTAATTTGTCAAATAAACTGACCTGTATGAGTATAATAATTCAGCATTTGCGGGTAGTTTGGTAGAATGAAATGTCCTATATCCGTGGGACTCGTGTGTGGCGCTGATATCTGTCTCTTATTAGCAATCAATAGCAAACTTGAAGAAATTATGACATAAACTAATTACTTTAATAAGTGCATTTTAAAGAACTATACTAAAGTAACTACATCAATACAAATAAAAATAATTATACATTTACGATATAATATAAGAAATATCATACAACCAAGATATTTTTTCATCCTTTTTTTTAAACTGCAGTATACAAGTTCTGTTTTGTTGTAAATAAAATTTTCATTTGATTGCCTTTTAAAAGATGTATTAAATGTGTTAAAGTTTTATTAATTAATTTCATCAAACACTGTTTTCTATGATACATTTAAATCATTACACAGGGGAAAATGGATTTTCTAGAGCACCTAATTAAAAGCTGACTATGTGGAGTTCATTTGTAAACAAACAATTTATGTGTACATACATTAAATATTGATATTGAATAATACGGAAAAAAATAATTAAAGTGATATTTTTTGGCAATATCGCCTTCTCAGCCGTAGTAATGACTTACTAATACTGTCAGCTTATACTCGAGGAGGCATGAGATTATTATAGTGACTTTGTGATGCTGTAGACTTATATTTAATTTGTATTAGAGTGCCATGTCGTCACAACACGCGTTAATTCAAACAGTCCTGTTTTATAGAGCGTCCTCAAAAAACCTGCTAATGAGACATAAATGAAATTTTGTCATCAGTGTATGTAAATCTGTGTGGGTTCACTTTTATTCATAACATTATGGCTTTTGCATTTGTCATTTGCAATTTGCATATGCAATTAGTTGTCAGCAGCTTTTCCTTTTTGTATTATTTTTCTCTGTCTTTTCTTTAATTGAAAGTTTGATGTGAAAAGAAAAATCGGAGTACCTAACCCTTTATAATAAGATTATGAAAGTGACAATTCCACAGGGGGATCCAAATGGCCCTTTGTAATCCTCTGAGAGAGTATTTAATTAGCACTCTGTCTCTCTCTCTCTCTCTCTCTCTCTCTCTCTCTCTCTCTCTCTCTCTCTCGTTATCTCTGTATGCTCTCTCTTTCCTGCACAAACTAGCTCTCTTTCTGTCTCTCCCTATTTCTCTCTCCCCTTCCAGTTTTCTCAGTTATTGCTGTGAAACATCTTTTCTGCCCTGCTCTAGAGACGTAGGACTCCTGTTAGTTAGCTTACGCGCTGAGAAAAAACCTCCATGCAGACGGCTGCAAATTGCATCTCTCCCTCCCTCTGTCAGCAGATATCAGGAATGAGAGAGTGTGACAAAGAATCAGAGAATGAGGGCTGATTTGGCTTGCACTAGTTAGGTTAAAAGGGATCTACAGTCTTCATTGTCAGTTTGTATCAGAGATAAAAAATGTAACCGGTTTCTTGGGGGGGGGATACCCCACATAATTACAATGTACTGGCAAAATGCTCTTGTAGAGTTTTGCATCTTTATTACACAGCCCTCTGGAATAGTTGATTATAATTGGTGAGATTCAGCATTTATTTTTATATAATGACTGCTAAACTGTACTATTGACCATTGTAATTGGTGAGATTCAGCATTTATTTTTATATAATGACTGCTAAACTGTACTATTGACCATTGTACCTGGCAACTATATTTCCACATTGTGCCGGTTTTATGTTTCTTGCATCGCTCTGCAGTCTTTTCTCAGAATGCCATAATTACAGCTTACTAAATTAATATTTCATTTCCATGTATGTGCCTTTGACACATAAGAACATCCTCATTTGAGATGAGGATAAGATAAGATGCCAAGAATGCCAAGGTCTTGAAATGTGTTGGTTTTTATGTTGGTCTGATATAAGTGGTGTAACCATTGATTAAAACATGCAAATACTTTCCTTAAACCGTGAATATGCATGAGCACAAAAATTAAAAAGTAAAGGTTTTTAGTATATAAAAACACATGCATATATTTTAACATTTTTTGTTATTGCTTAAAAGCCAATTTCTGTTTCGCTTCCACTTGTTGGATGCTCCTGGTGTATTTCTGCAGGTGTTTTTCTGAAACTTTTTCTTCACTTCTAGTCCCTATTAACATTATGTACTGTTGGAATGTTTCTCAATTAACACAACCTTATATTGCAAGGCTTATATTTTTTGTATAAAGTGCATTTTTTATGTATTTTTATATAACTCAATAGTTCTGGGCACCAAAAAAAGAGCCATTTGTTTTGTAAGTAGCTGTATAATAATTTGCGTTATAATAAGTAGTTGTGATGGATAATTTAGCGTGATAAAAGACCCCTCTGTGGGGAGTCTATGGTGTGTATGTTGTTATTCATACTGTATGAACTAGCAAGTTATTGAGCTTGTGTTTCAGTAACATAAAGCAGGTGGGAAAACATTGCAGCTAAATGCTTTTGCTGCTCATTTTTCCCCCATCTCTAATTGCTGATTAATTTTCTTCCGCTTCGGCTTTGATCCACAGCTATTTTTTACCACTATTCATGTCTTTTAATGACATTGATTTATTCAGTCATTTGGCAGCTTTTGTTTTCTCTTTCCTGTTGTCCGAGTGTGGTTTTAATTCCGTTTCCATAACAACCTCAGGGCAGTTCCAATGGTGCTTTATATTGTATTAATCCCACATTGTTGCTCTTCGGCTTTTCCACTTATTAGCCTACTTGCTTCTGTTTTTAGTCTTGTTGGTTAATTTATTTTTCACTCTCTCTCTTTCTCTCATACAAACCCACAAATGGTGTTTTTTTGTTTGTTTGTTTTTTTATTAACCTCCATCATACCCATCTGTTACCCATCATCAAGGTGAAATATTTATTTTTAATCTCTAATGCATGTCTTTCACTGTCTGCGAATCTGCAAGCAGTGGTGTTACAGTTTCAGGGCCTGGATTTCGGTGCGGGATTGCGTGTGTTGTGCATAATTTCAACATTCCCTCAGGTATCTTGATTATAAAGTGGGATGTTTCCACAAACATTTATGCACTATAACAAAATTAATCTGAACAGATTATCAAAGCAAATCAGTAATTTGAAAAGGATCTGTAAAATGTAATTTCAAACAAACAATGTGAGTGATTCAGCGGTACCACGTCTTCTCAAATGGCTTTACATCAGCACATCGGGTTTGCATTGCAAGGAGCTGCAAAATGTGATACAAGAGTACAGCTCGCGATACAGGACAGTTGATTGTGTCACTTGGCCAACTGGGCCAGTCTTGCATCATCAATAAGATTATCATTAGCACATTGTTTTAGGTCTTGCCAATTTAAACATTGAAGCAATTTTAAACAATAGGGTAAAATCGGCTTAAGGCATACCTTCAGAAAAAAATGCTTTTCACTACTCACATTGTGTATGTTTGCATAAAAAAATACATGTTTTTATTGAAAATAAATCATGAAAGTGGTTTGTTTGGTTTAAAAATCGTACAAATGCAGAAGGTGGCAAGGTTGGCCTTTTACCTCACACACGGCACAAAGTTTCTTTTTATGTTATGTTTTGTTTTATAAAATAATTAATTTTTGTTCAAAAATTATGCTGTCATTAAATGTTCATTTTAAAAATATTTTAAAAAGTAAAGATTCTGAAAGTATTGAAGGAGATAATATAATAATTAATATAGTGTAGTCATGATCAATTTTTTTTATTATATTATATGATTAATATCCTATTTTTAAATATTATGGTTTCATTATAAATATGGTGATTATCTCTAAGTTGGATAACCAACTTAATATTTGATTATATAAATGGAAAAGTCAGCCAGCTTTTTCTTATCATGTTGATTATTGTGCCAGCAGGGGCGCCTTTTACCCCTAATACCTTACTTTTACATATTTGTCCGTTATTGAAAAACTGTTGCTTTAATTACCTTCAAAACTGTTTTTCAAAACTGAAAAACATTAACAAGACTGTTGTCTCAAAATATAGTCAACAATTGTATCGATTCTCATTTGCTAAATAAATCTACAACATTTTTAAAAATATCAAATTAATGCAGACTCAACTTTGCGTTGCTGTCGGCGATCACGTCAAGGATCAGCCAGATTTCCATGTGCACCATCAAAAGAGGTTGTTAAGAAAAGTGCTGATTTTAATTTTTGTGCGATCTAGTGGTTTGAAAATGAATAAAGTCAAATGTGCATTTTACTAGCCTGGGAAAACCCAGACGAACTTCCGGCAAACTTAGATTTGCTCTGCAAGTTAGTCTGGCGAAGAGCCCATTCAAGCTCATTTCCAATCTTTCCAAATCGAGGCACCAATCACAAACGTTGAGACGGGCTTTACAAGATGACTATCGATCTGATTGGTTTTAGGTCTATCCAATTACGCACAGAGGCATTTGAGCGACGTCCGTTGGTGCGTCACCTGTTGTACCCTACTCATGCTCTCTCTAAGAGACTGTGTTCTGTGCACTCTCAGCTAAAGTGTGCACATATAAAGCCACCTCTTTAACAGCTTGCGAGTGTCAAATTGAGTTCTTTTTTGCGTCTTATTGCGCTAGTCTTTGCGAATATTCTCGTAAACACAGTCGGTTATGTCTTAAGTGAATGTAAACAGTTGAGAAAGTAAACGCATATGTAACAGTATGGATCGGTGCAGCTCTTAAAGTGACAGCAGCCTAATAAACCTGATGCTGTCTGTGTCATTACTGTCAATCAAAGAGCAGAAGACAAAGAGAAAATCGCTCACTGCTCTTGAATAAATTACTTTTGTAGTTTTAATAAGGAATGTACTCGGTTACGTACGTAACCTCGGTTTTCTCTAGAAGAGGGAACGAGTATTGCGTAAGTTGCTTACGCTACGGGTAAAGTCATCTTTTCTCGAGATATGAAGTCAAAAATTATCCTTAATTTTGTATTTATTGTCAATGCAGTGCAGTAGCTAGCTGACCTAGAGCAGGCTGTCTAGCGTGCTCATTGGCTGCCCTGGGCTACTGCAGCAGCCTACCACTGAGCCTGGCGTGACGTCACACCCAATGAGGGTGCTTCGCGCCCTCTACGCGTCACAGCCTGCCAGAAGGGCTTTGGCTTAGCGTATAAAAGTACGGCTCGGAGGCTGCTTCTCGGGTTTTCATTGACTGAAGCGAAAGTCGCTCGTGGCGCGATTACGACAGGTTACATAATACTCGTTCCCTCTTCTGTAGAGAACCGAGGTTACATACGTAACCGAGTACGTTCTCTTACGAGAGGTTCTCTCGTATTGCGTAAGTTGCTTACGCTACGGGAACCCCTTGTCAACGCCGTGCGCGCCAAGCATCAACTTCATGAGTCCTAGGGAATCACAGGGAACATAGATAAGTGGGAATCAGGCGGCCAGCAACGCGGGCCGGCACATGTACATATGCACCCATAGGGAATACAGAGCGGCTTTGCCGGTCTATATAAAGCATATCAACCCATATAGTGCAGCTCAACCAGGAGAGCTAAGTCACGTGAGAGTAGTCTGCGCACGATCAGATCTGGGCACAACGTACATCCCACTCATACTGACAGAAGTCTATTCTGCAAGGCGGGAACTTCCAGGTTATAAAACCAGGGCCTCCCTGTGGACGGGGAGGCCCAGCCCGCCGACGAGGCCACGACCCTAGTGGAATGAGCCCAGATGCCGAGAGGGCATTGCAGACCTTTAGACACATAAGCATTCGCTATAGTGTCCACTATCCATCTGGACAGACTCTGTTTCGAAGCGGCGAGACCCTTCGTGCGCCCACCAAACGAAACAATCAGAATCAGAATCAGAAAGAGCTTTATTGCCAAGTGTGCTTGCACACACAAGGAATTTGTTTTGGTGCTGAGGCTTCCAGTGGACTATACAAATACAACAAGAAACATGAAACATAATACTACAAATTATAAGAATAAAGAATAAAAATATAAATATATGAGAATAAAAGTATCACAGTTGGGTTTAGTCAGAATAGACATTTCCAGATTTACAGATTATGAACATATTTACAGTTTTGAATATTATAATAAATAAATCTAAATATAAGTATAAGTATCACCTGAGTTGTAGGGTATTGCACTAAAAAGTGGGAGTATTGCACTTAAAGGCATATGCCTTGGGAGGTGTGTTAACTGTTCAGAAGGGAAATGGCTTGTGGGAAGAAACTGTTCCTGTGCCGAGATGTTCTTGTGGCCAGTGATCTGAGTCTCCGTCTTGACGGTAACAGTTCAAACAGGTGGTGTCCAGGGTGCGTGGAGTCTGTGATGATTTTACCTGTTCTCTTCCTCACTCTGGAAGAGTACAGGTCCTGGAGGGATGGCAGGGGGGCACCAATGATCCTATCCGCAGTCCGGACTGTCCGTTGTAGTCTCCTGATGTCTGATTTGGTAGCTGAACCAAACCAGACAGTGATGGATGTGCATAAGAAAGACTCAATGACGGCTGAGTAGAACTGAATCAGCAGCTCCTGTGGCAAGTTGAACTTCCTCAGCTGGCGAAGGAAGTACAGTCTCTGCTGGGCCTTTTTCACAATGGAGTCAATGTGATTGTCCCACTTCAGATCCTGAGAGATGGTAGTGCCCAGGAACCTGAATGACTCCACTGCTTCCACAGTGCTGTTCATGATGGTGAGTGTGGGGAGTGCTGAGCTGTTCCTCCTGAAGTCCACGATCATCTCCACTGTTTTGAGCGTGTTCAGCTCAAGGTTGTTGTAACTGCACCAGACAGCCAGCTGTTCAACCTCCAGTCTGTAAGCAGACTCGTCACCATTTCGGATGAGACCGATGACAGTGGTGTCGTCGGCAAATTTCAGGAGCTTGACAGAGGGGTCTTTAGAAGAGCAGTCATTAGTGTACAGGGAGAAGAGCAGTGGGGAGAGAACGCACCCTTGAGGGGCGCCAGTGCTGGTGGTGAGAGTCCTGGATGTGTGTTTCCCCAGTCTCACTCGCTGCTGCCGGTCCGTCAGGAAGCTGGTGATCCACTGACAGATCGAGGATGGTATGGAGAGCTGGGTCAGTTTGGCTGTGAGAAGATCAGGCATGATGGTATTGAAGGCCGAACTGAAGTCCACAAAGAGGATCCTTGCATAAGTCCCAGGTCTGTCGAGATGTTGCAGGATATAATGCAGTCCCATGTTGACTGCATCATCCACAGACCTGTTTGCTCTGTAAGCAAACTGAAAGGGATCCAGCAGGGGTCCAGTGATGTCCTTCAGGTGGGCCAGCACCAGTCTTTCAAACGACTTCATGACCACAGACGTGAGAGCGACAGGTCTGTAGTCATTAAGTCCAGTGATTTTGTTTTTTTGGGGGACAGCAATGATAGTGGAGCGTTTGAAGCAGCAGGGAACTTCACACTGCTCCAATGATCTATTGAAGATATGTGTGAAGACCGGGGCCAGTTGGTCAGCACATGCTTTTAAACAAGCAGATGAGATGCCGTCTGGGCCTGAGGCTTTCCTAGTCTTCTGTTTTTTGAAGACTCGGCTCACGTCCTCCACACAGACCTTAAGCTCAGGTTGGATGGCAGGAGGGGGGAGTGGGAGAGCAGGAGGTGATGGTGAATGTGTGAAGTGCAGGTTAGAGCCGGTGTGTGGTGTGAATGAGGGCTTTTCAAACCTGCAATAAAATGAATTTAAATCGTCAGCCAGGTGTTGATTGTCCACAGATCGGGGGGATGGTGACTTGTAGCTGGTGATGTTCCTCAGGCCATTCCAGACTGATAATGGGTCGTTGGATGAAAACTGGTTTTTCAGTTTTTCAGAGTAGCTTCTTTTAGCAACTCTGATCTCCTTTGTCAGTCTGTTTCTGGCCTGGATATATAAGATTTTATCCCCACTTCTGTAAGCATCCTCTTTGGCATGACAAAGGTGTTTGAGTTTCCCAGTAAATCATGGTTTATCATTAGTGAATGATAAGAATGTCCTGGTAGGAATGCATGTATCCTCACAGAAACTTATATATTATGTTACAGTATCTGTGAGCTCATCCAGATCGGTGGTAGCAGCTTCAAAAACAGTCCAATCAGTGCAATCAAAGCAGGCCTGTAGATCCTTCTCTGCTTCATTAGTCCATCGTTTAACAGTCCTTAACACAGGTTTGGCTGATTTCAGTTTCTGCCTGTAGGTCGGAATAAGATGAACCAAACAGTGATCAGAGAGCCCTAAAGCTGCTCGTGAACAGGAGTGATACGCATTCCTTATTGTGGTGTAACAGTGGTCCAGTATATTACTGTCTCTGGTGGGACATGTAACGTCCTGTCTGTATTTTGGTAGTTCACGGGAAAGATTTGCTTTGTTAAAATCCCCAATAATTATTAGAAGAGAGTCCGGGTGCCTTTGTTCCGTTTCAGATATTTGTTCAGCCAGCTGTTGTAGCGTCGCGCTCACGCACGCGTCTGGAGGGATGTAAACATTCACGAGAATGAAAGAGGAAAACTCCAGAGGCGAGTAGAAAGGTTTGCAATTAATGAAATGGGTCTCTAAGTTAGGAGAGCATATCTTGTTCAGTGTTGTTATATCTGAACACCAATTTTCGTTAATGTAGAAACACAATCCACCATCTCTCGTTTTCCCCGTTAGCTCCGCGATGCGATCCGCTCGGAACAGCTGGAAGCCCGGCAGATGTATTGCGTTGTCCGGTATGGCTTCACTCAGCCAGGTTTCCGTGAAGCACAGAGCAGCAGAGTTAGAAAAATCCTTGTTAATCCTTGTGAGGAGAAGTAGTTCGTCCATTTTGTTAGGAAGGGATCGGAGGTTCGCAAGATGAATGCTGGGGAGTGCAGTGCGCAGGCCGCGCTCGCGGAGTTTAACCAGCGTGCCTGCACGCTTCCCGCGTTTGCGTCTGACCGCGCGTTTGAACAACACCGCTGCCCCTCCGACGAGAATGTCCAGCAAAACGTCCGAATAATCAAAAACTGTATAGTTTTCTGGTGTGTGTTTCCTAATGTCCAGTAGTTCACCTTTGGTGAAACTGATAGGAAAATAATGACTAAACACAGGACAAACGAACAAAAACAACACAATAGCTGGAGAGCCCCACACCGAGGCAGCCATCTGCGGCGCCATCTTGGTATCTCAGTGTCAGAAACAAAGAGCTGTTCCGAGCGCCTGAAGGGGGTGGAGCACGTAATGTAAGCCCTCAGCGCCCTGACAAGGCAGAGGAGATTAACATCGCTCTCACTATCGGATGCTGGCAGAGCCAATAGAGAAATGACCTGCGCTCTGAAGGGAGTGCCAATCACCTTAGGGACATAGCCATGTCTTGGCTTGAGGAAGACTTTAGAGTTATTTGGTCCAAGCTCAAGACACGCAGCGCTAATGGATAGGGCTAGTAAATCCCCCACACGTTTAACTGATGACAGAGCTTTCAGAAAAATGCTTTTGAGCGAGAGGTATTTTAGGACCACGGAATCCAGCGGTTCAAATGTGTATGCTTTCAGGGCCTCTAGGACCAAGAAAGATCCCATATAGCGACTGACAGGGGTCGCGGGGGATTCATCCTCCTGGCTCCTCTAAGGAAGCGGATGACCAGCTCGTTCCTTCCTATTGACTGGCCATGCGTCGACTCAGCGAACGCTGCAAAAGCCGCCACATATACATTAAGCTTGGAGGGGGACCTTCATTCAGGTGGCCTGGCACATGCGCAGCTCTCAGCGTGCGCAGAAGTGCTGAAACCATACGAGGAGGCGTTCCGTCAGATCGCAGAGATTCCTGGATCAGACACCACCCTGACGGTTCACGTATGACACCACAGACATGTTGTCCGAGCGGACTAGAACGTGGTGGTCTCGTATGAACGGGAGAAAGTGCTTCAGCACGTTCTCGACCGCTATCACCTCCAGACAGTTTATGTCAAGGCATTTATCTCGGCACTGTTCAGTGAGATAAGAGTACTGTTCAGTGAGATAAGAGTACTATCTCTGACTGTGCCAGAATCAGCCAATCATCCAAATAGTTCAGAATCTGCATGCCCTGATTCCTCATGCGGGTGAGAGCCGCGTCCATGCACTTCAAAAATGTACAGGGTGCTAAAGGCAGGCCGAACGGGAGGACGGTGTATTGATATACCCGACCGTCGAAGGCGAATCTCAAGAATGGCCTGTGATGGGGTATTATCTGAATCTGAAAGTAAGCATCTTTCAGATCGAGAGAGATAAACCAGTCCCTAGGGCGAATTTGCGCGAGAATTTGTCTGGCCGTAAGCATTTTGAACGGTCTTCTCTTGAGAGCATTGTTAAAATATCTCAGATCTAAGATCTGAGAGCTCCATCCTTCTTGGGTACGAGAAAATAGGCATTGTAACAGCCTGACTCGCTCAGAGAAGGAAGTACCGGTTCTATGGCCCTTTTGCACAGCAGTTATTTCTGCGCGGAGTAGATGCGCTACTTCCGCTTTCACTTTCGTTGCGGTCCGTGCTCGAAAGCGCGGGGGGGCGGCTAGCGAATTGTAGCGAATAGCCCTGTCTTATTGTGCTCAGCACCCATTCTGATACCCCCGGCATAGCTTTCCATGCATTCACATGTATAGCTAGAGGTAGAATGGACTCCGGGTTCCGATCGCCGCACTTCGAGGGCTCGGAAACTGAACCGGAGGTATGGGCTCGGTGCGCGCGCCCTCGGTGCTTGCATACGGCAGCTCGCTAACACCGATTGCTTTGAATGGGGAGAGTTTTGTGACAACTTTTTGATGCGCGAGTGGCTCCTGGGGCGAAGTGTTTGTTAGTAAGCGTGAGCGCTCGTGAGCGGGCACATAATTTACATTCATAACCTGACCGATATGAGGCTGTTTTGGCCGTGTAATAGAGCGGGGAAGAGAGTAGGGGATGGGCACATAATTTTTCGCACATTTCCTACATCTAACATTCGAGCGGCATTTGCCCGCTTTATGAGAGTGGGCTCTGTGAGAGTGAGAGACACGTCGGCTCGCTGACAGCGAGGGCTGGCTGTTTCACGTGTGACGCCCGATAGCTTTGATCGGGGAATGTTTTGTGATAACTTCGTGATACGCGAGCAGCGCCGGGGGCGAACTGTTTATTAGTAAGCTTATTAGTAACTTCCATTATTAGAAAAACTGAACCGGAGGTATGGGCGTGGCGCGGCGCGAGCACCGTCAGTTCATGAATACGGCGCCTCGCTGACAGTGATGGCTGGCTGTTTCACAAGTGACGTCCCGATTGCTTTGAAAGGGGAACGTTTTGATATAACTTTGTGATGCGCGAGCAGCGCTGGACATTTATTAGTAAGCGTGAGCGCTCAAGAGGGGGCAAGTAACTTACATTCATAACCTGACCGATATGAGGCTGTTTTGGCCGTGTGACAGAGCAGGCAGAGAGTAGGCGTGGGCACAGAGTTGTGGGCACATTACCTACATCTAACACTCGAGCGGCATTTGCCAGCTTAATGAGGGTGGGCTCTGTGAGAGACACGGGGGGTATCGTGCTTGCATGTAGGGGTGAACACTGAGATGTGGGCACATTTTCTACACTTAGGGCACCAACGGCGTGAGCCGGATAATCAAGCATTATTAGGGATGGGAACTGATAAGAATTTAACGATTTTAATTCCATTATCGATATTGCTTATCGATCCGATTCCTTATCGATTCTCTTATCGATTCTCATTGGATGAGGGAATAAGTACAAATTTGTTAGTTTGTATTATCTCGCTTTAATATCTGATCAGAAGACACAGCACCGAGTATTATGGGTGTGAACCTACACTTGTCTCACGGTTCGGTTCAATTATGATTATCATGTCATCGATTCAGTTCAATTCGATATATTGATGCATTACGATGCACTGCATCCTCAATTTTAAATTTTACTTCAAAAGTGATGTGTGCGTGTGTGTGTGTGCGTGTTCGCCTTTTCGGGAAGTCGCAGTGATAGAAACAGTGACATTCCAGTTTAAGTTTCATGGGACTAAAGTCTGTTTATGCCATTAAGAAAATGAAATTGTCAAATCAATTTTGTTTTAAAGAAATATTCATCTAAAAGCAGCGCTCATTCATCAGTGTTTAATGTTACCCTAGAAATGCGCGCATCAACCGTCGCCGAGTCTGCTGTTGAAGGTGACGATCATCCATTTATAATCACGCGTAACAACACAGAATAATTGTAATTTGACCATCGGGTGCGGATACTTAAATCAGAGAACATTATTGGGGCGGGTGGATGTTTTGTTTTTAGCTGCGGATCCGGGTGATGGAGCTCATCTTACTCGAAAGCAGTCAGACTCTGCAGGCTTTAACAGCTCGGGGAAAAATGGCTAACGTGGTTTATCAAGTTAGAGGTATTACCTCCTGCATATTCTGTTTGTGCGTGACATGAGCGCACACAGCACGTGTCTTCTCCAGGTCGTGCTTACCAGGTTGTTCATAAAAGCCGAAATGTGCCCAGATGTAGGCTTTTAAAGTAGTTGGCGCATTTTTAATTACTCACACTCGCGTCAAATGAATTGCATGCTGTGTGGCCAAATGTTTCTGCATATTGGAGGTAGTTCCCCCTTTGACGAAATGGAAATTTTACAAGTGTTGCAACTTGAAAGTGACCGTATTGTCGTCTTTTCGCGTGAAATATAACCAAACTCAAGAGCGCTTCTGTCTCGATGCCATGTTTGTTGCGTTCTGAACCAAAACAACGCAGCGTGTGTGTGACGTCATGACACATTTGCAACGAGCGGAACCGATGAGCGGAATTGTTAAGCAGGTATGCTAACGGTTCCAAGGAATTGGTTCACTGGGCACCGGTTCTGAAGAAGAACCAGTTCTCGATTCCCATCCCTAGACATTATACTCTTGAGATTTGTCTGGGTCGCCGTAGAAACGGCGGTTGTGTGCAGGCAAGCGGGTTGCATTACCGGCTCGTTGGCTGCCGAATACACCGCTGCAGTAGCCTTTTCTAAGGGGACTGAGAGGGCGAGATATGTCGATGGTGGTCCGGCCGCGGCGGGACTCAACCGTCTTTTCCTCCTTGATGCCTGTGGTGCAGGTTCAGTGTGGGTGTGATGGAAGAAGACAAGGGTCGGCGTGACTGGGACTCATACACGTTTTATTAACTCAGAATGCGTTTGAAAAACAATGTGTGCGAGGTGCGCCTTCGCCATAGAACACTGTATAGCAACGTTTAAAAACACTCTTTCCACTTTGATAAACAAGCTCAGTCCATTAAATCCTCTAGTTCTCCATTCAGGTCTCGTGCACGAAGTTCCAGTCCTTCTCTCTCCCCGCTCTCTCATTCCAGCCGGCTTTTATGCGATCTCCCCACGCCAATTACTGCAATCAGAAACAGGTGTTCGTCATTTTGCACTTGACCTACTTACTCACCGCTCGGCTCCGCCCTCGCTCTCCGCTACAGACTCCGCTAAACCACGCCCCCCCCTCACCACATACCCCCACCGCCCGACTCAGGCCGGGGAGGCATTCTTGTGCACATACAGCTGAGAGCTGCCTTGTGCACATACAAGGAATTTGCTTTGATAATAAGGTGTTACCGAGGCTGCTATATTCAGCGCCAACTTGAGAAAAAATACAGCATGACATGAGGAGAGGTGAGGAGAAAAAAAAGGCAACACCCAGACTATGCTCCTGTAAGGAGTACAGTCTGGGAACAGGAAAAAACACCTCAGCAACATTAGCACATAAACAGTACACTCTACAAACAAGACATTGCAACACGGTTGGAAGTGGGGGATGGAGGTAGTCCAGCCCAGGTAAGCAGCATCCGGTCCTGCAGCCATTATGGCGCTGGTCACAGACCCGCCTGTCAGACTGGGGGTACGAAGCGGCGAAGGCGTGGGATGGGGTGTGGGGCAGGTGCATATCTGTGTATGTGTAAGTTCATGTGTGTGTAGGCCTGGAGAGAGTCGCTAAGCCAGCACCATAATCTAGGAGCCTCAGTCTGCAGGATTGTCGTAGCGATACACAGCAAGTTGCCATGGAGACAACCTTGATCATGTCCCAGGCAGAGTCAACAATCACCAGGTGTCTGAGGAGTCGGGGAAGGAACGCAAGAGCGGCTCACTGCAGTACTCTTCCGGGAGAGTTGTTGTTCCAGCAGCGGCCTTGGCCAAGGCCAGTGATGGTAGGGGGGTGCAAAAACAGATAAGATTGGAATTGTTTGGTCTTCGGGTGAGTAGCCGCATTCAATTTATACAGGCTATTCTCCTGGTCAATTTTGGTCTCTTGAAATCCATTTGCCTTTGCAAAGCTGTGAGCTTCTCCATGATGTTATCCATATTGTGGTTCATAGACCCAGTCTGAGTACTGACAGCTCTGCCCACCGCTTCAATCATGACGGGCAGCCTTGCGGGGCTTTTGACAGCTGTCACCGTCTCTTTAGTTCCTCGATAAACGAGGGCAATGCCTAATCCAATCAGCAGAAGACCTGTTATCATGGTGCAGAATAGGTAGATATCTTCAATGTTCTCCACGGAAAGAGCCGCCAGACACACGACCCGCCACCTCTCCCAAGCGTCCATCGTGTAGCCAGCTGCCAACGTCCCGGCAGGGCAGTCAGGTTCCCCCGAACCCAAGCTTCTCGTCGAAAAGATGGTGTCAATTGCATTGAGAGACCAGTTGATCAAATCCATAATTTCTTGGTTTTGGAGAGTAGTGTAGCAAGAGTCTCTCAAAGTACAAGACAGTAGACGTGACGAGAGAAGCAAAGCAGGATAGGTAAGGGGAGGGAGAGGGAGAGAAAATGCGACCGCCTTCGTTGAGAGCCAAGAGGGAGCGTCTGATAATAGATGATAATATCATCCAAGTTAGCAGCGGCATATGCAGTATGCGGACGAAGAATTCTGTCCATCAAGCGCTGGAAGGTCGCTGGAGCCCCAAACAAGCCGAAAGGAAGAGTAACAAATTGGTGTAATCCAAACGGGGTTGTGAAAGCGGTCTTTTCTTTGGATATTGGAGTTAAGGGGATCTGCCAATACCCTTTTGTCAAATCCAGTGTCGAATAAAATCGAGCGGTACCGAGCCGATCAAGTAATTCGTGAATTTCATTCTTATTATTCGAAGGTCCGTCCTCCCAAGTGTCCCTAAGCACGTCCAGCACCCCGCGGGGCTGACGCCCATATACCCCTTTTCCACCAAAAAAGAACTGGTTCGGAACTGGTGCTGGTTCAAAGTTAGTTCGGAGTTGGTTCAACTTGCGAACCTTCTCAGAACCGGTTTGTTTTCCCACTGACTAGAGCGCCCAGCGAACGACGTCGTTACGTCACTGTGTACGTCGCCATACAGAAACGCTAGCAAGTACATTATTTTGGGATTATCTCTAACTTGTGTACCATGAAGGCTTTAAAAACAATTGAAATAAGTAAGTCTTTTAATCTTTTCCTTTGATATGTAATCATTTCTGATTAGTTATGTACCTCTGTCTTGTGTCTTTTTTTCTTTCCGTTTATTTGTTCTATATTTTGACTGTTTTCTTCTTTGCTTACATAATGTTTTCAATAAAAAAATAAAATTTAAAAAAAGCTAGAAACGCTTGCGCCAACTTCAAGCATAATAATTACAATGGTGGACTAGATCGTGTTTCTGCAAATGTTTCTCCTGGCTTTGCGGTCATAAAATATGTTTAGGACACATCTAAACCCGCCTCCAGCCCCGCCGTAAGCATGACACGGTGGTAAAAGAACGGTTCTCTGGTTCTAGTCCACTAAAGAGTTGGTGCCGCTTTGGAACCAGTTTTTCTGGCCGAGAACCGGTTCTTTGGCTGTCGAAACACAAAGAACCGGTTCGCGAATAGGCACCGGCTCCGAACCGGCTCTCAAAATGCTTTGGTGGAAAAGGGGTAACTGAGAAGCTCAAAGGGGGAAAACCCCGTGGAGGCTTGGGGGACCTCGCGTACAGCGAACAAAATGGGTTCTAGCCACTTATCCCAATTTTTGGTGTCTTCCCGCACAAAATTACGAATCATGGATTTCAAGGTGCGATTAAATCGTTCCACCAGTCCGTCCGTTTGTGGGTGATAGACGCTGGTGCGAATCGATTTAATGCCCAACAATTCATAAAGTTCACGAATGGTACGTGACATAAACGCCGTGCCTTGGTCGGTGAGAATCTCTTTCGGGATTCCCACCTGGGAGATTAATTGAAACAGTGCGCTCGCCACGCTCTTCGCAGAAATATTGTGAAGCGGCACTGCTTCTAGGTATCGCGTTGCATAATCCACTGCACATAACTATAGAATCAATTCTTAATGCACATGTGAACGCCATCAGCGTCTATCACAGGTTCGCGTTTGAATTCCTTTTAGAGAGAATGGTGTCGTCTTAGCGGCCCCTAATTTAATAACAAACTACCATTTAAACGGAAGTGAATCAATCAAAACTAACTTTAGCTGGAAAAAACATTTTTCAAGAACCACTATAAAACTAAACCAATCTCTGTTACCTTAAATTATATGTTTATCTCTGTAAAGCTGCATTGAAACAATCTACATTGTTAAAAGCGCTATATAAATGAGGATAACTTGACTTGACTTGACTTGACTGGGACTAATGCAAAACGATGCCCCCGTGCAGATCGTTCCAATGGCCCGATAAGGTCCATGCCAATTCTTTCGTAGGGGACCTCTATTAAAGGTAGGGGGCACAAAGGTGCTTTTGGGTTGGCCGGTGGGTTCACCAACTGACATTCACGACAAGACGCGCACCACTTGCGCACATTCTCGTGAATGCCCGGCCAAAAAACTCGGGTCATTAGACGATTCAGTGTAGCTGCCTAGGCATTGGATTACAATGAGCCGCCTGGAAAAGCGTTTCCCGGCGGCTCTTCGGATTCGGAACTAATAATTGAGTTGTATCTTGCTTTGATTGGGCGTCCTGGGTCACCCGATGCAACTTATCTTTTATGATTGCGAAATAAGGATATGAGAGTGGCCAATCTGGGTGGAGAAACTGTCCATCGATTGTACGGACTTGTGGCATTAACGGGTAATCCACCACCTCCCTGTGCACACACCGGACCTTAACCATGTGACTCTTACCCAATGCCCCTGGCTGAACCAGGCTTTGATGGATGGAGGTTTGGTTACAACCTGAATCCACCAAGGCCTGATAGGTACCCCCCTTTATGCTTACTGGTATCTGGTACAGCCCTAATTGATTGGGGGCAGCCTGTGGTGTGTCAGGGACCCTGACCAGCGTCCCCACCTCCATCACTGGGCACTGGCCAATAAAGTGCCCAGGGTCCCTGCACCGCCAACAGGCCAGCCCAGACCTTCCCGCCACCCCAATGAAGGGAAGCGGGTCAAGGAACTGGCATGGGGAGAGCGTGTGTGGCCGAGGTGGAGCGTTGCTGGTGGCGGAGGTTGTTACACTAGGCGGTGGGCGGGGTGCGGGAACTGTGGGTCCAGTCCTCCAGTGGGGCGCCAGCCTGGGTGGGAGAGTCCTGGACCTGGGTATAGGGACAGGGTGAGAAGGAGAGAGAGAAAGGGGAAGAAAGAGAGAGAGAGAGAGAGAGAGAAGCTGCTGGAAGAAGTTCGCCGACCCCTGGGCACGCCACCATCTGGTCCTCCGCCAACTGGATGGTCTGGTTCAGCGACTTCGGGCGGTGGCACTGGACCCACTGCGCGTCTTCCAGGGAAGCCGCGCCACGAACTGCTCCAGTACCACCTGATCTACGACTCCCTCGACCTCACGTTCGTCGGCCATCAACCACTTGGGGCACGCATCCCGGAGCTGCTGCGCAAAGACGAAGGGTCGACCAGACTCACCCCGCTAAACCACGCCCCAACCACAACCCCGACCCCCCCCCCCTCGCCATTCTGCCGCTAGGAGGACTTTGCTGTCGTCGCTGCGACAACGGAGGCTGAGCTGTACGCTGGCTACGTGAGCGGCCTGCAGCTGAGCTGAAGCATCGTTCCTTAAATCCGTGATGGCAGCTGGATCCGGCTCTTTCCCGTCCCCTTCTCGGCGGCGCCGTCCGCTTGGGAGAGCGTCGAGAGGAGATATGAGTGGAGTCTCGCGGAGAATGGTAAATTCCACGACATAGAGAGCTCCGTGTGGAGCTCCGGCAGAAAAGGCCAGGATAGAGCAGCTGTCCCCTGCGGCATCTCCTTCCACCTCGTCCCCTGAAGCGACGGCAGTGAGGGGCGGAGCCGGCAGCTGCGCGTCCGGGAGAGAGGGGCGGAGAAGGAGAGAGTAGCTCGAGGGAGAGGCTCCGGCGAGCGATTAAATTCCACATCAGGCTCCGACGGTGTCTGTGAACGGCGGTTCTTCTTGCGCGGTCCAACAGAGGGCGGAGTGACAGCTTCGGCGTTGAACACTTCGAGTCCAGCCCGCAGGGTCGACATCTGGAGTTCTTAGCAGTGGACACAGCCTCCCGACGAAGAGTGAGGGCTACGTGGTCTGGGCCCAGGCAGAGAGCGCAGATCACGTGGCGGTCTCCGGCGCTGAGCAGGGCTCGGGCACGAGCCACAGGAAGTGCGAGGCATTTTTATAAAAATGCCTTGCGCTCTTTTAGGAGAATGTGAGTGTCGTGGCGGCGAACCTCTCGTAAAAGAACAATATTTTTAGTTTATACAGTTAAGACTATGCAGGGTTATTTTATATTTTATTATTCAATTTTTGTGGTAGGCTATGTCTTATCTGAATACTGCTCTTAAACCTAACTGAAAGATGTACTGTACTGTTTATTTCATTTGTATCTTTATTCTATGGTATTTAGTTGTGCTACTGCTTGTAGCACAAATTGAAATTCAAAACCCTGAGTGAGCAAGAAGAAAGTTTAGGAACGTTATTCAGAAGTAGGCTGTGATGTTTATATTTTTTGCATATCGCTGATGACCCTTTGGCTCTGGCAGGGCATTGCTTCATCCATCTATCAGTGCTCCAGAGAAGCCTTCACCAGCCCCCTCTTTCTCCCTCTAGGGCTCTCAGTATGTCTATCCATCTCTCACACTGGGATTGCTTCTGAATGGGAGGTCATGCTGGGCACCTCCTCATACAGGTTCCCTGATGCTCTCACTGTGAGTATGGGAGCATTTAGGGGGAGCAAAACAGTTCTGCTTTTTACTAAAGAGAGTGTACTCTGTCTCTAATGGGTTGAGGGTTCATACACTTCATGTCAAAATCAGAGTATATGCTTTACAAAACAAGTTGCTATAAGTTCAGTCCAGAATGTGAACACGTTTCCACTTGTTCTGGCCAGTATAAGTTATTCCATGTAATCAGTGCCGTCGCTGGTGGGGTGTGAGGCCCTGTTCGAACTTGAAATGCGTTATCTATTTTCGTAAAATGCTGCCACACTGCCGATGTCTTTTACATGGTAGAGGAGGACTGACAGTAAATAAAATGTTCACAATAAAATTAATATTCAGCAAACCACCAGACCAATGTCTCCTAGTACTTTCTTCAATCTGTCTCCAGTGGGTTGGGCTAATCCAAAAAAAAAGTGAAAACAAGGGGGGTGTTCTGAAGACAGGCTGTTACCTGTGAAACAGGGGTGCTCTGAAAACTCCCCCATTAGCAATTAGTGATTTCCACCTGATGAAATGAACACAGCAAAAAATCGACCAATCAGAATTTTGGTTGATCCAGAACGTATCGACCAATAAATCGACTAGTCGACTGGGAGATTACAGCCCTATGAAAAACCCGCTTAATTTGTTGAAAAAAAAACAAAAAAAACAGCAGGATTGCGAGGCCCCCCACAGTCCTTGCGACGGCTCTGCATGTAATGTTAGAAATGTGTTAGCCTGTAAATGAGATCTGAAGTGCAGTTTAATAAACAAATCTGACCAGAAGCAGAAAACTACAAGTTTTATAATTAACATAGCTGTCAATACTGAAAAAGGAGAAACTTCAAAAATCTAGTTCAAAACACAAATGCCACGGTCTTGAGATGTATTTTTCAAGTTGGTTTAATACAGTTTTGGGAACAACAAATTTGTATGCCAATTTCACCTGAAATGTTGAATGTCTAAAAGTTAATATTGACAGCTAGTGTTGAAATGGGTACTGCAGTCCAAATTCAAAATTTTGGAGAGAGTTGTTTTCCCTCCCTCATCCTCCTTTGACTTGACACTCATGTGGGTTGCCAGATTGAGGACACGCAACAGGTACGAGCGCAATTGACAATGAAAGTTGATGAACCTTACACTGTAAATTGATAAGTTAATTTATCCACGTTTTAATATGCCTCTGGTCATAGAGCTTTTTAGATGGATGCCAAGGCTTTTCAGGTCAGTTGATCTGTGATCACTGACCCAGTTTGTATGGAGTTATTATTGTGCCATAATTAAACAAACAAATCCAGCATTTTGCAGACAAACTCGATCTGCTTTGCAAAGGAAACCTCGACTCGCAAACAAACTCAATCTGCTTTGCAAAGGAAAACTCGACTCGCAAACAAACAGAAAGCAATGTGCAAGTGAAAAGGTCAATTTGAGCGAAAATGCATCGGAGTAACAGATATGTATTGTGCTTAGCAAATATAAATAAATGAGTCTAGATTACATTTCACAAATAAATACAAACCATCCTACAAATTGCATGTAACCTTTGAACAAATACCAAAACTAGTTCATACAAATGCATATCTGTCTGTTATGATTGTGAGACACTTGGCTTTTTATGAGATCTCTTGGCTTGATTTTCTCAAAAATGCGTCCAGGCAGATTTTCTCACAAATGCAGTTGAGCAACTTCCTCTTCTAAAACAGTAGATGGCGCTAAACTAGGGGATTAATTTAGCGCTAGTCTCCCGGGAGAAGCACTGATTTAAAACTCGCGCTTGCCTTTGCCTACAGCTGAGGAAAATGAGTGGTGAACAGGTGAGTTTCTGTCTTACTGTATCTACAGTTAACATTTTTGAGGTTTTCTTTGGCAAAATGTTTATTACATATCTAGACAGTAATCCACATTAAAGGTGCAGTGTGTGACTTTTAGCGACATCTAGCGGTTCGGTTGCGAGTTTACACTAAGGGCTCAGCCCACCACTCACCCCTCCCTTTCGAATAAGCTACGGTGGCTAAAACGGGACAAACATCGTCGTCTGAGCAGCAGAGAATAGCCAGAGTAAACCAAGTTTCAGTACCACAGTCCATTATAAACCACATCATGGATAAAGTTTACAAAGCCATAGTCAGGTGAGGATCAAGGGTCTTAATACGTAATATAATAATAGTTGATTGTCTCACGAACGTAACCAGCATATTTCTCCCCACATAGCAAACCCATAATACAGCGAGGGAGAAGAACCACATGAAACTATGCAACTATATATTTTTTCTAACAGGGTAGTAAAAGTTTAGCTGGCTAATATGAGCTGTTACTGTGGCTGAGCTGGTTAAAGCATTAAGCCTTGTTTATACTGGACGCGTCCGCATGAGCCCAAAGGTGCGTGCGGCAAAAATAACGTGATTGTAACAGCGCGCGCGCCTCCGCATCCCCTAGACACCATTTACTACACACAATAGGCTTTTTTTCTCTGATTTTGGAAACTCGATCGACTTAAAATGGTTCCAAGATCGACGGGTTGGTGATTCCTGTAACTTTTTTACGGTCAATGACAAGAGTACTAATCAGCTGTCTCACGAACGTAACCAGCACATTTATCCCCACCTTGCAAAGCCATAACACAGCGAGGGAGAAGAATTAAGTTACATGAAACAATCCAACTACATATTTTACACCACTGATAAGGGAAAAGTCACTACTCACGGTGTTTATGGCTAGCTTCTAGCTTTCTGCGGCTTCTCTTTCAAGGTAGTGACGAAACGCGCTCTGTAACGCTGTTTGTTCGCTGTCGGCTACGGTAGAAACATGACGTCACAATATGTCGACCTTCATAGAAGGGGATTCCCGCGCCTATGTAGATATAAATGCCTCATTCTAAGGTAATAAAAACATTACGGTTTATTAAGTAAGTTCTTTATACACCACTGAACACATAGTTATGGATGTCATATTGCATTTCTGTTAATAGATACTCAAAATTTTTACACATTGCACCTTTAACACTTAGTAGCACTCCACTCTCTCTAGGATAGAGGAATCTATAAGCTGAAAGCTCTGCCATCATATGTTGCCTTTTACATTTTTCCTATCGGACGCGTGGGAAATGACTAAATTAGTGATTATGTCTACACTGAACGAGTCTATTTCTTTCTTTCTCATTAAATTAATGAGAACATTTAATTTAATTGAAAGGAGGGTTTCATTTGTCTGTCCAAAATATTAATTTGAGCTCTGCATTATGTCACAGGCAAGCTAAGAAACAAGTGTATGTTTGTTTGGTTCATTCATTATTTTATTACATTAACAGTTAAGCTGGCTGAATTCCAACTAAATAAATAAATAAGTGGGACCCTCCTTTCATTTAAATTAAATGTTCTCATTAATATATGGAGAACAAAAGAAATAGACTCGTTCAGTAAATGTAAGTAAATGTAACATTTTAACAAAAATGTAAAAAAGCAACATGTGATGGCAGAGCTTTCAGCTTCCTCACTGAAAAAAAAAGATTCTGACCCCTTGTAAATGTTACATGTTTTTACCTGGTTAATTTCACTGATTTTAATGTGCTATTTAATTCTACTTTTTCTTTATTAGTAGTTTTCAAATTCACTGCCCTTGTTTAAAAAAAAGTTAATTGTATTCAATTAAAAGTAATAGAAAAAAATTATGTTTAATTTAAAATTGTGGCAACAGATTACAGGCAATATTATTAATTAAATTTAACACATTAGAATTGAGTAATAATTAATCAAAATAATTCCTTAAAAGTTAACCATTTTCAAATGAGTAAACTGAGAGAGACTGATTGGTCGTCTGAGTAAAATGAGCCCGCCCCCCTGACTCTGATCCAGAGCTATGTTACATACAAAATCCCTATGCATTTTAAACAAAAATAACAGACAGACGTCAAAGAAGAAGTAATAAGTCTTTATTTTTATTGCCAACATTGAAGATACCTGATGTTAACAAGCAGAATCACTGAAGGAGAAAACAGCAGTTTTGTGTCACCATTGTGGAGATTAGTGTTTGTTTTAGTTGGGCTCTTGACCCTTAACTTGTTTACTTTAGATTTTAGTTTGACTGCTGTACCTGACTGAGTCATAACAACCAGAACAATTAGAAAAAAGTAATCTGTTGGTGTTGGTTGTTATTTGTGACCCTGCTTGTGAAAACCCAGCTTAAAGGGTCACTCCACCCATTTCAACATTAATCTTTATTGAAAGTGGGTTATATATGTAGTCGAAATGTAAAAGAAATTTTGAATTTGGTGCCCTCTTGACCGAGAAAAGACAGAAAATAACTTTGGGGCGCATTTGTATGTAAGACAACAACTCCCACAATGCAGCTCCGCAAGCCACTCCCACTAATCCAGAACAGCGCAAACATCAGAGAAATCACTCTTCCGTCTACAAGAAGGCTAGCTGCCAAATGAGTTTGAAATTCATTTCACAAAAAATGTCTAGTTAGTTGGCTGTGGCGAGCAGGACGAGGGCGAGGGACGTGAGAGGACGACGCGAGTGATAATGAATGACACCTGTGCAGCGGTCTCATATCTCTCACGGAGGAGCGGAAGCACAAAAGGAACAGGCCTGATTTTATGTTTTGTTTCTGTTGTGTGTGGCCAGCTGGCTTATACTTTTGTTTTGTATTTGTTTATTTTACTATTAAAACGTTCAAATGTTCGCCGGTTCCAGCCTCCTTCTTCACACAACAACGAACCCCGTTACATTGGCAAACATTAGTGAATTACTCGTTTGTATTTCTTTCTATATGGTGAATTATTGCATGATACCTGGATGTTCAGTCAGGCGAAACTAGGATGGTTCACATCACAACACAAACGTCCGTGTGGTCGTCTGATTCAGAGATTTCGTCCAGGAGAAATTGCGATCGTTGAAATTCTCTGCAGCAGACGGACTCTATCTGTGTCCGTAGCGCACAGCGAGAGCACACGCACCAGCAGCCCGCCTCAGCTCGGCCCAGTCCGGGCTCCTCGTCCGCGACAGGCAGCCGCCTCCTGATCCTCCATCAGCCTCAGCTGCTCTTCACTATATTGCGGCTCGTAAAGATAGCCACGAACAGCGGATTCGAGCAGCAGAATTTCAAAATCCTCTACTTCCATATCATGTTTAGTTTCTTCCGTCATTGTCGTAACTTCCTATATCCACAGCGCTTGTTAGCTTAGCTTATAAACAAGATGGCTGATATTGCTTTCAGTATCTGCAAGTGAAGTCCCACCCACTGATCTGTGATAGCTCTGTTAGCGCATTAGGCACAACCCCCTATGGGCGGGTTTGAAAGGGTGGGAATTTGTGCTTGTAGTCTATACAGAAATCCCCCCTTTTTACACTTCCTCCTACAATGACGTCAAATGACGATTTTTGCGTCATTGTAGGAGGAAGTGAAAAAGGTAAATAGTAGATTTCTCTCGTCTCAGGGGAAAATGAAAGAATGTTGCACGACCATTTAATAGTATGACTGGTTGTCTAACAATGGACCTCTTAATGCAAACGGGTGGAGTGACCCTTTAAGTCAATTTTTTGTGATTCACTGTTTCCTACATAAAATCTTCCTACATAATGTAAAGAACATTCTGTGAAAATATAACCTTGATATCTTTAATATTGACTGAGTAAGGCTATGTCAAAGATTTGCTGAATTTTGGGCACAGAAAATCATGTTTTTGAGAAATTCCAATTTAAAAAAAGCTTATTTTTAAAACTGCAACACATTTGATCCATAATTATCCTCCATATGTGCCATATACCACATCAAAGCTGAGATTCTCCCCTTTTTAGTGATATATGACACATTCAGGGGCGCTGCTAAGGATTTTGGGCCACATGAAAAGAATCTTGACAGGGCCCCCAACACAGCTGAGACTTTTTTCATATTAATTTACATACAATCATGCGCTTTTATGGTATTTTGACTATCAATCTCATATATTTAAGTCATTTCCTATAGCCAATCTTTTCCACTCTACAGATGCCTCTTATATTTTGTGTGTATCACTTTCAGACATTAATGTGTTGCTATTAAACCAATACTAATAGCCGCTCACCTTCTTCTTCATGTGGGAGCGCAGGGGCTGATTCAGGGGATGCTGGAGTTAGGGGTTGGGAGACAGCCGGACCAGTTGCTGCTGCTGGTTCATTTGACTCTGTTTGGAATGAGGCATGATTTTGACAAAGTGCGTTTGACTGCATTGAACGTTTAACTAAAACTGTGTATTGTTATTTTTTCCAGCGTTTTCTTGACCTAACATGGGGAGAAAATTGAGTTCCCTTTTCATGCACTTTTAACACTAGAACGGGCACCAGCAATCATTTTAACCGCAACATTTAAACTTATGGTAATTATCTTTAACACTAGATCGAACAAGGCGTCATTTTGACCGTTTTGAAATTTGCATAGTCAATAACTTTGTCTAAATAAATCACAAAGCCTTGCTGCTCCCTGACTTTTCCTAAAACTACATTAATTTTCATTAAAACTTGTTTAAATATTTATTGTGTGAATAAAAAAAAAATAATAATCATTTATACCTATAACGTCCACAGGCAGTCATTTTGCACTGTTTAAATTGAGTTTTGCCGACGGTCTGGATCAGATAATGTGAAAGTATTATGTGAAGTTGGTTGGCAGAGATGAATCATGCTGTATTTGACAATATAAGGGACATTGTAGTAGTAATACAACTCCACATAATCTTCAAGAGATGCACTGAAACCTCACAAACAGCTGATAGTAGTTTGTACAGTAGCTGGCAGAGGATTTTTTTAGCAGAGTTCATGAAGTTAGACTGCTTGCTTGACAGGTGCAACAGCAGGGTGCTGAAAGTGAGCGGAGCCTTGTACAAAGGTGCCGACACCGGCTGCATGTGAGGCAAAGCCATGCACGGTGCACCCGCTGCACCCTGCTCTATCGAAACGTGCTAACTTGTAGAAAAATGCTAACGTTACCGTAGAGACCTGGGGCCTCATGTACAAAGCGTGCGTACGCACAGAAAAGTGCCGTAGGCTACGATCATTGTCACGGGCGGTCCACTAACAATTTAGGCCTACTTACAAACCCACCTTTTCTTGTGAAATATTGGGTAACATACTGTCAACCCTTTGCCTCCTCCACTTCTCTTATTTTTTTCTCTTTCATTTTTTGACTTCCAGATTTTTTAGGTATTTTCACTTCCTCTTCCGTCAAGTTGGTATTCTGCCGGCGCAATAAGTGAAGTCAAGCTGTTTGTGTTGCCTGGATACAATTTGGGCGGACTGAACCATTTTATGATAATCGAGAGGGGGAGAGGGGCCCACGGACGTTTGTGGACACATTTATGGGAAAATTCATAAAGTTTTGTAAAACAGGCCTATTTATTATGATGTGCATGTCCAAAAAGCTAAAAGCATAAAAACAATGAAATGAATGGGGGTACCAGAAGAGCTTGATTGTAACAACAATTATCATAACAAATCAGTTGAATGATTCGCATAACTTTATTAATAAAATGAAATTTCAGTGAAAATATAATATCAGACTAATAGCTTGGGGTTCAATCACCAAAACTGGCTCGTCCTCATCATGTTGGTCACTGCCTGAAAAAACAAGGAGAATTGTTTCAATTCAAAGCAAGAGACCTAAATGGAGACCTAAACATGCAGGGGGAGGGGGGTTATCCATTTTAAATCCACATTTAAATAAGTTTCGTCAAAGAATGTGTCCTGTTCATCATCACCATCATCTTCCAGAAAATAATCCACTATAAAACCGGTTAAATCATAATTTGGGGCAATTCCACCGAGATTAATATCTAACAAGCTGTTAGCAATCAGCTAACGTTATTTTACGTTCCTGCTCATGCTTCGGTGCTGCCATGTCAGATGTCAAAACAACGCAGTAAATTAACATCCAGCAAACTAATTATATTACTGACACTTAGCAGGCCTAAAATGTCCTTAAAATAAGATTAATATTATTGGCAGAATACTGAGCTACAAAACAAATAAGCTGTTCTTAAATGTTTGGCGATGACACGAAACAATCTCCTCAGACATCTGAACCCGGTTTAAGTCTCTCTTTTTTTTCATTGCGTTGACCTGATTGCCGCTCGTGCGGATTGATATTAAGGTCTGTTCACTCTTTCTAATAGAAATAAGTAGAAAAGAAGTTCCTGAACTGAATGATATAAGAATTAGCAGGTCTTGTTGAGCCGAAAAATAAACCCAGAGACGATTGAAATGTATAGAAAGCCCACGTCCGGTATTTTTTTTTGCGCAAAAGTATAAGGTAGTGTCAATAAAATCATTCATTTTAGTATTTATCATGTTATAAATGAAAATGTGAGTATTGCATCTCAAAACCCTTGATATAATCTATCATTTACATTAATAAACACACATGACTTATTTTTGTCATTTTTATGGCTATGACTACTTTGACGCTCTTTTACTCATAATTAGATTCTGTCTTTAGCCGGGGGTTCACAGGCGGGGTCACATTTAACAATCATTATTTCACAATCATTTGACCTGAATCACTGAATTTTATTTGAACTGCAGCATGCTTTATAATTGTCACCACTGTTGAGATTCACAGGCTGATTCTTGAAAAAATTTAGTACATTTTTTCAACTCATAATAATTTAGCTGAACTTATGAATATAATTAATCTGAAATTACTTATATTTTATAAGTACAACCAATTTACAAAATATAAGTACATTCAACTTAAAAAAATATATCTGGATTTAGATAATTTTATTTCGTGCAACCCCTTGACATAATAAATTAAGTAAAGTCAACATAACATTTAAGTGCTAATTTGGATTTCTGTCTAAATATGTAATAACATTTTGCAAAAGAAAACCTCAAAAAGGTTAATTATAGATACAGTAAGACAGAAATTCACATGTTCACCGCTCATTTTCCTCAGCTGTAGGCAAAGGCAAGCTCACATTTCAAATCAGTGCTTCTCCCGGGAGACTAGCGCTAAATTAATCCCCTAGCTTAGCGCCATCTACTGTTTAAGAAGAGGAAGTTGCTCAACTGCATTTGTGAGAAAATCTGCCTGGACGAGTCTATTTCTTTCGTTCTCCATAAATGAATGCGAACATTTCATTTATTTGTGAGAAAATCGAGCCGAGAGATCTCATAAAAAGCCAAGTGTCTCAGAATCAGACAGATATGCATTTGTATGCACTAGATTTGGTATTTGTTCAAAGGTTACATGCAATTTGTAGGATGGTTTGTATTTATTTGTGAAATATTATCTAGGCTCATTTATTCATATTTGCAAAACACAATGCATATGTGTTACTCCACTGCATTTTCGCTCAAATTGACCTTTTCACTTGCACATTGCTTTATGTTTGTTTGCGAGTCGAGTTTTCCTTTGCAAAGCAGATTGAGTTTGTTTGGAAAATGCTGTATTTGTTTGTTTAATTATGGCACAATAATAACTCCATACGTTTGTATACTGACTTCCAATGCTGCATTACACTGAGTTTTCCACCAATTGGTAACCCAGGGTGTCGAAATACTAGTGGGATCACAAAACAAAAACACATTCTGACACGGAACGCACATTTCAAAGTAGAGTAGCATTGTTTGTTTGTTTTTAGAGAGAAAAAAGGATGTGAACTTTCAACTTAAAATGTTTTCTAAATATCTTCAAACAGATAATGGTATTTTTATTAGTTAGTACTTTCAAAAAATTGCAATACAAAAACTTTAATGTGGCGTAACCATTGAGTGAACAATGCAAACTACTTTGCTTGAAATGGATGAATACACACATTATATTCAAAAGAAAAAAAAGAGAAAAAAAAGCTCTGGTTTGAAGCAAAATGGCTTCCTGTTTGACTGAAGTATATTTTTAAATATTAATATAAGAATAAGATTGTCAGCCTTTAATCAGCTTTTTTTATTTTCTGTATTGTACCACCAACATTGTATCCTGTAAAATATCAAAATTGATTTAAAGTTGAAAACATGTTCATCCAGAGGTGCAGTAAAAAATAAAATAAAAAATTATATATATATATATATATATATGACCATAAACACCATGCGGTGTTGTAGACCCTTCCAGTATTGTTAAGTTTGATGGTTAAAATGGAAGTTATTTTGTTTTGATCATTCTATTGTTCATGGTCAGCGTCGGAACCTGCTGGATTGATATAGAATTCAAGAGAAAATGTTTCGTAAGTGTGGAATTGTGAATATATATATATATATATATATATAGGCTGTTTTATAGGGGCTTCAAATGTGGCTCATCCATTCTTATTTATTATGTAATGCTGTTGTTATGCTTAAATCCACAGAAGTGAGCACAGGTGGACTTAAATACATACCCAGATAGCACAAGTCTATTTAATGTGATGTTTACATCTGGAAAACGTATTTTTAAGAGTGTTTGCTCATCTGCAATACGTCTATAGGACGTTTCCTGTCAGATGTCAAATAGACGTTTAGAAGATGTCTTTAAGATGTAATGATTTAGAATGCATGTTAAACTGACATCTTCTAAACGTCTATTTGACATCTGACAGGAAACGTCCTATAGACGTATTGCAGATGAGCAAACACTCCTAAAAATACGTCTTCCAGATGTAAACATCACATCAAATAGACTTGTGCTATCTGGGTAGTGATGACAATAGAATTACAAACGGCTGTGATGATTGATGTTAGTTTCCATGGTGACTGATGAGTGGTGGGAAACTAGAACAAGAAACGCATAAATGTGTGAACAAGAAACACATGCATGCAAACAAAACAGAAAGTCCAAGAACCTAAAACAAACCAAGGCCCCGTTTACACGAAGGGAAAACGCAGATATTTCCCTGTGGTTTGGCCTCTCATTTACACGAAAACCCCATTTTTATCACAGAAAATGATTATTTCTAAAAACTCTGGCCAAATTGGAGATTTCTGAAAACGCCGGTTATGTGTTGCCGTGTCAACTGGGAGAAACGGGGTTTTAGGTTCTCTCTTGTTGATTCTGAGGATTCTGATTGGCTTGCATGGCTTTATCCTTCTCCCTACACTGCCACCCATAGGTTTGTTATAGTTATGATCAGGGCTCTCAAGTCTCACGCATTGGGCGTGAGACACACGCATTTCAACCCGTTCACACGCTCACACGCCACACCTTGTATTTCTCACGCTGAGGAGTAAGGGAACTTGTCCCGCTATACAATTAATGGACGAGCCGCAGGCAAACGGAGGGAAGTTTCTGCCGAGTTCATAGCAGCTGTCTCGAGTTATACTGAGTTAAATCCTAGCTACCAGCCAATCAGAAATTAGAATTAGTTGTTTCCGGGTAAATTATGTGTTCCCGCTGCAAGCACGATCGTTACTAGACAACACGCGCACACACGGAGTGGAAGTTGAAAGAGCACGATCTGATGAATGCGGATTGCGGACATCTTCATTTATTTTTTATTTTTTTTAGCATTTTGATTTTACGATTCCTGGACGATATCTCTTGCCTGTGATCAAAGACAGTGAGAGCTGATGTTGAGGAGTATAGCCAAATTCGTGTTAAATTATTTTTGATGCATTCAAAAAATCTCCAACTGCTTTTAAAGGGGTCATCGGATGCAAAATACACTTTTATATGGTATTTACAAATAAATGTGTCTTTGCAGTGTGTGGACACAATCACCATGCAATGAAAAAAATCCATTCACTTTTTTTTAATCCTCAAAAAGCCAAAAAGTTGTTGCTCATTATCATTTAAAGAGACATGCACCGGAACGGGTCACTGTGTGAACAGAGCTGTTTTTGAAGAGGTAAAAAGGGTGTTTTTTTACACAACCATTGAGACATTTTAACCAAAGTATGTTACAAACTTTACATGAAGACCCAAAAGAATCATACCAACTTGTGGAAAATGGGCATCCGATGGCCCATGTAAAGGTGACCGGTTTGGGTCTTGACATACATGCTCAGGGCAAGTTGTTATGACACAATGTTATGTACATTGAGCACTGATGTTCATTTGGCTTGTTTGGGGTCAAATTTATTTTTATTTTTCAATAAATTTGTATTTTTTAAATATAACTATTTATTTTATTTGGATGAATTTGTCTTTTTATCAGATTTAACAATTGTTATAATTTCCATTTGTGCTGGTCAATTATGAACAATAGGCAAAATTGAACTGCTAGCAAAAATTGAAGCGAATTTGGTTGGGTCGAGGGACCGCTGCTGCAAATATTTGGGTGGCTCCTCCCCTAAATCTCACTCTAAGCTTTTGATAAAACTTGAGAGCCCTGGTTATGATGGCGTATTTATGTGGGTTGTGTGCACGATGTTATTATTGAAAACGGAGGGTGGGGAAATATTCGTTTCTCTAAATACTCGGCTATGTGTAAACATAGCCTAAATGTGACTGTGATTTAAGGGTAAGCTGTTTTTTTGTTTTGTTTTGTTTTTTTACTGTACAGATGTATTCATTTGTTATGAATAATCTTATGTTTTGTTTTGTCAAGTGCTGCTCCACCCACCCACTTTGTCACTACAATATTGTGGAAATAAACATTGTTTTCATGCTACATTTACATTTATTCATTTGGAAGATGCTTTTATCCAAAGACACTTAAAAATTAGGGATATCACAAGCATTCACCATAAAAGCAAACAAAAAATCTTTTTTTATTAAACGCTTTTAAACACTGAAAAAAGGGTTAACTTTATAAATGTGCCTCATTCAGTAATATTCTAATTAACTTTTAGTTTTAGTTCAAGTAAAAATAATTTGCCATCTCGGAATCAACCCGGGCGCTTTCACACTTGGTTCGATTGCCTGTTCCGAACCCGAGTTCGATTGCTCCCCCCTACCCCTGCCCCCGATGGACTGTGTTCACATTATATTATTTGTATCCGAACCGCGGTACGCTTGCGTCATCAAGCTGCAGTGGCGCGTAATCGTGTTGCTTGGTAACCATCGCCGCTATAAATGAAAAGGCGTCAAAATGGATAGAATTGCTTGCTTCATATTTATTCTTCTTTTTTTATAACCTTTGGTTTTGTTTTCAAAGAAAAGATACAGAAACACACTTGCGTCTGTCTGCAGCAAAAGTACTAAAATCATTTCAAAGACAGCTGGCTGTCAGCCGAAGACAATTTTGTGGAGGCAAGCATAAATCATCTCTCTGCTTGCAGTGCGTCAATCCCGTTTTTCGTCAAGTTAAGTGTACACACTCACACACACACACACACACACACACACACACACACACACACACACACACACACACACACAAATAATATATATATATATATATATATGAAAAAATGTTATGTTGACTTTACTTAATTTTATTATGTCAAGTTGTTTCACAAAATAAAATTATCTAAATCCAGATATATTTTTTAAGTTGAGTGTACTTATATTTTTTTTTAATTGGTTGTACTTATATTTTATAAGTAATTTCAGATTAATTATATTCATAAGTTTAGCTAAATTATTATGAGTTGAATTTACTCAATTTTTTCAAGAATCAGCCTGTGAATCTCAACAGTGGTGACAATTATAAAGCATGCTGCAGTTCAAATAAAATTCAGTGATTTAGGTCAAATGATTGTGAAACAATGATTGTTAAATAACAACCAACACCAACAGATTACATGTTCTAATTGTTCATCTGGCTGTTATTACTCAGTTAATGAGTTAAGGGTCAAGAGTTCAACTAAAACAAACACTAATCTCCATAATGGTGACACAAAATTACGGTTTTCTCCTTCAGTGATTCTGCTTGTTAACATCAGGTATCTTCAATGTTGGCAATAAAAATAAAGACTTATTACTTCTTCTTTGACGTCTGTCTGCTATTTTTGTTTAAAATGCATAGGGATTTTGTATGTAACATAGCTCTGGATCAGAGTCAGGGGGGCGGGCTCATTTTACTCAGACGACCAATCAGTCTCTCTCAGTTTACTCATTTGAAAATGGTTAACTTTTAAGGAATTATTTTGATTAATTATTACTCAATTCTAATGTGTTAAATTTAATTAATAATATTGCCTGTAATCTGTTGCCACAATTTTAAATTAAACATAATTTTTTTCTATTACTTTTAATTGAATAAAATTAACTTTTTTTTAAACAAGGGCAGTGAATTTGAAAATTACTAATAAAAAATAATTAGGATTAAATAACACATTAAAATCAGTGAAATTAACCAGATAAAAACATGTAACATTTACAAGGGGTCAGAATAATTTATATATATATATATATATATAGATATATCGATCTCACTTGCCCACCTCCTCTATCTATTAATCTATTATTAATTATCATTTTATATTGATCCAAACCTGGAGCTTAAGTTAATCTTTTTCTAAGTCTCCCCTACTAACCCCCACTTCTGTCGCTCGGCCTTTCTCTCTCTTTCTCTTGCTCTTGCTCTTCTTCTCTGTCTTCCCAGCAAAGTGTAAGGCAGCAGGTGAGCTGTCACAGGCAATGAAAGGGCCAATCACCTGGGGAATCAAAGAGCCCGTGACTGTCACTCCACATCTTCTAACAGACAGTCCACTATTTATATCTCTCCTAGGGAAAAAAAAGTGAGAGCAAGAGAGGAATTTTTTGAGAAAGTGAAAAGAAAATGAAATAAATGGAAATGGGGAGATGAGTTTGAAGGGTCGATTTAACAAGTCTGAAAAGTAACACAAAGGAGAGAAGACACCGGCGGGTTGTTTCTGCTTTATGGCTGACACGTTTTTCTTTCTTTTTGTCCTTTAGCATTTTCGTTCATGCATTTCCATGATGATTCCGCGTCGTCCATAAATGTGTGCTGAAACTGTTTTCAGTTCTGTTGCTTTGCAAGGCGATGATTGTGATAAGGAAGGAATGTTTAATGAGGCGACACAGCAGCTAAACGTAGCAAGCGCCGCCGTGAGGAAAACACTCCTCTCATTAGTATCTGCCATTCTCTCCAACTTGCATGTAAATGTTTCTCTGCATCTGTGATGTTTTGTAGCTCAGTATTTTTTTTGTGGAAAATAAACATCAAAACTTGAAACTAAGTTTATGAAACTGCTCTGAGGACTTGCTGTGAAGAAACCCATGTCATGACACAGTCATGCAGGGCCAATGGGCTATTTTGTCCTGTGTCAAACTGAAAATACCAAACATAACGCCCAATAAAAATAAACCTCTCCAGCTATTTCAAAATAGCTTGTTTATTTCTCCTTTGCCTTCTCTGTTTTTTTTTGTTTGTTTGTTTTTTAAATTTGATTTATTAAATTTATGATTACAGACATTTCTCAAAACAGTTGATAATTGAATATCGTATATTTACAGGTTCAGACTGGTATACAGTGAGAGTGGATTTGACGGTGATGGATGTCAATGACAATGCCCCAGAATGGACAATGGTCCCTTTGCCCTACCTGTGTGTGGTCTCTGCTAGTGCCCCACCAAACTCACTAGTCTACAAGCTTCAAGCCAGAGATGGTGATGAGGGCGTCAATGGAGAGGTGGAATATTTCCTGTCTGATGGTAAGGAGACTTTCCTATTTGCCTCCTTAATAAATTCATACGTATAATTAACTTTTATTAACTACCTTTTTTCAGCAAGGATGCATATAGAATTGATGAAGTAACAGTTAAGACATTTGTAATGATACAATCCTTGTTTCTATTTCAAATAAATGCTGTTGTTTTGAACTTTCTGTTCATCACAGAATCCTGAAAAAAGTATCATGGTTTCCACAAAAATGTACAACCATTTTTATAGTAAATGTTAGTAGTGCATGTAGTATACTGACAATATAGTACAATCCCAAATCAGAAAAACTTGGGACATTTTGTAAAATGCAATAAAATCAAGAATCTGTGATTTGTTCATTCTATTTAACCTTTTATTAACTGACAAAAGTACACAGAAAAGTTGTCCAATGTTTTCACTGACCAACATAATTGTATTTTGTAAATATGAAATTTTGATTTTGATGGCTGCAACACACCCCAAAAAAGCTGGGACAGAGACATGTTTACCACTGTGTCACTTCGCCTTTCCTTTTAATTACACGTTTTAATTATTTGAGAGTTGAGGATACTAATTGTTGGAGTTTTGCTAGTGGAATATTTGCCCAATCTTGTCTGATACAAGACAGCCGCTCAACAGTCTGTGGTCATCGTTGCCTGATTCTCCTTTTCATAATGGGTCAAACATTTTCCATAAGAGACATATCTGGACTGCAGTTAACAGGCAGGCACATCCTTTCAATGGTGCAGAGTGTCTAGAAACTATTCAGTTTTAGCACGTGCAGAATGAGGCCTGGCATTGTCTTGCTTCCCAGGAAAGATGTCATCTTGATGGCAGTTTATGTCTCTGTACGATCCAAATATATGCCTCCATGTCATTGGTACCTTCACAATAATGCAAGTTATAATGCAACCCATACCGTTTGCAATGATGCACCTCAATACCAGCACAGATGTTTGCTTTTGCACCTGTCGCTGGTGAAAGTCTGGTTGGTCCCTTTCGTCTTTGGGCCTGAGACACTGTGTCCATTCTTTTTCCAAAAACAAGCTGAAACATGGACTCATCTGACCACAGCACACATTCCCACTGTCTTCTAGACCATCTGAGATGAGCTCAGGCCCAGGGAACTCGCCGGCATCTCCACATAGAACTGATATAAAGCTCTCTCCTTGAGTAACAGATATTCAAGTGGCATTTCTTAATGCAGAGTCAGACTGTGTTCAGTGAAAACGGTTTTTCAAATCACTCCTGAGCACATATGGCTGTATTTAACAGAGTAGTATGATGGTATCTTGTGCAATGCCATCTGAGGGCTCCAAGGTCACACACATTCAACAGAGGTCTTCTGCCTTGCCCAACACAGACTGAGATTTCTCTGGATTCCCTGAATCTTGTGACAATATTATGTATGGAAGATGATGAAAGGCATAAATGCTTTGCAATCTTGCATTGAGAAATTTGATTTTTTAATTGTTTGACAATTCTCTCAAGATATTTGGCACAAAGTGATGAGCCATGACCCATATTTGCTTTTACACTTTACTAAGCACTTTTACACCCAAACACGATACCCTCAAATATTACCAATTCACCTGCTCATTGTGGACTGTTTCAAAATAGTTGGATAATCTAATTTGGATAATCTTTTCACTTTTATTTGGTCTCTGTCCCAACTTTTTTGGGGTGTGTTGCAGCCATTAAAATCAAAATTTGTTCATATTTACAAAATACAATTATGTTGGTCAGTGAAAACATTGGAAAATGTTTCTTTGTACTTTTGTCAGCTAATAAAAGGTTAAATATAATGAACAATATATTTTATATATAATACATATATTTTATTGCATTTTCCAAAATGTCCCAACTTTTTCTGATTTGGGGTTGTAGTATATGTAGAAATAAACATTACCCTAGATCAGGGCTCCAGACTGAGACTGGAGCATGTGCATGTTACAATTTGACGTGGTCGCATTTATGCGAGTGCATGGTCACACACTCAATCGGTGTCTGCCTACCTGCACTTGCATTACGGCAGTTTCAAGGCCGTTTCACACCCCAAGCGTGAGCGGTGCATATTTTCTTGGTTGTGTTTGGTGTTTACCATTTACATACGAATGTTGTACACATCCCATGTTAAAACAATCTTTCGAGACTATCAAGTTTATAAATGACCAACTTATAAAAACAAATTTATAGGCTAGGCTTTGTAAAGAAATGATCACTTATATGGAGCTTTGGAGCCACTGCTTTGACGCTGTACAAACGCTTCCAGTGTGAATACTCTTGTGTGTCTGCAGTGCGAGTGAAGCTGACGTGAAGCTCAAGCTTGCGGTGTGAAACTGCAGGGACTTATCTAATCTGTCACGTATTATTGACTACGGCAAATCTGCTATTTTTCCGTAGTAGAAGGTAACAGTAGAATGTCAAGAAGTACCAGTTAATTTTGCACGTGCACAACAGAACACCGTTGCTATTGTATCAGCAGCTGCTGCTTTTTAAGGACGAGCCAACAAGCCAGCATACAGACTCAGACACAACTGATGACGAGAGCACAGTGGCAATATAAAATATATAGGCAAAGGCAAATATAATCTCAGAAATTAAAAAAACATACATGGTGGGATTTTTTTGATAGTTGTTTTTATCGTTTTCATTTGATAGTTAAAAGATTAAAACATTTTTCCAAACATGAGGAGTTTAAAAGACAACTATTCATTAGCATGCATTGATTAATACCATATTGTAGAAACAAAAAAATCATGTGCTGGTGCGACCAACTGAGAAATTTTTCTGGAGCCCTGCCCTAGAAATAAATTCTATATTTTTCATTGTTAGATGATTCCTTGAACCGTATTGCAAAGTGTTACCATCATGATATATTGTTGCTGTCAGGTGGAAACTTGTTATCTCCATTTTACATCATTTTTATTTTTTCATAAATCATTACTGTTGGTTACCCTTTACGTCTGTCTGTGGGTTTTGCACATGTCTAACCAATGAAAGGTATTAAAAGAGCTTGTGACTAAACCTCGTAACTCCATTGGGTCCTTAAACTGTCGGTCAAACCTCTTAACTCCACCCTGCCTCTATTATGAAAGAAGATAACGTCTTTGCTTGTTTCCAATGCAAGAGTAAATAAAGAACTGCTTGTTTGAATAAATACAGAATTTTCATTACTCATGAAACTATCTATATATAAAGGCTAATACTGTATGTATGTAAAATTGTATGAGGATCGGAGAAGAGTGTCTTAGTCATTTGTTATCAAGTCATAGTCTCATACTGTCTCAAATAGCCTTTGTGTAGCACTTCATCTTTTATAACATGAGATACATGAGAACTCCATTTGAGCTTGATTTTGGGAAAATGTTGATAATATCATGACATATGCATAAAATATGAACTTTGACAGCAGTGTTTAATTATTTACAAAATACTTTTTTTTTCTTTTTCATTTCCTGAAAAGTATCGGTATTGGACATACATGGTTTCCACCCGACAGCAACAATATGCATGTGCTCAACATATTTACATTAAGAACTCATTTTCAGGTCTATGAAGTTGATAAGTTCTGTTGTACATCAGGAGGTGATGGGAGATTCGAGGTGGACAGGAAGAACGGTCACGTTCGGACGACAGGCCTCCCCCTGCAGAGAGACAGAGAATACCTTCTAACAGTGGTGGCTGCCGACCGCCAGGGCAGCCGCAGTCCTCCCGCCGTAGTGTCCATCATCGCAGGTCCAAGAGCTCCTCAGTTCACCAACGTGTCTTATACAATTTCCATACCAGAAAACACACCAGAAGGACAACCGTGAGTAAAGCCATAACACGCACACACAAACCCACAACCAATCTCGTAAATGCAGCAAATCTTATTTCCATGTGTAATTCTAGCAGGCCCTAAATGCATCTCCCACGCTGTGAGAACACTGCTTATCCATCAGGGTAACAAATAGAAACAGGCTCATACTGCACTTACAGCCATCCCGCGCCCTCTGCTTCTCGCTGGAGCGTAGCTTGTGTGAGTCATCGTGTACTACACTATGCAAAATTCATGAAATAATGATCTTTGACTATGTCAGTGTACTGTGATATGCATTAAAGATGCATGAACATCAGAACTTTGTTCTGCTCGTTTAGACAGCCCCCAAAGGTTAACCAGGTAATGAATACAAATACAGGTAATGATAAAAGCATCAGTTTTTTTTTTCTTTGTAGTTTAATTTTTTTTGTGTGTTTTTTTTTTAATTTTAATTTTTTTTTTTTTTTTGGGTCAATTGATTCCACCTACCAATCATATGAGAGGAATGCAGCTCTAACTAACGTTACGAGCCTATCAGAAGCAGAAGCAGGGATGATGTCCTACCCACGGGCATAATTTCCTATGCGGACAGGTGGGACATGTCCCCCCCACTTTCCAAAATCCCGTTTGTGCCCCCCCCCCACTTTCAAATTCGTTTGTTATGAGTTTTAACCGCACGCAGTCATTGCCACGGAGGGGCAGGACCGAGCCTGTGTAAAAAAATGTGTCCAGCTTTAACGTGTTCAAATATTTAACGCAATTAACGCAGCATCCGTTCTTTCTGTCATCCTTTAGCTAGGGTTATATGATCACGCACTTATTAACGCAAATGCTTTTAAACCATTCATGCACGACAAGACAAAAGCGTGTCAGTATTGAGTTATCTTCCACGCTTGAACAAACAACAACACACACATTTATGCCAAAATGTCAGTTTTGTCGAGTATTCTCACAAGAACAATCTTAAATGAGTTAAATAAAATCTTAAATGGAAGTAAAGAGTTGTGAGAGAATGAGATGATTGAGATTCTGTCAGCAGCAGATCTTAAAGTGACAGCAGCCACTAATTCTCTCTGTCAGTAAAGTTAACCAAAGAATAAAGGGAACAGATAACTGCTCTTGACTAAAGAACGCTTGTAGCTTTAATAAGGATTAATCTATATTTCATTTATAGTTTATGCAGTGCGGACTGTTTTATAACCTTACTCAATTTCTGTATATTTCATACCTGTTAGACAGGAAAGGCACTGGTAAATATGACTTTTTTATGGGTTTAAGTGAGGATTGATTTAAATTCACTTTAATTAAAAGCTGTTATAATTTTTGAAGCCAATTAAATGTTTAAAATTTAAAACATTACATTTTTAATGTTTATTTTTAACATCAGGAGGAAACTGTTCTCCTGATGCCCCCCACCCCCCCACCCCCAAACATAAAAAAAATATTAAATCAGGCTCAGGAATTATTTTCACTTTAACCCCTTCTTGCTTGATGCTGCTACAGGGAAGCATGATTAGCTCTGCCCTACAAAGATGTATTAAATCAGGCATTGCCTTGTAGAAAATTATCCTAAATCTAATCCATGTGGAATAAGTGCCTACTGGATCCATTTATGGCAGCTGCATGTCATTAAATATTCATTGCATGCTGCAGTATATTATTTTCCTCATTCACACCTGTGATTCCACTATATTGTTGCTTTTATTAAACTTGGCTCGGCAATGGGAGCCAAGTCTTATTGAATATAGTTGGCTTCATCCATAGCTATGCAAAAAAATATGGTTAACTAACTAATGTTAGGATAAGTGTATTGCTCATGGCACAAAAATGGGGTGACGTTAATCTTATTGCTAAACATTCTGATCTCTGCCAGACAGCTGAGGCAGACCAAGCCAACAGACAAACTCTGCCAATGGGAATGGTGTTGTAATAACCACAATAGCTGAAGGGAATTCACATTTACCTTTGTACGTCTGCCTGTCTGTCATTAAGCTTCTTTGGGATTACAAATGTCAATCTTGACTGCTTGACTACGTGATTATCATAATTTTGCCTTTATTTTCCATGGTCTGAATGTATCAAGATGAAAATCTCCCATAAATAAATGATATAATTTAACAGACAGTTTTTTATTTTTAGAGAAATGCATGTTGATGAGAATCCTTTCTTTCTTCAAGGTTTGAGTTACAAATTAAAGTCCCCCGGTAATTACTAATTGTATCCCTTAAAACTCATCTTTGATAACCAAAATTACATATTTATACTGTTTTTTTTTCCAGTGAAAAAATAATTTATTCATGCCTTAAAATTGCTTGAATGTAACTCTACACCCTTGATTCATTTAGAATACATGGTGTCGCTTATTAACACTCGCACCACCGGCCTCGCTCCGTTCTCTCACGTCCCTCGGCCTCGTCCTGTTCGCCACAAGAACATACTCAGCAATGGTGTTGACTTATGACTTTGCACATGATTTGTCTTAAAGCACAGTAAAAACACCACATAGACATATAAACAACATTAAAAACTTTAATATGAAATATGCCATATTATATAGGCTATTAGCTATTTTTAGGGATGCACTTATACCAATACTGATACCACGCACCGTGTTTGTGTCCAGACAAAGAAACACTGACAACAGAAAGTATAATTGGGATAAAAGAAAAGGCTCTCTATGAAGTAAATGTGTCTAATTAGTGAAATATTAAACAAAATATAGTAACGGTATATAGCTAATAGCGCTATATATAGGGAGAGAGAGAGAGAGAGAGAGAGAGAGAGTATTCCAAAAATGAATTTTTTGGATTAAAACTAAATCGTATTTGTAAGCAAAATATGAACTATTACGTGATTTATGTGTAACGAGTGGGTCTTTAAATTATTGCAGGCCATTTGCAAGTCAAAAAGTTTCAGATGAGAGTCAATGAGCGGATATAGATATTTGATATCAGTAATGTAAAACCTTTGTTGTAATGTCTTGAGGCAACACATTTTGTAAAGATTGTGGGACTATTCTTGCTACTGAGGATCATTGATTAAAAAACTTCAGTTTGGGTCTGTTCCTCACAAAAAGAAGTCATATAGATTCTGAAGACTTCAGCGCAGATTTCAGCGCACAAATAAAAAGTACTTTTATGATCATTTTTTGTTGTGTTTTTGTTGTATTTTATAAACAGTTTTTGATAAGCATATTGATAACTTATTTTGTGTCTCTCAGCAAACAAAATACATATTGTATGATTTATGGTCATTGTTGCATGTGTTCTAGCACAAGCACAACTGGTACAACTAATGAACCCCTTGATTAGTTGCATCAGGTGTGCTTGAGACAACACCTGTTTGCTGCAGAACTGTGCTGTTGTGAGGGATTCTATTCAGGGGGTTGAATAATTTGGAGACTAAAGAAGTCATTAAAAGTTGCATTTTCAGTTGAATTTGGGGAAACCACTTGAAACATTTGTTGTGTTGAGCTATTTCAATTATTTTTGTTTGATTTGTTCATTGCAAACCGCTAAAATCCTGTAGATTTTGCCAATAAACCTGATTTGCAATGAGGGTTGAATAATTTCGTACATGTGGTTGAACCACATTTTATGTAAAATACACATTTTAAAATTTACAATTCACCTTTATTTGTCCACGAGGGGTGATTAGTTTTGCTGCAGTAGCAAAGAAATTAACATACAAAACATGACAACAAAGACGACAACATCAACATCGATTAAAGTACAGAGTCAGACAAATGAAAATGAAAAACCACAACATATATAAAATTTAAATACAAATGTGCCTTATGTTACATAAAATCCCATGAAATGTGTATTAGTATATGTAGAAATGAACATTATACCAGATTAATCAATGCTTTTCATTAATTCTCATTATCATTAAGAGTTACAATCAGCTTTTTACAATCAACATTTCTTACTGCTAACTATGTTTGTAAATATTCATGATTTTTTCCTTCATTGATAATGCTTAAAATGTCATCAAATTGCATTGATACACTTTAATTGCTCGGTTTTGTTTTCATGGCCCCTGAAGTCTGAGTATTTGTCATGATTTGACCCAGTGATTAAACAACAATGAGAAATAAAGTGATAATAACAGTGATCAGTAAGGCAGATGCACTTTTGATGAAAATGAAAACAGAGGATTTTTTTTTTTTTTAACATCAGGAGGAAACTTTTCTTCCGCTTTTTTTCTTCAGGTATCATTTTATTTGGCTCCCTATTTATTTGATAACCAGCACAAAACTGTGTTATTTGATGCTTTGTTTTACAATTTACAAAACGTCTCAGGTTACGTATGTAACCCTGGTTCCCTGATAGGGAACGAGATGCTGCATTGAGACGCGGTGGGAACGCTCTGCGTGATTGCGTCGTGAAGCACGTGTATAATCAGTCCAATGGAAGAGCGAGACGTCATAGGCGGGTGACGTCATAGACCAGGAAGCTATAAAGCACCCCTGAAAACAGACCGCGACAGCTTCTGAAAAAGCCTGAAGCAAGTCAATCAGGGCATGCAGGAAGTATGGCAGGAGAACGCAGCATCTCGTTCCCTATCAGGGAACCAGGGTTACATACGTAACCTGAGACGTTCCCTTTCAAGGGAACTCGAGCTGCGTTGAGACGCGGTGGGAACCCCATACCCACTACGCCATAATGAGAAATGCCCGTTCTGTGTGGAGTCCTTGCGCACACTAGGAAACAAGCAGCCTAGCCCCGGGAGTGGAGAGGTCTAGGTCGTAAAATCTGACAAATGTATGCGGTGAGGACCAGCCTGCCGCATTACAAATGCCCTGAAGGGAAACACCTGAAATTAAAGCCTTAGAGGCAGCCATACTCCTTGTAGAATGGGCGCGGACAGCCATAGGTGAAGGCTGTCCAGCCGCTTCATAAGCAAGTGAGATAGCCTCAACTACCCACTTGCTCATTACCTGCCTCGATGCAGGGCAACCCTTCTTGGTTGAACCGAAGCAGACAAATAACTGCTGTGATCTACGCCACAGGGCAGCTCTGTGAACGTAGGCATCCAAAGCCCTAAGGGGCCATAACAGATTGAGACTTTCCTGATCTGGGGTATTGAAAGGTGGAGGGCAAAAAGCCTGCAGCACAATAGGGCTCGCCACATTAGTGGGGACCTTAGGAATATAACCCGGCCTAGGGTGTAAAAATGCTTTCACCATACCAGGTGCAAATTCCAAACATGAAGAAGCCACCGACAGGGCTTGCAGATCTCCAATTCTCTTGATAGAAGAAATAGCGAGTAGAAATAGAGTCTTTAGTGTAAGGAACTTCTCTGAAACCTCTTCAATAGGCTCGAAGGGAGCCAGGGCCAGACCCTCAAGTACAATGGCCAAATCCCAAGCCGGTGCTCTAGAGTGCAGTGCAGGCCTCAGCCTCAATGTACCACGAAGAAAACGAATAATAAGAGGATCTCTCCCCAGAGAAGAAGCCCCCAGAGGGGAGCGATAAGCAGATATAGCTTTTACGTACACCTTCAAGGTGGAGGGAGATAATCCAGCAGAGAAACGGTCTTGTAGGAAATCGAGAACTGTACCAACCGGGCAGTTAACAGGATTTAAAAAACGTTCTCCACACCATGTAGAGAACAGCTTCCATTTAAATGAATATAGTTTCCTGGTGGAAGGAGCTCTGGATTGAAGGGTGGTCTCAACGACCTCAGTCTAGAGACCAGATTCTAACAGCTGGGCCCAAGCTTTCTTAGATATGACAGTCCTCAGATCTTGCCTACCCCTAGCTGGCCTGGACTGCGACCGCCAGCCAGGTTCCCCAGATGGTGGAGGAGCCCGACTGGTGACGCTCTGTCTTTGATGCACTCTGTGCTGTGAGGAGCTTGTACTCGGACGAGACTGCTCGGATTTAATAATCACTTTCCGCCCAGCAGTCTCGGGGACATCGAAACGTCGAGGAAGAAACCTCTGGAACGCAGCAGATTGTTTTTTCGATTCTTGAAACCTATTGACGACACAGTTGATAGCGTCGCTGAACAAACTTGAAGGTGAAAGTGGTGTGTCCAGAAGAACAGACCGATCTTTATCTTTTATATCTGACAGATTTAACCAAAGATGCCGCTCCGTGGCCACCAGGGCTGCTATAGAACGGCCCACTGATTTGGCCGCCTCCTTGGTGGCCCGGAGAGACAGGTCTGTTGCGCGACGCAATTCTCGAATTGCATCAGCGCTGACTTCCTCACGTTCATCGATATCCTTCAGCAGATCAGCCTGGTATGCCTGCAGTATAGACATAGTGTGCAGACATGACGCAGCCTGACCTGCTGCCGAATAAGCTTTACCCACCAGCGAAGATGTAGATTTTAAGGGCTTGGTGGGTAACGTCGGGGCTTTTAATGATGACGCTGACTCGGGAGAGAGATAGCTCGCGAGCGTCTCTTCAGCCCGAGGCACCGTCAAATAACCATAATCAGATGCACCCAAAACATTACTATAGTTAGAGGTTTGTGGGTTAAACACTCTGAATGACGCCGGTTTATTCCACGATCTCGAAACCTCATTGTGGAGATCGGGAAAAAACGGGAGTCCCCGACGTGGAGGCTGTGTTTTAGATGGTAGAAATCTTTCATCTAATAAACTCTTTTTAATAACACTCTGAGAATCATCGGCTGGCCATTCAATATTTAATTTAGCTACAGCACGAGATAAAACCTCCATAAGCTCCTCATCATTACCGGGGGTATGAGCTGGTGAAGACTCAAAATCCCCCATATCAATACTGACGACATCCAGATCCTCAGAACTGGATAGTCTCAGCAATGGTGCCCCGACCTGGGAAGGAGAAGCCGCAGCGCGGGCTCCTTCCTGGGCAGAGGCACCGGATCCGGCAGAGGCACCGGATCCAGCAGGTAAGAGTTGAGAAAGGGCTGGGCCCGTCTCAAGCCCCGCTACTAGATCCATATGCGAACCCCAAGATGAAAGCCTTCGCTGTGCCTCGGCAGCAGCGGGACCCGCACCTCGGGGAGCGCGAACCGAACCGTCCTCCTCAAAGAACGCCCGGCGAGAGCGGAGCGTCCTCATGGACAGCTTCTCGCAATGCTCACAGTCAGCTCCCTCGAGAACTGACTGGGCATGCTCCACTCCCAAACAAGCAACACAAAGCTGATGTGTGTCCCCACCCGTGATGAAACGAGGGCAAGGGACAACACAACGCTTAAACTCTTGTTTCGCCATAATATATATATATATATATATATATATATATATATAAACATATATATATATATAGATATATATAGATATATATATAGATATATATAGATAGATAGATATAATGTGCTTGTGACAGACAACAGTAAATAGACAAGGACAGTATACAGAGAGCGCTTGCTGAAGGCAACAGAAGCTGTCGCGGTTTGTTTTCAGTGGTGCTTTATAGCTTCCTGGTCTATAACGTCACCCGCCTATGACGTCTCGCTCTTCCATTGGACTGATTATAGACGTGCTTCACGACACAATCACGCAGAGCGCTCCCACCACGTCTCAACGCAGCTCGAGTTCCCTTGAAAGGGAACTGTGAATTTAGAATTTTTTTCTGCCTTTACACACGATCAATGAGCCTGAGACGAATCTTTCCCCTGCTGTACCATTTATTGTTACATTATTCCCTCAACAAACAATCCCCCACATCTGCAGTCATTTTCTCTGTGATTATTGCTAAATGTTGTTGAAGATATACTGCGTTCACCTTGGAAGTTGGTTTGATTGAAACTTTTATTCCACATATGTCCAAATTAGCTTAAAAGTCTTTGGTGCACTTCTAACTTAACCTTGGTAACCCATTCTTCTTTCTTTTCCAGTTGTTTGCTCACTTATAGAACATCATAATCAGGATTATAGTCAATCAGGTTGTCTCTCTCTCTCTCTCTCTCTCTCTCTCTTTGTCTTTTTTCATCCAGCTTCCTAGTCACTCCAGCAGTGTCCTTCCAAAAACAGCCAGTAACTTACAGCCTGCTCATCAATCCCAGCAGTCTTTTCAGCATCCAGCCAGAGACTGGGGAGATTGGTCTGACCCGTACTATAGACTATGAGAGTGACCAGCACCGCTACCTGCTGCTGGTGAGGGCCAGTGAGAACCAGGACAGTCTCAGTAGTGCTGCTGAGGTGAGTGCTGCAGGTGCACAGTCAGACTGGGACAGGGTCCAGATTTAAGATTTTTACACACACACAAACACACACACACACACACACACACACACACACACACACACACACACACACACACACACACACACACACACACACACACACACACACACACACACACACACACACACACACACACACACACACACACACACACACACACACACACACATTTTCTCAGAGCCCAAACAATCAACTCTCTTTAAATCATAAAATTATTATGCAAATTTGTTGTTTTGTAACTATGCTTAATTATTTTTTATATTTGAGGGATATTAGATATTTGATAGATGGTGATCTCTATGATAACATTTTGTCACACAACAAACCAGAGAATAAAGTACAAACAAATGGAGTCTGTCTGGTGGTGCAGAAGAAACAAGTAATTTCTCTGTTTCTAAATGTAATTTTAAATCTTATAAAACGTCATTTTTATATAGTTCTATACATTGTCTGTCTGTGCTGCTGATGTTAATCCAGTACTGTTTACAGTGTGACTTTACTACAAAATGATTCATTATCTCTTGGTTCACAAGACTAACTTTATTACTTTCAGAATAAAGCTTAACCCTTCTGAGTCTTGGGCTATTTTGGCCGTTTTTGAGTGCTTTTATTTTATTTTTTAAATTTTGCCACATAAACAAATGTTTACCATAGCAATGTTTGGTATTATTTTTTTCAGCACAACATCACCTATATGACCAGACAATTAGTTTTTCACTTTGATGTACTGTATCAACATACTGGACCCAAAATCACACAAAAAACACTAAATCCAAATAGAAAAATGATAGCTTTTCTACTACAAAAAACACAAGCATGCTCAATGAAGCATTTTAAAAGGTTTAAAATGTAAACACAAGTTGTAAATGTCAACATATACAGGCACAATTCAGATATAATCAAGCTATATACAAAAAAAAATATGATTTACAAAAAAAAGCGGGTGTAGCCATAGGCTTTTTTTCTTTCTTTTTAGCTCAGCCACTTTTTTAAAAATGTTGTGCACACAATTATTCAGAGAGCTATATTTAAGGCCTTGCATTCCCAGAGTATAAGGTTTACCAAATAGTGCAGATACAAAATAAAAAAATTAAAATTAAGATAAAATGAACCTATATATCACAAAAAGGAGGTGTGGCGTTTTTTCTTTACTTTTTTGCTTAGAAACTCTACAAAACACTTAATGTACAATTACACAGATAGCTACATTACATGGCTTTCATTCCTTGAGTCAGAGGGGTTCCTCAATAGTGCAAATATACCATACAAAAGGTAAAATTAACACAAAATCAAACTATACATACAAGTATTTACAACAAATATCAGGTGTTTTTTATTTAATTCATTTTTTTATCTGTGCCACTCCTCAAAACAGATTACATAAATCTACTCCTAAACTAAACTACTCCTAAACTACCTAAACTATCTACACTACTCCTAAACTACTCTCAAAATCTACTCAAACTCTTCCAAAAACTAGCAATAATATCTCTCTATACATGATATATACTGTATATAACCGTATGTCTCTCTTTGTCAACTCCGTAAATCCTCTGTCTTTCAATTTCGCTTCTTTGCTCAGTTGGCTCCTCCTCCATTCCCTAAAATGTGCAGCCTGAAGAGCAGAGTCAGCAGATTCACACATTTTTCTCCGTTTTGTTTTATGACAAAAACCGACGAAGTTATTAGAATAAATGCAACGCCTGTCGCATCACATCTGGCGTTCATTTACGAACGCGTCAATATTTGTTTATATAAAGTTTAAATGATCATATCTCCGTTTTTACTTGGTCTATCAACACAAAACAAAAAGTAACATAGAATTTCAAGCCAGCACTTTCGACAGTAGTGGACGGCAGCGCTCAACGTGACTTTGTTTTTATGCTTCAACGTCTTAAATTTAATGGGTAATATATGGGATTTTTGATGTTAGTAGAAATAAAACCTTTATTCAATATCTTATTTATTTCATTCTCATTTATTTCATTTATTTGGGTAATATATGGGATTTTTGATGTTAGTAGAAATAAAACCTTTATTCAATATCTTATTTATTTCACAGTCTCAACAGGTTGCTCTTGGTGGTTGTATAGCAACAAGAAATCAATAATAATAAAAATAAATAAATAAAAAGCAGTGAAACAAATGTATGGGGAAACAATGATTAAAGATGCCATAATAACGGGTTTGATTCTTCATCATAACTGATAGTATGAAGGTAAATTATTCATGCCTTTCACTCATCCACAGAAATATAAGTGCATGATATCAGAGATTTGTATATGCCTTTAGCTCTCCATCCAGTCATTTTTATTTATGCAAAACAAATCATATGATCTAAACGATAGCTAGTAATTGTGCCAGCTTGATAGACAGTATCACAAATTTTAATTTGAATGTGGGGTCATAGCTACTAGTGAAATGTGAATTACTGTGAATCTCTGTAAAAATGCTTGTAAGACCAACATAATTCCCATTAATGTTGTCCCAACTAGCCAAATACAGTCTGAATAAACAACTCCCAGCATTGCAACATAAATAAATTATGCGTTTAGTGTGTTATAATATTATTGTTTTACTACTTGCTGGCTTTATTTATGTTCCTCTAGCAGTGTTTTTTATTATAACTGTAAGCTATTGTTTGGTGATGTTAAGAACCCATCATTTTACTCATTTATATTTGTTGATTTTCACTGTGGTTGAGTTCTGTGTGTAAAGTGTTGAGGTCTATTTGTGTCTATGTAGAATTACTGCATGTAAAGAGAGGAAGAACGAAAGAAAGAAAGAAAGAAAGAAAGAAAGAAAGAAAGAAAGAAAGCAAGAAAGGAAGAAAGAAAGGAAGAAAGAAAGAAAGAGAAAGGGTTCTCATTAGAAGTAGTAGAGTGCACTTATTTCAGTGTGAACATAATTTCCAGTTGTCCATTAATTAAGACACATTGCTGATACTATTCATATTACTTATGCCTTCCATTGAAATTATGGTCACTTATACTGACAAAAAATAAAAATAAAGGAGAGGCTCTGGCACTGTGGGAAATGTAAGGGCAACAATTTAGCTGAAATCAAAGACATACCCAGCAGTCCCATTCATGCCTCATACAGTATTATTCCCCTGGAGGATGTAGTCTCGCCTCATCACGACTTGATTTGGCTGCTCAGTGATCCATACATCTGTCCTGGCCTGAGGCAGGCCAGCCAAAATCCCAACTATTAGCTATTAGCTTGGGAATGGTACAAAACAGTGCATGGCACAGTGTGTCTAACTGCAGATGGGGAGCAAAAGGGCATGTAGACAAAAAAAAAAAAAAAAAGTCCAGTGAGACAAAGTCCAGAGATACATTTCCCTGTCGCATCCTCATATTTAGCAACACAGCAGCCCATCTGTCACCCTGAAATCACTCTGTAACTCTTCTCACATCTCAGTTTCTTGAGACTCCGAACACTTTTAACTCTGTTAAAGCACCCGTTACAACAAACTAAACAAAACACAGTTTAAAATTACATCATTAACAATGGTCAAAATGAACAGGCTTTTGAATCAATAATTATGGCCCGTTCAATCACAGTTATTATGGTTCTTATAGTTATGGAAAATATGAAAAAGTCATAGAAATATCTGTTATATATATATATATATATATATATATATATATATATATATATATATATATATATGCATTTTGTTTTATGATATCTGCTATAAAAATGTTGCCTAACAATATTTGTGTAGAATAAAACACGCTTGCATGCCATAGTCATGTTATATGTAAGTGAATTGTTCTTTTGAGTCTGTTTATTTCTATGAATCAGTCAGTTCACAAGAAGGTTTGATTCATTAGTGAATTGATCTGCATTTAAATAATGTAAAGTGTGTGGTCGGTGAGATTTCTTGATGTTTTTGAAAGAAGTTTCTTCTCCTCACCAAGACTGCATTTATTTTATCATACAGTAAAAACAGTAATATTGTGAAATATTCTTAAAATTAAATGAACTGTTTTCTATTTTAATATGTAATTAATGCCTGTTGGTGGATTTTCAGCATCATTACTCCAGTCTTCAGTGACACATCCTTCAGAAATCATTCTAATATGCTGATTTCTTGCTTTCCTGCATCAGCCATATCAGGTCTCTTTTCTGATACAATGTCTTTGGTTATTATAAGTATTAGTTTTACTTACAATGGAAAAACTAAGCATTGTATTATACTCTTTTATAAAATTGGGGTCTGGGCAGTTACTGAGATCCAAAAACTTTCCCTCTGGGATCCTTCTGTCTTGTTCTTTTTGATTCAGTCTTTTATGGCATTTTATTTTATATGATATTTTGGATTATGGTCTCTGTTAGAGTAAGATATATGAGTAACATTGTAGACTGTGAACTGTTGTCACAATTTTGACCATTTCTCACTAGGTCTGTCTATTTCCAGACTCTGAAATTGAAGTGAATAGGTTATTAGAGTCACTTAGCAACTGCCAGGAAGCTTTAGCAACAGTGTCATGGGAAAAAGCACTCAAACAGTGTTTTTCCTCCTTCAGACAGCAACTTTCAGCTTAATTCAGTCTTATGGGAGGCATTAGGTGCCTCTTTCAGCTTCCCTGATGCTTTTGGAACAAATTGAGAAAGAGCTATGGCATGCCCATGTGATATTGTAGGACATTTGTCCTTTTGTGTTTTGATTCTTCACTACTTCAAAACTCAGGCACAGATGCTTGCTTATGTATGAATATAACTTCTTGAAATCAAATAATTTGCAGTGAGAAAGTGCCACGATTAAACAGTATGATGGTTATAAAGAGTGATAGTATATGGCCTTTTATGCTTGTTAAAAAGAGCTTTTTGGCAATGGTTTTTTGAAACAGCAGACCTCTTGACTCTGGGAAACCCTGGGGACAAGTCACATTGATGTGCTATCTTTCTCCCTGATGATAAATCATAAATCAAGATATTATGATCTGCCCAATTGTTCTGTTAACAATTCTCACCTTTCTATTTTTGTGCCTTCCGGCTTCCTTTTCACTTGTTTCTCACAGGTGCGAGTGGTCATCACAGACGAGAATGACTGTGTTCCAGAGTTCCTGCAGTCCATTTATAGCAAAGACGGTGTCCCTGAGACAGTCACGACCGCAACGTCGCTGCTGCAGGGTAAGTCTGTGGACCTGCACATTAATGTACCATAGCTGTTACTTAGAGGTCATTGTATAACAACACTGGAATAGTAGCCGTGTTCATTAATACACGGATATCATTAAAGTCATACTTTGACTTTTGTTAAAACAAATTCCGTTTAACTTTATTTTAAGGTGTCCGTGTTACAGTGTAATTATACATGTAAGTACAGAGTAATAATAATTAACTAGAAGTACTTACTATAGGGTAAGGGTTAGAATGAGGGTTTAATGAGGTAATTATGCATAATTTATAGTTATTACTATAGTAACTACACTGTTAAAAAATACCTGTAAATCTTACAGTAAAATACTGGCAGCAGGGTTGCCAGCCAGTTACTTTAACTAATTTACAGTATTTCCCTGTATTCTCGGATTACAGTAAATAGCTGTATTTGTTAAATTGCTGTATTTTTTTTACAGTAATCTACTTAAATGTGTATTTGTATATCGAGAGGTACGTAAGTACGTAAAATGTAGTATATTCAATATATTTTTCTGATTGCTGCCTATTAATGACTGGCAGCTGAATTCTACATTTAAACTATTAACTGCATACGTTCTAGACTATTTTTAACAGCATAAAGTGCTGTAGAATGTATAACTTAATTCACCTAGCAAAAAAAAAAACTTTGACACTTGTTAATCTTGAAAAACAGTTCAAATTTGATTTAATATATAACTTACAAATCTGAAAGAAAATATTGTCAAAAACTTTACCCCAAATTATTGTCATATTACTTTGTATTATTAAAATAATAATAATAATTCATGTACATGAAATTAAAGGGTTAGATCACCCAAAAATGAAAATTCTGTCATTAATTACTCACTCTCATTTCATCCCAAACCCGTAAGACCTTCGTTCATCTTCGGAACACAAATGAAGATCTTTTTGATGAAATCAGAGAGCTTTCTATCCCTCTATTGGAGTGATTCTCAAACCTGTCCTGGGGACCCCTCACCACTGCACATTTTGTATGTCTCACTCATCATACACACCCATTTCAAGTCTGCCAGTCTGTCCTAATGAGCTTAATCAGCTGTGTTAGGTGAGGGAGACATGCAAAATGTGCAGTGGCGAGGTGTGTTAGTGTATACAATACACTAACATTAACTGGCTGAAGATAACAAAGTCACACAAATCCACACCTAGCTGGTCAAGTAAACCGCTTGGAACAGCACCATTCTCCCATTCAGCGACGCTCCGTGAGCGGGTTGACAGCAAGGCCTTAGCAACGCATTTTCATTTCTGCACCCGTGTTAACAGACGACTGTCTGCCATAAAATAATCACGACGAACTGTGCTAATTAACACGAAGTTTCCGTGAATACCCACTGGTGTCATTGAAGCATGATGTTCAAAATGTGGGCACTCAGGTTTTCTACCCATAGATGCTATAGTGCCGGGGAATGTTTGAAAACCTACCGCGGGCGTGTGAATCCTGGATTACAAATAGTAACCGCTAATATATAGCCTACCCTTATATACTGTGACAGTTACAAAACATGAAAACTAAAAGTAACCTAAAAGTCACTTACCACAGTTGTGTGTGAATCATTCGCCTTGCCGCTACCCGAATCACGACCGTTGAAAATCCCACGACGATGGCTCTGTAGATTTGAAATTTATTATTATAATAATAACTTAATTTTATATAGCGCTTTTAAAAGTTAATTCTCAGAGCGCTTTACACAAGCAGAATTAAGAAAACACATAAAAGAGGCAATAATACAAACAGAGTATTTTGGCAATTAAAATAAAAACCAGAGAATACCAAAAGATACATCTCATTAACAACCACCAATATCACCTTTCTCCAAATGCTTCCGTAAAATAATGAGTTTTAAGGGATGATTTAAACCTTTTCAAAGATGGAGCAAATCTTATTTCAGAAGGCAAGGAGTTCCATAACTTTGGGGCAACTGAAGAGAACGCCCTATCACCCATTGTTTTTTTGTTCGTTACCGGGACAACTAAGAGACCGGCATTAGCCGAGCGAAGATTACGTGTTGGAATGTAGGGCATTAAAAGCTCGGCGAGATATTGAGGAGAGAGTCCATTCAATGCCTTATACGTCAACATAAGACATTTACAGCAATATTCCATAAATTTGAGTCAAACCGCCACGGGACCCCAGAATGCATTGCAGTTTACCGCAAAATGCTGCATTATTAAAAAACAGCCAGCTGCTGTAAATTGTACAGCAATTAATTACAGTGTAAATGTAACACGTGCAACAAGAACACTGTAAAATAAAGTGTTACCAAAACTCCTTTAAGTCTATTCAATATTTCATCATGTGTTTATCATTCATTTAAATAAAATGGCTTTTAATTTTAGTTGAAGGAAATAATAGGGGTGTGACGAGACACTTATCTCACGAGATGAGACTAGACACGAGATTTGGTTCACGAGAATGAGACGACATGTTTGCACAATATTTTATAGAAATCCTCAATGATAAAGTTCATGACTGGAAAGATTGTCTGCAAGTGCATTTTAAAATGTTTTAACTAATAATCTTCTAGTGAATGTCATTTCAGTTCTACTTTATGAGTCTGAATTTTCAAATACATTGAAAGACAACAATATACAAGCACTGTAAAAGGTTTTGCCACAAACTCAATTGACTGGCTTTTCTCCTGTATGATTTCACATGAGTCACTTCAGACCTTACTGTACATTTATGAGCTTCCAGAACTTCTGATTGAGTCTGTGTGACCTCATAATTGAACTCATTTCCACAAAATGAACATTAAAACAAATATATAACAAAAATAACAGTTTTCTCTTAGTCTTATTAAGTGCAAACAATAAGTTCAAGTGCAACCAGTACTGTAGCGCACCGACTCTTTATAATTGTTGTGAAATTGCTGTTTTATTTTGCACCGGCAGTTTTAGGGTTTAGGCGGTGAGTTCTGAAAAGGCCGGGTAGAGAGAAACGAGTGAGTGAGTTAGGCTGGTGCCTTTGTGTACTGTTGTTATTGCGTTCCGATTAAAAGTTCAGAAACGGAGACTCCCTTGTCTGTCTTTCTTCAGACGTTACAGTACTCTCTCAATATTAGTGCTAACCGAGACCAGAGCCACAACTACACAGTCCAGAGATCGATTTGATATTGGTAGACAGACTATTGCATGTAGCCTAATTTGTAGATTTGCGATCGGGGGTACTCTGTGTATAAGATGCAGCGGTGCTGAGTGCGGCTTCTACAAGTTAAGACATTTATCAGATGCTTAGGCTCTGTTGCGCAACGAATCCTCCACCATCGTCACGCGAACAGTGAACTGTGATTCCCGCTGCACTTTGTGTGATTGAAACTCGTGCTGGATGAGCAGAGCAAACGTTTACAATAGTTTACATTTTTATAAAAACAGCAAAACAACAGTGGAGGTGGTGGCGCGGTGGGCACCGTAATGTAATGTGGATGTAGCGGTGGGATATTCTATGTTAATTTGTGATTTCATGAGAAAGATCTCGTCACACCCTGTATGTTATTCATGCAAATAACATACCAAATGTTCATGTTAGCATTTAACAAATGCTTTGTGAAAAACAGGCTCCTGAAATAATATTATGAGTTAACTTTTGCAATACAATGTTGTAAATAATTCTTTCATAAGTAACTCATTGCTCATGTTTTAGTCAAGAGCACTGATGTTTTAGTGCGTTGTTGATGAAAGAGCTTATTCACAACGTGACTTACACATTCTTAGTGAGTGACTCTCTTTCCTGCGAGAGGGGTTGGAGTAGGCTGTTTACCTCCACCCTCAAAATTTCCGCCAATTTCATTGGCTCGTTCAATAGTACTCGAAGATGACTGGCTCCCTGGCATAATCCCTTTCAGTCTACGTAGACTACGTCCTCTGTTCCCTCCTTCAGGGAACGGTGGGTTGCATACGCAACCAGGAAGTTACTGGTGGTCATGCAGTTTAAATGGGTAAATCCACAACATTATTGGATACAAATAAATTATATGAAACAGCCATCTTCCTTCTAAATGTTTTTCAAAAACATTGTCTGTGCATTGCTAATATATTGTATTCTCTACATGTTTTTGTCAATAATGTTTTAATTGAAACAGCAATTACTGTTATAATGCATTTTTTGTCCATGTGTGATTCATCAATCAGATTAGAGCTCTCTGCAATTTGAGACTAGCATGGCCCAATGAAGAAAATCTCTTTCTCATAATAAGACGAAAATATGACATTTTCTTCCTCTATCATTCTGTTTAACACCACCTTTGAAGCACTTCTCCCCTGATGTGCCCTTTCATGTGTCTAAATTGCACATTGAACCTGGAGTTTATGTACCAACTCCTGAGAGTGCACTTGTAACACACAGAATGGAAAACACATGCCCTCAGCTATGATAAGAAGAGCTTTCATATGCTCATTAAATTTTAGACAACCACAGCTGCTATCAAAGCAACTCAGAAATGAAGTGATGGACAAAACAACAACTGCTGAAGATAGACAGACTGCAAATGCAGACACAGCGACAAACAAAAGAGAACAAAAAAAACAAACACTGGAAAGTTACCGATCAAAAAGCACTGCTGGTCTGGAGAATAACAGGACTTGGCAGACATTTTGAGAGCTTAACACAGAGACTCCTGGCAGGATGAGAAAGGTGATGTGGTGAGGTGTCCAGCAGATGTGCAGATTAGCAGGTGCATGCCAACCAACATCTGCACACACGTCTGTGTGTGCTTCATAGCAATTATCTCTACCGAGCATGAAATATCATGCGTGCTCCAGTCAAACCTATCCAGAAGAACAGAAGAAGGGCTACTTTGCAAGAATAATTTGTAACATGTGGCGTCTAATCAAGCATTCATAGTGTATGAGGTGTACAATTTCTAATTTAAACATCTGTGGGAACAGTCTTTTTCATAATGGCTTAGGTTTTCTGGATTTTATTGCTGGAGGTCCACTTCAGCTTCATTAACAGCAGAATATTAGGATTTAGACGATGTATCATTATGGTATTATCCTGTTTAATTTCCTGTCTTTATCTTACTTCTCCCATGATGGTATTCTTGGACATCACTGCAGTAGATGGAATTGAGTGAGGTAGAGGGGGATTTGGGACCTGCCACAAGGACTTGTTAGGTGCGATCAGGTGGACCTGATTGAGCACACACTCAACAAGCACATTTCAATAGAACTTGAAAGAGGGTTAAATATAAATGTCATCTGTTGAAAAATGCCCGGGTTGGGATTACAATAGTGATCTTTTTGTACTGTAATATTTCAGAAGCTCAGGTTTTCAGAACTAAGGTCGTTTTTTACTTGTTGATACATGTTTAAATATATGAAATATTTGATTTAATTTTGCACTCCTCGTGCACTAATCATAGACAAAAATCAAATGCTTTCATCAGTTATAAAGAAAAGCTCAAGAATTAGCTTACTGGCTGGCACTAACTTTGCAACTACATGTCAACTCTCATTAGACTGTTAGGTTAGAGTTAGTAATAAGTTGACATGTAGTTGACAAATTATTGATAGTCAGTAGAATGTCTGTTGGAGGACCATCAAAATGAATTGTTTGCAGATATTAAGTTGACAGTTTACTAATACTATAAGTAACTTTGCTACTACATGTCAATTAACTCTCAAATAAGTAGACTGTTTGGTTTATGGTTAGGTGTTAGGATTCGGGTTAGGGCTGCACGATATTGGAAAAAACTTAAATTGTGATATTTTGTTTTTCTGCGATATATTATTGCGTTATAAAAACAATTTCACCAGAAGATTTGAATAGCTTTATTTGAAAAGAAATAATCATTCAATAATAATTGGGGTGATTTTGTAGAGGAGTGAATCTGCTTAGAAAAATTATAAACAAATTAGAGCATAGATAAATACAATAGAAGGAAAATACAATTGAAATAAGCAGTGCTTTATGTTTTTTCAGGTAAATCTAACAGTATTCAGGTACATAAATTAAATAATCAAATGTAAAAATAACAGTCTAAATGAAATTTAACTAATATAATTAACTAATTAATACAATTTATCTTTGTTAAAGCTACAAGTCATTTTCTCTTTTGTTGTTTGATCACCATTGGTGACACAAACATCTGCATTTACATTAGTCTGCAATCCCTTTAAGATGAATGAACGGACCTAATATAAATGACACGCATGTGTTTTCTTTCTCAGTTTACAAACATAACCGACTATGTTTACGAGGATACTCGCCGAGACAGGCCTTTTGACTTCATTTTGTGTGCACGTGTCTGTTTAAGCTCAAAAGAAAGAGAACAGAATTCGGTGTTCACGTGCTGTCTGCTCGGCTATGTGTGTGCGCACAGAAAACAGTGCGCGAGTCCTCTTGCGCTCGATGCCTGGTTAGACTTAAAAACGCATGCAAATGATAAACTTTCACTCTTTGATGGTTAAAGTTTGCAAATAATCCGTGAATCACATGCGTTCTGAACTGGATCACCGATCAAAGAACTACGATCCCTAGGCTATACATGACATCGATATCAATGCTAAAGCGATACATCGTGCAGCCCTAGTTCGGGTTAGTTGCAATCCGTAGTTGCAAAGTTACTTATAGTCAGTAGAATGTCTGTTGGAGGAGCATCACAATAAAGTGTAAGCAGACATACTCAAACGATCTTCTAATACTCTAATGACTGGTAGTTGGCATGTTGTTGCAAAGTTTCTTATAGTTGTTACAATGTCTAAAGTGGACTATCGAAATAGTGTTACCACTTACTGTCCTTAAATCCAGTTTTGCCTGCATATATCAAATTATGCAATATTTCAGGGAAGTAATTTTTTAAAAACATTTTTTAATAATATTTATTTATTGTTTATTGTCTAGCAAAAACAGATGTCTCTGCAGTTTGTTTTGTCTGAGTCGGACATTTCTTTCTTTCTTTGGGTATGTTGTTTATAATGTTTAATGTTTATAATGTTGCTTATACGTTTATAACTTAAAATGTGTAATATACAACTCAGCAAAAACGTTCTAAAGTGCAGAATCAGGAAAACTGGACCTCGGCTTGAGAAATGTTTACCCCCTTTTGTCGACACTAGTTGAGTTGATGTGAAAAGCAGCTACTGTGTATGCAGCGCCTTATTAAGTTCATTTGAAACAGGCTCACACCTTATTGAACGGCATTGCATTTTACTGTAGTTGTCAGATGCAATAAGACTCACAGCTTGGGATCTTTTGATTTCCAGTCATGTATAACCGTTCTAGTCGTTTATTTGACAAGCGCATATGCCCAAGCTATTTACACTGAGAAGCTCAAATAAAGATTGATCTTAATAGCTGATTCTGCACTTCTCTGTAGTGCAGCTTTTTAGTTTTAACACCCATGTCCTGTGTTTCTTTCTCTTTTGCAGTATCAGCCAATGATTGTGATTCGGAGCAGAATGCAGATATCATATACTACACGCTTAGTCCAGATTTCACCATCTCAGCCCATGGCACCATATTCCCATCAGGCCCTCTGGATTATGAGAGGCTCAACCACCTGTATGAATTCGTAGTGATGGCGGTGGATAAGGGTGAGGTGCCCCGAACCGGCACAGCCACTGTGCGTCTTCGAATGGCCAACGTCAACGATGAGCCTCCGGAGTTCTCGCAGCCTGTGTGAGTTCCTTATCTCCAAATACCACCCTTCAGCCTCATCCCATGACCCCGTGAGGAACGTGATAATGGAGGCCACGTTGATTTTACTGTATTTGTCCTTAAGCAGGAAACGGTTTAATAATATAATAGTATTAAAAGTAGATAATAGTAGTTAACAATTAATTAATGTCATATTTTTCCAAAATCCCTGCTCTGGATATTTCCGCTGTGTTGCCATTGGTTCGCATCCACACTAACAGCATGTTCACATTTGGCACTTCCTAAAATGTACCAATGCTTTCAGCTCAGAATCTTGCTGTTTGTCTGTGTGACAGGAGTGAAATACAGTGCAACAAATAGCAAGGTGATGGTAAAACATTTTCAGCTGACAGCTGTTGTAACGGGGAAAAAATATTGAATTTTATTTATAATATATATCTTTTTTATTTGTAGACTTTAAAAAGGCATCGGAAATAAGTGAAATATAGTGTTGTCAAGAATATTGATTTTTCAGTACATATCGATACTGAATATCTAAAACGCTTCCAATACTCATTTTCCACATACCATATTTTCCATTACTCATATACCAGCTGCGCTTTCTCGCTCGCTCATCTCTCCGACAGCGAGTTGACATACAAACCCGCCTCCCCTCACTCACTCGTTTCATTTGCTCCAGATGAATATTGTTGGTGTTACAGGGCTTGCATTTCGGTGAGGCATTGTGCATATTGTGCAAAATTTTACTCTTTCCTGTAGATTTTGTGCTTATACCCAAAATACATGCACATGCAATATATCAAAAGAAAGAACAGATCCTCTGCGTTTAAACAGAATCAAACAGTTTTATTCTAGCTTTATGCATTCTTTTTTTATTTAATTCTTTCAACATTTGAATGTGGGTAAGTTTCATAAAAAAGAAACATTTTAAGCAAAAAGCTGAGAAAATCTCGTTTTTGTCAAAGACTACATCCAGATCAGATTCAGTACAATGATCAAAACATAGATGGAGTAGATTGAGTCCATTAACAGCCCTGCTTGCACAGTCCTTTAACTTGTCCTGGGTTGACATTTCATTCAGTACAATTTGGCAGTTTTGATTGATATGCTGTTTAATGTTGATGATCACGTTATTTTACATATTCATTAGGGGTGGCACGGTTCACAAAACCCACGGTTCGGTTCGTATCACGGTTTTAGCGTCACGGTTTTCGGTTCTTGTTGTTATTTTTTCTTTTAATGTTTAACACTCCAGAAATCTACTTCAGCATATGATATACAGTATAGCTTAATTATCCACAATTCAGGATACAGTACAGGGCTCCAGACTAACTTTTCCACTGGTTGCAGTGGTGCTACCAATTTCTCAGTTGGTCGCACCAGCATATGATTTGGTCGCACCTTTTTTTTCTTTTTTTTTTTTGCTACATGCCATGGGATTAATCAATGCATGCTGATTAATAGTGGTTTTAATGGACCAAGGCTAGCAAAGGCTTTCTGTGTTGCAGCAGAAATACCTGTAATATATGAATTATCATTGCCAAATTTCAGGATTTTAATGGATTTTGGACAGTAATTTTAATCTGTAATTTTAAGCATTTTACATTTGAATTATATACAATCTATTTACATTTGAATCATATTCTATCTATCTATCTATCTATCTGTCTATTATCATCTTTCTATCTTTTAAAAATCATTAAACATTCAAATGTATGCATTACATTTTAAAAGATTAGAGTATTATAATAAACTGATACATATTTTTCGCTATAAAAGTTTATACTTGTAACAAAAAGTAGAAATCTCACACTCCTTACCTTCTGCATTTTATAATAATTTCCTTTTCCTCTGTCGAGCGATCATGAGAGTAATCGCTCGACAGAAGAAAATAACCGCTGAAAAGACGTAGGAGGAAGGGGCTCTGTTTCGTGAGAGCATTTTTATCATTTTTATATGCCTTAATTTGTGAATTCGTAATTGGCGCGTTTCACCATCAGTGTGCAATGCGCGTGACGTCTACGTTCGTCAATAAATAAACTGCACGTGTCTTGCGGAATAACATTGTAGACGGAACTTCTCTCCGTTAATGTCTATGGTGAGTCAAGCAGGCACTGGGCTACTCCGCAGCCGAGACCACCCCGGGATAAAATAGTCCGAATATAAACACTTATTATAGGCGTACTGTAGTGATTCAGAATAAGTCAAAAACACGGTTTGGAAAATGGATTCATGATGTAGCCTACTCGTTCATTTTGAACATAAGTTACGGACTGCGGCAGCTGATACAACGTCGTTCTGTTGCTCAAGCGTCCACTCGCACAAATGCGAGCACATAACATTTTAACTCGCAGTCTGGAACCCTGCAGTATTAAAAAAAAATGTATATCATGTAATCATGCACAAACTGAATTTTACTTGACTTTAAGCACATTATTGAGTCCATCTCTGAGGAAAGCTAGGTGACATTTTGATACAGCAAGAGAGAAGACATTGATGAAATGCTTTTGTTTATTTGGAAAAAAAGGAGAATGTGTATTGCTATCTCTACAGGGACTTATGTGCATTTTTGCACACAAAGATTAATATTACCTTGCATTTATCAAACTGTCAACTTCAGTGTAGCACTTACAAAATGTTTATATTTTAAAAGAGAAAGAGAGGAACTCTTAAAGCACTATCTTTAAAAAAAGTCAAAATATGTTACACATCATTGCCTATAATGAGGCTATAACAATAGCAAAGGCATAACCATAAAGTGAACATAAGTTCAACCTCAACACAAAAACAGTATCAACAATGCTTCTAGAGAGTGAGGATACATTTTTTTCACTTGAAATTAAAGTGCAGTATTTGGAAACATATGACTGGAGTTCTTATCTAAACTTGGTGTCACTGTATATTTTTAAATATCATAGGAAACATGAAATCCAAAATGTTCCCACACACCGGACTTGAGTTGGCGCATCCTCCAACTCCGGTTAGCCTTCCTTATATATCCCACTTGCCATTTCTATACGTGACGAGACCTGCAGCACTCCATACTCCACTTTTACTGTCTATAGGCTTGTTCGACTTGAACCGGCGCTGCACAGACCGGTCGACATCAAAGTAGCCTACCGCGAGAGTGATTGAAAAGCATACGGAGCCGTTGCTCTCGCGGTACTTTGATGTCATTCATCGATCGGTCTGCAGTGTTGCCAACTTAGCCTTTGTCGCTATTTTTAGCGACTTTTCAGACCCCTTTAGCGGCATTTTTTTTAAAAAGCGACTAGCGACAAATCTAGCGACTTTTTTAGACAAACCTCAGTAACCTCCAGGTGTTGGCAGTACTGTCCTGCGAGCGCGAGCTCTTGCTTTCTCCCTGCCGTCACTCTCTCTGGGGGCTTTCAGACTGGCAGTTTAGTTCGGAACGGGGCACGGTTCGCATGAAAAATCGCTAATGTGAACCCTGTCATGGGACCCGGGTGCGCACTGGGGTACCGAACCCGAGACTACCTGGAGGAGGTGGTCTGAGTTCGGTTGCTCCCGAACCGTGCTGCGATTCGCGTGTAGGCCTATGTGAAAACTACACGGACTCGGGTGCGCACTAGTTCAGGAAGTAAAGTATCCTGCGCATGCGTTTTAGTCGATTATGATGTATTTAGTTAAATAAAACACACGTATGGGATGAAGATTTACCCTGGATACGAGCAAGAGTGAGTCTGCAGTGTATTCGCGCATAGTGCGTGCAATCAGGGCAACAAATTAATGGAAATCCACTGTCTCCTCAAAAGAGTCCATTTGCAAGCCAGCAAAGACAGCTTATGCGAAACACACACACAGTTAACCTGCGTTGTTTACTCAGCTATGAATAATAGCACCAAATTAATAAAAAAACACAATTGTATGACCTTGACATGTGACATCACCACCCTCTCAAAGGGAACAATGTTGCTATAGTCATTATGATGCGGTATGGGAAACCTCTTCACCACTAAGATGATGGGGTTTGTTTTGAAAAAGTGTCTGTGGGAGATCATTGTGAATAGATCTTATGGAGGCAGATCCATGCCACATATATTTGCAAAATATTAAAGTTTTGCAAACTAAGGTGCAGAACTGCAGAAGAAAAATAAACTACCAAGAGAGATAAAATGTTTCGCAAATTAAAAGAATCGTAAAATAAAAAATAAAAAAACAGAGCAAAAATATGAATGATAGCTGAAATAATGAGTCAAATCCATGCCACATATATTTGCAAATCAATAAAGTATTGCAAAAGAAAATAATAGTATTGCGAAAGAAAAATAAAGTATTGGGCAATTTTTTGACAAAAAAGCTTAAGAACTTTGATCCTATTTTATCTCTGCAACAGATTTTTTTAGCAGCAATGATTTAGCAACACATATTTTCCATGGCCATACCTACTAATTCATGTGCATCGCTTCTTTTATTCTGCGATTCAGTCAAGTGTGAGCTCGCAATACCGTTTTCTCCGCACTTTTTGGGGAACTTTGTACCATTGTTTTGACATGCGGGTGGAGTAAAGGGACTGGGGCATGTAAAACGGGTCTGGCTATTATACCTCCCTTAAAGTTACGTCATCTGCTCGAGACACAGATCAAGGTAGAGACCTGAGCAAAAGCAACAGAGTAGGACTAGATTTAATGGCCGGGCGCGGGCGGTACGGTACTCATGTGTGTGCAGGTTGCGGGAGAATAAAACGATTTGTGGGACTCCCGCAAAATAGAAATATCTAAAAATGAAACATCTAAAAATAAAAATATTGTTATTCATCTGTGGCACAAAATCAACAAAAATAACTAAATAAAAATAAAAACAATGCAGGAAACAGGCAGAGTTTCTATTTATAACATGTTTTTGCATTGTTGTGCAATGTAGCTGTCACGGTGTGGGCGTTGTGTTTTGTTCCTTGTTCTTGTCTCTCATGTGTTTCCCTGTCTGTACATGTTCAGCTGTTCCCCGTTCTGTTGATTAGTCTCCCCATGTGTTTCTGATTAGCCACGCCCCCTTGTTATCTTGTTTAGCTTGTTTGCCTGTGTATTTATACCCTTATTCTTCAATTGGTGGTTGTCGGTCGTTGTTTGATGTTCCTAGTTCTGTGTCCTGTGTGCCTTTTCTGAGTTTAGAGTTTTTTGGATTACTTGTCTGTTAGATAATTAAAGTGCTTGCATTTGGATTCGTTCTCTGCTTCATTCCTCCTGCCAGCGTTACAGAACGACCGACCAAATATGAATCCAGCAGCACGGATCTCGCCTGATCTACACAGGCTAGACCGGGAGTTCGCTGGACAGATCGCGGCCTTGGCCCTGGAAAGCCTTGATCTGTTCCAGTACACCTGGGGGTTTGTTCCCCTCGCTGCCTCCTGCTCTCTGGGTGATGAGGCGATTAAGATGTGCTACCGGCTGGGGGCTAAGGAGGTCGACCCGAGGGAGCTCCCCGATCTCTCCGGTCTGGACTGGAGAGAGGCACTCACCAGATGTCTGGAGAGCTTCCTCCCGTGGCACGCCACGTCATCACCTGTTCTACACGTTCACCAAGACATGCCTGAGCTTCACCACGACATGCCTGAGCTTCACGTCAGCCACGTCCGGCCAGAGCTTCACGTCAGCCACGTCCGGCCAGAGCTTCACGTCAGCCACGTCCGGCCAGAGCTTCACGTCAGCCACGTCCGGCCAGAGCTTCACGTCAGCCACGTCCGGCCAGAGCTTCACGTCAGCCACGTCCGGCCAGAGCTTCACGTCAGCAACGTTCGGCCAGAGCCTTCACCGCTGGTCCCGTCCAGCACAGAGCCTTCACCGCTGGTCCCGTCCAGCACAGAGCCTTCACCGCTGGTCCCGTCCAGCACAGAGCCTTCACCGCTGGTCCCGTCCAGCAAAGAGCCTTCACCGCTGGTCCCGTCCAGCAAAGAGCCTTCACCGCTGGTCCCGTCCAGCACAGCGCCCTCACCGCTGGTCCAGTCCAGCACAGCGCCCTCACCGCTGGTCCCGTCCAGCACAGCGTCCTCTCGCTCTCGGAGACGGAAGAGGAAGAGGACTTCCCGCGTCCCGCAATGCCTGGAAGTCCTCCCTGTACTTCCTGTCAGCCCAGAGTCCTCGCCGCTGGTCCCGTCCGATCCAGAGACTGTTCAAGTCACGTCTGCCGATCCAGAGACTGTTCAAGTCACGTCTGCCGATCCAGAGGCTGTTCAAGTCACGTCTGCCGATCCAGAGGCTGTTCAAGTCACGTCTGCCGATCCAGAGGCTGTTCAAGTCACGTCTGCCGATCCAGAGGCTGTTCAAGTCACGTCTGCCGATTCAGAGGCTGTTCAAGTCACGTCTGCCGATCCAGAGGCTGTTCAAGTCACGTCTGCCGATCCAGAGGCTGTTCAAGTCACGTCTGCCGATCCAGAGGCTGTTCAAGTCACGTCTGCCGATCCAGAGGCTGTTCAAGTCACGTCTGCCGATCCAGAGGCTGTTCAAGTCACGTCTGCCGATCCAGAGGCTGTTCAAGTCACGTCTGCCGAGCCAGAGGCTGTTCAAGTCACGTCTGCCGAGCCAGAGGCTGTTCAAGTCACGTCTGCCGATCCAGAGGCTGTTCAAGTCACGTCTGCCGATCCAGAGGCTGTTCAAATCACGTCTGCCGATCCAGAGGCTGTTCAAGTCACGTCTGCCGATCCAGAGGCTGTTCAAGTCACGTCTGCCGATCCAGAGGCTGTTCAAGTCACGTCTGCCGATCCAGAGGCTGTTCAAGTCCCGTCTGCCGATCCAGAGGCTGTTCAAGTCACGTCTGCCGATCCAGAGGCTGTTCAAGTCACGTCTGCCGATCCAGAGGCTGTTCAAGTCACGTCTGCCGATCCAGAGGCTGTTCAAGTCACGTCTGCCGATCCAGAGGCTGTTCAAGTCACGTCTGCCGATCCAGAGGCTGTTCAAGTCACGTCTGCCGATCCAGAGGCTGTTCAAGTCACGTCTGCCGATCGTCTGTTCCCGAGCCAGTGTGTGTGTGGTCTGTTCCCAAGCCCGAGTGTGTGTTGTCTGTTCCCGAGCCAGATCCAGTGTGTGTGTTGTCTGTTCCGGAGCCAGAGCCAGTGTGTGTGTTGTCTGTTCCCGAGCCAGAGCCAGTGTGTGTGTTGTCTGTTCCCGAGCCAGTGTGTGTGTTGTCTGTTCCCGAGCCCAAGCCAGTGTGTGTGTCTGCTGTTCCTGAGTCGGTGTCTGCTGTTCCTGAGTCGGTGTCTGCTGTTCCTGAGCCGGTGTCTGCTGTTCCTGAGCCGGTGTCTGCTGTTCCTGAGCCGGTGTCTGCTGTTCCTGAGCCGGTGTCTGCTGTTCCTGAGCCGGTGTCTGCTGTTCCTGCGCCTGAGTCACCGCCCTGGCCGCCTGAGCCGGTGTCTGCTGTTCCTGAGCTGGTGTCTGCTGTTCCTGCGCCGGTGTCTGCTGTTCCTGCGCCTGAGTCACCGCCCTGGCCGCCCGAGGGGTCTTCACCGCCCTGGCCGCCCGAGGGGTCTTCACCGCCCTGGCCGCCCGAGGGGTCTTCACCGCCCTGGCCGCTCGAGGGGTCGCCTGCTCAGCCTGCTCCACCCACGGTCCAGGTCCACCCTCACTCCACGAACCTGGCCCTCCGTCCCTCCCCCAAGACCGCCTCCACTTCACCACCCTCCTGAACTTTAGTGGTTTTTTTTGTTTTGTTTTGTTTTTGTCTCAAGGGGCGTCGGGAGCCGCCCATGGGGGGGGGGGGCTATGTCACGGTGTGGGCGTTGTGTTTTGTTCCTTGTTCTTGTCTGTCATGTGTTTCCCTGTCTGTACATGTTCAGCTGTTCTCCGTTCTGTTGATTAGTCTCCCCAAGTGTTTCTGATTAGCCACGCCCCCTTGTTATCTTGTTTAGCTTGTTTGCCTGTGTATTTATACCCTTGTTCTTCAGTTGGTGATTGTCGGTCGTTGTTTGATGTTCCTAGTTCTGTGTCCTGTGTGCCTTTTCTTAGTTTAGAGTTTTTTGGATTACTTGTCTGTTAGATAATTAAAGTGCTTGCATTTGGATTCGCTCTCTGCTTCATTCCTCCTGCCAGCGTTACAGTAGCCAATCACAGACATCTAGGGAAAAATTCGGGACAGTTCCGAAATCTAAGCTGTTGTCCCGAATCCCGAATCTGGCCCTAATTGTCCTGGAAATTATACTAAAGCAAAATCTTGAGTAGTTATTGTCTGATAAAACATTACAAACTGTCCGTGGAGTTTGAGTCGTCCTGCAGTCAGCCCCCGCCCCACTTCTTTTTTTGAAGTTCTACAAAGATACCGTTGGCGCAAATTTAGATATGCATTGATAAGCTAATTTTCATTAATTTGTTTCGTTGACATGGCTGGTGTACCGGGACCCCAACACGCCTTTTTTTTGTGGAAAACTAAAGACTAATGACAGACAGACTGTTGATCTTTGAATACAAATATGTTGGGTTCAGGTTTGAAATCCATTATCTTTTATTATAGGCTATGTAGTCTAATATTATAGTAGTTGTAGTATAGTAATGTTAAATTAACAGTGGTTTTTGAATGTTGATGCTTTAATGACAAATAAATTATCAGGAGCATTTATGCTGATGTGTAGGTTGTGGTGACACAACTTGAAAGTAGGCTATTTCATGGACCCATACAAAAAAAATCTATTTATACTTTTATGTGGGCTTTTGCGGGCAGAAGAAAATACATTTTTGCGGGTGCGGGACAGAAAAATCAGTTCTGCGTTGGCTTCTAGATAAAGGCACCATGGCTGAGCAGAGGCATGCAGGTGGATCGTTCAATTAAAGGTCCCGTATTATGCCCCTTTTCACAAGATGTAAAATAAGTCTCTGATGTCCCCAGAGTGTGAATGTGAAGTTTTAGCTCAAAATACCCAACAGATAATTTTTTACAGCATGTTTAAATTGTCATTTTTTGGTGCTCAGAAAAACGCGCTGTTTTAGTGTGTGCCCTTTAAATGCAAATGAGTACGGCACAGGGGGCGGAGCTTCAAGAGCTCGCGCTCAGTCTCAGGACAATTTCATCTCACAGAATGATGATAATAATATCAGAAACTCTCAGTAACGGTGTTCATTTCGCCCCGGAGTCGGACAATAATGCCTACAGAGTCAGAGTGCTGTATAGAGATGGAACAGATAGGCTATAGTTTAGTAGTTTAATTACGATTATAACGTATTTGTCATCTGCTTGTATGTATCCACTATGAATAGCCTACAAGTCTGCTGTTTCGGACCAGGTCCGAATGATGATCAAACATATACTTAGGAGTTTAATAAAGTTTATTGTACATAACACAAAAGATGAAACGTCAGTTTTACTTCAGAAACTCACCGTAAGAGCTGAGTAAACAGTAATATATAAGAAGTGCGCAAATACATTGAGGGAGTTGAGGGAGCATTTTCTTTAAAAACAAAATAATTTCACCTCGTCTTCAGCGGCTGCCTCAGATTTCGGGAGTAAATAGAGAGAGCTATGTGGATAATACATCCAGCCACACAACACCTACAACGCTGGGAGACATTCTCCTCAGTGCAGCAGCTGTGAACTCGATCAGGGCGGGTCTATGTTAGAACGGCAGTGTCTGTCAACACTCTTGGGCGGGGCCTGTACTTAGTGACGTCACTAAAACAGCATTCTGAAAACAGGTCGTTGGGAGACACTGCTGATTATTTATGGGGATTAATAAAAAAGGAGTCAGTGGATTTTTATCACTATTGGGTGGTTGTGTACACACACTGCCAACACACATTCATGTCCAAACAGCATGCAAAAGTGAATTTTGCATAATATGGGACCTTTAAGTAAAATGACGCAAAAATAAATAAATAGGTTCCTCACTGTTTGCTCTACAAAGCTTTTTGTAACCGATATTTTCCATACAACACAATAGCATTGAACACTCAAGAATGCATCAAGAAAAGTAATAAGAGGTTTCAACAGTAACAGTGTATGTATTTTTTTGAGTTGACTTTTTTTTTTCAAAACAGTGTTTTACATTTAGCTACATGATTGTGACTCACACTCTGTGTTTAGTATTGCAGTTCCTATTGTGTATGTGTATACTTTGCATTTTGTGTAGCTATATTGTGTAATATATACAGTATGTGCTAGGGCTGTGTATCACCAACAATGTCACGATACGATATGCATCACGGTACTAAATGCACTATACGATACGTATCACGATATGGATCAATTTGGAATTTAAATTTCTTTTGAGCAGAGTTTAGTAACAGTAATATCTTTATTGAATAAACAGTGTTATAACAGTTGTGATAGCTGAAAAACAATTTAGTTTTTGTCATTAAAAAACAATGAGAGTTAAATTAAATAAGTGTTGGAATGTGCACCAAACACAGTAATTTCTTTACATTATGTTGAAATCGTTTAAAAAAAATACAATAGAATAAAGATAGCCTACCAATAAAGAGAAAAGTTTTTGAATAGGTCTAGCACTAGTATTAAGAACTTTAGAAAGTAATTAAATGTAAAATAACATTGGGTAGTATTTTAGTCCTGACTAAATTAAATACATCGACTATAAATCCAGATTCCTTATAATTAAAGCTGGCTTTAAAAGCTGTCTTTTGACAACAATATTAATGACAGACACATATGGCTGCTGTCACTTTAAGATAGTGCACGGATCCTGTTTTTATTATACTGTCACATCACATGCATTTTATGGGTCAAAATCACCAAAAAGTGCCTTTGAGACTACACAATTTCTAAAATAAAAATCTGAGATTTTCCATTTAACTTCATATGTGTTGTATTAAGGAGACCTTAAGCTGTTAGAAATGCATATTGGTCAAGCTCCAGCACTTTTTATAAATTAACTGCAAGATGACAATATATGAGCAAACCATAAAATATGTCCACCCTGTCATGGACAAATCTAAAGTAGAATAAATACATTTTCATTGCATAGTGATTATAAAATGTAGATCTGCAGAAATATAATGTGTCCCTTTCCCAACAAAACATTTTAGTTAATGATAAAAGTCTTTTGATAATAATGAAATTACTGCCTAAATATGTTTTGCCCAATAAAATATGCGATAGTTGCACATTCTTTTCTAAATAAAATCCAACAACAAAGATATTTAGTCAAAGTTTAAAACAATATTAACTGGCCCTCATTTGTTTATTAAGAAATCACACAGAATGTTTTGTTAACTTGTTAAAATATTTTGTTTATTTTCTTAAAAGTTAAAGATGACAGGGTGGACAACAAGATGACAGGGTGGAACTTGGCATGACAGGGTGGACAAATGGGTGAACTAGAAGAAAACAGGAACATTAGATAAACAATAGGAACAAAATGAAACCCTAAAGCAATATAAAGAAGGATTTCAGGAACTCATATTCTGCATTACTTTAATCCTCTTAGATCTTCCACATACTTTCAAACAGACGGATCAATCCGTAGGGAGCGCTTGATCAGAGCATGTGGTGGGAAAACTCATTTTACTCCGAATTCTGAAGTCTTTTTAATCACGCTGTGAAACTGCACGGCCATTTGTTCGTACAGACTAATAAAACAAACCAGTGGCAAGGCAGCGGAGCTATGCCAGCCAGAGAGCATCAATTTGGGCGTGGCATCTGGCTATAAAGCAGGCGATCTGGCATAGCATACTCAGATTAAATTAGACTGAAGCGACGAACTGAGAGTCGTGCAGCAAAATAGCATGGCCTGAAACACAGTATTCATTCTCATATCTCAGGGAACCGAGGTTACGTTATGTTCCCTTTCGATACTTTACTCGTACTGCGTCGCTAGACGCTGTTATGGGGAACCAATACAATCACGCCGTGCTATGGCTGCGGAATGACTAATGATATACTTGGGCTTAAACCCTCAGCAGAGCCTAGAGGAACCAAGACATAATAGGGAATACTCATTTCGCTAGGGGCTCAGATGTAAGTCGGAGCCACCTAGGAACATAAACCAGGAAAAACTCATAGAGGTCGATCCTGCCCTTGACAATCGTTCCAAGAAAACATGTAGTGCCTAGGCACTAGAAGGGCCGAGAGCTGGTTGGGTAAGAGAAGGCAATAGCCTGTTACCAGTGGCCCAGACCTTGATCGGAGCCACGAAGGTATTATAGCAATAGGCGATAGCCACAGAGTTACCCCATATAGTAGGGGGGAACTTCATAGTGGTTTGGGCTCGGCTGAGGCCAAATCCACTAAACAGAAAGGACTTGTGCCTGCAGAGCAGGGACTTCTAGATTGTAGATCTAGCCGGCCGCCGCATGAATATCACGAATGGAGACACCACTGGACCAGGCCCAACCCATGCCTCTAGTGGAATGAGCTCTTATATCTGATGGGGCATTGTAGGCCCGTCGAAGAGTAGGCTACTGCAATTGCATCCACTACCCATCTGGATATCCTCTGCTTCGTGACTGGATGCCTTTTGGTGCGGCATCCGAAGCATACAAAAACTGTTCCGTGTGTCTAAAAGAGGTGGAGCGCCCTATGTATATTCTCAAAGCCCTGACAGGACAGAGTAAATGCAGCTCTCGGTGAGGGGGGGAGGTGGTCGAACCACAAGGTTGTTTCTGCCCACAGTTTGGCCAGCCACAGGGGCGTGGAACGCTGCTATGGCTGCCACATAAACCTTGAGCGTGGAGGGAGTACGTCCCTTATCCAGCAGCTCCTGCAGCAAAGACAACATCAAAGATATGTCACAAGAGAGAGGGTCTGCGCTCCGGGAGGGAAAGCATATAGGAGAACGTGGGCCAGTGCATTCCTGCTTTTTGAGAAATAAGTTGGCCAGTGAGAGTTGTCTTCTGTGGCAAAGAGGTCGACCTCTGCCTTTCCGAAGATCTCTCATATTTGGTGAGATTTCCCTCTGAGTGGACGTTGCTTCGAGATAGCATGTCTGCCCCTTGGTTCAGTTTGCCTGGCACATGCGCTACTCTCAGAGATGAAGGTTGTGGTGTGCCCATACCAGGAGGTGTTTCACCAGCTTGAACAGAAGTTTTGAGGTGAGCCTGCCCTGGCGATTTATGTAAGATATCACTGTCATGCTGCCGCATCTGTCAAGACCACCATCCTTCTGGTAACCATTTCTAGCGTCACGCCAGACTGGAACCAAACAAGGATTCCTTTAAGGGTCCAGGGCTGACACGCAGGCCTGGCTCACCTTGATACGTAGGCGTCCGCGACGCCAGGCATGGGCTAGTACTCGAGGTTTCAACCAGTACTGAAGGGGCCGCATGTGCAGCAGACCTAGCTGAAGTACTGGAGATGCAGAAGCCATGAGGCCCAGCATCTTCTGAAAAGACCTGACGGTGGGAGAGGCTCCAATTTTGAAAGAGGTCATCCTCCTCAAATTTCCCTTTAATTGGTCCAGTTAAACTAGGCTTGTCTAGTCTTATTCATTTACATTGTTCGGGCTGTATTTTTTCAAACAGTAAATGAAATTCATGTCAATCTTTTATTACATGAAAAAAGGTTTGTAAACTGTCATCAAACTACCACCATCATCAAAACACCTGCTTGTAGCGATATTGCCAAAAAAGTTCACGTTCACTCATGTATACAATCTACTGTTATATGTATTATAATATATAATATGTAAAAAAAAATCAAAATGTGGCAAAAACTACACATGAACCTTGTCATGAACCATGTCCACCCTGTCATGGAAGACTTGGTGACAGGGTGGACAATGACAGGGTGGACATTTTTGGCTAAAGGTAGCGTTTATTTAACATATGGTGTACCTGCAGTAAGCAAAGTGATTCACTGTGGAAGCTGACTGTGCACGGTTTAAAATATATATTTTTAATTTTTGAAAAGTTTTTATGTTAATTAATATTTCACAATGATAGGGTGGACATGTTAAGCTTGACAACACACAACTACAAACACAATATGATGAAAATGAGGAAATATAAGTGTAGATACTTATTTTGTGTACAGCAGATGTTTTACCCTCCACTGAAGAAAGACCAAATGGGGGAGGGGATGTCACTGACTACATCAGTTGGTTTCTTAAAGGGGCTTTTACCCCATAATGACAGGGTGGACAGCAATTTCAGGGACACATGCAAAATGCTTAATATTATTATGAAAATAAAATATAAATAATCTAAATGACTTGTTTTATTAAATAACTTGTTGAGAACAATAAGTACATCCAAGAAGTATTTTAATTGTATGTAATTGAACCGCTTTTTACGCTCACTTGACTTAGCTGAGCAGCGTGTGGGACATGCCAAAATCACATACATCCAATCAAAGAAAATGGTATAAAATCAGAAAAACACATTTCAAGAGACTTATCATTGTATTTGTATGTGTGTAAATGTTTGGCCATTTATAATACAACATCAGAATTTCATTATTTTTCATTATGTTCATGATGACTGAGCGATTCTGATGAGGACACCAAAGGCACTTTATAGTGATATTGACTCTTATGCTTTTTTAAGACATAACTGACTGTGTTGGATACTAACCAAGACCTACATTTTTTACATCATTTTGCTTGTTTTTGGCTGTAAAGGCGATATACTCCGTGTAAAAGAACTTTTGTTACTCACAGGCTGTTTGTGAGGCGGCTTTACTCTATGTAAGCATGCAGAGAAAACCAACTCTCAGAGAGTGTGCGAGTACTGAATAGTTTAAAATCGCTTGAATGTTAAGCGTGGTAAGACTTAAAAAGACGAGTGAATGGTAAACTTAAGTGACAATGAAATTCTTGCCCGAATATGCAAGTGAATATTCCGTCATGTCCCAACTCCTAAAAGCGAGAGTGTAGTATCACCTCCTTCAGCGCGTTTTACGCTTGCCTTGAGCAACCCATTTTGAGAGACAGTAGCTGTGTCCCAATGTGAAGGCTGCGTCCTTCGAAGGCTGTATTTGAAGGCTGATTGCCCGCATTTGAAGGCCGATTGCGTCACACCGGCGCGACGAACGATGTCCCAAATCAAAGTCTGCATCTTTGAAGGCGGCATTTGAAGGCCGATTGTGTCACCGCGGCACGATGAAGGCTGTCCCAATTCAATTTCGCATTCTTCGAAGGCCGTATTCAAAGGCCGGTTGCATCATCGTGGCGCGACGAAGGCTACCCTGATTCAAAAGCGATGCCAAATGCAGCCTTCGTTTCCCTGTGAAAGGAAGGATACATAAATGGATCCTTCGCGGTCTATCCTCCCCGATCCTACCCCATTAGTCATTGCGCGCCGGTGACGACAGCACTTTTATTTAAAAAATGACGGATGATTGTTCTTGTCGCCTAGCAACTGTGACAGCTACCGATGATGAGCGGCAGTAACATTTGAACTGCACTTCCACCGCGTGGATATAAAGGAGGACCCCGGCAACATGCAGGTATGTTTTCGCTTCGGAGCCAAGAATATTTCTTCACTCCACAATCATCTCTGACTTCGCTCTACGAGAAGAGCTTCTCTCTCCGGTGTTGGTGTGACGGCGATCTGCAGCGAGCTCACAGTGCCTGCTGATCTGTGCATTGATCTGCCAGTATGTGTGTGTCTCCCTGTGCGCTTCAACATCGCAGAGTTTTTTTCTCCTCTCATAAAAGAGCTTGCACGCGGCACGTCTTTTTAAAGACGGCTCGCCCGTGCATTTCTGGTTGCAGCGGACTGGTATCGGACTCTGATGGGCATGAGCGCTGTCTAGTGTGTTTGGGCTTTGATCATGCTTGAACAGCGCTCGTGGATGACTCATGTTCTCTCTGGGAACGTGATCATCGCGTCATATATAGGTCGAGACTCGGTGAACTCGCAAGAGTGAGAGTCCCCTCATCCACCACCCGATCTTCGGCTGGTGGCCAGGGTGACCTGAGGGTGTTGGTCTGGAACAAGGCACCGACTCTTTAAAAAGAAAAGTCCACGCCCCAAATGACGGTGCCCGCTAGTGAACTGATGATTCCACGAGTCTACCCTCGGGTGGCCCGTGTGTTTTCATTTGAAGCTACAGAGGATGATGCTGTGTCTGTAGCAGCATCACTAGGTGGGCTTGATTCTTCTGGAAATGACGACTCGTCACAGCTGCCACCCTCTGGTGTGCATTCGGCTGTGCCTGAGTCTGATCCGGAGATGACGGCCATGCTTTCCCGGGACGATTGGTTTTAGGTGAGGCCGCCGACGCGGCCACAGGACAGGCAGCTGCCTCACTGCATCCCATGACCGTTCTGCTGGTCTACCTGACCCAGATGCTCATGGACAGGCAGGAGGGCGGGACTGACCCGAGGCTCTTCAGTGAGCTGCGCGCCGCCATTGACCTTGCTCCGCGAGCAACGAAAGTGGCCGTGCGCTCTCGGAGTCAGGTGATGTTCACCAGTCTGGGGCTGACCGGTCTGATGTGCACGATGTCGGGCGGACCCGTCTGCCCGACACCCCCATCTCCCAGGTCGGCCTCTTCGGCGGTGCGGTTGAGTGCTTCTGCCCAACAGTTCTCAACCGCCCGTGAGCAGATTGAGGTTATTCTGCCCGACGGCCCCGCCGTCCGCTCAGTCCCCTCAGTCTGCCCACCGCCGAAGGCTCCCTCCCACGGTTCCAACCCCGCCCGTTTCCGGGCCTGGCTCTGGAAGACCGTAGGAGGGATGCCACAGCCCTCTCCAGCCCCGCCACCCGCTAAACGCCGGTTAAGCGGCACTTTTGCGGCAGTTCAAGGTACGTCTCTGGGGAAGCACGACCTGATCGTCAGGTTCCTGATAGGAGCGAGGAAACTGAATCCTCCTTGCCCTCCTCTCGTTCCCTCTTGGGACCTCTCAGTGGTCTTAAATGCCCTGTAGAGGGCTCCCTTTGAGCCTCTGCATTCAGTTGAGCTTAAGTTCCTGTCTATGAAGACAGCGCTCCTGGTTGCTTTGGCCTCTATCAAGAGGGTAGGGGACCTGCACGCATTCTCCGTTGACGAAGCGTGCCTGGAGTTCGGGCCCGGTCACTCTCACGTGATCCTGAGACCCGGCCTGGATATGTGCCCAAGGTTCCCACCACTCCCTTCCGGGACCAGGTGGTGAACCTGCAAGCGCTGCCCCTGGAGGAGGCAGACCCAGCCTTGGCACTTCTCTGTCCAGTACGGGGTCTCCGTGCTTACGTAGACAGAACGCAGTGTTTCAGGACCTCAGACCAGCTCTTTGTCTGTTATGGTGGGAGACTGAAGGGAAAGGCTCTCTCAAAGCAGAGGTTGTTCCACTGGATAGTGGACGCCATTGCTTTGGCTCACCAACAGCAAGGCCGACCATGCCCCCTTGGTGTGACAGCCCACTCCACCCGGAGTGTGGCTTCCTCTTGGGCTCTAGCGCATGGCGCCTTGCTGGCAGACATCTGTAAAGCTGCAGGCTGGGCGACACCCAACACATTCGCCAGATTTTATAATCTCCGAGTGGAGCCTGTGTCCTCTCGTGTACTTGCTTCAGTCAGCTAGTACTGGACCCGCTCAGGTGTCTTCGCTTGCTCGCCATTCCACTCCACGGACTGGATACGTGCGATTATTGCTCAGGTGAGCCTTCCTCTCTGAAGCCCTGAGTTCCTCCAGCACTGTTGACGCTAGTGCCAGTATCTATTGCCTGTGCGTCTGCTAGGTGCCTCTGTGTGCATGGTTCCTCCCTGAGTAACCCCCACATGTGTATTTCCACTGTAAGCCTCCTTGAGCATGTGTCTTTCCCTTGGCAAGCCACCTTTTCACTCCTGGAGTTGAAAGTTGCCACCCCTCGGGCTGGTCACTCCAGCGTTCCTCCATATGAAGCCCTACGGCCATATGTGTTTCTTAAGTCCTCCCTACGGGTAGGCATGCTGCGGCATATCTCCTCTGAGATATGCTTCCCAGTGTACCTTGGTATTCCTGTGTTAAGTAGGACTCCTTCGTCCGTGCCAGTATCACGACAGGGGGATCAGACTTTCGCAGGGCACTGGAAGACAGCTGTGAAGGTGGCGTGATTTCACGGGGACCCCCATTCGTCGTCATCCGACGTAACTCGGAGTTACGACGGTTACGTCTCCCTGCCACTTCCGCTGTACCGCTGGGCAGACGCCTGAGTTCAGTCTCGGCTCCTCAGCGAAGACATACCTGCATGTTGCCGGCGTCCTCCTTTATACCCACGCGGTGGGGCGGAGATACGCTATGCAAATTCCGCAGACCCATGGCATTTCATCGCCATTGGCTTGTTTTGTAATACTCGAAGTCGATAGGTGTTCTAAGCGAATCCCCCATTCGTCGTCATCCGACGTAACGTCTCCGTTCCCTACTCAGGGAACGAGGGTTACATACGTAACCGAGACGTTTTTTATATTCAACTAGGTTTTATATTCCCATTACTACAGAGCCCAGAAAGTCTCCTGTGGGGGAAAAAAACAATCCGTGGCGACGGTTGTGCAGTCCGTCCCCTCAGTTTATAAACTGTACTCACAAATTCTTAAACTGTTCCCCCGGTTTAACAAATCGTGCCCAGGATGATTCAACCAGACCTGGAATAAAAATTCTTTAGAACAAGACAAAAAGTAGCAGATTGTTGTAGATAAATCTGAAAATGTAAGGGAATGTGTGAGCTAAGTTAAATGAGTGCAGTAAGTATGTCTGTGGATGGCATACTCACTTCAAGAAAGTGAAACTCATCTCTGCTGCATGTACATTACCATTTGCCATAGCATATCAAATGTAATATCCATTTTTACAATAGTTAACAATACATCTGCCGAAATTATACTGGCCTCCCCAGCTCCACTGTGCAGGTTTGTCTATGTATCCATCTTACTTTATGTTCTGGTTTTAAATGAGGCCAAAACTGTAACTTTTATGTTAGGTTAGGTTAGGAAAGAAATCCCTGATGCATAGTGTTCAACAAACTATTTATTAAAATAACTCAACACAGTAAATAAATAAATAAATAAAAAACACTTAAATTCCATTTAAATAATCTGATTAAAACAGAGCAGATCTAGTTTTTTTCTTTCACAGTTTTTTGTACACATTCACAGTGAAACCACCGTGGGCACACATGTCAGCCAATCTAATGTTCATAAGAGTAATTTAAAGTCAACTATGTCAGTCATTATTAAAATAATATTTGAATGAACATGATATGCAGTTATATGTCAATAGTGTTCTTGAAATAACACTGCCCAACTGGAAACCTCTTGCCTTTGTGTCTAGGGTCACAATCTTCTCAGCAAACAGCCATAAATGTCACATAAATGTGAATTGCGTTTTCTTGTTTTTTTTTGTTAGGGTTTGCATTTAAATAATTTCTGTGTGTTTTATTTCTCTCTGAATTGGCTCTGTTTGTGTGTGCCTGTGAGCCTGTATGCTCTGAGGTGAGGAAATGCCTCCCCGTGAGTAAATATCCAATTGCTATGCTCTAAAGGGCGCTTAACCTTGCATGGCGAACGGGGAAGTGAGGCTGCAGTACGTGGAAGCACCACCGTCTTTCAAATAAGTGGTATGGGGACATTTCGGTTTTGCCATTAAGCGGGGATGAAAAACGGTAAACAAAAAAAAAATAATACTGTGTACAAGCAATGTGTTACACATGTCGCCTACTCAAATGAAAACACTTCCAACATTACTGCACATCTGCGCCGCCATCACCCAGCAAAATCACCATCTGAAAGCAGGATAGCAAAGCAGGTAATAGTCATCCAAAAAGCAACAGTCCTTCACTGATCTCTTCCAGCATACATACCCAACTGGTTCCGAGAGAGTAAAAAAAATAACAAAGGTAGTGGGGGTTCATTGCAAAAAATTAACAGCCGTTTTCAGTGATTGGAAATGTGGGCTTATGAGAGCGCTCAATCCGTGTTACAGACAGGTTAAAATTGCTATTTTGCAATTTAACATTCACAAAAAAGTATAAAGAACTCCAGGTTTGTTGTGCTTAGTTGTAGGGCTACACTATTTGGCCCCCAAATTTGGTGCTTATAGATCAATATGACTAATAATAATTTTTATGATTATTATTAGTAGTAGAACTGAATAAAAATATATTAAATAATAATTATTCCTATTGTAATAACACTCTTTCATTTTTAAAAATGAAATGTTTTGTATTTAAGAATAAATATAATTATATAGTAATTAAAATAAGAATAATAATTTTCTTTACAGAAAACTTTTATTTTACGGGAAAAATGCAGAACAAATGTGCTTGCAGAAACCATTTATTGAAGCGATCGAGCCGCTCCTCGCTATGGAATATTATTGGCTCATGTGGACAATTACTGTAAGAGCTTGCACAGCGCATGGGTGTTGCCAAAATAAAAAAATAATGAGGTCAAACAGGGAAGATTGTTGGTTTTAATAGGAATTACATAAACAGTGTATATTTGTTTTCGATATGAATTACTTCATTTAAAAGTAGACACTACGAGCTTTCTAAAGAGATATCTTTTATGTGTGGCAAGTATTGCAGGGAAGAATACCAGGAAGCATGCAGCTTCCTAGTGGATGGAGCCCTGGAGTTAAGAATGGCATCTACAACTCCCTCAGGGGCCTGGCCCACCGTTTCCAAGTCTCTTGCCAAGGGTGAAAGACTGTCATCTGAGTATGGGACAGATCCCTCCTGGTCAGAATCTCCTGAGGAGAGCCTTCCAGGAGAGACACTAAGTCTGTGAACCATACTCTGGCCAGCCAGAACAGGGAAGTAGTAGACAAACCCCTTCCTGACAAACCCTTGCCAGGACTCCCGGGGGCAGAGCAATCAGAGCAATAAGAATAAATATAATTATATAGTAATTAAAATAAGAATAATAATTTTCTTTACAGAAAACTTTTATTTTACGGGAAAAATGCAGAACAAATGTGCTTGCAGAAACCATTTATTGAAGCGATCGAGCCGCTCCTCGCTATGGAATATTATTGGCTCATGTGGACAATTACTGTAAGAGCTTGCACAGCGCATGGGTGTTGCCAAAATAAAAAAATAATGAGGTCAAACAGGGAAGATTGTTGGTTTTAATAGGAATTACATAAACAGTGTATATTTGTTTTCGATATGAATTACTTCATTTAAAAGTAGACACTACAAGCTTTCTAAAGAGATATCTTTTATGTGTGGCAAGTATTGCAGGGAAGAATACCAGGAAGCATGCAGCTTCCTAGTGGATGGAGCCCTGGAGTTAAGAATGGCATCTACAACTCCCTCAGGGGCCTGGCCCACAGTTTCCAAGTCTCTTGCCAAGGGTGAAAGACTGTCATCTGAGTATGGGACAGATCCCTCCTGGTCAGAATCTCCTGAGGAGAGCCTTCCAGGAGAGACACTAAGTCTGTGAACCATACTCTGGCCAGCCAGAACAGGGAAGTAGTAGACAAACCCCTTCCTGACAAACCCTTGCCAGGACTCCCGGGGGCAGAGCAATCAGGGGAAAAGTCGTACAGACGCAGCCTCTGCCACGTCTGTACCATGGCATCCAGCCTCAGGGGAGCTGGATAATTTAGAGAGAACCAAAGTGGACAGTAGGTTGATTTCTTCAGATGCAAACATATCTTCTTTTATCCACCACTTGAAGGGCCTGATATGCAGCAGGCCTGATGGTATCACATTGTCGCCTGCATTCATGAGATCCAGCAGTAACTTGTATTGATGTACGTAAAAATTCGGACATAACTTTATGATGGCTTCGGGGGTCAGGGGCTCAATGGTGTCCAGCTCTTTTAACAGGTCAGCCTTGTAGGCATGCAGAACTGCCATGGTGTGCAGGGCACCACCAACCTGACCTGCTGCCTCATAAGCCTTGCCAACCAGCAAAGATATTATACAGCAAAGTCTGGATGGAAAGGCCGGCCTCTTCAATGAGGAGGCCAATGTGGGGCATACATAGCCCGCAAGCATCTCTTCCACCCACTTATACTCATGCTCAATGTACCCGACAATAGTCAAATAATCTGACGTTGTCTGGCTATAAACAAGGGATGAATACGGGCTTTCTACGACTTCGATATTTAATTCGGGAAAGAACAGGAGGTTCGTTTTGGGTAGTTGGGCCCGACCACTGTTGACAAAATGGTCATCAAACTTGCTTCAAGGCGCTTCTTTTGTTTAATCAGAGTGACGACCTCGAGCTGCTCCACGTAAGATTTCGAAAACGAGGGCTGCCCACCAGCCGAACACTGGACCCCACTGATGGCAGATCCTCTGCCCTCACTGCAATGACTTGCAGTGAGGGCAGTCAGCTCCCTCGAGAGCTGATCTAGCATGCTCCACTCCCATAAGGACCGTCATCATATATCGGGTGCATGGCAGAACACACGGTCTGTAAGTGTGGCGGATTGTTTGTTAACCTGTTAACCGTTTCCAGAGCGTCGGCGCACTGAAGCGGTTTTTTTTTTATTTAGTTCAAATTTACTATCAGATTTAATGTTATACCTTGACAAACTATACATCATTAAAAAGATATAAGACTCAAGATTCAGTATTTGACCACTATTGTATTCTGAGAAACTTATAGTGACAGTTATGTCTTAATTTGTGTCAGGAGTTATGAAATGAAAAAATGAGTCGATACCTTTAATATGAATTATGAGCGTCAGCTGGTCCATTCATAAAAAACACTCCAAGCTGTCGTCATGACAGCGATTCGCAAAACAACGTCCCTCAGGGCTTTAGCTCAAAAATGTGCAGACTTGGAGAAATATTGATATATTCTCATAGATTCACATCATATTTCTATAGACAGGAATAATATTTGTTGAATTTATACCCAAATGCGTCGATGTAATCATTATGATCGCTTCTTACTGAGATGTGCTGTGTTTTCAATTCATACCAATAGCCTGAGGGCGCTATATGCACAATAACAGTCCATATATGGATCACGAAGAAGACCCATAGTCATGTGACATTCCAGGACGTCACTGATACAGAAAGTAGCTGACAGAGATCGCTGTAACATGCAGATAAAGATGTTTTGAAGACAATAAACATGATTGCAATGATATTTGAGTTACCTGTGTTCTTCAAGCCATGCCAGGTATTTCATAATAATAGATTATATTTATAATGTAATGCTAATCGATATAGATTTCATCATCGTGCAGAACACTATAAATAATACATTTTCTGTCGGATTTTTTTTTATCTGAAGCCAAATTAGATCACAGAAGATTATTTAAAACACTCGACTTGCGTTATAAAGTAAGTTTGGAGCACAAACATGGTTTCAATCTCATAAATGGTCGTGTATTGATGGTGTGCTAAGCTAACATGCTAGCTAGCCCAGGTGCACCTGCCACCAGCAGTTATTGTTTTATGATTTTTTTCTAAATAGGAATGCTTACTGAAATGTTTCAGTGCATTTGATACCAGTTTCAAATATTTAGAGAGAACTTTGATAAAAAGAAATTAGGGTTTGAAACCCTATGAATAGCCTGTGAATAGCCAGTCGTTAGTAGCTAATGCAGACAAAAGAAATGCATATTTAGAGCCATAACCAGTCTGGAGAGGTGTAAATGTGTGCAGGGAGAGACTGACTCTGAATGGGGCTCGTTTGCACCACAAAATAATAGAGACAATAGACTGAATAGATGACTCAGAAGATGACTAAACATCAGTTTGCATTTTAGAGTCTAATCAAAATAAAGTAATTTGACATGATCTTGAAAAACATTTAACTAAATACAGAGTTTTAGACTTATCATTTTCAGATTTTAAATATAAAATGGTCACACATATGGCTTTAGCTGCAGTGCATTTCTAGATTCCTCCAGGGCCAACTTCAATTTTATTTTTATGAAGATGTTTCATAAAAGTAAATTTCTAATAACTTTACAAAACTTCGAAGCTATTTAAACATTTTTTTTTCATTATGACAATAATTATTTCTACATTTACAATAAACTACTAGGTGTCAGCTTTCAAATGAGATCATACTTGTGCTTTTAGTGCAAAGGGTTCATGAACTGTATCTGTTTAAGTTTGGGTATGCCATTTCTGGGGATTTTTCAAAAGTGGCCTTGAAGGTTAACAGGTTAACCCCTCTTTATCTTTATATCTTTCACACTTAGATATTTTCTTTCTTTTTTTACCCTCTTAACAAAGACAGAAGATGGGCAAACTTGCTTTTAGGACTTACAAACAAACAATGAGATTGTTTTTTTTCCCTCTAGAGACTTGGCAGAGCACACAGTAGCATTATGCAGCGTCTGAAGACAAATAATCTGAATGGCGATCGTGCATAAACGTATATATAAACTTAGTCACGTACTCCGGGATGTCAACTGACGTCGTCATGGTCAACCGGATCTTGGCACGCTTCAAAATGCTCTGAAGGTGTTCCCATTGTGTCAGCGACATAACACATTGTCGATGTTTCCTTGAAAGGGAACTTGTTTGTAACCTTAACTGCAATAATCAAGTACATTTTCTGTTAATTTGTCAGTATTATTATTTAGAATAATTTTGTACAGTGTACAACCATTGTCTGATTGCTCTGAGAACAGTCTGAAGCTGGCCTGACGTTTCCCTTCTAGTTATAAGCAAAAAGCTATCATTGTACAGTGTTATCTTCCTGGTTATGTGGTCTATCCTTTCCTTATCTCCATTGCCCCTTCTGTAGACCTTGTTGATGAAGTTTTCCCTCAGATGTTTTATTAATTTGCCTCTCATTTTGCTGATTTTTCTGTTGTGCTGACTGCGGACTGTTATTGTTGGGTTTTTTCCGTCTTGTTGGCGGAGCTATGGCCCCTGGCCATTTTAATTGACTGATTTTCTGGCAGAGAGCTCACTGAATCAGAGGCAGATTCAATCAGCCGTGCATTCAGCTGAAGCTGGAGAAACCGAGAACGGAGGGGGTGGGGGTGGTTGGAGGGTGGGCAGGGAGACCTCGGTCAGAGAGTCCAAAAAAGAATGGGCGAGCCAGGCAGATTTTTGTTTCAATTGTGCTTCCAGTCCCCTAAAATGTTTTTTTTTTTTAATTACTTTATCCATTTGTATTCTGGTGTGTGCATCTGTGTCTGCATGGTTATACCCGAGACCCTTAGTTTCAGACGTGAATGGCTTGGAAGTCTAATTTAAACATTAAAGTCAATATGAAATCAAAAATGACCCTATTTACTTTCTTAATACACATTCCTGGTGTTATTGTGCATGTTGCATCCATTCATGCATGTTATTTAAAAAAATATGTAATAACTTGAACCCCACCCCCACCCTCACTGTATATCCTGTTTCACTCATAAATGCATTTCGAATGATGTTTCGAATGATGTTTCATGTTGAGCAAAGAAGTGTTCTTTGCTACTAAACTGCTTTGGAAAATAGCTACAATGTGTCTTCACTTGTCATTTTGAAACCTTATATGATGCATGCTGCATTCATAAAAATGCTGCATAAAAGCTGATTTTCTTTTAGTATTGTTGGTAGAAAATTTTTATATCACTCCTTTTTGCCATTTGGGGATATTTCAGTTTTTATTAGGTGAACATGCAAATAATAGTTGAGGACTGCACTCGGGAAAGTTCAAACAGTGCTGAAAAACACACTTAAGCATTAAAATGAAATGCCCTCTAATTATTGTATGCGCAGATACAAACATCAGCAAGTTATCTGATTATTACAGCAGCTTATCTGCCGTCCAAGCAGGAATAACATTTAGTGACGCTATTTCTGTATAACCGATTTAGAAAATACTTAAATGTGGATGACTAATAGCTGTAGTGTAATTAGACCAACTCTTCGCCACACTGAGTCGTTATCTGAATTAGCTCATTTACAGCTATGCCAAAGCTGTGAGGCTTTGTTCACACTGCAGGGAAATTACCTGATTTTTCCGAATGATTATTAAGTCTGCTAGTTATATCTGATTTTTCCCTTTTTAGACTGCAGTCCATTTGTTAACATGTTCCCTTTCAAGGGAACGTCCCGGGTTACGTATGTAACCCTAGTTCCCCGAAGGGACGGACGCTGCGTGAAATCGCAGTGGGAACGCCCTCAGCGTGACGCGTCTGAAGCATGAATGAAATCAGTCAATGGAGAGAATGAGCGTACGGCGAGTGACGTCATCGACCAGGAAGCTATAAATATCCCCTGAGTACACAATACGCCAGCTTAAAAGTTACTGAAGCAGCGACCCAAGGGGATGCCGAGAGTATGGCAGGACACGCAGCGTCCGTCCCTTCGGGGAACTAGGGTTACATACGTAACCCGGGACGTTCCCCTTCAGGGACTACCGCTGCGTGAAATCGCAGTGGGAACGCAATACCCACATCCCCATACGACCAAATCCCCGTCGTGTGTCATTAGGAGACACAAACCGACGAGAGAACCTGAGCCCCGGGAGTGGAGCTAAGATCGAGGGAATAAAATCTAACGAAAGTGTGCGGTGAGGACCAGCCTGCCGCATCACAAACGTCCTGAAGAGAAGCTCCTGAAAGAAGAGCTGTAGAAGCAGCCATACTCCGGGTGGAATGAGCCCTTACAGCCAAAGGTGAAGGCTGATGGGCCGAACCATAAGCAAGTGGGATGGCCTCGACCACCCACTTGCTCATCCTTTTTCTAGATGCAGGACACCCTTTCTTAGGTGACCCAAACAGAAGAACAGTTGTTCCGATCTCCTCCACAGGGCAGCTCTGTGGACGTAAGCATCAAAACCCAAACTGGGCACAGCAAATTAATTTTCCCTGGTCTGACGTCAGAAAAGGCGGAGGACAGAAAACCTGCAGAACTATAGGTCTAACTGAACAGTTGGAACCTTAGGAACATAACCTGGTCTCGGAAAGAGAAAGGCCTTAACCAACCAGGAGCAAATTCCAGGCACGAGGGAGCCACCGAAAGTGCTTGAATATCTCCAATTCTTTTTAGAGATGAGATAGCGAGAAGAAGGATAGTCTTTAGAGTAAGAAACTTTTCCGAAACTTCCTCGATGGGCTCGAAAGGAGCAAGGGAGAGACCTTCTAAGATGATGGCCAGATCCCAAGCTGGTACCCTCGTGCGAACTGCAGGCCTCAGCCTCAAGGTGACACGAAGGAAGCGAGACATAAGTGGGTGTTTCCCGAGGGAACCTCCACTTGAAGGGGTGTGGTAAGCAGCTAAGGCCGCCACATACACCTTCAGTGTGGAGTGGGATAACCCTGTGGAGAGACGGTCCTGCAGGAAATCCAGGACTGTACCAACCGGGCAGTTAACTGGGTCCTGCTGGCGCTCTCCACACCAAGAGGTGAAAAGTTTCCACCTCGCGGCATATAACTTCCTCGTGGAGGGAGCTCTGGATCGGAGGATGGTCTCAACGACCTCAGCCGAGAGACCAGAATCTATGAGCTGGGCCCCCTCAGAGGCCAAGCCCACAGCCTCCATAGCTCTAGACGGGGGTGAAGGGTCGACCCACTCGCCTGAGAGAGCAGATCTCTCCTGATCGGTATCTCTAGGGGAGAGCCGTTGAGGAGAGACACTAGGTCCGCAAACCATACCCGGGCCGACCAGAACGGGGCTATTAGCAGGAGACTGAGCCCGTCCCGGCGAACCCTCTCCAGAACTCCTGGGAGCAGAGCGATCGGGGGAAAGGCGTACAAGCGTGACCTCGGCCACGGATGTACCATCGCATCCAACCCCAGCGGGGCTGGATGGCTGAGAGAGAACCACAGCGGGCAGTGTGATGTTTATCGAGAAGCAAATAGATCTACCTCGGCAAGACCGAAATGTTTCCATAGGAGTTCCACCACCTCGGGGTGAAGACTCCATTCCCCGGGCCTCGGCCCCTGTCTTGACAGGATGTCTGCCCCCTGATTTAAATACCCCGGGAGATAAAAGCTCTCAGAGAAAGAATTTTCCCCTGGGACCATAGAAGGATCTGACGTGCCAGTTTGTAAAGCGGGCGAGAACGCAAACCCCCCTGATGGTTGATATAAGAAACCACCGATGTGTTGTCTATCTCGACAAGAACATGGTGGCCCCTTAGGTCTGGGAGGAAGTGTTTCAGAGCCTGAAACACCGCCAACATCTCTAGGCAGTTTAAGTGCCACAGACGATGATGGTCCTCCCACAGACCCTGAGCCGGGCGACCATCCATGATCGCCCCCCAACCTGTGAGAGAGGCATCTGTCATTAGCATAACGCGACGACAAGGAGCTCCTAACACAGGGCCTTGGGACAGAAACCAAGGATCTTTCCACATGATCAGGGCGTGATGACACCGTCGCAAACTCACGATCATGCGAAGCGGATTTCCCCTCGGGGAGAATCCCTTGGTCCTGAGCCACCACTGTAACAGTCTCATGTGCAAGAGGCCAAGAGGTATCACGTTGGACGCAGCTGCCATGAGACCTAACAGTCTCTGGAACTGTTTTACAGTGGATGACTGGCCTAGCTTGACCTGATCTACTGCAGCGAGAATCAAAGCAATACGAGCAGGTGACAATCGTGCCTGCATCGTCGTTGAATCCCACAATACACCTAGAAAAGTGGTTCTCTGTAATGGAGAAAGAACACTCTTTTTGGCGTTGAGCCTCAGCCCCAGTCACTTGAAATGAGCAAGAACGACATCTCGGTGCCGAACCGCCTGTTGTTCCGATTGAGCTAGAATCAAGCAATCGTCTATATAGTACAGAAAGCGGATGCCCTGTAACCTCAGAGGGGCTATAGCAGCATCCGTACACTTCGTGAATGTTCGGGGTAACAGTGCTAGGCCGAACGGAAGAACCCGATATTGGTACGCTTCGCCCCCGAAAAGCGAACCTCAGGAACTTCCTGTGTTGAGGGAGGATAGATACATGGAAGTAAACGTCCTTTAGATCTATCATGACAAACCAGTCCTCGGATCTGATTTGAACATCCCCAGTGACAGACACAGCGCCCTGTAACGTACTGGCAGGGAACAGCTGGTCTGGGCACTCCACAACCCTCCTCGGAGGGGGCGAGCGTCCCTCGGGAAATCGCTCGCCGAGTCTCTCTACGTCCTGTGAAGGCAGGGTTAGTAGAGCAGACCCCTGAGGGCATCGGAAAAGACAGGGCACCGTGTTCTTGTGCAGTGAACTCAGGTCTTTCACGATAGGGACCACCCTCAGAGTCCTGACGTTCAGCACGTCAGGATTTTTTTTTTGTTGATGAAGTAGTATCCTAACTCCCTGCTGGGTGGGGGACCCATTCCGCCAGGAACTCTACTAAGGGAACCAGCCTCTCGAGGCTGGCCTCCGGATGAAAATCCCGAGTGACAGACACAGCGCCCTGTAACATACTGGCAGGAAACAGCTGGTCTGAGCACTCCACAACCCTCCTTGGAGGGGGCGAGCGTCCCTCGGGAAATCGCTCGCCGAGTCTCTCTACGCCCTGTATAGGCAGGGTTAGTAGAACAGACCCCTGAGGGCATCGAGAAAGACAGGGCACCGTGTTTTTGTGCGGTGAACTCAAGTTTTTCCCGATGGGGACCACCCTCAGAGTCCTGACGTTCAGCCCGTCAGGACTTTTTCGACGCTGCCTTTCTGGCGACAATGACTGTCCTCAGATCAGTCCTGCCCCGAGAAGGCCGCGCCGGAGAGCGCCACGCCTCGTCCCTCCAGTTTCTCTGCAGGGGGGCACGAGACGTGACACTCCGCTTCTGCTGTGCTCTTTTGGAAGACGAACTCGACGAAAGACTTTGCTCTGGTTGAACATTCTGCGTGACAGACACAGTGCCCTGTAACGGCGCACCGGCAGGGAACGACTGGTCTGAACACACTAGAACCCTCCTTAGAGGCGGCGAGCGTCCCTCGGGAAAGCACTCGCCAGACCCTTCTACGCCCTGTTTCGGCAGGGTTAGTAGGACGGGCCCCTGAGGGCGCCGGGAGAGACAGGGCACCCTTAAGGGAGGTGAACGCAAGTCTCTCTCGGCGGGGACCCCCCTCAGATTTCCTTTGAGCAGGTCGGCCTGAAAAGTCTGCATAAAAGTCATCGTATGCAAACATTGAACCCCACCCCCACCCTCACTGTATATCCTGTTTCACTCATAAATGCATTTCGAATGATGTTTCGAATGATGTTTCATGTTGAGCAAAGAAGTGTTCTTTGTGTTCTTTGCCCAGCCACCGAGTAAGCCTTCCCCACCAGCACAGAGGTATATATATTTATTTATTTATTTATTTTTTGGTGGAAGAGCCGGTGCTTTAAGTGAAGACGATGAAGCAGGAGAGAGATAGCTCGCGAGCGTCTCCTCCGCCTACAGTATCGTCACATAACCAGCAGATTTAGCAATTTCTGTAAAGCTGCTTTGAGACAATGTGTATTGTGAAAAGCGCTATACAAATAAATTTGAATTGAATTGAATTGAATTTAGCACCAACAATGTTACCATAAGCATTGGACTGATTTGTGTAAATTCTGCTTGAAACCGGTCTAACCCAGGTCTTTGAAACCTCAGCATGAAGATCTGGGAAGAACGGTAAGCACCGGCTAGAAGGATGAGGTCGTGCAGACAGAAATCTATCATCTAGATTGCTTTTAATTCTAGAAACCTGTCTATCAGCTGGCCACTCGATACTGTTTTTTTTTTTTTTTAGCTTTTCAACAGCCCGAGATAATACATCCATCAAACCTTCTTCATTTGCAGTATAATGTGATAAACTAGTTTTCTCTGATGCAAAACTTTCGACACCCAGCTCCTCAGAACTGGAAAATCTCAATTCAACATCATCATGTGCCTCCACCCGGGCAGAAGTAACCGCCGCAGCGCGTGCTTCCAGAGCCGGGTGAGAGGCACTAGATCTCGGCGGAGATAGCTGAGATAGGGCGGAGCCCGTCTCAACGTCGCCAGCGAGATCCATCTGCGAGCCCCAAGACAAGCGCCGCCGCTCTGCCTCATCAGAAGCGGGACCCGAGCCTCGGGGAGCTCGCAGCAAATCACTCTCCTCGAAGAGCGATCGCCGCGAGCGCAGAGTTCTCAAGGGAAAACGCTCGCAATGCTGACGATCGACTCCCTCGAGAGCCGACCGGGCATTGCTGCACTCCCAAACAAGCCACACTTAGCCGGTGTGAATCCCCACCCGTGATGTACCGAGTACAGGGGGGAACACACTTCTTATACTGCTCGCTCATATTGTTTTTTTTATATAAAATATATATAGTGAAAACTCCTGACAAAACAGACAAACACAATCGACAGATTCAGACACACACAGAGCTGCTGAAGTAACTAAAAGCTGGCGTATTGTGTACTCAGGGGATATTTATAGCTTCCTGGTCGATGACGTCACTCGCCGTACGCTCATTCTCTCCATTGACTGATTTCATTCATGCTTCAGACGCGTCACGCTGAGGGCGTTCCCACTGCGATTTCACGCAGCGGTAGTCCCTGAAGGGGAACTCGAACTGCGTCAATGCTGTGGGAACGCCCCTGCGTGTGTGCGTCCTGAAGCACGTATGAAATCAGTCCAATGGAGAGACGGAATGTCATAGGCGAGTGACGTCATCGACCAGGAAACTATAAAGCACCCCAAAAACACAAGCGCGACAGCTTCTGTGCCTTCGGGAAGCGCTATGTGTGAAATCATTGTCTCAAGTGTTTTTGTCTGTCCTTAATATATATATATATATATATATATATATTAAGAGACATGGCGAGCGAACAGCCATATAGAAAGTGTGTTCCTCCCTGCACACGCTATCTAACGGGCGGGGATACACACGATCTATGTGTTGTTTGTTTGGGAGAGGAGCATGCACGGTCAGCGCACCTTCCCTTGCGGACACTCCGATCCCGCCTGGCGTTTTTTAACAATATTGCGTTCCCAAAGGCTCAGGTCACGCTGCTGCCGAGGCACAGCGAAGACTTCAGACTTGGGGTTCGCGAATTGATCTGTCAGCGGGGTTAGAGACGGGCTCTGCCTTATCTCTGACTTCACCTGACAGATCTAATGCCTCGTATCAGGGTTCGGAAGCACGCACTGCGGTTTCTTCCACCCCGATACAGGTACTACAGCTATCCAGTTCCGAGGGACTGGATGTTGTTAGTGTTTATGCTCGTGATACTGAGGATTCGCCACCTCAGTCTCATGCTTTTGAGGAGCTCGTTGAGGTTGTAACGAGAGCGGTCGAAACATTACACATATCGATTGGCCGACAGATAAGCAGGAAGTTCGTTTAAAAAGCAAACTAGACGAACGCTTCCTGCCCTTTCGTTCACAATATCAACGCCTGAGCCTTCTGTTTTTTCCCGATCTCCACACTGAGGTGTCGAGATCGTGGAAAAAACCTGTGTCATATAGAATGTACAGTGCACAATCATTACACTACTCTTCTATTTCACAATATAAAGAGCACGGATATGGGGAAATGTCGAAGGTGGATGAGATGCTCGCGAGATATCTCTCCCCTGAATCTGTATCTTCCCTTAAACCCACATTATTACCCACCAAGCCAGTTAGAATAACTTCAGCTTTGGTGGATAAGGCTTATTCAGCGGCTGGTCAGGCTACAGCATGTCTTCACACAATGTCGCTGCTGCAGGCTTACCAGGCTGAAATGTTAGGAGACATTAATGAGGGCGGGGCTATTGGCAGATTTGTATCTCAGGGTCGCCAAGGAGACGGCTATTTCTATTGGCAGCCCTGGTGGCCACTGAGAGACATTTCTGGCTCAATTTGAGCAATATTAAAGAAAATGAGAAAATATTTTTTTATGGATTTTCCTATCTCTTTATCTGGCCTCTTCGGCGACGCAGTGAACACGGTCGTCGAGAGGGTTCAGGAATCAGCAATACAAGAAACGGCTGCCTTCCAAAAACTTCTTCCTCACCAGACTCATGTCTCCGGGGTTGCTGAGCGGAAGCAGCCCCAAACTTTTAAAACCAGCTCCTCACATCGTGCCACACAAAAACAGAGCATTGCTTCCCGTGTTCCCCCACACAAAGTCTGGGGACACGGAAAGCCCGCTCAACAGCAGCCTTCAAGGGATAAGACGGATCTGAGGACCATCATTATTTCCGAGAAAGCTGCAAAGAAAAGGCCTGACGTCCGAGGGCGCAGGCCATCGAGGGCAGTTCCCCTCTTTTTACGGTGCCTGTCTCCGTTCGGTGCCCTCGAGGGACCGTTATGCTAACCCTGCCACCTCGTGTGTTACAGGGCGCAGTGGTCTCCGGCGAGCACATATCTCAGCTGCCACCCGGAAACGTAATGGCCCTGGGATGCCCGCCCCCTCCGAGGTGGGTCCTAGAGCAGTCAGTTGAGTCGTTCCCTGCCGGTTCGCTTTTACAGGGTGACGGGCTGATTGCCCAGCAAAAGCTAAATCCAGAAACCAGTCTCGAGAGGCTGGTACCTCTAGTACAATTATTGGCAGCGCAAAGCTACTACCAACTATTTCTCGTTGGGTCCTGGTGACTAAAGGGGCTTTCATCCCATCGTGGTGAGCCCCGAGCAGGTTCTGGTAATGGAACAAGAGGTGAAAATCCTGTTGGACATAGGGGCCATAGAATATGTACCTCCCTCCAGCAGGGACACCGGGTTTTACAGTGGGTATTTCATCGTTCCAGAGAAGGATGGGGGGTTGCGTCCCATTTTGATTTTATTAGTTCTGTACGTTTCCGTCATGTAACTAAAGTTCAAAATGTTGAGACACATCGTGCCACAGATCAGATCCGAGGACTGGTCTGTCACTAAAGATCTCAAGGAAGCTTACTTCCATGTGTCTATCCTTCTACAATACAGGAAGTTCCGGAGGAGCGCTTTCGGGGGCGAAGCATACCAATATCGGGTACTTCCGTTCGGCCTAGCTCTCTCTCCCCGAACATTTACGAAATGTATGTATTCAGCTCTGGCTCGGGACTCCAGGGCCATCCGCATTTTGAATTATACCGACGATTGGTTGATTTTAGCTCAATCGGAGCATCTGGCAGCTCGGCATCGAGATTTCGTTCTCGCTCACATCAAGAAACTGGGGTTGAGGCTCAATGCCAAGAAAAGTGTGCTATCTCCGCTACAGAGGACCACTTTTCTGGGTGTAATCTGGGATTTGACGACGATGCAGGCACGCCTGTCCCATGCTCATATCGCTTCGATCCTCGCGGCCGTCAAACAAGCAAAGCTAGGCCAGTCACTCACTGTGAAACAGTTTCAGAGACTGTTAGGTCTGATGGCAGCAGCATCCATTGTTATACCTTGCGGCCTGCTGTACATGAGACCGTTACAGTGGTGGCTCAGGGTCAAGGGGTTCTCCCCGAGGGGAAACCCGCTCTGCATGATCAGGGTCACGCGACGTTGTCTTCGTGCCCTGGCCATGTGGAAAGAACCTTGGTTCCTATCCCATGGGCCCGTGCTGGGAGCTCCCTGTCGTTGTGTAACGCTAACGACGGATGCCTTCCTCATGGGCTGGGGGGCGATCATGAATGGTCTTGTCCGGTCAGACAACACATCGGTGGTCTCCTACATAAATCACCAGGGAGGTCTGTGTTCGCGCCTGTTATACAAGCTGGCTCGCCAGATCCTTCTGTGGTCCCAGGGGAAGCTTCTTTCATGGAGGGCGATTTATATCCCAGGGTATCTAAATCAGGGGGCAGACATCCTGTCGAGGCAGGAGCCGAGGCCCGGGGAATGGAGACTCCACCCCGAGGTGGTGGAGCTCCTATGGAAATATTTTGGTTGTGCCGAGGTAGTCCTGTTAGCTTCCAGAGAGACATCACTCTGTCCACTGCGGTCCTCTCTAAGCCATCCAGCCCCTCTGGGGTTGGACACTATGGTACAGGAGTGGCCGAGGTCACGTCTGTACGCATTTCCCCCGATTGCTCTGCTCCCAGGAGTTCTGGAAAGGGTTCGCCGGGACGGGGTCAATCTACTGTTGGTAGCCCCGTACTGGCCAGCCCGAGTATGGTTTGCGGACCTGGTGTCTCGCCTCGTCGGCTCTCCTCTGGAGATTCCGATCAAGAGGGACCCTCTCAGGCGAGTGGGTCGATCCTTCAACTCCCGCCCAGAACTGTGAAAACTTTGGGCTTGGCCTCTGAGGGGGCCCAGCTCTTAAGTTCAGGTCTCTTAACCGAGGTTGTTGAGACCATCCTCCACTCCAGAGCTCCTTCCAAGAGGAAGTTATATGCCTTGAAGTGGAGATTTTTCACTTCTTCATGTGGACCAGCTGGACCCAGTTAACTGCCCAGTGGGTGCAGTGCTGGAGTTCCTGCAGGAGTGTTTCTCCTCAGGGCTATCCCCCTCCACACTAAAGGTGTACGTGGCGGCACTAGCTGCTTACCATGTCCCTTTCAGTGGAGTCTCTTTGGGGAGACACCCGCTTAAAACATGCTTTCTTCGTGGTTCTCTGAGGCTGAGGCCAGCAGTTCGCACGAGGGTGCCGACCTGGGATCTGGCCATCGTACTAGTAGGTCTCTCCCTAGCTCCGTTCAAGCCCATTGAAGAGGTTCCTGAGAAATTCGTCACTCTATAGACTATCTTTCTTCTCGATATTTCGTCTCTTAAGAGAATGTGAGACATTCAAGCACTCTCGGTTCCCCCCTCGTGCCTGGAATTCTCGCCTGGTATGGTGAAGGCCTTCCTCCATCCTAGGCCGGGCTATGTTCCTAGGGTCCCTTCTAATGTTGCTAGACCTATAGTTCTGCAGGCTTTCTGTCCTCCCTTTATGTCTTCAGACCAGGGGAAACTTAATTTACTCTTCCCAGTTAGGGCTTTAGATGCTTATGTACACAGAGCTGCCCTGTGGAGGAAGCCTGAACAGTTGTTCGTTTGCGTTAGGCCACCCAGGAAAGCGTGTCCTGCATCAAAACAGAGGATGAGCAAGTGGGTGGTTAAGGCCATTTCACTTGCTTACGATTCGGCTGGTCAGCCTTCACCCTTGGCTGTACGAGCTCACTCGACTAGGAGTATGGCTGCTTCCAAAGCTTTATTGTCAGGAGTTTCTCTCCATGTTGTCTGGGATGCGGCAGGCTGGTCCTTACTGCACACATTTGTTAGGTTTTATGACCTTGACCTCAGCTCCACTCCAGGGGCGCAGGTGCTCTCGTCCTCTGTGCACTCTGATATCACATGACGGGCACTTGCTCTTATGGCGACGTGGGTATTAGCGTTCCCACAGCGTTGACGCAGCTCGAGTTACGCATGTAACCCTAGTTCCCTGAACAGGGAACGAGACGCTGCGTCGTTCTGCCATACTCCCGGCATGCCCGTTAGCACTTGCTTCGGCCTATCAGAAGCTGTCGCGTTTGTGTTTTTGGGGTGCTTTATAGTTTCCTGGTCAATGACGTCACCCAACTATGACGTTCCGTCTCTCCATTCGACTGATTTCATGCGTGCTTCAGGACGTACACACGCAGGGGCGTTCACACAGCGTTGACGCAGCGTCTCGTTCCCTGTTCAGGGAACTAGGGTTACATATGTAGCTGAGACGTTCACATTGGTTGTCATAATAATGACTTACATAAATTCATCATGCATAAGACTTGCTAATTAGTTTTTATTTTTATATGAAAATATCCTTTCAATTTAGTCAACATTTTTGTATTCATTTCTTTTTAACTTTACTCTGACTAAATTGATATCTGTTTTGGTAGGTAAAAATGTTTTTTGTTGATCAAAGTAGGGCATAATTAAAGCAAATATTTCACTATTTATACTTTTCATTATGGCTGTATGAACAATTTAATTAGGCTATATGCTTCTGAAAATCATATTCCATTTGTGTGTTTTTGTTGGTTTTCTTTTCTGCCTGAACACCTACTTACATTACTTTGAAAGTTTGGAATCAGAATGATTAAAAAAAAATGTATTAACTTTTATGAAAGAACATTTATGAATTATTATTTTATTCATTACTTTTGATAAGGAAAATAAATGTTTTTCAGTAAGAAGCACCAAATCAGCATATAATTTCTGAAGGATTATGTGACTGAAGACTGGAGTAATGACTGCTGAGAACATTTGAAAATAAAATAGAAAACGGTTATTTCAAATTGTAATAATGTTTCACAAAATTACTGTTTTACTGTATTTTTGATCAATTAAATGCAGTCTTAATATATATATATATATATATATATATATATATATACATATACATATATATATATACATGCACACATATTTATATATATATATATATATATGTTATAGACCCCAAACTTTTGAAAGATAGTGTAGTTTGCCTCGTTCATCCCTTCCTTAATAAGAATATTAAAAATGAGTAAAGCTAGTATAAATGTTGTATTTTGACTTCATCACAGGCCCCAAGATGTTCCTGTATGTATTTCCCCCCTCCCTTCACCTCAGATTCTCTCTCAAACTTTTAGTCCCCTTCAAAACCCCTCTTTTCCTCAAACAGAAAAGACTCAATCCCTAACATCAATCCTACATCATTTCTGTGCACAGGATAGCCTATATGTGTCAGGTCTGTAATTCAGTAAATTGCAATGTCTGTCACTGCTGTTTGTTCCATTTGGGCAGACTAATTTGCCCGCTTCAAGGCGTCGGGCTCCTTCAGTTCGCCTGAAAATGAGCCTTGTCACTCATGCCATAGTGTTCGCACAGTACATCATTACCAGATCTGTTCACTGGCACCAACCTGACCAAGGACAAAGAGTAAGATGGATTGAGTGATGTTTATTACGCACTGGCCCGGGCTTTCCTTGCCTTGCTGAGAGCCATGGGACATGGTAATGAGGGGTGAAACAGTCAGTCCTCGTAGTTGTGCTTTATATGATGCTGGAAATTTGGGTGAAAATGATTAAGAGCGCATCGTCAGTGTTCTTTTGTAATCATTGGCGTTTGCTCATTGCCTTTGTTTGGTTGCATTGATGCATGTCTTTCCAGGCTTCAGCAACTGAAATGTTGCCATCTGATTGACAGCTGACATAATAAGTGGATGTATACAGTGAATGTGGATGATCTGCATTTGGCTTGTCTGTTTGGTTTATGCGCTTCAAACAAAGTGGTAGAGCGCTGGCCTCTATGAGCTGTCAGTCACTGTCACAAGACCCATCACCTGTGCTGTTGCCATGGCAATGAATAAGAAAGGGAGACGCAAGCAAGGCGTTTTTTTAAGGTTAGTGTGTGTGTGTGTGTGTGTGTGTGTTTCTTTCTCTGGGGGAAGGATCTCTGTTTGTTTGTGTGTGTGTTTTTGTGTGTGTGCGAGCGATCTCAGATCTTTGAGTCTTCTAACAGATTACAGGTCGCGGATGTCACACGTGTGTCAGTGCCGGAGTGCAATGACGGTGAAAAAGTGCAAGCAATGGTGTCTCCATGAGTGACATAAATCACTGACATGAAACGCCTGTCACCTTCACTCTGTTGGCCATCAATCAGCCCTACACAGAGTGGGATGATGGGCGGAAGCTCTCGTGCCCTCTGTCATTCTGTCTCTCTCTATATCTGTCACTTCTTGTCCTCTGATTGGTGTCTTGTCATCACTCTTGAGCTTTCATTCCTCATCATCTTCTTGGTTCGATCTTTCTGTTGGATTTCCATCTCTGCAGCCTTCAATCCGTCTTCCTCTTTTTGGCAAATTCTGCGTCTCTTTCACTTTCATATCTGGTTCCTCAGTGAGATTGACAGAGACTGATAATGTTCTTTTCTATAAAGTCCTGTTTTCTGTTGGTCTAAACTTGTTCTGATGGAAAGTCAAATGTCATCATTCATTCAGTGTCATGTCGCCTCAAACCACTTTGACTTACTTTCTTTAGTGGAACACAAAAGGAGATGTTTTGAAGGCGGAGCTGATCACTTTTGCCATGCATTTAGTGTAGGATGAATGAATTTTCAAGCTTCAGAAAGACTCTAGAGGCACCATAAAAAGTGTCTTAAAAGTAGTCCAAATGAGTCTTCCGAATCCAAACGTTTTGTCTTCGGCTTAAACTACAGTTGTTATTGGGACTCCATCCATTTATGCGAATTTTGAGATATTTATGAACAGATTCAGCTGAACTGGCTCTCATTACATTTTGAAGTATCATCGATATACAGTAGGTGGACAACTAGAATGCCTATTACCGCGGCAAAAATAAACCAGTCGCATTTCAAAGTCGTTCACGAAATGACCACCAGGTGGCGCAAAGGGACATTTAGCGAATGATAGAATATAGCAAACTTTTAGAGCAGAACATTTTATGAATCAAAAGTTAAAATAGGCCTATCTCGCAGTCAGTGAAAATAAATTGGGTGCAATCAATGACGCTAAACTATTGAGGAATGAGAAGATTGAAGATCGCTTCTCTCTCGCTCGCGCACACTGACTGCTGAAGAAGCGAACTTCTGGGCATTTCTCAGTGAGAAAAGTTGTGGTAGAGTGGTAGAACTTAGGTTTCAATCAAGGATTGACACTGTTTTAAATCCCGGATAAACATGGTATTTATAAAATTACCATGCATTTCCATTTCACACTAAGGAACAAATCTCATCCAACCGATTGACTGAATTTACGTCTTCAAAAGCAGTTCTGTTAAAAAAAATAGAAAATAAAACTTCATGGGGTTCCATGCAGAAAGAATTTTAAAAAACATAAGCAAGGTGCGATTTGCCGGTGGGGGATTTCCCCCTCCACAGTAATCAATGCTATAATTAGCCTAAATATAGAACATGTCAAATATATATATATTTTTTAAATATGCAACACGAACGTTTAAACAACAAACAATAAAATCTGAACCAGCGCTTCTGCTCCTGTATTGAGATATAACATGCAGCATGTTTCAGTTACGATCCTGGTTCCAGTGGCCTTAATAGGCTACATTGATTCGCAGCTTTTTAAAATGTCACAAAGCGTTTTGAGGTGGTTTTGAATGAAATATTGAAGTTTATAATTAAGTATTTTGACACACCACGCCGAGTGCGTATTCTAAAATCGGGTTTTATTCTGGCATTGAATTAGAGTTCGACAAACAAACTGTAAACTTTTAAAACTGTAAAAGGTATTTTTTTTCATGTAAAGTAGGCCTACACTCACAATAGGCTAACGACAAAACGTTTTCTCGCTCATGTGAGTGAACACACACTGGAGAAACAAACGTTTGGGCATTTCTCAGTGTGTTAAAGGGGGGGTGAAATGCTGTTTCATGCATAGTGAGTTTTTCACACTGTTAAAGAGTTGGATTCCCATGCTAAACATGGACAAAGTTTCAAAAATGAAGTTGTAAGTTTGATGGAGTAATTCTGTTCCAAAAATACTCCTTCCGGTTTGTCACAAGTTTCGGAAAGTTTTTTTCGAATACGGGCCTGTGTGACGTCAGAGTCGCCGGAATTTCCTTATACGGGTCTTAAGGGCACTTCTCCCTGAAGGGCGCGCGCGCATCTGTAGCCTAGTGCGTGCGAGAGTACGCCTATGCCCATCAGAGCGCTGGGCTCGGCTGCGCTGCAATTAAAAAAATGGCACCAAAACAGTGTGTTTTTGGTTGCCAGGGCAAGACAACATTGCACAAATTTCCAAAGAACCCAGCGTTAAGGGACCTGTGGATGGATTTTTTTTCCAGAGCAGCAACGGAGTTGTGCAAGTGTTTTTGTTTGTTCCCTTCATTTCGACAGTAATAGTTTTATAAACAAGGCCCAGTTCAACGCCGGATTTGCAGATCGCCTAATACTCAAAGATGGAGCAGTCCCAACGATAAAGGTTCACGATCGTGCGTTGGAACCGCAGGCGGTGAGTAAAACTGCTTCAAATGTCTGTGAGTTGTTAACCATCGGCGTGTAAGCACAGAAAGTAAACAACATGATCACATACAGTTAATGTATCTATGGAGCATGCGATGTATGGTGTGTGTTTAAATACATTTGTTTAGCTGGCCACTGTAGGTTTCAGTTTGTTTATTGTAAAAATAAATCATGTCCTCATAAACCAGTCTGTCTGTTTACAACACACAAATGTTGTAAAACTCGCGCATGACATGGTGTTCTAAAAACACTGCGCTCAAGTTCAAATCATTTCTATTTTAAAAAAAACGCTCGAGACCTTATGTTTTTCACCCATTTCACTGCCAATCTCACGTTTTTGTGAGCAAAAACGCGTTCTGTATGAACGAGCCCTTATATTGTTTAAGTTATAAGTTATACCGTTCCAGTAGGCCTACACACCACATAGAGACGTCCTGCTGTAGTCGTTGCTGCTGCTGCTGGTCGTCTTCAATCTCAGCCTCGGGATCTGATTCTGGATCAAAAATGTATGGCTGAATCTGATTGTTAGCCATGGTTTATTTTCGGATGTCACTCACAGCTTCCATCCAGACGCTCTCAACGCAAAAGCTTCGCGCGCTCGTGTCGTGATTATTTAGCTCCGCCCACACGGTACGCCTCCACCCGCTCGGGTTTTTCCGGAAAGACTCGGTACAGCCTATCTTTCTTTTATAAATATAATAAAACTAAAGACTTTTTGGAGATATGAAGGATGCAATACTACTCTATAGGTACTCAAGATTAACATGAGATTGAGTGAAACTGAGCATTTCACCCCCCCTTTAAGACATGGCCGAGTGGTAGAACTTACGGTTCGATCAATAAGATGACACGGGTTCAAAGCCCGATCAAACATGGACTACTGTAGTCAAATTGTATATTTAGGCTATTAATGCAGAGAGATTTGTCTAGTTCTAAAACTCTGTTACACCATTTAGTTTTTTGCTTATATTTATAAAATAAAATTACCATGCATTTCCATATTACACTAAGGAACAAATAGTATCCAACAGAACGATTTTACATCTGTATAATAATACCAATCGTAATTTCCAAAGCAGTTCTGTAAAAATAAAAAATACAAATAATAATAATAATAATAGCATAATAATAAATAGGCCTATATATATATATATATATATATATATATATATATATATATATATATATATAGAAAGTGTGATTTGCCAGAGGGGACGGGGATTTCCTTCTGGTCTAAACATCCCTGCTTCTGCTGAATAATTTTAATCCCCACACCCCTCCCTCCACAGTAATCAATGCTATAGGCTACTTCACCAATAGACCATAAACATATAAAATAAAGATAGCCTATGCAACAGGCACGTTTAGACGACAAATAATAAAACCAAAACCAGCGTTTCAGTTGTTCACTAGTTCCAGTGGCCTTAATGCATGCACGGCTTTACAAAATGTCACAAAGCGTTTTGAGATTATTTTGAATGAAATATTGAAGTTTATAATTAAGTGTTTTGGCACACCACGCCGAGTGGCCATATGCATTTTTCTAAAATCGGGTTCTCTTATGAGAGTTTCTCTCGTACTGCGTAATATCTTACGCTATGGGGAAAACCTCTTTTCCACGAGATACTGAAGCCAAGAATTATCCTTAATTTTGAATTAATGTAAAACGCTGTGCGGCAGCTTGCAGACATAGGCAACACGGCTCGCGCCTATTGGCTGCCCTGCGGCAACAGCAGCAGCCTATCGAGGGAGGCCCTGCGCGACGTGATACCCAATGGGGGCGCTTCGCGCCCATTTTGTCACGTCCCGCCAGAATAGGCGTGGCCTTGGCCTATAAATACGCTCGACAGGCTGAGACAAACTGATTTTCATCTCTTCAGCGAAGCACTACTGCATCGCTGGATCCGGAGTGAGAAGCCGCGCCGTTGACAGAAAGCCTTCTGCGGGACGAGCCTTCGAGCATGAAGCCGCTGGCCTTCAACTCGCCGCCTTCAGCAGCCGTACCTGCTACGTTTTCCGGCGTCTATATCCTTTATTGCTAGAGTGTGTGTTCGCCGCTGCGACTCACACTCTCACTGTTTATCTCTCTCTCCTAAAAGAGCTGCGTCTTTTTAAAGATGCAAAGGTCCTGCGGCTCGTGCCGAGCCACACTCAGCGTCGGAGACTGTCACGTCATCTGCGTTTCCTGCCTGGGTGAGGATCATGCGGCTCTCGCTCTCATCGACGGCGGATGCCCTCATTGTGAGCTATTGCCTATGGTGACTCTAAGGACTCGCCTGGCATCATTCTCAGAGCCTGCACTTCAGCCCGCTGTTGCGCCGCGTCGTAAAAAGTCTGCCGCCGCTTCCGCCTTTGAGATCGACGAAACAGCCGAGGCCTGTTCTATCCTGGCATCAGACAGTGAGGATTGGGCGAGCTCTGTGGACCTCCCCCCCGCTGCCCGCGAGCCTGCTGGAAAACGAGCTGGCATTGAATCAGAGCTGATGCGTCTGCTCTCTCAAGCCGTCGATAACCTCGGTCTCGACTGGGAGGCGTCCGCGCAGCCTCCTCAAAAAGGACCACGCGCCGTCACACTCTAGACCCGCCCCTTTTCTTCCTGAGCTTCACGAAGAAGTCGCGAGGTCTTGGAACGCCCCCTTCTTGGCCAGGATACGTACCTCTGTCTCTGCTGCATTCTCCACTGTGGACGGTGCGAAAGATAGAGGTCACCTTTCTCTTCCTCCAGTGGAAGCAGCGGTAGCATCACATCTCTGCCCGCCCTCCGCTGGACAGCGAGCGCAGACAGTGCTGCCATCCAAAGCCTGCCAAGTGACGTCAGCCATGCACGGTCGCGCTTGCACCACCCCCGGACAAGCTGTGTCAGCGCTGCACACAATGGCTATATTGCAAATCTTCCAGGCCGACCTTCTCCGTAAAATGGACGAGGAAGGCGTGGAATCGATCAGCATCGCGGATTTAAGAAGCGCTACGGACCTGACTCTACGCGCTGCAAAATCTGCTGCACAGGCGATGGGGCGGAACATGGCCTCTCTCACCGTGGCTGAGAGACACCTTTGGTTGACGCTGTCTGAGATGACGGATTCAGATTGCGCTGTGTTTCTCGACGCACCCATTTCGTCAGCGGGCCTCTTCGGATCTGCCGTCAAAGATTTCGCGGACAGATACCAAGAGGTTCAAAAGACATCACAGGTGATGAAGCACGTCCACCCGAAGCGCTCTAGTTCCGCAGCAGTTCGCTCGAAACAGCCGTCTGCCCGGAGCTCCGTGCTCAGGGCTTTTCACCCGTAGACTGCGGGGTTACAGAAGTGCTCTCCTTCCTTCAGGAGCTGCTGGATAAGGGTAGAACCCCATCCATGCTCAAAGTATACATGGCGGCCATAGCGGCGTTTGGAAAACCAACGTCTGGCCAGTCACTGGGGAAAAACGACCTAGTCGTGTGATTCCTCAGGGGAGCTCGGAGGCTGAATCCTCCCAGACCCCCCTCAGTCCCTGTGTGGAACCTTTCTACGGTTTTGGAAGCCATGAAAGGTGCTCCATTCGAGCCAGTCCATTTGTCAGACATGAAACATCTGTCTTTCAAAACGGTGTTTCTTATGGCTCTCGCTTCAGTGAAGTGCATAGGGGACTTATAAGCGCTCTCAGTAAGCGCGTCATATATGGAGTTTGGGCCTAATGACTCAAAAGTCATACTATAACCAAGGCACCAGTATGTGCCCAAATCCCTCAACACAACGTTCAGGGCCCAGGTTATTTCCCTGTGCGCCCTCCTGGTTCATGATGAGGAGGAGGAGGTGAGTCTCCTTTACCCTGTCAGGGCACTGAGAGCTTATGTATCCCGCTCGTCTGTCTTCAGACAGACCGAGCAGCTCTTTGTTTTGTTCGGCAAACGCTCCAAGGGACTGGCCGCATCAAAACAGAGCCTATCCAGATGGATAGTCGATGCCATAGCGCTGGCTTACACTTCTAAGGGCCTGCAGTGTCATTTGGGTGTCAGAGCGAACTCCACGAGAGGAGTGGCCTCGTTGTGGGTGTTGTCTAGCGGGCAATTCACAAATTGCATGCACCCTGGTTGTAAGGATCTAACGATCCCTGTAGAATTTAATATTGGGTTGAACATTTTGTTCATGACAACAAATGAGAATTCATGAGAACATGCGTTTGAAGATTATAGTTTTGCTTGGAAAAAGCTGGCCCAAACCAGTTTTATTTCTTAAATTATTGAAATAATTAAATATTTAGTAATAAACTTTTATGACAGAAATATCAGTATATATATTGCATATGTATGTATAGCTTTAATCATTTAATTCCTTCATTATCAACACTTTAATAGCCTAATGCTAATGTCTAGAATTGCGATTTAAGCGTGAATTTCGCTTAAAACTTTGTTTTAAGTCAATCTCAAACTCAGATACCCTGTGGGGGGTTTGGAGTTGGTTCAGTTGGTTTATCGTGGGGGTGCAGGACAATAGGTGTTAATGTTCCTCTTTCATATGGAGAGTGTCGGATAGCCAGCCTGATGAGCAAAGGCAAACTTATTTTAAGGATAAATCTCTCGATGTGTCCAAATGTAGGCCTCATATCTTATTATTATAAATATTGTAGCATATTTAAAAAAAAATCACACAAAATTTAAATTGAAGTGTTCAATCCAGTTTATTCAATTGGTTTTGTAGAGTTTTAGAATGTTTGAGCAGTGTGTATGATTGTCAACCATCTGGCATTATCTAAACATGAACTGTTGACGAAACGCGTTCATGCCAAGAAATGAATGGTAGTGACCATCAGATACAGCGCTCTTTAATTCGCGATCAACCTCGTTTTATTGTAAGGTGAATTCAACAAGGCATGCTGTGTCTTTGAAGCAACAAAGGCTAAATAATTGGTTACTGTATTTTTTTCGCGATTTGTATGGATGACACGCAGCGACATATACAGTATTAATAGCTGTATTGTTACGATGTGGTAGAAATGAAGCGGAGAGTGAATCCAAATGCAAGCACTTTAATAATCCAACAAACATGTAATCCAGGGTAAACTCAGAACTAGGAACAAGGTACTCAGACTACAAGCAACATTAAACAATGACCGACAAAACACAACTGAAGCACAGGGTTTTAAATACACAGGCAAACAAGATAACAAGGGGGTGGGGCTAATTAGAAACACCTGGAGAGACTAATAAACAAGAAAAACTACAAAGGACTACAAAACCTGGCACAGGACAGGAAATAACAAAAGTCAACACAAGACAAGGAAAACATAAGACAGGAATCGTGACATAGCCCCCCACTTAAGGAGCGGATTCCAGACGCTCCTCATGAACAGTCCAGGAGGGAGGTGGAGCAGAGGCGGACCCGGGGGCGGGATGGAGGGCCAGGCCCATGGAGCGGAAGAGGACCTGGAGACTGCGGCAGGACGGAAGGCCAGGGTGGAGCAGGATGTGCAGGCGGCCAGGGTGGAGCAGGCAGATCAGGCGGCCAGGGCGGAGCAGGCAGTTCAGGCGGCCAGGGCGAAGCAGACGACCCATCGGGCGGCCAGGGCGAAGGAGACGACCCATCGGGCGGCCAGGGCGAAGCAGACGACCCATCGGGCGGCCAGGGCGAAGCAGACGACCCATCGGGCGGCCAGGGCGAAGCAGACGACCCATCGGGCGGCCGGGGCGAAGCAGACGACCCATCGGGCGGCCGGGGCGAAGCAGACGACCCATCGGGCGGCCGGGGCGAAGCAGACGACCCATCGGGCGGCCGGGGCGAAGCAGACGACCCATCGGGCGGCCAGGGCGAAGCAGACGACCCATCGGGCGGCCAGGGCGAAGCAAACGACCCATCGGGCGGCCAGGGCGGTGAAGACGACCCATCGGGTGGCCAGGGCGGTGAAGACGACCCATCGGGCGGCCAGGGCGGTGAAGACGACCCATCGGGCGGCCAGGGCGGTGAAGACGACCCATCGGGCGGCCAAGGCGGTGAAGACGACCCATCGGGCGGCCAAGGCGGTGAAGACGACCCATCGGGCGGCCAGGATGGTGAAGACGACCCATCGGGCGGCCAGGGCGGTGAAGACCCCTCGGGCGGCCAGGGCGGTGAAGACCCCTCGGGCGGCCAGGGCGGTGACTCAGGCGCAGGAACAGCAGACACCGGCTCAGGAACAGCAGACACCGGCTCAGGAACAGCAGACACCGGCTCAGGAACAGCAGACACACACACTGGCTCGGGCTCAGGAACAGACAACACACACACTGGCTCGGGCTCAGGAACAGACAACACAAACACTGGCTCTGGCTCGGCAGACGTGACTTGAACAGTCTCTGGATCGGCAGACGTGACTTGAACAGTCTCTGGATCGGACGGGACCAGCGGCGAGGACTCTGGGCTGACAGGAAGTACAGGGAGGACTTCCAGGCATTGCGGGACGCGGGAAGTCCTCTTCCTCTTCCGTCTCCGAGAGCGAGAGGGCGCTGGGCTGGACGGAACCAGCGATGAGGGCGCTGTGCTGGACGGGACCAGCGGTGATGGCGCTGTGCTGGACGGGACCAGCGGTGAGGGCGCTGTGCTGGACGGAACCAGCGGTGAGGGCGCTGTGCTGGACGGGACCAGCGGTGAAGGATCTGTGCTGGACGGGACCAGCGGTGAAGGCTCTGTGCTGGACGGGACCAGCGGTGAAGGCTCTGTGCTGGACGGGACCAGCGGTGAAGGCTCTGGCTGGAAGTGGCTGACATGAAGCTCTGGCTGGACGTGGCTGACGTGAAGCTCTGGCTGGACGTGGCTGACGTGAAGCTCTGGCCGGACGTGGTTGACGTGAAGCTCTGGCCGGACGTGGCTGACTTGAAGCTCAGGCATGTCGTGGTGAAGCTCAGGCATGTCGTGGTGACCGGAGAGATCGGGGAGCTCCCTCGGGTCGACCTCCTTAGCCCCCAGCCGGTAACACATCTTAATCGCCTCATCACCCAGAGAGCAGGAGGCAGCGAGGGGAACAAACCCCCAGGTGTACTGGAACAGATCAAGGCTTTTCAGAGCCAAGGCCGCGATCTGTCCAGCGAACTCCCGGTCTAGCCTGTGTAGATCAGGCGAGATCCGTGCTGCTGGATTCATATTTATGGTCGGTCGTTCTGTTACGATGTGGTAGAAATGAAGCGGAGAGTGAATCCAAATGCAAGCACTTTAATAATCCAACAAACAGGTAATCCAGGGTAAACTCAGAACTAGGAACAAGGTACTCAGACTACAAGCAACATTAAACAACGACCGACAAAACACAACTGAAGCACAGGGGTTTAAATACACAGGCAAACAAGATAACAAGGGGGCGGGGCTAATTAGAAACACCTGGAGAGACTAATAAACAAGAAAAACTACAAAGGACTACAAAACATGGCACAGGACAGGAAATAACAAAAGTCAACACAAGACAAGGAAAACATAAGACAGGAATCGTGACATGTATGATGTGTTTTTACCCTGAAATGTTTAATTTCGAGAGAGACCCGGCGCGTGCAGCAAGGGAGACTTAATAAACTGGCTAAAAAGAGATCCAGCGCGAGAGAGAGGTAAAGAAAAACGCATGTTTTTAATGTATGTTGCTTTGGACTATTTTCTTTTTGTACTGTTTTAATTGTTTAATTTATCTGCAATTTCTTTGGCAATACAAATTTAAATTGTCGCAAGAATAAGATTCTGTGTTTCTTATTTTGCATCGCAAAGGAAACTCTAAACTGGATGCAGCTGTTTTAAATTAAAAAAAACTGTCCCGACACTTTATTTACACCTTGAAATATTTGATGCGGTTTCAAACTTAAGTAATTTTAGTGTTTTTTTACACAATAATTTAGCAGACTAAAGACAAGCTTTTTCATTTTCATTTTCTGACGCTGGCAATCTTCCTTTATCAGTTTTGTTGTCTGTGCAGCGGCTCTACAGAAATGTAGCAAATTTAGTTTGTAATTTGCCATTGCTAATTAAACAAAACGTTTGACTTTAAATAAATAAACAGTCAATAAACTCGCTAATAAGCAGTTAAGCATCAAGAACGGTAAAACATTTACACTGTCGGCCAACATTGGTTAACAGCATGTATGCTACAATGAATTTCGATCTCATGTCGCTTGAAGCTCCAAGAGTCTCATGTCCTTGCGTTGACCACTGAGCTACCGTCAGAACACTGTTTGATCACTGTCTTATGCTCTTACAAAGCCTCATTGATGTAGTTTAATATGTTTCTATTGCAATGTTTTAAGTTTTCATTATTTATTCAATTTAATCCCAGTAATTTCAGTATTGTGATTATGAATTATTTTAACTACGTTTCACGTGAATTCATCTGCTACCAGCTTTCAAACGCTCTGAATGAGCCGCGGCGCGGCGGCAGATTACGCAATAGAGAGAATAAACGGATACTATTCAAAGTCTGTGATTTTAGCGCCTCTTAGTGGTAAAAGGCAGCAAATACACCCCAAATTTTACCCCCGCGGCAGAACGGCGGCGGTAAAAGTGTTATTCTGGTTGTCCACCTACTGTATTGGTATTCACAGCCATGCACACAAGCAACAGTTGTTGTTGGGGTTTTTTTTGCACAAGAAGCTCAAGACTCATTCCTGAACCAACTGAATTCAGAACACATTGTCAATCTGTCATCAGGGCAGTTGACCTTTAGCTGCTCCGATGGACCATCAATGTCCCTCTCAGATCAAAAGGAAATGTCTCTTTGACAATGACTTTGTCTCAACGTGCAGCCCATGTGACTTAAATGAAATCTTTGCAACTGAATAACAACAAATGGTGTTTGGGAGTATGGAAGTATATTGCAGTCTGTCAGTACTGTCTCTGTCTTTTCAAACGAGAGCATGCTGTGCAGATGTGGAGGAACTGTTTGTCTTGTCGCCACGAGGTGCTGTTCCATTGACAGCATTGTTTCATATGTGATGAAGTGTGAGCGTGGTTTTGGCAAGAAAGGCTTAGCATGAAATGTGTTGGCTTTGTCTGCTAACAGCCCCTTGAGCAAGCTGGTTCAACTGTTTCTTTTTTGGAGGGAAATCTATTATTGAAAATAGGAGGGGTGGTCTTACTAACTCCCACTCGTTCTTTGTTATACTCACTAAATAATAATGGATTGTGTGTAACAATAAAAATTGTCCATGTGTGAGCATGGGTCTGTATTTTGTTTGTGTGTGTGTTTACTGCTGGAGGCCAGATATTTGAGTCTCTAAAACAGTGACAGAGCTGTCTGCCTCTTCAGGTCATTCTCATCTAAAAGGCTCTTGCTGTTACAAGCTTCATTACGACGAGCCATTTCCCTTGAGCTTCTTCAGCCTTGCTGGTCTACTTAAACACAATTCAAACATAACTTTCTATTCGAGCACACTGCTTCTGATCACTTTAACTTGATTTGAATCATTTTCTCACATGCATAGATAATGTGTAGCATATTGTAGAGGTCAGTAGTGAACATATGCATATCCTTTTTTTTTCTCAGAGGGAATAACTTCTGATCATATTTACCAGATATGACATTTCACAGTAGGAAAGGCTGTTTCTCCATATGCGTACTTAAGCAATCTTGCGCCCTTGTGTTCTCGTACTATCATCATCAACCATCGAAGTTAAATTCCAATACAAGAACACAAGCACAGAGGATGCTTGAAAGTACCCGGATGTGTTCTTGATATCGAGGATGCATTGAATGCAGACTTGAGAGAATCGAATCGTTTGAAATCCCAGAAGACTGTGCGGGCGGTCAACGTACGGAATTCTGTAAGCTTTAAAAGTCTTGTTCTCACTTAAAAGATTCCCGCCGCAAGCTCTCAAATTTACTGTATGACGAAATGAAATTTAACATTTGTCCTTTTGTTTTGCTTAATTTTAATAAAGTGATAAAGACATGAAGAATGCCTGCAGTATTTTTTTTTTTTGGCATGTTGAAAAGAAACTTAAAGGAGAACTCCGGGCAATTTTTAAGTTAATCTTGATCGTTAGACCTTTGTGAGTACTGACTATAGAAAAAAAAACGAACCGGATTGGTGCTTGCTACGCGGAGCTGTGACTGCGAATGCCCAGAGCTCCCACCCAGCTAAAACGGCAGCTATGGGGGCATGGACATAAAGAGCGTTTTTGAACCTCTTAATAGACACAAAATGCAATTAAAATGTCTGTCCAACATGAACAGGGACCCTACATGTGAACAAGATGCGTTTAGCAACTTAGCCATTGTTTCAACTCACCTAAATAGTCTTTTAGACGGCAAGCTGTAGTCTCGCGCTGCAGTCCCGTGCTGTAGCCGGAAAAGGTAAACAAATTTCCAGGTGGGAGGAGCGTTGATCATGTGTGACGAGTTATGATCAGAGTTGCTTACAAGTGAAGAAGAAATGGTTCGTGTTTGTGCCTTTCCGAATTGTGGCAACAGAATGCGAAAATATTAGAGCTTAAATTTTCATCGTCTTCCTTTCCATGACCTCGAGATTCTGCAGTTGTAGCTATAGTTGTACTTCAACTTGATGTGTAAACTCCCGTAGAAGTACTACGCGCTAAAGATTACCGCATTTGCAGTGAACACTTTGACAAGGATGACTACACACACTCAACACAGCGGGGCCGTTTGAAGAAAAATGCCATTCCATGTACGAAGACTCGTCGCACATGATCAACGCTCCTCCCACCTGGACATTGTTTACCTTTTCCGGCTACAGCAAGGGACTGCAGCGCGAGACTACAGCTTGCCGTCTAAAAGACTATTTAGGTGAGTTGAAACAATGTCTAAGTTGCTAAACGCTTCTTGTCCATATGTAGGGTCCCTGTTCATGTTGGACAGACATTTTAATTGCATTTTGTGTCTGTTAAGAGGCTCGAAAACGCTCTTTATGTCCATGCCCCCATAGCTGCCGTTTTAGCTGAGGGGGAGCTCTGGGCATTCGCAGTCGCAGCTCCGAGTAGCAAGCACCAATCCGGTTCGTTTTTTTTCTATAGTCAGTACTCACAAAGGTCTAACGATCAAGATTAACCTACAAATTGCCCGGAGTTCTCCTTTAACATTGACAAAGCATAGGTAACATTAAATGTACATGCTTATTTTCACAAAGACACGTGGTAAAATAAAATTATATAAAATAATATGAAAATAATGTCTACAATAATATGAAAGAAATGTTTTAATAGGTTATGACATTTGTTTGTGATGTTATGTTGTATTTATTGTGCATGGTCTCTAATTATAATATGCTGTTGAGCAACAAGATCGCAGCATCTCTCAATTCTCACAAGGATGCATTCTGTGTCCTCACATCCTTCCCCGTTCCTTCCTTCAAGGTAGGCTGGCAAGATCGGTCTCCACGAGAATGCAAGTCCATTCTTTAAGTTCTTAAAATTTAGAAACAGCCAGTTTTGCTGCTAAAAACAATTCAAAACAATAACAATGGCGTAGCTTGATGACGCTGTGATGTTAGATTTTGCTTGTGACTTTTTTCTATCCATACCAACCATACCAACTACATTTGTTGTCTACTAGTACCCTGCTTTCAATCCTAATAGTCAACAAATCCTTGGGAAACATGTATAATGATGGTCACAAGCATGATTACTTGCAGCAGTATTGTAGGTTGCCTCCCTGTACACAACAACCATGTCTCATTCGGAATTGCTATTGCATTCATTAAACATAGAGACCTTAATGTGTTTGTTTGGTTGTAATGACTACATGGTATTGTTGTGTTTTAGGTATCGGACCTTTGTCTCCGAGGACGCAGGGCCCAACACCCTGATCGCAACAGTGCTGGCCAAGGACCCAGATGGAGATGGGATCACATACAAAATTACAGCAGGCAATGAGGAGGGCAACTTTGTCATCGACAGCCAGAAAGGTGAGACATAATTTACAAATTTGTTTGTAGCTTTTGATCTCTCTGATGGCCATTTCATGCTTTGTGAACTTTCACTAAGGAACACTCCAGTAGAAAAGCCTTAATTCAGTGGTTTCTTTCAAACTCTTTACATTACATTACATTACATTGCATCATATTGTACACTAGTAGTTTAACTATTATTATTAATTAATAATTACATGTACTTCCACGCTAGGATGATCACAGCAAGGCAGCTTTTCAAACAAAAGTGTTTTTCCTTCTTTTAACTTAGACATAATTTAGATACCTAAGAAGTCTTTTATGTTTATTTAATGTATGGGCTTTTTCATGGCTTTATTGGAGAGGACAGTAGAAAGAGACATGAGAGTGGTACAGGCCATACTCAGACTCGTGTTGGACTTAGTTTTTTTCCTACTAGGACGCAAGCACACGTCCACTGCTGCACAAACACTCTGATAACAAAACAAGGCTTTTATTTTTTGTAGAATGAACAGTATAGTGAGGATATAAATGTAGAAGTGATGTGAAAGTAGTTGGGATGGGGTTTCACATCACATAAGATGTGAGTATATGTGTTAACCATTCTCGACTGTAAAAAGATGACTGTAATCTGAGGGATGCTTACGGTTTATTGAAGACACCATGATTGCTGTGAACATCTGGTAAAGAGTGAAATCCAGAATGACAGTGAGTGCGAGTGAAATCAACAGCAACATCTGTTTGAACAGTCAAGTATAGTGAGATTTTAGATCCTCCATAACTTAAAGTACTTAATAGTGAGCCAAACGTACAGACTTTACTGAAAGGTTTGTACAGATCAGACACTTTGTGTCCCTTGATGATTACAGAGCTTTTCCCTGGGCATTGGCACATTTATATGAACTAATATGAAAATGTAATGTTTGTTTATCTCCCGCAGTTCTGAAGAAATTTAGTAATGACTCAGTAAATATAATATTTTTTGTCAACTAAATACAAATTATTTTACTCCTCAAAGTAACAGCATTTTCTAAACAGCTCACGACTTAATTGCAACACACACCTCAACATTGAAAGAGCTAGACATGTTTTGATGGATTGCATTTTGATTGAAGAAGATCGGTCCTAAGATACGGACTTCACTGGTGCTTATCACAAAATATGTTTGCTGCTTACATTCACAGTGCTTCAATTTAGTGCTCCATTCAGGTGATTCAAACATGCACCGCTTCATAGGAAGCACCGCACTTCCTTGAAGAGTGTCTCTGTTGAGCCCCTTCCCTGCATGTTTTCTCCATTCTCTCCTCTAAAGATCAAAGCGTTCCTTTATTGCCCCTTCTGCGGCTCGTCAGATCTCCGTCTCTTCTGAAATTCCCTCTATCATTCATTAGAGCCTCTCCCCCATTAGGTTGTTTTTGTTGGGGCGAAGCAGGGCCTTAGACACTTGGTGCTTGTTGTTAATTTACTGTAACTCATAGAGGAATGCGCTCAGGTTGATTTAATACCCCTTTAAGGATTCAAACAGCAAAGTCAATAAGATGATCAGGCCTTTTGTATTAAAGACATAAATACAAAGACCGCATCCAGTCCATGAAGGATACCGGCACGGCAGCAGAGTGTTTACACTGATAATCAGCCAAATCATCGGCAACACACGGCACCTGTCAAGCGTTTTTATTTTCCTTTGTTATTTGTAGTGTTTTGATTTTTCCTTTGTTCTTTGTTCTGCTAAAAGGCCCGGTGTTAAACAAGGTTCCATCCTCCTAATGCCTGGCAATGGAGAAATGCATTTCAAAAAAAGAAATGACTGCCAGAAAAGATATTTGGCTGACAGGCCGTTAAACTTGTACAAAAGCTGATAATTTGTGTAATTAAGGATGCTCTGAATGTGTCCAGAAATCCATAAAAAGAGAATACACAATGTGTTTTTTTAATTTTTTTATATGTGATTATACATACAAACATACTGTCACTTAGGTTGGTATATTTAGTTACCTAATCAAAAAAGGTGGAATTAGTAGAAATTGCAATACTTTCAAATTAAAAATAAAAGATCCGCACTCACTTTTGTCTTCTTAATGAATGATTTATGTATTTGCTAGAAACTGCAGTGATTTTTATGTGTTGGTATGTGTTTTGAGTATTGCTAAAATGTAGGTAAAGGTACGTTTTTCCAATGAGCCTGTGTTTTTTTTTTACGTATGCATTCGAAAAAGTTATTTTAGACTGGCTAATGTAGGTTAAGGTGTTCAAACAAGAGTTTAATTTACTTTTAATATATTTTTTATTATTTTCAGAGTGCAAAAAATGTCCACATGTTGGGTATGTGGTTTGCTCTAGATCGCAGTGGGCATGACAGTGATGTAAACTGGCGTAAAGAGCGGGCCAGTGGCATGCTCCTCACTCTCATGTATGGAGACACTTGCTTGTCATGCCCCTGGAGAAACATCTTTTCTCTGTTTGATGTGCACTGATATGTGCTGGCTGCCTCTTCCATCTGTGTCCTGTTCTAGACTCCTGCAGTGTACTACATACTAATCGTAATAGACACTTCCAGCTCTAGGACAGAAAAATCACACGTGGATCATTACTGAAATTTCTGTTGCTTAAGCCGCCAGTTTGTCAATATTTATAATCCTGGCTCAAGCACTTCGTTTAATTCTGTGTATATCTCTGTAGAAAAATAACTGGCGGTGATGCATACTGTGGTAATGCCTCAGTATGATTTGAAACATTGGTTTGGAAAAACGTTAGTAGAGACTCAACAGATTAGCCTGTGGCTCTCATAGCCTGCAGTTGATACAACTGTCGAGAGAATAGAGTTTGAACCTGTGACAAGACTCCTCATGGCGCACGAACACACACACACACACACACACACACACACACACACACACACACACACACACACACACACACACACACACACACACACACACACACACACACACAAACACAAACACACACACACACAGAGGGAGAGACGTAACTCAAAGGGTTTGTATTCAGATATAGCTCTGAAGATCTGTTAAGCACAGCCTTACACACACACACCCACACACACACACACACTTTCTCTCTCTCTCTCTCTCTCTCTCTCTCTCTCTCTCTCTCTCTCTCTCTCTCTCTCTCTCTCTCTCCTCTCTCTCTCTCTCATTCATTTCAGCCCCCACTAACATTTGGATGGAGAGGTAGTGAGGCTAGGGGTGTTCAGATTGAATTAGAATTGATTACATGTTCTTTTTCCCCTGAGTTGTGCCACAAAAGGACTAGTGTTGTGCATTAGAATCAATTCAAGAAACTAGGGTATGTGATTTCTCTCTTGCCAATTCTGTGTCAGTTGATGTGCTGGTTTCTTTAATGTCCCTTTGCTGGTAGCTGAAGATAGCAGTCATCTAGCTCTTCAGATTATGAATGCAGAGCTGAATGCAGCAGAGTCTAATGCGCTCTCCTGAAAGAGATGGCGCTGCATGGTGTACCGCAGAGGGTCACGTAGGAGCTGACACCGGCTGTCTCCGAAGATAAGACACAACGTATGAAGCATAACGGTTTCCCTGGCACATTCACAACAACACATACATTCATCCATAAAAACATACAATATATACAGGAATTTTGCATAGTACAAACCTCAGGAATGGCTAATATACTCTTCATTGCCTTAAAGGTCAGATACAGCCTATCTGCATTATGAATGAGCGCTCAATGATTAGTCTTAATGGGTCCATGTATATTCATAAATTTTCATGGCATTTACGTGATTTTACTTCACATACTGTATAAAACGAGAGTCAATATTAGCTTGTGAAATGTAGCATTGTATGCAAAGAAGGCTGCTCAGATCTGGCATACCAGACTCTAATAAACGTTCTATCTATTCAGATGAAATGGTATTAATACTACGTCGAACTAACGAGGAATCAATTGCTAATTCAGTGGAGGCACTGAGGTTGAATGCGGTTTGAGTGGGATTTAGATGAGGGTAATGGCCAATTAAATGTTGCTATAAATATTTGACTGTCACCCCACACAGGATTGATCCGTCTCCGCTCCAGCCCATCTCCTAGACTTCAGGGAGTAAAGTACATCCTGAACGTAACAGCAACAGATGATAACGCCTCCGGTGGGCCGCAGTCACTCTCCACCATTGCCCAAGTCATTGTTGGAGTTGACGATGTAAACAACAATAAGCCTGTGTTTGAAAAGGTACAGTGCATATTAATAATCTATTTGTTGTATACATGTCTGTATATTATTCCTATGCATTTCTGTTTATTCACCAATTATCAAATTACCCTGCCATCCGTCCGTCATCACACAAAGTTTTAAGTTACATTGGAATAATATGTTAGCAATTACTATACTTAAAAGATATACTGAAAAGATAATTCATTCATACAGCATTATTTTTTCATGTAGATATATGTGTCTTGTATATTTATATACAAAATCTTCATTCATTCTAATGATACAAATAATATATAAATAAAAAAGCTATCATATATACACACACACACATAAAACACAGGGCCTAAAATTAACACTCAACAAGTGCAAGTAAAAATCGCTGTTGGCAAGTAAATAAAATGGTGTCAATCGCCAGTTGGCCAGTAACATTTTTATGAATTCTAACAATGCAATGTTATGAGCCCATGACTGTGAACAAACGTGAATGGCGCTCGGGATAGTTGACGGGCGAGCGCTGCATCGTCACTAAAGTTTAAGTTAAAGTTAAAGCCTTGCCAATTTAAAAATTCAAGTGCAAGACGATGCAAAAGGGAACTCAATCCGTTACTCGTACCCTGTGTGGAAAGTCATGTGTGCACACATCCGAAGTGCACACTCAGAAAGCTGTGCAAATAATGAATAGAGCTCTCTTTTACATTATCTTGCACTTGAACCGTCAAATTCACACAAAATTATGTCAAAAATACCTGCCCCCGCAAGTATCCTAGTAAATATAGTCGGTTATGGCTTAAGTGAATGTAAACAGTAGACAGTAGAAAGACAACACGTGTAACAGTATCAGTACATTGGATCTGCACATTAGTGTTAAATCTTGTCCTTATAATCCTGCTGCTGTCTGTGTTTTTAATGTTAATCAAACAACAGAAGACATTGAAATGATGAACTAACTGCTCTTGACTGAATATATGTTGTATCTTCAATAAAGATTAAATAATGTTGATACAGTTAAGACTATCCTGTGATAAGACTAGCTGTGGTTTCAAAAATTGATATTGATATCTAAAACACTGATATCTAAAACGATTTGTTCACTGATATCTGGTGTTATAACTGCTTGTTTTTGCTAAATCAGTTTCATTTCATAGCTGGTAAATTTTCTTAAGTCACCAGCCATTGGCAGGTATGGCAAATAATTTATTTTTAGGCCCTGCATAGAATAGCTGTCTTCTTTTTGAACAACCTTTGCATCATGAACCCAACTATGGCACCTTCAAATGCTGTCTCTCCTTGTCTGTAAGTATTGAAACAGAGTTTTTGTCTGTTTTCCCTCTCTTGCATATTCACTCTATGTATTGTGTGCCTCTTTACTTTTCTCTCCATTTTATCCCCTCCCCCTTTTTTTCTTTTTCCTCATGAGATATTATTAGTAGGGCAACATGGGCTGCTGCTCGATCAGCTGAAGACTGTTTTAATTAAGTGTTTGAAATATGCGCTGAATCATTATGGGTCTGCTTGCTTCTTGATGTCTCCAGTAAATATGGGTTGAGTGCAAAACTGGAGATATTTAGAGGATATTTAATCTCCCCAGGCTGCACAGTGAGGTGAGGAGATGCTTGGCCGTGGGCCGATGTTTAGTACTTAAAAACGTCTCGGTTACGTATGTAACCCTAGTTCCCTGATAGGGAACGAGACGCTGCGTCAAACGCTGCGGGAACGCCCCTGCGTTGTGCGTCATGAAGCACGTATGGAATCAGCCCAATGGAGAGATGAAACGTCATAGGCGGGTGACGTCATCGACCAGGAAACTATAAAGCACCCCAAAAACACAAGCGCATTAGCTTCTGATAGGCTTGAAGGAAGCGCTAACGGGAGTGCCGGGAGTATGGCGGAGCGACGCAGCGTCTCGTTCCCTATCAGGGAACTAGGGTTACATACGTAACCGAGACGTTCCCTTTCAAGGGAACTTCGAGCTGCGTCAAACGCTGCGGGAACGCGAATACCCACGTCGCCATAGGACCAAATGACCGTCATGTGAGACTAGCGCACAGAGGACGAGAGCACCTGTGCCCCAGGGGTAGAGCTTAAGTCTAGGTCATAGAACTTAATAAAAGTATGCGGTGAAGACCATCCAGCCGCATCACAAACATCACTCAGGGAAACCCCCGACAAAAGAGCTTTAGAAGCAGCCATACTCCTGGTAGAGTGAGCTCGGACAACCAAAGGTGAAGGCTGGCCAGCCGACTCATAAGCAAGTGAGATAGCCTCAACCACCCACTTGCTCATTCTCTGTTTAGACGCCGGACACCCTTTCCTGGGTGGCCCGAAACATACAAAAAGTTGTTCTGATTTCCTCCACAGGGCAGCTCTGTGGACATAAGCGTCTAATGCCCTAACAGGGCAGAGTGAATTAAGTTTCTCCTGGTCCGATGACATAAATGGAGGAGGACAGAAAGCCTGCAGAACCGTAGGTCTAACAATATTAGTAGGAACCTTAGGAACGTAACCTGGTCTAGGATGCAGAAAAGCTTTAACCATGCCAGGTGCAAATTCCAGGCACGAGGGTGAAACCGACAGAGCCTGCAAATCTCCGATTCTTTTTAGTGAAGAGATAGCAAGCAAAAAGATAGTCTTAAAAGTGAGAAACTTCTCGGGAACTTCTTCGATAGGTTCAAAAGGAGCTAGGGAAAGACCTTCTAATACAATGGCCAGATCCCAAGTCGGCACCCTCGTACGAACTGCTGGCCTCAGCCTCAAAGTGCCACGGAGGAAACGAGTTATAAGCGGGTGTCTCCCAAGAGAAACTCCACTGAAAGGGACGTGGTAAGCAGCTAGTGCCGCCACATACACCTTTAGTGTGGAGGGGGATAACCCTGTGGAGAAGCGCTCCTGCAGGAATTCCAGCACTGCACCCACTGGGCAGTTAACTGGGTCCTGCAGGTGTTCTCCACACCAAGAAGTGAAAAGTTTCCACTTCAAGGCATAAAGCTTCCTCGTGGATGGAGCTCTGGAGTTAAGAATGGTCTCAACAACCTCGGTTGAGAGACCGGAGTCTATGAGCTGGGCCCCCTCAGAGGCCAAGCCCACAGTTTCCACAATTCTGGGCGGGGGTGAAGTATCGTGCCCCCCGCCTGGGAGAGTAGATCCCTCCTGACCGGGAGCTCCAAAGGAGAACCGTCCAGGAGAGAAATCAGGTCCGCAAACCATACTCGGGCCGGCCAGAACGGGGCTACTAGTAGTAGACCGACCCCGTCCCGGCGGACCCTCTCCAGAACTCCTGGTAACAGAGCAATCGGGGGAAAGGCGTACAGACGTGACCTCGGCCACGGCTGCACCATAGCATCCAACCCCAGGGGGGCTGGAAGAGTGATGGAGAACCACCGATGACAATGAGTGGTCTCCTTGGAAGCGAATAGGTCCACCTCGGCGCGACCGAAACTCAACCAAAGGAGCTCCACCACCTCGGGGTGGAGTCTCCATTCCCCTGGCCTCGGCCCCTGCCTCGACAGGGAGTCTGCTACCACATTCAAATACCCAGGGAGATACATTGCTCTCAGAGATAGTAGCTTCCCTTGGGACCACAGGAGGATCTGACGGGCCAACTTGTAAAGCCGGCGAGACCGCAGGCCCCCCTGATGATTTATATAAGAGACCACCGACGTGTTGTCTGATTGAACTAACACATGATGGCCTCTCAGGTCTGTTAGGAAGTGTTTCAGAGCCTGAAACACAGCCAACATCTCTAGACAATTTATGTGCCACGAAAGATGATGATCCTGCCACAGACCTTGGGCTGGGCGACCACTCATGACCGCCCCCCACCCTGTGAGGGAAGCATCCGTCGTTAGCGTTATGCGACGACAAAGAGCCCCCAGCACAGGACCTTTGGATAGGAACCAAGTTTCTCTCCACATGACCAGAGCACGAAGGCAGCGCCGCGTGACTTTGAACGTGCGGAGCGGATTTCCCCTCGGGGAGAATCCCTTGGTCCTGAGCCACCACTGTAGCGGTCTCATGTACAACAGGCCGCAAGGTATAACGTTGGACGCTGCTGCCATCAGACCCAACAGTCTCTGAAACTGCTTGACAGTGAGTAGCTGGCCTAGCTTCACTTGTTTCACAGCTGAGAGAATCGAAGCGATGCGGGTCGGAGAGAGTCGCGCCCGCATCGATACCGAATCCCAAACGACACCCAGAAAAGTGGTCTTCTGGGAAGGAGATAATACACTTTTCTTTGCGTTCAGCCTCAACCCCAACTTTCTGATATGAGCGAGGACGACATCTCGATGCCGAACCGCCCTCTGCTCGGTCTGAGCTAAAATCAACCAATCGTCGATGTAATTGAGAATACGAATGCCCTGAAGCCTCAGAGGCACTAGTGCTGCATCCATGCATTTCGTGAAAGTGCGGGGAGATAAAGCTAGGCCAAACGGAAGAACCCTGTACTGGTACGCCTCGCCCCCGAAGGCGAACCTCAGGAACTTCCTGTGTTGTGGAAGGATGGACACATGGAAGTATGCGTCCTTCAGATCTATCGTGACAAACCAGTCCTCGGACCTGATTTGAGACACGATCTGCTTGATAGTGAGCATCTTGAATTTTAGCTTCCCTACCGAGCGATTCAATATGCGCAGGTCTAAAATTGGACGCAACCCCCCATCCTTCTTTGGAACGATGAAATATCGGCTGTAATAACCTGACTCCAAACTGGGAGGAGGAACCCGTTCTATAGCCTCTTTTTGAAGGAGCGTTTTCACCTCTTGTTCCAATACCAGAGCCTGCTCGGGGCCCACCACTGTGTGCAGAACCCCTCTGAATTTTGGTGGACGACACCTGAACTGGATAGCATAACCCTTTTCTACTGTCTGCAGGACCCAATGAGATATTTTTGGAAGGCTTTTCCACTCTGCCAGAAATTCTACTAAGGGTACCAACCTCTCGAGACTGGCCTCTGGTGTAACTTGAGCAGCAGACGCAGCGCCCTGTAACGGCGCACCGGCAGGGAACAACTGGTCTGACCGCTCTGAGACCCTCCTCAGAGGGAGCGAGCGTCCCTCGGGAAAGCGCTCGCTGGGATCGTCTGTGCCCCGGCATAAAGGCGGGGTTGGCAGAACGAGCCCCTGAGGGCACCGAGGAGGAATGGGCACCGTAAAAAGAGGTGAACACCTTTCCGCCTCGGTGGGGACCACCCTCAGCATCCTGAACGGCTTGGCGTCAGGACTTCTTCTTAGCCGAAGCCTTCTTAGCCAATATAACTGTCCTCAGATCAGTTCTACTGGGAGAAGGCTTCGGCTGAGAGTGTCGCGGCTGAGCCCACTGTCCAGCAGGGGGAGCACGAGACGCGACACTCTGCCTCTGCTGCGCTCTATGTGATGAGCTCGAAGACGGCCGGGGCTGCTCCCGCCCAGCAGCCCCAGGGACATGAACTTTAAGGGGAAGAAACTTTTTAAAAGCTGCAGTTTGTTTCTTTTCTTCTTGGAATTTATCGATAACTGAATTCACAGCATCACCAAACAACCCCATGGGAGAAAGAGGAGCATCTAAAAGAAAAGCTTTTTCTCTCTCTTTAATATTAGTCTGATTTAACCACAAATGTCTTTCTGCGGCCACCAGAGCTGCCATAGAACGACCCATTAATTTGGCCGATTCTCTGGTGGCACGCAGGGATAAATCAGCAGCCTGACGCAGTTCGCGAACTACGTCAGTACTGACCTCCTCACTCTCACTCATGTCCCTTAGCAGATCAGCCTGGTATGCCTGCAAGATTGACATAGTATGCAGACATGACGCAGCCTGACCTGCTGCCGAATATGCTTTACCCACCAAAGCCGAAGTGTTTCTTAAAGGCTTGGTGGGTAATGCCGGTGCCTTAAAAGATGATGCTGCTTCGGGGGAGAGATGGCTCGCAAGCGTCTCTTCCACACGAGGCAACGCACCATAACCATGAGCCTTGGCTCCCATAATATTAGCGTATGTTGAAGTCTGGGGACTAAACACTCTATATGACACCGGTTTTCTCCATGATTTCGACACCTCGGTGTGGAGATCATGGAAAAACGGCAGGCACCGGCGTGGAGGCTGCACACGTGACGGCAAAAATCTCTCATCCAACTTTGATTTAGAAACAGACTCCTGTCTAGTCACTGGCCATTCAATATTAAGTTTTTCAACAGCTCTTGTTAACACCTCCATAAGCTCATCACTCTCAGGAGTGTGGGGTGGCGAATCCTCCACATCTCCCTCAACACTAACAACATCAAGTTCCTCAGAACTGGATAGCATTGGTGCCTCAGCCCGAGCGGAAGAAACCGCAGCGCGTGCTTCCGAACCCGGGACTGAGGCACTGGATCTCACAGGTGAAGGGAGAGATAAGGCAGAGCCCGTCTCAAACCCCGCTGTGAGATCCATCTGCGATCCCCACGATAAGCGCCGCCGCTCTGCCTCGGCAGAAGCGGGACCCGAACCGCGGGGAGCGCGCACCGAACCGCTCTCCTCAAAGAGCGACCGGCGGGAGCGGAGCGTCCTTAACGGCAAACGCTCGCAATGCTCACAGTCTGCTCCCTCGAGAGCAAACTGGGCATGCTGAACTCCCAAACAAACAACACAAAGATCATGTGTATCCCCGCTCGTTAAATAACGCGAGCAGGGAGGAACACACTTTCTAAACTGCTGTTCGTCCGCCATAATCTCTCAATATATATATATATAGGGATAAATTGTTTGTGTGGTGCAGGGTATGTAAGACAGACAATATCACACAGGGACAGATTCACATGTAGCGCGACTGAAAGCACAGAAGCTAATGCGCTTGTGTTTTTGGGGTGCTTTATAGTTTCCTGGTCGATGACGTCACCCGCCTATGACGTTTCATCTCTCCATTGGGCTGATTCCATACGTGCTTCATGACGCACAACGCAGGGGCGTTCCCGCAGCGTTTGACGCAGCTCGAAGTTCCCTTGAAAGGGAACTTCTCTTCAGGTCTGTGGAGCATTTTGTTTGAGTTTCTCGTGGCAGGGTGTGAAGTAAATTAGCGTCCACTGAGATGTGAGACATCTCTTTAGTTTTTGAGCCAGTGCGGGAAAACTAAAGTGGCAGTTCTTGCTCTGCTGAAAGACCTCATAGCTAGACTTCCCAAAACAAAATAAATAATTTATGTGTATATATATATATATATATATATATATATATATATATATAATGCCACTGCTCAGCTTCAGATATTTTAACACCATTCTGTTGTTGTACTCATTCTATTCGTTGGATGCTTTCTATTTTTTTCCTGCCATTCTAGCTTCCTAGAATACCTTTGTATGATATTTTTAAGGATTGAAAAGAGTTGTGACTAAGAAGTGAATTTCATTGTTGTTTGTTTTATAAAAGTCCCACCTGAACCTCTTTCCCATTCCCCCGTCATTTTCTGTTTTCTGGAATATCAAACCATTTCTGTGGATCTGTGAACATCATTGGCCGTGGATCTACACTGAGAAGTTATTTTGCTTGTAGGCCCACAGCATGTGTGTTTTATTGCCAGGTTTCAGGAGGTCAGTGAGATGGAGATGTTTATACTTCCGACCTTATGGGATTTCACGCTCACCTTACTGATTGAACAACACAGAGTTAGGCGCTGGGCTTTAGCTAGCTGCAGGATGAAAGACCATCACAGACAGGACCGGGTCCCTTGTTATTAATTAGGTATCAGAAGTGGCCATCAAAGGAGAAACTGTTGGACTGATTTGGGAATTTTCGCCATGTTTTTTTTAACTGATTTATTTACTGTATTTGTTTTCCCAGAGTCAAATCTAACCTCAGCTATTCTAAGCTGAGCAAAGTAATGATGGAGAGGCAGTGCTTGCTTTATTTTTTTGCGATTACGCACACGCACACACACAAGGATAAAGAAGGTGTGTGGGTGGTGGAGCATGGCTGAATTATCAAGGCTTATTCCAGACGTCTCCACAGATTCAGTGGGATGGAATTGATTCAAGGGCGCTTCAATTATAAAACAGAGATGAATCTCAATAGTACCAAAGAGATAAGGATTTAATACGCCTCCTCTCTCATTCTTCATACCGTCATTGTGCATCCAGTCTACAATGTTTACTGCTTTTCTTCCTATTCATCTCACTTTCTTTCTACCCAGTCACTCCATTTCTGATATTTTAAATAACTTACTATTAGTACTAGTTCACAGTAACACAGTGGCCCTCAGAGATCATGCTTTTAAAAGTCTGTTCCCAAATTTTGACTATTTGAGATGCATATTTCCACCAGGTGTAAACAATACTGCATCTCAGCTGGCCACTTGTGATCGGGTCCGTTGGGAGAGATTTTAATTGCAACTGCAAACAGCCTTATTATGTTTTGATTACCCTTTTTCTTCAACTGTTTGTTTTTCTTTCTTTTTTTTCCTCTCACAGTGTGCAGAGTATAAGGAGAAGGCCTCAGTTCTGGAAAATAAGCCAGCAGGAACATTTGTGCTGCAGGTCCATGCAGATGATGCTGATGAAGGAGCCAATGGAAAAGTCACATATGGTTTCATGCATAAAGACAGCACTGTTCCTGCCTTCAGCATTGAACCAGAAACAGGTCAAGCATACTTATTCAATGAGCTAATTTATGGTTCAGTGTATACTCAATTACTGTACTAAGAGCATGGAAGTAGATGACTCCATCGTCATTCCTTTTAAAATCATCGGATGTCATTTGAGATAAGTCACTGGATTCGAAACAGAACATTTTTTTTTTTTTTTGATGGGATAACTAGTTAACACTAGTTTTTTTTTTTAAATATGTCTCATTAAGCACTCTCTTATAATTTCATCATCATCACCATCATCGTGTCTCTTTCTTTCTCTCTCTGTCTCTCTCTCTCCCTGTCTGTCTACCTTGAAGTATTTTCATGAATTCTAACTTAAGTTTAATTCACTTTAATCATAGCCTTTCAAAACATGCCTACTCTCAAAGAGAGAGAGAAAAGACAGTATTTAAATGTGTCGTGTCAAGCCCCCTTCTTAAAGAAATGGAATGCTTTATGAAATGGAACTGTTCATTGGACATCAATCATTGTGTCCTTTATGAAGGAGAATAAAGAGAGAAAATAGGAATGGATTGCAGTGGGAGAAACTTGAGGCACGTTTGCAATGACTTCTCAAATGCAAATGTGGAACTGTTGAGAGATTTGACACTCTGAACTCAAAGCACAAAAAGGAAAGAATATTTCCCACAATAATGCTGTGCATCTAAGTAATGTTATTTTTTTGATTTCAAAAGGTAGTTTTGTTATTTATTATATAACATTAAATGGAGATGTAGCCTTACTGTGACCCATAATATAGGCAACTATATTGAATTATCTATAGGACTGTGAAAAAAAAAAATACAATAGTCTCTGTTGGTGAACAGAATCTCCATGGTAACAGAGGTACTATTTCAGGTGTTATCGTAACTGCTATGAAGTTTGATCGGGAGAGGCAGAGGGAGTATGCAGTAACGGTGACGGCCACGGACCAAGCGGCGGACCCCCTCATAGGCATCTGCCAACTCAACATTCTGATCCTTGACGAAAATGACAACAACCCCAAATTTGAGAATTTGCGCTACGAATGTGAGTAAGCAACTTCTTTGCAGCATCTTTTATGTTTCATACCTTTTAAATTGTACAGGGCTTATAAGTATAGGCTCTAAGTATAGTTACATTTCCATGTTGTTCCAAGCTTCCATTTCCTAGTCAGGTGCTTTGTGGGTAGATTCCAGCAAAAAAAAAAAAAAAAAATTGTCTGTCCACATCAAATTCGAAAATAATACGTGACAGTCATTCACAAAACACAGCCACTAAAAAGTTATCTATGTTCAGAACAGTTCAGATCAGATATCTTTCAACTCATTGTAGCTGAAGAGTATAAAACTAAAACACAGGTCTTCCTGTGAATTCAGAATTCAGAATTCTTATGCACAACTCATGCTTTTCCCTATGGTACTTGAGTGGTTTATTATATAGTATCTGTACTATATATATCTATAGTATTGCATAAACAAGGCCACTGTGTTAAAGAATAGGTCACCAAAAAATTAAAATTTTGTCATCATTTACTCAACCTCATTTCCTTCCAGACTCAAAAGGCTTTATATAATCTTCAAAACACAAATTAAGATATCTTAAATCAAACTTAGTTTCTGTTCAGGTCCAGGTAACCAAAACTTACAAAAGATACAAAAAGTTTGTAAAGGCTTTGTAAAAATGAATCTGTTGTATTGAATGAATTAAGTGCTTTAATCCAAGTCTTTTGAAACGATAGGATTGCTTTATATGTTTCGACACATACAAACACATATGGTAAACGCGAAAGTGATGCATGAAAAAACAATGAGGTTTGCATGCATGAGCTTTTGTGTTTACAATATGTGATGCTCTCTGTGTACGTGTATTTTATATGTAAATAAAAGCCTAAATTAAATCTCTTCATCATATAAAGTTATTGTATCTCTTTATGAGACTTTGATTAAAGCATTAAAGTCATACGGATTTTACGAAACCTTTATTACTTTTTTAAGTTTTGTTTTCAATGAAGGAATATAAACCACTTAGGTTTCAATTAATATATAACTTAATTTGTGTTTCGAAGATTTTTCGAAGTCTTATGAGTTTGGAAGAACATTAGTGTGAGTAAATGATGACAGTTTTCAGTTTTGGGTGAACTATCTTTTTATAGTTCTTAAGTGTCTTAAGAACTAGTTTGACCAACTGGTAATCTATTTATTTATTTATTTTTTCAGATTCAAAATAGTTTTTTATGTGTCTGGCTCTATGTCAGACCAATCTTAAAGAAATAAAAAAATTGATGATTAACTTGTAAGACATTAATTCTAAACTTTCACTAGAAGTTGTTGGTCGACCAGCATGATCTTTCTGATGAAGCTGGTTGATCGAGAAAGTAATTTTCCTTACATATTCCCAACACTACTTCACAGAACTACATATGAAACTGATTGATTAATTTATGATTATTTTGGTTCATATTGATCAAAGTGGCTTTCATATGCAATTTTAAAGATAGGATTGGTGGATATGACAGTTATCAAAGCTATTCGTCTTTGCACCAGCAGAACAGTGTTTCCAGTGCATGTTAAATAAGAGTCTTCCCTCTAACAGACTTCTTGCGCGAGGACACCATGATTGGTACCAGTTTTCTGCGAGTGGCTGCACACGATGATGATTACAGCACTAATGCCGCCATCACTTACTCCATGTCCGAGGAGAAGCCGGAGTATCTGCGAGTCAATCCACTCACTGGCTGGATCTATGTAAACCAGCCTATCTCTCAGGTCAGTCCTGCTCCAAACAGCCAGCTTGGGCTCAGATTGAACTGAGTGAAGTCCTGATGGTTCAAATGTAAAGTGATTTTGAGTTTACCTGTGTGAATGTGTGTGGGTGCTCCACACAGCCGAAGAGTTTGAAAAAGCAAGTTTCAGACTTGAGCTTTCTCAGGAATACTTTCCAGCAGAATGATTCACCATTAAACCCTCATAGAGGGCAGGAGTTTGTGTGGAAAGAAATAAAAAACTGCACTTGCAACATGAATTTTATATAGTTCCTGTGTGAAGTTTTAAGATGCTGCATTTTGAATGATTTAGCAGGTCCAGAGTTTCTCACAGCACTCCGCTCAGATGATTGATTGGGTGGTAACAAGGTCTTTTACGGATTGTTTCTGTAATGTTGATATCTGAAATAACCTCACACTGAAATACAAAAGACTTGTTTAAGCATTAATTGTGGTTATTGATGGGGTGTTTGTGTGTTTGTGAGAGTAGGGGTTTCCGTTTGAATGCCACTGATATCGGACCACCTTTGACAAGAGACCTTTGTACTGTTTCTATGACTACCAAGATCTTGTGTCAGCTGGTGTATATGGTGACTTTTTGTTTCTCTGCGTTTGAACATTTGTATACATTCTTTGTGCGATTACAGAGAGTGGCCGTAAATTGCTTAGCTGTCATTTCACATCATTCTACATGCAGACGGCCTGCTTTTTTGAAGCAGATGTATAATGATGTATCTATCTGTTGTGTTGACACACTTGACACAGTTCCATTTAAAGGTGTCGTAGTACTGGGATTGGGATTTTTGGATACCAAGGATATTCCGATTTTCTTTCCCGAGGACCCACTTCTTAAATATTCTTGATATTATAAAGAGAAATAGACTTCTATTAAAAAATTGAAATAGTATCTACTATTATTTACTATATTGTGTGTGCATTTTATATGCAGATTTATGTATTTTAGTTAAAATCTATTGACTGTCAATAGAAAAAAAAAACTACTGTTAATCTCACGATTTCTGTTTTTATACATTTTGAAACAGCGTTATGGTTCTGTTCTGTGCAAGAACTGTTCTCGGTTACGTATGTAACCCTCGTTCCCTGAGTAGGGAACAGAGACGTTACGTCGGATGACGACGAATGGGATTTCGCTTAGAAAGCCTATCGACTTCGAGGATACAAAACGAGCCAATGGCAAAGAAATGCCATGGGTCTGCGGAATTTGCATAGCGTATCTCCGCATTAACTCGTGGGTATAAAAGGAGGATGCTGGCAACATGCAGATATGTTTCTTTGCTGAGGAGCCGGGACTGAACTCAGGCGATCCCCGCGGTACAGCGGAAAGTGGCAGGAAGACGTAACATCTCCGTTCCCTACTCAGGGAACGAGGGTTACATATTTAACCAAGACGTTCCCTTTCATTGTCACTCCGAGTTACGTCGGATGACGACGAATGGGGTTACCAGTCTAATCACACCACCTTCTCGGCTGTCTTCCAGTGCCCTGTATAATTTTGAGACCCCTGTCGTGAGACTAGCACGGACGAAGGACTCCTATTTAGCACAGGAATACCAAGGTACACTGGGCAGCATATCCCATAGCTTAGAGGAAATATGCAATTATTGCCAACCCTGAGGGCAGGGGACTTAGAGAATACATATGACCGGGAGGGATGCATATGGAGCACACGGGGGTGTCCAGCTGCAGGTGGAATATTTCAACCCCAGGGGTGGCAAGGTGGCTTGCCAAGGGAAAGACACATGCTCAGAAAGGCTTGCAGTGGAAATACACATGTGGGGGTCGCTCAGAGGAGGGACCACGCACACGGGAGGCACCTAGCCGACGCGCAGGCAATAGACACTGGCGCCGACGTCAGGAGTGCTGGAACTCAGGGCTTTCGGGGAAGCTCACCTGAGGAGAATACCCCACGTATCCAGTCCGTGGAGTGGAATGGCGAGCAAGCAAAGACACCTGAGCGGGTCCAGGACTAGCTGGTTGAAGCAAATACATGAGAGGACACTGGCTCCACTCAGAGATTGTAGAATCTGGCGAATGTGTAGGTGTCGCCCAGCCTGCACCTTTGCAGATGTCTGTTAGCGAGGAGGCATGGTCGACCTTGCTGCTGGTATGCCAAAGCAATGCCGTCCACTATCCAGTGAGACAACCTTTGCTTGGAGAGAGCCTTTCCCTTCAGCTTCCCACCATAACAGACAAAGAGCTGGTCTGAGGTCCTGAACACTGCGTTCTGTCTACATAGGCGCGGAGATCACGTACTGGATAGAGCAGTGCCAAGACTGGGTCGGCCTCCTCCAGGGGCAGCGCCTGCAGGTTCACCACCTGGTGCCGGAAGGGAGTGGTAGGAACCTTGGGCACATATCCCAGTCGGGGTCTCAGGATCACGTGAGAGTAAGCCGGCCCGAATCCCAGGCATGCTTCGTCAACGGAGAATGCGTGCAGGTCCCCTATCCTCTTGATGGAGGCCAATGCAACCAGGAGCGCTGTCTTCATTGACAGGAACTTAAGCTCCACTGATTGCAAAGGCTCAAAGGGAGCACTCTGCAGGGCATTTAACACCAATGAGAGGTCCCAAGATGGAACAAGAGGAGGGCGAGGAGGATTCAGTCTCCTCGCTCCTCTCAGGAACCTGACGATCAGGTCGTGCCTCCCAACAGACTTACCTTCTACCGTATCATGGTGTGTGGCAATGGCGGCAACGTATACTTAAAGGATGGAAGGAGACAGCCTTCGCTCCAACCCTACTTGAAGGAAGGAAAGCAGGACACTGATCGAACATCTCCGGGGGTCTTCTCGGTGAGAAGAGCACCAGTTGACGAATAGGTTCCACTTCAAGCATAGTTTCGCGGACGACGCTCTAGCGGAAGTGAAGGTAGCCACCACCGCTGGTGGTAGGGTACTCAAACCTGCCTCGTCCCATCCAGGAGCCACGCGTGGAGGCTCCAAGATCGGGACGAGGGTGTCATAGGGTGCCCCGTCCCTGAGAAAGGAGGTCCTTCCTCAGAGGAATTGGCCAGGGAGGTGCTGTCGCGAGGAGTACTAGTTCGAAGAACCAGGTCCAGGCGGGCCAGTGCCGTAGGACCAGAATGGCCTGCTCCTCGTTCTCCCTGATCTCGCACAGGTCTGTGCCAGACGGCTCACTGGGGGAAAACGCATACTTGCGGGACCCCGCAGCCAGCTGTGCACCAGTCCGTCCATGCCGAGTGTACCCTCGGACAGGGAGCAAAGGGTCGAGTCGTGGGAGGGAAACAGAACTATCTGTGCGTCCCCGAACTGGTCCCAAACCAGCTGAACCAACTGGGGATGGAGTCACCATTCTCCAGGCAGGGGCTGAAGCTGTGGGACCTCGTAGGCTCCACAGTTCAGGGCTCCAGGAAAAATGGCTTGAAGCAACCTCAGATGCTTCTGACTCCATAAAAGGAGGTGGCGGGCGAGTTGCGACATATGGCGGGAGCGCAGACCACCCTGCGTACTACTGACGCGGTAATGTCAGAGTGGGCAGTATGCGTTGACCTTGAGCAACGCAAGAGCGATGCAGAACAAGGCATACTGCCAGCAACTCGAGGCAATAGACATGCTAAGGGCGCTAGGTCCTGTCCAGGAGCTGGCGGCAGCGTGTCCATTGCGCATGGTGCCCCAGCCCGTGGTGGAGGCATGTGTTGAGAAACAATGCCCAGAAGCTCGTTCCAGGGGCAGTAGCCCGTAGAAACTGAGGTTCGACCACGGACAAAGGTCTCAGTGCAGGTCGGAGTAACTGGTACTCAGAGCACGCCGTGTTGCCATGCCCACCTCGGGACTCGGTCGCGAAGCCAAAGCTGAAGCGGTCTCATATGAGCAATCCGAGTGGCAATGTTGCAGCTACGGATGCCATATGCCCCAGGAGCCTCTGAAAAAACTGCAGTGGAACCGCACTCTTGCACTTGATTGTCTCATGCAAGTCAGCAGTGGCTGAGTGGAGAAGGCGACCAAGTCAATACCGAGAGAAGAGATCCTCTGCACGGGGCAAAGTTGACCCGGAGGCCCAGACGAGCTAGGTGCCGGAGCACTGGGTCCCTGTGTTCGCAAACCTGGTCTTGAGAGTGAGCTAGGAAAGCCAGTCGCCGATATAGTTCAGGATGCGAACCCAGTGCTCCCATGGAGGAACAAGGGCTGCCTATATATTTTTAATGATATTCGGGTCGCGGTCGGTCTGGTCATTTGAAATAAAGATGCCAATTAAACCTTTAAACGTGGGACAAAATGCCCGATTTCCCAACACGTTGAACTGAGCAATGCCATTGTACCATTTTAATAGGCTACTTTTAAACGCATATAGCTCAGTAATGTCAGTTTTATGTATTTTCTGATTTTTGTTGGGAAAGTCGGGGAATAGACGCACACTTCGATTAGACTGGATAAACACATGCAGCATCTTAATTGTTAAGAAAATGAAACGAAATAAATGAAAAAATCAAGCCTTTATATAACACTAGGCTATATAATACAGCATTCAGAAAAAGAACAGTTTGCGCTCCTAAGGGCTTTCACACTTTTCTCTCAGTTTACCTGCTGATGAATTCTTCAAGCAGGGTCGAAACATAAACATCCCCTAGTTCCTACGTATATGGCCCAATGACGCTACGATGAGCATTTACTACTTTAAAGTCCCTGTAAAGTCAAAATTAAGTATGTGTTCTGAGTTTGTCACACTACAGAGAAATGTTTTATTAGCCACCCAACCAAATTTGAATGATAAAAAAGCCGGCAAGTACATAAAATAAGCTATCAAAATCTTGAAAAATTGAGCAGTAGCCTCTGCTTTCAAACGCTGGGGGTGTGTCCACTTGCTGCGCTGAAACCACGCCCACTCGCGGGAAGCATTCACCAGTTGTCGGCGTGATGGGAGGATGAAGGCCTAGGCGGGAGATAGTCGGTTTGGCCCCATTCACCAGTAACATTGGATTATCGGTGAATCCCAGTTGTCTCCGACGAAAGTTTATAAAACTATCCCGTGTAAAATTATCCCTACAGAGGCGGGTGTTTGCGGTCTTCCTCAGCTGTTAATCAAAGTGGCTCTTCACAAAATTAATCCACCTCTTCTTGATGTGATCGTTTTTTTGGAAATGTAAATAAGGACACCGATCTGTTTTGTACGTGACCGCATCCAGGTAGTACGCATTTCCGTGGCGAACGCATAGCTAGCTAGCAAACTGTAGGCTTTAGTAACTAATAATACTGACAGTAACTCGCGATTGAGAGGCAAACTGATGTGAATGTGCTCTATTTATATTGCTAGGGGAGCGGTCAGCCTCTGTGGCTCCAGTGCGTCATCAAGTAGGGGCGTGTCCAGGAGCTCAGGGGCTCCAGTGCGTCATCGAGCCCCGTTTTAGACCCGCCCAAAAAATCCGGAAAATAGCAATGGTGAAAAACTGTTTAATGGTCTAACTCCACAATTCAGTACTTCACAGTTCACAGTCTTTGTAATATGTTTTAGCAATACATTTCTAACATTTATAATGTGTTTAGAATTTTTTTTTTAAATTGCCTTTACAGGGACTTTAAAAAATGCGGTTCAGGAAGCCGGTCGGGTACATTATTTTCTTTCTTTTTTTGCGGAAAACGTCGGTCGGGTGCGGGTTGTTTATACATTGACCCACACGTCACTGATAGGTGTCGTATTCCTGTGGTTAGACATGGATCAGCTGAGAGTCAGCTGATGCGGGCTTGACTAATGTGACCTGCCGTAACTAATGCTTCGCTTGATTATTATCAATTTCCTTAAATTAGTTAATTTGGTTAAAAGTATTTAATAACATAAGCTAACATGCCGAATTTTACAGCACTACAATATTTTGTAAAAGCTATTTTCTTTCTTTTTTTCTTGAAATATTTCACCCTGAGCTCCAGTTTGAAAACCCTTGTCTTAGTATATTGTCAATTTACCAATTTTACATTGTATTTCACATGATCATCAATAAATGTGTTTGATTGTTTCCAGAGGACCTACATCAGCAGGCAGATCATCGCTACAGATGGAGGGAATCGGAGCAGTTCAGTCGAGCTGGCAGTCACAATCACTAATGTGAAGAATCAGCCTCCACAGTGGGAGAAAGACAAATACGAGGTCGTCATACCTGAAAACACTGTCAGAGACACTCCAGTTGTGGTATGTCCTTAACATAACACTGAACACTTATAATCTACTACAATCTACTAGCTCTACAGATATGTCAGTTATGCAGATTTATGCCTGCTTTTTACTTCAATTAATATCAGGATCAAAGCCATACAGGATAAAAAGCTATGAATTTCAGTGATTCCACAGATATTTATTACATAAGATTTCATCAATTCTAAATATACTATGAATGCAGGACCAAAGGCAAGAGGCAAAACAAACATAAAGCTTCTACTAAGTGATTTATTACTTTGGCCTTTGAGGCACACCTGTGAGGCACTCCATTAATTATTATGTCTTTCATGCGTGCATTGAAGGAATGCTATGATGGATGTGGATAAGTTTTAATCCCACAATAATGTTGTGGGTATTCCTTGATGGCCTTGAGTTCCCAGACACTGTCAACTTTACTGTCATGTACTGGCGGTTACAACTGACAGTCTGTGCTTTCTGCTCGACCACACTGAGTCTTCACACAGCTTGTCACGAAACACATCCACAAGTACACACAGTCACACACGTACACACACTGACATAGTCCATTTAAAACTAATGGTAAAATGTTGTAAAATTTTCTACGCTCCAGTCCCCACTTCAGTCAGAGCTTCTGTATCCTTCCCTACCATGAATCATCTGATTCTCTGCTTCAAATTTTAAGGATGCTGGTTAATTACATGCACTATTTAGGAAGTCAGCCAATCTCTGAGTCATTGGATAATTTATGGACTTTTCCATTTTCATTTGGCTACAAATGCTCTGAAAGCATTAATTTACTGAATTTCCTGGAATACATTTATTGTCATTAAATCCAGTCTTAAGACAGATGATCATTTTATGAAGAGAAGCATAAACAAACAAAGGAGAAAAAAAATTAGAGAACTGTTCTGAGATAAAGCTTGCTGTTCTCCTAATTGATCTTGTATTTAAATGTTATTTGTGTTCTTGTTGGTATAGGAAATATTTAATTGATCTGGTGATTTCTTTACAGTTGCCCTATTAACAGAGAGTTTCACAATTGTTATATTTAAAGACAACAACTAAATTCTTTTAGGACAGAAAGAAAAGCATTTGATGTTTAAGATGCATATCAACCTGCTTTGTTCAGCTGAAATGTGTTTTTTATAACATTGCTTAGTATTATTATTTTTAAATAGACTCTAGTGTAGTTATATGAATATATGAAATATTATAAAATATATGAATATTATATATGAAATTGGCTACTGTTCAAAAGTTTGCGGTCGAAAAAACCTCTTATGCTCAACAAGTCTGAATGTATTTGATCAAAAATACTGCATAACAATAATCGCTGAAAAAAAACCTGATTGATTCTTTCAAATCATCCTGACCACAAACTTTTGAATGGGTAGTGTATATATGAATATTAAACCAATTCTCCCCTGTCAGACTATCAAGGCCACTTCTCCGCTGGGTGATCCGAGGGTGACTTATAACTTGGAGGATGGATTGGTGCCAGAGAGCAACATGCCTGTTCGTTTCTACCTAACACCGAATCGTGAAGATGGCTCCGCCTCTATTCTTGTTGCAGAGCCCCTGGACTATGAGACCACACGGAACTTCATGCTCAGGGTTCGAGCTCAGAACGTGGCTCCTGTACCCTTGGCGGCCTTCACTACTGTTCACATAAACATTACAGGTAAATTCGTCTACAGTATGTGAGAGGTTGTCATGAGAAAAATTTTACACTTGTATATGTGCAGTGTAGTAGTATATATGTCAACCAGAATGACAAACATTCCCTGTTATGCTATTTTAAAGGTTCCTCGATTTGTTTTGGAGGTCTTCTACAATAGGTTCACATGCATCTATGGTGAAAAAAAAAATCACTTTAATCTTCTCATAATATTCATTGTCTGAAAACGATTTGTTTGAAGATTCACTCTCTAAATCCCTCCTTTACGAGAGCCTACACTGCTGAAGACCATGAGCTGGCATTATGAAAATGTGTTGCAAACCTATGGAGGTTATGCATAATTTTTATAATGGTGACGTAGGTTTTATAACAGGAAAAAGAGACTGGAATTGTTTCAGGCAGTTCAGAATCTATTATTTCTTTAATATTACGTGCACTTTGATCTTTAAAAAAATTGCAGACCTTTTACATTCACAAACAGCTATATTACACTCTGCATGAAAGGTATTCAAAAAGACATAATAGGGGCGCTTTAATGTGAACTGATTTAGCTCAATCCAATTGAAAAGAGGTATTTTTTAAACCATTAAATATAGAAAGTTACTTCCATGTAAACCTTTGAAACCAGATCAGATTCAAAAGTACATTGTTCTGTATGCACAAGCAGGACTCTATGCATGTGGTTAAAAACTAAATTAAAATAAAGGACATAATGTAGATATTACATTGACCAGAAACATCTCAACATAGCTTTGATGTATCAGGCAGAACTTAAATAAATACACCGTGTTGATTAAAATTCCAAAGGGTACCGTGTACATGAAATGCAGCTCTTCACATGCTCAGAGATAATATTCAGAATACATGCAACGCATGTAAATATAAAAATTAAATCTACACAATTTGCTGTTAGACTGAACTGATTCAAATTAACAGTGAACTGTGGGTGTAGTCGCTGTGGTGCTGTTGGTTTACAAGCTTGTTTACAAACCATGTATATTTCTTAAAGGAACTTTCTTATTTCACATCAAAACAATTTACAAGGAACAATTTACAATGTCTTTATATCTTTATACATTTAAAATGACATCTTTTAATCTGTCTCTTGTTTTAATTTCAGTTCCTTGTCCTTACACTTGTTGATTACTTTTTATAATCCATTCATGCTCTTAAACTGAATGCTCTTTAGCAGAATGTGTCCTATATATCCACAACTCTTTAATAGCCTTTATTCCATCCCACCCTGTATGCCTCTACTTAAGTATTCCTCTTCCACTGCAGGAAGTCTTACCACTTCCCCCTGTAATTTACAGAGTTTACCCCGCAGTGTTAATCTAGCTCTCTCTTCATGGATGAACCCTGTCCCCTAGTTATGACTGCTTCTGTATAATGATCTAGCTACAGTTACAGTACTTACAATATGTATGTTAATGCATCTGGAGTTGTAGGAACAGGACACTTGCACCTGATCAGGGATCAGTTCCAATGATCTGAAGGGTAAAACACGTTATCGTTCAGCATAAGCCACGGACAAACAATTAATCTGTTCTGATCTTTCTGACTTATTTACACCAGTGCCTCTTGCTCCTGCCAGTGCCGTGTTTAAAAGAGAGGGGTAGAGAGAGAGTGAGAGAGAGAGAGAGAGAGAGAGAGAGAGAGAGAGAGAGAGAGAGAGAGAGAGAGAGAGAGAGAGAGAGAGAGAGAGAGAGAGAGAGAGAGAGAGCATAACGAGGGAATGCTGGAGGGAGGAGGTTGTAATGGATTTGGCCTTCCTGTTTAATTCATGGTTTACGGCTTTGGCTGATAGAAAATTAAAACCTCAAAGTGCATCAGATGGTGATTAGTGTCTGGAATCGTTGAACCCATTAAAGATCTTACCCTAAATTCCAATGTCCTCATGTCCCTTCTAGTACTGAGAGAAGCACTTTTTTAGAAGAGTAGTCTTGGTATTAATTTCCTCTTGAAAACACAGAATCCATTAATGTTATAAGGTTTAGATAAGACAGAGGGCCCTATCTTGCACCCGGCGCAAATGACTTTGTACACTGACGCATGTATCATTCCTATTTTGCACCCGCGCAAAGCGGACTTTTCCCTCAACAGACACACGTCGGTTAACTAAGAAATACACTTGCGCTCCCCGGGGCGGTTCAGCGCAAAGAGGAGGCGTGTTACGGCGCAAACTTTCCCTCATGCTATTTTGCTGTTCTATAAAACAATTCCGCCACTGACCAGAAAAAACCTAGTCTAAAGTCAGTGGCGTGTTGTGCGTATATTCAGATGCTATTTTAAGCGCGGATGCTTGGCCATAATACAGAGTGTGAACAACGCGCATACACTGATGGATTTAACTTTTTGCAAATTATACATTATTATAAGGAAAAATATTAAAACACGAGGGAAATCATTGTTGTGTCCATGACGATGGGGAAAATAGGCATAAAGCTTACACATTTACCCAAATTATTATATGCATGTTTAACCGAAGCTAATTTGGGTGGGTTTGTCCATTCCCCAATGTCACTTATCTTTCTTTTACGGCCCTGACGAGAACATCTATCTCCTCGGCTGTGAACGGATTCTGAAGCGCACCTGGTAAATGCGCCGTTATAATAGTATTGCGCCATGGAACAAGCGCACCTCGTTCATCATGCTCTTATAGGGAATGTGATATGACGCTCTTATTGGTTTGTTTCCAGTTACGCCCAAAGCAAACCTATGAATAATGAAGCTACTTCAGACCAACCCCCATTTTTAGATTTGCGCCACGCACAAGAGGCATTTATCCCGCCGGGAAAATAGCAACAGCGTCGGGATCCGCCCACAAAGTTACTTGCGCTTTGCGCTTTGACACTTGCGTTTCAGATCGTTAAAATAGGGCCCATAATGTCTGAGTTTAGATAAGTCTGATTTGTTCTGATGGAAAGCCAGAGTTTTATTTTCCCTCAAGCTACCAAATGATATTTCTGCATTTCCATAGTCAGGTGGCTGAATCTCCACATATTTAAGATGCCAAACTGTTGTGTTATTGCTGCAAAGCAAAAAATTATATAATGAACAAATTATGGTCCGCTTGTTAAAACTGTACACCCGTTCTTTGCAACAAAGGCCACATTATTCTGCTTCTTTGAATGACAGAGAGCCTATGGGTCATATCAGTGTTTAATAGACCTACAATAAAGCCATCAAAAAACTGTTTCTTTATTCAACAACCAAAGAAATTTGATGAAAAGCGTTTTTTAAAAGGTATTCAGCCTGGGCCCACCGATGGAGTTGTTTTAATTATAATGTGACCGTGTGGCTGTCTGTTATTCACAGATGTCAATGACAACGTTCCGTTCTTCACCTCCTCCATATACGAGGCATCTGTGACTGAAGGGGTGGAAATTGGGACTCCAGTTCTGCAGGTGTCAGCCAATGATCTTGACCTGGGGCTAAATGGGAAGGTATGAAATGGTGTTTTTCTATTGAATTAGCTAGTCACCCTCTGTATTTGAATGAATCTGTAAACACTGTACATATACACTATACTAAGCATTATGCTTACTGTTGAAAGAGCTGTAAAATTAGGATGAATAGAATCAGGATGAATAGAATACTATATACACTGTATCACTCTATGACCTCCAAAACTTGCTTATTTACACTGATAAAACACTGACTACTGTTTATCTGTATTATTTGTGTCATATTTCAGTGGGAGGTCAAACATGATATACTGTATCTCTTAAATGTATTTTTTGTTTACATAAATAACATTCTGTACTGCATACATTCTGTTCAGAGATTTGAAAAACATCTTTCATGTTCATAAAGGCTGCTGTTCATCAAAAAATACAGTAAAACAGCAATACTCTTAGATGATATTTAGAGTAACTGTTTTCTAGTTTAATATTTTAAAATGTAATTTATTCCTGTGATGGCAAAGTTGAATTTTCAGCATCATCACTTCAGTCTTCAGGGTTACATGATCCTTCAGAAATCAATCTAATATGCTGATTTGGTGATCAAGAAACATATATTATTATTATCAATGTAGAAAACAGTTGTTCTTATTTTTAGGATTCTCTTTGAATAGAATTTTCAAAAGAACAGAATTTACTTGGGATATGTTTTGTAACATCAATAATAGTCTTATACCTGATCAATCACTTGATCAATTTAACTCGTTCTTGCTGAATAAAATATATTTTTTTATTTTAAGGTAGTGTGTTCTGTCGGCTGATTCAAAAGGGTGTGATGAAAGGTTGTTAGTATTTTTCTTCCCTCTCTTCCTTATAGAAGGGCCTTTCAACAGTCCTCTGAATTGATACTGATTGTTATGCCATTTATCATTCGCATATAGCATTCTATATATATATATATATATAGAGAGAGAGAGAGAGAGAGAGAGAGAGAGAGAGAGAGAGAGAATATCATTCTTTTTCTCTTACAACCCAACACACACACACAGCCCCTTTTGTGCCAGATGGGGTTTGTTGTGTGTTTTATTAACCTGACCCCTGCAATCATTTTATTATGACGTATTTAATTCAGACTCTAATTTGAGTTCTCGGGCTCTAATGCGGCCGGCAGGGCATAATTTAATACCCACATCATGCTGGTTTAGTGTGGCCGTTCAGAACAGCTTGAATGATAATTGTTGTTTGGGGCTTGTTGAAACAGTTGGCACTTCTTCATCAATTCAACGGTTTTGGCTATCTAGATTAAATTAATTATTCTTAACTTGAATGGCCCTGATTTCTGCTTTACCTGCTGGGAAATTGCCAATGTGCGTGATAGGCATTACTGGCAGAACAAGCAACAGGAGGTCTCAGCCTTAGCTCATAGTGCTGGGTGAATAAATTATTAGGAAAAAGCTGGATTGTTTAATTACATGGGATTAGATGAGTACTCTGGAGTTCTCTTAAACACACATATGCACAGACAAAGGCTGTAACATGTACACAGGAAGACAATTAATAATGCACTTTTCACACAAGCCTGTTAGCTGTTTTGTGACAGGTTTCACACTAATTCTCCTCTTAACCCGTTTAATCCCAAATTTGTTCTTGCAATTTGAGTACATGCATTTTACTCCTTAGACCTCACTAACACTCAAACATTTTGCCCTCTTTGATTTTATGTTGGTTAAGTTAGTGAAATATTTGATTTTATACTCAGTCACAAAAGTGGACAGTGGGAAACACCATAGTCAGAATTCATACAAATTCTTCAATTAGACCTATTTACACAACACATTCCAAGACATCCAATACCTCGTTTTGTCATTTCGTGAAGGAGGCTTAGTGAGGTGAAAAGGTTGTCATGTACAAAGTTACACCCTGGAGGAACTTCTGCTTGTTTGGCTAGACCCCTATGGGCAGAGGTTTCAAAAGTATTCACATTCGTTACTCAAGTAGAAGTATAGATACTAGGGTTTAAAAAGACTTCTGTAGAAGTTGATGTATCAACTCAACCTTTTTACTCAAGTGAAAGTGTAAAAGTACTGGTTTCAAAACTACTTAAAGTATAAAAGTAAAAGTAATGCAAGGAAAAAAATGCCATTAAGGACAAAAGCTTAGGCCGCGCCACAGGGGCCTATAGTGCACTACCCCAGCTCCTCAAAAAAACATTGTTCTAAAGACCATAATAACTATAATGTTATATTAAAATGTTAATGTTGAAAAATGTGGGATGTATAATTCCCATAGAAAATGAATTTCAGTCCAATTTCCATTTTAGTAAAATGCAAATACATTAAAGAACCATATGTGTGTACTACTGAGCATTAACATGTGTTTCATGGAGAGGAAGATATGATGACTAGTTGCCTATAAGTATTGTAATGGTGCAAAAAGTCAAACTTCAGAGGCATGTTATCATCAAAATGGTTTATGTTTATACTTCTTTTTAAGGGCGTAGGTTTGATTTTGAGATTGGTGGGGACTAGGGACATCCACAGAAGCGGAGGAATCAGGAAATTAATATGATAATGTATTAAGGTTTTTAGTCTATTTTGACCTTTACAATACGTTAATTCATTAATTCTGTAATGTTACAGGTAACTAATAAAGCCAAGGAGGCAGTTTAACAGAGATTTAGCTTTACTCCGTTCATAGTGCAAGGCAATAGTGCAATACTGTCTTGTTCCTTGCTTTTTGAAGAAGCCAAACACGTCTGCATCTTTCATTAAAAGGATATAGTTCACCCAAAAACGAAAATCATTTAGGCTACTCACTCTCAAGTTGCTGAACACAAAAGAAGATATTTTGAAGAATGGCGATAACCAAACAGTTGATTGTAGCCATTGACTTCCATTGTAGGAAAAAAAAAATACTATGGAAGTCAATGGCTACCATCAACAGTTTGGTTATCGACATTCTTCAAAATATCTTCTTTTGTCTTCAGCAGAAGAAAGAATCTGGTTTGAAACAACTTGAGAGTGAGTAAATGATGAAAGAATTTTCTTATTTAAATAAGTGAACTTATCCCTTTAACAGAAATGAACTGTTGGCATATATGTTTTGCATCAATACTATCAAGTTTGTCCTGTTGGACACGACACACAGCAACACTGTCAAGTGCCACTTGTGACCATTGCTCTGAGACATGTTTTCAGCGTCATAAGTGCACTGAAACTTCTTTCAGTCCAGCTGATGAGACTGGGATGACAAGGTTTCAACTTGATCAAACAGGCCTCTCATTTCAACAGACCAAGCAATGTTATTTTTTCATGTTTAATTGGGACTTTCCATAGACATACCAGTAATGATCTCTCTCTCTCTCTCTCTCTCTCTCTCTCTCTCTCTCACACACGCATGCGCATGCACACACACACACACACACACACACACACACACACACACACACACACACACACACACACACACACACACACACACACACACACACACACACACACACACACACACACACACACACACACACACTCTCTCTCACTCTCTCTCTCACACACGCATGCGCATGCACACACACACACACACACACACACACAAACTCTCTCTCTCTCTCTCTCTCTCTCTCTCACACACACACACACTCTCTCGATTATGTTTGCCAATTATCCCGCGATTGTCTTACAGTATATTGTAAAAACGGCTGACCCCAATATTTGACGCGATTTGCCCCGTATTCTTGAGCAGAGAATTGTTGATTTCTCCCTCACTTACCGCATCTAGGTTTCTTAATTCCTTCGGATGAGTTTTGCCGCTTCGCACAACCAAATGTAACAGCCTCTCACAAGTTAGAAAGAAAACACAAAGCCAATCAGTTTAGCGATGGTCAGGAGGCAGGACTCCGATCTATTAATCGTTTGTGTAATTGGCCTTTTATTGAACGATGACAAGACAGAATGAAAACAAGCCGAAATAAAATGAGAGTAACGAGGCTATTTTTAAAATGTAAGGAGTAGGAAGTACAGATAATTGCGTGAAAATGTAAGGAGTAGAAGTAAAAAGTCGGCTGAAAAATAATGACTCAAGTAAAGTATAGATTCCCAAAATTTCTACTTAAGTAAGGTAACAAAGTATTTGTACTTCGTTACTTGACACCTCTTCCTATGGGCTAGACCATGAGTACACTTGGGCCCTGTCCTAGGCCAGTTTCACGGAGATGTGTGTGCACTCATTCAGTACACTGAAGATGGGCCATACGTTGTAGAAAGGGTTGTTTGTGGTCATGTGTGGGACACACCAATTGGTTCTCATGAACATCTGCCTAATCCTCCAGAAAGTTCACCTCTGCACCGCCATTCAATAGTCTATCTGGCAAATTGGCCGCTTCACCCTGGTATTCCCTATGTGAGCCATCACTATCACAGTCACTTCCTCTGTTTGCTGCACACAGCACTTGGGGCGGTACGTCTAGAAGGTCCAACAAATTGATAGCTACACTGAACCAAAATTATAAACGCAACACTTTTGTTTTTGCCCCCCTTTTTCATGAGCTGAACTCAAAGATCTAAGACTTTTTCTATGTACACAAAAGGCCTATTTCTCTCAAATATTGTTCACAAATCTGTCTAAATCTGTGTTAGTGAGCACTTCTCCTTTGCCGAGATAATTGCCACCTCACAGGTGTGGCGTACGTTCAGTGTAGGATTAACAGCCAAAACCTGTGTTTTCAATTGAAGCACTGTGTTATACTACCGGTCACATTTGTGACCGTTAACAAATTTACACGTCTTACGAGCAAAATATATATGCAGGAGTATAATTCTCAAAATATATCAGTAGTAGTCGCTTTAAATAATATATGTACAAAATATGATAGTTCTATCTGTTAATTAAGATGTGTTACATACTACTTTTGTAGTAGTCTGAGGAAGACATCTTCTTCTAGATGTGCAAGCAGGAAGTAAACTGATCTGGTCATGTGACCTTTCACACTAGTCACATGACATTAATAGATTTTAATCAAGACAATCTATTTTTTCATTTAGAAGTTGAATTTCTTGCCCAAAGCCAATAACAAAATTTTTAGAGCTTCCAGAAATAAGAAAAAAATATGTGGTCACAATTGTTTGGGATTGACCCGTGGGATTAAATGAGTTAATGTAATTTCTCATTAATGTAATGTAATGTTAATGTAATTTCCCCATTTCTTGTGTGTGTGTGTGTGTGTGTGTGTGTGTGTGTGTGTGTGTGTGTGTGTGTGTGTGTGTGTGTGTGTGTGTGTGTGTGTGTGTGTGTGTGTGTGTGTGTGTGTGTGTGTGTGTCAGATTTCATACTCTCTACTGAATGACCGAAGTGGAGACTATCAGTATTTCCGCATTGATCCTGAGCTGGGCACCGTCTTTACGGAGGCTGTGTTTGACCGTGAGACCAAGGGATCCTACCTTTTGGAAGTGAAGTCAGTAGATAGCTGGGAATCAGCCAGGCCAGGGAAGCATGGACAGCCCAACTCAGGTACAACAAGCCTAATATGTCTATTGTATTCAGTTTTCATATCAATGACTTTGGTTTCAGTTGCATTTATTATTATTATTATTTTTTTTGATGCATACTTGTTTTGAAGGATCGTAAACAAGACACAACTTTAAAACCTTTAAATTAATAACATTTCTGCAGTCTTTTAAACATAATTTTTCATGTAATATTTATTTTGTTTGCTATGGGACACAAATGTGTTTTCTCAGTATAGACAATATAACTATAAAATATGCCAAAAATGCAAAATAAAGTGTAAAATGAATTTACAAAAGTGATTAATTGTATTCATGTTTTGTAATCCAAATCTTTAGAATACATGCGAATGTGAGGACCAGACCCAAATTTAAGCAGTTTTTAAGGCGATTTTCATCTCCATTCTCAGCAATGACCGTTAATCCCGTTTAAATCCTGCGCTCATTATAAATGAAAAAATCTCCGCCTCAAGGGGCTTTACGACACATTTTACGACAGCGATATCAAACGCTCATTGGCTCCTGTCTGTTTCATCACAGATTGCGGCATGCAGTGTTTTGAGTGATGTGCATTTGAATGAGAAATCCGTGCTTTCACCAAGTGGATCGTGGTAACATTTTCAGCGATTAACTTAAATTGTGCTCTGTACCTCATATAAAGCTATTATATACCACCAAGGAGAACTGCGACTACAATACATCATTATTTGGACTACTTTTGGTTTCACTTTTGACATTTTTGCGCTAAATAACTTAAAGGAACACGCCGACTTTTTGGGACTTTAGCTTATTCACCGTATCCCCCAGAGTTAGATAAGTCCATGCATACCCTTTTCATCTCCGTGCGTCCCGTAAACTCTGTCTGACGCACCCACCACTAGCCTAGCTTAGCACAAAGACTGGAAGTAAATGGCTTCAGCTAGCATACTGCTCCCAATAAATGACAAAATAACGCCAACATTTTCCTATTTATATGTTGTGATTTGTATAGTCACAGTGTGTACAAATAACAAGGTCATATGAGACACAGACATCTTTTAACCGTATACATACTGGGAACTATATTCTCAGAAGGCGAAGCACTGCTACTTGGGGCGGAGTGATTTGCTCGCAGCACCTGAGAAGCCCGTTGGTGAGGAGCAGAGATTTCACTCGGAGTGTTGCGCTAATCACTCCGCCCAAGTAGTGCTTCGCCTTCTGAGAATATATTTCCCAGAGATGAGGTTACATTTTAATAGGAACAACACCTTTTATTTCAATAATTTTAAACAATTTTAGAAACATTCATACTTTGGGGAGGGGAACAGAAAAGAAAAACTTAACCTTAATAATATAAAGAGTCAATCCCTTCAACTACATTCAAACATTTTAAAACACTGGCCCACATAAAACAGGTGGCTCACACATTTGACCCTATGGCCGTAGTTGCCCAGTGGCCAAGAGGACAGGACGGGCGTACAGCAATCTGTTAAAGTTGCTTATATGATATTTAAAACATGCACTTTAAAGCAAACAGCAGCCCAGTCAAAACAGCAGCCAGTGGGTGAACGCTATGCGGCTGAAGACGATCTCCAGCTGAACCAGCCCGGTTCCTGTTATTTATAGAAAATTGCAGTTAACCCCAAATAATACAAAAAAATAAATTCCATACCATTTAACCTACACACCGATCAAGCAGCATTTGTGTCAACCTGAAGGAGGCATTTCAAAGCGTGCAAACAGCACAGGTAACTATTGCTAAGATCTGCTTTTGAATGCGTTGAACGGCGGGGCGGAGGACTGGCCCGCCAACGGGAGATCTTCGAGCGTTCAACACATAGTAAACATAACGGCAGCTAATAACAGTGGAATATGTGCAGAGACAGGAAAGACGCTACCTTACCTGTAGCACAGCAGAACAACACACGGAGTGAGCGTCACCAACGAGCAAGAGGGCAGTCAGAAGGTCTACTACCTATATTTATGGGGGGGGGGGGGGCTTTGAGGCATTGATTGACCAAAAGAATGCCAGGTCGTTACGAGCTAAACTCATACTGCTACATATGGATTATTAAAAGTGTCTTCTTTTCCTTCTTTGCTTTACCTAAATAAGTCTGTAACACTTAAGACAGAGACAAATGTGTGTGATATTCTCGCTGGTTTAAATGAGGAGGTGGAAAGTAACGAATTACATTTACTCACGTTACGTAATTGAGTCGTTTTTTTGTGTACTTCTACTTTTTTAAGTAGTTTTTAAAATCTGTAATTTTACTTTTACTTAAGTACGTTTTGTTTGAAGTATTGTACTTCGCTACATTTGAAATCATATCCGTTAGTGAGTAAAAAATAATACAAGGGAGAAAAAAAATCACACTCCGGAAACTACTGCATTGATTGAAGGGCGGGAGAACGCGCAAAAAAGGTGACGCAGACCCAGCTGAAGCTGAAAGAGAAGCGTCCTTGAATTCTTATGAAGCGAATTATGGCCAGTATGGAAATACTTTGGATGTAGAAAAAAGTGTGGTTGTCCTCTAGGCGATATCCAATTTGCAAAAAATGTTTAAACAAAGTGGCTGCAAAAGGAGGATACATAGGAGACCATCCCCCTGCAGATAAAGGTATGTCCCAATTATAACTTTAAGGCGAATGATTTACGTGATGCAGAGGGAATCCCGGAATCCAGTCATGAAAATGGAATTTACATTACGCAGAAGATGTCACGTAAAACACGCAAAATGATGGATGGATGAATACATGGAAAGTAGAACTGTGCAATAATTCCAAGCACGACATGGTCTGTGAATATTTAAGCGCAAAAATACTGCTATGTAAATATATAACCTGCTTGTTCTGCGTTTCTGTGTGAATCGGTGTGAATGAGCTGCTCCACTTGGTCTAAGTTACTACATAGGCTACTCAAGTACATGCTGTTTTCAGCGTCTCACAAACAATTTGAGGACATGAATACATGAACATTTCCAGAGCTGCTCTGAGAGAACGCCTAATGAGCATTTTCACCATTTTATTTGAGAAAAACCATTGTCAAATACACTTTGAAACAGGTCTTCAATCAAACCCGTCAAAATAAAAGTTTTGTTTAACTAGGAGAAATTATGACAGAAATGTATTACTATTGTAGGCATACAATAGAACATACTCCTCAAAATAATAATAATAATAACAACAACAACAATAATAATACAATTTATTAAACATTATTTAAGGAATATATTTTTTGTCCATTGTTTAATTTAGTAAATCTGTTTTTGCAGCTCTTTCCCAAAAAATAAAAGGACACAAGTTTAAATTTTCATTTGATTACCAACGTTTTTGATCATATTTTTGGATTAAATCATAAAAAGAAACATTAATTTTCTGAATAAAATACATTTCATAGGACTATATTATTCTTAAACATTTTAATAAATTATTAATGTTAAAAATAAGTTGTTAATCTAATTCATTATCAATTATTGAATTTAATTGATTTGTTTTATTGAAATTTTAATAGACAAAACAAACAAATGGTTTCAAGTTTGTTATAATAAAAGCATTCGTTCAACCCCCAAACTCATCAATTTTAACTGATGATAATAATAATAACCATAATTTAATAAAACCGTTTATTTATTTAATAATTGATTAATACTGTAATCCGTGATATTTTCTGAGACGTTTTCATACTGTGAAAATATCATACCATTACAACCCTACACGAGAGAGCCCCCCACCCCACCCCGCTGTTAAAAAAGTAACTCAGTAACTTTTACTTGAGTACATTTTAAATGAGCTACTTTTTACTTTTACTTTTTAGACTGGTAATTTTACTTGTACTTAAGTCAAATTTCACTGAAGTAGTAGTAATTTTACTTGAGTAGAATATTTTATTACTCTTTCCACCTCATTTTAAATGTTGATGAAGGTGCCAGAGGGGAGCTGCAGATATTGAGGAGCTGCAGGGACAGTCTGAGAGAGAAAGCAGTCTGCTCCAGTACTCTCTATCCTCCTCTGCTGTCTGTCTGCTCACAGTTTGCCTTGCACTACAAATAGGGAAAAAGATGTGCGCTCTAACACACTTACAACTATAGTGAGATACACAAATGTGGAGTATCAAATTGACACCGTGGCAGTGTCAAATATGGCCGATCACATTGGAGACAGGGTGTTGATGAGCAGACTCACATTTGCACATGCACATAATTACACAGAAACACGTGAATGCTTATTGTACTAAGATGCTGTCAAAAAACATCCATGTGACAAGGAAACACGCACACACACACACACACACACACACACACACACACACACACACACACACACACACACACACACACACACACACACACACACACACACACACACACACACACAAACAAGTGTTGTTTGAGCAGAAAATCACACAACAGAGTTGTGCCTCTGCATTTGTGAGGGGAAAACAAGACCATGTCTTCATGGTGGAGCTCTGAACAACATGTCAACCTGTCACAAAGTGGCAGCTAAGCATATGCTGTGCTCTTTTTACACAACATAACACGCTAGAAAGAGAGCAGGACCAAGACTCGAATCAGACACTTTATCTACGAGTCTATCTGCCTCTCACAGCCCTGACTGAACTGAAGGTTTTGAAAAGGCCACTGCTTGTTTGTTTGCTTAAGTTCTTCTGTGCATTTCTTTAAAATTGTATGCAAGGGGTAGTTCACTCAAAAATGAAAACTCTCCATGACTTCCTAAACCTGTATGACTTACTTTCTTCTGTGTAAGATAAAAAGATAATTTGAGAAATGTCTGTTTTTTTGTTTTAGTTTTTTTTTCGGCCCCAATGTAGCAATGTTTACAAATCAAGGAAGAAGGAGGCGGGAACCGGCGAACAATCAACAATTTTTAATAATAAAATAAAACAAATACAAAAACAAAAGTATAAGCCAGCAGTCCCTCACTGACGACTGCTGTCCACACAAAACAGAAATAAAACACAACATAAAATTAGGCCTGTTCCTCTCTCGATCTTCATCGTCGTAGCTCCTCCTTTTATGCTTCCACTCCTCCGTGAGAGATGCAAGACCAGTGCGTCTCACAGGTGACGTTCATTATCACTCATGCCACCGGCCTCGCGCCACAGGCCTCGCGCCGTTCTCTCACATCCCTCGGCCTTGTCCTGCTCACCACAGTGTGTAAAATAATAAAGTGTTTATCGGTTATAGTTAGGGGTAGGTGTAGAGAGGGCTTTATAAGGCATCCATTTAATAATTTAAATAAATATAATAATTTACACTCTGTTATTTTGGCATACCTGCAAATAGTATCTGCCACGATTTATAAGTATAAATAGCATAACTGCTATTTATACTGATTGCAAAGAAAATACTGCTATTTATAGTGTAAATAGAATATTTTCCTACTTGCACTTAGTGTAAATAGAAACTATTGCTATATAAACTTAGTGTTAATAGCCTATTACTAAGAAAATATGCTATTTTCACTTAGTGTAAATATAACCTTGTTGCTATTTTCTCTTAGTGTAAATAACATCCATCGCAATTTGCACTTAGTACAAATAGCCGCTGCCAATACATTATTGTGATTACACTGGTTAAAGAGGCCTGTTGCCCGAGGCTTATATTAAAATACTCCAGTTCCTTCATCATATTTGTGTTCATGTTCGAGTTCGCTACATACCATGACAGTACGTTTTATTATCCATTCAAATGTACAAAAATGTATGCCTGTAAATGTTACGTATTAATACCTACATATTAATAATGAGACCAGGCTGCAAAATCGATAATGTAATTAGATAATGTAGATAATGTAAATAATGTTAAGCTTTTTGAAAACGCCATTTTCGTGTTCTAGTGTGGACTGTCAAAACGGAGGTATTTAAAAACGATGACAAAAGTTTAGTCATATGACGCGTATTGTGCCAATAGATATTCATGTTTATACCGGTATTGTGCCTGTTATGTGCTATTTACTTTCACACTGTTGCTAAAATGTTACTTTGCACACTCTTCATATTACAGTCCTGCAAAGATAACAGAAAATATACTCACGTTTGCTGTCCTGCGGCAATACATGAGAGCAATTGCGTTTTAGACCAAACATATGGTGACCAAGTGCGGCCTGGACCGCATCAGTGAATGGTATGATATTTTGCTAAATAAAATTATCCTGTAAGAAGAATTGCGCGATAACTTTATTATTTATTTTAATATCTCTAAATCATTTTTCAAATTATAACATTGTTTATTATGAAATGCTCATAATATGCTGATTAATAATGCTAAATGTGTGGAAATAACTTGTTACAAACCTGGTTTAGTTAAACAGACGGAGTCATTTGTATGACAGATAAAAATAATTTTATTTGCTACATTCTTGTTCTGCAGTGTTTTAGCAAAATCATCTAATTTACTGCTCACTGCGTTTCTGCTTTTGTTGTTTAAAAAAAACCCGTGTCATCTGCTGCTTTTCATGCGTCACTTTACGTCTTTAGCAAGAGAGAGAAGCAACACGCACAGAGCGGAAAGGGCTTGAATTAAACGCGTTTGGCTCTAGATAAAAATATTAGAGGATATAGCGCCGAAAGATCATTACTGTAAACGACCATGAGTGTTTGTGGTGTGAACCTCTCCATTGTTTCGACGGTCTGCTCACTTTAATCTGTAGAAACGGTAAAATGGCGCAATTATGTCCCACGGTCTGGATGGAACAAAGGGTCCGCCTTTTGAATACCACTGCTGTATATACAAAGTTCTGTAATGAAACTCTAGATGGTGAAGGCTGATAGGTCTTTAACTCAATCTGCTTGCAATCAGTTCATTCTCTATAGGCCACATCCAATTGTTTCCTGTTGTATCAGTAGCCAATGAGCTTGCTTCTCATACTTCAAATACTTGGTCAGTGCATGCTGTAGCAGTTGCAGCCCACTTTCAGAAACCCTCCACCTTCGCCAGCTCCACCTGTATAGCAGCAGCAGCGTAGCAAATCTATTCCTCCAAGACCAAACATATCAACATTGTCATACCCATTACCATGGCAAACAGTTGTCATGACAAAAAATGTATTATTCCATACTTTTTATAATGTACTACAATAAACTACACTTAATGCAAAGAGCCTCTGCATTTTCATTTTCTGGTGAACTATCCCTTTAACTCTGCTTTTAACCTCAGCAGTAGATTGTAATTGATGAGTCTTCTCATAATTATATTACACAGGGCAAGCATCACAAATTTCACTTACCTGCATTCAGTAAACACAGAACCACCAGGGTTTTTCACATCACCTGATGACTTCAGACACGACTTAGATCACATGAGAGAAAGATAGAGAGATGAAAATGGACAGAAAATGAATGAGACAAACAAAGCACAGGAAATTGATGGAATTAGAAATGGCAGATATTTACAAAGATGGGAGAAGGAGAGAGAGAGAGGCAAACACTTGAATGTAAGGAAGATGAGAAGGAAAGATAAGAGTATCCGAACACAGATTGCTAATCTTGTATGTGTTTTTGCTCTCATCAGATACGGCGTATGTGCGTATTTTCATCAGTGACGTGAACGATAACAAGCCGGTGTTTGCACAGTCTGTATATGAAGTCGACGTGGATGAGGATGCTGACGTGGGCTCCACCGTCCTCACAGTCAGCGCTAATGATGAAGATGAAGGTGGGTGAATATGAGGAGGGCCATTGTCAGATGGGTAGAACAATAAAAATATGGGAAATATGGAGTGTTAACTCGAGGTGAAAGCGAGAGTCTTACTGTAGATTTGAGAACCTGATATCACAGCTCAGGTGTGATCTTCAACACCTGGTGAATACATTTTCTGTATGAGGCAGGGCCGAACTGGGGACACTATTTCAGGCCAGGAAATCTCACTCTTATTCAGGCCACAACAAATTTTGAAACCACAGACAGCCGTATTTTTTATTTTTTTGCATGGCCATCACATAAAAAAGGTCTAAATCCTCAGGCTGGGGCTGTGCAAAATAATGACAGGTTCTCCCTTGAAATGTTTTCCCTCTTCCTTTTATATATCTCAGTCTCTCCCTGTGTATTTTTTCCCTTCTATTTTTCTTGTACCTGTCACTTCTTCACCAGGCCAGCAGGTCTACTGTTATGGACATCGCTGTCTCCACCTTGTTGCAAAATTTTTTGTTATTTTTCATCTTGGAATGACTAGACTAATCTATATTTTATACAACTATAGTAAACCAATTTTTCTAAATTGCCTAAATGTCGAAATTAGTACAATATCTACATCATGAAAATAGATTTTTTAGATGTTATGTTATTGCATTATTATGATTTTTGTGTTGTTGTCTGCCCTAGCTCCTCGATGTATATATGTCTACTAAATTACTAATGGAACTTTACAGTAGATTATAACGATGTCCTTTTGCATACAGTATTTTGAGTGACGATAGTAATGGGGTGCTATTGCTAACATTTGCTAGCAGTTTAATACTTCGGTAAGTTAATGAAGACAAAACAGTAGCCTATTTACAGAGGAAACTGACCTGCACTTAAAGTCCTGAACAGGTCAGTAATTTTGCAGCTTGTTCGTAGTGACCTTCTCTGCTCCACCTGACTCTTGCATTGATTACTCTATTCGATTTCGATTTATTATCAAATGCCGAATTTGGAAATTATCACTTTGGTGTTATGGCATGCAAAAAATATAAAATAATAATTGTGATAAAAAAATAAAGTAAAATAAAATGTAGCTAGCCAAATCAGTCACCAGGCCACCAGGAATTCTCCCAGTTCTCCCGATGGCTAGTCCTGGCCTTGTATGAGGGAAATGTAGCCTATAATAAAACATTTCCTCAAAATGTATTTATAAAGGCCAATCAGAAAAAAAACGAAAAAAAACAATATAATATATTATGATGAAAATTAGAGATTTCTATTATACATATATATATATAGTTTTTTAAATCAAAAGATTAAAAAAAAAATTGGAAGCTCAAATGCAAATTGTAATATTTACAGAGTTTCTGCAGTTGGACTACATTAGGGCATACTAAACCTTTCACAGGGTTTGGCTGGCACACAAATATATTAATGAAACACAGTTGGAACATGTTCCCATGAGCTTGAGTTTGTCTCCAGGCTATTGCTCTCATATTCTTCTACTTTGTGCAATAACATCTGTACCACTCATGACAGAGACAGTTGGTTCCTCATCAATATACCCTGAGAACATAACAAATGCTGCTCCCAAGATAACCAGCAATGCAAAAACCTTGGATAATATTTTTGTTTTATCACACACTCCAGAAACACTCACAAAAAGGATAGTCTACATAACTCATCAGCCAGCCTGTCTCGGTATACAGACGCACTACTGAAGCGCGTAATTCCCTGTGGTCCAGTTGAATCCACGTTACTCTTCTCGGTGTGGATTTGATGGAGGAGAGAGGAAGGGAATTCTTGTAGCAGTCATTCATCATAATACAGCCTGGAGTGGCTGGACATGAAGCTTTACCCTGATGAATAGATTTCAACCTTCACTGCAGCTCTGACTTAACCCTCGCAGCCACTGGAGTAGAGCCACGGGAAGCTGGCGCGCCGTCGTAGTACCCTCTGCACTTTCATAAGAAAGCCATGGTTGATTCTGTGGATTAGCAGAAAACGCAAATAAACCAAATATTCCCTGATGCAGTTTTGTAGAGGTACCCAAGGCAACACAAGATGGTGGAGATGAAACGATGATAAGGCTCCTAATGTGTCAATCCCTATTCATTAACCTCGTACCAGCAGGGATATCCAAACACACTGCAAATAGATCTGAAGAATTGTTAAGCAGAAGTGTTGTTTGCACTGTTTGCTTAGCCGGGTTATTTGTTTACATGAAGTCTCTTAGTATTTATTACTTACCTCAGAGAGATGAGCTTGAGTCCTAAATACAAAATAAAAGCAAAGGAGTAATAACGAATTTAATAAAATAGCGTGCTCAAAACACAACACATGCATTGCATCTTTCACTGTTTAATTAACATAACTTAACATTTATTATTTCTTCCCTTTTAAGATAGTTTTTACTTTGTGCTCCATTGTCCTCCATTCTTTCACACGTGAGAAGAAAGTCAAACAGGTTTGGAATGATGTGAAAGTGAGTAGAGGGAAGATCACATTTTTATTGTAGTGTGGCTTGAGTTCACTCTCTTGAACCCTTCTTCTGCTTAATCAAACTAAGCTGTCAATGAGTTACAGTAATTTAAATAATTTACATGCACAAAATCGCAGAATAAGGGCAAGTCAGCGGCATTGAAAATAAAAAAGGTTTAAGCTATACAAGACTGGTTTTGTGAGCTGTAAGTTTGAAGTAATTTTTTTTTTTTTTTTTTTTACCATTGGGTGTTTCAGAAAGAAAGTCTAGCTGAATGGACCTTTCATTTATTGTCTGACAAGAGCTATGCAAGGACAAAGCAAGGTTTCAGAAATGAGTTAATGTTTTCATCTACCATTGTTAAAAATGTTTAGAAAAATAAGAGAATGTTTCATTGTAGACATATCTTTACTTAATTTGAAGTTTATTGGTGTATGTTTCCATGGTGGTGAGTTTCCAAGGCTACTTTGCCATTGAAGCATTTTTTTTGTTCACCTGCTGCAAAAAGCTTGTTATATTTTGAATAGATAATGTTTTTCTTACTAACCATTTTTACAATATTAGAAGTTTCTGACTTTTAGCCTTTTATTCAGTAGCCTTTACACCAGTACCAGTGTAGGCATTTGCTTTGTTCCTCTTAAGAATTAATTCAGGCCCGAGGAGGAAGTTTTCTCTTTTTCATTAACTGCTCTTATTCTTCAGGTGCCAATGCCAAGTTGCGCTACCAGATTACATCAGGTAATGTGGGAGGTGTTTTTGACATGGAGCCTGAGGTGGGAACCATCTTCATCGCCCAGCCGCTGGATTACGAACAGAATAAGCTCTATAAATTGCACGTCTTGGCCTCTGATGGGAAGTGGGAAGATTACGCTACTGTAATAGTCACCATTGTGAATAAAAACGATGAGGCACCTGTGTTCTCTGTGAACGAATACTATGGCAGCGTGACAGAGGAGCTGGACGGTTCTCCTGTCTTTGTGCTGCAGGTAGTGTCTCTAGTTTCTCTGTTTTACACATATCAGAATACTTCATTTTCAGATCATATATTTGTTATTTCAAAAATTAGCGACTTTTTGTGGCTCTTATTCCTTAGTTAAAAAAAAAAATGTTAGAGCTCCTCAGATTAATTACTGCATTCTTCCATTGATGAAGTAATACAACAACAATTAATTGGAAATTGCCCAAACACTCATTTATGTTACCATGCCAGGTTATTTTGTGTTTGATAATTATAGTGAAAACTGTGATCGATTTGTTCTTTTGAACGCATTCAACATTTTGATGAAGCCTCCAGAGGTTCCTGCATTATTATGTTATTATTAAGTTAATTATTAGAAGTTTGAATTGCAACTTATCACATCACTCTATTTGTCCAAAGATGTGTGAAGCTCACTTTTAATACAAATGTTTTTGGAGTAATTTTTATTTCCTAACTTTTTAATTTTTTAGTCAAGAAATAATTTAGAGGGTTTTGATGTTATTATTTGCAATATTCTGGGTTGTTTGGAATTTTTGCTTGAATTACCACTCCTAACTTAAACTTAAACTCCGATAACCAAAACAGTAGTTGCATGGATGGATGGAGGGATGGAAGGGATGAACGATAGATATATAGATAGATAGTTGGATGTATATAAAACTTATGCTAGAGTTTGCAGAATGAAACTTCAGTATATTCTCTTTGATGTTGTAGGTAACAGCGTCCGACCCAGATAAAGATGCTGACCAGGAAGCATTAAGATATTCCCTTCATGGCCAAGGTGCTGAGAGTGAGTTCATCATTGATGAGGTGACGGGTAAGATTTATGCCCAGAGAACATTAGACCGTGAGGCCCGTGCAGTTTGGCGTTTTGTGGTACTGGCCACGGATGAGGGAGGCGAGGGACTAACAGGATTCACAGATGTCATTATCAACGTGTGGGACATAAACGACAATGCTCCTATTTTTGCTTGTGCCCCAGACAGTTGCCATGGTGATGTGGCTGAGAACTCCCCACTCGGCACTTCCGTCATGGAAATGACAGCCACTGATCTGGATGATGCGGCTGTTGGACAAAACGCAGTGTTGGCCTATAGGATTGTGGGTAACGCTGCCCTTAATGGTGCTAACAGCGGAGCGGATGTGTTCAGCATCAATCCCGCTACTGGGACGGTTTCTGTGGCAATGTCTGGGCTGGACAGGGAGCAGACTGACTCGTATGTCTTGGTGGTGGAAGCACGAGATGGCGGAGGTATGATAGGAACAGCCACCACAACTATACACGTGACAGACGTTAACGATCACATACCACGATTCCTGGATCGCTCATGCTCTGTTCGCATCCCTGAGAGCAGTGAGCCCAACACGGTGATCATAGAGCTGTCCGCAGAAGACGCGGATGCTGGAGAGAACGGGCAGCTGACCTTCAGTGTGGTGGCCGGTGATCCCGAACAGAAGTTTTACATGGTCAGTCATCGACAGGAGCAGCGCGGGACTCTTCGTTTAAAAAAGCGTCTGGATTATGAAAGACCAAGCGAGCAACGCTTCAACCTCACCATCAAAGTGGAAGATATGCAGTACTCGAGCCTGCTGCACTGCACACTAGAGGTCGAAGACTGTAATGACCATGTGCCGGTCTTCATTCCTCACTTTCTGCAACTTCCTGCTATACGAGAGGATGTCGCTCCAGGAACTAGTGTCGCAAGTGTGGCTGCCAGCGATTTGGACTCTGGGCTGAACCGCGAGATCACTTATAGCATTGCTTCAGAGTCTGATCCGTACCATCTGTTTTCTGTGGACCAGTCGGGAATGCTTACTGTGGCTAGAGAGCTGGACCGGGAAACATCCACACAGCATCACTTGCTTATACTTGCAACAGACCACGGCACGCCACCTTTGACTGGCACTGCAACAATCCAGATGGCTCTGCTGGATGTCAATGACAACGGACCTGAGTTTGAGGCTGCATATTCACCGGTTGTGTGGGAAAACATTGTAGGCCCACAGATCGTGCGGCTCAACCAGAGCTCGACGTTACTGATAGCCATGGACAGAGATTCACAGGAGAATGGCTCACCCTTCTCTTTCTCTGTGCCTCTGGAGTACCGTTACAGCCATGACTTCCACCTGCAGGATAATGGGAATGACACGGCCACCATCACCGCTCTGAGAGCTTTCGACAGAGAGAGACAAAAACAGTTTTTACTACCTGTCATCATGACCGACAGCGGAAGTCCTCCGAAGACTGTCACAAACATCCTCACTATCACCATTGGTGACGAGAATGACCACGCCCACACAGCTGGACAGAAGAAAGTGTTCATCAACTATCACAGAGGTAATGGCTTCAATGTTATAAATATGTAATGGCAGATAAAATAGTCGGTAATGTTTAAATTAGGCCTATATTTAATTAAATTATAGTTTTTTTTACAATCACTAGGACCAATTTCTTATTATTTGGGTCACTTTTTTAAAACTCTTCTCACAGTGAGCACAACTGTCTGTGTGAGCTAAACTATGTATCATTCATCATCGCTTTGACACAAAATGGATTCAATAATGACTTATTTCAAATTACATTAAGTATTTTCTCACTTAGACACAATTACTGCCAATATCCTACAGGCCAATACCTATAGGCCAATTTGCACGTTTACATACTCTTTTCAAATTTTTTAAACTTAAGTTCAAAACCTAGCATAATACAAAACTGAATAATATAGCTTTCTACAGTTTGCTACATTTACACAGTAATACCATATTGAAATGTATTCCGAACCCTTACAAAAAATGAAATATTATCAAAACAGTTAGATGTATCTGAACACCTTCACAAATGTTAGTCTTTCAATTTCATTACCATCTATACAAATGGGGACATGGACCATGTAACACATACTGCACTGAATTGTGAGTAGTAGAGTAGAGAGCTGTCGTTCATGTTTTGTAAAGACATTTTACAAAAGAAAACATTGTATAATGCTACCCTGTTTTTAGTGATTTTTAGGTCTGTGTTTTATGATTGACACAGTGTATTTGTTGGGTAAAAACCTTTGTTAGTGTTATGGAAGAATGAGTTGATTTAAGACATGTATGGAGTGTTTTGGTAGCTTTAGTGCTTTTTGAATCTGAAATAAATTGCAAGCTGAGAGTTGTTGAGAACTGTATAAAGAGTTTTGAAAAAATGGCCTTAATATTAAGAAATGTGTTACAAAAAAAACTGTCAATGAGCTGAATCAGTTCAATTTTAAATTGATTATGACATCTGTTATGTCAGTAGTTTGTTCATTGACCTGATTGTTTGAATTTTTTATTGTTTTTATAAACCAAGGCATTTCCTAATGTAGTTATATTATTGCATTGATAATTATCATGAAAATAATAAATCTTCAATCTTCAAAGAACAAGTTGATCTTCAAAGTTATGTGGAATCCACCAGTGAGTTTCCCCATATGAAATACCCTGCAGATAGAGAGAGAGGATATTATCAGAGGAAATTATTCTATAAAAATGGTTCAATTCCTGGTTTATTTACACATTTAATACACTGCAGGTACTGTTCAAAGGTTTGAGGTTGGTAAGATTTTTTTTAATGTTTTTGAAAGAATTATCTTATGCTACCCAATGCTGTATATTAGATTGCAACAACAGTAAAAAAAAAACTGTAATATTATTATATTATAATATTATTACAATTTACAATATCAGTTGTCTACTTTAATATACAGTATAGTATATTGCCAAAAGTGTTGGGACATCTGCCTTTAAATGCATATGAACTTTAATTACTTCCCATTCTTAATCCGTAGGGTTTAATATGGAGTTGGCCCACTCTTTGCAGCTATAACAGCTTCAGCTCTCCTGAGAAGGCTTTCCACAAGGTTTAGGAGTGTGTTTATGGGAATTTTTGACCATTCTTTTAGAAGTGCATTTGTGAGGTCAGGCACTGATACTGAACGAGAAGGCATGACTCCGCAGTCTCCGCTACAATTCATCCCAAAGGTGTTCTATTGGGTTGAGGTCAGGACTCTGCAGGCCAGTGAAGTTCCTCCACAGCAAACTTGCTCATCCATGTCTTTATGGACCTTGCTTTGTGCACTGGAGCCCAGTTATGTTGGAACAGGAAAGGGCCATCCCCAAACTGTTCCCACAAAGTTGGGAGGATGAAATTGTCCAAAATGTCTTGGTATGGTGAAGCATTACTGGAATTCCTTTCACTGGAACTAAGGGGCCAAACCCTACCCCTGAACAAAAAAAAAAAAAACATACCATTATCCTCCCTCCACCAAACTTTACACTTGGCACAATCCAGACAGGCAAGTACCGTTATGCCTGGCACCCGCTAAACCCATACTCGTCCATCGGATTGCCAGACAAAGAAGCGTTATTCGTCACTCCAGAGAACACGTCTCCACTCCTCTAGAATCCAGTGTCGGTGTCAAGGGCGATTAGAGAATTTTTTCAACTGGGGGGCACAAGAGGGGCCACAATTAATACAGAGGGGCCAATCTTATGTTATGTGTATATGTAAAACTATAGATATCTAAATCATTGAAAGTTCTGTAAGCTTTAAAATCAACAATAAACTGTGATACCTTATTTTCTTTTAATAGTATCTATTGTAAACACTGATGTAAATAAGAACAGTCAAATTCAATTTGTATTAACTTTTCACTTTTCAGAGGTGAAAAACTGTAATAAATAAAATTATCCAATCTGTAAATAGAGTACAACTCACAAAAATAATAAAACTCAACATTAGGTTATATAAACTTTACACAAATCCTCACAACCTTATACATGGGCAAAAATAAATAATTAGAACAGCCTTATTTATACAAATGCAGAAGTATATTATTGATATAATACATACACAATTATAATAATAACTTATATATCCATACTTTCTGTTAGATAGCTAATTTTTTCAAAAGGGTACCTTGAGTTTAACTAATCTGTAAATTATCTAGTTTGTAAATTATATTAATCTTTTAAAACAGTTTAGAATATTTTAATTATTCCAGAGTTATTTTAGTATGATTTATTTATATATAGGCTATTATACATTTTAGTAATATTTTATTTACGTTGCTATTTATATGTATTTTTTTTATTTGAGAACGTTTCCGAATGTCATGACGTTTTGTCACTAACTTCTGTAAAGTCTATCTTCCCAAACACATGCATTAGGCATACACACTAACATTTAATTTGAGACTGATAGTCTTCATTTTTTGCTTGACACAAAATTCAAGAAATTAGTCAGATTGTGCCAGATATTTGAAGAAAAAAAATATTTTATGTTTCAGACAGCAAGACAACTCAACATCAAATATATTCATAATCTCTAGATATTATGAGAAATTATCCATTAGAAACAGTTACATACCATGTCCGGGTTGCAAATTGTGCATACACCTAAATTATTTTTATGAATATGGTCCATTTCGAAGTGTTTAAATCCAAACAAACAATATTCATAGATTCTCCTCCTGTATGGTTTTGTGCTTGCACAGCATCATGCAGCTCGTGGACTCTAATCAGAGACGCCGGCGCCGCTGGTTCCTTGGCTTGCAGTTTGTAAATTAGCTAATGTCGCAATCATTTGTATTGATTTTTTTCAAGTTTAATTAAAATTCTTATGGAGTCATTATCGAGTCATGCTGTACGACTCTTAATTTAGAGTATTCATTCTCAAGTCAAAGTCAAGTATTTTTCTTCATTTATTAGAAATCTTTAAATTCACCTCTGATATTTACAGCTTTTAAAGTGTGGAACGTTAGATAAACATAATAGCCTACGATTTGCTTCGGCATCTGGCTTGCAATATCAGTTGTGTATTGGCCGAAAAAAATCACAACACAGGAAAACGTCTTGGGTTATGACTTTAACCCTTGTTCCCTGAGAAGGGAACGAGACACTGCGTCGTTCTAATCCAAACTAATCCAATCCTGATTGGTGTTGCGTCATGACATAACATGTGACGGCACATAAAAGAGACACCGGCACACACACACATTAGCCTCGCGGTGAAGCAAGCTGCTCCTAGGCATAGAGGGGCGTGGCAAGACGACGCAGTGTCTCGTTCCCTTCTCAGGGAACAAGGGTTATAGTCATAACCCCAGACGTTCCCTTTCGAGGGAACAAGCACTGCGTTGTTGAAAACGACTCTTTGGGGAACGAATGCCCACTAGGCCACGCACCGAAAAAGGCCTGCCCTAGAGTGAAACTGATCTCAGGCACTCAGCTAGGACGAGGGCACACGTGCGACAGGCGTACTTGGGAGGTGCAGACTATAAACCTGATAAAAGTGTGCGGGGTAGCCCAACCGGCTGCCTCACAGATCTCCTGGAGGGGCACTCCCGAGAGGAGGGCCCTAGAGGACGCCATGCCTCTAGAAGAATGAGCCCTTACGGCCAAAGGTGAAGGCAAATTGCGCACCTTGTAGGCCTACTTATGGTTTGTATAGCCGGGAGCCCCTAATAGGTGACCCAAAACACACTACAGTAGGTCCGACCTCCTCCAAGAAGAGGACCTCTCAAGTTAAATACTCGGAACTCTGACTGGCAGAGCAAGGAACCTCTCCTTTTCTGCCGACACATGAGTTGGAGGATGAAATATTTGCAGGACCATAGCCATTTGCATAGGACATTTGCATAGGACCTAGCCATGTTAGATTACACTCAAGGCACATAGCTGGGTCTCGGATGCAGGATGGCCTTAACTCTGCCGGGGGAAAACCCCAAGCAAGCTGGCGATAATGCCAGGGCTTGGAGATCTCCCAGTCTCTTTAAACAAATAGCTAAGAGAAAGGCTATCTTGAACTTGAGGTCCTAGGCGAAGCCGACTGGAGGTATTCGAAGGGAGCCAGGGATAGCCCTTCGAGAACCACCGCCAGGTCCCAGGAAGGAACCCTGGACCTGACTGTCGGTCTCATCCTCCAAATACCATGGAGAAATAGTATGACCAGTTGGTGCCTCCCCAAAGGCTCAACATTAAGTGGTGCATGGAACGCACAATGGCAGTCACGTACACCCTACGTGTGGACGGGGAGAGATTTGCAGAGAAACGATCTTGAAGAAACTCCAGAACTGAAACCATTTGGCAGTTAACTGGGCCTAACTCATGCTCTCTACACCAAGTGGAAAATCATTCCACTTGAGGCCATAAAATCTCCTAGTAGACAGAGCCCTAGAGATAAGTATGGTTTCGACCACCCCAGATGATAGACCAGCATCTAGGTACTGAGCCCCCACAGAGGCCAGACCCACAATTTCCACAGCTCCGGACGAGGGTGAATATAGTGCCCTCCGCCTGAGACAGCAGATCCCTCCTCAGAGGAATCTGCGATGGCGGAGCTATCAGGAGTGAAATTAAGTCTGAAAACCATACTCGGGCTGGCCAAAACAGGGCTAGCAGAAGAAGACTGATGCCCTCCTGACGGACCCTCTCCAGGACTCCCGGGAGCAGAGCGATCGGGGGAAAGCGTACAGGCGAAGCCTCGGCCAGGCCTGTACCATGGACAGTGGGACGTCCCTCGAGACGCAAACAGATTCCACCTCCATTGGTCCAAACCTCTGACATATCAACTCCACCACCTCTGGATTGAGTCTCCATTCTCCGGGTCTCAGCCCCTGCCTCGAAAGGATGTCTGCTCCCTGATTCAGAACCTCCGGGACATATATTGCTCCTATAGATAATATTTTCACTTGGGACCATAAAATGATCTGATGCGCATATCTGGATAGAGGGCGCGATCTGAGTCCCCCTTGTCGGTTCAGATAAGCTACCATTGATGTACTGTCTGAACGTATCAAAAGACGTGGTAACCTTGATGTCTGGGAGGAAGCTCCTCAGAGCCCTGAACACAGCCAACATCTCTAGGCAATTTATATGCCAAGAATGATGATGGTCCTGCCACAGACCCCTGGAAAAGTGGCCGTCCGAGACCGCGTCCCAGCCAGTGAGGGAAGCGTTTGTCGAAACAGTTTTTCGACGACATGACGCCCCTAACACTGGCCCTTGGGACAAGAACCAAGGTTACTTCCGTATTAATAGGGAACGAAGGCATCTGCGCGTAACCTTTATTATACGGAACGGATTCCCCTTGGGGAAAAAAAACCCTTGGCTTTGAGCCACCACTGAAGGGGCCTCATGTGGAGCAGGCCCAAAGGAATTATGTTGGATGCTGCTTTCATGAGGCCCAGCAGTCTTTGAAATTGCTTTACAGTGATGGCCTGGCCTAACTTTATCCCGGACACCATGGCCAGGATGGATTCGATACGTGCGGGAGACATAAGTGCCCGCATCGTAACCGAATTCCATACCACGCCCAGAAGAGTAGTCTTCTGAGCTGGGTCCAAAACATTTTTCTTACTGTTGAGTCTCAACCCCCGGTTTTGAATGTGGCCAAGGACGACATCTCGATGCCGAACTGCCATTTCTCGAGACTGGGCCAATATGAGCCAGTCGTCGATGTAATTGCGTATACGGATGCCCTGAAGCATCAGTGGAGCCACAGCCGCATCCATACACTTAGTGAACGTGCAGGGAGAGAATGCTAGACAGAACGGAAGAACCCGATATTGGTATGCTTCGCCCCCTAAAGCGAACCTCAGGAACCTCCTGTGACATGGAAGGATGGAGACATGAAAATAAGCGTCTTTTAGATCCATCGTGACAAACCAGTCCTTGGATCTGATTTGGTTCACGATAATGGGAATAGTAAGCATTTTGAACCTGGATCTCCTCAAAGAACGATGTGAAAGCCTAGATCAAAAATTGGCCTCAGTCCGCCATCCTTCTTTGGAACTATAAAGTACCGGCTGTAAAACCTGGACTCCCTGTCTGGTAGGGGAACACTTTCTATTGCCCCTTTATCCAGTAGAGTCTGTACCTCTTGTTCCATAACCCGAGCCTGTTCTGGAACCACTGCAGTTGGTACCACCCCAGCAAACTTTGGGAGGTCGGTGACCAAACTGCAATCTGTACTCATATTTGATAATATTCAGGACCCATATAGATATATTCGGAAGGCATTGCCATTCTTCTACAAAATCTACTAAGGGAACCAGCCCCTCGAGACTGGCCTCGGGTGTTTTTCGCGCACCAATCTCGACCTCCTGAAGCGGAAGACCGGCAGGAAAACGTCGAGAAAGATTTTGTGACAATAGTCGGTGCCCTGTTGCAAGATTTTGGGGCGAACGCCACGGTGTGCGTTCGCTGGAAATCGATGTGGCCCGAAGCGTCCAGGACGGGGGGACAACATCTTTTCCCTGAGGGCTCCTGCTCTCAGAGGTCCTACACGACAATTAGGACCTCTTTCCCGAAGCCCTCTTCGCCTTCGCATCGGTTGAGAGCGCTTCCTCTGTTGCCAGGCTCCCGCAGGAGGGGCTCTAGAGGCAATGCTCTCTTTTTGCTCTTGCCGATGGGAGGAGCTGGTTGACGGCTGAGGCTGGCCACTTGGACCAGCCCTCCTAGATCCAGATTTAGAGCGGTGCGGGAGATACTGTTGGAACGTCGCTGACTGTTTTTTCGCTTCCTGAAACCTGTCGACAACTGTAGTGACAGCATCGGAGAACAGGCCAGAAGATGATAGCGGAGCATCCAACAAAAATATTTGTCTTTCTATTTGTCTTTCACTTTTATACCGGACAAATGTAGCCACAGATGTCTCTCAGTAGCCACCATAGCTGACATAGAGCGGCCTATGGCACGTGTCGTCTTTTTAGTGGCCCGGAGAGACAAATCTGTGGCTCCTCTCAACTCCACGAAGTCAGCAGGAGTCGGTCCCTCGCCCTCATTTAGATCTTTAAGAAGATCGGCCTGGTATGCCTGCAAAATCGTATAGAGTGCAGGCACGCACCAGCCTGGCCAGCCGCCATATAAGCCCGGCCAACCAGTGCAGAGGTGTCCCTGCACGATTTGTTGGGCAGCAACGGGGCTTTAACCCTTCGGAGTCTTGGGCTATTTTGGCCGTTTTTGAGTACTTTTATTTTTTGAAAATTTTGCAACATAAACAAATGTTTACCATACCAATGTTTGGTATAATTTTTTTCAGCACAACATCACCTATATGATCAGACAATTAGTTTTTCACTTTGATGTACTCTATCAACATACTGGACCCAAAATCACACAAAAACACAAAATCCGAATAGAAAAATTATAGCTTTTCTTCTACAAAAAACACAAACATGCTCAATGAAGCATTTTAAAAGGTTTAAAATGTAAACACAAGTTGTAAATGTCAACATATACAGGCACAATTCAGATATAATCAACCTATATACAAAAAAAATATGATTTACAAAAAAAAGCGTGTGTAGCCATAGGCTTTTTTTCTTTCTTTTTAGCTCAGCCACTTTTTAAAAAATGTTGTGCACACAATTATTCAGAGAGCTATATTTAAGGCCTTGCATTCCCAGAGTATGAGGGTTCGTAAATAGTGCAAATACAACATAAAAAATGATAAAATTAAACTATATGCAGCAAAAAGCAGGTGTGGCAATAGGCGTTTTTTCTTTTCTTTTTTGCTTAGAAACTCTACACAACAATTCATGTACAATTACACAGATAGCTACATTACAGGGATTTCATTCCTTGAGTAAGAGGGGTTCCTCAATAGTGCAAATATACCATACAATAGATAAAATTAACACAAAATCAAATTATACATACAACTATTTACAACAAATATCAGGTGTTTTTTTATTTTTATTTTTTATCTGTGCCTCTCCTCAAAACAGTTTAGCTAAATCTACTCCTAAACTACCTAAACTACTCCTAAACTACCTAAACTATCTACACTACTCCTAAACTACTCTCAAAATCTACTCAAACTCTTCCAAAAACTAGCAATAATCTCTCTCTATATATATAACGTATGTGTCTCTCTTTATCAACTCCGTAAATCCTCTGCCTTTCAATTTTGCGTCTTAGCTCAGTTGGCTCCTCCTCCATTCCCTAAAATGTGCAGCCTGAAGAGCAGAGTCAGCAGATTCACACATTTTTCTCCGTTTTGTTTTATGACAAAAACCGACGAAGTTATTAGAATAAATGCAACGCCTGTCGCATCCCATCTTGCGTTCTTTTACGAACGCGTCAGTATTTTTTTATATAAAGTTTAAATGATCATATCTCCGTTTTTACTTGGTCTATCAACACAAAACAAAAAGTAAAATAGAATTTCAAGCCAGCACTTTCGGCAGAAGTGGACGGCAGCGCTCAACGTGACTTTGTTTTTATGCTTCAACGTCTTAAACTGGTCATGTACCTTGATCACGCCGGCGTGATCGGCGACCCCGAAGAGTTAAGCGAAGATACCGCATCAGGAGAAAGATAGCTTTTTAAAGCGTCCTCCATCTGCGGCATCTTGCCATAACCCGCCTCTCTCGCACCCACCACATTCGAATAATCATATAATGAATGTGATGGGTTATGTAAAGAGTGGGGTTTTTCCCAGGATCTAGAGATATCTTTATGAAGATCTGGGAAAAACGGTAAGCCCCGGCGCTGAGGTTGTGAATAGTGCTGCAGGAATCTCTCGTCTAGCTTGCTTTGACAGGATCATCCTGCTTATATTGTGGCCAGCTGATATATATTATATATATATATATATATGTTTTTTTGTATATTTTATATATATATATATATATATATATATATATATATATATATATATATATATATATATATATTTCTTTATTATTATATATATTTTTTTTGAGTCTGGCCATAGCACGCGTCACAACCTCCACGAGCTCTACATAAGCAGAAACATGAGCCGGCGAGTGTGACTCATGTTGCTCGCTCCCGATGCTGAGCACATCTCCTTTCCCAGAAACAGATAGCTCGAGCACCGGGCACTCGTCACAGGCAGAAGAAGCCGCATCGCAGGCTTCTGCGTCGTGAACGAGTGTTATAGAATCGGCGGATGATGAATGAAAAAGTGCCTCAGCAGTCTCGTTCTCATCCGCGAGATCCTTATGCGATCCCTACGATCTAAGCCGCGGATCTAAGCCGGGACCCGAATCGCGGGGATCGCGAGCCTGGCCATCATCAGAAAATATAGTCAAGCGGGAGCGCAGCACTCTAATAGAAAGTGCTTCACAGTGTTCACAGACAGCCCCCTCGAGAGCTGCCTGTGCGTGCTGCGCCCCTAAACAATACACACACAACTGATGCGTGTCCCCACCCGTGAGATATCTAGGGCAGGGGTGCACACACTTAGTGTATTGTTCACTCGCCAAATATAGAGCTTTGCACAGACAAAACAACTCCAAATAAGACAGACAGTTTCACAGAGAGCGCTTGCTGAAGAGCGAAAGCTAATGTGTGTGTGTGCCGGCGTCTCTTTTATGTGCCGTCACATGTTACGTCATGACGCAACACCAATCAGGATTGGATTAGTTTCATTCATACTTCAGAGGCGCACGCTAAGGGAGCGTCCCCCAAAGAGTCGTTTTCAACTACGCAGTGCGAGTTCCCTCGAAAGGGAACCCTGATAGTGTTATTATGTATTACATTAATTCAGCCACAGATCATTGTAATGACATCAAACCTGGTCTGTCCTAACACTAGGCGCGTTTCCATTACAGTTTTACGCCAAACCTTTGCGATTTTTTCTAAATGTTGACAAAAAACTATTGCGAAATGACGGAGTTTCCATTAACCGATGTTATGCGACTAAAACGTCATTTTTTTCCTCTTGCGATAAGTCATTCCAAAAATTATGGCGAAGGATGTTGGTAGGTCTACGTATATCCCTGCCACTGCACTGGCCATTATTATTAATTGAAGGAGACATATGTTTGTTATCCAAGCATTAATGGTAAGGAAAGACTCTTCTACTTGGAGCGGCTGGTGTTTCTGGGTGTTTCTCCCTCATATCTGCTTCGAGGTCTTGATTGTGGCATTTCTTTGAGGTTTAGAATCCAGTAATTCCTGTAATTCTTTTTTCTTTTATGAATTTAATAAATAACTTTCTCGTATTCTGTCCAAACACCGCGTCATCTACATCAGGTGACCTGTAAATGTGCAAAACCTGTTTCCATTGCAGTTTTATTAAATATTTATTTTTCAAATTGCCTGAAAAACCACCTCATGCGTGCGTACAACTTTGTTGTGATAAATGGGAGTTTTTGCGAAATTGACGTGTTTCCATTTGGCGTATTTTCAATTCGCAATTTCAATTTGCGGAATTTGAAGGGTAATGGAAACCCGGCTACTGAAAGACGGTACCAAAATCTAGCGCTGCAACAACTCGCTAATTAAAAAAAAAAGGAATATAAATTATCTCAACATACCATGTGCTTTTTTTTGTTGGAAAACAGAAGCTCGCTATTCTTAGTCCGGTGGTTGAGAAGCATCGCCGAACCGTTAATTATACAAATGCAAGCCGAAAGATATAATTTGAATTTTTGAGTGACAGAGAAGTAGAAGGGTGGGGGCACATTGGGGGGCCAATCAGTTTTCAGGAGATGCTAGTGCCCCCATGGCCCCTCCCCTGTGTATGCCACTGGTCGGTGTGCTTTACACCACTGCATTGTGCATTGATACTGTGCATTGCACTTGGTGATGCAAGGCTTGTATGCAGCTGCTCGGCCATAGAAACCCATTCCATGAAGATCTCTACGCACTGTTCTTCAGCTAATCTGAAGGCCACATGAAGTGTGGAGGTCTGTAGCTATTGACTTCTGCGCACTGTGCGCCTCTGCATGCGCTAACCCCGCTCTGTGATCTCATCGTGGCTGAGTTGTTGTTGTTCGCAATTACTTCCACTTTGTTATAATGCCACTAACAGTTGACCGTGGAATATTTAGTAGTGAGGATATTTCACGAATGGACTTAGTGCACAGGTGGCAACCTATCACGGTACCACGCTTGAATTCACCGAGCGACCCATTCTTTCACAAATTTTTGTAGAAGCAGTCTGCATGCCTAGGTGCTTGATTTTAAACAACTGTGGCCATGGAATTGATTCGAACACCTGAATTCAATGATTTGCAGGGGTGTCCCAATACTTGTCACATGATCCTTCAGAAATCATTCTAATATGCTGATTTGCTGCTCAATAAACATTTATTATTATTGTCAATGTTGAAAACAGTTGTGTTGCTTACCTGTAGAAACTAATACATTTCTTTCAGGATACTTTGATGATTAGAATGTTCGAAAGAACAGTATTAATTTCAAGTAGAATGTGTGTGAAAAATTATAAAGGCGTTTACTGTCAACCATCCATCCTGAATAAATATAATTATTTAAATCATTTATAAGAGCAATCATAATCAAGCGTTCAACAGCCCGTGTGCGTGTGTGTGTGTGTGTGTGTGTGTGTGTGTGTGTGTGTGTGCGTGTGTAAATAAATGCTCAAGCATGCATTTATACATACTGTATACTGTACTACACCTGACGCAATGTTTTGACAGTCTTTTTTGATCACAGGGAGAATGCCAACCAATGTGCTGGGGAAGGTTTACTCACCAGATCCAGATGACTGGGATAACAAGACGTATGCCTTCGAGGGACATGTTCCTAGGTGAGACCCCCCTCTCTCTCTCTCTCTTTCTTCTTTTCCTTTCTGTCCACATCATTACATCAACCCTCCACCTGGTTAACATGTTTATACACATCTCCCAGCACTTTCCTCTCACACATTTCTCCTGCAACATTTGTGTTATTTAAAAGGGTTAAGGGATCTCTGAGCTCAATGTCTTACCCTTCTTTCTTACATCCCAGCATCTCTTTTCCTCTCATGCTCTTCTCTATTGATGTTTTGCTTTATACTGGAGAGGCGTAATCAGTGCCTGATCAGAGACCACGCCCACACGCTGACATTACCCCTCCCCCTAGGAGTGCCTCCTGGTAAATTCTCCTGTACGCTGGAGGAAGTTTGAGGCGGACTGTCACCGGACTAATGATCTTGGTGACGGTGAATGGGCCAATGAATTTGGGAGCTAGTTTATTAGACACGGAGCGGAATGTTCTTGGTAGAAAGCCACACTTTTTGACCGACAACGTATACGGGAGGCCTTTACCGGTGGCGATCGGCTTTAGCCTTGGTGCGTGCCCTCACCTGGAGCAGAGTCTCACAGGCTCTGGTCCATGCGCGGTGACACCTCTGGACGAAGGTGTGAGCGGAGGGGACCGCGACTTCGGATTCCAGGCTATAAAAAACTGGTGACTGGTACCCTAAGCTACACTCAAACGGAGATAGGCCCGTCGATGACACTGTTAACGAGTTATTGGCGTACTCCACCAATGAAAGTAGCTGACTCCAGGAGGAAGGATTCTTAGACACCAAACATCACAACACTCTCTCCAAATCTTGGTTGGCTCTCTCGGTTTGCCCATTGCTTTGGGGATGGTAACCCGAAGATAGACCGACAGTCGCTCCCAGTAATCTACAAAACTCCTGCCCAAATTTGGACACGAATTGGGAACCCCTGTCAGAAACCACGTCTGTCGGGAGGCCATGTAGACGAAAAACGTGATCCAAGACAGCCATCGCTGTCTCCTTGGCAGATGGTAATTTGGGCAAGGGAATAAAATAAACCGCCTTCGAGAAACGGTCCACTACGGTCAAAACGACCATTTTGCCCTGGGAGGGTGGGAGGGCGGTAGTGAAATCTAGCGCTATATGGGACCAGGGTCTTGAAGGGACAGACAGCGGTTGGAGTAACCCATCTGGAGGTCGATTGGAAGTCTTACCAGTGACACAAACCGAGCAAGCCAAAACAAAACTCCGAATGTCGCAAGCCATTAACAGCCACCAGAACCGTTGCTTGACCAAAAAACTGGTGCGGTTTACCCCTGGATGACATGCTATGCTGGAACAGTGACCCCATCGAATGACGTCGGACCGAACCCCCTCTGGCACAAACAATCGACTCGGTGGGCAACCGGGCGGAGGCATACCCCTTCTAAGGCCGTCCTGACCTTCGATTCGACCTCCTATGTGAGTGTGGAGATAAATAGTGCCTCGGGGTAAAATACACTCGGGAGTAACCAGGCGTTCGGATTGGTCAAAAATGCGAGATAAAGATTCGGGTTTGATGTTCTTGGACCTCGGGCGGTACGAGAGTGAAAAATCAAAACGACCAAAAAAAAGTGCCCAATGAGCCTGCCTGGAGTTGAGTCTTTTGGCAGATCTAATATATTCCAGGTTCTTATGATCGGTCCAAACGATAAAAGGTACCCCCGACCCTTCTAACCAATGACGCCACTCCTCCAGCGCTAACTTGACTGCCAACAACTCTCTGTTACCAATGTCATAGTTACGTTCAGCAGGCGATAAACGATGGGACAAAAACGCACAAGGGTGCATCTTGTCGTCTGTGGAAGTGTGCTGGGATAGAATTGCACCTACCCCAGCCTCTGACGCATTGACTTCCACCACAAACTGACGTGATGGATCACTGGCAATCAGGATGGGAGCTGCACTGAAGTGGCTCTTGAGGTTAGCAAATACAGCCTCGGCTGTATCGGACCACCTGAACGTCGTTCTGGGGAGGTCAAGGCAGTCAGAGGAGCGGCTAGTTGGCTGAAGTTGCGAATAAAACGCCGATAGAAATTGGCAAACCCCAGAAACCTCTGTAGGGCCTTACGGGAATCTTGGCTTTGCCAATCCATCGCAGCCTTTACCTTGTCAGGGTCCATGCGCACTCCCTCAGACGAGATGATGTAACCTAAGAAAGGAACAGACTGTGCATGAAAAGCGCATTTCTCCGCCTTGACAAAAAGCCCATTCTCTAGCAACCTCTGAAGAACTCGTCCGACGTGCTGAACGTGTTCCTGGAGAGAAGAAGAGAAAATCAATATGTCATCCAGGTAGACATATATGAACTGGTCTACCATATCTCTCAGCACGTCATTGACGAGTGCCTGGAAAACCGCTGGGGAGTTGGACAGCCCGAACGGCATGACCAAATATTCAAAATGGCCCCTGGGAGTATTAAATGCGGTTTTCCATTCATCCCCCTTCCTGATGCGAACCAAATGATATGCATTGCGTAAGTCCAATTTTGTGAATACGGAAGCTCCCTGCAACCGCTCGAAAGCTGAAGACATCAACGTTAAAGGATAAGTATTCTTTACCGTGATGTTGTTCAACCCTCGGTAATCAAGACATGGTTGCAGAGACCCGTCCTTCTTACCAACAAAAAAGAACCCCGCCCCCGCCGGAGAAGAGGAAGGATGAATGAATTCGGAAGCTAGAGAATCAGAAATGTATTTCTCCATGGCCTCCCTCTCTGGTACAGAAAGTGAGTATAACTTGCCCTTAGGTGGAGACGTACCTGGTATAAGATCTATAGCACAGTCATAGGGATGATGCGGAGGAAGAGAAGCAGCCCGAGACTTACTGAACACTCCCTTCAGGTCGAGATACTCCGCAGGCACATTAGACAAATTCACCGACTCCTCCTGCAAAACAGAACTGGACACCGAAGAACAGGCAGACATTAAACAAGACGCATAACATTGAGTGTTCCAAGCAGACACATAGGTATGCCCCCAGTCAACCCTGGGATTGTGCTGGGTGAGCCAGGGATGACCGAGGACCACCGGAGTATGAGGAGAGCCAAGAATAGAAATGAAAGTTCTTCCGTGTGATTGCCTGAGGTTATGAGTGTCAGATGATCAGTGGTGAATGTAATTACTGGTAGTTCTTGTCCGTTGAGTGCGTTGACAGAAATCGGGTTCTTGAGTGGTATGATGGGGATTTGCAGCTTACGTGCTAAAGATAAATCCATGAAATTCCCCTCGGCCCCAGAATCCAGAAGTGCTTGACAGTTGTAGAAGCGGGTTGCCCATTGCAGTCTCACCGGAAGGAGAGTGGAGGAGGTCTTGCTGGTGGAGATCCCGCCCGACAGTAGCCTCCTGCTTACTGTCGAGCCCGATCTTTTACGGGGCAGTTATTGATGAAATTACCAGTTCCTCCGCAGTAAAAATTATCCCCCGGGATCTCCGTCTTTCTCTCTCCTCCCGAGAGAGCCGAGCTCTACCCACCTGCATGGGCTCGTGATCGAAGGTTGGGCTGACCGTATCACCGCCACTAGCTCGAGGAGGTCCGAAGGTCTCCGGAATCAGGGTCCTGCGGGAATGCTGCTCCACCCGCTGCAAGCGGGCATCCACTCGCAGGGCCAGCTCGATAAGTCCATTAAGATCCTTCAGAAGATCCAGGCCGTAGATCTCCTTGTGGTTACAGTCAGCCAGCCCATGCAGGAACATGTCCCACTGCGCTTCCTCATTCCAGTGACACTCTATGGCGAGGGTACGAAACTCAATCGAGTAGTCGGCGACCGATTGGTTTTCCTGGCGAAGATCAGCTAGTTGGCGTGCAGCTTCTCTTCCTGTCACCGCCCGATCGAATACCCTCTTCATCTCCTCCGAGAGTGTTTGGAATGAGGAACAGCATGGATCTTGATTCTCCCACACCGCCGTTCCCCACAGAGCTGCACGTCCAGACAGCAGGGTCAGAACCAGAGCCACCTTGGTTTCTTCAGAAGCAAACGTCTGGGGTTGCAGAGCAAAAAACATGGAACACTTGGTTAGGAATGCCCTAAAAAACTGGGGCTCACCGTTGTATCTCTCAGGGGTAGGTAATCTTGGCTCAGGCGGATGGTTGGTCGAAGAGGGCGTGGGGAGAGTCGGCAGTGCGGGTGGCGCAGTGGGAGTCGCTAGTTGTTGGAAGCGCTGGGTGAGCTCGGACACCTGCGCTACCAAGGCTTGTACAGCGTGAACAGTCAGGGCTAAATTCTCCTCCTGCTGGTCCATCCTCGTTGCGTTCCTAGAAAGGAATTCGTTCAGTTCTGGGGTTCTAGCTGCATACATGATGGTCAGATCGTTCTGTGACGTGTAAATGATGACAGAAGATGCAAATGAGAAAAAACAGGTTTATTGAATGACACGTAGAGATGAGGTAAGTGAAGACTCAGGACAAAGCACAGTGGTAGCGCAGGGGGAAGATGGGCAACCAGACAATCCGTGAAGTGATGAGACCAGACAGGATCCTCCGATGATGGCAGGCAGACAGAAACTCAACACGAACTCCAACGGGTAACGGGAGACACCAGACGAAGACCATACAGCACAGGGATACATCCAACAACGATCTGACAAACACAAGACGAAAGACCAAGAGTATAAATAGAGATCGCTGATCAGAATCAGCTGGTGCTGATGACAATCAGCGGCTGATCACCGACCACGCCCACGCCCACACTCATACACATACATAAACACAGCGTGAGAAAGAGTCAGTGAATTCATGAACCGTGACAATTATACAAAGCCGTTCAGATTGGTTTATTTTGCGGTCAGTGAAATATATATTTCATTGCAGTTCATCTGCCATTCACAATTTGTTGCAATATAGAAGAGGAATCCCGTAGATCCCAAGGATTCGCACTCTGTTTTTCATTGTCTGGTTTTTCCATTCCATATCCCAGAATAATATCTCAGCATTTATTTCTATCTATAGTTCAAATGACAATGAATTATGTTTGTTGGTCTGTTCATTTTATACTTTGGCTTTTTTTTTGTTTATATATTGACTTTTTTGGTAGGTCTTCTATGAAAATATATTAGAGTCATAGGTCCCACTTTATATTAAGTGGCTTTAAGTACTATGTACTTACATAGAAAAATACTGTAAATGCAATGTGTTGATGTTGTATTGTAAAACACTTGTGTTGTGATACGGGTAAGGTTAGGGACAGGTTTGGTGGTATGGGTTTGTTTAAGGTTGGGTTAAGATGTAAGAAAAGAGTCAACAGTGTAATTACAAATGCAGTTACATACATTAATTATAGCTGTAACTACATGCAGGTATTTTCAAAATATAAGTACAATGTAAAAACATGTATGTACACAATAAGTCCATTGTATCAAATTATGCATTTCAATGTTAGTACATAGTACTTAAAGCCACTTAATATAAAGTGTGACTGAGTTATATATTTTGTATAAAAAAATAGCAGTAACAAATATATATAGCAGGAATCAGACGATCAATATTTGAATCCTGTTATTTTTCCTACCTGCAGTTATTTCATCCTGAACAAGAGGACAGGGTTTCTGATCATAAAGGAGAATGCCCCTCCTGGGAGTCATGACTTTCAGATTCGAGTGTCAGATGGGGTGTGGCCAGATGCCGTCTCTAGCGTGAAGGTGAATGTGAGAGAACTACGGGATGATGCCATCTACAACTCAGCCTCTCTGAGATTAGCAGGTACAGGTGATATTCACCAAGTGACACCATGTCATAGTGCTGTGTGATGTTGAAAAGAGATTTCAGCTGATCATTATTCAGTGCTAATTTTACACTTCTTAAAATTATTTTCTTTTTTTCTCCCCAATTATATTCAGATTATTCAGCAACCTTATACATATACACTTAAATGTATTCATTACCTTTAGTTAATTTAATTGAAGAAAGTTTTTACACACAATTTAATTTAGTTCATTCAAAATAAATCAATTTAGTTGGATTAACACAATTTAGTTGATTTAGGTCAAATTAATTTACTCAAGTATGTTTCACTTTTATTACATTAGTCAAAAAAAACATTTTATGTTGGTCCAATTCAACTTTTTTTAAATTAATTTTCTGAGATTTAATATTCTTATGTTCAATAAAGCAGTTTCATTCATCATTATACTCAAACTACTCAATATAATGAACAAATAAGAACAGACTGATGTCAATACTGACATTGGCATAGAGTCCCCACAGACTAAACAGGCGACACTTTTCTGCATAATGGTAACCACAAAAATTCAAACACATTACAGAAACTCCTCTAAATGTCCAACATACCTGAACATTAAACACTTACATAAACTAACAACATCTTTCCCTTTGCTGAAAAACACTAATACTTAACGCTTAACGCACTAATACTAAACGCTAAAAAATAATACTTTAACCACCAAATTTTCTCTCCAAATGCAGTCCCTTGCAAATCATGCTGGTATCTACAGATCCAACGCCTATAAGAGATGCGCTGATGAGCTCCAACGTCACCCGAATCCGCAGCCAAAAACAAATCATCCACCCGCAACAATAATGTTCTCTGATTTAAGTATCCGCACCCGATGGTCAAATTACAATTATTCTTATGTGTTGTTACGTGTGATGATAAATGGATGATCATCACCTTCAACAGCGGACTCAGAAACAGATGATGCGCGCATCTCTAATGTTATCATAATACACTGATGAATGAGCCCTGCCTTTAAATGAACATTTCTTTAAAACAAAATTTATTAGACAGAATTGCATTTTTTTAATGGCATAAACAGGCTTTACTCCCTTGAAACTTAAACTGGAATGTCACTGTTTCTGTCACTGCGACTTCCTGATCAGGCGAACACACGTGTGTGCGCGCGCACAACCACAAACACTTCACAGCCGTTGCATATTACATACCCAGCACTTGATTCATCCTCATCAAGCACTTCACTAAAACGCTCCCACACGGTACTTTTCTTTCTTTCCTTCCTTTTGTTCTCTTACGAGAGGTTCTCTCGTATTGGGTAAGTTTAGCTTACGCTACGGGAAAGATTCATCTTCTCGAGATATTGAAGCCAAAAAATTATCCTTAATTTTGTATTCATTGTCAACGCAGTGCAGCAGCTAGCAGACCTAGAGCAGGCCATCTCGAGTGCTCATTGGCTGCCCTGCGGGCAACTGCTGCAGCCTACCAGTGAGCCCGGCGTGACGTCCCGCCCAATGAAGGGCCCCCGCGCCTTCATAGCGTCACAGCCCGCCGGAATGGGCGTGGCTTAGCGTATAAAAGAAGGGGCTGTAGGCTGACTTCTCTGATTTTTCGCCTCTTCAGCGAGCTCTTCGCATCGCTGGATCTGAGAGAAGCCACCGCCGCCGTCGAACAGCGAACAGCCAGCTTAGGACAGCGCTGAGGAAGGCGGCCGCCTTCGCCACCTTCAGCCATCCGTGCGAGCTACGCTATCCGGCGATTTATCCTTTACCTTGCTATATTCTAAAAGAGCAGCGAGTGTCTTTTTAAAGATGCCTCACGCTTCCTGCGGCTCGTGTAGAGCCTCGTTCAGCGCCGGAGACCGCCACTTGATCTGCGCTCTCTGCCTGGGCCTGGAACATGAAGCACTTCCACTGTCGACCCTGCGGGCTCGACTCGAAGCCTTCAACACCGCAGCAGTCACTCCGCCCTCTGTGGGACCGCGCAGGAAGAAGCGCCGTTCCCTGAGACAGTCAAGTCAAGTCATCCTCATTTATATAGCGCTTTTAACAATGTAGATTGTTTCAAAGCAGCTTTACAGAGATAAACATGTAATTTAAGGTAACAGAGATTGGTTTGGTTTTATAGTGGTTCTTGAAAAATGTTTTTTCCAGCTAAAGTTAGTTTTGATTGATTCACTTCCGTCTAAATGATCATTTGTTATTAAATTAGGGGCCGCTAAGACGACACCGTTCTCTCTAAACAGACTTTAAACGTGAACCTGTGATAGACGCTGATGGCGTTCACATGCGCATTAAGAATTGATTCTATAGTTATGTGCGTTTAAATATATGTGCGCAGGTTTGTAATTCCTTACAAACCATGCCTTAACAAACTACCTGTCTTGTCTATAAATTTTGATGCAGAATTTTATTTTATCTTATCACTTTGGGTAGGTACGCGAACCGAAAAATTCCACAACGCTTTATCTGTAGAGTGGTATAGGGATCCTCCATAGGGAGAGGCTAGTTGGCACTTCAGCACTGCATTGTCATCAGGTCCAGGCGAAAGTCCTTCGTCAGACAGCCGGAAGCTGTGGCCACAGTGACGCGCTCGCCGGAGAACCTCCCTCAAGCCTCGCTTTCGCCTTCCCTCACCGCCCCCCTCACCGACGCGCAGCTGCCGCTCACGAGCCTCACTGCCGTCGCATCTGAGGATGAGGCCGAGGGACACGCCACGAGAGACTGCTGCTCCATCCTGGCATCAGACAGCGAGGAATGGTCGCTTCACTCATGATTGGCGTTGTGATTTGAAATCAACTTGTCTTTTCTGAATCTGTTTATCTATCTTTAGCTGTCTTGATTCTGTAAAGGCACAGAAACTCTGTGACGCTTTGGTACTCGTGCACAGTCAACAAAAAACAAGATGCAAGCTCAGTTTCATGACAACTGCACCTCTGATGCAGCAATTAATCTGTGCAAAACTAAAGCCTGAAACCGAATCGTAACTACTACTGTACCTCTATCCTTTTGCATTTTGCATCCCAAAATGCAAAAGGAGTTGTATATAGTAATGCAGCTATATACTACTTCCAAGGCTTTTAAACTAATTTGACTCATAATGAATGGCACTCTGTATACAGCACTGTCCAGACGTAAGCCAAGTCTGTGTCCAATGCTTATTTTAGTCAAAGACATTAAAATAGTTTGATGGTCTGGAATCAGGATCTGTGTTGATTGTGTGCCATGTTGTGGCAGTAAAACTTGTGGGAAATATTGAATTTGGTGACATTACAACAGCCAGCATTTTAATGAAAACAAGACTGAGCTGAAATGAAATGGACTAGAGCTGAGGATTTTGTAGTTTTAAGACTAATAAAGTGGGGGAAAGGCCTTGTGGGAGATGGAGAGACAGAATATAAAATGTAAGCTAGCAAACTCAAAAGCCTATAAAGAGATTTTTCTTTGATTTCAGCAGTGCAACTGAATTTATTGCAGGCATGAAACAACAGCAAGCTGTTTTCTGCTTTCTGTGTTTATTAATGCTCATTGTGACTTATGCTTTATGACCACAGTGTGTATGTAAATACCTCTCTTATCTATACTCTCTGACAATCCCTAATTGAACCAGGATTATGTGTGGGATTAAAAAAGAATCTGAGTATTGTTTTTTTTTCCTTTTTTATTATATTTTCATCACTTAATCTACTGTGAACTGTACAATTAGATATTTGTACCATCTTTCTGTTTAGTCTTTAAACTAAATAAAAGTTACTATTTACTCCTAACCCTCAAGGGTATAGTGTTGTCTAGTTGGAATTAAAAAGGCAGACTTTAAAGAACATCTCAGGTTATGACTGTAACCATGGTTCCCTTAAAAGGGAACTAGACGCTGCGTTGGACGTTACAGTGCTTTGGGAATGCTTCTGCATGACCGTATTCAAGCACGTGTGAAACCAGTCCAATGGCGTGACGGAACGTCATAGGCAACCTAGAGCTGGGCGATTTTTGTCCCTAAAAAAATCTGTGTTTTTTTAAATAAAAAACTCAATTTACGATTCGATCAAACCCCCCCCCCCCCCCCCCCTTCCATTTAAAACAAAATAACTGCGATCTGTAAATATATTTTAAAAATATATATTTATTGTATTTAATTAAAGTGCATCAACATAAACAAAATTGCAAAGGCAAACCCTTTCTCTATTGGAGAAAAATAAATAAAAACAATCGATTTTTTGAAAATATTAATCGATTTGACCTACCAACTCGATTTTTAAATCAATTTTAATTTTAATCAAATCGATTTTTTCCCCAGCCCTAAGGCAACCCCAGCGTGGCTGGATGTGTAAGGGAGAACCATAGCAGACAGTTTGTATTTTCTTGAGACTCAGACAGATCAACTTCCGCCTGGCCGAATTCCCTCCAGATAAGCTTGGGACAAGAAACGAGATGAACCACAGGACCAAGGAACAAAGGCATCTGCATAACCTTGATCATGTGGAATGGGTTGCCCCTCAAAACTCCTCGGTCTTGATCCACCACTGCAAGAGTCTCATGTACAGTAAGCCTAAAGGTATTGTGTTGGATTCAGCTGCAGTCAGACCTAACAGTCTCTGAAACTGTTTGACAGTGCGTGACAAGCCCAGCTTTATCTTGTACACGGCTACAAGAATGGAATCGATATGAGCAGGAGAAAGACGTGCCTGTATCATCGTTGAATCCCATAACACATCTAGAAAATTGGTTTTCTGTACTGGAGAAAGAACACTCTTCTACAGCCTTATCCCCAATTCTTTCTTATGGCCAAGAACAACATCTCAATGCCAAGCCACCATCTGCTCTGACTGAGCTAAAATCAAACAATCGTTTATATAGTTTAATACGCGAATGCCCTAGAGTTGCAGAGGAGCCAGTGCTAAATCCACGCATTTCATGTAAATTTGTGGTTGATATGTGCAAGTATGCGTCCTTGAGATCTATAGTGACAAACCAGTCCTCTGACCTGATTTGAGCCACAATTTTCTTTAATTTCAACATCCTAACATTGAATCTTTTGACTGAGCAATTTAAAAGGTGCAGATCTAAAATTGGAAGGAACCCCGTATCCTTCTTTGGAACGATAACAATCCAGCTGTAAAACCAGAACTCTCACTTGGGTGGAGGAACACGTTCTCTTTTCCAAGACAGTTTTTACCTCTTTTTCCATTACTAGAGCCTGCTCGGGCCTGCCACTGTGGGCAAGACCCCGTTGAAACGATGCAGACGAAAACTGAACCGATTCTGTAGTCTTTCTTTACCATGAGCAGGACCCATTGTGACACATTTGGCAGAAATTTCCATGTTGCTAGATGGTCTACTAAGGGAACCAGTGCCTCGACACTGGCCTTTGACATATTTCGAGTAGTCAGATTGGCTGAAGCGGCTGACCGGCAGGAAACAACCAACCTGACTGCTGTAATAACTTCCTCTGAGGTTTTGAGTCTCCTGGTGCCAAGGCGGTCATTGAGATATTGACTTGCTGGAAACCGTTGTGCCCCAAAGCACCTGAGGTGGTGGGTTTTGACAGAATGGCCCCCATAGGGTACCAATAGGAAGTAGGCACCATATAAATAGGTGTGGACCACTTCCCCCCAGAGGGGCCTGTCCTCATAGGAACAATTTAGCCACAGATGCCTCTCTGTGGCCACCAGGGCTTCCATAGAGCTACCAGAGAGACAAATCTATAGCCCGGCGCAGTCCGAACCGTGTCCAGACACGGGAAGAATACAGTTTCTTATATGATTTAGACACCTCGGTGTGGAGATTGGAAAAAAAATGGCAGGGCCTTAAGCAGAGGTTGCACTTTCGAGGGCAGAAATCGTTCATCCATTTTACTGCCAGTCGATGCTTAATCTGGCCACGGTGCGAGTGACAACCTCGACCAGCTCCTCATAAGCAGGAGAATGAGGTGGCGAGACCTCAAAATCTCCTGCCTCGATGGTCAAAACATCCACCTCATTGGAGGAGGATAGCTGAAGCACTGGACCCTCACTCTGGGCAGAATAAACTGCAGTGCGTCCCGCAGGTGAAGAAAGAGAAAAAGATGAGCGCGTCTCTAACCCCTCTACGAGATGCATTTGCAAACCCCACGATTGCAACGGCCACTCTGCCTCGGCAGCAGTGGGGTCAGGACCACGGGAAACGTGAGCCTGGGTACCCTCCTCTAAGAGTGCTCGGCGGGTGCGGAGCGTTGTCATCGGCAGCCGCTCACAATGAGCAGAGTCAGACCCGTCAAGAGCTGACAGTCAAACCCCTCAAGAGCATGCTCTGCTCCCAAACAAACTATACACAAATGTATTTCATCTATAAAAAAATTAAAATATGTTTTGATCCTCATCTCCCTTAACCCTGAGATTTCCAACCCTACGGGACTTTGTGGTATCAAAAAAAAGAATTCTTTCGGTGGGATTAGCTCACAGATTCACAAACACATATTGATCTCCACACTGTTCCCCAAGCCACAGCTAAACTTATGATTTAAGCTGTGTGTGTGGTGTACTTCTCTGTGTGTACAACGAGTACACCGCAAATGAGGTGGAAGGTCATCATCGGATACGATGGACTACCAAAGAGAGATAAAGAGTGTGAGTGTGTGTGTGTGTTCCATTTACATTTATCTGACGCTTTTATCCAAAGCGACTTACAATTGCTATATTTCAGAGGTTGCACACCTCTTGAGCAACTAGGGGTTAAGTGTCTTGCTCAGGGACACATTGGTGTCTCAAAGTGGATTCGAACCTGTGTCTCTCACACCAAAGGTATGTGTCTTATCCACTGCGCCTTCACCACCACCACGTGTGCGTGCGTGCGTGCGTGCGTGCGTGCGTGTGTGTGTGTGTTTGTGTGTTTTTAACATCCAGAAAAAGTGGTAAGCACATTCATTGCTTAATGCCTGTGGGAAGGGGAGCAGGTTTGATCTGGGCTTGGATCAAAGCCAGGTGTGAGGCTGTTTCCAGCTCTGAGTCTCCTCTTCACACACTGCTCCTGATGGGAGCAGACAGCAAAATTAATCAGAGTTTCCTTCCTTGCCCCTACCTAAAGCTCCATGATTGACACTCTTCAAGCACTAATGATTATTTGTGCTATGTGCACAGTAAACTGAATGACTGCCGTGAGAGGGAGACTATAGGACTGAAAGAGTAAGGACACAAACACAACTTATGCTATAGATTTTAGTCCAAATAGACACCATGTAATTTGACGCAAATTATAACAAGGCCATAACGATTATTAGTAGTGTCCTTTCAATTTGTTGTGTACCTGGTGTCATTATTTAGCTGTCAAAATTGAAAATGCACATTTCCATACATTTTAAATGGAGAACAAAAACCTCAGTAAAACACCACAATATGTAATGTACTGACTGTAATTTCATCCCTCATTTTTATTCAACTTAAATATGCTGTTTCCTCTGAGGTTCATATAAGATTACACAACTGAAACTTACAGACACACACACACACGTATTCTGAACTACTTTTCTGTTGCCTGTTTATGCCCACAACATTAACTCCTATGTTTCTAATGATTTCCTGAGGGTGAGGGAGTAAAGTCACTGACAGCGAGTCCAAATCCATCTTTCCATGTCACTGTTGTCATTAAAAAAGGAAAATCGCCCCCAATTTTCTCAAACATGTCCCTCTGCCTTTGTGAGTAGTGAAGTGTCAGTGAGAGTTATGACAGCCCTGCCACTCTCCAGCACTAGCCCCAAGGGACGCTGACTCAGCCTGGGGACAGACTGAGCTCAGCATCTCTCTCAGTAGGTCTAACGTCTCCCCTGGGGCCCCGTTCAACCACCCGCACAGTCCCAAACTGTAGGCTAAGCATCCCAATTAGAATAGTCCACTGGGTGTTAGAAGAAAATCACACCTCCAGCACAGGAAAATCGATGGTCAGATGGTTGCTGAAGTGTCACAATTTGCCTACAATGCTCAGAGGCCATGGCCAGCTTAATCATAACGTGCTGGGAACCGTGACCGTGAAGCACAGGCACCCATTACCATAGTGACAAAGACTTGCTGCATGCAGTAGTTTGAGCTCTCGCCCCAGACATTTTGACGTGGAATGTCAGATAGAGTTTGTGCAAACAGCTACTGACAGGTACTAACCTCACTTAATGATGAGGAGATGTTCTGATGAGGGAAAAACGTGACCATGCATATTTCATGAGCTCTGGATCTCAGTTCTGTATTAAAAATGGTGCTGTTTTTTCCATGCTCTGGAGTTCTTGTAGTTTAGTTCAAATTTATACTGTTCTGTTATCCTTATGTGTTGTGCATTTGTATGTTTGTGTCTATGACAGACATCTCCGCCACAGAGTTTATGGAACGTCGTGGGAATCTGAAGAGCAGGTACGAGCTTCTGGGTGACTTCCTTTCAGACATGATGTCGGTGGGGGCAGACGACGTCAACATTTTCAGTCTGGTGGAGGTCCGGGAAAGGACTCTGGATGTTAGGTTCTCTGTTCACAGCGCACCGCTCCTCAGGGCTGAGCGAGTGCACGGATATCTTGCAGCTCATAAACAAAAAGTAAGGCTTGTCAGAATACATTGATATGGTTATGCTCATATTTGTGTATATGTTCATATACTTGTAATCGATGCCTGAAGTTAACTGTTTTGACCACCACCTGCCACAGTGACTTTTTACCAGCCAGCCAGCCAGTTTTTTTTGTTTTTTTTTGCCTCATAAAGGTGAAAAACACGAATTACACAAACATTGTCCTTTAACTTGTAAGAATACACATTTAAGTGCTGTCAAGTTATTAACGAAATCAACATAAGTAATAATAACTCTTAGAATATACATTTTTTTATCTTTTTATTATTTTTTTATTATTGATTTCCCGTGTCACAGACAGTCATATACTGACTGCTGCTAATCTGAGTCCACAAAAAAGGAGCAGATGCACTCCTCTTCCTCCACCTCTGCTGCAGCTGCATCTTCCATGAGGTCTGGTCTCCTTGACCGTATGCTGCTGGCATGCCACATCTCAACTGCTGGGCTAGGGTCAAAGTCTTTGATTGAGGGGGAGGACAGATGAACAAAGAGCAGGTCAGACAGTGACTCACACTTGAGACTGGACCACCAATCAGACTTCACCATCTTCATTACATTAAACCCACGCTCACAGTCTGCTATTGATACAGACATGCATAACACCAGATCCACAAGGTCCAGGAAGTCAGGGCATGTATCCCTCAGCATCCTGTTAACTTCAGTCCAGGTGATTTTCTCCCGTGTCTGTGGCTCCTTGTAGAGGTAGGACTTGATGATGGTCAACTGGTCTGCAATCAGATCGACATCAACTCCAGAAGAGATCAATATCAGCTTGAAGTGACTTGTGAGCCTGTCCACTTCTGAGTCACCAAAGTCTGAAATTACATAAAGTAGAAGTAGTTACATTGTAGTAGAAGTGTATGTTGTTTTGAGTTTAATATTTTGACACATTTTAAAGTTATGTTCTTTAATAATAGAAAATCAAACTTCTCTCTGGCATTAGAAAAAAAATAACATTAAGTTATTGCAAGTTGCTTTGAGATGCCAACCTGCACTGTTTTCTGGATCAGGCCATTGTTGGAAGCTCACTATCTTTGTATTGCTCAGGATTCCAGACCTCACATCCCCAAATCTGTTGTCCAGAAGTTTGTCTTTGTTAGCCATCATGTCGCTGGAGTCACTATGGCCCCATCCACACTACTACGTTTTAGTTTAGAAACAGAGACCTTTTGCTACGTTTGCACCTCCCGTCTAGATTAAAACGGCAAAAACGAAGACCTAAAACGGAGAAGTTTAGAAACGCTGCCGACCCCGTTTTGCGTTTTGAATCTCCGGAGGGCGTTTTAGTGAAGACGGGTCAAAATGAAGGACTTTAGAAACGATGACACAGAGGCTCACGTGGATAACGAATTACAAGCATTACTGACTTTGATGTCTTTGCTAGCAGCTGTTGTGCAAGTAAATTGGTACCTTTCCAATATGTCGCCGTATTTGGTTTGCGACGACTCTGAGTCTGTGTTTTCTGCGGCCATGGCTGTTTTGTATTCCCTTGTAACTTTAAGTAAAAGTTACACCTCGTCGTCGGTCCATAAAAAGATATCTCTGGTCTTCGACATTGCTAATCTTTGCAGAGGTAACTTTTCTTCTTCGTCAAATCTGAGGAATAGTCAATCTGTTTCCTGTTTACACCAAACAGCATGCCCAGTGTAGGTGAATGTCACGTGATCGCGTTTTCAGTCATTTTAATGTGGACGGAGATCAATTCTAATACGCAGCTAAAACGCTGGTGTGGACGGAGATCGTATTCGTTTTAATTCTCCGTTTCTAAACTAAAACGCAGTAGTGTGGATGGGGCTATCAGGTTAACACCCTGGTAGGTGTTGGAATCCAACACCTTCCTCAGCATCGGTCCAGGTCTGTAATCAAAAATTAAGTTTTAGTTTACTTTTTTCAAAGGGATTTGCACATCAAGACTACAGTCCTAATCATTACAATACAATCACAATGAGTGGTTCAGTGGATACACGCTGTGGGTAAAGAGTGTTTTATCCCATCAGGGGTTTTATCCCTAGCACTGGGAAACTGTCCTTTAATTTGGCTCTGTACAGTTGGCTCCTGTGATAGAAAGTTAACAGGCCAGTCAAGAGGTCCTCAACTTTCCTACACAGACTGTTGGTCTTAATTACATTTTTAAATGCCAGGCTGGGGGTTCAAAATAATTCCTTTGACATAATGCCATAACATTATTTATTATAAGTTTATTTGATTCACAGCTGCTACATATAGTGATTTGACCTCGACAACCCAACTGCATTTTACCGCAAACTTGCGACTAGTTAACTTTCTAAATAAAGCGCAGTCGCTTGTTTGCTAAGGGTCGGGTCGGGACTCCAACATTAACACACTGACAACATAGTATTCAGAATATAAAATATTTTTTATAGCACATTTTAATGTGTTATTGTATAAAGGTGTTCACGATACCAACCTTTTGTGAACTTGTGTATTTTGCCTGCCGTCTTCTCTGTAAAAAATAGGCCAAGCTTCCACGCTTCCAGGGAGCGATATTTTTTGGCCGTGAAAACATCATCTCACGTTCATGGCAGGCTGTCGGCTAGTCTATTCTGGTCATCTTTACCGCCCAACAGAAGTGAATTATGTAAGTAAACAGTGTGATAAATGCATGCCATTACATTTATATTCTAAGTTCACATTTTCATAGCATGTTTAGATCATGTTTAGATTAGTCCTAGCAGTTTGGGGTAGTTTTGTGATGAGAGAGAGAGAGATGGTAGTGGTGGTGATGCTGTCGGCTGGGAAGATGAACTCCATACCTAGTTCCCTCTGTGTAATTGTTTGTATTATTTAATGGACCTTAATTCAAAGCTGAGCATGATGATGCATCACTAGTTTTCATTAGTCTACTTATCTAAACATGATCTAAACAGGCTATGAAATTGTGAACTTAGAATATAAATCTGAAGACACGCACATATATAGCTTTTCTTAGTAGGCTATGTTGGATTGACTTTGTTTACTTCTGTTGTAAAGACAATCAAAACAGACTAGCCGACAGCCTGCCATGAACGCGAGATGACGTTTCACGGCCAAATCAAATAACCAATCGGAGGAGAGCCCTTTTAGCCAATCAGAGGCGAAAAAGGCGGTACCTTCCCCTACCATCCTGGGAAAAAAAATATCACTTCCAGGGATGATCTTATTTTCATGGAGACAGACGCGGTGTGCACAGGGGGAAGGGGCTGTGTGTGTGTGTGTGTGTGTGTGTGTGTGTGTGTGTGTGTGTGTGTGTGTGTGTGTGTGTGTGTGTGTGTGTGTGTGTGTGTGTGTGTGTGTGTGTGTGTGTGTGTGTGTGTGTGTGTGTGTGTGTGTGAATTTTAAGAAAATTTCGTACATATTTCCACCCTCCTTGAAGAGATGCATAAAGTCCATAAAGCCTACTTTGATGATCCATGTTATATATCTCTTAAGAAGGTCTGGCAAGAACAGAGAAAAGAAACGCAATGGACTCGGCGTCAACTACAGAATCAGTGGTGGACGTCTAAGGCTCAGCAGATTCAATCTTTGCAGACAAGCATGATATGCATAACTTTTATAATGCAGTGAAGACCATTTATGACCCCAGATCTCACTCTGTCTGCCCCTTGAGATCAGTTGATGAACTGACTCTCATTAAGGACCAAAAAGGCATTGTTCAAAGATGGGGGGAATATTTTCAAGCCTTATTAAACCAAAAGGCATCAGTTAATCTTACAGTGTTACAGGAACTACCAACTTTACCAAGAATACAGAGTCTTGATGTTCCACCGTCTTTTTCTGAAGTGTATGCTGCAATCAAGGCACTGATAAACAGCAAGTCCCCTGGACCTGACTGTATTCCTGCTGAGCTCCTGAAGGAAGAAGGGTACCTCTGCACAAGGGCAATCCATCAGTTCATCAGCCTAGTGTGGCAGCAAGAAAATATTCCCCAACAATGGAAAGATGTTCCATTGTTCAAAGAACCCACAAATTATAGGAGAAGTCATCATCGGACGACGATGGATTACCCAGAAGAGAAGTGTGTGTGTGTGTGTGTGTGTGTGTGTGTGTGTGTGTGTGTGTGTGTGTGTGTGTGTGTGTGTATGTGAGAGAGATGTGTGAGTGACAGAGACGGATGGAGTGCAGGGAAGGAAATGCAGCTAAACGAATACGCTGCGTGTTTTAAATGGCGTTTAAAAAAAAAGAATAACGAAACACAATATGTGGCGGCCGGTGTTGATTCAATGGTGCATCGCCACCAATTAGTCTATGTGTGGGAAACTGCGATTACAAAAGGATTTGACTCCGATTTCTCTGAGCCATACACACAACAGTCACTGCAGTATATTTGTTATGTATTGCTGTCATAAATCAGCCACTTAGGAACCTTGCTATTGTCACCAATTGTCCAACGTCTTCTTTTACTTTTCTCTGACTCACCCTTCTCTTTTTTGTTGGTTGTTCGTTTCAGCTGGCCTCTTTTCCCCAGAAATGTGCCGCCACATTTTTATCTAAAATCCAAACAAATGGCGGACTTGGTTGAAATGTAAAAGAACAAAAGTTGCCAAAAAACCTAATGCATTACTCAATTCTCATTGGCTACCTGCCAATGTGGCAGGTAGATTGACAGTGTTACCCGCCAATTGCAAAATTCACCCCCGCATTTGGCGTGTGGTCAGGTGTTAATTTGAGGCCCTGCTTGTAATTAAATGCATGCACACTTCAATGTGGAATAACTGCAAGCTTTAACACAAAATACATTAACTTTCACTTATTCGTAACGAAATGACATCTGATGTATTAATCTTTGTACCTTTTCAATCGAGCCTAAAGAATCACCTCTGACACTCTCTGGCTCTCTTTTCATTTATACGACACATAAGCTCCATTTCTCTTTCTTAGAAAAGATTCACGGCTAAATGTACAGGAGATGATGTTTATTGGAAATATTCAACAGATCTAAATGCGTCAATTTTCAACACAAAATCATTGATCAGAACCAAATATGGGGTGAAAAAAGGGTTGGGATTGGCTTGGGAACGGTGAGCTGAGATGGTGAGGGTAGTATTGATGGAGGCTAGAGGTTATTAATGATTGGAATTCTAATCCTCTGGAAGAAACTACTCAAAACGTTCCCTTATTCTCTTTCTTATTCACTTCCCTCCAATTCGACTCGTTCCATTACTCAGAGCTAAAAGTAGTGGGAGAAGAAAGTGAAAATTTAGGGAGTTAATTACAGATGAACTCACTGATATGGAAAGTAATTACGGATCTCCACCCATTTTAAGTGGAGAGATTCCAAGACAAGGAATGGAAAAAAAATTGTGAAATGAAAATTGCCACATTAAAGTTACGTACATTGTCAGGGTTTTCAGAGAGAACAGCCAGTGCATGTTCACGAACAGAACCATTGCCTCTGAATCTGATGTAATTGCGTTTTTCTATTTTCGGCTGGTATAGCGGCTGCATTCAGTGCATTTCGGAAGTGTCAAGTAGGGTGTGTGATGTTGGCTTGCAAGAGAGCTGGAAGAAACGAGTCAGAACAGCAGGAGAGAGACAGAGAGGACACCCCCCCCGCCCAACCACCCAACCACCACCTCACATCTGTAACTTTTAAATGATTCTTAATGCACTGCCCTGATCTTCAGTACTCCTCTCTTTTCCCCTTGCTTTCCACCTCACTCCCCTGCTGCCACAACGCACACTTTGAAGAGTTCAGGGTTCCCCCGCGGCCGTGCTGGAATGGGGAAAGCGGATTTTCGCAGTACACTGCTCATCTCCCAGGGGTGTGCCCTTCTATCTCGCCCCCTAACACCCCTTCTGCAATACACACAACTGAAGTGACACCCTGTGAAGTGTCAGATGCTTCACAAAAACACACACTGTTGCGTCAAGCTCGGAAACCAGAAAGAAATCTCCCTGTGGTGATAGTGAGTCCTGATGAAAGACTACGAGTCAATGATATACAGGGAAAAAAGAAGCATGGGAGGAAGAAAAGGTTTTCAGGGAAGCTTGTTATTTGTTGTGAAATTGGAGGGTGTATGGGTTCAAATGCAAAGCTTACATTTAGGACTTTAGCAGACTAAACTAAACCTTTTTTGGTGCATTCTCGTAAGATTTACCCCTCAGAAAACATGCGCTGCACATTCTAGAAATAGAGAACCTATAGTGAGCTGGTCAGCACGCAGAAGGAACCAGTGAAGAATAATTAGAGCTGTTCTCTACATTTACATTCACTACAGTCCGCTCTATTTGAGTTCACATTATAAAGTAGTGGAAATACAATTATTTTAAAGCTTTCAGCTGGATCTTCGCTGTCAGAGCCATTTCACACTGGCCTTTATCTAAAACACATCTCATCACCTCAGCTTTTGCAGAAATCTTCATAATTACATATCAAACACGAAGGCAGTGCGTTTTGCCTCTGCCCTTTTGTTTCGACTTTATTCAGGCAATTGTTGACTTGCGCACGCCCACACTGTTTCTTTTGTTGTTGTTTTCTTTTCTCTCAGAATAATTTTGAAAATACTTTTGTATTGAAAATATTTTTGGTTTGTTGCATCTTTAAGTGCTACTGTATGTGGCGCAGCACCTCCCATCGATCCCCATTCCTGTTATTTTATATGAATGTTTCTCCCATCAGGTGTGCTTTGGCAAAGAAAACATCTAGTTTTTCTTTTTGAAAGAAAAGCTCAGTCATGTGCGACGGTATCATGTGGGTCGGTCTCAAACCTAACCATGCCTTTTGCTCACTCACCAAAACACCCTTTGGCGGTTGTTGAACTCCTCCACAAATCAAATGTTTTAAAAGCGTACACTGTTTTGAATCATACAATAGAAACATGAAAAGGCCACTGGTCCAATAGAAGGTTAGTGTCTGTGAGCGAGGAGCACAAAACAAACTCCAGTCCTCCCACCAGTTTGTTTATGTAGATTCTGCTTTGTTTATCTCTTGGGTGTCATCCTGTGCTATCATTGAGCCTCTGTGGAGAAGTTTCCCTCAGGGAATTCTGGGTATTGTAGTTTCAGTCCCGACGGGCACCTCAGTGTGCCTCTGAGAAATGAGCTGACAGTACCATCGAGCAGGAGATGGGGAAGAAATTCCACGCTCTCCTCCAGGAATAAGGACGGAGAGAGAAATAAACGAAGAGCAAGAAAGAGAAATGAGAGCGTCCAGAAGAAGGATTAGACGAGGGAGTGGGTGTCTCTTCTCTACTGTGTAGCCTCCTGTTACCTGGGCCTAACTGGCTCATATAAACTAATGGCTTATTAGATGTCTGTGCATGCAAAATGAAATGTGAGACCTCAGTGTTGTAGTGCTTAACGTCCGAGGTAATACATGCAAATCACTTCCTCAAGCAGGCGTGAACGTGGGAGTCAGACCTGAATGCTCTGTTGAGGATCCACATTGTGTGTGTCTGTAAAGACCCAGAACTATGAGAAGAGAAGGAGAGAGAGTCAAGTGTGTGTGGGTGAATGTTTAACACCAGGCCTCTCTACGCTTTGCAGCTTTAAATGCGTATGTGTGTTTGTTTGTCTTGAAAACAACTCCTGGATCTGATCCACAGGGACACTGCAGTGCAGTTAAGTGCATGGACAGATCTGCAGTCAGGCAGGCATACACTTGAGATACACATGGACACTGCAACCATTAAAGGTCAGTTAAGGAAATTCAGTGATCACACTGATTTTGGTTATATGTTTAAAACTAAGCGTTATTGGTTTTAAATGCAGTTTTAAATTCTAACAACAACAAAAACATTTAACCGACTATGCTTCCACAATTGGATGAATTTACGGACCTTGTAAAAGACCTCTAGTGCTTGAAAATTTATACTTGTGTATCCTGCTTTGATAATTATTTATAGTAATGCACGCTATCTTGTCACCATATTGGTTATCAGCAATAAAGCAGCGCAGATTGGATTTTGGGTGTTCACTGAATGTTGTATATAACATTTGAAATCTTGTAATTAATTTATTTATAATTTTTTCAATATAATATAGAATTTTAATATTGGTCATTGATTGGTTGTCAGCCATAAAACTGCCATATCTTAATGGCCTTCATTTTAAAATCAGTGCATCCCTGTTTGTTCATTTTGAGTTGTCAGTTTGCTACCATCTTGTTCAATCTCTAAAAAAAATTAATTCTCTATGAGTTTTGTTCTGGTTAAATAAAGGTTAATAACCAGCGCCGCCGCTCCCACCACGCGCATCACGCGCTGTGCGTAGGGCACCAAGTGCTGAGGGGGGGCACCAAAAATAGCCTAATGAAAAATCAATCATCATATCATAGTCATAATAATTATAGTGCCGATATTATTTCATTATAGAAATATTATTAGGCACTTTTTAGGGATGTATATAACAAGACAGGCGGAACAAGAGTATTTAATTGCTCTAGAAAGTAACGATGGTGCCGCCGCCGCCTCAGTGTTCCGTTGGATTGCGCGTTAAAAAGTTAAAGTTAAACCGGCAAAAATAAACTTTTTTTTTTTTCCCCTGGGGGGCACCATAAAGGAATTATGCTTAGGGCACCAAAATGTCTAGCAGCGGTACTGTTAATAACTAATAAAAATAAATTGTTCATATCCATATTACATATGAATGCTGTCGCAGAGTGACCACCTCTCTTAATGTTTGCGCTGCTCGGTCCCTTCGAATGCCGCCCTGCATCTTGTCTCCCGATTGGAACAGGCATATGAGAGGAGTGGTACAGTACCAGACTGGGCTGGCAGAGTGTGATGAGGTGCATCTGAAGTTAATGGTGCCATTAAATGCTGAATGCACCTCTCCTCAATATACCCTTCTCGTCCCATGTGCATACGCAAAGGCTGCAAGGGAGGGCTATGAGTGCCAACTACGGCAGTCCCTATATGCGATTACACTACATTATTATTGTGCCCAAGAGAATTGACCATAATGATATTATCACACTGTATGTATCCACTGTGTAGAAAGTTGGGGTAGAAATATTAACAATGCTATTAGTGAAATTGATCTTTAACCGTTTACTTTGTGTTTTCTACTTTTTGACCAATGAATCACACACTAAGAGAGGCAGTTGAGACAGTTTGTAACCCCTGTACACTTTTTGTATGTATGTATGTCCCCTTTCTGCAGCCTAACGATGCTCGCACTTTTTCTGCCTCACCCCACCATAACACATTGTGACACGTGACTGTCCGACCCGATTGTGCACATTGCACCGTATCTCTTTGCACCCTCAGAGTTACAAATCAACATAAACAGCATCTTCAGTCACCCACAGCCCTCTGCCTCAGAGGAAGTATAAAATACCTCTGCATGAGTTACTATCCAAGTCAGAATAGTGTCCCAGCAAATAGGTCCCTTCTAATCTTGGAGTAGTTGAGCAACTTGAGCATCTGTCTCTATCTTTTCTCTTTCTGTATCCCTCTATATCTCTTTTCTTCACCCCTACATTTCCCCTTAAGTGTGTCTGGCCACATGGGTTAGTGGAGGACAGGTCAATCACTTTATGACTGCTCAGTCCACCACAGAGCAAACTGCTCCACTTCAGATGTTGTATTTGAATAAATGGTGTGGAAGTTGAGAGGCAGTCCTGTGGACATGGAAGTATCTGTACAGCGTTTATGTGCTTGTGACAAAGCACAGGCTCTGAGAGGCTCTATGAACGCTGTTTACGCCTCAAAGCTGTATAAACAAGTGGGATTGGGGTCTTTTTGGTTAACTTGGTTAGGCTTGTTTTGCTATTTGCATGCTTATTTAAAGGTAGCTCAGCTGAAAAGACTGGCATAGATAGAACTAGCAGCCTAAATACATAAAAGGCAAAGACTTCCTTAATCAACAAGCTTCACAAGCAAGACCTTGCTGGTCTACTGACAAGCATGAAAAGTTATTTCAAATTAATTCAAAAGTCGCAATGAGTTATTTACTGAGAAATGCAATTATACGTAAGCAAAACATGTATTTATATGTTTTGATGTCTCAGCTTTCAAATTATGTCTAATGATTTGGACCCACTTTATATTGAAGGGTTAGTTCACCCCAAAATGAAAATTCTGTAATTTACTCACCCTCAGGTTGTTCCAAACCTGTATTAATTTCTTTGAATTTTTTTTTTTTTTTTTTTTTCACAAAATAAGATGTTTTGAAGAATATTGGTTCTGAAAATATGACAGAATTTTCTTTTTTTGGGGGGGGATCTATCCCTTTAAGTGTATTTAACTACTATGTTCTAACATTTAAATTTATCGTTTGTTACAGTGCACTTATTGTGTACATACATGTTTTTATATTGTACTTTTGACCTTTTTAAAAATACCTGCATCTAATTACAGATGTAATTATTAATCATTATTGTAGTGTTACATCGCTGTCTCTGCCTCAGGTCAGCGTGAACCGATCATAACTTACTTCTAGTTATTGCATGAAATAAACATGAATGACCATCAGAAGGTATGTTCAAAGATATAGTAGAAGTTATGGAAATGTATCACCCAATCAAAGTTTCAACCATGGAAAATCACAAATGAAACACCTTGCGAACAAGCTGACCTTACACTATAATATTTCAGAAGCAGATTTGAGTAGAAACATTATTTAATGCAATGCATGAAATTCAAAATCTGTTTCTGGGTCAAAATGAATGAAAATGATTGTGCTGGTCACATGTGTTCTTTTCTTTCATTTAGTTTGTTCTGTCATTTTTCTTTCACTATTATGGCAGTATTTCACTCAGGTGATGGGCTTACTTTCTCGCTCTCTCTCTCTTTCCCCTTCCCATCAAGCTCCAATCTTTTCTTCAAGTCAACGTGACCCAGGTTCATGTAGATGAGTGTGTGGATGCCGACTGTCGGGGAGGAGGGGGTTGCACCAGCCACCTGAGCGTGTCTGACAAGCCGGCGGTGGTCGACTCGGGCAGCATGGCTCTAGTGTCAGTGACTGTGGAAGCCACAGCTGTCTGCAGCTGCTCAGCACGTGAACACCTCCACCAGAGCTGCTCTGTCTATCCCAGAAACCCCTGCCACAATGGAGGAGTCTGCTTGGACACGCAGAGTGGATACAGGTGAGAAAATACAGGTTTTCCTTTGAGAGTCCCAGAGCAAACTCAAATTACTTTATTTTCACTTTGCATATGAGGAGAGAGTGAGCTGAAGAAAATAACAGCAGTGAGGTTTTTACAACAGGCTTCCATTAGCAGTCTCTAATCTGCAGCAGGTTCTTGAGCATATGCAAGCTATTTGAGGAAACTCCCAAACACAATGTCTAAACATTACATGATGAAACTGTCTGAAATTAACAATGCACTTAGATGCATATATGCCTCATCCTCATCGCACATTCATATGCCGCTTTGTGAGTGCAAAAAGAAGACATGATCAAGTGAACTTCCACATGGATCCGAGCCCCAATTTGTAAGTCTAATCTTCTCACTTCTGAGCTTTTTCCAAATATGAGGCTGAGAAAACCTTTCTTTTTCTGTGTTATTCAATTATCCAGTCCTGGCATGGATATTGATTTCCTTCCCTGAATAACAATACTGAGTGACTGGGATTGGACGGGTTTGCGGGAGCAAGGAGCTTGTGATCATTGTTAGGTAGGGATTTTTTTTCGCAGAATACATTGAAACCTGGCAGCCGCGAGTTAATAACAAACGCTCTAATGCAAGTTTTTTCAGCCGTGGCTATAATTGAACAAGGCAGGCAAGCCATGTCTCGTGCTGAAAATGTTGAACAAAACTTTCTGTGTTTTAAGTTCTGTTTCCAAGCATGGGGTTGTGTATTAATTCTTCCTTTTTTCATCGCATTAAGGAGAGGTATTTATTTTAAATAAAAATCCATAAAATGTTGAAAAGTGTAAATAAAGACGTGAGTTTAGAATTATACGGTTCTATCTCCACTTTTGGTTGAAATTGAGTTTTTGTCCATTGGGTGTTTATTAATGCCTTGTGGTGTTATTTTTGTAAAAAAAAAATATCTTGTTAGTAGTTATTAAAATAAAATGGTACCATCTCACAAAACACCAGGGATGTAAAAACTCTGATGCTCAATTTCTCAGAACTAGCCTAAACGGAGATAGAACTGTATAATTCTAAGCTCACAAAGTGCCTAACAGGTATTTAATAGTGGGAATAAAGTTTAAACTATGTTTATACTAGGTCCTTCTCAAAAAATGTGCATATTGTGATAAAGTTCATTATTTTCCATAATGTAATGATAAAAATTAAACTTTCATATATTTTAGATTCATTGCACACCAACTGAAATATTTCAGGTCTTTTATTGTTTTAATACTGATGATTTTGGCGTACAGCTAATGAAAACCCAAAATTCCTATCTCAAAAAATTAGCATATCATGAAAAGGGTCTCTAAACGAGCTATTAACCTAATCATCTGAATCAACTAATTAACTCTAAACACCTGCAAAAGATTCCTGAGGCTTTTAAAAACTCCCAGCCTGTTTCAGTACTCAAAACCGCAATCATGGGTAAGACCGCCGACCTGACTGCTGTCCAGAAGGCCTTCATTGACACCCTCAAGCAACAGGGTAAGACACAGAAAGAAATTTCTGAACAAATAGGCTGTTCCCAGAGTGCTGTATCAAGGCACCTCACGCTGCACAACGAGAAGAGGTGACCGGACCCTGAGGAAGATTGTGGAGAAGGACCGATTCCAGACCTTGGGGGACCTGCGGAAGCAGTGGACTGAGTCTGGAGTAGAAACATCCAGAGCCACCGTGCACAGGCGTGTGCAGGAAATGGGCTACAGGTACCGCATTCCCCAGGTCAAGCCACTTTTGAACCAGAAACAGCGGCAGAAGCGCCTGACCTGGGCTACAGAGAAGCAGCACTGGACTGTTGCTCAGTGGTCCAAAGTACTTTTTTTGGATGAAAGCAAATTCGTCATTCGGAAATCAAGGTGCCAGAGTCTGGAGGAAGACTGGGGAGAAGGAAATGCCAAAATGCCTGAAGTCCAGTGTCAAGTACCCACAGTCAGTGATGGTCTGGGGTGCCATGTCAGCCGCTGGTGTTGGTTCACTGTGTTTTATCAAGGGCAGGGTCAATGCAGCTAGCTATCAGGAGATTTTGGAGCACTTCATGCTTCCATCTTCTGAAAAGCTTTATGGAGATGAAGATTTCATTTTTCAGCACGACCTGGCACCTGCTCACAGTGCCAAAACCACTGGTAAATGGTTTACTGACCATGGTATTACTGTGCTCAATTGGCCTGCCAACTCTCCTGACCTGAACCCCATAGAGAATCTGTGGGATATTGTGAAGAGAAAGTTGAGAGACGCAAGACCCAACACTCTGGATGAGCTTAAGGCCGCTATCGAAGCATCTTGGGGCTCCATAACACCTCAGCAGTGCCACAGGCTGATTGCCTCCATGCCACGCCGCATTGAAGCAGTCATTTCTGCAAAAGGATTCCCGACCAAGTATTGAGTGAATAACTGAACATAATTATTTGAAGGTTGACTCTTTTTTGTATTAAAAACACTTCTTTTATTGGTCGGATGAAATATGCTAATTTTTTGAGATAGGAATTTTGGGTTTTCATTAGCTGTACGCCAAAATCATCAGTATTAAAACAATAAAAGACCTGAAATATTTCAGTTGGTGTGCAATGAATCTAAAATATATGAAAGTTTAATTTTTATCATTACATTATGGAAAATAATGAACTTTATCACAATATGCTAATTTTTTGAGAAGGACCTGTATTATAAATAGCATCTAACTTTGCACAGTGCAAAGAAAATAGGTATGCTATTTTCACTTTGTGTAAATAGCATCTATCGCTATTTACACTTTATTCTGTTAAATTTTGTCTGTTGTATTTTAATTTATTTTTCTATTTATTATTTTACTTTATATTTATTTTTATAAGGTATTACTTTATTGAAAATATTGGCCAGAGCTATTTTGAGAAATTCATCAACTCTGTGGAAGCACATTTACATTTCTCTTCCCTAAAGGCAATATAGACTCGAAAATGACAGAGACATACGTTGAGAAAATAGTGGAAAAAGTTTGTATGTGAAAAACATCTATTGTCAGTCCTGACTATAATGTGACAATACCATACTGTAAGGCTGTCTAACAGTTAGCTAGGGCACTACCAAATGCTTAGCAGTGATTTATAAAGCTCAGTGTTTTAGTATGTATGGGTTGTTTAGAACCAAATCAAGAGAACAGCTGCCATGTGGAAGCTCCTAATGATATCTGATATGTGCTTGCAGATGTGAGTTGTGTTCTAATCACTGCTTTTGATATGGAGGATTTGTTCCCTTCAGCAGGGAAATTAAAAATGCAGAGCAATAAATGCATCATACATACCAGCTTGACATCTTCCAAAGGGGGCATTTAAAAAATTGAATTGCACATTTGCCCATTGTATAATTTATATGTTGACCATTTACCTCACTCAGACTTACATCTATCGAGACCAAACTACCACCCCCCAACACACACACACACACACACACACACACACACACACACACACACACACACACACACACACACACACACACACACACACACACACACACACACACACACACACACACACACACACACCTGTTCCCAGACCTGTATTTATTTATTTTTTACTGAGGAGACTGACTCTCATGCAATCCTATTTGCCCATAATGTCCTTTGTATTACGTTATCTGAGACATTATGTAAATATCTGCTTTAATACCACTATGAGATCATATATTGATCATAACATTCCATTCTGATATACAGTAGGCTATGTCTTTTCTACGTCTCATTTTATCACCTTGAAAAATATGGAGAAATTCATTTAGCTCTCAGTGGTTTAATTAAAATAAGAATGTAAAGCTAAGGATTTGTGAGCGGTCAGACCTAGTGAGCATGTAATGTGGTGAGTTAGCGTTGCGGGCCATAGCGCTTCATGCCTCAAGCCCTCCTCTAATCCTAATAATGTCCGCAGGCAACAACTCCAATGTTGCGTCTGTGTCACGTCAACCTTCCGGTTTTCTTCAGCCTTCAAGCATATGTATATGTGCCTTTTTTCTATGTCAAAATATGAGTATTTATATGAAAATGTTTTATTTGTACTGTGTGCACTCATACAGAACGGTTTATCAAACATAGACATTTGTATGAAAAATAGGGATTTGTATGCATTGATATGACATGGTCTGCATGATTATCTTGCTTTGGCAGAATGAAATTGCTTTTGGGTCCCTTACTCACACTGCTTGGTTATTTCTGTGTCAAGAGAGACTTAGACAGTCCTGCAGCAGAATGCTTTAAATATCAATGTTTTCTTACATAAACGCTATTATTCACATGCATCAAACATCCAACCATCTTTGAGTGTTTAGCTCTCAATGTCCTCTTTCTATAAACTGAACTTCACGAGTAACTTTCATTCAGCCCATGTACCATGTCTGTGCTTCATTAGAATTAAATAGATCTAAATATTAAATAGATTTACAAATCTTTTGTGAAAGTATATCAGTGGGAAAGGGGTCAGTGTCAAACACATTTACTCATAGACTATAAACCTGAATAGAATAGTCCTGCAAAGAAAGTAATCAAATTGCCTCAACCGGCGGTAAAATAATGCAATATATATATATATATATATATATATATACAGTGTTGGGAAGGATACTTTCAAAATGTATTTCGTTACAGAATACATGCCCAAAAATGTAATTTGTAATGTATTCTGTTACGTTACTCAATCTGAGTAATTTATTCTGAATACTTGGATTACTTCCACATTGAATTGCCTTTTAAAGTGTAAGAATGCGGCCATCAAATCGGGCTTACAAAACAGGCCTATTCTGGTGGGGTGGGGGTGCGGTGGTGACGCGTATATTGTAACATGTAAGGGCGGCGCTGCCAATAAAGTATCTAAAAGCTGTCACAAAGAACCGGCAAAAGTAATGATTATGAATATGTCAAATATAGCAAGGAATTATTTTAATTGTTTATTAATAAACAAGTGTTTTCTTTGTCAGTATCGGCTGACAAGATGAAGTTGACGATGCTGACACGCGATCTTCAATAGTGAACGTGCCAGAGAGAAATGCACATTTCATACGGATTACATAAGCAGAGAGCAGTCTGTAGTCTGTTTCCTTTCGTTTTGAATTGTTCTGTTTAAAAGTAGACATGTCTGTGAGGCAAGTAGGCTACATACGCTGAGTTTCGGTTCATTTATGAGACGAGCTCCAGTTCACGCTTGGCGCCTCCGTTGCGTGATTATCTATCGTCTGCTATATTTACTAATTTATTAAATCCAGGCAATTGGTTGATGAAACATTTAAAATTAAGATACAATTAATACAAAACGAAATTCAATTTAAAGAAAGTTTTTGTGCTTTCTGTTGGATGTCTCTGTGAAAGTTTTAAAGCATCTTTTAGTGCCGCTTTCAGAGCGCTCAGGTCCTTAACGGACAACTGTCGCGTCCGTAACATTGTTTTTCCTCATAAATGCGAACACGAAAAATAAAATAATATAAAATAAATATTTTATGTTCTGTGGAGACTGAGAGCCAACCCTTCTTCATCAAACTTTGGTTTGCGCAGTGTAATTCACAGAATTACTAAAAATATTTTGCCACCTAAAAGTTAAATATTGTTTTGTGTCACGCATGTTTCCCTCATATTAAATATAAAACCCATGTGTAGACAAATATTTTTCTAATGTCTGGACTCCTTTATTAAGGGAGTATGGATATAAACAGACGTTTCAATATATTGGTATTAAATGCATTTTCTGAGAATTTATATTTCAAGTTTTGACTGTAAATGTCATGTTTATAACGGAATTGGCCAATTTTAAAGAATTTATCTTCAACTAGTTTTGTGGTGTAGGTCTACGTATTTTATAATGTTAACTTCAAATAATACTAAGAATTTGAAGATGTGGTAGCATTGGATCTGGACGAGAAGACCCAGGAAGATCCTCCCTTCTCTTTCTTTAATGTGAAATGCTGTTTGAATTTCCAAGATAGAAACATATTCTTGCCCTGGATCTGTTGTTACGGCTCCATCTACCTCTAGCTCCTGCTGCTCCTCTTCCGACTCCATTGTGACTTCACTGATCACGCAAACGTGCATTTTTTCGTTTTCATATTGGGGCTTCTGGGAAATGCATGGGGTTTCTTTAATTTATTTAGAGAGTGAATAAACTCGTGAAACCGATAAGTATCGTGATGTAATCCATTGATTTCAAAAATGTAACTGTATTCTAAATACCAACTATTTAAATTGTAACTGTAACGGAATACAGTTACTCATAATTTGTATTCTGAATACGTAACGCCGGTACATGTATTCCGTTACTCCCCAACACATATATATATATATATATATATATATATATATATATCTTATTTCTGCAGCTACTGTTAGCATAAAATATCTTATTTGTAAATTATATATTTGCAGGCCCAATATAGATGCCGAAAAATACTGTATTTATCATAAGTAGATTGTGGAGCATTATTAGGCCTATGTACAGATGATAAAATGTAGAACTAGAGTCAATTTAAACATAAAAACCCTCAATCATACTTTGTCTAATTAAGCTGCATCCTTTTAGATGATTGTCACCATTCAACAAATAATGACAGCTCCCCAGTTAGAGGAGGAACTTAATTTTGTGTAATTTGCTGTGTTCGTGAAATCATATGTTTAGTAACTGGTTTTATGTAATTGAAATCTGAACCTTTGCTCAAAGGATTTATGTCACTGTACTGTATATATTAATGAACAGCATATTCTGCAACTTTGGGATCCAATGTTGATTAAACTTCTAACTTTTATGTACATTTATCCATCAAAAATTAAAAATTAATAAAGATTGTTTAGTAGCATGCTACAAAAAAATAATGTATTTTTCCCCATTAAAAAATCTAAACATTCTTAAAACACGATAAATGTACTTGATGCTCAATTGCTTAAGATAAACAATTAGGACTTGGTTATAGACAATATATCTTTGTTTGTTTATTTGAAGTAAAAACTAAAAATTAAACCTAATTATATATATATATATATATATATATATATATATATATATATATATATATATTCTCTTTTTTTCTCTTGTTTGTTTACATATGTTTAAAGGTGCAATGGGTGATCTGGGAAATGCTAACTCTAGCCTGCTAGCACTTAAAACACACAATCTCACTCTCCCTGCAAATCGCTGTCTAAAGCTACGCCTCCTCAAAAACACATGGACGCGTACAGATCAGAAGCGAGACGATCAGAGAAAACATTATTGGATTATGTGTCATTCACTGGTGAGAAAACTTTACAGTACACCAAAGACTATTGAATAACACAAGACGTGTCACTTGTATTGCTTTGAATGGGGAAAAGTGCAACGCTCAATATGGCGGAACAAGTCCCTCCTTCTAAATAAGAGCCAATTGCCATTTGGTAAAGTCATCGCGATATATATCTATAAAAATACATTTAGACCTCTTAACATAGTGATTGCTATCAGGATATGAAGAGACTTTCAACCAGCATAACAAAAAATGTTTCTGTAGACCAGGGGTGCCCAATCCTGCTCCTGCCGATCGATTGTCCTGCATTGTTCATTGTTCATTGTTAAAAAATTGATTAGGGTTGGAGATGAACTGTGCAGGACAGTCGATCAGCAGGATTGGGCACACCTGCTGTAGGCAATCACCTATTGCACCTTTAATGAGAAATAAAACAAATACTGGTTAAGAAAATGCTTTTTTTGCAATTAAGTGCTCAATAATAGCATAGACTAAATACTATTTCTGATATGAAGATGCCTGCTGTATATTCCCGCAAAGTGCACATCACTCCACTGAGGGATGGACCTCAAGATTTAAGGAGCAACATGTAGATTGTCAGGAAGGAGGCTTTATGGTGGATTTGTAAATGGAGGGCAGGGGGGAGATTATTGTAGGTCTTTTACATGCTAAACAATGGAATCGTTATACTATTTATGCTGGCAGGAAATGAGCAAAAGGGAAGGGGTAAAAGGGACCAGAGGGAGTAAGAGGATTGTGTTTAGCCATCATGGCTGATTTTAATGCCAGGGTTCACTCGAGGAGATAGATTGTTCTGATTTAGTACATCAAGCAGAACAGAGCTGAGTCTTTTTTCACAATGTAGGAAGAAGTTTCTATTTTAAAGTGTTTTACTGTCTCTCTGGCATTCTCCATCACTGATAAGTACACCCATTGACCCCAGTGAATTTCATGGGACTGAGGCCAATTCTTTCAGTTCGTTTCTGCTTTAGAAAGATCTGTGGGCCTGCTGATTTTTATCAAAGGCTGTTATTTCTTTAGGGAATAAAAAAGCTGTCAAACTGCTTTCTTGCTGTTTTTATGCTATTTAACATTTTTGTTCACAAACAACTGCTTGCAAGAAATGCCCCAAAGAAACTCAAAAATGCGTGATCAGCAAACATTTAGCTTTTTCATCTTTCTGCTCCTTTGCTCAGTCTTTTCTCAGAACAGCTTTGATATTCTCTTTTGCTCCAGTGGGACTGTCTTTTTCATTGATTCTGTCAGATAATTTGATCTCCACATTGAATTGCCCACTCAATCCATCCCTAAAACCCTGCCTACTGACTCTTACCACAACCAAATCGCAGGGCTTATGCATTACTCAATCTTCAGCCTAAACAGGAGTCACCTGACATAGTTTCAAGTGAGTCCTCATGAAACTTTAGCTTAAAAGGGTATTGCTCCCTTGACAGAGTTGCTTTTTTGTATTGATTCGGACGGTTGAAATGTTGTCTTATTGCAACCAGATGGGCACCTCTGGCTTGCTGGATTTGTGTCTTGGGAGAGCATTAGGCGCACCAGGCTAGAAATTTGTCCAAATCCAGCACACTTTGAGGCTGACAGTAATCAATGGGCCAACATTAGAAATATAATATCTGTGCCATTATCATGGAAAGTCTTCTCGGTGGTGTGCATTACTCTTCCATCCCGCACGTGTATCCATCTCAACACACTTGATGGATGAGTCGAGAATGACTATCTGACACTCTATCTGAGATCTTTGAGACAGATTCCTGTAAACTTTAGCATCTGATGAGAATGGATCTAAAAAAAAACTCACTGGACTTTTATCTTTGATATTTTTGTTTAAGTTTTATGAAGAGTCATCCAAATGTGTACACTCGCTTCAGATAAAGCCTGCACTCATAAATTTTTCCTATGATTGTTTTAATTATGTATGATGCCAGCCAGTCACCAACAGTTTTTCAAGCATGTTGAAATGATGTGACCTGTAGTGCTTCACTAAACATCAAAGGGTATCTTCATCCTCACTATCAGCGTAGTGTTGTTTCGTGATTTGAAGAGCGAAAATTTACTCTATAGACATTTATTATTGTGCTTTACTAATGAAGATACTGGGAGAATCCGCACCTGTAAGGCTGATGAAGCAAAAAAGGTCTGAAGCCAGAAAGACGCGTGAACATCAGTACGGTATGCACAAGGTGGAAAGATTTGATAACATAGACAATCCTGAGTTGTGATGCCCAAGTTCCTTTTATTTTTGTTGGACAGGTAAAGGAATTAAATGTGTTAACTGATTTCTAAAATGCACTAGTATCAGTGTGCTATATGTATAGACAGTCATGCTGATACATGTTGATAGATGGCAGTACTGTGTCGAACACCATTGTGGTATAGGTATCTACAATACATGAAGAACAGCAATAATAGCAAGCTAATGACCTACGGAATGCACCTTTAATTCCTCTCAGATCAAACACTGCATCTTCAGAAAAAATATTTACACTGTGTTCTAACGAGATGGGACATGATAAACATTTATTTAATGTAAAAATCACCTTTTACATCACCCGGACATTTTGTCAATTTTGGTAACCTAGATTTCCATTACACGAGAGTAGATGTTAAAACTTCATGCTGATTTGTACTCAGCTTTCGCCAAGATAAGCACCAAATAAGACGTAGCTTTACAGTAACCTATGCTTCTCTATCCATTAATGCTTCTTTCCATATGGTGAAGTGAATCTCCTTCTGTATGGTGTTAATAGTTGCAGTGTATTTGCACGTCAGCACACACAACGGCTGCAACCACAGTGCAGTCCTCCCATAACAACCCTCTGGATTGCGCTGAGTAGGGAACATCTCTAGGGTCTTCAAGTGGGCACCTTCCGTCCTCAGTGTTTCGTCGACTAGCCCACGACACCTCAAGAGGGCACGACAGTGACTCTGGCGTCCCAGAGTCACCCCCATCCGTCACCCACTCAACTCAACCCAGCTTACTGACCTTTACCTCCCTCCTCCTGCTGAGGTTGCTCCTTCCTCATAGTTCACATGTGACCTAACCACAATCTCTCACAATCTCTCCGCAACCCGACCATACGCGCCAACCCGTTTGACTAAGGCTGTCGAGCCCCACTGCCGTCATTAAAGCAGGTTCTGTGGCAATGGTTCCGTATGGCATACTACCTGTCCAGACACCAATCCTCATTCACGCAAAATACACAGGAATATTACAATGCAAACTATACAAATAAACCAACAGACTCTTCGAGTTTTCAAGAATTCTTCGAAACCGTAGCGTGGCGACCTGTACACAGCCACCCAGAATCTTTCCGTCCCAACCACAGCCAGTTGCTGCTCCTCTCTGCTGCTTCAGATAAGGTCTTTACTGTGCGACGCAACTCTTGGCCACTGAATCCGACGTCTCTGAGGAACCGGGTTGTAGAGTGTGCCACAAATCCTCGACAACCCACTTCCACTGAATAAACCCAGACTCTCCATCCTCGCTGTTCTGTTTCAGTGGCCAGCTGAGCATACCGCAGTTTCTTCCTCTCATATGCCTCATCTACAGCATCCTCCCATGACACTGTTAACTCTATCAGTTGAACAATGCGTGCTGATCCAAACCACAAAACAATATCTGGTCGGAGGTTAGTGGTGGCAATCTCTGGTGGAAAAATAAGCCGCTGATCAAGAACAGCCAGCATTTTCCAGTCCCTAGCAGCTTCCAGTTGTCCTGGACGAGAATTGGTTTTGACACCTTTTCTTGGTGGTTGCTCGCCTGTGCGGAGGGATATTGTCTTCTGTGTGTAATGTTTTGCTAGAACAGGTGGCAACTTATTGGTCATGTTACGCTTATCTTCCAATGCTGAAGCCAAACATCGCAGTACTAGGTTATGGCGCCAAGTAAACCGACCCTGGCTAAGAGCCACCGTACATCCTGTCAAAATGTGCCTTAATGTGGCAGGTGATGAACACAAAGGACAGGATGGATCCTCTCCTACCCAGAGGTTTAGGTTCTGTGGTGATGGGAGAACATCATATGTTGACCTGATAAGGAAACTGATCTTACTCTCTTCCATTGACCAAAGATCTTGCCAGCCCATCTTGCGTTGTTCCACACTCTCCCATCTCATCCACTCTCCCTTTTTGGCCTGGGAAATGGCCTTTATACACCTCATCCTCTCCTCCTGCTTTCAAACCTCGTTGACTACCAGCTTCCGCCTTTGAGCTGGGGCTGCCTTGTGCCATTTAGGAGGAGCTAAACTGAGCCCAAAACCCACTCTTCCATGCTGTACCTGTCCCACGATAACACAAATTTGAAGGGCCGCCTTTGCCTCTTCCAAAGATGTCTTTTAAAGATGTTTTAAAGATGTTTTAAAGATGTCTATCAATGTAAGCAAATATCATTTGGGAATTACCCGTCTTTCGAATATCAGAGTATTGTGTTAAAAGGTGCTCCACACATTTTACTTATCATTATTTACAGGCCTCCAAAATACTCTCCAGCCTTTGCTGAGGGCTTTACAGAATTGTTATCAACAATTTCCTCAGAGTTTGACTGCTTTGCCATTGCTGGAGATTTTAACATCCACATAGATAATGCAGAAACCAATATGGCAAAAGAAATCAAAACTGTTTTAAAAACTTTTGATCTGACTCAGCATGTACATGGACCCAAACATAATCGTGGACACACTCTAGATTTACTTATCAGCAAGGGTCTAAACATTTCATCAATTGTTATTAAGGATGTAGCACTGTCTGAACATTTTTGTATTTTCTTTGATATATTGATCTCTCCTGCCATTGAAGCTAGATCTGTGTCTGTCAAGAAGAGATGCTTAAATGAGAACACTAGTGTACTATTTATGAAGGCCATATCTTTAACACCAAGCATATCTGCGGACTCTGTTGATTTTCTCCTTGATTCTTTTAACTCAAAAGTTAAGAGCGTAATTGATGATATTGCTCCTGTGAAAGTCAGGAAGAAGAATGGCAGACAATTAGCACCTTGGAGAAACTCAACAGCAGTGCAAAATATGAAAAGACAATGCAGAAAAACTTGTAGTCCATTATAACGCCTCGGGTTATGACTATAACCCTTGTTCCCTGAGAAGGGAACGAGACACTGTGTCGAGAATCGACACTTTGGGGACGCTCCCTTAGCGTGCGCCTCTGAAGTAAGAATGAAACTAATCCAGTCCTGATTGGTGTTGCGTCGTGATGTAACATGTGACGGCATAACCGGATGCATAAAAGTGACGCTGAGACACACACACATCAGCTCCGCGATGAAGCAAGACGCTCTAAGGCCTCGAGGGGCGTGGCAGGACGACGCAGTGTCTCGTTCCCTTCTCATGGAACAAGGGTTATAGTCATAACCCGAGACGTTCCCTTTCGAGGGAACTCAACACTGCGTCGAGAATCGACACTTTGGGGAACGAATGCCCACTAAGCCACGCACCGAAAACAGGCCTGCCCCGGAGTGAAACTGATTCAGGCACTCAGCTAGGACGAGAGCATGTGTGCGCCAAGCGTACTAGGGAGGTGCAGACTATAGAACCTAACAAAAGTGTGTGGGGTAGCCCAACCGGCTGCCTCACAGATCTCCTTGATGGGAACTCCCGAAAGGAGGGCCCTAGAGGACGCCATGCCTCTAGTAGAATGAGCCCTAACGGCCAAAGGTGAAGGGAAATTCCGCACCTTGTAGGTCTACTTATGGTTTGTATAGCCGGGAGCCCCTAATAGGTGATCCAAAAAACACTACAGTAGGTCCGACCTCCTCCAAGAAGAGGACCTCTCAAGGTAATACTCGGAACTCTGACTGGCAGAGCAAGGAACCTCTCCTTTTCTGCCGACACATGAGGTGGAGGATGAAATACTTGCAGGACCATGGACCTAGCCATGATAAATTGCAATTAAGGCACATAGCTGGGTCTCGGATGCAGGATGGCCTTAACTCCGCCAGGGGCACACCCCAAGCAAACTGGCGATAATGCCAGGGCTTGGAGATCTCCCAGTCTCTTTAAAGAAATAGCTAAGAGAAAGGCTATCTTGAACGTGAGGTCCTAGGCGAAGCCGACTGGAGGTATTCGAAGGGAGCCAGGGATAGCCCTTCGAGAACCACCGCCAGGTCCCAGGAAGGAACCCTGGACCTGACTGTCGGTCTCATCCTCCAATACCATGGAGAAATAGTATGACCAGTTGGTGCCTCCCTAAAGGCCCAACATTTAGTGGTGCATGAAACGCCGCAATGGCAGCCACGTACACCCTACGTGTGGAAGGGGAGAGATTCGCAGAGAAACAATCTTGAGGAAACTCCAGAACTGAAGCCATTGGGCAGTTAACTGGGTCTAACTCAAGTTCTCTACACCAAGTAGAAAAATATTTCACTTGAGGCCATATAATCTCCTAGTAGACGGAGCCCTAGAGATAAGTATGGTTTCGACCACCCCAGATGATAGACCAGCATGTAGGTACTGAGCCCCCTCAGAGGCCAGACCCACAATTTCCACAGCTATGGATGAGGATGGAATATAGTGCCCTCCGCCTGAGACAACAGACCCCTCCTCAGAGGAATCTGCCATGGCGGAGCTATCAGGGGTGAAATTAAGTCTGAAAACCATACTCGGGCTGGCCAAAACAGGGCTATCAGAAGAAGACTGATGCCCTCCTGACGGACCCTCTCCAGGACCCCCGGGAGCAGAGCGATCGGGGGGAAAAGCGTACAGGCGAAGCCTCGGCCGGGCCTGTACCATGGCATCCAACCCCAGCGGGGCTGGATGAGTGAGGGAGAACCAAAGTGGACAGTGGGATGGACGTCCCTCGAGACGCAAACAGATCCACTTCCACTGGTCCAAACCTCTGCCATATGAACTCCACCACCTCTGGATGGAGTCTCCGTTCCCCGGGCCTCAGCCCCTGCCTCGACAGGATGTCCGCTCCCTGATTCAGATCCCCCGGGACATATATTGCTCTTATAGATAATATTTTCCCTTGGGGCCATAAAATGATCTGATGCGCCAATCTGGATAGAGGGCGCGATCTGAGTGTTCTTTGTCAGTTTAGATAAGCTACCACTGAGACGTGGTAACCTTTGATGTCTGTGAGGAAGCTCCTCAGAGCCCTGAACACAGCCAACATCTCTAGGCAATTTATATGCCAAGAATGATGATGGTTCTGCCACAGACCCCTGGCAAAGCGGCCGTCCGAGACCGCGCCCCAGCCAGCCAGGGAAGCGTCTGTCGAAACAGTTTCCCGGCGACATGACGCCCCTACCACTAGCCCTTGGGACAAGAACCAAGGTTTCTTCCATATTAATAGGGAACGAAGGCATCTGCGCGTAACCTTTATTATATGGAACGGATTCCCCTTGGGGAAAAACCCCTCGGCTTTGAGCCACCACTGAAGGGGCCTCATGTGAAACAGGCCAAAAGGAATTATGTTGGATGCCACTGTTATGAGGCCCAGCAGTCTTTGAAATTGCTTTACAGTGATGGCCTGGCCTAGCTTTATCCCGGACACCATGGCCAGGATGGATTCGATACGAGCGGGAGACATACGTGCCCGCATCGTAACCGAATTCTATACCACGCCCAGAAGAGTAGTCTTCTGAGCTGGGTCCAACACATTTTTCTTAGTGTTGAGCCTCAACCCCCGGTTCTGAATGTGGCCAAGGACGACATCTCGATGCCGAACTGCCATTTCTCGAGACTGGGCCAATATGAGCCAGTCGCCGATGTAATTCAGTATACGGATGCCCTGAAGCCTCAGTGGAGCCAGAGCCGCATCCATACACTTTGTGAACGTGCGGGGAGAGAGTGCTAGGCCGAACGGAAGAACCCGATATTGGTATGCTTCGCCCCCGAAAGCAACCTCAGGAACCTCCTGTGACATGGAAGGATGGAGACATGAAATAAGAGTCTTTTAGATCCATCGTGACAAACTAGTCCTCGGATCTGATATGGTCCTCAGAGGTCCTACAATTAGGACCTCTTCGCCTGAAGGACGGCCCTCAGGTCACCCTTCTGGCTGGAGGACTTCGGTTGAGAGTGCTTCCTCTGTTTGCCAAACTCCCGCAGGAGGGCCTCTAGAGGCAACGCTCTCTTTTTTTTTTTTTTTGCTTCCTGAAACCTGTCAACGACTGTAATGACAGCGTTGGAAAACAGGCCAGAAGGAGATAGCGGAGCGGCCAACAGGAAATATTTGCCTCACTTAGATCTTTAAGAAGATCGGCCTGGTACGCCTGCAAAATTGTCCTAGAGTGCAGGCACGCACCAGCCTGACCTTTTCTTTTCTAAATATTTTACCAAAGGAACCAGGCTCTCGAGCCTGGCTTCGGGTATTAATTGGGATTCGTTCTCGACCCCCTGAAGCGGGTTTCCGGAAGGGATGGACCGAAAAAGATTCTCGATTGGCGAACGCGAATGCTGCCTGGCCGCAAAAATGTGGGGCGGACAGTGCAGCCTGCGTTCGCTGGAAACTGATGTGTCCCGAAACGTTTTTAACGGCGGAAGAGCAACATCGATTTCCTGCACCATATAAGCCCAGCCAACCAGTGCAGAGGTGTCCCTGCACGGTTTGTTGGGCAGCGCCGGGGCTTAAAGTGAAGATGCCGGATCAGGAGAAAGATAGCACGCTAAAGCTTCCTCCATCTGCGGCAACTTGCCATAACCCGACTCTCTCGCACCCACCACATTCGAATAAACAAATAATGAATGTGGTGAGATACCTAAAGAATGGGGTTTTTCCCAGGATCTACACATATATATTTATATTTTTATAAAGATCTGGGAAAAACAGTAAGCCCCGGCTCTGAGGTTGTGAACGGTGCTGCAGGAATCTCTCGTCTAGTTCATTTTGACGGGGATCATCCTGCTTATTTTGTGGCCAGCTCATATATTTTATATATATAAATATATTTATTTATATATTTATTTAGTCTGGCCACCGCACGCATCACAACCTCCACGAGCTCTACATAAGCAGAAACATAAGCCGGCGAGTGTGACTCATGTTGCTCGTTCCCGATGCTGAGCACATCTACTTCCTTATAAACAGATAGCTCGAGCACTGGGCACTCGTCACGGGCAGAAGAAGCCGCATTCTCCGCAGTCTCGTTCTCATCCGCGAGATCCTTCTGCGATCTCCACGATCTAAGCCGTCGCGCCGCCTCAATGGACGCGGGACCCGAACCGCGGGGATCGTGAGCCTGGCCATCATCAGGAAATAATATAGCCAAGCGGGAGCGCAGCACTCTAATAGGAAGTGCTTCACAGTGTGCACAGGCAGCCCTCTCGAGAGCTGACAGTGCGTGCTGCGCCCCTAAACAATACACACACACACAGCTGATTCGTGTCCCCACCCGTGGCATATATATTATCTTGGGCAGGGGTGCACACACTTAGTGTATTGTTCACTCGGCATAATACAGAGCTTTGCACAGACAAACAACACCAAATAAGACAGACAGTTTCACAGAGAGTGCTTGCTGAAGAGCTAAAGCTGATGTGTGTGTGTCTCAGCGTCACTTTTATGCATCCGGTTATGCCGTCACATGTTACATCACGACGCAACACCAACCAGGATTGGATTAGTTTCATTCTTACTTCAGAGGCGCACGCTAAGGGAGCGTCCCCAAAGTGTCGATTCTCGACGCAGTGTTGAGTTCCCTCGAAAGGGAACATCTACAAAGACAGCATCCATGCTTTCAATAAGGAACTAGGCAAAGCTAGACAGACTTTCTTCTAGAATATTATAAACAGCAATATAAACAACATGTGCACTCTTTTTGCTACTGTAGAGAGACTGAAAAACCCCCCAAGCCAGATTCCCAGTGAAATGCTCTCAGACAGCAAGTGCAGTGAGTTTGGTCCCTTCTTCTCTGAGAAAATCAATAATATCAGAAAGGTGATCAGCTCCTCCTTGAGTTGCCCTGGGGTCAGACAGATCAGACCACAGCCTGAGAAAGTAGTCACTATGTCTGATTTTGAAGAAATTAATGGCAAAATTTTGGAAGATACTGTACAGCACCTTAAAACATCAACCTGTGCTCTTGACACACTTCCACTTTCTTCAAAAGTGTGTTTAACTGTTTAGAAGCAGATCTCCTAGAAGTGGTAATTGCCTCACTTCTCTCTGGCAGTTCCCTTTCAAGGGAACTTCGAGCTGCGTCAAACGCTGCGGGAACGCCCCTGCGTTGTGCGTCATGAAGCACGTATGGAATCAGCCCAATGGAGAGATGAAACGTCATAGGCGGGTGACGTCATCGACCAGGAAACTATAAAGCACCCCAAAAACACAAGCGCATTAGCTTCTGTGCTTTCAGTCGCGCTACATGTGAATCTGTCCCTGTGTGATATTGTCTGTCTTACATACCCTGCACCACACAAACAATTTATCCCTATATATATATATATTGAGAGATTATGGCGGACGAACAGCAGTTTAGAAAGTGTGTTCCTCCCTGCTCGCGTTATTTAACGAGCGGGGATACACATGATCTTTGTGTTGTTTGTTTGGGAGTTCAGCATGCCCAGTTTGCTCTCGAGGGAGCAGACTGTGAGCATTGCGAGCGTTTGCCGTTAAGGACGCTCCGCTCCCGCCGATCGCTTTTTGAGGAGAGCGGTTCGGTGCGCGCTCCCCGCGGTTCGGGTCCCGCTTCTGCCGAGGCAGAGCGGCGGCGCTTATCATGGGGATCGCAGATGGATCTCACAGCGGGGTTTGAGACGGGCTCTGCCTTATCTCTCCCTTCACCTGTGAGATCCAGTGCCTCAGTCCCGGGTTCGGAAGCACGCGCTGCGGTTTCTTCCGCTCGGGCTGAGGCACCAATGCTGCAGCTATCCAGTTCTGAGGAACTTGATGTTGTTAGTGTTGAGGGAGATGTGGAGGATTCGCCACCCCACACTCCTGAGAGTGATGAGCTTATGGAGGTGTTAACAAGAGCTGTTGAAAAACTTAATATTGAATGGCCAGTGACTAGACAGGAGTCTGTTTCTAAATCAAAGTTGGATGAGAGATTTTTGCCGTCACGTGTGCAGCCTCCACGCCGGTGCCTGCCGTTTTTCCATGATCTCCACACCGAGGTGTCGAAATCATGGAGAAAACCGGTGTCATATAGAGTGTTTAGTCCCCAGACTTCAACATACGCTAATGTTATGGGAGCCAAGGCTCATGGTTATGGTGCTTTGCCTCGTGTGGAAGAGACGCTTGCGAGCCATCTCTCCCCCGAAGCAGCATCATCTTTTAAGGCACCGGCATTACCCACCAAGCCTTTAAGAAACACTTCGGCTTTGGTGGGTAAAGCATATTCGGCAGCAGGTCAGGCTGCGTCATGTCTGCATACTATGTCAATCTTGCAGGCATACCAGGCTGATCTGCTAAGGGACATGAGTGAGAGTGAGGAGGTCAGTACTGACGTAGTTCGCGAACTGCGTCAGGCTGCTGATTTATCCCTGCGTGCCACCAGAGAATCGGCCAAATTAATGGGTCGTTCTATGGCAGCTCTGGTGGCCGCAGAAAGACATTTGTGGTTAAATCAGACTAATATTAAAGAGAGAGAAAAAGCTTTTCTTTTAGATGCTCCTCTTTCTCCCATGGGGTTGTTTGGTGATGCTGTGAATTCAGTTATCGATAAATTCCAAGAAGAAAAGAAACAAACTGCAGCTTTTAAAAAGTTTCTTCCCCTTAAAGTTCATGTCCCTGGGGCTGCTGGGCGGGAGCAGCCCCGGCCGTCTTCGAGCTCATCACATAGAGCGCAGCAGAGGCAGAGTGTCGCGTCTCGTGCTCCCCCTGCTGGACAGTGGGCTCAGCCGCGACACTCTCAGCCGAAGCCTTCTCCCAGTAGAACTGATCTGAGGACAGTTATATTGGCTAAGAAGGCTTCGGCTAAGAAGAAGTCCTGACGCCAAGCCGTTCAGGATGCTGAGGGTGGTCCCCACCGAGGCGGAAAGGTGTTCACCTCTTTTTACGGTGCCCATTCCTCCTCGGTGCCCTCAGGGGCTCGTTCTGCCAACCCCGCCTTTATGCCGGGGCACAGACGATCCCAGCGAGCGTTTTCCCGAGGGACGCTCGCTCCCTCTGAGGAGGGTCTCAGAGCGGTCAGACCAGTTGTTCCCTGCCGGTGCGCCGTTACAGGGCGCTGCGTCTGCTGCTCAAGTTACACCAGAGGCCAGTCTCGAGAGGCTGGTACCCTTAGTAGAATTTCTGGCAGAGTGGAAAAGCCTTCCAAAAATATCTCATTGGGTCCTGCAGACAGTAGAAAAGGGTTATGCTATCCAGTTCAGGTGTCGTCCACCAAAATTCAGAGGGGTTCTGCACACAGTGGTGGGCCCCGAGCAGGCTCTGGTATTGGAACAAGAGGTGAAAACGCTCCTTCAAAAAGAGGCTATAGAACGGGTTCCTCCTCCCAGTTTGGAGTCAGGTTATTACAGCCGATATTTCATCGTTCCAAAGAAGGATGGGGGGTTGCGTCCAATTTTAGACCTGCGCATATTGAATCGCTCGGTAGGGAAGCTAAAATTCAAGATGCTCACTATCAAGCAGATCGTGTCTCAAATCAGGTCCGAGGACTGGTTTGTCACGATAGATCTGAAGGACGCATACTTCCATGTGTCCATCCTTCCACAACACAGGAAGTTCCTGAGGTTCGCCTTCGGGGGCGAGGCGTACCAGTACAGGGTTCTTCCGTTTGGCCTAGCTTTATCTCCCCGCACTTTCACGAAATGCATGGATGCAGCACTAGTGCCTCTGAGGCTTCAGGGCATTCGTATTCTCAATTACATCGACGATTGGTTGATTTTAGCTCAGACCGAGCAGATGGCGGTTCGGCATCGAGATGTCGTCCTCGCTCATATCAGAAAGTTGGGGTTGAGACTGAACGCAAAGAAAAGTGTATTATCTCCTTCCCAGAAGACCACTTTTCTGGGTGTCGTTTGGGATTCGGTATCGATGCGGGCGCGACTCTCTCCGACCCGCATCGCTTCGATTCTCTCAGCTGTGAAACAAGTGAAGCTAGGCCAGCTACTCACTGTCAAGCAGTTTCAGAGACTGTTGGGTCTGATGGCAGCAGCGTCCAACGTTATACCTTGCGGCCTGTTGTACATGAGACCGCTACAGTGGTGGCTCAGGACCAAGGGATTCTCCCCGAGGGGAAATCCGCTCCGCACGTTCAAAGTCACGCGGCGCTGCCTTCGTGCTCTGGTCATGTGGAGAGAAACTTGGTTCCTATCCAAAGGTCCTGTGCTGGGGGCTCTTTGTCGTCGCATAACGCTAACGACGGATGCTTCCCTCACAGGGTGGGGGGCGGTCATGAGTGGTCGCCCAGCCCAAGGTCTGTGGCAGGATCATCATCTTTCGTGGCACATAAATTGTCTAGAGATGTTGGCTGTGTTTCAGGCTCTGAAACACTTCCTAACAGACCTGAGAGGCCATCATGTGTTAGTTCAATCAGACAACACGTCGGTGGTCTCTTATATAAATCATCAGGGGGGCCTGCGGTCTCGCCGGCTTTACAAGTTGGCCCGTCAGATCCTCCTGTGGTCCCAAGGGAAGCTACTATCTCTGAGAGCAATGTATCTCCCTGGGTATTTGAATGTGGTAGCAGACTCCCTGTCGAGGCAGGGGCCGAGGCCAGGGGAATGGAGACTCCACCCCGAGGTGGTGGAGCTCCTTTGGTTGAGTTTCGGTCGCGCCGAGGTGGACCTATTCGCTTCCAAGGAGACCACTCATTGTCATCGGTGGTTCTCCATCACTCTTCCAGCCCCCCTGGGGTTGGATGCTATGGTGCAGCCGTGGCCGAGGTCACGTCTGTACGCCTTTCCCCCGATTGCTCTGTTACCAGGAGTTCTGGAGAGGGTCCGCCGGGACGGGGTCAGTCTACTACTAGTAGCCCCGTTCTGGCCGGCCCGAGTATGGTTTGCGGACCTGATTTCTCTCCTGGACGGTTCTCCTTTGGAGCTCCCGGTCAGGAGGGATCTACTCTCCCAGGCGGGGGGCACGATACTTCACCCCCGCCCAGAATTGTGGAAACTGTGGGCTTGGCCTCTGAGGGGGCCCAGCTCATAGACTCCGGTCTCTCAACCGAGGTTGTTGAGACCATTCTTAACTCCAGAGCTCCATCCACGAGGAAGCTTTATGCCTTGAAGTGGAAACTTTTCACTTCTTGGTGTGGAGAACACCTGCAGGACCCAGTTAACTGCCCAGTGGGTGCAGTGCTGGAATTCCTGCAGGAGCGCTTCTCCACAGGGTTATCCCCCTCCACACTAAAGGTGTATGTGGCGGCACTAGCTGCTTACCACGTCCCTTTCAGTGGAGTTTCTCTTGGGAGACACCCGCTTATAACTCGTTTCCTCCGTGGCACTTTGAGGCTGAGGCCAGCAGTTCGTACGAGGGTGCCGACTTGGGATCTGGCCATTGTATTAGAAGGTCTTTCCCTAGCTCCTTTTGAACCTATCGAAGAAGTTCCCGAGAAGTTTCTCACTTTTAAGACTATCTTTTTGCTTGCTATCTCTTCACTAAAAAGAATCGGAGATTTGCAGGCTCTGTCGGTTTCACCCTCGTGCCTGGAATTTGCACCTGGCATGGTTAAAGCTTTTCTGCATCCTAGACCAGGTTACGTTCCTAAGGTTCCTACTAATATTGTTAGACCTACGGTTCTGCAGGCTTTCTGTCCTCCTCCATTTATGTCATCGGACCAGGAGAAACTTAATTCACTCTGCCCTGTTAGGGCATTAGACGCTTATGTCCACAGAGCTGCCCTGTGGAGGAAATCAGAACAACTTTTTGTATGTTTCGGGCCACCCAGGAAAGGGTGTCCGGCGTCTAAACAGAGAATGAGCAAGTGGGTGGTTGAGGCTATCTCACTTGCTTATGAGTCGGCTGGCCAGCCTTCACCTTTGGTTGTCTGAGCTCACTCTACCAGGAGTATGGCTGCTTCTAAAGCTCTTTTGTCGGGGGTTTCCCTGAGTGATGTTTGTGATGCGGCTGGATGGTCTTCACCGCATACTTTTATTAAGCTCTATGACCTAGACTTAAGCTCTACCCCTGGGGCACAGGTGCTCTCGTCCTCTGTGCGCTAGTCTCACATGACGGTCATTTGGTCCTATGGCGACGTGGGTATTCGCGTTCCCGCAGCGTTTGACGCAGCTCGAAGTTCCCTTGAAAGGGAACGTCTCGGTTACGTATGTAACCCTAGTTCCCTGATAGGGAACGAGACGCTGCGTCGCTCCGCCATACTCCCGGCACTCCCGTTAGCGCTTCCTTCAAGCCTATCAGAAGCTAATGCGCTTGTGTTTTTGGGGTGCTTTATAGTTTCCTGGTCGATGACGTCACCCGCCTATGACGTTTCATCTCTCCATTGGGCTGATTCCATACGTGCTTCATGACGCACAACGCAGGGGCGTTCCCGCAGCGTTTGACGCAGCGTCTCGTTCCCTATCAGGGAACTAGGGTTACATACGTAACCGAGACGTTTTCCGAACTCCCTGAAAACTGCAGTTGTCAAGCCCCTACTGAAAAAGAGCAATCTGGATAAGACCATATTAAACAACTATAGACCGATCTCAAATCTTCCTTTTATAGGCAAGATCATTGAAAAAGTTGTCTTCAGTCAGCTGAACAAATTTTTAAGCTCGAATGGATACTTTGACAATTTTCAATCTGGTTTTCGATCGCATCACAGCACAGAGACAGCACTCATAAAGACAATAAACGATATTCGCTTAAATACTGATACAAGCAAATTATCAGTGCTGGTACTACTCGACCTCAGTGCTGCATTTGAAACTGTCGATCACAACATACTTCTTGACAGGCTGGAAAACTGGGTCGGGCTTTCTGGGATAGTCCTAAAATGGTTGAGGTCATACTTAGGAGGGAGAAGTTATTATGTGAGTATTGGAGATCATAAGTCTGAGTGGACATCCATGACATGCGGAGTCCCTCAAGGCTCAATTCTTGCGCCACTCCTATTCAACCTGTACATGGTCCCAAATAATGAGAAATAACCAAATCGCTTACCACAGCTATGCAGACTCACAGCTCTACTTAGCCCTATCCTTCAGTCTAGGGGTCAAACAACTAAAATCAAGTTAGGAATCTTGGTGTGACTCTAGAGTCAGACCTTTGTTCCAGTAGTCATGTCAAAGCAATAACTAAATCAGCATACTATCACCTGAAAAATATTGCAAGAATTAGATGCTTTGTTTCCAGTCAAGACTTAGAAAAACGTGTGCATGCTTTCATAACAAGCAGGGTGGATTATTGTAATGGACTCCTCACTGGCCTTCCAAAAATGACCATAAGACAGTTGCAGCTCTTACAGAACGCTGCTGCTAGGATTCTGAGCAGAACCAGAAAATATGAAAACATCACACCAGTCCTCAGATCTTTACACTGGCTGCCAGTTACATTTAGGATTGATTTTAAAGTATTATTACTGGTATATAAATCACTCAATGGCCTAAGACCTCAATACATTGCAGATATGCTAAGTGAATATAAACCCAACAGATCATTCAGATCATTAGGATCACATCCGCTTGAAATACCAAGGGTTCACTCTAAGCATGGCGAGTCCGCTTTTAGCTATTATGCCAGCCGCAGTTGGAACCAGCTTCCAGAAGAGATCAGATGTGCTTCTACAGTAGTCACATTCAAATCCAGACTCAAAACACATCTGTTTAGCTGTGCATTTACTGAATGAGCACTGTACCACTGTTCGTCCGACTGCTCGTACTGTATTTTATTTTATTTTTTTATTTTTTTATTCTAAACTTTTTTAATTATTCTGTATTTTATCTTTTATTCTAAACTGTTTTAATTATTCTGATTGCTTTTGGTTATTTTAATTTCTTCTATGTAAAGCACTTGGAATTACCATTGTGTATGAAATGCGCTATATAAATAAACTTGCCTTGCCTTGCCAATGATTTCTTTGCTGACCACTTTCTACCAGTTTTTAACACAGGTCCTGCCTCCCTTACACATTTGTCACATGACTCTACTAAGGTAATTTCCAGTCTGACCTTGGCGCACTTAAACTCCTCGGTTAAAGCAGAGACTGGCAGCTGCAATATTCCTTTACTATAAAGTCCCATTCTGCTGAGGCAGCGTGGAACTCCCAACCATTTTCCTGATATATGAACTTATTAACGCTTCCAGCTTATCCACTGTTGTCAAAGAAACCTCGTACACAGTCAGTGGCCACAGCAACCTCGGCAGTAGACCAAACTGAAAGCACCAGAGTTTTAGTTTGCCTGGTAGAGCGCAGCTGTTTATGCTCTTCAACCCTTCCACTGCTTGTCGTCTAACTTCTCCCACTCGAACTGTGTCCTTTAGATCCCCATCGTACCATCTCCCAAGACTCTTCACTGGCTTCTCTGAAACTGTTGGTATTGCCTCGCCATTAATGAAGAATGTTTTATCTTCTACCTTGCCTTTAATTATCGAGACATGACAATGCAGAAATATAATTGCACTGAAATCCTCATATCTGCACATTAAACATCAAATATTAACTGATTGGCTGTTATTGCTGTCACGGGCTGGTTGAAGCAGGCACGGAGTCAGGATCACAACAGAAGCTGAAAAGGTAGAACGGGAACAGAACAAACACGCAAATAGTAACAACGACAGACAAGGAACAGACGGAAACACAGGACTTAAATACACAGGGAACAGATTAGGGAAACAAGACACAGCTGAGGCAAATTAACTGATAATTACAGGTAGACAGGTGATAGAACTAAACACTAACGATGAGCGGGAAAACTAGGACACAGGACTAAACCAATTGCACAGTGACATGAGGAAACACAGGACATACATGTGACAGAAACCCCCTCTCCTGCAAGGCGCAACCTCACGCGATATTACATTGATAAGTGTGGGCAATCCAGATCAGGAAGCCTCCAAGGAGGAGCAGGCTGTGCAGATGGCCAGTGCAGAGCAGGCTGTGCAGTTGGCCAGGGCGGAGCAGGTTGCCAGGGCAGAGCCGGCAGTGCAGGCGGCCAGGAAGGATCAGGTTGCCAGGGCGGAGCAAGCAGTGCAGGCGACTAGGGCGGAGCTGGCAGTGCAGATGACCGTGGCGGAGAAGGCCCTTCAGGTGGCCATGGTGGAGAGGACCCTTCAAGCGTCCATGCTGGAACCGAGTGGCCGATGGACCATGGCGCCATCGCAGACTTGGAAGATGGGAACCGCACCGCTGATCTGCGGGACTGAGTTGATGTAGGGATGCAGGGAGGTGACGATGTGGCGAGGGAGGCCGACGGGGAGGTCAGAGGAAGGTAGGAGTCCAGGGGTGCCGAAGGGGTGCAGGATGAGGGTTCAGCCCGAATCCCGGAAGTCCGTGGCAGAAACTGGACTTCGACCACAGAAGGCCGAGCTGGAGTGGAGATCGAGCCCAGCGGAGCTTCTCGGCAGACGGACCGCGGAGGCGATGGAGTCGTGGATCTAGATGGAGGCGACGGGCTGACAGATCGAGATGAAGGTGTGGGCTCTGAGGATTGAGGTGTAGCAGGGGACTCGGACTCTAGCCGGACTGGAGCTGCAGGCTGGCAGGCCCACAGCAATTCCACCTTGCAGAAGGTGCTGTGGATGGCAATGCTGAGATATCCCTTGACGAAGTGAAGGAATTTTTGGCTCTCCTGAGCCAGGACGATAATTTGCACCCCATCGTCCATTTTAGGGCGGTCTGTCGTTCCGTCACGGGCTGGTTGAAGCAGGCACGGAGTCAGGATCACAACAGAAGCATACTTTAATTTTCATAAACTGGATATACAGGAACAGGTAGAATGGGAACAGAACAACCATGCATATAGTAACAATGACAGACAAGGAACAGACTGAACACAGGACTTAAACATATTAGGGAAACAAGACAGCTGGGGAAAATGAAGTGATAATGACAGGTAGACAGGTGATAGAACTAAACACTAACGATGAGCGGGAAAACTAGGACACAGGACTAAACCAATTGCACAATAACGGGGGGAAACACAGGACATACACAGAAGTGGGCTGTCAGGGCCATGAGGGCCTTCTCTGCTGGCCCTGTCAGAATCTAAAATATAAATGTAATATAATATAATATAATATAATATAATATAATATGTAAAATATATATTTTTCATTTTTACGATTATATTTCCATAAAGAATATGGTTATTTTTTGTGAGGCTGAGCTGGATTTTCCAATATGGTCATCTAAATGCATCACAGCTCCGTGGACCAGCACTAGAAGTATAGCTACCCTTCCGTTGAAGCTGCCATTTCCCATTTGATCATAACTTTGACTGACGTGTATCATAGCCAATCAAATTTCGATGCGCTGTGACAGAACGCCCTCAGGGCCCAGCGATGTGTCGGCGCTAGCCCCCGCTGATGTCATGAAACCGTTTGAAATGTTGGCGGGTTGTGAGCAATGTCAGTGAACTGAGCTATGGCCGCTGACTTCACACCTCTTACCGGTCCAGTTGACGATCTCCGTCGTGTGCCTTTTTCAAGGCGTATGTTTGGAGAGAAGAAAGAGATCATTTAAAAAGGAAGATCTACACCTAAGCTGGATGGGCTGACCAAGGCCGGAAAAGTTTTTGTGCGGCACTTCACTGAGAGTAACTATGACTGCTATAACTGGCTAACAGCTAGCACTGAGCAGAACAGGTTATTTATCATTCACACAGGAAGTGCAGTTAGGAACGGGGTGCAGCCTTTCTTTTTCTGTCTATGGGTGCAGCTGACAACACTGTGAGGGGTGTTAGTAAGCTTGTTACCCTCACAGTGCTGTCAGCTGCCCCCTGTTCTCTCTCCCTCACATGCATGCACGCACGCACACAGACACACACACAGTATCATTCACACAGGAAGTGCAGTGAGGAACGGGACGAGGAACCAAAGTGCAGTGAGGAACCACGTTCACGTCAGTCTGTTTAATGCTGGAGTCAGCAGACTTGTTCAACATGTTGACGTTAAAGGCCCTGTTGGGACCAATTTTTTGTAAATGTTTTGTAAAAGAGTAAGAGTAAGTTTTGTCGCTATGCAAGCATTTTCATCGACTAGCTTATTTATAAAAAAAGTTACGTTGTATGAATTATTTTTTATGTATAGAAATATTGTAATCAGTTTTAAATACATTTTAATCATTTTAAATAAATGCACAAAAATATTGTTTGTGCAACATTCATGGTTGTGTGTTTCATATTAGTTTTAAATCCATGTTATATACACTTTTAAACTATAAGTCCTTAGCTAAACTATTTTTACTAGTTTAATGTAATTGGTGGCTAAGAGTTTGTTTGTTAAACAGAGAAGAGAGTTTCTTTTCCTTTTGAATTGTTTTGTTTAAAAGTAGACACTGCAAGCTTAGATATATTTCTGAGTATCTGTTCATTTATGAGACAAGCTCCAGTTCACGTGGGATGCAAGTTATATCGCGTCGGCGCCTCCATGTCCTGATTATAGGCTATTTGCTTCTTATTTATTAAATCCAGGCAATTGGTTAAAACATTGATTAAAATTAAGATACAATTTATCCTAAACGAAATTCACTTTAAAGAAAGGCTTTATACAAAACAAAACTTAATAAAGCGGTCAAAATGATGTCTCTCGATATTACGCATCGGCTACTCATACTGGCTGATAGGCTGATCACTTTTCATATAATCAACATAGATGAAATGGAAAAAATAACATATTTAAACATAAATATGAAAATAACTTTACTTTAATGGCTACAACACGTAGGCCTACAGTACAGAGAAATGTAATGTAATGAAATGTAAAGGGGGGGCGGGGTTTTGAATAATAATCAAATTATTGCCAGCGATCGTCGAATATTATTTTTGCTTGAAATGCCCATCCCTACAAAATACGAAATGTCTTAATCAGACAAAATACAAGCATCATAGCATTAGAAAGAAATGTAAATAAAGAAGTAAAATAAAAATACATTGAAGTAGGCCTAAATAATAAATAAATAAATAAAAGAGGCTCAGTACCTTCTGAAGCAAGAACACCAGCATGTAGTCGTAGTTGTTGTTGATGTTAGGCTACTGATTTAGCGTGTCTAACTAGTCGACACGTGGGGTGATGACATCATCGTTTCACATAATATGTTGGGGGGGGGGGGGGGGGGGGGGGGTTGCGTTTCTGAAGGCCCTGACTGAAACCCCACGGTACGCTACTGGACATACATTTGACAATTGCGTCACGTAGCAGTTACATGTTTGGTGTGAACAGACAATTGGTGGAATTGCTAGACAAGATATGGCAGTGATCATCAGGCTTTGTGTAGTTTGACGGTCAGTGCTATAAACATATCCTCAGCCTATCTTCTGTTATGTCGTTTTAGTAAACATGGGAATAGTTTTGATTAGGGCACAGTGTAATTAGAGCCCTTGTGATGCATTGGATTGCTTTATTGGGATCATTGACCTGCCTGACTGTCTGTCTTTCTTTCGTCTGTAATAAGTGCACAAAGGCCGTCAACCCATGTCATTTTCTTTTCAAATGGGCAATTATAACTGCAGCTATGTGTGAGAGAGCGAAGAGAGAAAGAAAACAAAGACAAAAAGAGACAGAAAGAAGACAAACGTACAAAGGAAGGATGGCGATAGACCCATGCATTTTTCAAAGACTATGATTAGACTTGCCAAAGAGGAACTGAAGCAGGGGATCTGAGGGCACAGCAGTGCTTGGGTGGCAAACCACAAGAAAGCAATTTGTCATTGATGTTTCTGAGCAGATGATGCTGTTTGTGGGCTGAATCAAGAGTGTGCGCAACAGGTGGGGCTGATCCGTCACAGAGCAGAACAAGAGAGCTGTTGATTACTGTTTGAGTCATGCCAATACGTATGCATATGAAGTGTATCTTTCATATGGAAATTTTTGAAGGCAAAAGGATGCACAACATCAGACTGGTATTGTATGGTCTAGTGTGATTCCAGGTTTACTGATTTGTGAGGGGTGATGTTTGGGAAGTTCCCATGATGAGAAAAGCTTTTGCTGGAAGTCTGGTAGAATACATTTACATGATTTAAAGAAGAAAAAAAACACATAATATTTCACACACTATACATTGCTGCAGCACCTCTTTTCAAACTCTGCCTGAAACGCTCTCTTTTAGTTCGTGTCTCTTTAAAGCCCTCCTTCCAAAACGTCCAGTCTACTCTGATTGTGACGCAGGTTGTGATTGGTCAACCATTTAGAGTGTGTGTTGGAAATGTGTCATGTGTCATTGTCTCCCTCTGTAGTTTTGGTTTGAACATTGGGGGGTTGGAGTGTGAACTGTTTAACAGGGTCCTGGGGCATATGCTTCTTTGTAAGATCTATCTATTTGTTTGTTTGTTTGTTTGTTTTTTGCAAAATGGTCCTAACATGCACATTTTTTGGTAACATAACTGCAATAAAGTAGCCTATAGTTAACAATCACTTGTTTACAAAGTGCAATGGGAATATCTTTTCTTAAAATGTTCTTATACTGAACATGTTCATTTCCTGTCATCTCTTGGAATATCTTAAAGCAGGTTTTTCCTAATATCGATCATTATTAGCAGAACACAATTTACACACGGGAAAACTTGTTTTAATCGATAATTCAAGAAGGTCCATATTTTAAAGCTCTTTCTAACTTGTGCTCAGCCTTAAAGTTACATCTTGTAATTTGTTAACTATAGCATTTGTTACAATAAGGATTTAATTACAAGTAAGACTATTGATGGCTCCTCATTACTATGCGTAGGACAATGTTAACTTTTGTCTTTCTTTTTTTATCTACAGCATTTGTTATGAAAAATATAAACCTACGCATTTAGAGACTATAGCTACAACATGCCACAGTTGTAATATAAATCTTTAGTGAAAAAACCTATTCCCTTAAAGGGGTGGTTGATTATAAGTTAACTTTTCTCACTTTAGTTTAGCATAAACAACATCTGCAAAGTTACAACACTCAAAGTTTAAAGCAAAGGGAGCTATATTCTTTTAAAGAAATTGCATTTTAAGGTATACAACAAATGGCTGGTAGGGACTACACAACATTCCTCCTGGGTTAGTGACATCACAAAACCTCAAATTTACATAAACCCCACCCCCAGAACATGATTTATAGATTATAAAGACATAATATGCTAATCAATGACTAGATGATAACTACACATAAGCTACATACTGTCAATTCATCAACTAACCATTCATAAATGTTGTCTACATGTTGTCACTTCTTTTCGAGCCTCTCTATCTTTGTCTGACTCTGTTTGAACATGTGTGAGGTAATCGAAGCTGCTGTTTTACCTGTGCCCTTTTTTAAGGACATACACAAAAATGGTAGCCTAGAAATCTAGACGCACCCTAGCGGCAGCGAAAATTATTTCGCAGCCAGTGTGGTCTAGCAACTCTCCATAGGCTTTTGAGCTGGAAAAACCAAAAACTGGTCGGGCCAATCACATCGTGTATAGAGTCGGCGGGCGGGCTTAACACAATGACGGCACAGTTCATGACGTTCCGCGTGATTTCCATAGGTGATTTCCCTGCTACTTGAAAACAATGAAGATGCAGCGGTCTTTCGAATCGGCTTTGGCCGCGACTCTGGAGGACTTGGAGTTAAGAGAACGTCACTCTTAATATATCAATTAGCTCCGCTGGTGGAAAAACTCATGGGACTCACTCATCCACAACCGTTCGTTGCTCTGGTTGGTTGTAGTGCTATCCTATTGCGTGCAGAGGGATTTTGAAAGGTAACCGTTTATCCCGCCCCTCGGATTGAGGCATGTCAATGGAGAGTTCCCAGACCTAACATCTTGATGTAGGTCTGGCATGCCAGGCTACAAAAATGGTGCATTTTTTCTAAATTCTACAATTAGACAAAATGTACCACAATAAATACAATAGAAAAAGCTTTCTAGTTTATGTTGGTGCAGGATTATGTTTTGCCCTTTTTAGTGGCTTTTTAGATCATGTTTGACTTAATCTGAAGCGTGTAGCAAATCAGCTCTATGAAATATTAATAATCAATAATAACTGGTTATAATTGATTATGAATATTTTGATCAGTTAATATAATTAACTTAAAGCAGCACTTTGTAGTTTTTCAACCTTCATAATATATTTCCAAGACCCTTGAGATATGGTACATCGACTTACAATAGGTTGAATGACACGTCTGCCATAGCCTAATAGTGTCTGAATCTCATTTACTGGCACTATGTAACTTCGGGTATGTAACACACAAAAAAAAAAAAAATACACAATTTGACTGCTTTACGGCATACGTCACTTCGCCCACCACCCCCAACTTCCTCAAATTCTGATGTGAAAGCCCAACTAGCGTTTCATACCTGTCTGTATGTTGTTGTCATGGCCGAAGCAACAACTAAAAGGAAGAAGGCATAGGTTTTGTCAGAGGAGACTAAAAAAAGAAAAAGGGAGAGTTACAAATTAAAAGGCCGGACAAGGATCAATATTGGAGGGAGAGCAAGACAGTTTGAAGACGGTGAGAGTGTGTGCGTGACCGTCTCTCTCTCTCTCTCTATGCTCATTCTTTCAGTAACATGCACGTTGTCACAAGCGCAGCAGTCAGTCATCTATAAAGTGTTTATAAATTTATAAATAAATCAGGGAGCTGATTACCGCGAGAAATGTAAAAGGCTGAATAACATGGCCTGGCCATGTTATGGAATATATCTGGTCCTCCATTTATCTTCATGAATCAAGTAATGCTAGTAGAGTAGCGAATTATCAATCTGGTACCTAGTAACGTTAAACACTAACATGCTAGTTTACGATGGTTATAATAAACAATCTTTCAGGATAACTATCCTAATGTCTGCAGGCTGATAGTCATATTTGTTTATTTATTTTTCTGGTGAAAGTGTCTTGCCTCAGGCTATAATGCAAATCGATTTTCAAATTTGCAGATTCATTCATGGTAGCTTGATATTATAATATTGACGATATATGGCTATAACCTACCACAAAAACATTGAATTGAATTACCATATCAGTTATGTAAAACAGTAGCCAATAGGCTACTATAATGACGATGTCTTGTAAACGTGAGCTACGCGATCTTTTGACGTTTGAAAAAAAATAAGACCCATGAAATTATATTCATATGACATGCTGAAATATATGCCAATGTGCCTGGGATGAAGACATTTCACATGCAACGCTGTGAGAACTCGTGAGAACTCAATACGGTATCGGCTTGTCAACAAATGCATGTGTATCCCCTGGTGTAACCATGACAGTTTTTACGGCAATAGTAGACGAGAATACGGTTTCCCAACTGTAGGGGGACCCCGAGAGCAAAAACCGCAAAATCGACATAGTGCTGCTTTAATGTAGTAAAATTAATATTTCAAACAACCCACCTGTTTGTCCCGTGAACGGTTGGCGTTAATTGTTTATTAATTCGAAGAAATATTCATTTCCGGGGAAGGGAAATGTCTTTCTTACTGTCCAGTTCTATTAAGAGCATGTAGTCCCAATCTAAATCGTAATGTAAACTTTGTATGCAAGCAGATAATCAGAACCAAATAAATATTGTGCACAAGTTTTATTAACAAAAACACGAAAACATAACTAACATACAAACAATTACACATTAATTCATGCATTTATAGGTAGATGGTTAAAGTGACAGAATGAAACTGGAGGTAGGAAATTTAACAATGGAAAAGATCCATTTAACTATGAAAAAAACATCAATTATTATCATTTTCAAAGGACCTTGTTAAAAGGATACTTGCATAGCCTTTGCAGTGGACACAATTCTTGAAGTTGTTGAAAATTTAAGTTGTTGATGGTTCAGTGAGTGTCAAATGTTGAAGTTGCAATCGTTTTATTCTCCGTTGGATGAAAAAGATATGATGAACAATTATTGTGAGATATAAAAATTATTGTGAGATATAAAGTTACAATAACCATCTTTGTTTTTTTTTAATTCCATGGCTGAAATAAGCTTTCATTGTCATGTGTTCATTTAATACATTTTTAAATAGTTTAAGATAAAGCATAAGGAAAATGCAAGGATAATAATTAATTGTAGGATAATAAGGGATGGTCTTGAAGTTTGACTGAAGGGATGCAGGCAGTGGTCAGTGAAGCATTCCTCACTGTCTGGCTCCTAAAGGCTGTATTTGACAGGTTGCATCATTCAGCAAGATGAGGTGGGAGTGGGATTCAAAGCTCTGAGAAAAGCTCAAAAGCACTATTGGTTGTGATTCCTGACCAATGTAACACAAAATACAGGGTTGAAACCTAAGTTAGGGAGATGAGTTTGTATAACTGTCTACATGAGTCTTTCGTCTAGACATAATAGGATAGTTAATCCAATTTAGGGCTTTGTAAGATCACAATGTATGATGACTACAAACCTTTTTGTCTTTGTACATTTCTATCTTTTTAGTCCAGATCAGTCCAGTAGCATGTGTACAAAACCCAAAACTCATACTGTTTTTAATAAGAGCTTTTGATTTCTTGTTTGCATACCATAGATGCCAGTGTCCGGCTCAGTTTGAGGGACCCGAATGCCAGCAGACAAAACACAGTTTCCACGGAAACGGCTATGCATGGTTTCCCCCAATAAGGCCATGCTTCGAGAGCCACCTCTCGCTGGAGTTCATCACAGAGGTGGCAGATGGCTTGCTGCTCTACAGTGGACCCCTCTCTCAGCTTCAGCCGTGGGAGCCAGAGGACTTCATGGCCATAGGTAACCTACACACACCCTCACCACAGCCGAGCCGCAGGTCGAGAGGCTAGGGATGCGGGTATTGCAAGTGTGCAGAAGCATTAAGGCAGAACATTGCTTCAGTTTCTACATCATTCTTTCATATCACAAGCTGAAACTCTGGCACATCTTCACTCATCTCCCAGTAGGGCTACACATAGAGAGAAGAGAATGAAAAAAGGGTGATAATATGTTTATTTTAGACAGAAAGAAATGAAGAGACTCCTTCGCGTCTCTCCAGCAGGATTTAGTGTTTCTAATAAAAAAAGTTTTATTGCTGTAACATTTTCTTACTCAGGGGAGATCTGCTATCATCTAACAACCTAAGATAAAAAATACCACATTATTTTGTTTGTTTGCGTATGTGTGTCATAAATTCCACAGCATTGCCGTGTGTGCAGCCGTATAGTAGCTCATTAGGGGTTAACGAAGGCACTCATTATATCAGTAAAGGCTTATTTGTCATTCATCTGGGAGAATGATTACAATGGGGTATACACATTTAGAGCTTTAATGAACTCACAGATCTGCCTCCGTGCCGAGCATACGTTCATATCAGAGCATTCTGCTCTTGATCAGTTCACTGGTGTGTTGGCGAATGTGGATAAGTATCAGATAAGGCAGTGTGTGAGTGTAATCAGTGCAGGGTGAGATGCTGAACATATGGAGAGAATGAGAGAGAGATGCATGGCAGACAGCGAATCTGAGGTGAGAAAGAGAGAGTGACAGTGAGTGAAAGATGCGACTGAAGTGTGCGACTGTGGACAGGGTTTCAAGGTGGCTCCAGACACAAAGAGTGGTGGAGATCTGTCTGAGCTTCAGTTTCAGGTCAGTATTAGGGTGAGGGTGATAGTCAAATACTTTTCTTTTTTGAAATGGTGCTCTGCTTGTGTTGGAACTGCTGCTTGCTGGCAAGGGATCTCTGAATATCTGTGATAACGGACTCCTGATCCCATTGACTAGAAAGACGAATGATAACATATGTTACTATTGGGGGTTGCACGGACTAGTCGACTTTAATCTTCTGCCATGGCGCTTTAAGCTTGACGTCAACTAACTGATCATGGCCTACAGGATAAGAAATCTTTGAATTCCACTTTTACACTCCTGTTCCAACAGTTAAAATGACAAAATAAATGCACACTCCGAGAGCGCTGCACAAGATATGTTTGATTATGCCATCTGGAGCTCAAAATTGATTGGATGAATGCACGTTTTAAATCGCTTATTTTACGTGTAAGTTATTATCCGTTCTAAACTAATGCGCTGTTGCATTGTAACACACACATACAGACAGTTGTTCGCACATCACGTGCACAGAAACATTCAGTATTGCAGAAATGTATTGTCAACACTGTTATGTCATTTATCAATAAAATAGCTTAGAAACTGAAGAAAGTTCTTGCATATATTTCTTAGTAACTAAAACCCACAGATTCACCATTAGTAGAGAGACGCTGCCAGGTAGAATTAATTCACACGCAATCACTCTCTCACTAATGCATTCATATAAATGTAATCTTTGCTAATTTATCTATATCTGATTTAGAACAAGCAGAAATCTGTGAGAAATATAACAACTCAAAGACAAATTAAATGATAAAAATAAGCTGTTATGTAGGAGCAGTAGTTTTTTGGTTCCTAGTTAGCATGTTTTTAGGGGCACCTCAGATGCTATTCCTTCACATCTTCTGCTTTGGAAATGTACGGATTGGCTTCAGAACCAGCACTAGAAAAGGGGTGCAAGAGAGAGAGAGGTTGGATAGGTCTAGTGATGACATGCAGCAATCAGAAAGAGGAGAAATGGAAAAAGAGAAAGAGTCTAGTAGAGAGACAGCGAGGAAAGAGAGCCTGATTAAATAGATAAAAGAGGTTTATCAGATTTGAAGGAACTGCTGAGGAGGAACAGTAAGTGGTGCAGCTCAGACATGATTTAAGCGGAGAAAGAAGTTCATGTCTGGGTGAGAGACGAAAATGGTGTGTGAACAGGAAGGTGGAACAAAGAAAGAAAGCGGGTGATGAATAATGATGAATGGCAGTGCGGAGGACAGCAGAACAAGTGTAGCCACAGTGTGAGTCTCTATACATTACTCTCCCTCTCCAGTCCTCCTCGCCTTCACTCTATCAGAACTTATTACTTACTGCTGTTCTTCACTGTGGCCTATTAAACCTTATCATTGGCCTGCTGCCTGCCAGTTTTACGCCTCTGCTCTTCTTATTAAAGACACTCATGACACTGATACTACAATGCAGTTGCATAGTGCAAACACACCCGGGGCCTCCCACACACATCCCTGTGTGCAGCAGATCATTTGTGTTTGTCTGTCTGAGTATTAGTACTTCTGAGTTTAGAAATAGATTATGAATATGTTGGTTGGCTGGAAAGCAACTCACAACCTTTGCAACACTTCCAAGTTCAAGAAGTTAGTATTTGTTTGCCTTTGATTGGTTTGAGGTGAGCTAGACATTGCGACTGGTCAGTAAACATTTCCAGCCCACAGTTTAGCTGTAAGAGTTTTGGTTTTAAATTAAAATTGGCATGAAATGTATTTATTTTTATATTGATATTCTAAATACATTGGTCAGTAAACATGTGTTTTCCTTTTAAGCCATGGCATATTAAGGCACACGTATATATGGGTGATTCACTCATCAGTTGAGGCATTGCTGCGCACATTATAAAACAAGCACAGAGCATGAAATCCACACGTGGAATCTGTATTTAAGAGAAACCGTTTTTCTTCACCTCTAGCATGAATTACTTTTCATTGGTGGAAATGGGCACAGAAACATGCTTGAAGTCTTTGTCACATTGGTCTTATTGGTGGTTACAGTATCTTTTCAAGGTTAGACAAAGATTTGAGGGGTGAGCATGTCAAATCAATAGACAAATTAGACTGACAAATGTAATTTATTTGATTAAGGACACTCATTGAATGATAATAAGCCTCATGAGGTAATTTATCCATTACTGATACGACTTCTGGCTGTAGATGATATTCAGGGACATTGAGAAACATGCCTTTTTTGAATAGATGGTGTACTTGATTAATTTCTTAGTCTTGTCAAGGATGTAAAGGTAATACAACCTGTAGAATTTATTCATATATTGTGCACTTTTGTCCAAAGCGTTTTTTATGTCAGTTTCCTATAGAGAAGCTTAAAATGCGTAGATACATATACATGCACATATTTATATATAAAATATGTTATAGCCCTCATTCAATATTAATATAGGAGTTTTTATATATATACAGTGCTTAGCTAAGTGAATACACCAATGCTAAAGTTGACTAAAAAGAGGGATATAAAATCATCTTTTGGAAATTGATCTTAATGCCTTAATTAAAAAAATGAGGAAAAATCTAACCTTTAAGAACACCAATTTTATTTGTGAATGAGTAATGTATCGTAAATAAATGTTCTTCATTAAAATACAGGGTGCATAAGTGAGTACACCCCTATGTTAAATTCCCATAGAGGCAGGCAGATTTTTATTTTTAAAGGCAAGTTGTTTCATGGATCCAGGATACTATGCATCCTGATAAAGTTCCCTTGGCCTTTGGAATTAAAATAGCCCCACGTCATCACACACCCTTCACCATATAGAGATTGGCATGGGGTACTTTCCATAAGATCATCTCTCAATGCAAATCAAACCAGCTGTTAGGCTAACTGAAATAAAACCATGCTAATCCTCTAGGTATGGCGAAGGGTGTGTGATGATGTGGGGCTATTTTAATTCCAACTGCCAAGGGAACTTTATCAGGATGCATAGTATCCTGGATCCATGAAATAACTGGCCTTTAAAAATAAAAATCTGCCTGCCTCTATGGGAATTCAACATAGGGGTGTACTGACTTATGTTTTAGGAACTATGAAGTGTTTATGAAAGTGTTTGTGAGCTTTTACACACACACACACACACACACACACACACACACACACACACACACACACACACACACACACACACACACACACACACACACACACACACACACACACACACACAAACACAAACACACACACACACACACACACACACACATGGGAGCGTCTGGCAGATGGATGTGAGCACAGAGATACAGTTACACCCAGAGTGTGATGTGTGCATTATGGTCAATTTGCAGAAACCTGCCTCACAGTGAACCCTGTCATACTCATCTAGCCACAGCAGCTCTCAAATATCCCTTTCAACTTATAGTATTTCAGCTCATTTCCTGAGCCGCTGATGTGAGGGCCACTGGGTGGGGTTTTCAGGGTCCATAAGCCATCGGTTCTCCTGCTCGTCCCTTAGGACCCGCAAAGAGAAGCCATTTCTTATGCTTAAAGTGGAAATGCATTTGAGGGGTATCCGAAGGGAGGAGGTTGGTCTCCCTTCATCTTCCCTCCTGCTGACAGAGGGATTAATGTGCAGTGATGTTGCAGGGAGACCATTATGAATTAGGGATGAGGAGCAGAGAGCACAGACGACCCCCTGTGACTGCAGAGGGATCGTGTCTGAGAGCAAAAACATGTTGCAGCCTAATTACATATACAGATTGTGTTCCCTGTATATGACATTTACATACTTAACAGTGAAAGTGCTGGCCGGTGGTCCTGATCAAACCATGTGTCCCCTCACCCTGTTATCTCTCTTCCTCTCTCTCTCTTCCTGGTTTTCATCTGTATATTAAGGCTGTGACACACCAAGCCGGTGGTCGGTTATCAGCCAACTTCGGGACATTGTTGAGTGTCTGTTAGCCCAGTTTTTGTGGCGTGTTCCGCACTATCGGCACAAGTCACACTCCGTCCATGAAAGAGAGAACTCTGATTGGCTGTTTAGCTTCATAGCAAACCATTCCAAGAGAAGAAAAGTGAAAGTGATGAAAGCAAGCAAACAGTGAAGTCAAGAAGGCTACACAGAGAAGGTGGTTCTAATTTAACCTAATTTTACCTGAGTATTCCAATACTCGACACAGCTGTCTGGAATGAAGAAAGTGATCAACATGATTCATATTCAAAATGGTTAGGGTACCGATATATACACATTCTTGTTTGTTTTTCGCTTAGGGCTAAAAAAGTATTCAGTTCTAATTTTGTTTCCTCTTTTGAATGATGACTATAGACCACTAGGCATTGAGACATGTCACATGTGACCGAATATGTGACCGAGACATGTCACATGTGAGGCAAGGTCACATGTGACCGAAACGTGAAGTGTTTTCCTGTTTGGACTTAATGGTCTATGCTCCTCGTTTGGACAGTTTTTAAGGCACCGTGAGTTCATGGCTATTTTTCGACTGTAGACTACTGCCACCCTGCTCTTACGATCGTCATTTCCTCTCACGCAGGCGCAAAACTGCTAGTTGGTCGTTGGCTATAGTCTTTACAGTGTGTTCGAGCACAACTCTTTGGCCCAGACGCATGGGATGAGAGCCAACAACATAGTCAGCTTACATTGATGATATTTTGGTGTGTCATGGCCTTTAGAAACTTCCAATAGTCACTTCCTCTTTTCGTCTGTCTTACAGAGACACATTCATTACTTCCCCTCGTTTCAGTCCTTTCAAATCAATACCAACCCTAGACGTGTACCTTTTCCATCTCTCATTTTCAATGCTGTTGGCCTTCCTTTCTCAACCCTACTTCATCTGCACTCTACCTAAATGTCATGTCAGCCAGAGAAGACATGGTCTTGCTCTCAGTCGGCAGCACTTCATGTCTGGGACAGGATTGGTGACAGAATCAGTGTAAGGGAGCAGTTGTCTGTTCTCAGGGGCTTCCCTCTAAAAAGGGCTTCTCAGCCCAGATTACAGCAGCACTGCCCCGCACCCAGCATGTTCACTGTTATCTCCAGCTCAACACTCTGATACCATCAGGAGGTAGCCTGGAGACACTCGAGAAAAAGGTTGAGAGAGAATTCAATGAGACCATTGAAAACCACCAAGATAGAAACAGTTTCAGAAACTTTGAGGAGTTAATAAAGTTGATTTCATTCAGCTGTGAGAATCATGAGTTAATAAAGGATTTTTTGGGGGGTTGATCATTTCTATTTGGAAATATTATTTCCATATATTTCTATATTTAAAATATTATGGCCAGCTAACAGGGAGGGTTGTAACATTTTCCATATGCTTTTATTGTAGACACAAAGTGCACCACATGACATATACTGATTAAGTGCATATACTGATATTTGTTACAATTTAGATTAATTCACACAAGGGCAAACAAACTCACTGTCATGTATTTAGAGTTGTAGGCCTGTGTTTTATGTCCTTGTTCATTTGTTATTTCCTGTTTGTGTACCTTTTTGAATTCAAACGCTTACAATTAAATGGTGACAAGGTAAATATTGTGACCTTTGTTTATCACAATAAATGTATTCCATTTACAAAGCATTCATTTAAAGATAAGTAGTAGATTTTTAAAATAATTTGAAGAATTGATTAATTAAATGTGGGAGTATTATAACAAAGTTTGAGATGGAAAACAACATTTTTACGAAAGTTAATTTTAAACAAAATGAGAGTTTATCTCATTTTATCTGCACTAATGGGTTATACACCAAAAAGTCTTGTTCTCCATATAAAACAGAAGCTGACCAGAGTAATACCTACTTAACTAACACCTTCAAAGTACCGAGCAGTTTTATTAAACAGTACTTCTGAGCCATTATTTCCATTATTGCTCTATTTGTCTCACAGCATGTGCTAACCAAACTCCCCCTCAACCGCGAGAGTGAGACAAAATCCCTCAGCACTCATGAGCCGCTTGAATGGGTTAAACCATGCAGGGGATGAAGATGGAAGACATTCACTTGCTGAAACAATCTGTGCAAGAAATAATAGGAGAAATAGAGCGACAGCGAGAATAAGCACAGATGGATGACATAAATCAGCCAGTTTTAATGATGGTGTTAGGGAATTAGCCCGGACAATATGTCTGGAGAATCAATCATTTGATTTAAGCTAATGAAGTGGGTACATGTGTTTTAAAAAGTATCTATTGTTGCTTAATTGCAGTTCATCTTATACATTATCCTCTCATACAGTATTAAAAAAAAAACACTGTAACCAACGAAAGTTCAGTTTCATGGTCTGCAGATGGTGAGGGCCAGACAGTGCAACATAGCCGAGCTGAGAGGAAGTGCATGTTATTTACAGGAATGAAAAGAGTGCATCAAAGGGAGAACTCGAGAGAATGACAAATAAGAAAATAGAGGGAGAATTGAAAGACACTGGGAAAGCGGTTTGGTGAGACAAACGACAGACAGACATTTCGGCCAAAATAGGCACGGCGGGCTTATTTAACAGCAAAGATCCGGCTGAATAATGTGAAAATAGTTGAAGGCATTTCTGCCTGTATGCTCAGACTCTGTCAGAATATACGATGCTTAGGGGAGTCTTCCTGGCTTCATTAATTTTTAATTTGCCAATCGACTAACTCAGACAATAAGAAGAACTTTCCGTAATATGTTTTTCCTATTATGCCAGAGGATAATATAATCGTAATTGTGGCAGGCTCTGCAGTGCTTACTTGACCCTGTAATGTGAAACAAAGCGCGAGTTTATGTGATACATTTGTTAGTCAAAAACCAGCTGCTAGTTGAACTTACTTATAAAACACTTTTACTTGGTAGTTTTTAGGCAGTGTGTGTATGTTCAAGGTTGAGTTTTTATAACCATCCTCCACTCCTTTGTAGTTCTGTATCTGGGTTTTAACACTCCAACTATGTTGCCCTCTTTCTCTCTCTCTCTCTCTCTCTCTCTCTCTCTCTCTCTCTCTCTCTCTCTCTCTCTCTCTCTCTCTCTCTCTCTCTCTCTCTCTCTCAGAACTGATCGACGGCACCCCCACCCTAAAAATTAACCACGGCTCGGGTACATTGGTCCTGCAGTTGCCCGGCAACGTGAATGTAGCGGACATACGGTGGCACAGACTGGATGTGAGGAGCAACAGCAAAGTAAGCATTCACCGTTAGCAAGCGACTGGCTGCCGTGTTTAATTGAGCGGCGGCCCGTCTCTCCTCGGCAGCTTCCTCCAATAATACACCTCAGTACTTCTGTACAAGACGTCAAAGTCTTACTATCTGGTCTGAAACCATCTTCACAGCCCGAGAGGGACAGATGAACTGTGGTCGCAGCTGTTAGCTGGGTTTTTTGATCCCAAACATTGTTTTGTGTGCTAATTTGTATTGTATTCAGTGTTACCAGAACTGTTTCCGATCCAAAGGCCTCTTTGTTGTGCTGTAGTATTGCTAGCTTGTAGTCTTGCTGGGGTGGAATTTGCTTTAGGATCAGTCTGAAATGTCTTCAAATTATAATCCTAACGATGTAAGCATCCTGCTGGGTGTGAAGGGAACATTGCAAGTTGGAACTTTTTTAGCTTCTTGACATGCTATGTGTTTAATAATAGCATACCTAAGGCTTTAGCTTCCGTAGAGAGTGGAGAAAGAGTGTGAAGTTTGTCGTCATCCAGAGTAAAAAATGTTGGTGAGAAGCTCTTGAACCAACTTGGTGATTTAAGTATCTGTACAAGCAAAAGAAATGTAATAATCTCTAGAAGACATTTAAAAGCCAGAAGCACTAGATGACTTTTGCCCAGATTTTTGCCCCTATTTACAGTCTGGATGAGTCAACGCTAGTTGCAGAAAGTCTGAGCCAGTGTATAATGATCACTGACTCAGATTTTATATGTGTGATATTTTTAGCCAATTTTAGAACACGTTGTTTTCATTTGTCGTGCATCTCCTAGAACTGTGTGAGTTTGTTGTGCTCAGAACGACTGTAAAGTGTGTGAGTCTCATTTTTTGTGAAATGGACTGTCAATCATACACTCACATCATACACTAAATAACTGTGTATGATTGAAAGTCCATTTCACTAAAACGTTGATTGAAAAGATTATTAAGGCATGGAGAAAGTATGTTGGGGGACCATCAATTAAGTGATAGCACAGTGGTTCTCAACTCCAGTCCTCGGGACCCACTGCTCTCCACATTTTGTGTGTCTCCTTATTTAACACACCTGATTCAGATCATAAGCTCGTTAGGAGAGACTCTATGGCTGCGTTTACACTTGGCATTAACATGCGACCTGTATCCGGATGTTGTCCACATACACATTGAATAGACAAGTGTAAACGCACTTCTGATCGGAATGTTATCCGATCAGCGTGTCCAGGTTCGGAGGTAGTCGTGGACGCATTGTGATCGGATCTCAGTGTAATGTAAACGCAATCCAGCCATCGTGTCTGCATTCACAGGTGGACGTAATTTAAATCCCCGCCCAGTCTCCCCGCGTGGCTGTCAGAAAATAATGGCAAGACGCAGTTTAGACAAGAAATGAAACTTATTTGAACCTTACAATAAACGTCAATCTTTAAAACAGTTTATTTAGACTTACATGATACTATGTGTGTCATTTTTTATTTTAATTTTGCAACATTATCTGAATGAGGCGATCGCCTGTACAGTCAGTCATGATCTTAATGAAGAGCTGCACGCTGCTTTGCCAGAGGAATAATCGGAATCGGAATATTTTTTTTATGTTTAAATGTTGAATGTTTTTATTGTTTCAGCATGTTTATCAATCTCCCATTTCTGTCAATATAGTCATTGCACGCTATAAGCTTAAAACCAGATGATCGATGTGACTTTAACATGATCAACCCAGTTATTTTTGTATGATCAACTCTGGAAGTATTCCTTCGTTCAAAAAAATGTATTTGATCTAATTACTGGAGATTGAAAGTGAAGTGAGTGAGTGAAAGCAATTGGGACATTGTTTAATTTGTATCATCTTACTCTTAATCTGGTGTCGTGCCACAGACCTAATTTATGCAGGAAACAGGAATCCGATCGGTTATCCAGATACAGAGGCTACTTAATGTGAACAAATATAAACGCACAATGTCCTTATTGTCTAATGATCCGATCTGCTTGATCGGATCACTGTGATCGCATGTTAATGCCACGTGTAAACGCAGCCTAAGATCTGAACTGAGTGTGTCAGATAAGAGAGAACAAAATGTGCAGAGCAGCGGGTCCCGAGGACTGGAGTTGAGAACCACTGTGTTAGCAAATATTAAGCAGTTACACTATAGTAGAATGTCTTAAGTGAACTATCTAAATAAAGTGTTACCGGATGTTTTATTAGCTAGAAATATATACCTAACATTGATTTATCTGGCTGATACTTTTCCAATTGTATAAGTATTTTTATAAACTGTTACATACCGCCTGTGCCGGCCTATGCAACAGAGAGGGGAGACCACGCGGATTATTTGATAAAAAAAAAAAAAGTATTTATTAAAGACAAGAAATGAGCAACATAAAATAATTAAAGTCAGTTTAATTGTACAACTCGAAACGAAAACAAAATGCAATCAGGGTATATGAAGTGTCATGCAAAAAGGAAACAAAATCAGCAAAACGGTGCGGGAGAGAAGGAGAAATGGCGGCCTCCTGAAACCAAGTCTGGAGAGTCTTTTAACACCCAGGATACTGGAAGCAACCACACGCGGTCCTGGAGCAACATTAATTCCGAGATATTGATAATCTGCATACATAGACTGGACAGAAAACTATGTCCACAGGCCCCCAACCCCCCTACCCTCCAGCAGCTCCAATCGCCCTTCCTCATCCCAGAACTCCAGCAAATCCCAGTACCTGGAAAGCTACATTTAAGGAGACTAGGCAGAAGAAGAGAGTGTAGAAACAGGAAGAGAGAAAGATGGGACACGACAAAACATTCACTCCAGCCCACCTGGAGCACGGGACAAAGCGTCAGCCATCACATTGTCCACGCCCTGAATATGCCGTATCTCTAAATTGTATGGCTGTAAAAATAAAGCCATACAATTTCATACAATGTCAGTTGATTATGATCCGATTAAACAGTGATAGGAACAGCACCCCCAGCTAAATATACATCAAACTTCTGTAGACCCCAAACTAACGACAATATTTCCTTCTCAATAGTTGAATAATTCAACTGATGACAATTAAACTTTCTTGAGAAATAACATGTTGGCTGGTCCACCCCCTTCTCATCACTCTGCAGGAGCACCACACCAGCCCCCACATGACTTGCATCCGGAAAGGCTGATCTAGACAGAGTGCCATCAAAACTGGAGCAGAGTTCAACAACAACTTGACATTATCAAAAGCAATCTGAGATGTCACAGTCCATTCAAACTTCACTTTAGCTATTAACAGGTTAGTCAAAGGAGCTACTACCATAGAAAAGTTGGAACAAAAACTACGGTAATACCCTACCATCCCCAAAAAGCGCCTCAACCCGGTTTTGGTGGTAGGAACAGGAAACTTATCGATAGCCACCACTTTCGCATGGACCGGCTTCACTTGACCCTGCCCTACGGTCTTCCCCCAATATTCAGAGTTCCTCAGACGAGGTTTCAACATACCGTCATCAGGACCTACCATATCCTCACCACTACGCTCTGCCACCATGTAGGGAGTCTCCAAGGCCCTAGGAGCCTCAACAGCAGCGGCTAAAGAAACGGGCATCACTAGGTCACTAGACTCTGCTGTCCCAGAGACTGAAGACCTGCTATAATAGGACTTCAACAGATTTATGTGACAGAGCTGAGTAGAACGCCTACGATTTGGTGTGGAAAGTAAATAATTCAGGTCTGACACCTGTCGAATAACCCTATAAGGACCCGTATATTTTGCAAGGAAAGGAGAGTTTACTATTGGCAACAAGGCCAAAACCTGATCACCCGGACTAAAGACCCTTGGTTCAGCTCGACGGTCATACCAACTCTTCATTTTCTGTTGGGCTTTAGTCAGGTGGTCCCTCGCCATCTCACAGGCTAAAAACAACCTACGACGAAAACCATTAACGTAGTCCAACAGATTAACAGGAGACTCAGGACACTTTAGCTCCCCCTGTATAACTGCTAAAGGCCCACAAACTCTATGGCCAAAGACCAGATCATTAGCCGAGAAACCCGTAGTCTCCTGGGTTACTTCTCGTGCTGCCAACATTAGCTAGGGGAGACCTTCTTCTCAGTCTCTGTTAAGCTCAACACAATAACCCCTGAGAAGCGACTTCAGTGTCTGCTGAAAACGCTCCAGAACCCCTTGGCTCTGGGCGTGATAAGCACTACTACGTTGAGGTTTCACACGCAACTGCTCGAGCACTTCTTTGAACATGCGTGACGTAAAGTTAGATCCTCTGTCAATCTGTATAGTATGAGGGATACCGAAAATAGAAATAAATTGTGAAAGGGCTTTCACCACCGATCTAGTGGTAAACACACCCTGACTTAGATGGAGGCAATGGTCCCACACAATCAATTAACAGGTATTCAAATGGTTTTCCTACAGCTGGAATAGGGTAGAGTGGAGCTGGCTTTAGCACCTGATTAGGCTTCCCTGTTAACTGGCATACATGACACATCTTAATGAAGGATGCCACATCCTTCTTTAAGCGAGGCCAATAGAAGTACTTCATAAGACAGCCATATGTTTTCCTTACCCCCAAGTGCCCAGCTACCTCCCCATGAACCGTCTGTAGGACCAAATCTCTAAACTTAACTGGTACTATTACCTGAAATACTGGATTCTCAACCCCTTCATCAGTGTGAGAAGACCATTTTCGGATCAACAACCCGTCCTGAACCAAATAACCCCTTACTGCATTGCGCAACTCCTCAGGTGGTAACACCCCAACAAACAGATCTTTTAATGTCTCGTCCTCCTTTTGAGCTGCAACAAAATCACTATGAGAGAGAGAAGGTGGTAGATTAGGCACAATTACAGACTTAAACTCTCTAATCTGGGAAACATCATCATTAAAGGCACGGCTCATAGCCCGTGTCACTGCACAAGCCGTAAAGACAGACAAATTCTGACCATGAACGTCACTGTCATCTGCAATAGAGGGAACATTCTTAACAATTACAGGGGGCGGTATATCACGCCAGACACGCCTTCCAGCCAGATTGTTACCCAAGAGAAGATGGACACCCTCTATAGGTAAGGAAGGGCGGACTGCTATTTCTACTTCCCCCTGCCCTAAATCAGACAGCAGATTAACTCTGTGCAAAGGAACAGAAACAACCTGCAACCCAATCCCCTGGACTAAAACATTGTTCCCAGTACTCGGGTCAACAGAAAAAGGCAAAACAGACTCCAAGATAAAAGACTCAGACGCCCCTGTGTCCCTAAGTATCTTAACTGGCACCTGGATGGAACTACCCACCAGTGAAATTAAGCCATCTGTAACAAAAGGAAAGTAACCCCTTCCACCCGTTGCAAATGAATCAGCCCTACCATTTCTCTCACCAACTTCAGCAGAACTCCGGCCTGATGTCTGAGATGAAGTCACAACGACTTCAATTTTATCCTCAGTCTCACCCACCAAAACTTTTGCAGGTATTTCTGACTCAGATACAGCAAGTTTGACCCCCCTAACAACATCAGTACCATTTCTCTGACTTTTCCCCTTTAAAACAGGACAGTCTTTCTTCCAATGCCCCTTTTCTAAACAATATCGACACACATCAGCATTGTTCTTAGCCTGACCAACAGGTGTAAACGCAGAATACCTAGAGTCTCTGCGAAAACTCACAGCACCTCTGTGTGACTGATTTGAGTGTGAATCTATTTTCCTCTGAGTAGTTGACTCCAATGAACCCACCGAAGAAGACCCCAAAGCTCTATTGAAACGTCCAAAACGTTGTTCCTGATAAAACTTACCTGTATTGCTTTCTTTTAAACTATACTTATGTGTCAAAGCGAAATCGTCAGCCATAACTGCGGCTTCAGCTGCGGTTTTCATCTTATGCTCAAATACATGTGTAGCAACACGCTCAGGAACGATATTTCTAAACTGCTCTAAAACAATTAAATTAGACAATTCTTCAAAAGTAGTGACTCCCACTGCAGAGCACCAACGATTAAAGTGGCCATTCAATTCCCGCGCTACTTCTGTATAGGCCTGTTTGTCTCCTTTTCTCCAACTGCGAAACCGCAAACGATAAGCTTCAGGAACTAATTCATAAATTTTAAGCACTGCCTCTTTTACTCGGACATATTTTTTTTTCTATCTGACACAGGCAACGCAATAAACGCTTCTTGTGCTCTAGCTACAAGAACACTCTGGATTAACAACGTTCTCTCAGAGTCAGACCATCCACGGTCATCAGCCACACTCTCAAATAAAGAAAATAAAATATCGGGATCTCTCTCATTGAATTTCGGCAGCAATCTAACCATGTTAGATATATCCGGGGAACGCACAAACCCCTTAAGAGCAGTACCCTCACCTCCATCAGCTGAAAGCCTACCTTCAGCGCTCAGTCTCAACCGTTCTAAAGCCACATCACGTTCACTTTTTATTCTTTCCATCTCTACCTCACGTTGAGCTTCTCTCTCTTTCCTCTCCGCCTCACGTTCAGCTTCTCTGTCTTGACGTTCAGCTTCTCACTCTCTCAGCTCTGCCTCGCGTTGAGCCTCTCTCTCTTTCTGCTCTGCCTCGTGTTGAGCTTCTCTCTCTTTCTGTTGCATTTCTATCAACACCTTTTGTTGCTGAAACGTAAGTGGCATTTTTGAAAACTCGGTCGAAAGAGGTGTCGACGTTGCTTCTCCGAACTCTAACTCATCCATAATCAGAGATGCAGGTGACGAAAGAATATTCCTAACGACCAATTCCCCCTGAACTGACACTAATCTGGGCTAATTTCGCTGTTCTGGGGAAACACAAGTCAAAGTTATAATGTTCAAAAACTTGACGCAACTGATCCTTTGTCAAATTATTCAGAACCCCCACAGATGGAGCTACAAAAAAATCCTCCAAACTAGCCATGAAATTTTAAACTAATTTTACAGCATACAATTCTTAAGGATACTAAAGAAAAAAAATCGAGCTCACCTTTTCAAATTGTAAGTGTGGCCACAACACTGTGCATCAAGACGAGACAAAACGGAGCTGCCCTGTAAAAGCAAACAAACAAAAACAAGAAAAACAGCGATCCTCTTCATGCATATCCCAAGGACAGAGATTTTTAATACACAATATCAGCGGTGCGTTAACTCCCCCGACAAAATGCCGTTAAAGCAGGCATCCACGACGGTGCCCTCTGCCCAGGATAGCACAAAAATAACAAACTAAAATAACAAACAAACATTTAAAACTTGACGGGCACTCGCAAAACTCCCATAGTTATCTTATTGAATACTTTATCAATAACCTCAATCTTGCACGCACAGTGCAGACCCACACCCACCAGACAATGGCTCACCGCAAACTATTCAACCTGGCTACTTCAAAAACAGCCCAGGCACAAATTTAACAAATATTCTCCTCCTCTCCGCACCAACAAAAATAAATAATTAAATAATTTTAAACGCAACTAATTTTCAAACTAATCCACATGTGTCTTCCCAATGATTCAAAACAAAACGTTCAACTCAATGAACTATCAAAGCACTTTCCAAATCAAACATATCTGAATGAAACGGTCCTAATATATTTAAAGCTTCAAACGCCCAGGCCATTCAAAACCTAGTTATAAGCATCAGAATACATTTACCGATTTTGTTTCAAATCCTTATTTTGACGAGCCCCCAAGTCTGTTTGTCGTTCCAGATCCCGAAACGTTCCAATCCCTTGACGAGCCACCAATCTGTTACATACAGGGGAGACCACGCGGATTATTTGATTAAAAAAAAAAAAAAGTATTTGTTAAAGACAAGAAATGAGCAACATAAAATATTTAAAGTCAGTATAATTGTACAACTCGAAACGAAAACAAAATGCAATCAGGGTATATGAAGTGTCATGCAAAAAGGAAACAAAATCAGCAAAACGGTGCGGGAGAGAAGGAGAAATGGCGGCCTCCTGCAACCAAGTCTGGAGAGTCTTTTAACACCCAGGATACTGGAAGCAACCACACGCGGTCCTGGACCAATCACTTGCAACACGCCACACCTGCGCTCCTCTCACCTATAGGGGAGACGTAATGAACAGGCAAACCGCAAAGGAGGAGGAGCTGACAGGTCCGAGACCGTCACAAAACAAAATTTTTACTTGATCATATAACTCAAACATCATCCTTAGAAAATGCTACATTAGTTCTGTTTAGGGGCTTAGAGACCACAGCTAAAGAAAAACATGAAAATAAATCTTTACATTCTAAATATGTCTGACTGCTGTACACTCTGTATCTCTTTTCCCAATTTATTTATTTGTGTTGTGTTTTTCTGTATTTTTGTATTTTTTATGGTAAAAACTTCAATACAGATTAATTTGAAAGGAAAATAAGTGGTTTGTTTCAAAATTATTATTATTATTATTAATATTATTATAAATTTTACATGTATATCATTAGTCCTACATAAAAAAAACGTTCAGTCTCAGAACGTTTAATATGCCGTCATTCAAATGTGGTGTTTCATGGAAGTCAAATTCCTACATTTGTGTGTTAATAAAGGTTCCTTTCTTCCACACGTTTGTTCCCAGGAGGTGCGTTTTACACTTGACCGCTGTGCGGGAGCCACTATCATGGAGATGGAGGGTGTGGGCAGCTGGCTAACTACTGAAGACCACACTTCCTGTGAAGTTACTGGCATTACACCGAATATGGACAAGTAAAGCACTTCTCTTCCTTTATATTTCTCTTTTCACACCAACTTATGAACCAGTAAAGTTATAGTGCCAAAGAAACCATTGCTCCACCGTGATACCATGACACAGAGCTTGAAACAATCATTACCTTCCTCTTTCGCTCAGTACATATGAGCCTCATTCCAATTATGAACTCAATAATGTCTTGAAATATTGATAGTTACACAAAGGTGTCAATCTAAAAGGTCAAATGAATTATCGGAGTTAATCTCTAGAGGAAAATTACCTCACCATAACATACAGTACATTAATGGCTAGGGTCATTGTCCCTTCTGATGTGCTTTCAGGCATCTGAATGTGTCGCAGGTGCTTCAGCTAGGAGGAGTGAATGAGAACCTGCCATATATTTACCCACAACTTCAACACAAGCACTTCACTGGCTGTATCCGAAACCTCATTGTGGACAGCAAGGTGAGTTTTTTTTTTTTTTTTTTTGAAGGGGCAAATGAAAGGGGCTAAGAGTGTTGTTTTCCATCATTTTAGAACGATTGCAAATGTGACATTGATTTTAAACAACAGTTCAATAAACAAGTAGCATGAAGAAATATTAAGTGACCTTTAGAAGAGATTTTAGATGCAATATTGACTGTTTTTGCTCTAGGAAAATTTTTTCAAATTGTTTAAAACAAAGCCACAGCAGAAAAGCTGCAATGGCTGAGCAACATACAGCTGTGTTACTGAATGATTCCGATTTTTTAGTGATTCAATGACCCATTAATAAAGACAGTGGCTGCATCCTAGTGAGACTGCGTCCTTCCTAGAACAGTACAATCTTTCATTACACAATGAAATTGGACAAGCTCAGTACCGCTTCCTTTTCCGCTAATTATTTTTTTGTGAAATGGAATGTGTGCAACGGAGACTGCCTTCCCTATCTTTCAAATTCAGATTTGACTGAGCTTGTTGAAATTGCAGTCTAGATATGGAGCCTTCCTATGACGCAGCCTTCACCTTTTATATTTAAAAGTATAATTGCACTTTTTTTCCAACATTTCATATGTGTGTATATATATATATATATTTATTTATTTATTTATTTAAAAGAATTATGAATGTTCTACTGATTTGGTGCTCAAGAAACATCTCTTATTATTATCAATGTTGAAAAAAGTTTTGCTGCTTAATATTTGTGTGTAAACATGATACTTTTTTGTTTTTCCAGAATTCTGATGAGTAGAAAATTATGTATATTTTTATACTGCCCCTATATGGGCAGGCAAAGATGCCTACCATGACCTCATAGGGCTTCCAGACGCTGTCAGTTTTCAGTTTTCTAAGAAGTGTTATTTCAACTGAGTTATAAATGACCATGCCACTTGTCTTTTTAACCGATCTGTGATCTCACCCCACGTTATAATGTCAAGGTTTGTAATGGTGGGTGGTCGTTTGTTTCTCATTTTAACACCGTGACTCAGCTGAAAGTTCTTGAGTCTAAAACACTTGACCAGTGGGCATCAGACATACAGGAACAGCATAGAAGGGTTCACTTAGGCTGCTGCGGCTTGACTGGAGAACATAGACTGTGGAAGGAGGAAGTACAGAGGTACAATTCCAATTTTAAAAACTCTTCTGCTCACTCAGTTTTCTCAGATGGTTTACGTCCTTTTGCTCTTTCCCTGTTGTTGACCCGTGAGTATTCTAAGTAGGCTTTTTGGTGGCAAATACACAGTGTGCTGGGGTGCATGGCAAAGTGGTTTTAAGATATAAGGATATTATGCCATTTACTGCTCCACCTTGGGAGGTACATGCAGGGAACTACAGTACCTTACTTAAAAGGTCACACAGGTTTGCTTGAGCTATGAATCCCATTAAAGAGTAAGTACAATCCTTTACCAAATCCAAACTAAAGGAAAAAAATAAACCAAACACCCGTAAACCTTGTGGTGAAAAGGTCAACCTTGCAGAGGTGTACACCAAAAACAAGCAGCCACAAATACAACCACAGCAAATCAAAATAAAAATTGAGACTTGTGAGAATGGGTCGTTCGGCTCCAACTACGAAAAAGTTACAAAAGTCAAATACTAACAGTTACTATAAAAGTTTTACAAAATGTTTTTCATTAGGAAATAAACACATGCATGAGCAGCTGTATGGCTGCTCCGAGAGAGACTTTAACTGAAATAAAACAACCTAGGGTAGTAACAACATTGACAAAACAAAGCAATGTTGCATAAACTACCTTCAAAAGTTTGGGGTCACAAGGATTTTTTTTATTTTTTTATAAATTAATACTTTCATACCGCAAAGATGCATTCAATTGTATAAAAGTTACAGTAAAGCCATTTACATTTTACAAAATTTGTATTTACCATCACAGGATGAATTTCAATTAAAAAGTATGTTAAAATAGAAAAAAAGTGTTAAAGTGTAAGTATTATTGCTTTACTTTATTTTTGATTAAGTACATGAAAATTTGGTGAATATCAGAGACTTTATCTAAAAAAACATATTTCGATCCCAAACTTTGGGATTGCAAAAAATGACTATACCCTTAATTCAATCAAAGAAACATTTAACATTCTAGTACGTAGTATGTCCTCCAAAACTACTGCTCTGATCCTTCTTGGCATGAAGTGTACAAGTTCATGACAAATTTTCACATCTAATTTTCACCTCTTTGAGTGCCCTAGTGTTTGATGGGGAGTGTTGCTCAACTTCTCTTCAAAATCCCCTACAGGTGCCATATAGTTTTTAGGTCGGGTGAAATACTTGTTTTCAACTTGTGAGAAGTTATAGTCACTGTCATGTTGAAAAAGTGCCCAACAATGCAGGAAATAAGAAGAAGGTAGCATCTTCTGTTTGTATGTGAATTCATGACACCTTTGATAAAGCACATTTCCTCAGAACTTTACTACCACAAAACATCTCTGGGAGGACCAGTCACTTTTCACTGTACTACAAAAATTGCAGCAGAATTTTTTTTATTTAATTTTTCTTTTGTAACTTTCAGGAGGGTGTTCTCGTTTTTGCAACACAACATTTTAACACTTTGATAAGAAAATCGTATTTTCCTAATTAATGTAGACATGCTTCTTTTGTAATTTGGGGATCAAGTAGACTTGCTGGAACATTATATCTTCATAGAACCCTAATTGGTCTTCTACGTAAAGAGTAATTGCTGAATCTGGTAACTTTCAGAGGGGGTGTATACTCATTTATGCGTTATACTCTGTGTATATCAGCATCATTGGTCAGATGTTATGAGCAGCCAAAGCACAGCCAGGTCAAATTCACCAGTCAACTGCAGGACACTTAAACAGACCATCTAATAAAAGACTTCCAGAATCTCAGGAAAACACAAACTTGTAAAGAACATTCTTGAACTGAATCAATAAGCATTCACTGAAGGTAACAGCAGTGTAGATGGTTTCAGGCAGACAACACAGGCAGTGCTTACATTCATTACTCTGTGAAAGATCAGTATGAAGCAAACACACATTCACCAGGACTACAACTAAAGTTTCCTGGAATAATGTACAGTCAGCCAGTAATTATCTCATTAATATTGCTAATGAGGAAATATCTAAGCAGAGGGGTTTGCGATAATGGCCGGTTGGCTGTACATTGTCATACTTATTGCATGACTACTTACCAAATAACTGAATACATGAAAATATTGATTTGAAGTGCAGTTATTTTAGTTTTTAGCTTAGCTTTTTAGGAAACAAGTGGTCAGTTATAGTGTTACTATTACAAATGGCATTATTGATTAATACAGTAGATGACTATTGAATGCTACTTTCCTTGCTGAATGAAAGTAGTCATGTCTTTAAAGATATATCGTACTCACCACAAACTTTTGAGTTAATGGTCAGTTATAGAGTTCCCATGGACAACTGTCATTTTTTCAGAAATATAATACTACTGAATGAATTTCACTATTGATCAGTAGCTTTACTGTAAATTGCCTGTCTTTATTGTTCTCTTTATAAGAGATGCTTTCTTTCTATTGGTCATGTCTTGTGTAAGGGGAGTGTTAGCCTGTATTAGGTCCAATGTTTCCACACTGTGGCTCAGGAGATTTCACCTCTTTCTTTATCATTAGACAATTGACAATAAACCAACCTGTCTAAAATTAAATAAAGAGTGACGAAGAGTAGTTCAGTGGAATTACCGCAGTCCTTCTACTTATTTCCTGCAAGTAAATCAGCTGTGCTCCGGGTGCAACTTGTTCCCTCACAGGGTCAAACTCATGCTGCAGCCACTTCAATAACATGACATTAAGAGGAGTGGGCATGAATAAATAGGAGTTATCAGATGAAAGGAAAAATTGATGTAATGTGGTGCATGGTTGTTCTCTTGTGAAGAGAATTTAAGACCTCAAGGTTCCCCCATTCTGTTAATACAGAGCGCTGCAGGCCTGTTTTTTTTAAGTGGCTTTGGCCTGCTTGGCATAGTAACATTGATAATGGTAGGCTGGAATAAAGGTGAATGCACAAATAAGATACAATGAACTTTCTTTTGTTCCATCTCTTATCTTCTCAATCTCCCCAGTTTGGCCTATCCTGGCCATTATTTTCTGCCTTATTTATATTTCCAATCTTTAAATCACTTTATCTCCTCTATCAGTGTTTACATGACTCTCTCTCTCTCTCTCTCTCTCTCTCTCTCTCTCTCTCTCTCTCTCTCTCTCTCTCTCTCTCTCTCTCTCTCTCTCTCTCTCTCTCTCTCTCTCTCTCTCTCTCTCTCTCTCTCTCTCTCTCTCTCTCTCTCTCTCTCTCTCTCTCTCTCTCTCTCTGTGCATGCTGGGGGTTTGGGTTATGGGAGCAACAAACGGGTGAGAAGAGCGATTTGGGTTTTTCCACTTTTTTCTAGATTTTTTTTCCTTTTTTTTTCTTCCTTCGTGTTTTTTTTATGTTTTGTGTATAATTTGATTTCGAGTAACCTATACACGCTTCGGTTTTCGGAAATTTTCGGTTTCGTGGCGGAGGCCCGAGATGGAGGCTCACCCGAGCGGGGGTGTAGCCTCGCTCTCGCTCCGCCATGGAGTCAGGTGTGTACCTGACGCGGACTCTAATGTGGAAGACGTGCTTGTCGCTGTTGGTGAACAGATTGGATACGGAAATATAATTTCAGCGTCAAGGATGAATAAAGCAGTGGTGGTTTTCCTTAAAGATGGAAGTTTGGTGAGTAGACTGATTGAAATTGGCGTTTGGGTAAATGGAGCGTTTACTGTTGTGTCACCGCTTGTGTCACAATCCGTTAGAGTTACGATCTCTAATGTGCCCCCCTTTATATTAAATAGTGACATTGAAAAACAATTGTTGAGGTTTGGAAAAATGTCCAGTGAAGTGAAAATGATTCCTTGACGCGATTCCATGATTCCATGAAACATGATTTACGCGAGTACCGGAAATTTGAAATGTTTCGAATGTGGAGATGTTGGACATAAAAAGATCGCTTGCCCAGATAACAAAACGCAGCTAGAAAATATTGTAAGTAATTTTGAAGTTATTTCTAGTGTGATTGGTGACAATGTAGAGATCAGCGAGGAACCAAACAAAACAACAATTGATGAGAAAAACAAAGACAAAAATACAGATGAAGGGACGAGCAATCAGAGGAAAAGAAGCTCAACTGTCAGTTTAGTTGGTTTTGAAAAGAGAGAAAATCCATGTGTAGATGTTAATTACGGTGATAACGAAAACGAAGAGAGTCTTCGTTCTAAGTTACCAAAAGTTGTTACAAATGATGCAGAGAATACTGGGCAGATTTGTTTGTCCCAGTTAACTGACGTTGAGGAGCAAGATGACATGGAAGATGATGATAGATTTTCAGAAGCATCGGATATTCTTTCTCAATTAAGTGAAGACCAATTGTACACTGTAAATGATGTTAATGACTTCCTGGATGCGACCTTTGGGAAAACAATAGAGTTAAGTGAATTTTTTCCTGATGCAAAAATTATTTTGCAATCAGCTGTGAAAATTCAACAGACAGCCAGTTATGATGAATTGAGTAGAAGCAAAAGATTTAGATTTAAAAAAATTGTAACTAAATTGAGAAGTAAAATGACCCTTGAAAAAGGTCTAACAACTCCTTGATTAAATCACTTGGGGTGTTTTCTCTGTTCTTTTTTTCGCTAACCCTTCTTTTTTTCTTTCTTGATCTTTCTTTTCTTTTGATGGGAGGTATTAAGATGGGAACAATTAATATTAATGGTGGAAGGGATGGTGGAAGAAGAGAAGTGTTGAAGGAATATATTGAAAATAAGGATATGGATATAATTTTCTTACAAGAGACACATAGTGACATAGCTAATGAGACAGAATGGAAGAAGTGGTGGGGAGGCCATATTTTCTTAAGTCATGGCACTAATACTAAGGGTGGTGTTGCTATCTTTTTCTCTAAGAGGATTGACATAGGTTTTGAATCAAGTGATGAAATAGAGAAGGGTCGAATTTTGGCTGTTCATGCTAATTTGATGGGGTTTTCATTTATCTTTGTTAATGTCTATGCACCCAATAATGGTGCAGAAAGGATAAAGGTATTTAAAAATTACCAAAATATAATGGGGAAGTATGATAAAAGTGCTTGTCTAGTTTTGGGTGGTGACTGGAATTGTACATCAGATTTTACCTTAGACAGGAATGGAGAAGAGCCATGCCCTCTTTCTGCTAAGATTTTAAATAATATGATAAGCAATTTTGATTTGTGTGATGTTTGGAGACTACAACATCCGGTAGAGAAGCAATACACTTGGTCGAAGTCTTCAAGCGACCACATCAGCTTTGCTAGATTAGATCGTTTTTATATGAATAAAAACTGGTGTAACAGAATTTTTAAGGCCTGTATTTACCCCAGTGGCTTTTCAGATCATTATTTATGTATGATTGTTTTTAACTAACAAAAGACAAGAGGTCATAGTTACTATTGGCACTTTAATGTAAAATTGTTGCAGGATGTTTTCTTTTGTGAAAAATTTAACTCTTTAACAATCCACTAATACACGCAGATGGGTTGAAACTGAGAAGTCTGCAAACATCAATGGTGAGAGCAAAATGTACATGTTTGTCTAATCTAAAGAATCGAAACGAGTGGAAAAGTCCCCAAGAACTGTGTAGTTTGACGGGCATTAAGTCTGTGAGATTTATGGATAAATTAATGAAGGACATTTTTTCAGCTCTTCCTTCTATATATAGACAAAGTATACAAGAAAATCGCTGTGGTGAACAAGAGGATGAAATGAAAGAGAGTTTTCCAAAACTTCAGGTTTCAATGATAGTAGATGATAAGCCTGAAAATGAATCACTTCTTGTTTTCTGTATACCTGAACTGAATTTGTTTGAAAATGTTTCAAAGAAAGCCTTGTACTTATCATGTGTGAAAGTTTCTCATCAATCTGAACTAAAGAACTGTAAAGAATAAAAATGGTTGGATGTGTTTGGCCAGGGCTCTTCTCCTAGGAGATGCTGGAGGTCCTTATATAAATCACCTATAGAAAAACGCACCGCAGATCTTCAGTCGAGGATTGTGCATTCTGCAATTGCGACTAATAGATACTTGGCACATGTTGACCCCACTGTGGGGAGAGAATGCATCTTTTGTGATCATGAAGAAACATTGAAGCATCTCTTTTTAGATTGTTCTAGGCTAAATGGTTTGTTTCAGATTTTAAAGAGTTGGCTTAGAACACTAGGAGAAGATATGGATGAAAATATATTTATTTTTGGCCCAAAATATGTTGCAACAGATAAAAAAATAATTTCTTTAATCAATTTTTTAATTGGTGAAGCTAAGCTGGCAATATGGATTACACGGAAAAATAAGCGGAAAGATAGTGGAACGACTGAACCTGAACTTATTTTAAAGGCTTTTGTATCTGCAAGGATTAAAGCAGAATTTTCTTTTTTTAAATTAACCAAAAATGTGGTTGCATTCAGTCAGTTTTGGGGACAGGCAGAAGTGTTGTGTGTGGTTGAACCAAGAGGAAATTTTATTTTTAAATTTGTAATTATTTTTTATTTTTATTTTTTTAATTTTCTTAAGTTGAATTTTGTGTAAATGTACATGGTTTGATGTTAATGTACATATGTTATATGTGATGAGGCCATTTTTGGTTATGTTTTTTTTTTGTAATATTTCTTTAGAGGAAAAAGTTTTTCACTAATCTTAGTAAATAAAGAGTTGTTAAAGTCTCTCTCTCTCTCTCTCTCTCTCTCTCTCTCTCTCTCTCTCTCTCTCTCTCTCTCTCTCTCTCTCTCTCTCTCTCTCTCTCTCTCTCTCTCTCAGTTTTATGACCTAGGTTCACCGGCCGACTCCTCTGGCAGTGCTCCAGGATGTTTGATGACGGACAGTAGCTGTGTGAACATGGGCTTTCCCTCCTGCGGGACCCGGGGCCGCTGCCACGGCGAGTGGGGTTCCTTCAGCTGTCAGTGCACACCTGGGTACAGCGGGCATCAGTGTGAAAAGGGTAATTACTCAGACATAGCTTGGAAACTTTGGGACAACTACTATTTTCAAAAGTGGGAGGTGAGAGAGACTGAGGCTTTGAAGATAAAGCAGATAAGTCATTGCTAAGGAGGATGACTGAATGGATGTGGAAACATTTTAGTGGGGCAGTGAATATCTCTGAATTGCTCTGTGTAGGAGGGATAGTGTTAGCACTCAGGCAGGATTTTCACACACACTAAATTCTTGGCACAAATCGCATTCAGAAGAGTAATGAATTTGTAGAGCTTCTTTATGTAATCGCATCCTGCAATATTCTCACAGTGCGTTTTTCACTGTAGTGTTTATGCATCCTTTTTTAAGGACTGCATTTGAAGAACACATTTGTGTTTCACAGAGGTCCCGGAGTTTTCTTTTGATGGAAGAAGTCATATACACTTTCAGCTGGCCTTCACACTCCCAGCCAGACACACGCAGATTCGGGTCCTGGTCCGGACACGCAAACACAGCAGCTCTATCCTCAGCCTGCTGTCCAAAGAGCAGAATGAATATCTCAAACTGGAGGTTAGTGCTTTTGAAAGCATCTCTCTTTTCCTCTCTCATGCCCTTCAGTTCCCTTGAATATGGCTGATGCAATATCAAGGTGTTCTTTCTGCTGGAGATGTACTATTACCTTTTTCCTTTTGAATATAATTTAGTTCTTTTCCAAAGAACTTAGAATTGTTTTGATATTCTCAAAAAAGGGGGTTCTATAAAGTTCAAACCATTGACATTAGATAACTGGTATCAAGAACTAACAATAAAGATATGTTAGAAATGTTAATTTTCAGTCACACTACCATTCATATATTTGGTAAGCATTATTAGTGTTTATGAAAAAAATTTAGCTTAAGCTTAGCTTACCAAGGCTGAATTTATTTGATCAGAAATACAGTGAAAACAGTAATAATGTGAAATATATAAATTACATTTTAAAATAACAGTTTTGTATTTTAATATATTTTTAAATATAATTTATTTATGTGATGGAAAAGCTGTATTTTCAGCATCATTACTCCGGTCGTTAGTGTCACATGACCCTTCACATATCATTTTAATATGCAGATTTGGTGCTAATGAAATTTCTATTATTATCAATGTTGAAAACGGTTGATATTGTTTTTTTTAATGGATTTTTTGATTAATAGAAACCGTAAACTTTTTGGACATTAATTTACATTAATGTGTTAAGAATAAACCTGAATTAACTTTATTATATTTACAATTTAGCATTAACTTGGATATTATAATAATAGAAATATTGACCACCCTGTTTTTAATGTCTCCTCTGTTTCCCCATTTGTGCCCATGAAACGTCCTTAAAACAAATGAGCAGCGTTGACCACAAGCATATAAAGATTATTTGTTCTTGATGTGCTCTGTACTAGCAGCGCATCTGCCAGACCCTGCGAATGTTGTTGCAACAGTGGTGCAATGTGAGAATTTGAATGGAGCAACGAGATCGTGTTTAATCATGGAAGCATTAGTATGCGTCTCCCGATTCCTCTGATACACTTGCAAAATTCATGCCGTCTACCCTCTCACTCCAAGGCTGTCTCATTTTTTCATGTTTTCATTTTTTTCCTCCCAACACCTGCTTTAAGATTATGTGGTCGGATTGCTGATAGCTGCTTTGTTTCTCTCCCTCTCTTCTGTCTCTCTTTTTCTCCCATGTAACACGTGGGCGATTTATCTGCGGCATGAATTAGACGTGTCTGTGAGATAGAAGTCATTTTATATACCCTTAAGTGGCAGGCTACAGATTGCATTACCTGTTTATATTGTGATTTTTGTGAGGCTTCAAAGTGGTGCAGGAACTGATTCTGCCTTTTTTCTGTGTGCGAAAGATTAAAACTTAATCTCCTGCTGTGCTCCTCTCAATTACCTTAGCAATAATGCTAATTGATGTGATGTGCCAATATCCATTTAGCATTGCCTGTTGTGTCTGATTATGATGCATCAACTCACTGAGACATTTCCAGCAAGGTGTTCTTGTCATCAACGGATGAGGAGGAAATAATAGTTTGATAATCTAATTTCTTCTCAAGAGACTTAGCCACATGTCCATTAGCGGCAGCAGATTATGAATGTAGTCTGTTTTCCTTGCATTCATGGGATTCTGACTCAGAATATGTTTACAGATTTATTGAGTTGATTTTATCTGGTAATGTTAATCATGCCACCAGAAAACAACCTTATACGCAGCCTCAGATGGATGCTGGTTGTAAAATATAAAGAATGGATTCAAACTTGGTAAATAGTGTTCTACAGAGAAACGTTAAATCATGTTGAGGTAACATGTGCCAGATGCAAAGTATGGATGTTTTTGCAGTACTTTAATGTTGGTAGATCAAAATTATGTTTCATTGTTTTTAGTTTTATTGAAGGTTTTGATGACAGACAGCTCAAAGAAATTACATTATAGGCCCCATTCTATCTTAAACGTTTAATTTTTAGCATTCCATGAGTTTTAAAAGCTTTAAGAGAGATTAAGATGTTCTTCAAGATTCCCACTCTCTTTAACCTGATTTTACTTGACCTTTCCAGTTGTTCATGATTCACAATTCACAATTTCTACATGCTAAAATATTTTAGAGCTTGGTATAACTATATTCATTATATAAAATCCCCATATAATTTAATATGTAGTTAATTTACAAGACTTTTCCAGGTCTAGAAATCACACTTTGCAAAATGAGGCTACCTTATATATCTCGGTTTTCTAAGACTGTGGGAACCCTAGTTATTTAATGAAAAAGTAAAATAAGTAAGTGGATGAATTAAAATAAGATCTTGATTTTCATTAGTTTAGTAGTATATTTTAATGCTTGTTTTGTCTTAAGTCATATTGAGACCTTTTTAAAAGTTTCCTGAGACCCCAAGTGAGTCCCGACCATCTGGTTGAGAACCAAGGCTCTAAAAGATCAAACAACAACAATCACATACTGTTGTTTTCCTGACATATCTGTTGGCTGTGAACTCATGATATTAGGCCTTATGAAGTCTTATGAAGATCCATCGCTGTGTCTTGGTTTAAAGCTCTTTTTTTTTAATCCATTTGAGCTCATATTTTGTTTTATTTTTATACTGCTGATAACTTTCTCATTCAATTTGAGCCATTTATTGCCTCGTCTGAGAAAATGGTTCAGTTCTGCTTCAACACCTGATGTCTCATCCCTTTATAACCAACCACCAAAAATTATATATTTAATGATTCCTTAGATTTTGTCATGACATTGATTAATGATGTCTCATAATATTGTTTACACGTAATAGAATATGAAAAGGTGGTTAGGGAAGCCAAACATACTTAATACTGTGCACTTAAGACCCAATGGCCCATGATCAAATGCTTCTAATTCTGAAACATGCAACTGGGCAGATGGCTTTACCTGCTGCTCCAGTAGATGACATTGGTTTCTGGATCATTTGGTGAGGATGAGGAGCGTGGAGGCACGTATCACATCCACCTGGGGAAAATAGAGAGCATCTCTACTGTCATTTGTGGGGTAAATCTTAGGGCATAAGGAAAAATCTCAGATTTTCCATGGACAGATTAAAGTTAATGTTCTTGTTAATTAATGCCTTGAGGTTTTAATACCTAACCAGCATAGACTCAGCCTTGAAATATTCTAACAATCCGGTTTGAGATTATCTGTAGGCTGTGGGAGAGAAGGAAGTTCATAGAGGTCAATCGTGTTTATTCGTGTATACCGTTTACATTTTTTGTACATCTGTGTACAAATGTGAGAGAGCCTCACTGCCTGATTAGTCCTGTTTTTTCCTTCACAACAAAGCCAGTATGCCCTAGAGGCTGGCAAATGATGCTCTCTAGGACACATGCAGAAAGACTCTGAAATTTAAATGAAGGTTGGGGCCCTCTTCAGGAGATTGGCAAGCCGCTGTGTCTCACAAACTAATACATATCTCATTGTTAAACCTGGCGTTTCCCTTTTTTTCCACCAGATATGGAGCTATGGCTAGTAAGCATTTGCTTGTAAAGTAAAACACCAGTTAAATTATTATTATTAGACTGTTAAAAATAAGGCAAATACATTACAGTGAAGTTGAATGATTCAAAGCACAAAACTGATGACTTTTATACCGTACTTTATTACAAACTTTTTTTATCTTACATGCCCTCATAAATAATAAAACTCGCCTTAGAAACACTTGATTTATAAGAAGCAATCTGAATAAGAAGAGCATAAAACACACACAAAGGGAAAGAGAGAGTAAAAGAAAGTCCCACAGCTGGGCCCTAGAGAGTCTGAGAGGCAACACAAGAATATAATGGCAAACCTCACTGACACCATATTGAATTTGTTGCTCCCATTTCCTCCAATTAAAGGACTGAAATGTTTAATTCTGTTAGTGCTCTGGCGTTTTATCCGATTCTGGCCCAGTCTGATGTCTTCAGTCCCCAATGGGTCTATTCCTTACCATACTGAGCCTCTTTCGCTCTTATTCTCTTTACTTTACTACCACTATTTTCATAATTTCACAATTGTTCTTTGTCTTTGGGTCTATATTTTCTCCTGTTTCCTTATATAATCTGCAAAACTATACATTAATCTTATTCGCTGACAGCCTTCTCTTTCTCTCCTCCTCCTCCCTCCCCTCCCCCACACTTTCTTAGATCTATCTGGGTCTGTTAAGTGTCTTCTACAACCTCGGTGATGGGGACTTCAACTTGACAATGCCCTCTTATCGTTTAGACAACGGAGAATGGCATGACATTCACTTAGATCGACACGACAGCGAGTTGACCCTGCGCCTGGACGGCGGTGGAGGGCGGAGAGAGATCACGGGATCACTGGGTCGCAGTCGGGAGATTGTTATTGATCCCGCTGTGGTGATGCTGGGCAACTCATTCCCTTCAGGACATAACAAGAGCTTCCAAGGTGAGGTACAGGTGTATTCCTGAAGCTCAACCGGTAGAGCACAATGGCCAAAAGGCAATGACATGAATATGATTTGCAGGGAATCATATTCCCAATGCATGTAACTACAGTATATAAGTATACACCATTCCAAAGTTTGGGGATGGTAAGATTTTTTAAATATTTTTGAAAGAAGTCTCTTATATTAACCAAGGCTGCATTTATTTGAACAAAAATAAAGTAAACACTATAATATTGTGAAATAGTATTTCAATTTAAAACAGCTAATATCTATTTGAATATACTTCAAAATGTAATTTATTCCTTTGATCAGCATCATTACTCCAGTTGTCAGTGTCACATGATCCTTCAGAAATCATTCTAATATTTGCTGCCCAAGAAACATTTCTTATTATTATCAGTGTTAAAAATAGCTGTCCTGCTTAGTATTTTTGAGGAAACAGCATTTATTTGAAATAGATATCTTTAGTAACATTATAAATAGGGATGCACCATTACACCTTTTTCCAAAACGAGCCGATACAGTACCAATACCTGAATTTTCATTGCATTTTTAATTTTTTTAAATATTGGGCAGAGAAACCAAAAGAATTTTGAATCAAATAGACATTTCCTTTTGTTATTTTCATGCCTAATTATGCCTGTTAAAATGTATTGTAGGAACACCTTTTCATATTATTGCTCTATCATATTTTATCTTGAATTTAATAGCACAGTGAATACTTAGAACTGCTTCAGCAGGGCTTAACCAGTCAAGAGCAGTGAGTGATTTCCTCTGGTTTTTTGTTGTTTGATTAACTTTGAGGACAAAGACAGCAGTAGGTTTATTACGCTGCTATCACTTTAAGAGCTAAACGGTTCCACTGTACTGTTACACAAGTTTTCTTTTCAACTCTTTACATTCACTTAAGGCATAACCGACTGTTTCACAAGGATACCTGCCTATGTAGGCCTTTTGACATAATTTTGTGTGAATTTATCATTTCAAGCATAAGACATGAACGAGAACTCGCTTCAATAGGCAATTTGCAATATGCTGTCTGAAAAGCAGCTTTTTGGATGTGCGCTTTCGGGTGTTTGCACAAAGAAAACGTATTTGTAACAGTTCATGTTATTACTTGCACATATTATTTATTTTTAATTAATCGATAAGCATTTAAGAGCATGCAACAAAAGTATGCGCTCTCTCTCTCTTTACCGTCAGATAATGTTAGTAATATACTCCTCATTTTACTTTCTTTGCTATTGCCATATCCGACCAAACTACAAACTTTCCAGCGATGTCTGTGCAAAAGGGATGTGCGCTCATCAAGCTAACGTGTCTGTGCCACTGAGTGCTCAATCCACTCCATGTGTTTCATTTATCAACTTGCGCACACCAGCTATATAGGTGTAAATATTTAATTTGATTAACTATTCATTTGATAAATTTGCTTAATAGACATCTTTCTCTGATATATCCATTCTGCTCTCTGTTTGCTCTGTTGTCAGTGTTTCTTTGTCACATGCACTGTACTGAACACGGTTGTTGGTATCGGAGCATTTTAATGAGTACGAGTACATGAGCGCGGTATCGGGCCCAGTACTGATACTGATATTGTTATCGCTGCATCCCTAATTATACATTTATTTCCTAGCACTTTTGCTCAATTTAATGTATCCTAAATTAAAGTATATTTTCTTTCAAATAACAATAATAAAAAAAAGATTACTAACCCCAGATTTTTTAACAGCTTTTGTATAGCTTGAATGTGCAATATTTCACATTGTAATGTTTTGTAATGTAGGTACTGGTAAATCTCTGGATATGGTTATGATGGAGAAGGGCAGGAGATGACACATTCTGGATTATTTTAATTTCACTTTAGTATAGCGCTTTTCACAATACATATAATTTTAAAGCTGCTTTACAGAAAATGCATGTTTCTACGTTAGAATTAAGAGTGATCTGTTATCAGGTGACTGTGTCAAAGTAATGTCCATATGGCAGAAATGTCCAGTTCTCAGATAAGATAAATCATGCAGTTAGCTAACATCTAGTATTTGTTTAAAGGGGACCTATTGTGCAAAGTTCACTTTTATATTGTTTTTTAACATAATTATGTGTCTGCTATGTGTGTACACAACCACCCTATTATGGTAAAAATCCATCAACTCGGTTTGTTATTTTCCCCATAAATCAGAAACAGTGTCTCAAAATGAGCCGCTCAGGAATGCATTCAGTTGTGATGTCACATTAGCACAAGCCCCCCCCAAAGGCTAGCGATGGAATCGCCTCCATTAACTAAGCTCTTCCCTTAAGTAAGCTGTACACAATCCGCCATGTTCATTATGGATGGACGAATCGATCCTGAAGTATCGATATTTTCGATTCTGACGTTGTTTCGAAAAGGATTGATCTTCACATAAAAATTTGGTCCCACTTTACATTAAGTGGCTTCAACTACTATGTACTAACATTGAGATTAATAATTTGATACAATCGACTTATTGTGTACATAAATGTTTTTACATTGTACTTATATTTTAAAAATACCTGCATGTAATTACAGCTGTAATTAATGTATGTAATTACATTTGTAAATTACACTGTTGACCCTTCCCTTACACATTTAACCTACCCTTAAACCTTCCCATACCACCACACCTGCCCCTAACCTTACCCGTATGACACCGTAGCAGTAAACGTGTTTTACAATACAACATGAAAACAATAAGTACATTGGTCTTATTTTTCGATGCAAGTACATAGTACCTAAAGGGAAACGCTTCCTTTTTCAGTACGTTAACATACGTGTACTTGCAGTGTATTTACCTAAGAAAGTACTGGGTAATAATGCTTAATTTTACAGTGCATTAACTTACGTGTACTTACAGTGTACTTACCTAAGAAATTACTGGGTAATATAAGGTAAGTACATGGGTCCATGTACATAGGTTCAGGGTTAGTACCTAGTTATTACCCAGCTATTATAATTACTATAATAAGTACATAGAATGTACATGGGGAACAGGACTGTAAAAGGAAGCGTTACCATATAAAGTGGGACCAAAAATTGTAATTCAAATTTGTTGTTTACCTGTAATTTTATTAATTTAGCACGAAATTCAGTGCGTAAAATAAGCTTCTAATGAAAAAAATAAGCAAATGTTAGCGAATAATTGTGTAGGATAGAAATATTTCTCCTAGTCTTCTGAAACCAATCAATCATAGAGAGTGTTCACTGCTGGTGGTTTTGCTGTGTTTGCTCACAGGGTTATAGTGCGTTTGGGAAACAAAGCCCTGAACATTGCTTATTAGATGACAGGGAACATCTACAATTTCACAATAAACAAACTTAAAGTTTATGCAACGGTTCAAAATGTTGACATCAGTAAGATTTTTAAATGAAATTAATCGTTTTATTCAGCAAGGATCGATGCATTAAATTGATCAAAAGTGACAGTCAAGGGTTTTACATTGTTAAAAAAAAAATATATATTTCATATATGCTGTACTTTCAACTTTGTTCATCAAATAATTCTGCATAAAATGTATCATGGTTTCCACAAAAATATTAAACCGTTTTCAACTGATAATAAAATACATGTTTTTGGGTCATTAAATCATCATATTAGAATGATTTCTGAAGGATCATGTGACACTGAAGACTGGAGTAATGATGCTGAAAATTCAGCTTTGATCACAGGAATAAATTACAGTTTACTATATATTCACATAGAAAACAGATAGCCTATTTAAAATTGAAATAATATTACAGTTTTACAGTATTTTTGATCAAATAAATGCAGAACAGACTTAAACATCTTACAGACCCCAATCTTTTGAACAGTGGTGTACTATAGTGCATTTACTATAATTAGGCTAGTTTAGTAAAAGTTCAAGTGGATGAACTTATGTTCTGTTCCAATTGTTGTTAATAAATCTGTCAGGAAAAAAATGTGCAAAAGCTTTACCTTTAGGGGTACAACAGCCTGTCTCTGGCATCCCTTTATATTGGTTTTACTATACATCAAACCAAATGACTAATTACAGGCGAGTTGACATGTAAGTTCAAGTGCATGCTTTTAAAATTAAAATGCATGGGTATCAGTATCGATATCGTTGATACTGGCCGGTATCGGATTTTGGAATTTGGTATCGGATCGATACCAAATTTTGCACTATCGCCCACCCCTAATATTCATCTCCTTGCAAGAGCATTTAAAAGCAGCATTTAACTAAGAAATTGATTCTTACTAACTACTAAAGTTATTACATATTCTAGATCAGTAATTCCCTACCAGAGGTCATGTGCACTTGAAGGTATTTTAGAAGGCTCTGGGGGTACTGAGGAAGTTTAAATTGCTTATTTAAATTTGTAAAAGAGAAATTATGAGTCATGTATAATAAAAATATCAATACTGTCAGTAGATTCAAATAATGAATCACTCATTTGTTTTCTTCACTACAGTACAAAAACAGATGCAAAATAGCCTCCAGACCTGTCATATTGACAACAAAACTTTTGTTTGAAAAAAAAAAAAAAGTGTTTCAATAAAGGGAGAGGAAACTGCTTGTTGAGACTGTTTTTCACATGCATTATTAAATGTTTTTTTTGTTTAAAATTGAATCCTGGTAGCAATAGCCTATTTAATACCATTAACACATTTGCTAAATTAAACCCAACATAATATGAGCTTAAATGAAGACATTGCTGACAAAAAAAGGTTCAGAAATGTGATTCTAGAACTTGTTGTCTAATGTTCCGCTATATTTATATTTAAAAAAATGAACCTGGCACAAAGGATGGAATTGATAAGCATCATGTTGTGGAAAAATAGCACATTATAAGTTGTAATTTCAAAGCATCCCCTGATTTTTAATTCCCATTGCCTACCACCTCAAGAGTTGATCTTGTCTGTCCAGAGTTGGTCGCAATAGATGCATTGGTTACAATAAATGAATTGGAGTCAATATGTCAAAGTGCATGAAGAAATGTGGACAACTCCAATAAACACTGTAGAATGGCATTTTGAGCTAACAAAAATACTGCATCCCATGGCCAGAAATCCAATCACTGAGTTACATCAGAGTGCTGTGAAGTAGACTGTCATTTTACCGCTAATCCAATTTAACTTCAGTCAGAGAAAGAACTTAGCCAGCAAATGTGTACATCACACTGACGAATCTGTACAGCTTTATCACCTAATTCATACTGCAGTTCCTCTATCTGTCATGATTACACACTGTTGGATTGACTCATGAAACATTAATAGGAAGGATTAATTCATAATGGCCTCAAATGCACCTTCACTGTAGAGGGGACGTACATCTAGCATGAAACAGACAGCGGGAGGGAATGGAGACAATGATATGTGACATGAAAGAGAATAGGGAGGGAATAGTCCCATGCGCACAGCACACATACAGCCGTGCTGGTTAGCCTCAGGCACACACTTTGTGTGTTTATTAAATGGACTCTAAAAGCACTTTTCCTTAAAAGCACATAATATGAGTGGATCATATTGAGCTCAGTTTGTCCATGTCTGCTTGTTGTGAAGAAGCAAGTGTACAGTGGCGGTCAGAATTAATGGCACCCCTGGTAAATATGATCAAAAATGGCTGTAAAAAATAAATCTGCATTGTTTATATCCTTTTGATCTTTCATTCAAAAAATTAGCAAAAATCTAACCTTTCATTGAAGTAAAAATAATTGAAAGTAGGGGGAATATCACATTATGAAATAAATGTTTTTTCTACAAAACACGTTGGCCATAATTATTGGCAATACAAATATTTTTTTACAAGTAAAATATCTATAGGTGATAAATAAGTATAAATGTACCTTTTTTAGCACACCAGGGTGACTAGGAACATGCAATTGTCTAGCTATGACTTCTTGTTTCACAGGAGTTTAAATATGAGGAAACGCAAAGGCCAAATTCCCTTAATCATCCATCACAATGAGTAAAACCAAAGAATATAGTTCTGATGTGCAGCAAAAGATTGTTGAGCATCACAAAATAGAAAGTGGCTGTAAGAAAATAGCTAAAGAATTGAAAATCCCCATTTTGACCATCAGGGCAATAATGAAGAAGTTCCAATCAACTAAAGATGTTATGAATCTGCCAGGAAGAGGACGTGTGTCTATATTGTCTTAATGCACGGTAAGGAGGAAAGTTTGAGTGGCCAGAGACTTTTCAAGGATCACAGATGGAGAATTGCAGAGATTACTTGAGTCTTGGGGGTCAAAAAGCCTAAAAAAATATATCAAACAACCCCTACATCACCACATGTTGTTTGGGAGAGTTTCAAGCAAAATCCTCCTCGCTCCTCCAAGAACAATCTCCAGCATATTCAGTTGTCAGACATGACTGGAACTTCAAAAGGGACTGCATTATATGGTCAGATGAAACAAAAAGAGGGCTTTCTCGCAGCAAACCCACCAGATGTGTTTGGTGCAAACAGGGATAAAAAGTACCCCATGCCTACGGTTAAATATACTGCTGAATCTTACATGTTGTGGGCCTATTTTTTAGCTGGAGGTCCTGGACATCTTGTTCAGATACATGGTATTATGGATTCTAGCAAATACCAACAGATAAAAAATCTAAACCTGACTGCCTCTGCTAGAAATCGTATAATGGGCCGTGGTTGGATCTTCCATCAGGACAACGGTCCAAAACAAACATCAAAATCAATACAAAAGTAGGTAACTGAGCACAAAATGAAGCTTCTTCCATGACCCTCCCAGTCCCTTAAACTGAACTCTATCGAAAATGAGTGAGGTGAACTGAAGAGAAGAAGCGCCAACATTAACTTGTGAATCTGAAGGATCTGGAGAGATTGGAGGAATGGTCTCTGATCTCTTGTCAGTTGTTCTCCAAACTCATCAGGCATTATAGAAGAAAACTCAGAGCTGTTATCTTGGCAAAAGAAGGTTGCAAAAAGTATTTAAAAACAGGGAGACAATAATTATGGCCAGCGTGTTTTGGAGAAAAGCATTTATTTCATAATGTGATCTACCCCCACTTTCAATTATTTTACTTCAATGAAAGGTTTCATTTTTGCAAATTTTTTGAATGAAAGATCAAAAGTATAAACAATGCAGATTTATTTTTTACAGCCATTTTTTATCATATTTACCAGGGGTGCCATTAATTCTGACCACCACAGTATCTTATGTAGGTGTAAGAGGAGGATTCACACTTTATGCTATATTTGTACTTTAACATGAAACATGTTGGCTTTGTGTTTTTGTTTTGTTTTTCCTCATTGGCACAGGCTGTATGCGGGACCTGAGGCTCAATGGGCGGTTTATTCCTCTGGACGGTCAGGCCAGAGAGGGGGTGTCTGTGGTCAGCTCTCAGGGTGTGTCTCTGGGTTGTTCCTCTGACTCCTGCCGGAAAAACCAATGCAGCCCCCCCTTTACCTGTGTGGACCTGTGGAGAATCCATGAATGCAGGTACACAGATATTCATATATGGGTCTCCTCCTATTGGGGAAAATTGTTAGTCATAGTACACTGTAAAAAAAGAAAATAAATAAAAGTTGCTGCCTTAAATTTTTAAGTACAATTAACTTGGATGTCAAGTCATTTAAACTTACATTAAACTGACTTTAAAAATTAGTTGAATTTTGTAAAACTTACTAAAAAAGTAGACAATTGCTTAACTTAATATCAGTTAAAGGTGCAGTGTGTGATTTTTAGCGACATCTAGCAGATCGGCTGGGAGTCGCACTAAGGGCTCAGCCCACTGCTCACCCCTCCCTTTCGAAGAAGCTACGGTGGCTAAAACGGGACAAACATATCGTCATATGAGACAGCAGATAATAGCCAGAGTAAGCCAAGAGTGTGTAACATTGTCACTGTTTCTGTACCACAGTCCATTATAAACCACATCATGGATAAAGTTTACAAAGCCATAGTCAGGTGAGGATCAAGGATCTTAATATATAATATAATAATTCGTTCGGTTCACATGACGTCACTGTGGCTTTGCGCCACCATCTTGACGACCGACCGGTCTCAGTAATGCCTGCAATATGTTGGCAAACTACAGCCGAAAGAGGAACGCCGAACTGGTATTTTATTTTATTCTATACCAAAAGAAAAGGATAGAGGAAATATCTCATATTGTATGAATGTCTAATATTGTATCATGTCTCATCTTTCTGTGCGCACACACCCGACCCGAAGCGTGCAGCCATAAACCCCTAAACAGCGCGCGAGTAATGAATTGAGCTCTGTTTCGTGTATGAATGGACAAATACACACAACATTATGTTTAAATGTCCGTTTTGGAGAGTATTCACGTAAAATATGTCAGTTATGTCTTAAACAGAGTTGTCATCCAGTCTCTTTGGTAGAGAGAGAGAAAGACGAGGAAAACAAAGCATGCAAATGAAAATTATCGCCGCCGGAAAAACTATCAAGCTCTTTGTTTTATTTTATTTTTTATTAATTGATTAATTGATTTATTGACTATCGTAACAGGCCTAATCCAGATAAATGACAGCTAGCCGTGAGCCGTGGCTAACAGCTGGCAAGCTACCAGCTGAGCCACTTAGCTAGCTAACAACTCGCTACCTAGTCAGAGCAAACTACCAAAATCTTACATTTGAATTTTATTTTATAATACCAACATTTCCCATGATTAAATATAAATTCCTTGGTGGCCAGGTGCCGCTCTTTTACGTCTTTTACCCATCCAGCAACAGCATATTGATACGCGTCTGTACTCTTGAAAGCTTTCAAGCGATCCCCACTGTATGGGGAGGGGTTATGCACAAGATAAATATCATGGAAAGCAAATTGGGGCAAGTCTGGGGCAGATAATAAAGGACTAAAGAAAACTGGGGGTAACAAATAAGGATCGGAGCCTAAAATTAAAATTTTCTCCAGGTATCTCTGTCTTTCTCTCTCATTCAAATGGGCGGTTTGGGCGGCCATACCGGGCGAGATCGGTCGTCAATATGGCGCCGTTCTATTTCTAGTGACGAAGGTGGCATCTATGAATAGTAATCAGCTGATTGTCTCACAAACGTAACCAGCACATTCCCCCCACATAGCAAACTCATAATACAGCGAGGGAGAAGAACAACATGAAACTATGCAACTATATCTTTTTTCTAACAGGGTAGTAAAAGTTTAGCTGGCTAAATATGAGCTGTGGCTGAGCTGGTTAAAGCGTAAAGCCTTGTTTAAACTCGACGTGTCCGCCTGAGCCCAAAGGTGCACGCGGCAAAAATGGCATGATTGTAACAGCGCGCGCGCCTCCGCATCCCCTAGACACCATTTACTACACACAATAGGCTTTTTTCTCTGATTTTGAAAACTCTTCGCGATCGACTTAAAATGCTTCCAAGATCGACTTGTCGACTGCGATCGACGGGTTGGTGATTCCTGTAACTGTTTTACGGTCAATAACAAGAGTACTAATCAGCTGTCTCACGAACGTAACCAGCACATTTATCCCCACATAGCAAAGCCATAACACAGCGAGGGAGAAGAACTAAGTTACATGAAACAATCCAACTACATATTTTACACCACTGACAAGGAAAAAGTCACTACTCACGGTGTTTATGGCTAGCTTCTAGCTTTCTGCGGCTTCTCTTTCAAGGTAGTGACGAAACGCGCTCTGTAGCGATGTTTGTTCGCGTTCGGCTACGGTAGAAACATGACGTCACAATATGTCGACCTTCATAGAAGGGGCTGCCCGCGGTTATGTAGATATAAATGTCTCATTCTAAGGTAATAAAAACATTACGGTTTATTAAGTAAGTTCTTTATACACCACTGAACACATAGTTATGGATGTCATATTACATTTCTGTTAATAGATTTTCAAAATTTTTACACATTGCACCTTTAAAGCAATGTAAAAACATATATCTTATTGGTCATATATTTTTTAACTGTGTAGAAATTATGCCAAAACTGAGGGACAGTCATAATTACAAGTAATAATAATATAAATAAAAAATTAATAAATTTTCATACGATAAATATCGAAGTGATTTCTTTGTTTTACTCTGTATAACATAGTTTTAAACTATATGTTTTATTAATATTTTTATGATGGAGTCATATTCAAGTCTGGTTCCGGTACAAGGGTCAAACAATAAAATCTATAGACATTTGGAAAGGAGTAAAATTAATAAATAAGTAAAAACAGTTTTATTTGTACTATCATTGAAATAGTATTATTGTTTTTATTAATATTTTGAATTAGTTTTAATTTTATATTTTAATTTTAGTTTAAAAAATGTCTATATCATTTTAAGTAATGTTTGTTTTAGATTTAGTTCATTCAGTATAATTTAATACAGATACATATAATGAAAATTAGACGTTTCTTTGGCAACTAGCTGAAAGTATATTTGGAAAAAAAACTATTTTATTGTTTTAGTTGTAGTTTTAGTTAACTATAATAACCCTGAAATAAATTTGATAAAGATATAGTAAAAAGATTCCATGTTTGGAAACTGGTTAGTATTAATAAAAATCCTCTCTAATCTGTGCAATGTAGGTCACACAAAAACACAAACTCTACTTAGCCAAGCCGTGTGCACTTTGGCCCTGGGGTTATGTGTAAACATACCTCAGTCGAAGGCGAATACAGGTTTGAAATCTGTGGGCCGCTCTTCACCCCAGACCTGTCCACTGTCCTCTCTAGCTGTGAGATCTGTGCAGCTGCTGTGTAGTCGATTGTGTCTTTGATTGCATGTTGTTGTTTGCCTTTGACTTGCTGACAGGTTGCCCTGTTCGTGTTCTTAACATACTGGCACAGATCAGATACGATATGATAAGATTTTTTTTGTACCATATACAGTCAAATTTTAAATCCTTTCAGCGATCCATCGGTTCTACACTGATTTCCTGGAATAAGAAAAATGCAACATGTGATCCCAAGCTTGTTTTATTCGCACAGGGTTTTAAATGAACCAGCTCACTGTGAGCGTTCTCACATTCACAAACGTTGTTGTACCGTTTTTAGATATACCAAAAAAGCTTTCCTCAATTTCCTCTTGTAGCGCCAAACAAAATAGTTTAAAATGGTTTCTAAATATGTTTTTCAGTATTGAAGATTTCCATTACACGAGAGTAGATGTTAAAACTTCATGCTGATTTGTACTCGGCTTTCGCCAAGATAAGCACCAACTAAGACGTAGCTTTACAGTAACCTATGCTTCTCCATCCATTTACGCTTCTTTCCATCTGGTGACGTGAATCTCCTTCTGTCTGGTGTTAATAGTGTATTTGCGCGTCAGCACACACAACGGCTGCAACCACAGTGCACCCGTCAGTCCTTTTTTTACATACACGTTAATATATTACCATTTGATTAATGTATCAACCCCTTTTGTCTCCTCCAATCGCAGGTGTCCCCCAGGTCACATGGTCAAGACAAACTCCACTGGCAAATTCTGCGTGTACACACTCTGTGCCAGCCGCCCATGTCACAGGGGCACGTGTGTGGCACAGTCACCCTCCAAATTCACATGCCACTGTCCAGAGGGCTACCGTGGCCGGCACTGCGAGGTGACGCTGGCCATCTACCGAGACGACGTGGGTCTCAGTTTCAGCTCCCTTTTCGCCATATGCATCTGCTTTATGGCCCTGCTAGGTACCTATCTTCAGCATGCGCTCTTTAAATCTCATCATTCACTCACCTTCATGTTGTTACAGCTGGCAATATGGGTAATAATATTAATTATTATCATATTACAAGTGCTTAAGTGGTGTTGCTACATTGATAAATGTGAGTTGTTGCATTAAGAGTGCCCTAATCAAAATCAATTTTGGTGCATTTTACAATTTGAATCTGTAAAGTGGCACTAATGTCTCTCACAGTCAACATGCCAGTTGTTGGTGCGAAATATTAGTTTCAGTAGGAGCCTTAAATTAATGTATCAGCCTGGTGTTTGTCACATAAATATTAACTGTGCTCTTCCTCCTGCTGAACCTCATGTATTTTTAAAACTTATTTTGGGGGTTGATATTTCAATATTCTAGCCTTGCGATTATTGATATGTATTTATTCAAATGACTTTTCCCGTGTTGTAGCTGTTAAGAGTTTGGCATACATGTATATATATCTTATATATGCCAAGGTTTCGTGTCCCCATGTGTAGCATTTTTTCTCGCATTGTCTGACAGCGGTAAAGAACACAGTCTACATAATCAATGATCATGACTCATATTAACTCCCTTCGTTCCTCTGTCCTCATCTGCCTGCATTGATATGCTCGAGGCCAAAGGGAACCAAACAATCTTTTTCCTCCTCTCACAGTTTCATTCCATTATAGATTTGACATGACCTTATTCATTCTCAGCTCCAGTTGCTTTTTAAAGTGTTAATTACTTGATTTGTAGGCACAAACTGTGCTGTTTACCCAAGCCGGGCTGGAAATTGAGATCAATGCACTAGGGTTTTGGGCAGAATTTCAATGGTCCTGACCATCCTCAACTGAATTTAAGTAGCCAGTAAGTCTTTTCTTCATTGTTTTTCTGCATCGAGCGAGAAGAGACGAGTAGCGAGAAATATGGTTCAAGTGCTCTCTGCCATATGAAAGGCTTTGGCGCAGCGTTAAGAAGATTTTTTTTTCTTCTTGTAAGGCGGTTAATAGGTTTAGCGTACCATGCTACACTACACCTCCACCTAACCAGACAGGATTCACTTTTCCCTGCTGAAAACAGCCCCCCTGCAGACTAACATATCACTACAGGAACAGCAAAGAGGGAAAAGGTCCATCCGTTAAACCCCAGGAACAGATAATAATGTGGTGAGATGGCTCTGAACAGGAGGAGAGGGATTTTGGATTGTTCTTCTGAGTGCTACTTTTGAGTGACTCAGTACGCAATTAACTCAGAAGACTGAAAAAGTGATACATAGAGTATACATCATGCTCTTTTTTTATAGAACCATAATAATATATTTTATATACAGTATATATATATAAACAAATTGCTATTTATACTTGTGGTTCACCAGTGTGGAGAGGCATCACATGTCCTCTATTACACCTCGATTGTCAAGTGTCTTTCTACAGCGAATCTGATATGCATATTTGACATTCACTCAGTGTAGATGCTCACCTGCGGGAATAACCACCCATCATAACATCAAAAGATGGACTTGAATGGTTATGGTTTATAGTGCTCTTTGACAATCTCTCGCTCTTTGTGACTCTCATGGGATCCTTTTTAAATGTCTGTGTGAAAAAGTTTCTTTCAGTTAAGAGACTCTCAGTAAAGTGTCAGCATCTCCATCTTCATTTTCCATGCATTTTTGGTCATATCTGCTCTGAGATTAAAAATATGACCCATAAGTCCTTTTTATACCTACATTTGGATCTCAGGACTTGTGTATTTTTTTTTCATTTAACTAAATGTGACTAGACTGTCCTTCCACGTGTGTTTTCACATATTCATTTTCCCAATCATTATTAGAATGTCCTGTCATAAAGTGTCTATAATTTACATTGCACTTGTCATTTTGGGGTTTTAAAAGCATGGACTTTATGTAAGACTACATTTACATTACATTTCAGGGAAATGGGAAAAGTTCTCATTAGTATTTTAACCACAGTTTGAAGAAAAGTCATAAGGCAAGCCATTTGTTCAATTAGTCACTTGAATCCAACTGTCATGTTTTAATGTAAGTAAAGTGTCATGTTTTAAATACTGAGTGCAATTTATTAACCCAAATTATCTCAGTACCATAAAATTACTCACAGCAAATTTATTGCTGTGACCTTCCGTTATATTTTACATTTTATTTTTGAAATGACTGTCCAGTATATTTACGTCTAATTGAAAACATAGACTAACTAATTTCCCTATTGAATTGATGCGTGGTGCAGGGATTTATGGCATTCTGACTTCTAAATTAAATGAAACTAAACTTTTGAAGATGAACAGTTTAAGATGCAGATGAACAACAGTGACCTGTTTTTTCCCCAAGTCTAGAGATAATGGAGAAAACACATATACATTTGTTTTACACGTATACATCAAAACTTCTCCTCAGCTTCTTTTGATTTTATGTTGAGCTAATGATACTGTATTTTCTGTCTTTATAAATGCGGTGACGCCAAGCATGTTCCTTAATATATCATTTATTGGTGTTTATTGGTTGTTTTCATGGGGACAGTTAGGTTCAGGTTTTGCTACCAGTGTGGTGACTGTTGACTCATGATATAGGCAAACCCAGACCCACATACACACACAGTCATGTCAGTGCGAACATGCTGGATTTTGTTGAGGCTCCAGGGCATTTGAAGCCAAGCAGTGGTGATCTGCAAAACTGTGTGTATGTGTGGATGAGAGTGAGAAATAAAATGAACCCGCGTGCGATAGTATGTAACCTTTACTATTATCTTTATATGTGTGTGTGTAGATTATTCCCTGTGAGGATAGCGGTAAATGTCAGTGTCATATGGTCATACTGATTTGAAGCATTTTTCTTGAGATTGGTTACTGACATATGGGCCTGTATTGTGGGTGTGAAGATGAGTGTTTTAGTATAACGTGTTTTGTTTTCAGATATGGATCTGGATATTCTTTAGTTTACCATTTTCTACTTCATACTAATGTGTCTCAGGTATGATCTGATAGAAAGACCATGTCACATTAAAATACTAAGCGTTACACTCTTAGTACACACTATTTTTATGTTTTTACTTACATATAAAAATAGAGCATGGCAACCGGAACATTTACAACCCACTTTGTCAAAGTGATGCTGATTATTATTATTTGAAGGTGCAATAATCATTACACATTACGGTTACACTTTATTTCAATGGTCAACTTTAAACATTCTACTAACTATAAGTAACTTTGCAACTGCATGTCAACTAACTCTCATTAGAGAGTTCAGGTTAGTAGAATGAGTTGACGTAGTTGCAAAGTGACTATGTAACTTAAGGAACTATAAGGGACTTTGGTGACCATCAACGTTTTAGTAGATATTAAGCATACAGTCTACTAATACTCTAATAAGAGTACGTTGACACGTATGTTACTACGGTATAACTAATTTTTAGTTCCCACTGATTTATCTTTTCTTCTCTTCCTCTCGCCTTCCCTGCTTTCTCATTCTATGTGTTTTCTTGTATTGAAAAAGAAATCCAGGGCTTCTTTTAGAGAGTGTCAATGCTATTAAATACATTAAATGGATGAACAATGTGTTCCCTTTCGTAGTCACTCCGAGTTACGTCGGATGACGACGAATGGGGGTTTCGCCTAGAAAGCCAATCATCTTCGTGTATTATAAAACGAGCCAATGGCGATGAAATGCCATGGGTCTGCGGAATATGCATAGCGTATCTCCGCCCCACCTCGTGGGTATAAAAGGAGGACACTCAGCAACATGCAGATATGTTTTCGCTTCGGAGCCAAGAGCTTCTCTTCACTCCACAAGCCAAATCCTGACTTCATCTTCTTTGTGACGAGCGAACTCTCCGGTGTTGGTGTGACGGCGGTACCCAGCGAGTTCACATTGCCTGCGATCTGAGCAGTGATCTGCCAGTCTGTGTGTTTCTCCCTGGTCGCCTCAGCATCGCTGAGTTTTTTTCTCTAAAAGAGCTGCACGTGGCACGTCTTTTTAAAGATGTCTCGCCCGTGTTCTTCTGGGTGCGGTCGTTTCCTGTCTTCCTTTGATGGGCACAATCGCTGCTTTGCGTGTTTGGGTTTAGAACACGCTAAAGCAGCGCTTGTGGATGACTCATGTTCCTTCTGTGGGAACATGGCCATCGCAACACTGAGGTCTAGACTCAATGATCTCATTCGAGAGAGAGTCCCCTCATCCACACCCCGATCTACATCCTCCACGAGAGGCTGTTCTTCGGCTGGTGGACAGGGTGACTTGAGGGTGACGGTGTGGGACAATCCGACGGTGCGTCCTTGGACCACGCCCCCCTCTACAGTGTTGCAACCCGCGAGTGCTGCGGTGATTCTACCGGGTTCATCTTTCGATGCCCCGCGTGTTTCATTCGGCGCTCCAGAGGAAGACTCGATGTCGATCGCGGCATCACAAGGCGGGCAAGAGTCATCGGGAAGTGACGATGCGGCTGCGTTGCCTCCTTCTGGAGCTCCAGCGTTGCCCGTATCAGATCCCGAGATGACGGCCATGCTCTCCCGGGCCGCCGCGAGCATCGGGCTTGAGTGGAACCCTCCGCCCTGCCCTGAGCGCTCGCGGTTGGATGATTGGTTTTTGGGTGCGGCTGCCGCCTCACGGCCACAGCCAACCCCAATGCCATTCTTCCCGGAGGTGTATGAGGAGTTGACGAAATCATGGAAGGCTCCCTTGACCTCCCGTGTACGTTCGTCAGCTTTCTCCGCATTTCCTCCCCTCAATGGGGCGGCCGCCCATGGGTACACTGGGATTCCCCCGGTTGAACGCTCTGTTGCCATGCAACTATGTCCTCAGAGTGCTTCATCTCGTGGTAATCCTAAGCACCCGTCCAAGGCCTGTAGATTTTCGTCCACCCTAGTGGCGAGGTCTCACAGAGCTGTAGGACAGGCGGCTGCCGCTCTGCATGCGATGAGCACCTTGCAGGTCTACCAGGCCCAGCTGCTCAGAGATATGCACGAGGCGGGGACTGACCCAGGGCTCTTCAATGAGCTGCGTGCCGCCACTGACCTTGCTCTCCGAGCGACGAAAGTGGCCTCACGCTCCCTGGGTCAGGTGATGGCCACCTCTGTGGTCCAGGAGCGTCACCTGTGGCTGAACCTGGCTGATATGCGGGACGCCGAGCGAACCCGTCTGCTCGACGCCCCCATATCCCAGGCCGGCCTCTTCGGCGGAGCGGTTGAGGACTTTGCCCAGCAGTTCTCAACCGCACAGAAGCAGTCTGAGGCGATTAAACATATTCTGCCCCGACGGCCTACTGCTGCCTCCACCCAGCCGTCGGTACAGACACCTCAGACTGCTCGCCGCCGAGGGCGCCCTCCTGTGGCTCCCTCCCCTCCCGCACGGCCCCAGCAGCAGCCTTCACCCGGGCCGCGTCGTGGAGGAGGCTGCAGGAAGGCGCCACAGCCCTCTCCAGCCCCGCGTCCCGCTAAACGCCAGGCTAAGCGGCGCTCCTGAGACGGGCTGCTCAGTGATGGTTTCGGTTTTTTCCCAGGAGGTGGTTGCAGGCCCCCTCCTTCCCCCGGCGGAGGGCCGGGGGAGAATCTTTTGTTCTCCCGCTGCTCACCCACGGGTGGGCAGTACCCTATTATGGTCAAAGAAAGAACCAATACACCCATCACTGAGCACACAGAGCCGGTTGACAGTGCGCGACGCCCCCGGGCCTCGCCGCTCTCATCCCTCTCTGTCACAGAGTTCTCGGACCGCAGTGTGTGCCGCCTCCGGGCCTCGCCACTCCCGTCCCCCTCTGTCTCAGAGGGTGCGGACGACAGTGTGTGCCGTCTCCGGACCTCACCACTCTCGTCCCCCTCTATCGCCAGACCCCTGGCAGAGCAGACCCCCGTGGAACGCTGGTCCTTCCCTGGTCTCCTCTGTCAGGATGCGGAGCATAACCGCGCCCCCGCACCGGGCCGCTTTGCCACCCTCGCCTGGGCCGGTCACTCCGCTTCGCTGCCCCTCCGGGGGGACGCCTGTGCTTCGTATGACCCCGCTGGTTCAGTATCTGACAGCTTGGTTGGAGCTTCCCAGCCTTTCTCGCTGGGTCGCCCGAACTATCAGGCTCGGCTATGCGATTCAGTTCGCACGGTCTCCTCCCCGCTTCAGGGGAGTTCGCTTCACTATGGTCTGTGGCAATGCCCCTATCATGAGAGCGGAGGTTGCCACCCTCCTGGTGAAGGTTGCAATCGAGACTGTCCGTCCAGCCGAGATGAAGTCAGGGTTTTACAGCCCGTACTTCATTGTCCCCAAGAAGTCCGGTGGGTTACGGCCGATCCTGGATCTACGCGTCTTGAACCGCTCCCTTCACAGGCTGCCGTTCAAGATGCTCACGGCCAAACGCATTTTCGAATGTGTGCGGCCACGGGATTGGTTTGCAGCGATAGACCTGAAGGACGCCTACTTTCATGTCTCCATTTTACCTCGACACAGACCGTTCCTACGGTTTGCTTTCGAGGGGCAGGCATACCAGTACGCAGTTCTCCCCTTCGGGGCTAGCCCTGTCTCCTCGCGTCTTCACGAAGGTCGTCGAGGCTGCCCTTGTTCCCCTTCGGGAACACGGGGTTCGCATCCTGAACTATCTCGACGACTGGCTGATCCTAGCTCACTCTCGAGACCAGGTTTGCGAACACAGGGATTTTGTGCTCCGGCACCTAGCCCGTCTGGGCCTTCGGGTCAACTGGGAGAAGAGCAAACTCTGCCCCGTGCATAGGATCTCTTTTCTCGGTATGGAGATCGACTCGGTCGCCATGTCCGCGCAGCTTACGAGCGAGCGCGCACACTCGCTGCTGACTTGTCTTCGACAGTTCGATGGCAAGAGTGCTGTCCCACTGAAATTGTTTCAGAGGCTCCTGGGGCATATGGCATCTGCAGCCGCGGCAACGCCGCTCGGATTGCTTCATATGAGACCGCTTCAGCTGTGGCTTCGCGATCGAGTCCCGAGGTGGGCATGGCATCATGGCACGTTCCGAGTCCCAGTGACTCCGACCTGCCGTCAGTCCTTCACTCCGTGGAGGAACCTCAGTTTTCTACGGGCCGGAGTTCCCCTAGAACGAGTTTCCAGGCATGTTGTTGTCTCCACAGATGCCTCTTCCACGGGTTGGGGCGCCATGTGCAACGGACATGCTGCCGCGGGCTCCTGGACAGGACCACAGCGCCTTTTGCATGTCAATTGCCTCGAGTTGCTGGCAGTACGCCTTGCCCTGCACCGTTTTCTCACGTTGCTCAGGGGTCAACACGTACTAGTCCGTTCAGACAATACCGCGACTGTAGCGTACATCAACCGTCAGGGTGGTCTACGCTCCCGCCGTATGTCACAACTCGCACGCCACCTCCTCTTATGGAGTCAGAAGCACCTGAGGTCCCTTCGTGCTATCTACATTCCGGGAGATCGGAACTTTGCAGCCGACGAGCTGTCACGGTTTCGGCCCATCTCCGGCGAATGGCGACTCCATCCCCAGTCGGTTCAACTGATTTGGGACCAGTTCGGGGACGCACAGATAGATCTGTTTGCCTCTCACGACTCGACCCATTTCGCCCTGTTCTATTCCCTGACCGAGGGCACCCTCGGCACGGATGCACTGGCGCACAGCTGGCCGCGGGGCCTACGCAAATATGCGTTTCCCCCAGTGAGCCTTCTCGCACAGACCTTGTGCAAGATCAAGGAGGACGAGGAGCAGGTCATTCTGGTTGCGCCGTATTGGCCCACCCGGACCTGGTTCTCCGAACTGGTACTCCTCGCGACAGCACCTCCTTGGCCAATTCCTCTGAGGAAGGATCTCCTTTCTCAGAGACGGGGCACCCTTTGGCACCCTCGACAACGATCTCCGGAGGCTCCACGTGTGGCTCCTGGACGGGACGAGGCAGGTTTGAGTACCCTGCCACCAGTGGTGGCGGCTACCATCACTTCCGCTAGAGCATCGTCCACGAGACATGTCTATGCGTTGAAGTGGAACCTCTTCGTCAACTGGTGCTCTTCTTTTTGAGAAGACCCCAGGAGATGCTCGATCTCTGTCGTGCTTTCCTTCCTGCAAGATGGGTTGGAGCGAAGGCTGTCTCCCTCCACCCTGAAGGTGTATGTGGCCGCTATCGCCGCATATCACGAAGCAGTTCAAGGTAAGTCTCTGGGGAAGCACGACCTGATCGTCAGGTTCCTGAGAGGAGCGAGGAGACTGAATCCTCCTCGCCCTCCTCTCGTTCCTTCTTGGGACCTCTCAGTGGTCTTAAATGCCCTGCAGAGGGCTCCCTTTGAGCCCCTGCATTCAGTTGAGCTTAAGTTCCTGTCTATGAAGACAGCGCTCCTGGTTGCTTTGGCCTATATCAAGAGGGTAGGGGACCTGCACGAATCCTCCGTTGACGAAGCGTGCCTGGAATTCGGGCCCGGTCACTCTCACGTGATCCTGAGACCCCGGCCTGGATATGTGCCCAAGGTTCCCACCACTCCCTTCCGGGACCAGGTGGTGAACCTGCAAGCGCTGCCCCGGGAGGAGGCAGACCCAGCCTTGGTACTGCTCTGTCCAGTACGCGCTCTCCGTGCTTACGTAGACAGAACGCAGTGTTTCAGGACCTCAGACCAGCTCTTTGTCTGTTATGGTGGGAGACTGAAGGGAAAGGCTCTCTCAAAGCAGAGGTTGTCTCACTGGATGGTGGACGCCATTGCTTTGGCTTACCAACAGCAAGGCCGACCATGCCCCCTTGGTGTGACCGCCCACTCCACCCGGAGTGTGGCTTCCTCTTGGGCTCTAGCGCATGGCGCCTCACTGGCAGACATTTGTAGAGTTGCAGGCTGGGCGACACCCAACACATTCGCCAGATTCTATAATCTCTGAGTGGAGCCTGTGTCCTCTCGTGTACTCGCTTCAGTTAGCTAGTACTGGACCCGCTCAGGTGTCTTCGCTTGCTCGCCATTCCACTCCACGGACTGGATACGTGTGATTATTCCTCAGGTGAGCCTTCCTCTCTGAAGCCCTGAGTTCCTCCAGCACTGTTGACGCTGGCGCCAGTGTCTATTGCCTGTGCGTCGGCTAGGTGCCTCTGTGTGCATGGTTCCTCCTTGAGTAACCCCCACATGTGTATTTCCACTGTAAGCCTCCTTGAGCATGTGTCTTTCCCTTGGCAAGCCACCTTGCCACTCCTGGAGTTGAAAGTTGCCTCCACTCGGGCTGGTCACTCAAGTGTTCCTCCATATGAAGCCCTCCGGCCATATGTGTTTCTTAAGTCCTCCCTACGGGTAGGCATGCTGCAGCATATCTCCTTTGAGATATGCTTCCCAGTGTACCTTGGTATTCCTGTGTTAAGTAGGACTCCTTCGTCAATGCCAGTATCACGACAGGGGGATCAGACTTTCGCAGGGCACTGGAAGACAGCTGTGAAGGTAGCGTGATTTCACGGGGACCCCCATTCGTCGTCATCCGACGTAACTCGGAGTGACTACGAAAGGGAACGTCTCGGTTACATATGTAACCCTCGTTCCCTGAGTAGGGAACGGAGACGTTACGTCTCCCTGCCACTTCCGCTGTACCGCTGGGTAGACGCCTGAGTTCAGTCTCGGCTCCACAGCGAAGACATATCTGCATGTTGCCGAGCGTCCTCCTTTTATACCCACGAGGTGGGGCGGAGATACGCTATGCAAATTCCGCAGACCCATGGCATTTCATCGCCATTGGCTCGTTTTATAATACACGAAGATGATTGGCTCTCTAGGCAAAACCCCCATTCGCCGTCATCCGACGTAACGTCTCCGTTCCCTACTCAGGGAACGAGGGTTACATATGTAACCGAGATGTTTCATTTAATAAAACCAAATGTGTTGCCCAGGCATTGATTTATTGTGTTTTCTTTAAGAAACACAATAAATGTAATGAACATGAGAAATCGTGTTTTTTTCCAGTGTTTATCAGAAACCTTGATAGATGTTTGAACGGCTCTATTCACTCTTTGCTATCTGTGAAGAGCTTGAAGAAGAAAATTCTCCACTGAAAGGTCTAACTTTGTTTGAGCTTTGTTTTATTTCCATAGCAGAAACATAAGCGAAATGTCTGAATGCGCTTCTATAGAGCAGTATTTATCTTCTTCGCTTTGGAGATTAGGATGCCGGGCTGGTCTTGGGTTTCATGAGAGGGGTCTGAGGGGTCAGATTGGAGGGTCAGGTGATCGATGAAGCAGGCAGCCAAGAGACAGAAAGCTTGTCTGGAATCAGATTAAGAAGTTTTTCACTCAATATCAACCACACAAGATGCATTTAAAAAACACTGTGAAAAGTTACACTGTTGGAGAGACAGAAACAGACTGAGAGGGAGCACGGTGGCATTTAGGTCATTTTTTAGGCATATTAATGAAGACAACGATTTTTTTAGACTGAAATGGCAATTAAATGAGTCACATTTGGCAATGAATTATGATTAAATTATATAATTGCAGCATTTTACAGTGGACATTCCTGGGCAGGCAGACAGTTGAATAATGGTCTTGCAAGACTCTTAAACTTGCAAGTGTGAAAAATCTCTGTGTAGCATTTTTTTGTCACTTATTTTCCATGTTTTTACACACGTTCTGTACATCACACAGATCTTTTTCGCAGATGATCTCAGTTGGATAGACACACTCCGTATGGCTTTCTGCACATCTTGTCATCGTCTTCTACAAAACTTGACAAAACGCATCAGAACTATGCAGCAAAACATGCCATATGTCAGAACAGAAATGGTCTTCCTTCACTAAGGCTTCTTTTCTGTTTGCAAATGAGACATTTCACCAAATAGTTACTGCTTTTATAAAGGGTGCATTTGATTACAAAGACTCTCCAGCCTCACTTCTTGAACTCAGCTCATTGTATTCAAGGACAGAATTAAACTAAAAATGTCTTTTCTTTTCAAGCATCTGCCTTTCTTTGGTGGTGACAAGGCATGACAAATCTTTTAAAAGAGCAGATATTTTGTGTGGTTATCGACGAGGATTGAGATAGTGGGATGTCTGGGTTTTCAGTCTTTTAAGAGGTATAGCATGGATTTGTGGAATCCTTTAGATTAATCCAAAAGCAGCTGTCAAGCTCGAACACGGCCATTATGACACCTTCTACCACACAGTGCTTTTCTCTGCCTCTTAATGGTCCCTTCACCACTTGTCAGGTTCTCACGTCTTTGACATGAACATCTAAACCTGGAATTATTTACGAGGTCGACCTTAAAACACGTTGCAAAAGACGCATATTATCCCGCAGAGGTAATAAATTGGAAGCAATAGAAGGAAGGGAACGAGAAAATCTCAAAAGGTCTGAAGATTGAGAGAGCGATAGAGATAAACGCACAAAAGGCGAGCACACAAAAGAGGGTAAATGGAGAATATTTCTGAATCGAATAGAGAGAGAGAGAATGGAGTGTTGGCAGATTGAATTGTACTGGGGATTCGATAGCAAGATAATATACTCTAAAGGTCAGAGTGGTGCCAAACAGGATTGATTCAGCGAGCTATACTTGACACGAGCCACAGCGCACCCTGGAATAATGTGTCTGTGGTAAATCCAGGCCTTCTCTGCGAAGTCATCACGTTGACATCACACCACCTTAGAGCCAGGGAAGCACGGCCTGAGGGAAGCTCAAGGTGAAGTGCTTTCACACTTAAAAGTAGTTCACACTGATCGGGGAACAGGGCACTGTGTTCCTGTAAATTGTAATAGGTTTAAGTGATCCTTGATCAGCACTCAGGGTAATTCTCAACCACAACTTGTGCCTCCGCAGTGCTGCTGTTGGGGATTTTCCTGTACACGCGCTGGCGGAGCTATAAGGGTCTGAAGGAGGGAGTATATCACGTGTCTGCGCACCATGACGGCTGGGAGGACATCCGAGAGAACGTGCTCAACTACGACGAGGAGGGCGGCGGGGAGGAGGATCAGGTGAGCACCTGACTTCTGTTTTAAAATTGATTCACATCACAGGTCAGAGAATCTGTCAAATGAGAACAACTGAGCGCTCAAAGTTACTATGACAACTTGTGCAGGTTGTCATGACGCCCTGTCGGAGTGAGGCGCACTAGTCAGTTTGTCTCTATGACAACCTCTTACAATTAAAAAATGCACTCTGATGCTGATGACAAGTGGCTTCACTGAGTGCAGAGGGAAAGTGTGACAACTTATTTTGTACAATATGTGGCTTTTTATTATCAGAAACCCTAGAGGTAACTGCCTGCTCCTCTGATCTATCTGAAGTATGTGGGTGTAGATGTGTTGCAGGATCTTTCATTCTCATATCTGCATGTGTAAAATCCTGTTACATGATTATCAGATGCATCGTGGTGCTCTGAATCCTCTCCATCTGATAAAGCTTCGCACATCTCCCTTATCGTGTAATCAATTACACCCACACCCATGTCACCCACACCTCCCTCTCTGTCTCTATTCCTCCTCTTCTCTTCATCTATTTTTTCCTCAAGAAGAATTAAATGTTTTTCTTCCTCCCCCGAGAGCTGCACCGTTTAATAACGAGGAGAATCATCCTTGGTGAAATGGGATTAATGTTGATGTTCAATAGGAAAAGGGGACCAGTGTCACGTTTTGCTGTGTCGACTGAGTGTGTGCTCTTCACTGTGTCTGTCAGGATTCTTCCTCTCAGGTGCAGGAAGACGTGCACAAAGGTGTTAATCTGAATGTGGAGCAGCTTGAATCCGGATTAATGCCATTAACAATTTGGGGGATAATACATTATGTGATGTAGAAGTACAGGCAAGCTGCTTACTTTGTCAGTGAGCTCTGTCTTATTAGTTGTGGCAGTTTTTGTGATAGAGGTTGTTATTACACCAGTTCCTGAACGTAATGGCACATTATGTAACGCTAATGATCTTGTTATTTGTCAGTACTTTATGCATTTAATTTCCTCCCTCTCTCTCTCTCTCTCTCTCTCTCTCTCTCTCTCTCTCTCTCTCTCTCTCTTTCTCTCCCTCCCGCACTCCTTCAGAATGCCTATGACATGGCAGAGCTCCAGAAGTCCCTGCAGCCCAGCCCGGCCCAGTCAGTGCAGTACAGCCGATCGCGTGCCATACACCACCATCCTCCCTCCCAGCAGCAACAGCAACTCTTTTGCCAGCCTGACCCCCCCTCCAGAGTGGGTACAGCCGCCACCACCTCCTCCATATCCACAGGAGCCACCTCCATCCGCAGGGACGTCCCCCCCTGCCACTCTCCGGCTCAAGGCCAGACTGCAAATCCAAGTCGTACGGCCCAGCTGGCCCGCAAAAGCCTGTCGTTCTCCAGCCAGGACCTGGCCCGCTACCTGTGTGAAATTATCCGTGATGCCGACCAGCACCCGGAAACGGCACCTTTCGACTCCCTGCAGGTCTTCTCCACGGAGGGGGGCGGCTCGCTGGCCGGGTCACTGAGTTCTTTCAGCTCCGCTGGGCTGGAAGAGGGAACGGCAGCGGGTCAAGAGTGTTTGAAAGAGTGGGGGCCACGCTTCGAGAAGCTGAAAGCGCTCTACGAGCGGGCCGAGGGCAGCGACCTCTAAGGAACTGCCGGGAAGAGTTCCTGCAGCACGAGGAGAGGAGGGAGATCACTAAAGACTTGTCTTTTTCCTATGCGGAATGGCATTGCTCTGGATGTATAACTTCATGCGAGACACTCCCTCTGCGTACAGAGCCGGGTGGCATTTGGTACTCTCAATGAGCAGCAAATGGAAAATGCTAATCCAGGACACAGCAAATTGTGGTCATGGTAATTTTTAAGCCCAGAACGGGCATCTTTATTGAAGTTACTTGCGGATGACAATGATTTTAGTGGAACCATTTGTTATCTTTGTGTCCAACATTGGCGGAGCACCCCGGACGTGCTTCACTCAGATCTTTCCTGATATTCCATTCTATATGTATGTATGGTCTATGTGTTCTTAAAAAGAAAAGAAAGACAGGAAGAAAAATAAACTGGCGACAAGAAAGGGGTTTGTCCTCCTCCTTCACAGGCCGCTTTCTGAAATCATTTCACTGCTTGTTCTGTCAGGGTGGCCACTTGTGTTAATCAATCATAACTTCATACTCAGATACGGTTTATTTTTTTCTATTTGCTCAACCCGCTTAGATTCTATTCTAGATGAAAGAGGCAGTCTGCAGGAAAAAAAGACCAATAATAAACTGAAGATGTGTGAAAAACACTGAGGAAAATGAAACAGAAAGCAGCCTTATTTTCTGGCATTTTAGGAGAGATTCCTTGGGAATACAAATTGTGTCCTCTCTTTCTAGCCAAAAAGGAGCGGCTGGAATACAAATGTGACTGAGGGACAAGGCTGAGTGGCTGGCATGAGACGGAAGTTTTCTGTAGCTGAAAACTATCGAAAACTCTTGGCTCTCACGCTTTATTGAGTGGTAGCAATCTGAGTCTGCCAAACTAAAGGATAGCCATTAAGACAAACGAATGTGTGTGTTATTCCATGTGATCAACTCAAAGATGATATTGAGCTCTGCTGGAGGAGCTTACAGCTCCAGAATGAGCTTACATTCCAGTTTGCTTCCTTTCGAAAGTATTGTGTTATTAACCAAACCAGCTTACCTGACCGCCATTTCCTGTTCTACTATAAATAACTACTTGTATCCCATCACATTATTCGGCGCTGCAGTGAAGAGATGAGCCTCGGCACCAGGTGCATTCAGGGAGTGGTTAACCAGCGTTTTCAGACCCTCAGCGCCTCTCATGTAACATGTTTAATGGGCTTGTGAATGCATGCGGTGAGGCTGCATGGGGTAAGGGAAAGGCAAGGCAAGTTTGTGTGTGCAAATGGAATAACTAAAAGTCTCCCCCCGTGAGGCCTCAAATGCCAACCTTGTATTTTATGCATTTTAAGGCAATGTTTTTTGCCCTCCTTTTATCATTTCAGTTATTTATTTATATATTTTTTCCCGGAGAATGCCGTATTTGGAGCATGACAGGCTGGCTGAGGAGAGTGGAGCGAGTAGGAGTGTGTTAAAAGACATCAGAGTGCTAATCCTAATGTGAACTGATCGCTTACTGTCATGCTGTGAACCAAAGGATCATGGGAGTTGGAAAACTCGATAGAGAAGTCGTCACTCTTATTACGGATCTCAAAAAGTGCCAATATTTCCTAAGGCAGCAACAAGAGTATAAAAATAAAGGTTTTCAAGTTAAAGCTAAGAAATATAGCTGGAAGTGCAATGCTTGCTATTTTATAGAGTTAAAAAGAGGCCAGCGGGATTGCCGCTTAGTCATCCTTGTAAGGGGATTGGGAAGGATACAGCGCAAGGTGAGAGTATTCATGAATGAAGCACGATTTGGGCTCTGTCTTTGAATCACAGAATTCCTTATCTTAAGTTACAAAACCTATTCCTCTTCGATTTTGAACCAAGGCCACCTGTTTGTTTGTGTGGTGAATATCTACAGTACTCTATTTTGTGAAACAATGTTTTTACCTCATTTGTGCATATCAAAACTGCTTTTTAAAAATATATAAGGGAATCTAAAGATTTTTTTCATGTATTATTTAATCTTTTTTTGAGTTGGTAAAGGTATGTTGGCGTTTTGTATTTGCATCCTTTAAATTGCTTTTCTTTTTTCCTTAATAAATGGAGTTCTTCTGTTTGATGATACTTGAACATTACTGTTAAATACTGCTATATTCAAATGAAACCGTGGGGTTTTAATGCAATCTGCTGCAAGTCTCTTGAGGAATACGTGGCCTATTTATTATAAGGAAACAGAGCTGTAATTAGCTGTGGATAATGCAAAACATGAAATGAGAGCGACCTCAAATCTCTGACCTGCATCTATCAAAATGCCTTTGTGATTTGGCTTCAAATGACAGAAATCCTTTCGCAGTTGCAGAAATCTGCAGCATTCAACATACAAATTTGCTTTAATACAAAACTGGAAATGTACACTGAACATCCAAAGACAAATCAACACTTTTGACACAAATGAAAACCCATCTGCGTGAAATACCACAGTAACAAACTAGTGCAATAAACCATACCGAAGAACTCTTACAGTTAAATAATGTCAGAATATGAAATCAAAGCACACAGCTGCATCAAGATCATCTCCTGAGGGACAGTGTTGTGACAGAAACGTTGTGTGAAGCAAAGGTTTATGTGTCAACTGTCTTGACAGGTAATGTAACAATAGCTGTTTCACCACATTATAATACAATAACAGAATGTCACAGAGGAGCCCTCGTGTTATACACCGAATTTTCAGGAAAAAGAAACACCATGTTTATCTTTAAACACTTTAAAGAGATTCAAAACTGTTTTGCACCACCCAGAGCATCTCTGTACAATGATATTCAGCTAACATTCTGGAAAGAAACAAAACAGCAGCAAAGATCGAAGGTAGGTACATTTTTGTAGCACTTGAGGCCACTCATTTGAAGGTCTTTTGAATGCATGACTTGTTAGTGCAGCAGAGCTTATCCGAAAATGGAAAGGCACTTTCATACACTAAAGGCTTCATTTAGAACTTGAGAGAGAAAAAAATCATTATCATAACATTGTTGACCATTCAATTTAACTCGGTTTTAAAAAGACTGTGAAACCGTGAATATCTCAACCAAACTACATTAAAAAAAAAAACTTCAGAATGGAGGATTAAGGAAATTCCATGGGACATTTCTAACTTTCATGAATACTTCATCCTAAAAATACTACATTTAATGTCACTGTAAATTGGTTTACAATGTGAAATCTCTAAACTTTTTTTTACCATCTATAGCGCCAACGTGATCACCTCCTACTTACACAACTAAAGCACGAAACATATACAGTGTAGTCCGAAACTGAGATCACATTGAAAATTTAAAAATAAAAACCTAACTTAAACCTGAAAAATGTTAATGTTTAATGAAAAATAAATTCTTACCTATTACTAGGTCCCTAATAGAGTAAATTTGTGACACGATTTATTCTTACAGAAAATGTATTCTCGCAATGAAAACTTATGGCACTTCCTCTACACCCATGAGTAGGGCTGATCGATCAGATTTATTGCTGTAAGAGTGACCAAAAACAGCTTTTTTTGTTCTTTTGGCGTATGGATAGATTTAATGTATACAACTGTATATATTAAAAGATGTTACCCCATAATGAGCTTGGTGAAAGGGCACGTGTCGAAAGCTATGATCAGAGAGCGCGTGAGGGAGTGCGACAGACTGTGAGAAAGAGATTTTCTTCCCTTCTCTCCACGTTAAACTTGAGTTTGTGTTGCGGCAGACCGGCTCACAGAAAATGTACACACACAAATGCACCAAATCTAACGTGTGCTGGCTCAATCAGACATCTCTCAAGCGCACAGCCAGGCACACACGCACACACACCTGCTTCTATCATACACTCATTGAACATTCCAGATGGGGCGTTCAGCCATCCAGTGAAGGTGGGCGACTGCTGTTGAGGAACGAGCACTACGGACTGCTTTCACCTTTGTTTTTCTTCTTGAGTTTCTTGAGTTTGTACACGTGAAAGGTCTTGTTTTTGAACACTCGTGTGAAGAGGGTTGAATACGGAGGAGTGTCAGTCTTAATGGCCTCACAAAACCGTGGATGAGACGCCGGGATGAGGTCCGGCTCGTTTTCACCTGGACCATCCATGATCTGTAACAAACACACATGCACAATATTGAAATGGTGGTGCTTTTCTATAAGATGTTTTTTTGTTGTTTTTACAGTGACCATTTTAGAGCGGATTCTCAGATGAAGAAGAGTCTCAGAAGTCTTCTTTTAAAGAGCATTCCACTTCTTTATCTTTGAAATCTTAGATGAATTGTGCCCTGAGGTTTTTTAAACATTTACTTTGAGATATATTCCCAAATTAACAGAAATGCTTTGAAATGCTGCTGCGAGATCATTTAAGCACCCAGAGATAGAAAGAACTGCCACCCATGGGAGAGATCAGAGCGGAATCGAAAAAAGAATATCCCACACAACACATGGCTGTTTCTGGGGCATTGGTATTGCATATACATAGCTTCCTTGGTAATTCTGTCTGCAATTAGCAAGGTTTAATTAAACCAGACAGATTGAATCAAGGTTAAAATAACATATGCACACAGAACATGGTACAAGAGTGAATCTTATTCAAACTGCTGGAGGCAGCCTGAAGGAAGGAGTCAGGCTGCATCAAACGAGTAAGTGAGCGAGGCTCTTTCATTGACTGCTCGAAGTCGGATCAAGAGGAGCAAGTGAACCAACTTCTGTGAGATCTTTCAAAGGCATGGCATTCACCTCAGACACATGAATGACAACTGCTGACAAGATATTTTCAGCCAGAGCTCTTTGCTAGGATGTGGAAGAGATGATTTTTCTTTAAGCTGACGTGTGCGCAGGCACAAATATAAAGTGCTGCAGCTTAGAATTTGGAAATTTTGCTTTTGTCAGATATTATGCACAACCATAATCAACTACAGAACAATAGAGCTACCCAAGTGAAAAAAAAGCCACTTAAACTAGATTGCATGCAGGGTGAAGCAGTATTTAACAACTATGAGCTGTGGGTGAGTGAGAACAAGATTATGTGACAAAATGAAAAATGTAAGCATCAACTTTACACAAAACAGTTATAGACATTTTATGTAAGAAATGAAATCACCTCGGAGAACCTAAGAGGTTTCCAAGGCAAAAATAAATCAAAGCAAGACCAGTGAGCTCAGTGTCTAAACCAAATGATATTTGTTTATATCCACGTGAAGAATTCGGTAAAGGGCAAAGATTAGCTGCTCGGAAAAAAATATCTCTGGTTCTTGCAGAGAAACTTTCACTGAAATGGAACAAGTGTGGTGTGTGTGGGCATGAACTGGAGATGCTGTGTGTGTGACCTACATGACCGTTTGCCAGGTCGAGCAGGTCCCTCAGCCTACAGCCACGGCTGTGCCTGCGCTCGTAGCAGATGCTGTCCTCCAGCACGATGTAGTCCGCTCCAACCGAACAGAACACTTTATGAACCTCCTCAGCAGACTGACGCGCATAGACCTGATATACCTGCAGGCAACAAAACGGGCAAAGATGGGAAAAGTTTTAGAGGTAAAAGATTCATTGCAGATTTTTGGTACGTGTAGTAAAAATGTACTCCACGGTGATTTGGAATTTTTTTTTTTTAGTCTTTAAGTGAAGAATAACAGGGCACTGGACAAGTGGTTTGGGAGACTTATGCCAATTAAGTCAATGATTTGCAGAAATCTCACTGTGATAAACTTTAAGGTCCTAGCTTTATTGCAGAGGTTCTCAAGCTTGCAGTTAACAGTTATTAAAATATGCTATCAAGTGTTTGTGCATATAAAGAGGGAATTTAAACATTTAAATGCTAGACATTTTCATACCACTGTTGTGACATACCAAGCAGAAAAACAGATCCGCCAAGCAAGCAGAAAAACAATGTTACAGTATTCCATACGCAGTTTCACAAACCACAAAAACATACTTGCAGTATTTCAATTAATGGAGCAACAGGCTGCATAACTGAAGACGCCATGATTAGGTTTGACATCTCCATATCATGCAGACAGCAGTTCAACGTGCCAGGAAGGCTGCTATAAGCCCGCTCTAAGCCCGGTTGTAGGGTTTCCGTGCCCTTTTTATAAGCTGATGTTGACAGACTATCTAAACTAAACTAAAACTAAAACTCATTTTGTCATGAGCCACAGATTCATATCGTACAGTGAAGAGAACAGACCGCTCTGATGAAATCCATGGCAACCCAACAAACCAAATTACTGTTCCAAGAAATGCAAACCTAATAAGCCTTTGAAAAAATATTGGAAAAATGAATTAAGGATTCATAACATATTTGCTAATATGATGTAAAGGTATTTATGGGTAATTTCCCATGACAAAATGTAAATAAATATTTTATAAACATTTTCTGTATGGATGTAAAAATGTGTTGCATTTATGTTGCCTTTTCGCAAAGGAGGGAATCATCAGCAATGTCGGATGAGAAAATAATCAACATTGCATGAATAATGCAAATATTACACAATGAGAAATACAATAATATTCAAAGTAGTATGCATTTGCCTCCATGAGCTCATTGTGTTTCAGGAGCTGCTTTCATCACACTGTGATTGGATGATCATGTTGTCATTCTGTCAATGCGATAATGCCTGTTTCTTATGCTTGCAACAGGTCTGCAAATCGCCCTGAATGGGTCAAATTGGTGGAAATGAATGGACTAAATTACTAACTCAACGACTCGGATATCATCACTTTGGCCAATATGAATTGAAATGAAACATGACATCAACATTAGTGACATAGCCAGTGTAGGAAAAAATTAAGATCATTGACGATCTCAATGAAAACATTGAAGAAGAAATAAGCAGTTTATTGCAGCATTACAGTGACAAAGTACAGTGTGCAAAACAAATATCTGTATCTACTAAAACTAGCCAAAATGGACCAAATGGTGACCCTGATTTACATGAAACTATAACTGCAAAATTTGGAAAAGCAAGTGCAGAATGTGGAAACAAGAGCGAAGAGAAAAACAGCATAAGTGTAAAAAAAAAAAAAAAAAAATATATATATATATATATATATATATATATATATATATATATATATATATATATATGAGCAGAAAACATAACTTTGAAATGCGATTTGTTTTTCATTCACGCTTTTATTTCGATCCATGTCTGCATTTTTTGCTATTCTGATAACTTTGCATCAATTTTCAGTTTTGTGCAATACATTTTTTAATGCGTTTTCAGATTTTTGATTCACGCTTATTATTTTTGATCCATGACCGCAAAACATCTGACTAGGGCTACCCCCTAATAGTTGACTAAACGTTAATTGACGGGAAGAAGCTTAGTCGTCCAACATTTTATTAATCGCAGAAACGAAAACTCCACAGGAAGTGGCGAAGTCCGTGTCCGTGAGAGACAGGTTGTTAACGGCAGGTCCTTGTTGTAATTATTACAGATTGTGGGGCAGGAAATCCAAATGTTTGCCTATCATCCATCGACCTCAAATATGGCTCATCATTTGAAACATGCAAATAGAAAAAACTTTACTTGGCTGCTCAGTCTAACGTAACCTAGATAAAAGTGCGCTATTATCAGGAGCATATACTGTACAAGTGTTTGTGCGGAGTGTGGAAGCTAAAGTATAGGTGCCGATGCGAACACTTGTATTTTTACCTGATATCAGCAGGAACTAAAAATACTCAAGTAACTAAAAATAAGAGCGTGTTTTTCAGGGTTTTTGTTGCCGTTTTTGGAGCCTGGGGTGTCTGGAGAGACCACGATTTTTTTACAGTGTGCTCAGGGGACAGGCAGCTAGCGGATAGTGAGGAGATGTTTGCTGTATGTGATAAAAAATGTTTTGGCCTAAAAAACGCGTGACATCGCTTAGAGCACCTTTAAGCAAACGGTCATATTAGCTTTTTATTAACTTAGTAGTAGTTCGTGAAGTCATACAGCTCAGGGTAACACATTTCTGCCATAATTATTAATAAGCGCCATTTTACAGGAATATATTATACAGAAATATATTTTACAGAATAACGTTAAAGTGTTAAAATATTGGTATTTCTAGCTTTGCGCTCATAGTTTTGATTATAATACACATCTAATCCGGTTGACCGGTCGCATACGGTCTAGCCGCAGAAGTTCAGATATTTGAATGCATTCAAAGCTCAAATAAGATTAGAAATTTCCGCATACGCATATGATCGGAACTCCATGCAGGAAATGAATGACTTCACTTGTCGTGTGCAGTGGAAAGGCGGTTTCAGAGCGCTCCTACAAAAACACGAGGCACAGCAGGTGGTTAAAACGCGAGCCGCCAGGGGCATAATTCGACACAGTAAAAGGTTGTCTTTTATTTGTGTAAACTCGCATCAACAACAAAGTTTTTTTGCTTTTGTAGAATAAAGAAAACAAACAGGATGTGCCTTCTGCGACTTGGTCTCCATGAACTGGAGCGTGTCAAAAAAAGGTACCGAAACTCAGCGTATAGGCTACTTGCCTCACAAACATAGGACCTATATAGAAAGCTTGAAATGTCTACTTTTAAATGGACGGTTTCAAATCGAAAACAAATACTCTTATGTAATGTGTATGAAAGTTTTTATTTTTCTCCAAAAGGCATATCCACACTACAGGTCTATTGAGGAGATGGCGTGTCAGTATTTTCAACTTCATCTTTGCAATCACTTTATCCTAGTCTTTTTAAATGTTGTTAATAAACAATTAAAATGTCTCGCGCATTAGTCAACTAATGGCTTAAATTAATGACTACTAGTCGACTAGAAAAATCTTTAGTCGGGGGAAGCCCTACATTTGGCGGACAATTGATCTCATTTTTGAAAGCAGTTTAAAAAAAATAGCTTGCGGAGCCCATGTACAACACAGAGAAAAGCATCTCCAGTTCAGTGGCGTAGCAGATGGGTACACAGGCCACAGTTTTCAGCAGTCTTGGTTATGCAAGTATTTAAAAAATAATAATAATTATAATAATAATAAAAAATACTTATTTCATGAAAGAGTTAAAAACCATGAACCAAACGAAACAGCTGCAAAGTGAATCACATTACAAACTTTGAAAAACAGACAAAATAACAAGGTTGTTTAACTAAAATATGCGGTCCCCTGCTATCGAACAAGAACACAGATTGATGGCATCTTAAGGATTTTTTTTTCTATTTTGACATTGAATTGGATTTGAGCACATCCCCAGGTTGAAACAACATGAAAAGTTTGAAAATGCATAAAAATGCACAAACTTTGATTTGACTTGATTTGAATGAATGGTATGTTAATATAAACATACAAAAATATTATAGTATTGGTTGCTTCTTGATTGTTACATAAATAAGGGTACAATAAGGTAAAGTAAATCTGGAAACAGTGTAAACATCAAATTGAACTAGTACATTGATCTATGTCGGACTAACATAACCTAAACCCAGAGAGGACTGCCTCCTCATTTTAAAGTCCACCACACACACCCTTGCAACCTCACTGTATTCCTCCAGTTGGAGAACCTCTGCTTTAATATACTGATTTGATGGGTAATTTGGCTCCTTCTGGTTAGATCAATTCTCATCAACACTCTGAATGAAGCAAGAACACTAGAGCAGGAGTCTGGCCTTCCACCAACTGTTCAGATCCATATTTTCTTCCTCCACACTCATACACAAATGCGAGAATAAACACACCCTCATTTGATCATCAGAAATCCTCCTCTGACTATTAACCTCAATTCTGAGGCAGAATTCACAAACTTAACTCAAGCAATGGAGCTCTGCTACAGACAAATCTCCGCTAGTCAAGCCAAAGGAAACATGACATGTTTCTTTCAGACAGAAATGGAAGAGAGAGACAGCTGATACAAACCAAATTACAGCTAAAAACAGATTTGAGATTTGACAGATTTGAGTCAGTGTACATCATACTTTTTAATCAGAATGTTATAAATGTTTTTCTTTTGTACGCCATGACGCAAAAGTAATGGCACATATAACAGCAGAGATGTGGAGTTTATTACACTTCATAAAGACACCTACTGATGTGTCAACTTCCAACCACCCCTATGAGAAACATAATTAAATTAAATTAATTATGCCAAAAGTCACACTTCTGCTGATGAAGCCAAGTGCATATGTCATTAAGAAAGCTCTTAAAGAGGATTTATGAACCATTTGCTCATGATCTTCTTGATGTGGTCCATTTGTAATCTCATCATTAAGATTATCAACTGATTTGTTAAGGTACACACTTATAGACTTCAATGCTTTAATTCCTTCTAACAGTATCTGAAGATATCTTTTTTTATTTCACACTGATTTATTCCTGCTTCATTTATTTCAATTTTCATAATGAGGCTTCAATGCAAAATAAAAGATTTGATTATTGGCTCATATGGTTCTGAGAAGTCGTTAATTTTTTGATGCAGACCTTGGACGCTTGACCATATGTTCAATTCTGAAGCAAAACATTATTATGTATAGTTTATGTAAACAATATATATTAAATAAAATAAATGTATATTTTGTGACTGTTGAACAATCATAAACCAATACTCCCCTTGATTACTGCTTGTGTCCTCAAAAACCTTCACCAGACTAGTGTTGCAAAACATGTCCCCGAGGTCCTGGACATTGTAGAACTTGGATTGAATTGTGAAAAGAGTGAAAACAATGCTGAGACTTGCCTGTCTGGTCCTCTCCCTCAGCGCCTGGTCCTCGTAGTGTGGATGGTTTGTCAATATTCTTCCCGTACACAGCTTAATTCCAGCCAACAGCTGCATGCTGCCTGCAAACACTGCCCGTTTGGGCGTCTTCAATCTGTCGAGAAGAAATAAACATGAGAGAGCTCTGTAACCCACACTTCCCAAGTTTCACTAATATATCAGAACAGGGGATTGCAAAGGGGGACTAGATGTGTAGTGGTGGCAGTTATGAGAAAAGGTAAATCTGCAGACATTTATTTCAGGTGAAGGGGGAAATGTGAAATGGGAGTGCACAAATGGCCGCGTCCCTCCTCACTGAACCATCACCGATGTCTGGAACATTAGTTTTGAAATCTATTGCGGGCTGAAAAGGCACTTTGTCTGAATGTGATCTTTCTCCTGTCATTGTATATATGTGCATGGCATGTAGTGAAGTGCTGAAGCTGTATGTTTTTTTGAATAGCCTGATAGATGTTTCAGAGACCATCTGTTTATCAAAACATAACTTTTCAAATTCAGCTTTAGAATTCTACTCCTGACTATGAGCGTCTAATACAGACAGGGGCCACCAGAAGAAGAAAACATCTTCCAAATCTTTTAATTGAAATTTTATTTTGTATTGGTAAAAGAGACAAATTATTCATATTCTGATTGTGACACCACCTCGTCCTCAAAAAGCATCAATAAAACTATCAAGTTAATGATGCTTAGGTGATTTCTGAGAAACACTGTTGATATTTGAAATCAACTCAAACAAACACACACACCCCTTCCTTCGTTGCTATGTCCCCAAAATCCAAAAACACAATGCAAGAGTGGATTTCTGAAGCAGAACAAAAAATGCTAAGATGACGAACGAACGACAAGGAAGAACCTAAAAACAAGAACGTTTAGTGCACAAGAGTATATGCAAGCAAGAGTTGGTTGTTAGTCGCCAGCAGCTCCAGACAAACAATGACACTAAAAACTGGTCTATTACTATAGCTAACATTACAACAAGAGAATATCTTGGTTCTGTGAAACATAGCAAAACTAACTTGCATATGGAACAGAAACAATGTAACTTCTGTTTCAGACCTACCCACTCAGGTCTCTCCAGTACTGGAACGCTCTTGCCTTGCCATAAACTTTCTTTTTCCAGTGATATTTCTCTGATCTTTTGTTATTTATGACCTTTACTTTATGTTCTTTATGAGGTCAGATATTCCTCTGACCTCTTTTTCTTAATGTTTCTTAGCCATCTCTCTTTCTACAGTCTTTCTTCAAATCTCCCTCTTGCTCACTCTCTCTCCTCCCCCATCATGAGTGGACACACCCCCTACTGCTGATTGGCTAAAATCGTTTTACGGTGCTCAGTCCAATCCACTTTCAACAACGTGTCAAAGAAATTACTTACTGCACCTTTAAAAGAAAATGTGATCCGAACTGAAATAGATCTGCAACCAGAAAAAAAAAACATCTGTGCTGCCCACAATGTCAATGTCACACAATGTCATTTGTGCAATGTCATCTGTCACAATGTAATTTATTATTACGGCCATTAAGCCAGTTATATCTAAATATGGTACTTCACATCAAGGAATTTTAACATCATAAAAAAGGTTGCACTGTATTTGGTAACAATGTATTTGTCCTTTATGTCCTTGCTACACATGGTACATGTTTCTATAGTAATAACTATGAATTATACATAATATAGTAGTAACAGTAAATGAGTCTATATCTATAACCAAAATAAAATAATAATTGTAAATCAATCAATAATAGTAAAAAAAAAAAAAATAGTTAATGCTAATATTAATACATTTCAATGTTTCATTCTCTTTTTTCACAAAAAAAAAAAAAAAAAAAAAATGGAACTGTGTTAGGTCATTACTCGATGTCCGACCCAATATAATCTGGGTCCCGAAGCAAAACAAGTTAAAACAACCACTGATTAAAAAAAACAGCCTCAAGCACTCAAAAGTCTGTTCAGGCAATAAAACAAAATATTGTTACAGACATCTTGCTTCAAGGTTGGCTGCAGCTCAAGCCAAAAATGACAAAGTGTCTGAAGGTTACAAAGGATATGATGGTTTCATCCCGGTCCAGTCTGGAATGAGTTTGATTAAATACTGGATCCATGACTGAAATGTTTCATTACAGAGGAGCAAGTATGGTCATTATGGGTTAACCATGAACATGGACCCTTACAGGAAACCTTGCTCGTAGTTCAATAACTTAATAGTCAAGAGTCTAAGTGCTACACAAACACACACAATCTAAAATTAACTCCTCGTCGCCCCACGGGGGTACAATGACACACCCTGCTCCATCTCTGTCTGTTCATACCACACACGGAAAGACGTTAACATGGGGGACAGACTCACAAACACACTCACACAGGGTGACTAACAGCTATTTTCAATCTTAAAGCTTACTAAGACAGCATTGAAGCAGCAAAGAAAGAAAGAAAATTACTCCAATTTCAACAGGCTCAAAGAATTCGGCATGATCTTCACTTCTAAGACAAACTTAACATCTGGTCACATATACATACATTCTGATGTTAGTGGGGAATGTGGATGGGAAAATGAGAAATCTGACCCAGTGGAAAATGAGGGCAGCCCTCAGAGTAGTTTACACACGCTGAATTGACAGACAGACAGAGGGAAGGATCCTCCATGATTCCAAAATAAAATTCAAATTAATTCACTGAAAACATTCTAGTCAATAGAGATATTTTGTAGATATCTTGACTTGTTACAGTGTACTGATATGTTGTCTAAACCTTTCAAGGTTTTGCTTCAAACAAGTGAAGTAATCTCCCAAGACAAAAGCAGTTACGGGTCAGTCCGTGTAAAATCAGAAAAAAGTGTGTTGCTGCACCTACTCACATTTTGTTCATTGTTTATGTGTTGCATGGGACCTATAACTAAGGTCTAATTATGATTGCTGGCCACATACGATAAAGAGACAAACTTGTTTCCTTCAAACCCAATTTATTTATTGTTTAAAATGAATTTACAATTAACCCTGGAAAGTTGGAACAATATGGAAATATAGACTTTGACATTGGGTGGTTAATTACACTCATAAAAAGACCCAGGGCATTAATAAATGTGTTTTGAACACTGACTCCTCCCACCTTTTTCCGACTCCTCCCACGTTTTTAATCAACCCACGGATATTACTGCATTTTTGTTATTTTTGTCATCATTGTCATTATTATCATTACTGTTACTGTTATGATTATTTTATTTATTTATTATTGTTGTAATTGCTGTTGTTATTGTCGTTGCTCTCATCATTGCTATCACCATTGCCATCATCATTATCATTTTTATTATTAGGTGTTCAAGCACTTTAGTGCTGAAAACCTATTGTATTTGCAATTTGAAAAAAAAAAATTGCCCTAAAACGCATCGTGCAGCCCAAACCGTAAGGCCTAGAGACTTGAAACTCGGCCAGATGGTAGGCCATACTTTTGGGGAGAACCTATCAGAGTATGACCCCGATTGGCCCATAGGTGGCGCTACAGCAACCAAAGGTACTAAATTGCTAATAACTCCTAGACCGTTGGCCCTGGCCTCATGCTTTTTACACCACTGTGATCCTTGGCTCAAGACGAACAAGATGTATGTCTCAGATTTCAAAAATTTCCAGACCGATTTCCAAAGAACCAGACCAGTCTAGGACAATTCTCTGGACTCTCTAGATCAATAATTATTGAAAAAAAGTTGAAATTTTGCAATTGGGTGGCTGTAACAGGGTCATTTAGAAAAAGGGGCGGGGCAAAATACACTCAAAAGCCTATAAATCATAAATAAAAACTCAGAACTTTACAAAAATCGATGAGCATATGTGTCATAACATGGTGAAGAAGCATGCAAAGTTTCATGGAGATCGGACCATAGGTGGCGCTATAACTGTCAAAAAGCTTCAAAACCATGTATTTCCTATTGTAAATTGCCTGTATTGCCTGTAAATGTTTTTTTCCATCTATGATCATATAATGTTCAGATCATAATGTTCAAAATCAGTGCAGTACAATACTCTGGACTCTCTAGATCAATAATTATCAGAAAAAGTTGAACTTCAGCATTTGGATGGCTATAATAGGGTGTATGACAGCCAATAAGTGGTATTTTACTGCCCCCTGCTGTCATTTCATCATACTACTCCCTAATATTTTTATATATAATTCATATTTGGACTTTATAAAATCATTATTTGAACCTTTACAATCACATTTTGTCAAAATGTATCTATTGATGTATTACTATAATGTCAATTGTGAAAATGAAAGTAAAACTTTAACCGCCATTTAGGCCACGCCCCCCCCAGTACAAATTCACTCATAACTCGAAAACGGAAAGTCGCTGCGCTTTGATGGTAAGGTCCTCTATTGGGCCTTGATGAAATCTAGCGTCGCGGGCCTCGGGAGATTCATTTCAACTCTATAGGCTGTAATACCACTGTTGTCCACTAGAGGGAGCAGCAGTATTAGACATGTTTAATCTTTTAATCAGCTTTCAGCATTGGCTTACAAACAAATGCTTAAAGCTATTTTTTTTTAATTAGTTTTATATTATTACATCACAAAGAAATATGTGAAATGCTTATATACCATTAAAAGAGATTTTAATAATAATGTGTGTGTGTGTGTGTGTGTGTGTGTGTGTGTGTGTGTGTGTGTGTGTGTGTGTGTGTGTGTGTGTGTGTGTGTGTGTGTTTGTCTCTGTCTGTGTGTGTAAGCATGCATTATGGAGTTAACATGAAAAAACTGGTTTGCTTTAGTGAAGAATAAATGTGTAACCAAGTAGTTTAAAAATGAAAGTGAGCCAATAAGTGGTCTTCTACTGCCCTCTGCTGGTCATTTTACTTCTTAAAGCTATTTTTTTTATTATTATGATGGACTGGTAATATAGTTTAATATTATTAAACTATATTACCTAAATATTCAACTAAACTAAATTAGATTTTATCAACTATATTAAACTAAATTAGATTTTCAAAATAACATCCCAAAAGTGTGTGTGTGTGTGTGTGTGTTTGTGTCTAAGCATGCATTATTGAGTAAAGATGAAAATTTGAGACATTTTTTTCAATAAAATTATATGATTAAAATGAAAACTTAAAATTGCGTTTTAAATGGGAAACCTGTAATAAGCATTTTTTTTTACCTACCATTGATTTCAAATATCTATAGCTATAACAAAATGTGTTTAAGCATTTTTATTAGTTAATATGAAAAACGTGCCATTAAAAAATACATGGAATCAAACCAAGTCATAGAAAACAAAACTGTATTTTATTGCCGGAATAATACAATGTTTTTTTTAAAACAATGCATATGAAAATAAGTAACATCAACAATCAATTAATTTATTCAAGTTCAATCGTTTGCATAAATAATAAATAATGCTAGCAATGTGATGAATCATGGTAAATCATGCTACAATCCTGGTAAATCATTCTAGAATGTGGTATATCATGATAAATCATCCTATAACATGGTAAATCTTGGTAAACTGCTAAATCATGCTAGAATCATATTAAATCATACTACAATGTGTTCAATTGTGGTAAACCATGCTAGAAGAGGGTAAATCATAGTGAATCATACTAGAACTTGGTATATAATGGTAAACTATGGTAAACAATGCTAGATTCATGGTAAATCATACTCGAACATGGTAAATCATGAACAATCCCACTAAAGTTTGGTATATCATGGTAAATCATGCTAAAACAAGGTCTATTCCATCTATGATGTCAGTGGTTAAATGCTTGCTGCATAAAACTTAATGTCTTTTGATAGTTGTGTGGTTAAAAATCTCAAATGCCTTAACTGCTTGAACACCGCTAAATGCTGCTAGTTATTAATTATTATTATTATCAATATTTTTATTGTCAGTGCTGTTCTGGAATTACTAACCTGGTGTTTATTGTTATCAACTGCTATGGTTAAATCAATTGATTGTTTCCAAATTCCCCCCTAATATTTTCATGTGTTTTTAATGCACCACAACATAGAATATATATATATATATATATATATATATATATATATATATATATATATATATATATATATATATATATATATATATATATATATATATATAAAAAGTATTTATATATATGAAAAACCTAAAACACTGAGGAAGGCAAGGCAGGCGAGAAGTGGTTTCCATGGGACAGCATCTCTGTCCCAAGTTGGGACACTCAAACACTGTACTCCTCCTTTTGATGCACCTTAGACACTACACATAACATTAAAAAATATATTAATCAATTTAAAAAAAAGAGAAGATAGGGACTGAAGAGATGTAGGGGGAGAGTTATCTTATATTATATTATATTATATTATATTATATCATATCATATCATATCATATTATATTATATTATATTATATTATATTATATTATATTATTATAGTATCTTTTATTTTTGGAGAGTGCTGACAATGGCAATTGTTACATAGGAGGAAAGATGGAAATAAGAATAAAAATAAAAATTGACTAATACAATGTTGGCAGTATGATGGTAGTGAGGAGTGGTGGTGGTGATGGGAATGACGATGGTAATAAATAATAAATGGTTACTTTGTTTATGCATACACACACATGCACACACCCACACTCACACACACACACCTATACATTAACACACTTTTATTTCACTTCTGGAATTACTAGATTGTTCGCCACTGCACTATTTCGGTTTGCATGTCTGTCTGTTAAATAAAGAAAATAAAAAAAAATATAAAAAAAATAAATGTGTTTTGATAAAAAGATTCAAACGTAAAGTCTCTGTCTATTATGAGCATAATGTAAGATTTTATTTTAGTGGGGTTTGGTTTAATACTGTGCTCACTTTGAGAATTATTTGACAGTGTTGACTAGGAGAATCATGGAATGGCAAAATATTCAATCAAACTATGCATGAGAAAAACACTGTATAAGAATGAGCCTAATAAACTTCAGGCAAGACTCCAAAGTAATGTTCTCACAGCCACCTCCATTTTTCCACTCAGACTAATTTCTATCCAATATCGTCCACAGAGAAGCACATGGTTAACTACCTTACCACAGACCTCATCAGAGACAAATTATCTCATTGGCCTTCCTCTTCCTTATAAACCTTTTTTTCACACTTCTGACACAGGAAAAGGCTTCAGAGTAAAGGAACTTCTGTTTTATCCTTCATTGATAACAGGGACCATAGAGCAGAATAATGAATTTCAAATGCTCAATTCATCACTAGTATGGCATCTGAACAGCCCTATCTCACTTTAATATCATTTCAAAGGGATGACAAAACAAAGACAACTGGTTATTGACACAGATAATAGCATGCATTTTATGGTTTCAGTGGTGAATACATACATGTGTAAGCAGCAATTATTGCCAAAAAAAAAAAAAAAGATTGAACAATAGCGTTTGCATTGTTTTCATGTTCTAACTAGACTACTGAATATACAATACCCATGTAGGCTTTCAGAAAGTTTTTTGCATAAAATCATAAAAGTCCAGAGTCTGTTTACACTCCTAAACCCCTGAATTGAATTGTTAAATTCTTCATTTCAATTGATTGACTGACGAAGGTTTCAAAAGGTATATAATGTATAGGATAAGATCAATTTGAATCATATGATTCGAGTCCAATGTAAACAATTACTTATAAATGTAAAAATAAACACATTAATAATAATAATAACAATAATAAATACAATAATACTAATAGAAAATGACTATGCTGCTGCTGTTAAAAGTAAAACTAGCTTTAAATGGTCTCTTTGCACTTGACTTGGCTACATTAAAACCACCTGAACATTGTGCAAATTCTGCAAAATCAACTGATTATAGTGATTGTGTAAATATGTGTACTTATGAGCATTAGGTTAGTGAGAGTTAACTATGTGTAAATGTATTTGGGTTTACATGTTTGGCTGGGTGTTGGTCTGGTTTTGCAATGACATAATGGGGATTTCCAAAATTACCTCACACTCACCTGGTCTTAAATCTACACTGGCGTAATGACTTTGTTTAAACCAAGGAATTTCTGACTAGACTGACCTTTGACCTCTCCCACAGTGCATCATTTCCTGCTCTTGTGGGTCTCAATGTAATTACTCCATATTGACAAGGGACTGCAATGGCATCTACCAGATTTACATTAAATTTCAGATTTATATTCTCTTATGTAAATGTCACCTTGTGTTAGGCTGCACCCTGCTGACATTATAAAAATTGATTAACATCATTAATATTCCAAGATGTGGGGCATATAGGGTGGCCTGTGCAGCCATATCTTCATAGACGTATAACCATGCAGTACATCTCCTGCACAGACAGAAATGATTTTTGAATTCAGTAAGCAAATTGAACTACCTCCCATTAGATTGATGTTGATCCACTTTTATAAATACAGATAAATCAGTCCATGTTGGGGCGGTTGTTGTTTGTTAAGCACTCAATCATTTTAAAGGCTGAAATTAATAGTACGGTTGGGACATGTCAGTCATGTTCCTTGATATATCTCGATGTCATGGGCTTAAACCACTGTGTCCTAGTACTACAACCTCTCAAAGCCACATTCATATACCCAGACATAATTTTCTAAATGATCACTCATTGGAAATGTCTGTCATCAGTATCTGCTTTTGATCTAAGTCTGACAAATGGTCCTTGGCAGAACGTCCAGAACACTCATTAGTCTAAGGGTCTCATAATTTGTCAGCATAAAATGTCACAAAAAAAAATATTTCAGGTGGTGAATGACATCAAAAAAGTCTGTCAACACTTCAAAAGTGAAGAGAGAGGCAGGTGATGGAAATATAGAAAGTGTGAGAAACAAAGAAAAACAAATATTTTAAAAATGTAGTCTAAAATGCCTGTGTCTTCATGATACGATATGGGGGGGAAGGAGTAACATTTTTCACAATTACTGTACGCAGACACAAACAGAAATGTTCATATAGCCTTGCTTAAAGGTGTCCTATTATGCTTTTCAATTTTTTCAACTTTAGTTAGTCTGTAATGTTGCTGTTTGAGCATAAAAAAGATCTGCAAGGCTACAAAGCTCAAAGTCCACTCCAAAGGGAGATACTTTATTTAACAGAATCCACTTCCCAAGAACTACAACGAACCACTCGTTTGGATTACAATGCGATTTTTCTGGGCTAAGTCATACTATTACTTATTTAAATAATCTCCACCCACAGAATACGCAAAAAAGGGGATGCGACCAAGTTGAGCTGCATTTGAGAAGACCGTGTTGTCGCTATGTCAAAGAAACGCTGTTTTGTCAATCCCTTTTCCAGAACTAATTTGTTAAACCTTCCTAAGGCTTACCAGAGTGGTGAAAATGGATTTTAAACACCGTTCCTGAACATTATAACCCCAGCATTTATCTGTGTGCTGCACATTTCACGGAAGCTTACAGAAGAGAGTACAATGCAGGTGACACTTCTAAAAACTAAACAGTTCCCATTTTGTCAGGACAATCTGTTGTTTATGGATCACAACTTGTAAGTATGTCTTATTATTTGTATTTGTGTTTTCTATTAACATCTACAATTATAAGTTTTATGTAGTTGCTATGATGTAAACAAAGGGCAAAGCTTTACCTCCGCTAGCCGACTAACAAACATTACACTATTGATGTAGTTTTTACTGTAGCTTTTGTAAGCTCTCACTTTTGTAAGACTGTTCACCACCCCTAAGGAAAATTACTGTTTGTATTAACATCGGTTCCCGACAAATATCATGATTAAATGGTGTATTACATTGTATCTAAAATATATTTTTAAAAAAAATTAAAAAACAACAACCTACCACTCTGAAACGTCCTGTTAAATCCATGCTTGCAAAGTCCATACATGAAATCTGTTCTGGACGATCCTCTTGTTTGTTAAAATTTTTAAGTCTGATTCAGGCTTGAATTGATTTGAAATTGACACCATCCTTAATATTTACAACTGAGCAGATGATCACAGTTATGGTAAGGGGCGTGACATTTTCAGAACATGCGGCGACAATCACAACACACTGGGCCAGATAACCAATCACAGCACATTCCATATTTCGGAAGGAGGGTCTTTATCGTTCGAGCAAGACGGGAGAGGGATGCTGTAATAATGTAAAATATGTGAAAAAGAATGTGTTTTTTGAACAATCAAGCATGAAAGCTTATTCTAATGTACACCCCAAAAACAAAATCAAGAGTTTGTAAAAGGGCATAACAGGATCCCTTTAAATGTCCTTGAGATGGCCGAGGAGCAGACAATAAGATGCACTGCATTACACACATAAACAAACTGGCCAGTGTGGGGATAAAGCTACATCAGGGTGGGATCTGATACCCCTTTTCCAACAGCATGAACCAGGTGCAAGTTCAGAGCTAGAGCTATTGCCGGTTCGGAGTTGGTTCGACTGACGAGCCTTCCATAAACAATAGCAGTTGTTGCAATACTATTGACGCTCATGGCTTTGCGAACCTACATCGGCATCCAAACACGCCGAATCCAACGCATTCGTGCAGCTTACCGTAATTTGCATAGACGGAGATTATAAGCTATTAGCTTGATTAGCTGCTATTTAAAAAATGGCGGTCACAAGTTTCTGTTTATCTTGTTGGTCACGTTAACCCCCCGCCCCCAGCCCCTGACGCAAGTGTTTCTTATTTCTAGACCAGTAATGTTTTGATGCTACTTACAAACCACTTTTCCTGGTTCAGAGGTGGTGCTTTGGGTGTCGAAAGACAGAGAAATGATTTGAAACTAGGCTCTGGCTCTGGCTCAGAACCAGCACTCAAACTGCACAAAGGGAATGAATTCGAGTAAAATGAAAATTTCACTCTATAGGTTTCAGAGATCACTTAACCAATTCATTTGGGACCAGTAAACCTATTTGTAACTAAGCCACAGAAATATTTTTAAAAGAGCAAAAAAAGGCAGAGACTTCCTGTTAGATTCCACCTCAACTGGAAAAAAGCAGCAATTTATATGGAACACAAAATGAACAGTTCTCAGTGGTAAAACAAGAAAAATGGCAAGTGTGAAATGGTGCCAGCTAACCTTTCATTCGCGTAAGCAGAGCGTATATTGGGGTGTTTGTGAATTAGCGAAATTCTACTGGAGTTCAAACAAGGCGAGCATTTGCAAGTACAGCTATTAGAGCTGAGTTTGTCAAATATCTCCACCGAGATATCTCCAACAACATCTCCATCGAGACATCTACAGCAGCAGCAAAAGCCACTAATTTGATCAAATTAGAATGGAATGTGGCTAGAGTGACAATTAGAGTGGAAGTGAGAGCGAAGATGTCGAAAACACGAAGAAAAGAAAAATAAAAACCAGAGAAAACAGCGGGAGGAAAATGCGTCTTTGTTCAGATGGGGAACACAAATTACTTGTGCTCGGAGGGGCTGAGAAAGTTTTTCCTTCAGAGAAAACAAAAGTCTAATTTATCTTCATTATTTTAAAACAAGGCAACATTCAGAAATAACTCCTTTATGGGGGCTATAACAAAAGGGTGCACAGCAGAAAACTACAAAAGAAAAGAGGGAAAAATTAATTACATGGCAGGGAGACGTTCACAATGATAAGGCTGACTGTGATGACAGAGTCTCAGAACTGCGACAAAGGACGCGCTTGCATCTACGGGACAGATGCGGTTCGACTGAAAGGCCACTGATCACTCATGAAGAGAAGACACATACACATGACACCGTCCCTGCAAAGCCTTCTCAGCTGATCTGCAGAGATTGTGGGCTCTAGACTGTTAGTTAGAGATCATGATGGCATTTGGATGGGTGGTTTGTGTCTGGCACTAGCCCCGTGGTTCCCAACCCCTTTTTAATGGGACCCCTTTTTTCAAGTCAGAAACAAAAAGACAAAACTTTTCCAAATACGTCCGTCAGCCTAAAGTGTACTCGGGTAATGTACACTCAGCTCACACAAGGACCTTGCATTTTTTTCACAAAGAGTTGGTCTAAAAAGTGGCAACCCTGAACAGGGCCTTTTATTCACATTTGAAAAAGAAACAGAATATTCGGAACAACAGCAACAAATTACTGGAGATAACAATAGACACTCCTGACTAGTGCTTGTGTGAGGCGGAGAAACCAGGAACTCTAGTTTGAAAGAGTACAAATACATTTTTACTGGTTATAACTTCTGAAGTTATTCAGGAAATGAATAAAGATAACTATAGTCTGCATGTGTCAACCACCTGTGTTTGCTCCAAAGACGGTATTTAGTATACCAAGATAGTGCACTTATATTATGGCGGGAAAAGCAATATGTGCAATATGGTGAAATAAGTCCCGCCGTCTATGTAAAAGAGTCCAATTGGTAAAAACAGTCAGTGTCCTGAGACGCGCATTTAAGACTCAGCATGTGCATAGACCAGTGGTTCTCAACCTTTTTTGGCCCAGCGCCCCCTTTCCAAGATCCAGAACCCTGACCGCCCCCCACCACCACCAAAAAAGGGCTAAATGTCTTTATTGAATGTATGCTGATTATCATTCTGTTATAATAATAATAATAAAAATAATAATAATGTGTATGATTGACGTCCTTATTTTCTTCTTAAAATTATAATTATCATTATTATTATTATGAAATCCGTAACTTTAATTATTTAAATTGTGAAACATTTATGTATTGAGTCAGTATATCCATTTTCAAAACCGTGCTTTTGTCTTATTCTGAATTACTAAAGTACACCTAATAAGTGTACATAAGGGCCGCATCGTTTTCTCCTTTCCACAAGCGCTTGCGCTCCCGTCTGTTGTTGCTAAGAAAGCATGAACTGCGCTCTCCATGACATGATGACGAGGATTCATTGCATTTGATACAAAGGATTGATTGATTTCTAGCCCTTGCATTAGCTTTACTAGTAGATATATTTATGGAGATGAGAAAAAAAAACCTGCCCTGTACAGCTATGATCAGCTGTCCGGCCGAGCGTTCGATGTTGTTACGGAAAGGCCGAAGCTGATCAGATGGGTTTTGTCATTATGACTTGCTGTGCACTTGCGGCATTCTGAAAAGTTGAGATGTTTTCAACCGAGGCGTCGGTTAACATATTATGTCTTCAGTTAACTAATTTATAGTTATAAACGCAAATAATAATAATTACCATTATTACCATTATTATTATTACATTTGGGCTATGTAGAAGACGCTTTTATCCAAAAAAAAAAGAAGAACAACAAAGCAATTCTTCAAATGTCTCTCACAATACAAGTTAGTAGTTAGTAGTAAGATTATCACAAATAAACACAAGATGTTTACGCATATCCAAGTGTGTGTGCGGAGTGTGGCGCTTGCTGCATGCAGGCACGATCACGTGCATTTTCCTATCAACAGTGGAAACAACTGAAAATACTAGCTATATAATTTCTGGTCATACACAAAAAAAAAAAAAAACATAATTTGCAACTTTTATTTAAACTCACAATAACAAGAAAATGTGCTTTTGTAAATAAAATCAAACTATCAGGCGCACTTTGATGAACTGGAGCGCGTCTCAAATATGAACAAACAAAATATAGCCTACCTATATTGAAATGTCCACTTTTAAACTAAAAAAATCTGATCGAAAGCAAATACCCGTATGAAAGGTGCATTTCTCTCTAAAGGCGCATCCGCTTTACAGCGGAGATGGAGAGGTTTTCAGCCGACAGCGACACTGATTTATAAAACACTAGTTTATTAATAAACAATTAAAATGGGTCAATGTGAAGACACATTTATTATCATATTAACTTATAAAACATCTATAAATCAGTTATGGTTAGAGGCTCTTCTCATTCAGCACTGCGGGAAAAATATAATTTCCAGGTTCTAATTTGGCCTTAGAAATTGTTTCCATATTAATTTGTGAATATTTTAAATGTTTAATAAAGGGGCAAAAAGTCATAAACAAAAATATGAAAATACATTATATATATATATATATATATATATATATATATATATATATATATTTGCGTAGCATTGTGTAGCCTACATTTCAAATTCAAATTTTGGTATGCAAATTTGCATTTAAAAAAATAAAACAACCTTTAATTTTTCATTTTTCAATTACAGGTTAAAAAGGAAAAAGGAATGGACACAAAAGTACACGGACCCAATTCTATCAAACTTTTTCTACAAATGCATTATTTGAAATGTTTTAATAATATAAGGTCCTTTTACTTTTACTATCCATTCGTTTTTCCTTTTTAACCCGTAATTGAAAAACGAAAAATTAACGGTTGTTGTATTTTGCTTTTGTTGGTTTTTTGGTTGTTGTATAAAATGCAATTGACATATTTACATATTTTTGTTTGACATTGTGCCCCTTTATTAAACATTTAAAATACTAAATTTAGATTTTACTGTTTTTCTAAGGCCAAATTAGAACCTGGAAATTATATTTTCCCCGCAGTGCTGAATGAGAAGAGCCATGTCTCTGGAACCATACAGAGATCTCCAAACCGCCCTGTAGGCTAAATGACGCCTAGGCTACTATTTCATATACCGGTAGGCTACATGTTCTACGATATGATATTTTATATTAATATTCTCATAGGAACCTGAGACTCGCGCTTGGGACTGCACGTGCGTATTGGATCGTCTGGCCTGGTGGGACTCCGAATGAAGGTGGAATGGATTTGAGCAGCAGCGTGGAAATCAATGCTGTACCTAAAACGCCCATGCATTCAAATTAACATTGTATGTGTTGTCAGAGGCTTAAAAAAGTTGTGATAATAACAGTGAGTATATAGTGCCACAGTCAGACATAACGCCCCCCATTTGTGCCTGAGCGCCCCCCTCTCAGCTGCCTCGTTCCCAACGCCCCCCGACACTGTCCAAACGCCCCCAAGGGGGCGGTACCGCCCCCGTTGAGAAACGCTAGCATAGACCAACCTGAAAAATAAAGTTTTTTAATGCTATTTAAGCATTTATAGGACAAATGTTTTATTACTGATCTTGTTTAGCATAAGTTAAGATTTTTGTGTTTCTGTGGTGGCCGAGAGAGCTCAACTGAAGAAACTGAAGAAAACACAAGCAAAAAGAAAAAAAAAACACAAATTAAGAAAACATCTTCATCAGTTTCACAACACGTGTGCTCCAAATACTCACAACACAACCAAATACAGAAACGCGCAGCAAAAATTCACAACACAACCAAATACAAAAACGTGTTGCAAAATTTCAAAAATTTCACAGACCACAACATAAACGTTTCCAGGTGACCTCAATAAGTGACGAACCCGGCTGGGACATGCTTATTGCTCGTGATTATCCCTATACCCTACTACCTTCTAAGGACAGAAGGCAGAGCCCTTGAAGTGGGGACTTTGGAGTGAGCAGGGCACTTTTGTGCCATTATGTAGCCGTTTGGATTGCACTTGCTGAAGGGAGCAGCGAAAGACAACGTAATTTCCTCATTATTTTCACCTGGGATGTTCCCATGACAACGCAGCACGGTGTCCATCAGCTGAATAGCTGTTATTACCAGAAATATCTTATTATTGCTGTTAACATAATTGTTGCAAATAAATATACATTTTATACAAAAGATTTTTTTTAAATATACGAGTGTCTCAACTTTAAAACTTTCCATCTCGTCTTTGGACCATGCTTTACCTAACATTTCTTATTAAACGTATTTAAACATAACATGACAACACTACTACAACGTAACCGATGTATAGATTAACATCTTTCCCTCATGTTCTTTTTCTCTATCTTGTTTATTCATTTATTTATTTTAGTTTTCAGCTCATTGTTCTTTTCTCATTAGTATTCTGATGACATTGAACATATTGTTAACTTTTGTATATTATATACAACGTTGTATGTCATAAACATGTCATCTCTGTATGTTTTGCACAAAAAAATTATAAAATAAAATAAAGTAGACTTTGAGCTGTAAGCACGTCCCAGCCGGGTTCGTCACATATTGGGGTCCCCTGGAAACATTTCCGTTGTGGTCTGTGCTATTTGCAGCGCGTTTCTGTATTTGGTTGTGTTGTGAACTTTTGCAGTGCATTTCTGTATTTGGTTGTGTTGTGAACTTTTGCAGTGCATTTCTGTATTTGGTTGTGTTGTGAGTATTTGGAGCACACATGTGTTGTGAAACTGATGAAGATGTTTTCTTAATTTGCGGGTGTTTTCTTCAGTTGCAGCATGTTGAGCTCTCTCGGCCACCGTATATTTCCCCATTCAAGTAGATAAGAGCAGCCACCGTATATTTCACCATTCAAGTAGATAGGAGTTGGTCATGCATGTCTGAAATAGCCCACAGGCGTTGTAAACATGGCCACAGAGTGAACTGGCTTTTCTTGAAAGGGGTTTTGTTTCATGCACGTTCAAAAAAAAAAGAAAGAAGGAAACTTGGAAAGTCTATGCGTTCAGCTTTGTTTTTGCAAGCTTTCACATAATAAACTGAAGTATACTTTGGGCTTATCAGTACGTACAATGCACATATGGTAGAGCCATCTATTGTTCCTTTTTTGGTTGACAATGGTCAGCTTTTTCATGTTTCTGTGTTCAGACGGAATTATTTGATTTCAACTACTAGTGAAATACAGAAATCTGTCACTCACATGGGATCACACAGCAATTAGCAAACGGCAACAATCCAACCAACCAACCAATTCCAGTTGGACAAAATCAAGTCCAGCCATACATAGTCTATTCTTCCCTATTGTGATTTATATCCGAGTGAAATGGCTTTTTGAATGAAAAAACAAAAAACACAATTTCCATTTCCATTTCATGGCGAAGATGAAGTAAAAGACTGTTGATTACAGAAATACTTATAATTCATTCAGCATCAACGTAAATGTATATATATATATATATAATTAATCTAATTACAATTTAATTGTAATTTAAATGAGTGTTATATATCCTGCTATTTCAGAATATTGCATGATTAACTGGGATCTTCCCAGCTTTGCAATGGCTTAATAGTGCCCTAATCTTTGAAGCTCCAAAACAAAACAAAAAACACTTTATAAATTATAATCACTGACTTCCGGCAACGGCCGTACATGCATTCACGAGAGAGTCGAGTTCCGGTGGAAGGGTGACCTCTGAACCAACATGATGTAGGACATAGGTGTAGCGTAAGCTTAGGTGAGAAATGACAAACACGAGAGAGAAGAGGATAGAGCAAAACAAAATGCCGGTTATGAATTAGACATCAAAAACGAGTACTTTTAAAGAAAAACATTGAAGGATTTTGATATAAGAGGAGAGGAGCTACGTCCTACGTTGGGTCAGAGGTCACCTTTCCACTGGAACTTGACTCTCTCGTGAATGCGTATACGGCCGTTGGCAGAAGACAGTGATTGTAATGTTTTAAATATGGATATTTTTCTTACAAAAAACCCATCGCTTTGCTTCGGAAGGCATTAATTAACCTATTGGAGTCGTGTAGCTTATTTTAATGATAGACGGTGGCTTTTTTTGGAGCTTCAAAAAAACTTACAAAGCTGGGATGAGCCAGGATATTATTTAATATAACTCAGATTGTGATTGGCTGAAATAAAAAAGATATATACACCTAGGATGGATTGAGGCAGAGTAAATTATGGGAATATTAAAATTTTGGGGTGAACTTTTCTTTTAACAACAAGCTAAAGCCGGGGTAGAGCACAACAATCGGGATCTAGACTAAATATCCCATTTATTTTCTCCACAGAGACAATGAGAGCATATAAATCCTCAAGACAGATGTATCATGAGCTCTGGGGTTGTTAAGTGATAGTACATGTTCAATTTGCATACAATACTCATAATCCTTAAGATTATGCCAAGAGCAAAGAGAGCAGATTTCAAATGGCATATTTCTAGCCATTGAGATGAATGCGAATGCTGATGAATAGCTTTCTCATGGTATTTTAAACCTTTTTTGAGTCAAGTCTTCTGTGTGCTTCACGTAAGGAGCGTTATAATAACACAGAGTCTCTGCCTATGTACAGCATTCCAAATCAAACACTCCTGAGGATGCTGCCTATGTAGGCAGTAAACAGTAAGACAGCACACTAGGTTTTGAAGCACAGCACCTGTTACTCTACATTATACAGCTGTCTAATATCCTTTTATTATATCTTTTTATTAATCCTATTCCTGTTTAGCACCAAAAATTTGGAACAATCTTCCTAACATTGTCCGGGAAGCAGACACAGTCTGTCAGTTCAAATCTAGACTAAAAACACATTTCTTTGGCTTAGCATACACATAACACATTATAGACTTCTATAATTTAATGTTAGGCTGCATAGTTTAGATCAGCCGGAACCGGGAACACTTCCCATAAATCCTGATGTACCATGTATATCATAAGAAGGATGGCGTCTACGCTAATATTAGTCTCTCGGTTTATCCCGAGGTTTATTGCAGTCCGCCGGTTCCAGGCTGTATCCGGATCTTATGAAGGACCTGCGCCTTGACACGACGACACCGCATCCCTGAAGTGTCAACTAGTCTCTCCCTTGTAAAGGCCTCCTTCCCTTTACCTCTGTACTGATAAAACATTGTCGGGATAATTCCGATTCACGTGGCTACGAAGAAGCGATAAAAAATTCTCAGAGCCACCAGGCACTGTTTTATGCAAATGAGCGGCCGGATCGCATTAAAGGTTTTCTGCTAGAATGGTGTCGTGTTAGCGGCCCCTAAGTTAATAACTAATGATCTTTGCGACAGAAGTGAATCAATCAAAACTAACTTTAGCTGGACAATAACTTTATTCTAGAGCTGCTGTAAAGCCAAAACAATCTCTGTTACTTTAATTTCCTATTATCACTGTAAAGCTGCTTTGAAACAGTCCATATTGTTAAAAGCGCTATATAAATGAAGGTGAATTGACTTGACTAATAAAAAATTAAAATCTCATCCATAAAAGCAAAGAAATAGGAACTTTTAACCACTTCATATAATCATACGTAGTGTCTAGTGTGTTGCTTTTAGTTCAAGACAAATCAAAAGATTGCTTGACAGCGATACTTTCACAGTTGTAGTTGTTCGCCCTCCCTCTTCACATTGTGCCACAGTATGTGGTTTATTGTGCAGTAAGTTACAATCATGGTTAAAGGAGTCTGATACTGCCACACTCCTCGATACGCTTTTCATGCTCACCCTCCCTTCTAGGCAGAAGATGATCTCTGGTAATCTGCATATAAAACAGTGCAGACTTTGGCAAGCCAAGCACAGACAGAAGTGTGAAGTGATCCCCGCTTAACTCTTTCATCTGATGGTTAATTAGCGTGTGGAAGCGGCTTAATGCCACAGCGTCAGCCAAGGGAACTCACCCACTAATCCCTGACACAAATCGCATTTTCTTCAGGGAGAGATCACCTGTGTCACTGCAGATCAAATGTCTCACTCTTTCTCACACATACAAACTTGACTATGAGCAAGTGTTTTTTTTCGCCCGCTACTTGCAGTAAGAATGGTGTCATTGATGAAACCCTCTGTTGCCAACCGCTGGAGTCTCTCCAGCAGCTAATGTCTAATTCATGACGTCCATTTTAAACCGGCCCAGTTCCAAACACAGGTACATGCTGCCTTACTGCTGCAAATCGTATAGAATGAATAGAGCATTTACTACAGCTTTTTATTTATGACCTTCGCAATTCGTAATGGAGTGAAATAGAGAGGAGTGGAAAGACATAGTTTGATCCAGAAATCTGCAATTTTATGGATGTGAAGTGCCACTTTTCCTTTTTAACCCCCTACGAAATACAACATACTGTGATTTCTCAGGTGCAGAATGCTAGATTCTGTTTCCCAGCATGCATGGCATCATGAATAAATTATGCAAATCAGTGACTCATTGTTTTTATTCTTTACCGCTTACCAAATTATGTGCATGGTGTTGTCATGTTTGTCGTTGTCTTTGGGTTATGTGTCATGTGGCGTTAACTTGTGGTGTAAAATCATTTTTTTCTTAAAGTGCGATTGTTTTGTGCAAGAAACATTAAGGACCACGCATGAGAGACTGGTGCGTGTAGCAGTTATTATAAAAAGCTGCTTGAGGAAACATCTCAGTTATATGAATTATTATTCTACGTGTAAAAAAACAAAAACAAAAAAAACAGAACAAGCTCCATTGCATAAAGCGAATACAGCGCATAGCATACAGCATAAAGCTAAATAAAAACAGATTGTGTGATGATGAGGAAGGATTACTGCAGAGGAAATTTGGCATGCATATGAGAGATACTTCAGCACTTCTAATATAAACAAATAAATACATTGAAAATTCATAATATTAATCTCTCGCTCTTATCCGTGCTAGTGATTGAATACCCCTCACTATGCCAGTGGTGGCTCGTGAGGGTGGTCTAAGGTTACAGACCCCAGGTTCAATGGTTGTCTGCGAGTGTTTGCTTGTAGCGTGTAAGAGGAAGATTACTGCTGTTTTACCTGATCCACTCCATTAGCTCCACAGTGTCTGGGTCATAAAACTCTCTCAGTTCAGAAATCTCCTCCATCATTCTGGGCCAGAACTGTCAACAGAAAGACAGCTCGATTGAGATGGAGAGAAAGTGTGAGACTGCTGTAATGGGAATGACTCACAATAACCAATCGATGATCAAGAAAACAGCACAATAAACAAACATCTATATACACAAATCCCCACAATTCATATCTGATTGCTTATTCCCACTGTTGTGTTCCCACAGATGGAGAAAAAACCATTGCAGAATCCAAACACTCCTAAACAACACACACAGTGGGATACGAATTCCATTTGTGTGCATTTGTATTCCTGTGTGACTATTTATGGAGTACAGCCACCCAGGCAGCTTAGCAATTTATGCAAATAGATACAAGACAGTAGAGTTGAAAATGTCTTACCTTGTAATAAAGAAACGCCAGAATTACAATTGGAACAGAGTACCTGATCAGTCTCATCTGTGGAAACAGGTTAATAACATAAATGGATCAATATCTACATAAATGGGAAGAAACAGGATGTAATTGTTTAGGCTTGAGGGCTGTAACTACATTGCCACCTAGTGGGGAAATGAAATTTTCAGTTGCGTGGACATGGGAATATTTATGCAGAGGAAAGAACATCATGCCTCACTGAAACTCATTATCAGTTTATAGCATTGAGTATTATAGCTTCCCAATTATACATGCATAGTGTATCTTTGGTTTGTGGGCTTCTATAAACATGCAATGGATTCTATTACAGACCCGTGTATTTTGCTATTCCTTGTATTGAATATAGGGGAGAGGGGGCAGAGTGGGGAAACTTTATTACGCCCTTAAGGCATATGAGGAAAAAGTGAGCAGTATTTTATGCTAAAATGGTTTAGAATGTCATGTCATGTAAATTATGAACATGTATAAAATGTAAAATGCATTTATTTTCATATAAATATGTTGGTAAATTACCTATATATAAAACAATGTAATTTGTCAGCTAAAGACTAGCCAATGAATTATTAAATTAAGCATTTTTTTCCAAAATGGCAGCAGTGGGGCAAAGTGTGTCATATGCTTTGGGGTAAAACACTAAATCAGCAGTGAGCTAGAAAACAAGAAACACTACTATAAAATGCTGAAAACTGCTGCACTAGATAATATTTACTATACATAATATATACTAAATAATCGGAAAGTTTAAACCTTTTCCTGACCATTTTATAAAAATTAATTTAAGATTAATAGGCATATGGAGCTAAATAAGACTTGGAATCGGATTTGTGCATTAGGTAGTAGTCTCTTTGTCTCTCTCTCTCTCTCTCTCTCTCTCTCTGTCTCTCTCTCTGTCTCTGATCAAATAATTGCAGCCTTGGTGAGCGTAAAGAAAAAAATCGAAACTCTTGAATGCTGGTGTATAAATGTCCTAGTATCGTTTGCAGTGCGTGTGTGTGTGTGTGTGTGTGTGTGTGTGTGTGTGTGTGTGTGTGTGTGTGTGTGTGTGTGTGTGTGTGTGTGTGTGTCAGATCTCAGTATCTCACCATGGTTTTAGTGTTGCAGTGGAGGACTCTCAGATACAACGTCCACACCTCCTTTCCACAGACCCCAAAGGCAGCGAATGCACACATATGGCCAGTCCACAGATATTTCATTCTGCCAGCAGCAAAGATAGAAACCTATTGGTGCTTTATATTTTATCATAACGCTCAGACAACACATTGCAAACACGAAAGACTGAAATAGCATTAATTTTCAACTCTATTACTATTCTGACACCTATGCATAATGCAATGTTTAACCATAATTCATTCATCATTAAAATCTCAAATGAACTATCAAACGGACTAATAAGATGAACAAGATCACAAAGCAGAAGCGGTGCAGGGGACAGGAAATTAAAAGTGGTAGCGGAGAAGAGGGTGAAATTGAGATGCACCATAGCGGCAACAGCAGGGAATGAAATTACAGACGGCGGAGTGAGGAAAATACAGAAGGAAAATATTTGCATTGAGGGAAAGAGATACGTGCTATGAAAGCAACAAAACTTTACAATTTTTACCAAGTTGTTTACCTCATAGTGGAAAAGGCGAGCAGGCCAAAGAAGACGGTGTGCAAGAGATTGTAAGCGACGTCCGGCCGCATCCTAAAGGTCCTGTCCTCTTCCTCCCTGCTCGCTTGGCCTGACCCATTTGTGCTGGAATGAAGAATTAGGAATCAAACAAGATGGGGAAAAATAAAATAATACAACCCTGCATTAAAACCTAAAGACAGTAAAGATCAGTGGCATTATTCTGAGTTTGTGTGTGTGTTTAGGGTTAATAGCCCTAATTAGTGTGTTTGTGTGTGTCCTGGTAAACCCTGCAAAATGTCCCCACACAGATGGCAATATCCGAAATCCTTGTCCTTGCGTGGACATTTTTTGGTCCCCCATGAGGAAAAACCCTTATAAATCATACTAAGTGATGTGTTTTTAGGTTTAGGGGTAGGGTTAGTGTAAGGAGATAGAATATACAGTTTCATTATGTCTACGGAAAGTACCCACAAATCATGAAAACACACTGTGTGTGTGTGTGTGTGTGTGTGTGTGTGTGTGTGTGTGTGTGTGTGTGTGTGTGTGTGTGTGTGTGTGTGTGTGTGTGTGTGTGTGTGTGTGTGTGTGTGTGTGTGTGTGTGTGTGTGTGTGTGTGTGTGTGTGTGTTGCAAAGCCTCTGGGTGTTTGTGGGCTCCTGTGATTCTGATAAGAAATGAGAACAAAAAAGAGGGCCAATCAGCCCTTAAAGCAACAGCAAATCAGCTTTGAACTAAACATAATAACATGCATTTAAAAGCCCTAATGGAAAAAAATCCCAAAACATCTAGAGTCCAATTATTATGTAGCACATCTAATAAAGACTAATAACTATAATTATAAATTAGCATTACGACCTGTGCACAAACCATAATCACTGCTCTATTGGTCATTTTTCAGCCTATTTCTGTTTACTAATTAGAACAGTGAACATTATGAAAATATTTAAATTCCCAGAAACATGTCTAATTAATGTGTAGCACACACTGCAGTAGTGCACATGAGCGTTTCCTGCTGAGAGAAAGCGATGCAGTAGCTTTACCTGAGATTAGAGAGTGCCACCAGCAGCAGCAAGATGAACAGCACACTGAGGGTGCACAGATACGGATAGAGCAGCACTGTGCCAGCTAACCGCTCAAATGTATCCAATGGCAACAAGCCAAATGCCTCTTCGCACAGATAGAGACTGGCATCAAAGTCTCTGAAAGAAAGAGGCAGGGAGGGAGTGCAGGCTGCATATAGTATCCAGATTATTGGGAGCAGCAATTCATCTGATCAACTGAAATGGTGTGATAAATATCTAGTGGATGAGCAGATTATATTGTGTTCCAGATGTTATTTTTTGAACGCATTTAATCACAGTGGATTAATGGCTCGCTCTCGTCTCTGAGTAGATCTCACTTCTGAATAAGACACCACGATATGGCATTTGACTGATGATAAAAGCATAGATGTAGCACCACAAGAGAAGACCAAAACCTTACCTCGTTGCCCCGAAGCCAAACTTGGCCTTTATGAACTTAAAGATGTGCTCATCCGATTTCAGTTGGAGTATTTTCTGTCAATTAAAATGGAGAGAGTGAAGGATGAAGTCATTCAGGTGAGTGTCTCATGAGATCGGGTTTTTATGGGAATGAGATATGAAGAAAGACCATGAGAGTGAAAGTAAAGCTTTGTCTCAGGAGGAGCAGGAAGATAAGCTGTACTGTACTGTATCATTAATGACGGGGCGGACGATGTAGAACACGATTCATAGCTCACCTTGGCTGAATAATTGATGGTGAAAGTTAATGTGAGGACTAGGAGTGTGTGAAGAGCCAGTTTTCCTACTCGTATAACAAAGCTGCCCGTCTTTAGCCCCGTCTGAAAGCCACACACGCACACACAGCAGGTATTAACAAATATACTACAACAATATTCTTAGCCTCTGTTTTCAATCACAGCAGAATTGGATGTTAGGAAACAGATAAGGTTCATACAGAAAAACAAAAGTGATAATGTGTTTCAAGTAAAATTGTTTTAGTATAAAGCCCTATTTGGATAGGATATATTTTTTGCCTGCTGTATTTAGACATTGTTTCCATCTAATGTGTTTGACCTGTAATGTAATCATGTAGCATATGGGATTATTAGGATAAAATACATTACTGTGCCAGTAATTCTTTTTTTGCACATACATACATTTTGTGCATACTGTACATACTAGAACTGTCATTTTTATATTCGACTGCTTAAAAGTCGAAAACATAATGGGTAATAATCTCTTTTACTTTTACTCTTTTAGTTAAAAAAACAATAAGAAATACTAAAAAATCGTTTACCTAGTTCAATAAAAAAAAATTGGCAATGTTGTACCTCTTACATGCTTCATCTTTTAAAAAATAAATTATGAGAGCAACCGCACAATTTTTTTTTAATTGCTAAAACTTATCTGCCCAAATAGGGTTTCCTTTATTTAAATTCTGTTTGGTAATTCAGAACACAATACTAGAGCTCATATCCCAGTAAGCACATCACCGAGATCATCTGGAAAGCATTGTGTTCACTTTGATCATACTTGTGTACAAACATCTGATTACCATCTTTAAGGAGCAGATTAACATATACAGTGCATTCTAAACCATAAATGTCGCAAGGATATTTGCTTAATGTCGGTCAAATACAGGTGTTATACCCCTTCCTTTCTTTTTTTTTAAACTATTTTAAAATTCATGTACTGAGATGGACACTGACCTGGAAGTGTTTGATGAAGAGAACAGACACAATGAAGCTGAGCACCAGAGAACCCAGAATCATAGAATTGCAGAACTGGAGTAGCCACACCAATAACAGACTCAACACCTGCATCAGGTACAGAGATACCACCTGCAAAGTGAAAGAAATGAATATCCAACCTCACATGAACTCCAAAAGGTGGAAGGTCTCCAATATGTGTGTTTGAGCATCACCTGTTCCGCTGTGAGGAAGTCCAGGCAATCCAGAGTAAAGATTATAAGGGCCTGCACCAGCAGGACAAACTGATTGAATTGCCATGTCAAACAGAAGCAGAAGGTGGAGACGAACACCAGCCACAGCACCACCCTCTGTGGTTGAAAGCACATGATGTTCGACTTAAACCGCCCAGACAACCAAACATACAAAAACCTTGTTCTTTCTTCAGAGCTCATACAATGAGAATTTTGTCAGTGGTATACCATATGTCAGGAAAGCAATTAGAGTCTGTGCTGAGAGAACATACTGAGAGAGAACAAATATGTGTTCAGCAGAGTAAATATATCATAAATACACTTGAAATTGCTAAACTCCATTTCATATTTCACAAAACTATTCCACAGCACTAAGCAGTCAGAAACATTTATCTCAACTTACTGCCTTTTATTTTCCCTGTATTTTCAGACGAGTTATTAGACTGGATTATATTTACTTTACATTTGTCATTTTTCTAAAACCTTTTCTTTCTAATTTAGAAATGACTTAACGTAAGCAATTTGTAGGTTCATTTCTGTAAACACTGAAGATTGTAAACACTGTGTCTCTGTGGTGTGATCACAACGGCCCTTTCCCAAATGACACCCTTAGCCCTCAATGTCTTCCTCACATTCCACACTTTTGTGATGTAATGCTGCTTTGACTGTCAGGTAGGAGGTCCTAGCGAGTTTAGCTACAACCCTAATCAAACACACCTGAACAAGCTAATCAAGGTCTTCAGGATTACTAGAAATATACAGGCAAGGGAGTTTGATTAAAGTGGGAGCTACTGTAAACTCTTCAGGAAAGTGGAACTTGAGGGTCAGGGTTAAGAACCCCTGACCATGGTCTTGTGGACTTAAAGGAAGCATGCAATAGTCGGCAAGACCGCAAGTGCACATGAAATGTGTAATTTGGGACAGGACACAACATCCCAACCAGTACACTGTCTCGGTGTAAATTTGGGGAAGGGTTTTCTGTAGGGTTGGGGATTGAAAATCAATTCCAATTCTAGAATCGGATACTTGTTATAAAATCAAAATTTTGATTCTGCTTATTGGTTCCTGTGTGTGCATTTTAATGTGATTTTAAACCATTCAAGCGCATGAAGATGTGAAAGATAACTCGACTGCACTCGCACACTGTTATCTGCACAGGGCACATCCAGAGCGCGCGCACAAAAATCCACCTTTACTATGGCGCACGAATACTGAATTGAGTTCTCTTGCTTGTATGGACAAATGTGACAAAAACTATGTCAAAATATCCCCGAAAACACAGTCAGGTATGTCTTAAGTGAACGTAAACAGTTGAGAAAGAAAACGTGTGTAACGTTATATTGGATCCGTGCATTAGATCTTAAAGTGACAGCAGCTAATAAACCTGCTGCCATCTGTGCCATTAATGTAAATCAAACAACAAAAGAAAGAGAAAATCACTCATGGATCTTGACTGAATACCTTTTATAAACTTAATAAGGATTAATCTTTATTGCATTTATAAAAAAGAAAACTATGCAGTGATTTTTGCATTTGATTTCAAATTCTGAATTTTGTTCAGTTGTATTTATTTGTGCTATTGCTAATTTGTTTAATTTGTTCTTATTGCATTACTGACTGTTTACGTGTCTTTAATAATGTTAGAAATTAATATTAGTTAGTCTAGTTTATTAGTTAGTTGTTTTTAGGCTGCTGATTTTTCTTCATGGTATTCAGCAGCAACATAAAGTTTTGCAAAAAGACAGAACACATATATTTGATATCTAAATTTTTGACTTTTTTTTCCAATATTGGAATCGAAACTGTGAATAGATAAGCAGAATCAGAATTGCTAAAATTCAAATGATACCAACCCTACTTCTCTGTTTATCCAACTCATGGGAGATGGGAGTGAGTGTTCAGCAATTGTTTGGTGAAGCTAGAAATTACACACTTCAGTGTTTGATCCATCTCACATAACAGTGATCCAGAGGCAGTAGTTCTCCAGTCAACAGAACGCTGATGATGTGACAGCAGTCTTGAGAATTGGTTCCAATCAATGGCTGCAACAGTTGTCGAGTCACCAGTAAACTGAACTGAGAACAGCTCTCGGACTTGATCGCATTGTAGATAACTAATGAGTTAGCTCCTGATAATATGAACATGTGTGAAGGACTAGCTCACATTGAATGAGCGAAAGTTTCTCTAAAATCAAATGCATAGTACAGCTAGTTATATTAAACAATATCTTATTAAAACATGCAAAAACTGTTCAGTCAAGACATTTAAATGAATTTTAATACTGAGTATTGTGTATGCAGGGTGTCTGATTGTATTTTTTTCCCTGCTGGTATGATAGCGTTACATATAAATACTGTCGTTATGTGATGATGTGAAAGAACCATTGAATACATTTTTTTAAACCAGAAACAAACTGCTAAATGAATAAATGTAAACTGCTCGAAAGAACAAATTCACTAAAAAGAATTGGACTTCCCATCAATAATGGATATCATTTGATACTGAATAGACATCTACATTTATGAGGACAGACGATTACCTGGTGAATAGGTTTTAGCTCTGGCCTTAAGTAGCAGGTTATGGCAGCCACCTGAAGAGCAAAGAAAGGTATTGACCAGTTCTCCCGTAGAGAGATGGTAAACTCCACGCGTGTGGTGTCCACTCTGTGCACAAATAAAGAATGCAATCAAGCTGCAATATGTTCTACAATTTTACAAATACAGAGAAGTCATTCGTGAGTTTCCTAAAAAGTGTACAAATTGTGATGTGATCAAAACATTGCTCTTCTTGATGAAGCTTCCATACCAACTCAAACAATAGTTTGAGGTGTGGACTATCTGTATCTGTATTATTTTGAACATTCGAAGCAGGCTTCTTAAATACTGAGATTGTTCCAGGGGGAACATCCTAATATCCTAAAGCCCTAAATGTCCTTGAGAGATTGAAACCATATTTTAGAGAAACATATTGCCTTTCACAATTACCTAAATACAGATACTCACTGCATCACAATTAGCATTTGTTCACACCAGATTGCAAAGGTGAGTTTTGTGTGCATGAAAGATTGATTGTAATCTTGTGGAGCGCACACATACCTGTTCAGAATGTACCAGACTCCACTGAGGGCTCCAGCCAGCCATGAGTCACTGAGTAACCAGCTGGTGATAAAGAGAGCGAAGACATACACTGTCTGCAAAGCAAACACTGTGTAGATGTAGAAATAAATTGGCTCCAAGTAGGTCTGCAAAACAAACACACAGATTGGAAAAGCCCAAGACAATCTATACATCTTACTAAGAAAACAGAAGTGATTGAACACCTGGATGGGAAGTATTCTGTACAAAATGCTAAGGAACACTTCCTGGTAGATGTTCATACGTTGTAGGATGTTTATTGTCCTCTTGGATTCAGTAGTGTTGTCATGAATAAGCTCATAAAGACCTGTGAACATAAGAACACACACAACCACAGTAAACTTTGACTTTTACACTTAGCATGAACTCAAATCTAATTTGACCAGTCTTAACTCTTAGGCAGGTTAGTTTTCACACACAAAAATGGTTTTAAGCCAGTTATTTATATCTTTTGCTGGAAATATCAGTTTACATTTCCAAACATTCCTTTTGTCATTAATTATAATAATCCAGTGAGATGTTTGTATGCACAAGGAGTCTGACAACAGCCGGTATCTGATCTCACCATCATCAAGTCTGTCTGTGATTACATGAAGAAACAGAAAAAAACTGTGCAAGACTAAATCCAGAAGAACTGCAGCAACGTCTCTAAGATGCTTGAAGAAACCTATACCTGCAAAGCTACCTGAAAAACTATGTGCAAGTGTACCTAGACAAAAGCTTTTTTAAACATAAAGGGTGGTCAAACCAAATATTGATTTGATTTAGTTAACAGAAGTTAATTGATCTAATTAATCTATATATATGACGCTCACTTTAAAGCAGTTTTACACAAGTGCCTAAAATTTTTCACAGTACTGTAGCTTTGCAGGAAGGTTTCTAATTGTCTTAGAGATGTTACCGCAGTTCTTCTGAATTTAGTCTGTCTCAGTTTTTTCTGTTTCTTTATCTAATCACAGATGGACTCGATGATGGTGAGATCAGATCTCTCTGTGTGTATATATATAGTGTATACTGCCGTTCAAAAGTTTGGGGTTGGTAAGATGTTTTATGTTTTTAAAAGAAGTCTCTTCTGCTCACCAAGGCTGCATTTATTTGATTAAAAATACAAAACAATCCCAGAACTATTGTGAAATATTATTTCAATGTAAAACAGACGTTTTCTATGTGAATATAGGCTATAGTTAAGTGTAATTTATTCCTGTGATCAAAGCTGAATTTTCAACATCATTACTCCAGTCTTCAGTGTCACATGTTCCTACAGAAATCAGTATAATATGATGATTTGATGTTCAAGAAACATTTATTATCAATGTTGAAAACAGTTATTTACATATTTATTTCAGGATTCTTTGATGAATAGACAGTTCAAAGGAACAGCATTTATCTGAAATAGAATCTTTTGTAACATTAAACACTACCGTTCAAAACTTTGGGATCAGTAAGAATTTGTATTTTATTTTTTGGGGGAAATAAATAAAATAAATCAATACTTGTATTCATCAAGGAGGAATTAGACAGTAAAGACATGTATAATGTTACAAAATATGTGTGTGTGTGTGTGTGCGTGTGTGTGTGCGTGTGTGTGTGTGTGTGTGTGTGTGCTTGTGTGTGTGTGCGTGTGTGTGTGTGCGTGTGTGTGTGTGTGCGTGTGTGGTGTGTGTGTGTGTGTGTGTGGTGTGGTGTGCGTGTGGTGTGGTGTGCGTGTGCGTGTGCGTGTGCGTGTGTGTGTGTGTGTGTGTGTGTGTGTGTGTCTGTGTGCACTAAGCACTCAGGATTCTTTGATAAATATAAAATTCTAAAGAACAGTATTGTTTTGAAATAGAAATCTTTTGACATTATAATATTATGAAAGTCTTTAATCTTCACTGTCACTTTTGGTTAATTTAACCAAATTTATTGGTTTATGCAATAAAATATTAAATACAGTAAATTAATTCATTATGCTGAATAAAAAAGAATATATATATTTTTTTTATCCTACTGACCCCAAACGTTTGAATAGTAGTGTAGTGTTTGAAGAAGCCTTTTCAAATAGTTATATATATATATATATATATATATATATATATATATATATATATATATAAGTTATGAGTAACTACACCAACACTATAATATAGAACATCTTATTTGGATTTATTTTGGTTGCTTCAGTATCAAACTGAGCATAGTTGAGTCAAACCCATAAGTCACAGCACAGATATATTATAATAGTCTAAAATACGTTTTTGACAAAATGTATAGTTAGTATATTTTGCCTTGGTATAGCAGTATGGCTTATATAATAATTAGAGCTCCTATGCAGACAATAATACTTTGATAATACTTACTTACAATACAACAATGATTTGAGAGGTTTCCACTATTGTAAATGTGGGCCGAAATTGACACTAAATGGAATAATGGAAGTGGATTTCAAAATTTCAAAACAACCTCAACTTTCTTTATACTACTGCATATAATACAACAGCTGTGACATTTTACAGTAATCAATTTCAGTGATTGCTTAATACAAAAGCAATGCTCGGAACATGCTTTTACTTTACTATAAGTCCAAAGGCCCAATTGTAGTGGTGTCTAGAGAACAGCTTTTTGCATCGCTGTGGTTCTTACCATTTCAGTCTCAATGGGTAATGATGACCTAATTGTATTTGTTTTTCAGTGTAGGAGCACAAAGAAAATCCATTCCAAATGGAGCTGTTAAGCCAATTAGCATGAGCAAAGACAATTTCGAGCAAAGTTGTGCATTTCCTTTCCATTTTCTAAGACCAGTCACACTGATATGGTTACGTAATGAGACATTCCTTCGATAGCTCTCGGATTACATAAGTGATAATGGAAAGCAAACAACATAGTACAAGAAACTTGCTGTTATGGACAGAGCTAAAAAAAAAAGCTTAGGGTTAGTAAGAAAATGGGATCATAGGTACTTGCAAATGTTTTACACTTAAAGACAGCGATTATAAAATAATAATTGCCCCATAGAAGCAATATTACTACATAATAAAAACTAAGAACTAGTTCACCCTAAAATGAAAATTAAGTCATCATTTAGCCTCACACTTTTGTTGGTCTATCTTTCTTTTATGGACCACAAAAGGACAATTTTTTAAAGTGTCCTTATGCTCATCCATATAATAGCAGTGAATGACAGTGAATAGAAGCATCAAGATTTGTAAAAATTGCACAAAAATATCATAGAATGATCCCATGCAGTATATTCCAAGTGTTCTGTGGGAATAAAATAGGTTAGTGGGTTTAGTGAAAAACAAACTGAAATTGTATGTATTATTCAAAAGAAATTCTTGACCTTGGCTGTTGGTCCTCAGTGCACAGCTACGCACCGTGCACATTCTCTATTAGCGCTGCAGTTCACCACTCCTCGCTCAGAAAAAACAATTCGTGACAAATCAAGATAAAAAAAACCCCACAACATTAAATACAACACCTAGAATCCCCCCCTGAGTCCTTCACTGAGTCGAATATCACCAGACTGGAACTCCGTTTGTCTGACAGATGTGAACACAATAACTCCTTGTCATGATGAACAACAGATATATTCACCTCAGAGAAGAAGGTACATTAGATGTTGGCCTATTTGATGTTTCATTTTTGTTAATATTGATTTCTCACAACTTGTGTGCTTTTCTCCTGGGCGCGACGGATAATCGCCCAAAGTCAAGACGCTAAATTTAGGTTTGTTTTTCCCTAAAGCATATCATATACTCCCAGAACACTTGGAATATACGGCATAGGTCACATGAGATTTTACAAAGCTTGATGCTGGTCGGTATTCGCTGCCATTAATTGGTCCCTTGTGGTCCAAATGCCATTGTGGTCCATAAAAGAAAGAAGGCCATACGGCATTAGAACAACATCAGGGTGGGTAAATGATGACTTAATTATAATTTTAGGTTGAACTATCCCTTTAAACATCAGTGTTCTATCAGAAAGATGGCATTATGCAAGGGTGATCGTATAGTAGTATATATATCTTGTGAGTAGATATCTGTACCTTGCTGTATAGAAGGGGCTTTCAACATCTGTTTGTAGTAGGAGTAATAAAGGCCACATTCTGTCCGGAAGGAGATTTCACGCTCGACTTCCTACAAATGCAAAAAGAGAGGATAAGATTCAGTAAAAATGAACTATGACAAGAAGCACAACAGGAGAAAATGGTGTCAAAATGAAATACATTTCCCATCTGAAAAAGAAATCAGTGCAGCTATCTGCCCAGAATAAACTCGGGCAGATTTAATTCGCAATAAAAGCCTTGAGGAAGAAAAAAAAAACAGGTGTTGTAAATATGGTGGAGTTTTATAGTGTTTTATATAAACAACATCCCGACAAAAAAGATCCATGTGCTCCTCAAGAATAGAATTGCATGAAATTTGGTTTTGGTTTGAAGAGACGTTACACTTTCATTTTTCCTAATAAAACAGCCTTAAACCTTTTTCTTCTGAAAAACTCAAACACAAAGAGTCAATTTAAAAAAATAGAATAATTAAATTTTGTCTGAGGCATATGTAGAGGATATCAGGCCTTTTTGAGATGGCTGTCTTTGGAGTACCTGTACAAGGTGTGGTCATGTCCGAAAATTGTCAAGACGCATGCGCTTTTGCATGTCTTTTGGCTCGGAGAAGAATATCACTTGATTGGAAATCAAGTAAACCACCTTTAGTTTCACTCTGGCTTAGTGATGTGATGCTGTTTTTGAAACCGGAGAAAATTAAATATTCTCTTAGAGGATCCACCAAACGTTTTTATTTAGTGTGGACCCCAATAATTTCATATTTTGAAAAATACGTAACTCTTCCCCCAAACTAAAACTAATATTGTCATTAAAACGCCTGTGCACATTGTAACGGAAAACGCAATTCGACACAATGGGCTAACAATGATGTCAATTATTTTCTCACTGTTTGAAATATAACAACTTCGAGATTCTGTTCTTCCATTTTGGAATTTTTGAAATATTGTTTATATATATTTTTTTTATTACTATTTATGTATTTTATTTTTCTCTGTTCAGTGGGTGGGTTGTGGAAAAGGGGGAGAATTGTAAAAACAAGGAGCATTGTTAACTCTTTCTGTATATGATACGTCAGCCCCTTCCTTCAATAAAAATATATTTTTTTTAAATTGTATAATAATGAGGGTACATTAGAACATCCCACAATGGAGATAACACAACTGAACAAATTACCAATACTGCTTACACAAAGAGCACACACTCACAGCTTCATTACGCAACATCTCTTAGCAACATTCTTGCAACAAAAATGAAGACAGATCCTGCTTCTTCTTACCTTTAAGTGTGAAAACCACAGCAGGTTCTCGTGTATAGAATAAACACACCATGCATGAAACAGCCCAATAACCCCTGCCAACAGTAATCCTGCTGCTATGACAACAGCTGACCAACAGTTTTGTCCAGAAATGTGATTCCATGAAAGCTTTAGGCACTCTTCTGTGCCCCTCTGCCCACTCTTGTAATCCCTTGGATTGCCTTTTGCCCCAAAGTGTAGCAAAGGTGGTGTATCCAGGGTGGTCCCTACATTATCATTGGAATTGCTCTTCCTCCTGCTACGAACCCTCATTCTCAAGGACTATTATCCTACGTCTTTCCCGTCTTTCCAAAATTTCCCTCTCTCTTTCCCTGTTTGAGACCGCAAGCTCTTTTGTTTATCGGTCTTTCCAGAATTTCATGCCCAAATTTTTCATAGCACACGCATTAAAACAATAAAATAAAACCTCATGAGATCATTCTAAGCTCCAGTCGCCACCAAACAGCAATCTGCCGGAGGAACATTTTACATGTGTTCAGAGAGGGGCTGAGACAGGAGGAAAGGCATGTGGGCCGCACAACTGGTGACCTCTTAAAAGTCAGGGAAAAAATATATAAAAAAGAAGGGGGGAAAAAAGCTTGGAACATCATTTAAAAAAAAAAAAAAAAGGGTTAAAGAGCATTTGCAAAAACAGTTATTTGAACAAACGATTGAACAATGTCCAGCTTGAAATTAAGACCGTATTGGACATAACTTCACACACAACGAATTTAGGAGCGTCCCAAAAGTATCTGTCTCCTGCAGTAGTGCGGCGTCCCAGAGGAAAACTTCAAACGCCTTTGTTCAAAAATCATGGCAATATAGTCAATTACAAAACTTAAGATACTGGAACACCAACACCTGCTGAGAACATTAACAAAGCCCCTGTGAAATTTACCACTGGTTTTCATTAAAAAAAGTGGAAACGATTATAAAAATAACATGGAATCTGTGTTTCTAACAGAGGCTCTCTGCAGTAACATTTGATTAGCTGCTAACCACATTCCCATAGGTCTCCATCTGAAACAGAACAAGTGATTTATTTGCCTGCAAATAAAGCACTCTTCCTCAAATGCTCACTTGAGGCGTTCTTCAACCGAAGAATGAAAGAAACATATGGGAACAAAAGCTGTGGTCATCCTGTCCCTGAAGCTTCCAGTCACGTTCCGAAAAGCAAGAGTGCAGATGAAAGTAGGATGACTCATAAGCAAGTCGTAAATACCAGCCAGTGTGCATGAGTTTCCTTTTTCCACTGCTGTCGCACTCTGACTTAATTTTAAACCTGACCTTTTGTGCTATGCATTCTACATGCTGCACTATATAAACCAGGCATAATTGTTATGTCTCATATCTAAAAATAATTAATACTATTACAGCAGTGTCTCCCTTATCTGGCCCCCATTTTAGAGCTTGGAGTCTCGATTAACAAGTTTAATCTGGTGGGTTTAATTAGGGAGAAAACCAAAATGTTTACTGTTGGGGTCATCCAGAAATTGGGTTTGGAACAGTGTCAAAATTATGTTGCGTCTTTAGCCTAGATGAAAAATTTACCGTACTGTAATTATTAAATATGCTCTCCAGACTAAATATTCTTCAAAGAGGTAAGAAAGCATCCTGACATCACATTCTGAAAGAAAAGTGCTCTTATCTGGTATTATGAAGTGTAGTGCATTGTCAATCAGAGTATTTATGAGATGCATTATGTTCTGAGAAAAAAAATGTCAATGCTTGCATAAAAGCAGCAGGTTTGGCTGCTGAAAGCTTCACTAAATGAAAACTAGGCCTGGGTTCCACAAGTCACATTAAAATTAAAATAAAAAGGGCTCTCAAATTGCATGGGACCATAAATAAAAATAAATAAATAGTGATTTATTGCAAAACCAGCAGCGGTAAATCCTGCATTGATTAGGAGATGTGGTTAAACTACTCCTGATCTGCTTTATTTTAATGAGCGATCTGGGATAGAGGGACATGCTGATTTATCCAACTGAACATGACTTAACTTTTTTGGCATGGTGGTTTCATCTGTTTTAGGTCTGGAAGTCATAACATGATCTGCAGCCCAATCTCTGGCTAAATGTTTATCTGACTGTTAGGCCAAAGAGGGAAATTATCTTTCAGCCCATATGGAAAAGAATTATTTTACAAGAGGAAATGCATGAAAAAAAGGACAGATGAGAACATCATCACTGACTAAACGCAACCACATATTATGAATCTAGATCTCTTGAGCTGTTATTTATATTAGTCAAGTAGCCTAAGAACACAAACAAGACCTCTGTCTTTTCACCAAAGACTGAAACGAAAATGAATCCCATATGGAAGGTTGTATCACTTTGATTCAGAACATTGAACATAAAAAAACTCTTTACCTTTATATTGGAGAACCACAGGTCATTTTCATGAAGTGTAGCCACATAGATGCAGCATAGCAAACCCAGACTAACGCCCACTATTGAGCCAATGGTTATACACAATATTGTCCACCATGACAATCCACCTGGACAGAAAGACAAGATTATCACTCGACAATATTAAACAATCCACATGGTAAACAAGAGACATGCACACTGATCTATGGTTAATATTATATGGCTTTTTATGTATAATATTTTTAAACTGTATTAGCCTATTTATTTTGGTAACACTTTATTTTGATTGCCCCCTTTAGACATTCTTTTGACTATAAGTTACGTTGCACTTTCATGTCAATTAACTCTCATTAGAGTATTGGTTGAGTATTAGTAGACTGTTAGGGGTAGGGGAAGGGTTAGAAGAATAAGGGGTTAGGGTTAGTAGAATAAATTGACATGCACTTTCAAAGTGACTTATGATCAGTAGAATGTCGGTTGGAGGAGCATCACAATAAAGAGTTAGCAGATTTTAAGCAGACAGTCTACTAATAATCTACTAATACTCTAAAGAAAGTTAGTTGACATGTAGGTGCAACGTAACTTATAATCAACAGAATGTCTAAAGAAGACCATCAAAATAAAGTGCAACCTTTATTTTTTTATTATATTATATAAAACTATGCCTAATGTATAAAAGTGTTTTGCACTTTGATACATGTGGACAATCGTTAAATACTTTACATGCTGATATTCACATCTCAAGGCTCTGGCTTGTACTTAAAGGGATACTCCACCCAAAAAATAAGAAAATTCACTCATTTATTCGCCCTCATGCCGTCCCAAATATAGATGATTTTCTTTCCTCAGATGAACACAAATGAATTTTATTTAGAAAACTAATCTCTTTGAGTCCATATAATGCAAGTGAATAGTAACCTACAATTTCACGTTTCGATTATGAAATTATGATGGTAACCCGTACAATCTTAGGGGATGAATCAATGTCTTCTGAATTGAAACAATAGGCGTGTGAGATAAAATAATAATATTGTAAACTTTTGAAATTATAAACCATCATTTCCACTCAACTGTCATACTGTCCATTTTGTCTGTTTAAATGGGGAAAAATCAAAGATAACGTCAGTAGACTATGGAGTGCCGCAAGGATCGGTGTTAGGCCCTCTGCTATTCTCAATATATATGCTGCCACTTGGTAATATTATAAGAAAACATGGAATTAATTTCCACTGTTATGCTGATGACACTCAATTATATATCTCATCACGACCAGATGAAAACACTAACTTATCTAAATTGACAGAGTGTCTAAATGATATAAAATGCTGGATGACGTGTAATTTCCTGCTATTAAATTCAGATAAAACGGAGGTATTACTTATTGGTCCAAAAAACTACCCACAAAATCCCTTACAATACAACTTTAATTTAGAAGGATGTCCTGTTACTTTATCCACTACAGTAAAAGACCTGGGTGTTATACTAGACCGCAACTTGACTTTCGAAAATCATATTTCATATATTACAAGAACAGCCTTTTTCCACCTTAGAAACATTGCTAAGCTACGCAACATGCTATCTGTTTCTGATGCAGAAAAGTTAGTTCATGCATTCATGACCTCGAGACTAGATTACTGTAATGCTTTATTAGCTGGCTGTCCTGCATCCTCAATCAACAAGCTACAGTTAGTGCAAAATGCAGCTGCTAGAGTTCTTACTAGATCAAGGAAATATGATCATATAACACCTATTTTATCATCTCTACACTGGTTACCTATTAAGTTACGTATCAATTACAAAGTATTCCTACTGACCTATAAAGCCCTAAATGGTTTAGCTCCTGTGTATTTAACAGACCTTCTATCGCCCTACAATCCATCGCGCTCTTTAAGATCACTAAATTCGAGGCTTCTGGTCATTCCTAGGATATCTAAGTCCACTAAAGGAGGGAGGGCGTTCTCGCATTTAGCTCCTAAACTCTGGAATAGCCTTCCTGATATTGTACGAGACTCAGACTCGCTGTCCCAGTTTAAAACTAGATTAAAGACGCATCTCTTTAACCAAGCATTCACTTAATGCTTAACCTTTGATACTACTGCTGAATCAGTTCGAATGCATTAACATTATGAACATCAGCTATGCTAATTATTTCCCATCTGCCTTTCTGCTGTTATCTCGGGACGCTAGTCCCGAGGTAAATAGCGTTCGTCAGCTCCAGTTTGTATCCAGCCTCTCACGGAGACTTCAGATGCCCCAACGCCTGTGAAGAGACGACTCGACGCCTGTGAAGAGACGACTCAAAGCCGGCGATATGTTATGCCATAAATTAATACTTGATTAACTAACTGTATTTTTCTATGTACATTTCCGAAATTCAATTTCTGTAAAGCTGCTTTGAGACAATGTGTATTGTGAAAAGCGCTATACAAATAAATTTGAATTGAATTGAATTGAAATTTGAATTGAAATTGAATGGACGCGGGAAGTAGGGGTGCTGCAGGTGCTGCAGCACCCCCTGTTGGCAAACTGTGATGACAATAAAATGATAGCTTGTAAATATATCTTTGGTTGTTGTTTCTGTTCCACAACATTTTGTATGTCATGTTTGGGGTGTGGGATGAAGAGAGGGATATTTTTAGTAATTATTTAATTAAAAATTATTTAATTTATCTTCAGTGTGTAGTATTAGCCAATCAGATGTCTTGACGCAAATCACGCGATTACGATTCAGCCTACGCAGCACAAAAAAAAGCAAAAATACACCTAGTCTAAAAAACTGCTAGTGATGATTAGTTAGCAATGTCTCAAATGAGAATTTCTGATTTTTTTCAATCCAACCCCAAAAAACCGAGGCCGAGGACTAGCGAGAAGAATTCTCCAACTGACTCATCCAGAGGTAACGTAGGCTACGTTACAGCCCCTACGCCCGAGCAGGACAAGCTAGCTTCTGTCGTTCCCGGTGCTAGCCAATACGATGTTATGATCATAGACTGTAAAAGGTTATGATCAGTAGCGTACTGTGGGGTTTCAGTCAGTGCTTCAGAAGCTACTGAGCCTCTTTTCTTTCTTTATTTATTATTTAGGCCTACTTTAATGTATTTTTATTTTATTTATTTATTTTAGCCTACTTCTTTATTACATTTCTTTCTTATGCAATGATGCTTGTATTTTGTCTGATTAATACATTTCGTATTTTGTAGGGAAGGGCATTTCAAGCAAAAATAAGATTCGACGATCGCTGGGAATTTGATTATTACAGTCTATGATTATTGCTCAAAAAATTATTCAAGACACACACACACGCTCACCGGTGACACGCGTTTGCTCCGACACATTTCTCTGTACTGTAGGCCTACGTGTTGTAGCCATTAAAGTTAAGTTAGTTTCATATTTATGTTTAAATAATAGCCTATGTTATTTTTTTCATTTCATCTATGTTGATTATATGAAAAGTGAAGAGTAGCCTAATCATAAGATGCGCAATATCGAGAGACATCATTTTGACCACTTTATTAAGTTTTGTTTTGTATAAAGCCTTTCTTTAAAGTGAATTTCGTTTTGTATAAATTGTATCTTAGTTTTAATCAATGTTTCATCAACCAATTACCTGGATTTAAATAAATAAGAAGCAAATAGGCTATAGCAGACAATATAATTAGGACATGGATGCGCCGACGCGATATAACTTGCATTGCTCGTTATTGTGCTACAATGTGAAGAAAATCCAGCAAAACGCGCCGGCGACCTCAGAGGGTTAAACGTAAATAATAACATGTATTATTATTATTATTATTATAGGTGCACTGAGGGGAGAAGGAGTTGTGGACACTATTTGGTTGAAAGCAAAAGCGTCTGCATCAGCTCTCACCCTGAAGTGGCCAAAAGATTCCATTTTTGTGTGTGTGTGTATTTGTTTTCTGATTTTAACTATAAAGATCGTTGCCGTGCTTGCATCACTCCCTTACTCCTCCTATAGTCCCTATGGCCACTTGTCCTGCTTGAATGCAAATGGAAAAAAAAGTTTTTGAGGGAGAGTAGTAATAATTCGTTACATTTATGTAGCGCTTTTCTAGGTAGTAATAATTAATAGATCTGTTTAGAAGTGGACTTTTCCTATAACCACGTTCCTGTAATTGCTTGGTCGGAAAAAATCCCCCCCCACCCCCAGCACCCCCTGTCGAAAATGACTTCCCGCGTCTCTGCTGTCATACACACTTTCATGAGTTCAAGCTTGTTATGACAGTTGACCAGAAATTATGGTTTATAGTTTAACACACCTATGGTCGGTTTCACAGACTAGTCACAAAATAAAATGCATGTTTGAGCTGTTTTAACTGAAAGCAACTTGCACTGGCATTTCTTAAATTATGTCAGTGCAATTGTTTTGTCTCAATTTTCACATCAGTAATGTTTTTTTTTTAAAAGCTTCTTAAATGTCCTAATTTAACTAAGGACTAATCCTGGCTAAATCTGAACCCTGTCTGTGAAACCAGGCCCTAATGTTTTGCTTCAAAATTATTCATGCACCAGAACACTATAGGTTACCATTGAAACGCTTGCATGGTTTATGAAGCTTCAAATTTTGTATTGCTATTTACTTGAATTGTATCCCTCACAGCAGAGAATTATTTTTCTGAAAATCTTTTGTTTGTGTGTGTGTGTGTGTGTGTGTGTGTGTGTGTGTGTGTGTGTGTGTGTGTGTGTGTGTGTGTGTGTGTGTGTGTGTGTGTGTGTGTGTTCATCTGAAGAAAGAAATTCATATACATCTGAGACGACATGATGGTACGGTAAATGAAGAAACATTTTTCATTTTTTGGGCGGAGCATCCCCTTAAATGTACTTCTGTAACAAACAGCACTGACCTGTTGCAAACCACTCTCTAGGTTCAGTTATACACTCTGGCTTCAGGTTCTGAATGCTGGGCCCCGGCTCCTTCCCTTTGCTGCCCTTCCTCTGCCTGACGGCAGTCATACTGGAAAACAGGCTTCCTAGTGAAATATAAGTTCAATAATGATGACAAAATACATGTTTTATATACTGTGAAGTACTGTAAAGTAAAGCATATTGTGAGTAAAATTGTTTTTGAGACCCAAAAAAATTAAATCTAAAATAAATGACAGGACTTGCTATGGTTACCTTCTCAGTCTAACGCAGTTATAGCCTACTGTAGGCTATATTATTTAGTGTTTACTGACAAACCTGCAGTCACTATTTGCACATAAAAGGCTTCTTATATACCAACAACACGTAGGCTACTTTGAAGACACTCCAAGCTTTAATTACTAGGGAGGGCTGGTCCATATTTTCCACCCTGTGGTTTTGAGCAAATGATTACACCTATGATGAGATAATACTGTAGTTCACATAGCATAATACAGCAGCTGTTACATGTATAAAACGAGACAGCCATTCCTCAATCAGCAAGCTATTCAAAACAACGATTAAAACCCCGCCTCTTGCGGTGTTGACAAACACTTGACTGGGATACAACGATCCGTTATAACCGGAAACACAAGCGCTAACGGTGTCAATTGTCTCCATCCATATTGACACTTTCGCGAACTACACGCAAGTTCAACAGCCAGAGAGCGTCCGTAACAAAACAAAAGCGCGCACTCGTGGTTATGCTCTCACGGACCGCGATACAAAACAATAACGCATCGCTCCGCGCTTATTTCATTCATTCATTGGCAGGCCTGTGTTTTGCTGCGGCGTTTCCTGCTCACAGCTCAGCAACAATGTCAGGAGATCTCAGATCGCATCAGCCGCTGATCTCGGTCTCCAGCTAGGGGGCAGACGGCTGTCTGCTGCCTCACCTCGCTCGTTCCCCATCCTTTACACTCATTGTAAAACAATGCACATTAATGCACTAATGCTTGAGCGTCTCTCACCCTGTTCCGTGAAGCTCGTAGTTCCTTATCGGATGTCCGGTAGCTCCTCCTCCCTCACGGACACTCGCCTCCAGCCTGCGAGCGGCGCATAAACACAAACCACTTCTCCATACAATTAACGGGAGAGAAAAAAAAGACAGAACATTAAATTCGCGAGCAGTTCGTTAAATCAGTACGGTGTTGTTCCTATTCTGCAGATTGACAGTATGCAGCACCGCCTCGTAGAGAAACGAACGGCTTTAAAAGAGCGCGAGCGCATTCACTATCACATTCCAGCGCCTCAACCTATGAGACTCTACACCTCTTGAGCCTCAGTAGGCTACCTGTTGAACAGTTGCCCCGGGACGCATGATCATGACACCCATAACGGCCAACTGCTCTGGAAAATGTATTTTTATATGGTAATATACTGCAGTATATTTGCCTTTGGGGATGGATATTTAAAGTTCTTTTTAAGTAATGGTACTTATATTTTCTGTTGCAACAATGACATGAAAATTCTGCCACTCACGTTGTAGCCTAATGATTTTTAATTTCTCAAATTTTAAGTTGATTATTAGCCGAGGCAGCCCAGAGAACCAAAATGGGTAGGCCCATAGGCCTACATCAAATAGGCTTGTCACACTATGGTTTTATTTTATCAAACATTTAGCCTAGATGAGGCTGAAAATTAGTTTGAATCTGTGATCATGAATCGATTGATTTAAGTGAATGTTGAATTTGTTATATGGCCTATAATAAATATTGACATGGTGTAGTGACCGACAAGAAAAGCAAAAACTTGTGTTATACACTCAAAATATGATCAGTTAAATGTAGCCTATTTTATTTATGTGTTTTTTTTAGATGACATGTAGACTATCTAATCATGTTTGTTGGATGTAATCAGACTCATAATCATGAACCAATGTGATTTTCCGCAGACCCAAACTTGACTTATAGGCTATTGACTAAATGTAATTTCCCTTCAAATCATTTTATATTAAAACAATGTTTTCCCTGAGAATCTAACTTATTACATTGACCTAATGTGATTTTTCTAAAGCAAAATATTATTGCCTATAATTGAGAATCTATATGGATTATTTGTAAATAAATACATAACATAATCATAATAATTTGCCACACTGCTGGACTATAAATAGAGTAAATAATTATGAAAAAGCTAGAAAGTTAAAAGGTGGTTAAAATGAAGAAATTTTCACTCTTTTTCCCTTAAATTTGAAATTAAAATGTTGAAAAAAAATCTCATTATTTTTACTTAACAATGGTGATTTAAGATGAACCGCATCCTTGTCACTGATTGTGCTGTTTGAGATGCCATTTGCTGAATGAATTACGCCATATTAATGTGTAGGCAACCATGGTAGCCATGGTTTGTTTCCCTTTTGTGAGGGTATGCCTCAGATATGTACTCTGACCAGTTTAATTCTAGCAGCAGGAGTCCTTTTACACACCAAACCCTGTTTGACTGCAACTTGACTACTGTTGCTATGGCTGCCACAGCTTTCAACATCAGTAAGGCTGAATACTCCCATCTGCGGTGAAAGAAAACGTGTTTCTTTAGCATACAGACTTTAATTAAATGACTCCATTGAAAGCATGTCTTCCTCTTCGTCATCATCCAGTGAAAGCAACAGCAGAGCAACATCGAGGGAAGATTTAAAAGGCAAGTGGCCCAACTAGAAAGGAAAATGAAGTAGCCTTATGAATTTGTATGCTTCTTTTTCAACATTATTCAGCTAAACACACTCGCTTGTGCTGCGTTCTGTATTTGGTCCTGCTTTTATAAGGTCATCAGTTACAGTAGAGTATCCTTTGTTTAGAAACAGATCTGAAAGACTGTTTATTTCTTTTATCATTGGAAATGGGACTAATAACCCTTCTCACATGCCTGGTCTCTTATTAGATATATCAACATCTCCAACCAATGAGGACAGAACAACTTTGCCAGCAAAAGGGAACAAATGTGAAACTGGGGGTACAGCCACCTCAGGTAAGAGAAGAGTTTACTTGCCCCTACACTTTTAAGGGATCATTTTAAAGAGAACATTCTCTCCTGTTTTACTTTAGCAAGAGGGCAGGAAAAACTGTCACCTACATGAGATCATAGCAATAGCAAACGACAACAATTCAAACTAATTCCTGATGAACAAAATAAGTATTTTTTTGAGATTTGAGAAGCCATTTCACTCGGACATATGTCACAATAGGGAGGTAAAGACTCGCAATTTTGTTTCCTATCTGTCAGACACATTCAACGTTATCCCGAAGACTGTCAAATGGGATCTCACTTGGGAGCCCCAATATTGAGAATTTGCAAGTGATGTCTTTCTTGCCCGTGAAAGGGTGCATTCAGTGGTGCTTTGCCATTCAAAAAAGAGCATTTGCGCAGTTAAGGGCAGCGAATCCCCCCTGGGCGCAGAAGAGCAGATTTCCCAAAAAAGAAAAGCAAGCTCGGGTGGCGAGCATCCTTTTTAAATATGTCTTTCAGTCTGTGTGTTTCTGGATGTGGTCGTTTCCTGTCCTCTGATGGCCACGTTCGCTGTCTCACATGTCTGGGCCGTGAACATAGTGAGATGGAGTTCGTGGATGGTTCATGCTCTCTCTGTGAAAGCATGACCATGTCAGCATTGCGGTCGCATTTCTCCTTTTGTGCTGCCATCTTATTTACATAAACAGAGGAGTGGCTTGCAAATTCCACTTGCTAATTCCATTGGCCATTTTTCTACTTAGAGGTGATAGGGCTCCCAAGTAAGACCCCATTTGTCAGTTTTCAAAATAAAATCTCTGTTCCTTCCATCAGGAAACAAGGTTTACATCAGTAACAAGACGTGTCAAGCTGTGTTATTTTTCTCACATATGCCTATCATTTTGCTTCAGAAGACATTTATTCATCAACTGGGGTTGTATTGATTATTGTCATGTTCATTGTGTATGGTTTTCAAAGCATCAACTAAGAAGGATCACTTCCACTTGCATTAAATGGAGTGACAGAGATGGAGGAAAGAAAGTCATACACATCTACAGTACATTTTCATTTTTGGATGAAGTATCCCTTTAACATTAACTTGCATTCAAAGATGACTTTGAACCCAGGTGTGTACACCTTTCCTCATGCATTGTCAACAGCTTAATATCTGTTATTTGCTTAACAGGCTGTTGGGCTCATGAATATTATTCACATTGTCTGCCTTCGGCCAAAGAAATTTGCTGAAATGATAAAGCAGACAGTCAAGCAAGAGCACTAGCCAATGGAATTATTGTTTGCTCAATTATAGCCCTGTCTATGTTTTATTGCCTTCGTTTTATGCAAACGGATATAATTATTTCAGAGTGTCTATTTACACTAAGTGCAAATAGCCCATTTTGTTGCCAATGTCTTTTTACACTAGCTCTTTCCACCATTTTCTGTTTTAGCCAAACAAAATTACAAAAGGAACCCCTCTGTAACAAAATCTGTGAAATGACTAGTAGTAGATTTAGCTTTTTACATGAGTGACCATTTCATGCATTTTAAAAATTCAAGAGTAAGGAAATGAACCAATCTGATACACAATGAAGGGTAAAGGGGTGATTATACAATTACCAAAGTACAATTGTTATGTACAAAGGGCTGGATCATGGTCCTGTAACCTGTGAGCGAAATTAAAGGCTTAACTTAAATCTTAAATCCCTTGAATAGTAACCTAGCTTGCACAGAATGTCAAAAGGTCAGCACACACCGTATGCAACGAGGAGCAATGGTCAGCTCGCATTCGAGCAGAGGCCCAGCCTCTTTTGGCTTAGACTTTGGAGGCCCTTAATAGTCTGAGACCCTGGTGCACTGACCCAATGGCCTGGTCCATAATCCAGCCCTGTGTGCACCAAATGAACAATCATGCACAAAATACTTCTTCATTTATTATGTGATTATAGTCAAACCACCATATGTGACAATCTGTGATTAATGCCAAACAGGTCATGTTTCCTCAGATGTATGTCCCAGTGAGAACCAGAGAGAGGACGGGGACCGTTCAAAACCCAGCAGTATGACAGCAGTGAGAAGCAGATATAAGACTCACACTGGAATGATAAAAGAGAAGTTGGACGAGATCAAATCTGAGATGCAGAAGATCTCTAAAGTCCACCTGCATCAGCGCCCTGAGAGGTGAACAGTCGAATCTGTTCTCCAGACCTAGTTTAGAAGAGTCCCAACCAAGAGGCATATTTTTTATTATTATTATTATTTAACCAGAAGAAAACCCGAGATTAAAAATCTCTTGAGGGTCATGGCCAAGATAAGTGGCTCGAAAGTAAAACAAACATACAGTAAAACATACAACAATCAAAAGCATTTACACGTCATTATTTTATTCTCTAAATTACATACAACAGTTTTTAAATGACTTAAAGACACCAGGTTATGTAGTCTCAGTCCGTTTGAAGATGATTCCAGTCCGAGGTTGCGGCATATTTAAGGCAGTTTTACAAAGTTCAGTTCTAAAAGGAGGTACATAAAGATTTTAAAATGTTTGAGAACGTAATAAATAGTTGCCAGCCGATTTCTGTAGAATAAAACAACAGAGATATGAAGGTAAGTGACCCAATGTAGCTATCATTAGATACCAATGCATTGTCCTTTTTCGAATAGTTGATGAAGACCAAGCATCTCATTGCCCTATTAGGGTATAAAAAAAAAGCCAAAGTCATAAATATTTCTATGACTTGTTTGATGCAAAATATGCTGCATGTATTACATGTCTAAGTGTCCTAAAATCGAGGCATATACATTTCATGTACCTTTACACTCCTGAAATGTCTCGTCTTCAACCTCAGGGGTGGGCAATTCCAGCAGGATGCGACTGCTCCATCCCTAATCAGTCATATAATGTTATTTCTTATACAACATATAATTTTCTAAATAATCCTGAAGACTTTGGTTAGATTGTTCAGGTGTGTTTGATCAGGGTTAGAGCTAAACTCTGCAAGAATGAATGGAGCAGGGTTGGATACCCCTGTTTTCTACTTTTAAATTAGCTGTGTGAAACCCTGCACGAAAAAGGGTTAGGGTTAGAGTCCAGGAGGGCGTACAAGGATCATTCCTAAGAGCCCCCGATCCTGAAATTTGATTTCTATTGAGGGGGACCCCTCCCCTCCCCTCAAAGCAATGTATAACCCCGCTATGAAAGCAACTTGCATTGACTTATCTTAAAATATAGTTATCTTAATAATCAGTGCTTTTGTTTTGTCTCAAGATGCACAGTAGTAATGTATTTTTCTAAGGCATGTTTATAAAAGCTATATAAATTGTATGTGAAACCAGGCCATAATGTTCTGACCTTGTTCTGGAACAGTTTAATAACCCAGGGTTTAAAAACAGTGACAACTCTCTTTTAAAACGTCCAAACTGTTGCTTTGCCCATTCAGTACACTTTACAAACCTCCTAGAAACTGTACCTGTACTACATATGACAGCACAAAGGCTGTTTTATTTAAGCATTTAAAATGGCACACAATGCACAAGGTCCCTGTTTGGCTTCAAGAGCTTTTACTAGATGGAAAATTTCCACAATAGTGGCAGTGCGTTTCACATGACAGCTTTATGATGTGCGAAACAGATAAGAACACACACAGAGAACAATATATGTCTTGCCTGAGGGTGCTGCCAAAATAGTCAGCAGTATTTCTTTAGATCCTTATCTCGCAGTGCTGTGTACACTCCCAGCACCTTCATCTGAATCTCTAAATATATTTTGCAGGAAAGCGTGTCATCCTTTTGTGTGGAACACTCTGGGTCCATACATAGACACTGCTGAGATTGACCATCTCCTTACAACTCTGAGTCTGCTACCCTTCTGGTAATACACAGTGAGAGTAATCAGATGGTGCCTGTGGAACATCTTAATATCTGTTGTTGTGTATAAAGTAATAAAAGTAAAAGTAAATAAAGTATGGTCACTATATGCTTTTCATACCATAAATCTTTAATATAGCAAATTATATATAGAGCTAGACAAAATGCCAAAAGGCAGAAGATTGTCTTATTTGTCAAATAATAATTTTGTACTATTTCAATTGTCAAATAGTCATGGTGCTTGACAAAACAGTTGTTTTTTGTGGCTTATTTTACAGATTTAAATATTTTAAACAGCAAGGTTTTTTTTTGTTAAATATTAAAATGATAGGTTTAAAAATTTCAGAGGAAAAATAAATTTATATATATAATATATGTGTGTATTATATATATATATATATAAAAATAAATATATATATATATATATGTGTGTGTGTGTGTGTGTGTGTGTGTGTGTGTGTGTGTGTGTGTGTGTGTGTGTGTGTGTGTGTGTGTGTGTGTGTGTGTGTGTGTGTGTGTGTGTGTGTGTGTGTGTGTGTGTGCTGGTCATATGATCAAAAATATCATCAAAAAATTGATTTATTTCAGTAATTCCATTCAAAAAGTGACATTTGGATATTATATTCATTCATTACACACAGACTGATATATTTCAAATGTTTATTTCATTTAATTGTGATGATTAAAACTGACAACTAATGAAAATCCCAAATTCAGTATCTCCGGAAATTAGAATATTACTTAAGACCAATACAAAAAAAAAAAAAAGAAGACTTTTAGAAATGTTGGCCAACTGAAAAGTATGAACATGAAAAGTATGAGCATGTACAGCACTCAATACTTAGTTGGGGCTCCTTTTGCCTGAATTACTGCAGCAATGCGGCGTGGCATGGAGTCGATCAGTCTGTGCCACTGCTCAGGTGTTATGAGAGCCCAGGTTGCTCTGATAGTGGCCTTCAGCTCTTCTGCATTGTTGGGTCTGGTGTATCGCATCTTCCTCTTCACAATACCCCATAGATTTTCTATAGGGTTAAGGTCAGGTGAGTTTGCTGGCCAATTAAGAACAGGGATACCATGGTCCTTAAACCAGGTACTGGTAGCTTTGGCACTGTGTGCAGGTGCCAAGTCCTGTTAGAAAGTGAAATCTGCATCTCCATAAAGTTGGTCAGCAGCAGGAAGCATGAAGTGCTCTAAAACTTCCTGGTAGACGGCTACGTTGACCTTGGACCTCAGAAAACACAACACCAGCAGATGACATGGCACCCCAAACCATCACTGACTGTGAAAACTTTACACTGGACTTCAAGCAACGTGAATTCTGTGCCTCTCCTCTCTTCCTCCAGAGTCTGGGACCTTGATTTCCAAAGGAAATGCAAAATTTACTTTCATCAGAGAACATAACTTTGGACCACTCAGCAGCAGTCCAGTCATTTTTGTCTTTAGCCCAGGCGAGACGCTTCTGACGATGTGTCTTGTTCAAGAGTGGCTTGACACAAGGAATGCGATAGCTGAAACCCATGTCTAGCATACGTCTGTGTGTGGTGGTTCTTGAAGCACTGACTCCAGCTGCAGTCCACTCTTTGTTAATCTCCCCCACATTTTTTAATGGGTTTTGTTTCACAATCCTCTCCAGGGTGTGGTTATCCCTATTGCTTGTACACCTTTTTCTACCTCATCTTTTCCTTCCCTTCGCCTCTCTATTAATGTGCTTGGACACAGAACTCTGTGAACAGCCAGCCTTTTTAGCAATGACCTTTTGTGTCTTGCCCTCCTTGTGCAAGATGTCAATGGTCGACTTTTGGACAGCTGTCAAGTCCGCAGTCTTCCCCATGATTGTGTAGCCCACAGAACTAGACTGAGAGACCATTTAAAGGCCTTTGCAGGTGTTTTGAGTTAATTTGCTGACTAGAGTGTGGCACCAGGTGTCTTCAATATTGAACCTTTTCACAATATTCAAATTTTGGGGTTTTCATTAGTTGTCAGTTATAATCATCAAAATTAAAAGGAACGAACACTTGAAATATATCAGTCTGTGTGTAATGAATGAATATAATATGCACATTTTACATTTTAAATGGAATTACTGAAATAAATAAACTTTTTGATGCTATTCTAATTATATGACCAGCACCTGTATATATATATATATTGTATATCCATGTTTTAGAGGGAAAAGATGTTATTAGTAAAATATAACATTAAAATTATTTTGTCATTTTTATAGCTGAAACAGATGAAACATGAAACATAGATTTGCTTGAAACAAATGAATGTCTCCAAAGCCCTGGCCCCAATCACATGTATGACATAGAGATTTCATCAAATACCAGGGCCCGTATTCATAAAGATTCTAAGAATCCTCTCAGAAAACTCTTAATTTAGCTTAAAATCTTTTATGTAGGAGTCTTTGCTTAAGAGCGATTCGGGACCGATCTGAGAGCAACTCTGAGTAAGGAAAAGACAAAAACTTTTATCTTAGTCAGGAGGCGGGGTTGACCCCATTGCTATGTATGACACAATCTTTTGAAGACTGTGATTGGTTGGTTGTCCAAGAAGGAAAAAAATAGTGATTTTAAGTATAGGGTCTATTCTAAGCCTTCACTTTGAAATTACATGCGTAATTTTTCCTATTTGACCATTCTCTCTCACACACACACACACACACACAATATATATATATATATATATATATATATATATATATATATATATATATATATATATATATATATACTTATTTCTAAAAATTGTATATATATATATATATATATATATATATATATATATGTGTGTGTGTGTATATAAATCCTTTTTTTTATTTACCATACTATTAATTTCCTATAAGGTATTTGATTGGATTAGAATGATAAAAATTGTTCCACTGTCTATTTAAGTGGTGGTTTGAATGTTGGTTTTAATGTAGCAAACATGGAATAAAAAAACAAGAAGGACAAGAAAGCTCAACTGGACAGAGGAACAGTGTTTACTGTGAGTCCAGGTAGTGGATGAACACAAGGCCATCCTTAAAGGAAAATTCAGGCCGGGTGTCACAGCACAGAAGCAGACGTGGGAGATTATAGCGGTTAATAATAAATTATTTACGGTTCATTCCCACTGCTTTTGCGGAAGCCTGCTATATTCATAAATGCATTTTTTTGAGCCTGCAAGGTGGGAATGTCCAGTGTAAACAAAATGGACTGCGACACAATAAGAGGTTCTGGAATGCTGTAATTGTTTGTGATCACTCTGTTTACAGAAGGTTGTGACAGACCCAAATCATCACTGCTGCATTGATGCATTTTCCCAGCTGCCAAATATCTTAATGTACAGTAGTGATTTAATTTCTGGCACTACGCCATTCCTGAGCTGTGTCGGAGATGTTATTGTGTCTCTAATAAAATCGGTCACAAACATGTTCCCTGCCCAATGTAATCTATAGTGTCTTATTAACTCACTGTCATCTATTGTCTGCAACATTTCTTCTCCCTCTTCGTCTTTCTGCCATTTTCTCCTCTGCTAAAGAAACTCTTAAACCTCTTAAAAGTCCTCGTCCGTGCTCCTAACAATTTTGACCTTAAGACCTCTTTTATGGGTTAAGATGCTTTCTGAATTACTTTTTTCTTTACTAGGTTTTTTTCTTTAATTTTAAGAGTAAACTCCCACATTTCTAAGAATTCTCTTAGAATTTTGTCACTAGGAGCTACTTTTTGCATTAAGATTCTTTATGAATACGGGCCCAGATCCCCACAGCCCTCTATGCAGTGGCAAGTGATAAGAGAATAACTGCTACATTATTTATCATGCCCTTCATGTAAGTCTCCATCATTTAAACATTTGTGCACAACTGTAGCCCTTAGAAACTAATTTTTTGAATACCTAAAGTGTATCTTCATACTGTATATAGGATCTAATGCTCTGTACAGACCTCATTGACCTCATTTTCTATAGAAGTTTGACATCACAATGGGCAGGAAGCATCTGGGCATCCGAATGGTTCTGGTCAAAAGAAATAAAACATGTGGCTGCTGACATGAAAGGTCTGAAGATTATCAAAGAGATGTAAGAAATAAATTGCCAGGCAGCTCATCTTAAGAGGGATTATGGGGGAAGAAAAGCGTAAATGTTTAATGGCTGCCTCTTTTCTTCTTGGAAGGCACTTGTTTGTCTCACTTTGGTTCTTGATAAGCACAAAGGAGTGAGTGGGTTGCAGTAATTATCTTTATTTCGCTTTCTCTTGCTTTATTTCTCAACGTATGTTATACAGAGAAGTACAGATCGACAAGCAAGGGACTTCAAGCTTGGTGTGTCAGCCTATTTTAGTAAGCTTCCAGGGCCCGTATTCATAAACAATCTTAATGAAAAGAGAAGCTCCTAGTGACAAAATTCTAAGAAAATTCTTAGAAATGTGGCCGTTTACTCTTAAAATTAAAGAAAAAATCCTAGTAAATAACAAAAAGTACTTCAGAAAGCATCTTAACCCTTAAAAGAGGTCTTAAGGTCAAAATTGTTAGGAGTACCGACGAGGACTTTTAAGAGGCTTAAGAGTTTCTTTAGCAGAGGAGAAGATGGCAAAAAGACGAATAGGGAGAAGAAATTAGTTGCAGACAATGGATGACAGTGAGTTAATAAGACGCTATAGATTGACACCCGGCCCGAATTTTCCTTTAAGGATGGCCTTGTGTTCATCCACTAAATGGGCTAACAGTAAACACTGTTCCTCTGTCCAGTTGGGCTTTCTCATCCTTCTTGGTTTTGATTCCATGTTTGCTACATTAAAACCAACATTCAAACCACCACTTAAATAGACATGCCAGCAATCAGTGTAATTGGAAAGAGTGGAACATTTATTATCATTCTAAGCCAATCAATACCTTATAGGAAATTAACATAGGATTAATTTAAAAAAAATAGGAGTCTTAGCTTAAGAGTCATTTGGGACCGATCTGAGAGCAACTCTGAGTAAGGAAACGACAAAAACTTTCATCTTAGTGGGGAGGCGGGGCTGACCCTGTTGCTATGTATGATAAAATCTTTTGAAGACTGTGATTGGTTGGTTGTCCAAGAAGGAAAAAAAAGAGTGATTTTAAGTATAGGGTCTATTCTAAACCTTCACTTTGAAATTACATGCAATTTTTCCTATTTGACCATTCTCACACACACACACACACACACACACACACACACACACACACACACACACACACACACACACACACACACACACACATTATATATATGTGTATATAAATCTTTTTTTTTTATTTACCATGCTGTTAATTTCCTATAAGGTATTTTATTGGCTTCGAATGATAAAAATTGTTCCACTCTTTTTCCAATTACACTGACTGCTGGCATGTCTATTTAAGACAAGTTGTGGTTTTAATGTTGGTTTTAATGTATCAAACATGGAATCAATACTAAGAAGGATGAGAAAGCCCAACTGGACAGAGGAACAGTGTTTACTGTTAGCCCATTTAGTGGATGAACACAAGGTCATTCTTAAAGGAAAATTCGGGCCGGGTGTCACAGCACGGGGCAAGAAGCAGCTGTCGCTAGTAGCCCAAACCGTGTTCAACATCTTTGGTCACTCAGAAACAACTATTACCAGTTTGAAGGAGGGCACAGACAGCTCAATGATTCAGCTGGTGGAACTACAAAAATGGTAATTTTAATAAACCAACAGCCAAGTAACACAATATAAAGACACATTTTTATTTAAAGGGTTAGTTCACCCAAAAATGAAAATTCTGTCAGTATTTACTCACCCTCATGTTGTTCCAACCTCGTAAGACCATCATTCATCTTCGGAACACGAATTATGATATTTTTGATTAAATCTGAGAGCTGGATCACTCCTCCATAGGCTTCTAAGGGATTGAAACTTGCCAGCCCCGAAAAGTTATTAAAGATATTGTTAAAATAGTCCAAGTGACTACAGTGGCTCAATCTTAAGTTTATCAAGCGGCGAGAATACTTTTTGTGCGCAAAAAACAAACAAAAATAACGACTTTATTTCAACTATTCATTTCCTTCTCTGTGGGCCTCTAGTCAGTTAACGTAATGTGATAGCGTAGAGCTACGTCACACGTAGGCTCACTATTGGCCGACGCTGGTCATGTGTGTGATGCGTCTGACGTACAACAACAGAAGAACTGCACTATATCACTAGTGAACTGACTCGATGCCTACAGAGAAGGAAACGAATAGTTGAAATACAGTCGTTATTTATTTATTTTTTTGCGCACAAAAAGTATTCTCGTCGTTTGATAAACTTAAGATTGAGCCACTGTAGTCACCTGGACTATTTTAACGATATCTTTAATAACTTTTCGGGGCTGGCAAGTTTCAATCCCTTAAGAAGCCTATGGAGGAGTTAACCAGCTCTCAGATTTAATCAAAAAATATCATAATTTGTGTTCCGAAGATGAACGAAGGTCTTACGAGGTTGGAACAACATGAGGGTGAGTAAATACTGACAGAATTTTCATTTTTGGGTGAACTAACCCTTTAACATAGGCAAGGCCATTTGTCATATTTCTATCTGGCATTCTATGAATTGAAAAAAACAAACAAATCGGCCTAAATTTATTTTAAATAACAGAGATTAAATGTTTTCTCCTTTCAGTAGCACAGAGCCTTCAGCAGAGGAATGGGGACCGTCGACATCGCAGATGGGCGACCCCTCAGCCCGAAGCACCTCATTCCCTGCCTTCTGCTGCCACCGCAGCTGCTCCAACACCATCCCTGATAGACAAAAAACTGGAGATAGAGATGGATGTCCTAAAACAGCAGAAAATAGTACTCCAACTACAGGAGTACTACAAACAAAAGCTACTTTAAATTTAGCTACTCAAAAATAAAACAAATAATATTTTTTTGTGTGTCTTCATAATATCTTTCTAATGAAAATGTTGGCTAAGGTGTGTCTGTTTAGTCACGATTTTTATATTACATTTTCTGTAACTTACATGAAATGCAAATGAGTAAACTGGGCTCTGTAAGGATTCCCACTTTGGGACAGATCCCCCCCTTGGGAGGGTATTCTTCATCATCCTCTTCATCGGCCCGATTCTCTGTGGGAGGGTCTGCAATTTGTCTAGCTTTACAGATGTTATGAAGCACTGCACAGGCCGTTATCACTTTGCAGACCTTTCCTAGTGCCATTCGCACCTCTCCATGCAAAATGTGAAAGCGCCTCTTTACTTGACCAATACCCCGCTCAACTACGGCTCGTGTTTTCTTGTGAGCTCTGTGAGTTAATGACAATGAACAGAATTCAGTTGATATTTTGACATAATGGGTAGGTTATTTATGGGAAGTAGAGTAGCCTACAAATACTACTGCAACACATTTGTTGTTCTCTAAATTTGAAGTCCACACACACTAATTGTATGTTGCCACTGTTACCTGTTGTAATTTAGCTGTGACCCCTGGTCAGGATGGAGGTAAGGTATGAGGAGCCATGGTTTACAAGGATAACCACTTTCCCCTAACAAGTGGCAATTTGCTGGAATACGACGTCCCTCAAACAGATGTCTCAGGACACTCTCCGCCAGAATCCTGGCATCATGTGTTGCGTCGGGCCATTTTCAGACAATGTCTACAATCCTATAATCTGCACTGAAAACAACTTGAACGTTTATGCTGTGTTACATCTTTCTATTAACATAAACGTCCTCATCTTCCGACAATAATTTTGGATCCATCAATTACTCCGACAACACCTGGGAAGCCTGCTATATTCATAAATGCAGTTTTTTGAGCCTGCAAGCTATGGCATTTCTGCGCTGTGTCGGAGATGTTAGCTTGCTCTAATAAGATCAGTCACAAACATGATCCCTGCACAATGTAATCTATAGCGTCTTATTAACTCACTGTCATCTATTGTCTGCAACATTTCTTCTCCCTCTTCGTCTTTCTGCCATTTTCTCCTCTGCTAAAGAAACTCTTAAGCCTCTTAAAAGTCCTCGTCCGTGCTCCTAACAATTTTGACCTCAAGACCTCTTTTAAGGGTTAAGATGCTTTCTGGATTACTTTTTTCTTTACTAGGATTTTTTCTTTAATTTTAAGAGTAAACGGCCACATTTCTAAGAATTTTGTCACTAGGAGCTACTCTTTTCATTAAGATTCTTTATGAATACGGGCCCAGATATTTTAGAGGACCAACACAAAATCCTTAAGATCATGAATAATTGTGTATTTACTTTCCTGATTCCACTTGCTTGAGCATAAAACTGGAATTTCTGTGGTGGAAATGAAAAAAAAAAAAACAGAGGTTTGAAATGATTTGGCACAGAAGCGCCAATGAGAGTCACTAAAATGTCACAAGTGTCTTTCAAGTATTTTACCCTTCTCTTTTGTGTTTCCCCACCTCACATAACTAAATTTCCCTCTTGAGGATAAATAAAATTTTATCTTATCTTATGTGATCTGCTAAACCTTCACTTTCATGGGGACCTGTGAAAAGCTGATCTCATAAAAAACGTTTTAAAAGCCGTCAGGGATTCATGTAACTTGAAGGGATTATAAGAAGGTACAGACTTGTATTTCCCAATGAGGAGATGAATCCATCCACGGCTTATCACTACTCCGGCAGCCTTCGGTTACAGTTAAGCCTGTATAAGTCAAGCCTCTCTTATACCCACAGCTGGTTTTAATTTGCTTTTAATTTCAATTAACACATTTCTAAAGACTTAAACACATTCCAATTTGGTGGCTCAGTTGGAAATTCGTTCATAGGCAATCTGTGTGTTAGAACCCCATTATGGCCCTGTGTATTTATCTTCCTGGTGTAGTAGAGTATGAGATGAATAAAGACAGGTGGCCTGAAATACAGGACTAAAAATGTACACATTGTGAACAATTTTACAGACTATACCTGCTCAGTACTATAGCTTTGAAAATTCTGAGAACCTTTGTCAACAAGAGATAAAATAAATGTGGCTACTCAAAGGTAAATTCTGATTGATTTGCTTTCTTTTCAGTAAATGCATTCTCATAAAGCTGTTCCAGGTTTTTGCCAGTGATATCAAGTAACATTGGCTTGGCAAATGTCACAGGAACCACAGGAGTAGCCATGGGTAAAAATTAAAGGGTAAAAAAGAAGGAAAGTAATTTAGTTAATTGCATCTTGAGCAAGGTATGTCAAGTCTCACAGAAAAGCACATTAGTTTTTGCCTGCTAAACTAATTCATCCACCGACCCATTTCCCAGGTATGAAAGAGCGAAATTAATGTTTTTTAGAGAACTGCTAAATGATAAAAAGCACCCTGCGTGCTACTTTTGCCCCAGAGCCAGAATAGGACAATGGAGACTCAACTGACCTATGACTAAGCCTCCACTCACTCGGACAAACAGTCAGCATTCGGTGACAGGCGCTATATTAAGTTATGTTGAATAGGAGTGAAAAGGCTACATGTTTTGCTAAAAAAAAAAAAAAAGTTCCCCAGTTGTTTTGGTAGAAAGTTGTCTAAAATGTTGTGCTTTAATGTGTGATTAATGGTCCATGATCAAATTAAATATGTATAGGTCTAAGTTGCATACGTTTCCAGGACAAGCCTTTTAACTAAGAGTAAGTTAACTTATTACCTCTCCGTTAGTTTGGTGCTACAGTATTTACATGAATCATTCAGCACAACACTGCTAACATTTGTTTTCTCGGTTATTTACAGATACGTTAATGAAGCTAAGTGACATGATGTACAACGCAGCTAGAAGCTAACGTTAATGTTCTCTTACGAGAGTATCTCTCGTACTGTGTAATATCTTACGCTATCGGGCAAACCTCTTTTCCACGAGATATTGAAGCTAAAAATTATCCTTAATTTTGAATTAATGTAAAACGCTGTGCAGCAGTATGCAGATATAGGCAGGACGGCTAGCGTGCCTATTGGCTGCCCTGCGGCAACAGCAGCAGCCTATCGAGAGAGGCGCTGCGTGACACCATCCTATGGGGGCATTTCGCGCCCATTTCGCCACGTCCCGCCAGAAAAGGCCCAATCTCACCCTATAAATATAGCTCGATAAGGCTGGTACACTGATTTTCATCTCTTCAGCGAAGCATCACGCATTGCTGGATCCGGAGTGAGAAGCAACGCCGTCTGAGGACAAGCACACAGCGGGACGAGCCTTTGTGTCTGAAGTCGCTGGCACCGCCGCCTTTAGCCTTCTCCTGCCCGCCAAAGCTCGCCGGTTCGCCCGCCAGCTTCGCCGGCATCGCTCGAGTCCCTCCCCGACAGACAGCGGCCACCGTCCGCCGCCGCTTCCGCCATTGAGGTCGACGAAACAACCGAGGTCTGTTCTCTCCTGGCATCAGATAGTGAGGAATGGGCGAGCTCTGTGGACCTCCCCCCTGCTAGCCGCGAGCCTTCTGGAAAACGAGCCGGCATTGAATCAGAGCTGATGCGTCTGCTCTCTCAAGCCGTCGACAACCTCGGCATCGACTGGGAGGCGCCCGCGCAGCCTGCGCGCAACCGACTGGACGGATGCTTCCTTAAAAAGGACCACTCGCCGTCACAATCCAGGCCCGCGCCTTTTGTTCCTGAGCTTCACGAAGAAGTCGCGAGGTCCTGGGGCTCCCCCCTCTCGGCCAGGGTGCGTACCTCTGTCTCGGCTGCATTCTCCACTGTGGACGGTGCGAAAGACAGAGGATACCTTTCTCTTGCCCCAGTGGAAGCAGCTACCATCTAAAGCCTGCCGAGTGACGTCAACCATGCACGGTCGCGCTTACACCGCCGCTGGGCAAGCCGCGTCAGCTTTACACACAATGGCCATCTTGCAGATCTTCTAGGCCGACCTTCTCCGAAAAATGGACGAGGAAGGCGCTGAATCGATCAGCATTGCAGATTTGCGGAGCGCTACAGACCTGGCTCTACGCACCACAAAATCAGCTGCACAGGCCATTGGGCGGAATATGGGCTCTCTCACCGTGGCTGAGAGACATCTGTGGTTGACGCTGTCTGAAATGACTGAAGCGGAGCACTCGGTATTCCTCGACGCGCCCATTTCGTCAGCTGGCGTTTTCGGATCTGCCGTCAAAGATTTCGCGGACAGATTCCAGGAAGTTCAAAAGACATCACAGGCGATGAAGCACTTCCTCCCGAAGCGCTCTAGTTCCGCAGCAGGTCGCTCTAAACAGCCGCCTGCCCGGAGCTCCCAGCCTCAACCCACACAACCCGCCGCCGCTGCTTCTCAACGCCGCCAGGCCCGAGAACAGAGACCGCGCTCTCGCTCTGCTGGATGCCGCCCCCCTCAGCGCCGGCCTCGGCCGAGGATTGAAATCAAGCCCGAGGTTTCAAAGCCTATCTAGCCTCTCTGGGAAAGCGACGGTGTTCAAATCCCGCTGCGGCCGGATTTTCACCGAAACGTTTCGCTCGTCCAGTTCCATGCAATGTGACTCTTCCAGCGTATTTAGCAGTCAACAAGCCGGTCCATTTACCCGCTTACCTGCACACAAAAGCCGTTTTTACGGCTACCCAGATAAATCCAATAAATAGTGTATTTTCTGGTGTTCCGGCCAAGGCCGACGGTGTTATGAGTGTTGTAAGAATGCCCACGTCTCAGTGCCCATTCCCACACGCAGACACAGCCCATCACAATACAGGGCTAGCACAAATAAAATCGACTCATGTCGATTGTGCAATAAATGTAGTGTACGTGCCCACAATACAGTGCCCACAAACACTACACGAAACATGTCCCACGGTTTCTGTAAAAACGAAACCAACACATATTCAATCTGCGCGAGCCGACAGTGTTCTCACTGCAGTGAGTGTGCCCGCTATCCCGCGCCCACATTCCCGCACAGACATGCCGAACACCACGGGGCTCGTCCCGCTCACCTTCTCTCCACAACCTGTCAGAGAGAAGCCGAGCGCGGTCGGGCTGCCCGCTGTGATCAGCGCATCCCCCGCCTCGCACACTGCAAACACAGTGTCTATTTCTCAGCACACCGGAGCTCTCCGGCCGCCACTATGCCGCGGCCAGAGCCCAGATTTCATTCTACCTCTAGCTATTCGCGCAGATGCGTGGGCAAAGCTTCCCGGGGTACCAAAATGGGTGCTGAACACTATAAAAAGAGGCTATTCGCTGCAGTTCACTCAACGCCCCCCCCCCCCTTTGCGCGGCGCGAGTCGAAACGACGGTAAAAAACGAAGTATCTCATCTACTTCGAGCCGAGATAGCGAAACTACTGAGCAAAGGGGCTATAGAACCTTTATCTCAGGCTCAGAGCGACGTATACAGCAGGTATTTTCTGGTACCGAAAAAAGACGAAGGTCTCAGACCCATTCTAGATTCGCATGTGCCCACTGCAGCTGTGGCTGAAAGCACGAGTTCCGCCCGGGGCATGGACCGCTGGTCGGTTTCACCTCCGGGTCGATCTGAAATGCGTCTCAGCTTTGGAACCTTGGCAGAAAACCGACTGGTATCAGTCAGGTGTGAGTCTGGGGACTCCCTCGAGTGTGACGGTGGTGTCCACGGACGCCTCCACCTCGGGATGGGGAGCGCTGCTCGAGGGCAGACCGTTCTTTGACCAGTGGTCAGAACGGGAAAAGCTCCTACACATAAACTGTCTGGAAATGATGGCAGTCGACAACGCGCTACGGCGCTTCTGTCCCCAGATAAAGGGCCACCACGTCTTGGTCCGGTCGGACAACATGTCAGTGGTGGCATAGATAAATCGCCAGGGCGGCATCAAGTCCCGAAACCTTTACAGGCTAACGGAACGCCTCCTGGTCTGGGCTCAGCACAACCTGCTTTCGCTGAAAGCGGCGCATGTGCCTGGTCGCCTGAATCTGGGACCAGACAGACTGTCCAGAAACAATGTCCCAGCAGGGGAATGGTCGCTGCACCCGCAGACGATCCAACTGCTGTGGGAGACATTCGGTTGAGCGCAGGTGGACCTGTTCGCGTCTCACGAGAACGCTCACTGTCCGAAATATTTCTCCAAGAGCAAGGACGCGCTGGCCCACGCTTGGCCCCGCTGTCCCCTCTATGCTTTTCCCCCCGTCTCACACCTGCCTCAAGTGCTGGAGCAAATCAGGGAAAACGGATGCCCAGTGCTGCTTGTGGCTCCGCTCTGGACAAACCAGACGTGGTTTCCGGTCCTGATGCGGCTGACCAGCACTGCCCTGTGGCCAATACCGCTGAGGAAAAACCTCCTCTCTCAGGCCAAGGGCTCGATTTGGCATCCTCGCCCGCAACTATGGTCCCTACACGCATGGGCCATCAACGGGTACCCGCTAACCTCCCGGAGGGAGTGTTAAACACGATCACGCAGGCGAGGGCCCCGTCTACTAGACGGCTCTACTCCTCGAAATGGTCTGTGTTCTCTGCCTGGTGTCAAGCTCAGGGCTTTTCACCCGTAGACTGCGGGGTTACGGAAGTGCTCTCCTTCCTGCAAGAGCTACTGGATAAGGGCAGGACCCCATCCACGCTCAAAGTGTACGTGGCGGCCATAGCAGCGTTCACAAAACCTGTGTCTGGCCAGTCACTGGGGAAGAACGACCTAGTCGTGCGATTCCTCAAGGGAGCTCGGAGGCAGAACCCTCCTAGACCTCCTTCAGTCCCGGTGTGGGACCTTTCTACGGTTTTGGAAGCCATGAAAGGTGCCCCGTTCGAGCCAATCCATTTAACAGACATGAAGCATCTGTCTTCAAAACGGTGTTTCTTTTGGCTCTCGCTTCAGTGAAGCGCATAGGGGACTTACAAGCGCTTTCTGTAAGCGCGTCATGTATGGAGTTTGGGCCTAATGACTCAAAATTCATACTCAAACCAAGGCACGGGTACGTGCCCAAATCCCTCAACACACCGTTCAGGGCCCTGGTTATTTCCCTGTGCGCTCTCTCGGCTCATGATGAGGAGGAGGATGCCAGTCTCCTTTGCCTGTCAGGGCACTGAGAGCTTATGTGTCCCGCTCATCTGCCTTCAGACAGACCAAGCAGCTCTTCGTTTTGTTTGGCGGACGCTCCAAGGGACTGGCCGCATCAAAACAGAGCCTATCCAGATGGATAGTCGACGCCATAGCACTGGCTTACACTTCTAAGGGCCTGCAGTGTCCTTTGGGTGTCAGAGCGCACTCCACGAGAGGCGTTGCCTCGTCGTGGGCGTGGTATAGTGGGGTTACCTTGCAGGATATCTGTACGGCTGCGGGTTGGGCCTCGCCGTCTACATTTATAAGGTTTTATAACCTAGAAGTTCCCGCCTTACAAGCCAAGCTTCTGTCGGTATAGAATTCAGTGCTATCTGCCCCGCTGTGCCGGCCCAGATGCTGAGTTTTGCTTATGTATCGCTCACTGAGCGATAAAACGGCTCTATGGGTGTTGAATAACCAGTACTATAACCCAGTTCAGGCTGAACACGTTCACCCTGCCTGTGTCAAACACTATTAACATAACTAGCTCCTAGAGGATGCTATTTCATGGGGAATGATGCTTGCAGCCTCTCTTCTCCGACTCTCTGTGAGTCTATGGTGATTATGCACTACATGAGCCCCGGGCTACTGCCCTTGGGACCTTGATGTCGGATCCCAGTACGCACGGCGTTTTGCATTGTGTTCCCCATAGCGTAAGATATTACGCAGTACGAGAGATACTCTCGTAAGAGAACGTACTCGGTTACTAACGTAACCTCGGTTCTCTCTAGAGAGGGAACGAGTACTGCGTATCTTGCCGTGCATACACAGCTCTGGTTCGCTTCGGCGATGAAAACCAGTGTACCAGCCTTATCGAGCTATATTTATAGGGCGAGATTGCCTTTTCTGGCGGGACGTGACGAAATGGGCGCGAAATGCCCCCATAGGAAGGTGTCACGCAGCGCCTCTCTCGACAGGCTGCTGCTGTTGCCGCAGGGCAGCCAATTGAAGATCAGGAGCAAATTGATTCAATCCACACACACACACACACACACACACACACACACACGATAAAATCACCATGGATGTCCTTTTAAAAAATAGTTAACCCTTTCGCACGTACGATCACACCGGTGTGATCAGTCTTGGCTGGTCCCTGTAGCGTACGATCACACCGGTGTGATTAGAACGGTCAGTGCATCACGTGATCAACTTCTAAATTCAAACGTGCTTTCGCGCGTTGACTGGCGCTGAGCCAGAGACAGACGCACTCAGTGCTGTCATATATCACAACTATTGAGTGTTTTCAACCACATAATGTTTATTTTAGGTTTCAGACACTTAAATACACATAATTACTAGCAAAACAATGATTTTGAATTTGTAAAAAACACACTGATGTCTATGGAAGCGGCAATAATTCTTCTTCCTTTCCATTATAATAAGACAACACTTTTATTCATATCAGATACACATTGTGTAAGTAGCTTTACATTTTATCCTATTCTTCTCCCAGTTCACCGGCCACCTACTTTCATGTATTTCGTGAGAAGTGGAGGAATTGACGTGTTGTAAATCCAACAGATCCGATTCTCTGAACTGTGAAACAAACTAACATGGCGCCGCCCATTGCGCATACAGCTCAACTAACGCGATCGTTATAAAGGTGTTTAAACAACAAAACACTTCCACTTGCACATATTTGACAATCGGAATATCAGTGTTTCATGCTATAGCTAATACATTTGTGTATATTTTTAATAAAAAAGGAAAAATTACATAAAAGCAGATCATCATTCATTCAGCGCTGTGTTGTAGTTGCGCTGTGCCACGTGACAAGCAATGACGCGTCACCATGGAAACATTAAAGTGACATGTTCTAAATAACGGTCGCCTTGAAAAACTCACGCTGGGGGGTCAGTTAGAATATTTTAAACTTACGTGTGAAAGGGTTAAAGAAGAGGGGTAAACCATAGGGGAGTCATCATAATTCATAAATGGTGTCAATAAAAAAAAATTGTGAACAACCGTATTGTGTCTTTCTTTTAAATGGCCCTTGGAATTTTAGAAAAGGGATAAATTGTGTTTGTCTTCATAAAATGCTGTGTAGGATACTGTTTTGTAGCTGTACAAAACATAACGACCAATAGAGAATGGTACTACAGCTAATCAAGGATCCATATAATTACACGGTAGGCTACTGTATGTCTAATGGGCTAAATTTGGTTAATATCTGAATGTAACTATAAATTCACAACAACATATTGCACTCAGTCTTCCATATAAAAACCTATGGTGAATAGGCCTATAACTGCATTAGGTCATATACTTTTCATAACATAGTTGATCCAACTGTGTATTTTTAAATTTTCAATTCACAAAAACACATAGTCTTCTGTAGGCTGAGTGAAGAGAGTGAAGCCCAACTGAATAGCTAAAGACATTTTAATCCGTGCAGATCTAAACTGTAACGTTTATATTTAAATGAACAAAAAACAAACAAAAAAATGTCTATGTACAGGTTATTCATGTGTAAGAGTCGATTTATGTTATTTTGAAGTATATTCCCCTACTGGACGCATCAGGAACAACAGGGGCGTAAAACTCCAGGTCTGCAGCCTCCCCATATAGCTTAATTCACACTAATGATTTCAGAATCTTACAACTTTTCCATATGGTAGAGTTTGAGTTGCAGGACAAAATGTGAATGTGTAACAGTTTCCTAAAACATGCATAAAAACTGTTCTCCTCTTTATAAATTCCAGTTAAATACAAGCACAATGTGAAAAATGTATCAACTCCATCTACAGGGCACCAACAAATATCCTCTTATGGTTCAATTTGCAAGAAAATCTAAAAGCATTCTTTGAAAAAAATATATGTACAATATGTGTGTAGGCTTTTTCTTTTCTCAGGGAAACATTAATAATATTAACAACAGATGACGATCTAATTTGCTGGACGAACCTACCACTTTCCATTAGGCTTGGTTGAATTGCAATAGTTTAAATGTGTCCCCTGTACAACCAACTGAAAAAAAATGTTTGCATCATTGAATCAAACTAAGCAAATTTTACTGGGAAAAAAAGAATCCTAAAATAAGTTTACAAGCAATGAAAATAAATAAATCTAGTTTAAGGCCGTCTAGCAGCACCACATTTTTAACACTGTTAATTAGCATCTCATCTACAATATCTTTGCAAATGGATCAAATATGACAATCTCCAAAACCCATGGCTTGAGTTAGAACAGGCAGTAAGATTACCATATCTGATGTTCCATCCTTTCCTTTAAAAAACAAACAAACAATCAAACAGCAAAATCTTTTTAAGAATATATGAACACACCACATATCAACTTACCTATATGGAATTATCCTAATTTTACTATCAACAAATCACCACTTAATGTTTTCACGGACAAATCTTGATTCACCAAAAAACTTAACGATTTTTTTTTAGGAACAATTAATTGTTCATATTTTCACCAGTTTTTTCTTTTATAAATCCTGAAAATTGTATCACTTTTGATGTAGGGTTAAATCTACTGAATTTTGGATTAAATTTAAATGTGTGCATTTTACAAATGTTGTTGGGTAGATTGCTTTTGCTAACTCTGAAGACCAAATAAAGACACATCCAGATGACTGTTGTTCACATTCTTTATTACCAAAAATACACTGGAAAAAAATGATAACATTACAGTTTCAAATGAACAAATAAATAACTGTGAACAGAACACTAATATCAAAACAGGGCCCTTTGGACCTCTGTGCTTGAAAAGGAAAATCGCACTGAGGCATTTAGACTGTACAATTCACAAGTGTTTTCTTTTTTTCTCCGCTCTCCTTTGGCATGGAAGCATGTAACACGATGTGCTTGTTTGGAGTTTTGAATGCCAACCGTTCCTTTAGACACAGTAGAGACCTTTTTTGGTGCACTTTGGCGAGTCAAAGGTCATTTTTGATTCAATTGCTTTCCTTTAGATTCTTTTTCTTTCTGTAGTGTTTATACAAGTTGTAAAAAATAGAATTCCTCTAAAAAAAGTCAGTTTTCTACAGTATATATATATACAGCAAGTCACTAACAAAACCGTTTTACAGTACCATGTGACCGAATACATTACACAATATTGTGGCCACATTATACAGAATCTAAGATGCCAAAGCACTCGACATACTTGGCTTAAGATTTATGGTATATTTTTTGACTGAAGCTCCATTAAAGATGAGGTTGTTGAAATGGAAGGCACACTTGTGGCTGAGAGGCTGTTCTCATGATGATTACCAAATCTCACAACAATTATCTCACAAAGTCCTGCTAATTCAGATGCAGATTACTTGAAATGTATTGTGCATGTTTAGAAAAAAATACATTCCAGATGTATTGCAATTGTTCTAAAAAGAAATGTGGAATAACAGCAGGTACGACTCCAAATAAAGCTGATTGCTGGAATATAATGTGCACAGGGTGCCAATTCCTTCCCACAGACAGAGAAAAGAAAAGGGATAATCCCAAATGGTAGGTTCTCGAATCAATTTGGACTGCGTCAGCAGAGTGATACAGCAAATGAAATGCAGCAATAAAACAACATTAACTTTCTAGGAAGCTCAATCTCTCTTTGATGGCATTACTTAGAAAGCAAGTGTGCATTATGCACATAAACAACAATACACATCCTCTGAAAGAAACACTCAACAGATGTTTATGAGGCAAAAAACTGAATTAAAGGGAGAAAGCAATTTCAATACTGGTAGATGTGTCCTATCCATTTTCATTATGATGCATATGGTAACATGATTTATATGCAGACCATGTTACTACTTCTGTGACACTTGCAGTTTGAATTGTAAATTAGTACATTAAGTTCAGAATATAACAATCGTGTATGTAAATTCCTATGATTTAATCCCTAAGAGTTAATTTCTCTGATACACTGGGCAGTGTGAAGCCTGTATGAATTATGGAGGCCCTTTTAATCATGCTAATTTAGCATTTTAGACTGTTGACATACAAACATTAAGTGTAAGCAAATCATTCCTTGGGAAATATGCTGCATATAAAGTCAGACTGAAGGACCTTAAGTTCAAAGCCAATGTCAAAAGTGTAGGGGGCAAAAAGTAGTAAATTTGAGGTAGTGATAAAGCAAAATCTCAACTACTAGGGTTGCACAGTACACCAGTGCTATGGTAGTATCATAGCCCAAGCCTCAAAATACTGAAATGTTACATGTAATAGCAAAGTTGTCATGTAGCTGGTAATTAAATAATCAGTGTTCCGATGTGTAGGGAGTGAGGTTCCTTACTGTTCTTACCAGTGCCTGAATTCATGTACTCGATATTCATGAACTAGGAATGGGGAGCTGATTGAGACGCACCCGCTGACTTCATGAACCTCTGTGTTAACTCAATGTCGTTATGCTGTTATTGTTCTTTTGTGTATGCGGGTCAGTTCAGGACCGTAACCAGTTCACACTCGAATCTGATATTGGCCACAGTTTGAACACAGCGTTTTGGGTTCATTTGAAATGCTCATATTAAGTACTGATTATACAACTTTAAAGTAAACTTCAAAATTTAAGCTTTGGCTTTATAAAATCTCCCAAAAATGCACTGCACTGCAAAGGGGGGGAAAAAACATGTACAAAACTATATTATACTACAATACTATTAAAGTATATTATACTAATGTTAAACTACTAATAAGAATAACCAATATATTATATAACGACAACACTTTTGTGTGAACTGTAAATAATTAATACAAGAGAACAGCCCCTGCGATGATAACAGATCCACTCAATAATAGAGATACAGCGGTACTACTTGGTATCGTGATACTATAGCTGGTATTGTGACAACCCAATAACCTAGTACTACGTTTTTCTGGATAAATCTCATTTTAAACCCAAGACCAAGTTATGAATTATAGTTTTTTTTTTTGTTTAACACAGCAGAAGAAAAAAAAAAGATGAAAATAAAAACATACTACAACTACAATAACCTACAGGTACTCATTAAAAAAATAAGGGTATTTAAGAGTGAGAAACGTCTTCAAGTTTTGGCATTTTAACTTTGCTATAGCTTGATATGGATTTGAATATGTGTATTTAAATAATAACAATAATAATTATACAGTGATCTATCTATAGCTTTTTCTGCTGCATGTTTCCAACAGTTCATTTTTAAATGGGGCCAATTTTATACTTGTGCTGTTTCAATGAAAACATTTAAATTCATTATATAACATTTATATACAAATTTAAGATACATTCCCAATGATGACTTATTTCGCTCATTTCTGAGCGCAAGACCAATAGCACCAAAAAAGAGACCATAACTAGAAACAAATGTTCTAATTTGTATGAACACAACGGAGGGGAACATGCATATAAAATAAATTAGTTTGATAAATATCAATGCAACTGACACACGGACAAGCAAGAAAGAAATCAGTCCCTCTAAACTCAAAAGGTAAAGGTAAACGCACATAAGAAATATAGATATAAATAATATTACAGTGAACAAGAGAAGCTGCCTCATTTTCATAATGTGTAGACTCTACGATGAACAGATGAGGTATACCATGACTTCATCATTTGCATAATTCACAACAAAAGTTACTCCTCCCGCTGCTGAACTAGTACATTTTCATTTGTTACCCATTTGACTGCACTTTGCTGAAATCACACGTCCATGGTCAATAACAGAAACGGAATCTAACTGTGACATCAATACAAAGGTAAATCGATAGAAAAAAAAGAAAAAAAAAGTACGTTTTGAAAGTGTGCATGTTGCTTGTCCAAGCAGAAATGATACAAGAACGGCATTTATGAATATGTGTGTGTCACTGGCTGCTGCTGGTCTCTGTGGGCTGCTTTCCCTGCTGCTCCTTGCTCAGTATGATGCTGATCAGATCTCCCTCATGCTGCTTCATGTGCTCCATCAGCTGCTCTTTACTGGTGGACTCAAAGCCACAGATACAGCAGCAAAAGAGCAGCACACAGTATTCCATACCTGCCCGCGTCTGCCCCGAACCGCTCCGCCACGCTACAGCCCCGCCGGCCTGCTCCCTGGTGGACGATGGCCTCATGGGGTTGCTTTCTTGTCCATCTGAAGCAGAAGCCACCTCAGGTGACCGTTTGTCTTTTCTGGTCAAGACAATATATGGACGCTCCATCCCAGTCTCATGTGTTGACTTCAGAGGCATCGTAGGAGATCTTAATCCCAGGAGAAAATAAAATTGTGTTAGTAAGGCCATTACGTTTCTATAAGACCATGTCATTTGATTAGTTCTACCATCCTGTGTATGAGAATTTTAAAACAGAGAGGTTTTAAAACAGAGCTCTCTGACTTAAACTTTAGAAGCAAAAACAGTTGAAGAGTTGGCAAGTTCAATTCAGTTCTGTGAATTAGTTCAAACTGTCCATTTCAATAAAATTATTCAAAACTCTGATTTAAAGATTTTTTAAGATAAAAGTTTTTTTCATGGCAGTGCTAGTATGTTAGAGGTCGCACTGCTGCAACTACATAGTTGCCCAAAGGGTTAGTTCACAGTAATTAATTACTCACTTTCATTTCGTTCCAAACCCTTAAGACTTTCATTCATCTTTGTAACACAAATGAAGATCTTTTTGATGAAATCAGAGAGCTTTCTGTCCCTCCATAGACAGCTACACAACTGAAACTTTGACGTTTCAAAAAGTTCATATAGAGACTGTAAAATTAATCCATATAAATTGAGTGGTTTATTCCAACGTTTTCTGAAGAGACTCGATCACTTTATATGATGAACAGATATACTTTAAGCTTTTATTGACATTTAAACATTGATCAGCAAACATAAACAGCTCAACCGAACTTGCTTGACGCGCGAGAACAAACCTCATTGGTTCTTGCGGAAGCTCAAACGTGCTGCGTAACCCAAGAATTAACCTCATTGGTTCTAGCACGTCAAGCGAACATGCCTGAGCTTCCGTTTACAACAACTGATGTGAGAGTTGATGAACGTTTATGTGAATAAAAGCCTAAGTTCTTTCTGTTGATCATATAAAGCGATTGGGTGTCTCTTCAGAAAATTTGAACTGTTCTAAATTCATAAGGATTAGATTTACGATATCTTTATGAATTTTTTTTTAAAGAGTCAAAGTGGTAGTTGCATTACTGTCAATGGAGGGACAGAAAGCTCTCAGATTTCATCAAAAATATCTTCATGTGTGTTCCGAAGATGAACGAAAGTCCTATAGTTTTGGAAAGGAGAGGGTTGAGTAATTAATGACATAAGTTTAATTTTTGGTTGAACTAACTCTTTAAATTATGCTGCCAATTCTGTTGCGTATGAGAAACATAAAACGGTAAACGCACCAAAAGCAGAACAAAACAGAGCAACTCATTGGAACCGCACATGGACCATTTATCAGCTCGGCCCAATATACAAGGCAGCACGATGGACCGATCTCGATCATGCGACCATTATTATACAGTGAAAACAGGAGAATCAATGTGGCGTGAACAATTCAGCAAGAGTGCTTTACTATCCACAAATCACCAACATTTACCATGGATTTACTATAGTAACACTGACTGTAACCATTGTATTTTGGGAGAAATATTGTAATTCATATTGAACGTTATTATATTCATATAGTCATATAATGTATTAAATGCGTAATTTCAAATTTCATAATGGAATGAAATTTAAAAAAAAATGTTACCGGTAGTGTATAAATAAAATTTGTTAAATATATTTTTTCTTGTGTTTATTTACTGAAAAATGTAGGAAAACATGCAACCCTTTAAATTTCAGAGCAGATATAAATACCAAGAGATCAAATATTGTCAAAATATTGAGAAAGGTTTATTTTTTTTTTTAGCTACATCAAGCCTTAAGTGGCAGGTCTAAAATAAAATAAAATCACACAAATATAATTCACATCACAATTATACAATTTTACCAATATAACCTCAACCTAGAGTCAAAACAAAAAAAACAATCACATAAAGCAATATATATTATAAAGGTCCTTCCTACCGGCTACTCTGAGAAATGGCTTCATTAATGGCCTTGTTGACTTGCTCATAGTTGTAATTCTGATCTCCAGCATGTTTCCACATGTGGGATTTGAGAGATGGTGGGTGGCTGCACACGTAACCACACAGCGAGCACCTGTAACACAGAATAAGGATGATCATCCATCTCCACCTGCTGTCAAGTTCTGTACACCAGCTCTTCCAAAGTGATTCTCACCTGTACTGCTCCAGCAGCTGCATGGCTTGGTGTTCCTGTGGATGTCTTTTCATGTGGCTCTTCAGGCTATTCATATTAGTTGTGGCGAAATCACAGCTGCAGCACCTAGAGGGGTCATGTGGCCCAGGATAAACAGTTAGAGCAGCACAAGACTGTAGTTTCAATAGAGACCTTCTGGAGCGCCTGTCAAGTGGGGTCAGCCATTGTTTGTTTGCATAGTCATTTTCTTTTTTCTAATCGGCTGTGTGTTTGAACATTTGAAGGCCTGCGTTTGAAGACCATTGAAAGTGCGTTTATAGAGAGGCTGCTTGCGGCAAATGCAATACATTGCAGGGCTTGAATGGATCCTGTGGCTGTGTTAAAAGGACACTTTCTCTCAGAAGTTCCTTTTGAAATGATCATGGGTGAACGGAACTGAAGCAAGACATGTCAGAACAGACAAAGAGACCATAAAAGGCTCCTTGAGGTGTTTATGTGAGATTGCATGTGATCGGGTTTGTGTATGTGCGCTTGCATTGAAGCTAACAAGATATTGAACATTTTCAGCATAAGGCCTTAACACAATGAGTGCAGGCAGCAAATACTTATCCTGAGCAGCACTGCGCTCTTGTGGTGATAACTGGTAATGCTTTCATTTCCAGCCAAATTTATCGAACTACAAAACATCTCATGCTTTCTGATTTGTTCTCCTTGTGTCATGTATAATTTTCAACAGAATACATTTCCAAAAACACATTTCTAAACATTTAGCTTTATATTCAATGAGAACGTTAAAAAACCAAACCTGTATGGTTTATCAGAGTTGTGGATTCGCCGATGGTTGCGCACCCCAACATACGTGGAGCTGGTGTAGTCACACACATCGCATTTGAATACACTCTGCTCACCAACTGAATCAGAACAATAAAGAGAAATTGTAAAGAGAAACACACACGCAAAAAAAATGAATGTCTCTAAGTTGTTAAATAACCACGAGAACCATGTTGATGGAAAAGGGGTAAATGATAATCACACATTATTATTAATGTTACAGTTGGCATGAAATTAAAATTCAACCTATTTTGTAAATGCATGTTATACGTTACATATTACATTGTAGGTTTAATAATAAAAAGTAAAAAAATATGTTTGCCGGAATTCTCCAATCATTTAAGAACCGCCCCTCCACAATTGACTGCAACTTTGCATACATTGTTGAGTGCAACATCCATATCTCAAAATCCATTCAATAATCAATAGATAGAACAAGGCCCCCACCCTATTATTTAAAAAAAATAAAGTGTTCATTTTTGTTTTATTTTTTGTGCAGTTGTGAACTGTTTTTTTTTTTTTGGTTGTGTGGTATAAAAGGTATATTTCATGCTCACACTCATCTGCCATCTTGGCTGACTCTTCAACGATTGCTGAGCTTTCAGCGACGTGGGTCAGTGTCTTACAGATGTCGTCTATCCCATGCCCATCTCGCTCGTGGTTCCTCAGCTGACTCTGAATGAGGTATTAATAAAACCATCATCAGTGCTTCATAAGGAGGAAGTTTATTAATAACGCATCAGTGGAAGGGAGAGCAGTGCAATCCAATATAAGAAACTCGTTACGTTAATCTATATGGAATAAAATTAAATCTTGCTCCCCATTCAGAACAGTTGAGACCTGCTTAAACATGTACTGCCTACCAGGAAATGCAAAGATAATTCAATACAAGCTGATTGTGTATATTTATTTTAAGATATCAATTTCAAAATAGAAAAAAATAAACATAGTAAATGGGCATTTGTATTTGATCTACTGCTATATCAAAGAAATGTATCAAATAATTCAACTTCTAAAGCATAGTTATTCAATCATTCAGTCCTGCGTCATTAAAAATGCATTTAGTTAAAGAATGATTGATGTCCAAACCTGTATGACTTCTTTCTTCTGTGCAACAACAACAACAACAAAATTCCAATTTGATATCTGGAAAGTTTTGAAACAATCTTCAAATCCTCTTTTGTGTTGCACAGAACAAAGAAAGACACAGACAAACAGCATGAGAGTAAATGATTACAGAATCATTAGAACCAAATATTCTAATAATGACAAAAGGCAAATACTGTTATTCGCTTCAACAAGCATTTTAGAATAAAAAAAACGAAGGATTTTTTTAAATTATTATTTCCACTAGACAGGTTTATTTCTCTCCTCACCTTGTAGTAGAACCTCTCTGTGCACTGCTTGCAGCTGTACATGCGGGGCTTGAAGTGGTGGATCATGTGACACTCCAGGTCCTTGCTGTCACAGGCTATATGCTTACAGATGGGGCACTGGTAGGGCTCTCTCTGTCTATGCACACGTAGGTGCTGCTTGATGTAGCCCTTGTTTCCGCTGCTGTACTGGCACAGTCGACAGTGGTAGGGTCTCTCACTCCCAGCTATATATTCCACTAGACCGTCTGTAGAGGAAACTTCGGCGGGCACAGCAGCACCCCCAGGAACTCCACCAGAATGTTGGCTTTGGGCGTTGTCCTGCAACTCCTTCAGAATGTCCTCATCTGAAGTGTTTTGGTCAGAACGCTCTTGCAGCCGCTCAATGACTGTCAAAAGAGACATGCTGATGCCGGCTTTGGAGGGTCCTTCGACCAGCACATCTCGAGAATCTTTTGAACTCTGGAGGCCAAGGTTAAGTAGAGCAGCTGGCTCTCCAATGGCACAGGTGAGCTCTCCTGAGGACACCTTAGGGTTGGCAGTGTCTGCAATCTCTATAATTTTCTGGCCTGCGTCAGGGCTTTGCTTACACAGGTCATGGACACCTTTCACAGTGGTTTTAATAAGCTCCGGGGCCCTCATGGGCATGGCCACCAGTACCTCGGCTGCTAAAGAATGCAGCCTTAGAGACTCAGAGTAAGTCCTTCTCCGAATCGGTGGCACATTTTCATCTGAGGGAGATCCTGAAGACACAGTCTCCTCCTCCTGTTGTCGATCTTCTTCATTCCAGGTGATCACAACCTCCTCCTTTTGTTTGTAGTATACGGGCTGGTGTTGGCTCTCTAACTCTGGCTCCTCGGAGGCAAGAAGGGTTTTGTCTCCTCCTACTTCTGGGCTGAGGAGCAGAGGTTTGCTCGACACCGGTTCCTCAGCACAGGGAAGGCGTTCCACAATGACGTTGACGTGGCCGGCGCTGTTGCCGCTGCAGCTGATAATCTTCTGCGCAGAGGACAGGAGGCTGTCGGAGCTAGCCTGTTGACTCTCAGTTTCCAACTCCAGCTCCATTTGTGCCTCTGGTGTCACCTGGACCTCCATCAAGGGCTCATCGGGGTCTTTAATAGAAAAAATGTGGCTAATCACTGGCATTTTGCTCTCCACTGTTTTCAAAGCTGCTGTCTCCCCATGACACTTCCTTTCTGGTGAGGCACACAGCTCTAGCTGGAGGCTAGAGGAGCCGTGCATCGTCTGAGGTTTTCCTCCAACTGCTGCGAGGACTACAATGGTATCCTCTTTACCTGCTGGAACTGAAGGAGGACAGGAGCTTTGTAAAGTATCAGGACAGTCTGTCTCGTCTTCAAATATCGGGTATGAGCAGTCAACCAGGCCAGCGTGTTTCCATGCATGGGTCTTCAAATTGCGCTGCTGTCTGCATTCATAGTTGCAGATAAGACAACGGTACCTACCCTGCTCAAAGCTATACCATTTCTTCGGCGTAGACGTCTTCTCTGATTCTAAGTTGCTTGCCTTCAAAACCGTCATCCCTTGGTGAACCCTCCTAGCCAATGCTTGCTCGTCTAGGATGGTTCTAGCATGGTCGCCCTCCTCTAGGTGGAGTCTTACGTGTGCCACCAGCTCCTCTTGATGATTTGAAGTGAACTGGCATTCTGAGCACATGAGGATGAGCTCACTGTGCTGCTCGTCATGCTCCAGCAGGTGCTCTTTCAACAGCTCCAATGTAGGTGAGATAAATCGGCATATACTGCACTGGTAACACGTAACTGTCCGAGTGCCTTGACTTGAAGGCTCCAGTGCGAAGACTTGCCCAGGCGTGCTGCTGGGTGCTGGGCGCTTCTCCCTTTGCTCTCTGGGTCTCTTACAAGGTGTGGCTCCTTCAGTGCAGTCCCTGCTGTCTGGAACAGGTACAGATGCACAGGTCATCAAGGGTCTCTTTTTCCCAGAGACGATGCATCTTCTGGGCCTCTTCTCCACAATCTTGCTGAGCTTCTCAATGACCTGAATAAGAGAGTCAGCAGCCTGCTTTTGCTGCTGCCGTTGCTGGTCCTCGCCACCATGAAGACGTCTGTCGGGAATAAAGACTGTATCCTGCTGGCCTCTAGAGTGAGGCACTAAGACAGCAACACCACTGCTGTCCTCCATTCCTGAAACATGTTTAAAAAAAAATAAAAAAAATATGTGAATGAAATGGCACAACTGAGCAAACAGCAACTTCCAGCTTTCTGAAAGTTCAGAAATGCTGAGTTGGAGAATGTTTTTAAGCAGTAGTAGACGTAACAAACTATTTTTACGTTGTCACAGTACTTGAGTATTTTTATTTGGGGAAACTTTTACTTCACTGCATTCCAAAGCATAATATCATAGTTTTTAATCCACTACAGTTCACAAATAACATGTCTTTCCTTGTGTATCTTATAACCAGTAGGATGGAGTATAGAACTGCAAAATAAATAATCATTCATCAATAAGTTTTGACTGAAGTAAAAAAAAAAAAAAAAAAAAAAAACATTGTATATATAAAAATAATTAATACTTTTACTAGGCTATATGATATCTGTACTTTTCATACTTTTTACACTAAATTTTATAAAAACATTTCGTTCCATATTATTTAACGGTGCCCAATTCGCTAACATGCTGGTTGTTTTCCATTAACCTGTTAAATCAGTTCTTAAATCGCACGCACTGAACGATTAATTTGTGACAACAACTCACTGATTCAAACTATCCAGTCAAGCGGTTTCTGAAGTAAAAAAAAAACAAAAACAATATATAATATTTTACAATATATAATATTTTATTAAGGTATAGCCTATACTTTTACTGCAGTACTTGATTTGTGTACTACTTCCACCACTGGTTTTAAGATGATTAGCTTTCTGGGTGTACAGTGGAAGAGACCCTCCATATATATTTACAAGTATAGCCATTACTTCACATACCTATAAATATCACCCACTAGTTACTGCATAGTAAATCAGCCATTTTTTTTATGTCAGATTATATGATTTAGACTACATGATTTCATCACACAAGAGTCTGCCTGTCAATCTCAGTAATCAAAGGTCAATATTTCTGAATAACTTAAGTTGCCCAGGGATTTATCGATACAACAGTTCTGTGTGGGTTATGTTTGTTTTATAAAATTGTAAACATCAGTAAAAGGGCTATGCAGTTAATAGAGGTCCCCTCTGAATACACTCAGCTCTCTCGCTGTGTGCAGCTACGCAACAGTTATGACGGTATTTAAAAATTCATATTGTTTGCAATAATGTCAGTATGTACAGCATACCTTAGGGATATTTTTATAGTACCTGAGTGACTTCTGTACTTTCTTCAACTTGTAAGACATTTCCTCATAACACTTCTGCATTTTGACCAACAGTTAAAGGGAAGTTATAGCGAATAACACTGAATCAAAACAAAGACACGTGCAGTATGAACATGTAAACACATGCAATTATTCTACAGTAATTGAAAACAAGGAAAGCCTGGTGTGCTTTTTCCTCTTCCAAATGAACTTCCAATTTTTTTTCCCTCTACAATAAAAGTCGACGGGGTCCAAAACAACATTGGGCCCAAATTACTTTCACGGACACATTTTTCACTATCTTTGTGTGTGTGCGTGTTAAACTTTAGAATATAAATGATACAGGAACAACAGGAGGTTGAGAAAATGACGACAAAATTATACTTTTGGGTAAAGTGTCCCTTTAAGATCAATCAGGCCTAACTTTATATGTTGTAAAAGTGAAATATTCAGATGGTGCTATGTAATGGGTTTGTTACAAAGTAACAGCAAGTAACAATCAAAAGGCAAAACCGACAAGAAGAAAAAACGGAATGGTGAAGGGGTAAAAATAAACACATGCTGTGTGTCTCTGTGCGACAGTATAAAGATGTGACGCGTTGACGGATGTTTAGAGACACAGACTGACTGATACTCAACGCGTGAAAATCAGTCTCAGTCAATCGGTGTGAGATAGTTGAGCTTAAGTTTAGCAGAGAGTGTGTGTGTATTTGAGAACATGGTGTCCGTGATAACCGTGGATACGCAACGTGAGAAAGGGGCAGGACGTTTCTGACAACAGCAGCACACACATGGACATTTTACACTTCAACTTGAGCTGTAAAAAACAACTATGCCGTTCAATAAACAACTCAGAGTCATGCGACTGTCACAACCATCCAAACGCTACTTACTGATGCGGCAGTTGTGTCTGATCTTTGGCCTCGGTGCCCGTGATGCGCTGTTTTTATTCCAGGGGTGTAAAAGTGCTTCACTCTGGACTCAAAATGGCGAGAATGGAGCGCCGATCACGTGACTCACTGCAGGTCATGTGACCGTGGAATGTGACATCAGCCAGAAACACCTGCCACCGCTTGAAGACCACATTGAGAAAAAAGTGCTACATCCTTTTTGTAATTATTTACTCTTCTACTTTATGTTCTGTATGTTTGTGCTGAAGTACTAATTTAAGAATTTTGTGCATTCATCGCAATTTATTCTACCGAACCGACGAGATTATGATCTATTTATTTTATAATTAAATTATGTAGGTCTGCAGCTTTTTGTAGATTTTGAAGTGAAAAGTAAAGAGCCTTAAAGTAAGATGCTTCCCTAATTGGAGATGATGTTGATGCTTGTGCTTGATTTTTTAAATATTATTATTTTAATAAAAATTTGTATTTAAGATTTATATGAATTAAATGTATATTTCAAATATCTTCATTAGAAGAATTATTAAATGTCGATACATCTACTGTAGTTTCTATTATTATGTCATCTCTTCAATTAAAAATACAGGCCTAAATATATATGATTTAAAAAACAAATTGACTTAAATGTTATTTGTTTATATTTGTCATAGTTTATGCACTTTCCTCTTATTTACTGCTGTCTATTTTTTTTACATCAACCTTCTTTTTGGACCTTCTTTTTGTTAATCAATCCTCTGCAAACACTGCAGGTGTCATGCGGCATCTCCTTAAGAGCTTCAGAAGCTGGGCCCTCAACCAGGTGAGAGAGTGAGGTTAGTTCCCCATTACTGAAGCTAACTGTAGAAAATTCTCTGGCACTCATGACAAATATATTGTACATAAGTCACAATCCTTTGCCATCGAGTAACTTACATTGTACATACAGTATGTACTTACACTTAACTTACATGAAGATCGCCATGTACTTTATCTATTTAATCTAAAATTTCTAATTTAATGAACATAGAGTAGGCTACTTGAGCAGATTTATTCAACATACAATCAAAGTGTGTTATTATGCCATCTCTTCTATTATAAAAGCTCCACCAATGAAAATTGTTCTAAACAAAGCCACATAAAACCATTGCAAACAGAAGCTGTGTTTTGTTCCTGAATGATTTAGTTGTGTCCCAAATTATGAACTATACTATACACTATGTAGGACTGTCCTAAATGGCACACTTCATATGCACTTACAGAATGCTTCTCAAACGGAAGCCTGAATCCTAGAGAAACTGCATCCTTCCTAGTCCAGTCCGTTGGAGGCTTGTAGGCTTCTCAGCAGGTGCTAAAATGAGACCATAGAATATCCCATTTGTAATTTTAGGTTTCAGAAGGGTGCTCGCGGGTGCCCCATTTGTGGTCAATATGCACCCTCGATGCGCACTTTTGCCGAGCCCACACTGAAGCGAGCTCTGCAGCAGACTTCTCCCCAACAGACAAAGCACTGTTACATCACGAAAGTGCGGACTCACATTCATAATTTTTTCAAAACACTGGGCACAAAATTCTCAAATGTTTTCACAATAGTTCACATAGCCAACCAAAACTTTAATATAAGGACAAGCCAATTGCAACTTTATGCATTGGTTTTACATAAAGCACAAAAATGTATGTACCATTTTTCCAAACACAACACAAAAAACTCTTTCGTTTGTTAAATTTTAAGTTGCACTTGGTTTGGGTCATTTAGGACAGGGCCGTACTTTACCGTCTAGTGTATAAATGTGATAAGGTTTTTTTTGTCATTCTGACTGCCTTTCCCCCTCTGCTACGGAAGGAAAGCTGCGACAATTGAGTGCATGAAGTGTCCAACATAAAAAAAGTGTTCAACATTCCACACTTTGTTTTTTCTGTTAAATATGTGCACCATTTAGCTATTTAAAGTACATCTAGTGAATAAGTATGTGAATTGGGACACACCTGTAGTGTTTTTCAACAAATTGGATATCGATTCAATGACTAATTTTAAAAACATTTAGTTTCTAAATGAATCAGTCACTGAAATATGACTAATTCCCTATTATATAGTAGGTGAAAAACAGTAGGCCTACTTAAAAAGAGTAGTAAAGTATATCTGAATATTCATAGAACAGTAGGGGAAAAGTGACCTGTTACTTCAACCATTCACATCTGAAGTTCACATCTGATGAACAATTAAGTGTTCAGTGTTTCCCAACCCTGCTCCTGAAGGCACACCAACAATGCATATTTTGCATGTCTCCCTTATCTGACCCATATATTTCTGGTCTGGGAGTCTGTAATAACGAGCTGGTGAGTTGATTCAGGTGTGATTGATTAGAAAGAGTTGGAAAATGTGTAGTGTTGGTGTACCTCCAGGAACAGGGATGGGAAGCATTGACTTTACTATCCCATGAGGCTATGGAAGAGAAGTTAAGGGAATAACAGTGAATCAACTGATGCCGCAAGTCACATGACAATGACAACATGTTGAATGTATGTACAGTGTCGTGAACAAACCCGATTGTAATTGTAGCTTGTATGTAGGGCTGGGTGATATTACAAAAAAATCAATTTTTTTTTTTTCAGAACGATTGACCGATTCCCGGTTTAGTGCTTGTCAACTTAACGTAACTAAAATATGATTCAACTAACATTCTCTTTATTAACCATCTAGTTTAAAAAAGTATAGTATATTCCAAGTGCACCACACCTGAACATGGTGTAAAAGTAAAACAGATGACTTGTTATTTGTTAAAAATGTTTGCAGAAAATATGCATGAAATGTGAAGTGAAATATTTTACAAACTTTTCTACAAACAAATATTTCTTAGCCAAAAAATAACAGCAAAAAATAACACCAGTAGGCTACTATTAACATCAAATGCTTTGTAAATACAGAAAATAACAGCACCTTTCAGTGTCATCATGTGGTTGGATAATTTTCTTCTCTTAACTGCTATCATTCTATTGTCAATATATCTAATAGTAATGTTTCAACATTTTTATTAAAAAACCTGATTTCTTGTTTAAAAATAATAACATTGTGGAAACATTAAATGTGAATTCATCGAAAAAATCTGAAATATCGCCTTGCCATACTTGTATGCTATCAGTTTTCTGTCTGTCAGTCACTTCGAGATAATGTCGACTGACAAATGGGGTCTCAATTGGGAGCCCCAATCCCCTCTGAGTTTTAGAAAAATGACCAATGAAATTGGCGAGTAGAATTTGCATGACAAACCACTCCACAGTACATATGGGTATATAACATGGCGGCATGCATCTACTCATTAGATTTTTGCCAGAGCTGGAGATCAACAAAAGGTGCATTCAGCTGTGCAAGCTCTACCCTGTGCAATGAACTCCCTTTGAGCCGCTAGAGTCAGTCAAGCTTAAGATCTTGTCTCTAAAAACAGCGCTCCTAACCCCACTTACTTCCATCAAAAGGGTGGGGGACCTGCAGGCATTTTCAGTCAGCGAGTCGTGCCTTGGATATGTGCCCCAAGTTCCCACCACTCTCTTCCAGGACCAGGTGGTAAACTTGCAAGCACTCTCAATTTGCCCACTGGATAGTGGTTGCCATCGCCTTGGCGTACCAATCCTAAGATGTGCCGTGTCCCCTCGGAGTGAGGGCTTACTCCACTAGGCAGACATCTGCATAGCTGCAGGCTGGGCAACACCTAACACCTTCGAGAGATTCTACAATAGCCGGGTTGAGCCATTTTTTCCCGTGTGTTGGTTACAAACAGGTAAGTGTCGGGAATGTCTCCCTTGCAGCGCCATTCCCCTCTAAGTAGGGGATGCGAGCACCTTCTATGTTCTCGATGAGAGTCCCCTAGTTGGTGAGCCCTGGACTGAGTATCCTCCAGGTATCTTTCCGGCAGTCAGTCGCAGTGGAAGTGTCCAACGCCAGGCCCAGTACTTGAGATGCATGCAGGGTCAATCTGTGTCTTTCCCTAGGCAGATTTGCTCTGGCCCATCTCTACATCTGTAGTAGTTCCATGCCTTTCCGTGTAGGACCTACCCCAGAGATTCTTCCATATGTAGCACTGCCCCACTGTTCAGTCCATATGTGTATTTCCACATGTTTCCTCCTTATAGGTAGGATGTGGCCTCTGTAGCGTCCCTCTCCTCCTGGACTTGGTACACTTCCCCAGCGTTAAACATATTAGTCGTGACTGAAAAAGAAACATGGGAAGAGAGCCAATCGAAGCACTCTTCCATGAAGAACATTGAAAAGCAACAGCAGCTAACGACCGTCTCCATAGTAAGCCCCACCCATTCCACCCCATACAGCATGGAGGACTAAGATTTGGGGCTTATGTGGGGCGCTGAGTAGGTTACGACTCAGCGAGAGCAGCTGCCAACAGGTTGCCAGCTTCTGCATCGCTAGCACTCATATCACAGTTCAGTGGTTGTGGTGCTTTCCATAGTGACCCCATTTGTCAGTCGACATAATGTCAAACTGCAGTTTATTGACTGCAGCTGACTCAGGATCCTCAGCAGTTCTTGTTTTATTGGACCTTAGCACTGCATTTGATACCACTGACCACACAATTGTACTATCAAGGCTTAAAAAAGTGGCAGGAATCCATTGTATAGCTCTTGCATGGTTTAAGTCCTTTCTTTCTAACAGATTTTTGTTCTGTAATTGTCTATCAAGAATATTCACAACCTGTCTCTTTGCTTAATGTGGTTCCAAAGGGGTCCATTCTCGCCCTGGTTGTGTTTTCTTTGTATATGTTACCACTTGGGCCAATTTTTTCTAAGCATGGAATCTCTTTTCATTTCTATGATTTCAAGTTTGAGAAACAGATTTACTCTGTGGTTAAGTCCTGTTTTTATCACTTGAGATTAATAGTGAAGTTGAAACAATTTCTGTCCATGCGTGATCTGAAAAAAGTCATTCATGCTTTTTTATTTACAAGATTAGATTACTGCTAGATTACATAGCAGTAGATTACATACTATACGTATGTTGGTATTATAAATCACTGCTTAAAGGGTTAGTTCACCCAAAAATGAAAATTCTGTCAGTATTTACTCACCCTCATGTTGTTCAACCTCGTAAGACCTTCGTTCATCTTCGGAACACGAATTAAGATATTTTTGATGAAATCTGAGAGCTGGATCACTCCTCCATAGGTTTCTTCAGGGATTGAACTTGCCAGCCCCGAAAAGTTATTAAAAATATTGTTAAAATAGTCCAAGTGACTACAGTGGCTCAATCTTAAGTTTATCACACGACGAGAATACTTTTTGTGCGCAAAAAAACAACAAAAATAACGACTTTATTTCAACTATTAATTTCCTTCTCTGTGGGCCTCGAGTCAGTTAATGTAGTGTAATTGCGTAGAGCTACGTCACACGTAGGCTCACTATTGGACGACGCTGGTCATGTGTGTGATGCGTGTGACGTACAACAACAGAAGCTTACGCTATTATACTAGTGAATTGACTAGAGACCTATAGAAGGAAATGAATAGTTGAAATAAAGTTGTTATTTTTGGTGGGTTTTGCGCACAAAAAGTATTCTCGTCGTTTGATAAACTTACGATTGAGCCACTGTAGTCACTTGGACTATTTTAACGATATCTTTAATAACTTTTCGGGGCTGGCAAGTTCAATCCCTGAAGAAACCTATGGAGGAAATGATCCAGCTCTCAGATTTCATCAAAAATATCTTAATTCGTGTTCCGAAGATGAATGAAGGTCTTACGGGGTTGGAACAACATGAGGGTGAGTAAATACTGACAGAATTTTCATTTTTGGGTGAACTATCCCTTTGACTACTTCCAACTGGTCCAAAATGCTGCTGCGAGGTGTCTGTCACTGTCTCATGTCCTCAGCACAAACCTAATGAGTGAATGCCATCTTATCTACCCGAATATACGAGGGAGAATAAAATATAATACTAAAGTCCCCCTGTGGTGAAAATCAGGCTTCTAATGTTGTTATGTCTATGTGGTGTTTTTGATCTGCTTTAAGAAAAACTATGTGCAAACTCATAAGTCAGCACCGTTACTGAGCATTTTCTCTTTGAAACTGCAGTGAACCAAAGACAGTCTCAAAAACGCGGTTTGAAATCGCTGGCATAAATCACAAACTACCTTGTAACCAATCACGTCAATGTGTGATCATCAACGAGTGAATCTCTGAGCTGGTGGGAGTGAGTGGAGGCAGGGCTAATTTGCATATTCATAGAACTGCGTATACTAAATGAACGAAGGGTGTAGAGTTACATTCAAGCAATTGTAAGACATTAAGACATTTTTTTTCAAAGAAAAAAACGTTTGTAATTTTGGTGATCAAAGATGAGTTTTAAGGGATAAAATGATTGACAACATGGGGATGAACAGGCTAGCAATGTGTTATGTTAGCAGGCTAAACAGTTAAAGAACGAGAAATATTTAATTTCATATACACAATCTATATATTTGTTTGTTAACCATTATAAGTTACACTATATGCATTATGCAGGCCTGTTCTAAACGACACACTCCATATGCACTTACAGAATGCTTCTCAAACGGAAGCCTGAATCCTAGAGAGCCTGCGTCCTTCCTAGTCCAGTCCGTTGGAGACTTGTAGGCTTCTCAGCAGTAGGTCCTAGAATGAGATGGTCTAGTAAGTGCGCATGGCTGCATAATACAAATGTTTCCATCCCTGCAGTCACAGGACAAAAGTACTATCACAATTATTATTTGAAAAATACTTTATATGAAAAAGCTTTATTTTATCTGACTTTCTGTTAATGAAGTACAATGAAGTGGTCCCCCAGGGATTGTCATTGCACATTGCATGTGATTGCATAGTGCAATTGAATGAGCTCAGTGCCGATTCATTTTCTGATAATTATTTTTTGGTGAATTGAAATGTGCACAAAGGATTGTTGGTGATTGGAGGATGTGAAGGATACACTTGATGTATCCTTAAAAAATAAAGCAAATGAAGGACGTGAAATGAAAGCTTATTGTTAGTATGTTGAGCAGTTAAAGAATGAGGAAGATTTAATTTCATTTACACAATCTATATCTTTGTATATTTGCAATTTATAAGTAACAATTTAAAAGTATTTACGTAGTTAATATTACACAGTCGAGTGTGTAGGTGTACTAAATAGAGTAACCAATAAAAGCCTTTTCAGCCAAAAGAAGTGTGGACCTATTTGTGCTCAAATGTAAAGCCCAAATGTAAATTCACAGATGACTTACAGAGACAAATCCCGTGTTTTTGTTTCGGTTGGGATCCGTGTAAAGCAGAATGCTGGACATGCAAAGCTGGCACATACGTGTCAGTGTCAAATAAAGGTGCTATAGCGACCTAGAAGCCCACATAAGGAATATATATATATATATATATATATATATATATATATATATATATATATATATATTATTCTATTGTTACGGGCCAAACGTTTAAAATTAAAAGGATGTGTTACTTTATGCATTAAAGTACAATAACACAGTTGCAAGGTTGTGAATGCATTTGTCAAGTATTTTTTGATGCATTCACCCCCCATCCACGCCCCCACGTCCTCTTTTCTGAAAACTAAAATATGGTCACCCAATACTATATAGAACATTGTTTTTTAACAGGAAGTTCTTATTCAAATGTAGGACATAATAAAACAGAATGCAATTTCGGATACAGCAAGTGTTTTGAACTAAAGTTGTAATGACTCCTACTGTATATAGGACAGTCACTTGTCAGCGTAACAATTACAGAAAGAGTCACTGAACAGTCCTCACTAGTACTACTATGCAGAGAATCTGTGGATCACACACACAAAGACAAGTGGAGTAGTACAAACACTGAAAAGTTCCTGAAACTACCATTTAGATGCAAGGAACTGAAAATAATTGTACGTTAAATAAAAAATAGAAAGAAAATATATTAAATAAATAGTTTAAGCAATTAGCATATTTTATAGATAAATACAAGTTTAAGTTATAAGCAAAAAAAAAAAAGGTTTAAAAAAGAACTGCAGTGTGCAAACTGCATATGATGACATCAAGATGTACAGTTCCACTGCTCAGGTTAGATATCTGTCATTTTTCTTTGTGCCAGGAAAAAGCAATTCACCTGTTGGAAATAATAACAGGTGCTAACTGTAGTGGATTAAAGCCTGCAGGAGAAAAGAATAATGATTCATGTTGTTAAGAAAATTACTTCATAATAGACTGTCTGGTGAATCAGGAGAAAAAGACTGCATGGAGGATTTTTACTGTGCACTGTTTGACAGATTAAATGACAGATTTGCTGTTTGTCATAATAGACAATATACTATGGACTCGAAAAAAAAAAGTGATATTCACTACCTACTGTACTTAATCAGCGTGTGATTTGGAAAAACATCCAATGGACGTGACGTTTTCACAGACAGAATTCAAAGTAAAAAGTTGCTTTATCATTATGCTTGGAAGGAGATTCAATTAAATGCAGTGAGCCACAGTGCAGAACATTTAAAGGAATCATTTAAAAAAAAAAAAAAAAAAAAAAAAACTTTGAGAATTCTGTTCACATACAGTAGATCAGGACAAAAGATATACAAAAACATCCATTTCATGTACACCAAAAGTACTGGACCCAATACATGGGTTTAGAAAAAGGGCAGCATAAAAATAATAAAATCACATGCATTTGTTCACAGGTTCATCTCTCGTCTTTATATGTTAACTGTGATTTTCAACGGGTGTGATGCACCAACATTCAAGCTGAGACCAGAGTGTTTTTCTGCCTGTGAGCAGATCAGCAATTTTACAGAATTTGCCAGGAAGTTCAGGTAACTTTGCAATTTACAGTTAACAGTTAGTGACTCACTTTATAAGTAATTGTGTGAGCAAAATCATAAAGAGTGTGCACCCTTTTAGGCAATCTAAAATAGCTTTTCATAATGCGGTGCTAAATGGATAAATACCCAGTGCATCACATCCAAAGAGAATTTAGTCTGCTTTCCAAACAGCAACCCCTTTGTTCTATTGTATTGTGTGAGAGATTAGGCCTCTGCCACATATCAAGTGAAATATGAATTAAATTATCTGCAAAAGAGAGAGAAAGCAAGAGAGTAATAACAACACATTTGTGGCATCATTTCAGGGCGCACGGAATAAGATTTGGTCTCCAGACTCACCCGGCCCCGGTGATGCACGGTTCCAGAATGGACACAGCTGAGGTCAGTGAGGCGAGAGGAGGGGGCCACTAATGCACACTTTGGATTTATTGTTTTAATTAAGTGCTACGGCATTTCATCATAAACTGTTTATGGACATAAGTCCACCGGTGCAAGCTATTGTGCGAGGGGAGGAAGTGGGGGAGGAAAACAGCTTGTTTTGTTTGAAAACCATTCCAGTCCTCTGTTCTCCATAGCAGCTGTCAAAGTGTTTCATATATTTGATACATTAAGTATGTTTTGACATGAATCATAGATGACTAACGCACTTATTGCCACAGGTCGGATGTGGCACTGCGCAGACCCCCCAAAACAACAATTCCCCGACCACAAATCCTTTCGAATGACTCCAGGTTGTTGTGTTTATTTGTCTGACTCCTCTGTATGTTTTCCAGATGACATGCATGCTGGGGAGTAGATATTGATGGCAGCCTAAATGTGACAGTTGTGTTTGCTGAATGACGTGCGAGGAAATACAAGTTGTTCTTGCAGCTCCTGGCCAAATTCACCGTAGAGCTGTGATGGAGCAAAGAAATAACATTGATGTACGATTAAATGTTTTGAAATGGCGTGTAGGGGGGTCTGTGGCGTGTAAGAGATATATAGAGTGACACAATCTATCCGGACCAAGCTACAGTAAATAAACACACAGGTCATTCGCTGTGCATTATGCATTTTAATGGAGCGGCATACGGGTTGCTATCAGGGCTTGAGCCTTCTTGTCTGAGTGTTGTGGGCAAATGTAACGCCCCGGCACCGCAGCACTTGGTCAAATGGCACATCTGTCTTGTTCTTTGTGATTTCATTAGCTCTAATATCTGCACTTCCTATTACCCCAGCTGCCTCTCATTCAAAGGCACACAGGCTCGCTTCTCTAATGCAGAGTGACACGCGATATACTTTCACTCACACATTACGCGTTAGCCCGAAGCAAGGCCGCCTGCTCCTTTGAAAATGTTGGAATTAGGTTATTTCTATTGAAGTATTAAAGCAATTCTTCAGTTTAAGCTATTATTTCATAACTTTTTTCTCTCTATTCCTGTTTTTTTTTTCCAGGCTGAGAGTGTGATTGAGAGGGAAACAGCGATTAGGGTTCCCATAACCTCCTTATTATCCCCTCTGTCCAAACAGAGCTCTGAGACAGATATACTGTGTGAGGATGACATTATTATAACACAACAATCGGTTTAATTTCTCTAATATCTCAACAACACCAGTCCGAAGGCTAGATATTTTGTGATGTGGTGTCATACTTGTTCATAATGTAGTGAGGGGGATGGACAGTTGATTCTCATTAGTGTACTACACTTACAAATGAAGTAACGTACATTTTAAAGTATTTTTTTTTTGCACCTGGTATAATGGTAATTCCATTATAAAACCATGTTATTCTTTGAAGTGCATGGTATACCTTCTAAATCAATATCATAAAACCATAAAGTATGAATCATTCAGTACAATGGTATGAGTTATGTCTATTGAGGTTTATACATTACCTCGAGAAATCTATCCGTTAACATTTCCGTTCACCTTGAAGGCAGATAGGGTTTTGTGTGGGACCAAGTCATTATTATATTTAAAATAAATCATGAAATGTAAAACTAAAATCAATTATTTTAAAGCAACAACAACCAAAATAAAATCCTAAAAATAAACAATATTTTTTGTTTACCTGCATGTCCTGACCATTGTCCAACATCAATATGAATGTGTAGTTAAATTATTAAAGTAAGAATTAAGTTAAACTCTCAATGGGTACTTCAGATTAATATTTTAGGTCAAAGGGATTTGGCTGACAAAATCTCTGCCACATATGATGCCTTTACCATTGTTTCACCTCACTCACTACTAGTTTTGTTCAGTAGACAGTTAAGTCCAACTATTTAGTCCAGTACAATAACGTTTTGAGTATAGGCTACTTGACACAAATTAAATGTGTCATGTGACACTTATCTGGCTGAAAACATCTGGCAGTTCAACATTACGTTTTTTAATCACACAAACCAAATAACCTGTTTTTTACAGCATATAGAAATCTGTCATAGCAGAGAAATTTGTTATATTATATGACATCAATTTACAAACACAAACAAAATGATGTCAAAACTTAATTTACAGACAACATTTATTTTATTTTATTTTAATGTCAAACGAACATAAAATGTTTATTCAGCTAAATCCCAATTTACTCACTTTACTCTCGAAGCCATGAAGTAACATGAAATTTATACAACTAAAAAACAAGCAAACAAACAAACAATAAATATATAAATGTCACATGATCCAAGTCAAAGATTTATCAGTTTAATGATTTTTATTTGAATGATGAAATCTTTTGTTTTAAAAACAGAATGCATAGAAATCCCTGTATCATATTGGGTGGGAAATTAGTATTTGTGCATAACCATTTAATGTCTTTTAAACCTACGTATTTTCTTTCATCAAGCATCCCTCAAATACTTCTAAATGAAAAATATTGTAATTGTATGTCACGCAATCTTAATTTACCTGCTAAAAACATTAAGTCGACATTAAGTTCAGACACCTAAAGAAAAATGCATGCACTGTAGGCTACATTTTGGGAGCATCATATACTCAAAAATGAACACATAACAAAAATATGCAGTTAGTATAAACATTTCACTTGTATGGAAAATGTTTAATCTACCAAATAAATTCTGCATCTCAGAACACATATTAATTAATAGAAGTACTGCTGGTGGGTATTTTATTATTTGTTTAGTTGTTCTAAGAAAGCCCCGCACGTGCATCTACACACTTATAATACAGATGAAAGTGATAACTCTCATTATAGAGACTTTAAACTATTGCCTTTATTTACTAATTGTGAGAGAAATGCTTAAGATTTTTTTTCAGTTTGCAAAATTATTTGTGAATCTGTTATTTGTGTCCCCTGAGGAGAAAGTGATCCAAACTCTGTCTCATGGTATCACTCACTCCCTCCCAACTGACAAAAACATCGCATCACTTAACTGCTGTTCAAGTCATGTTCAAAACTATAACAGCAGTAGTGCCCATGTCCTCTTCTGTCACCCTGCCACCATCATCACATCTCCACAAATCCACACTTCTCGCTGAGGGCTGCTCTCTCTGCCACTCACCGTCACAGATTCAAACGAAAGAAATAACTTTCTTGTAGTCGAAAAGTCAAGATCGTTTAAAAAACAGAATAGGAGTGGTTTGAGCATCTCTAAATTTAAAAAAAAAGCTCACTACACTGACTGAATCTTTAATTTTGAAAGTGTCCAGTGGGTGGCGATATAGGTCTACAAGTACATGATTTTCCTCTCTGTCCAGCCATGACAAACCTAGATAGGGATTCATTTATCTCCCCTTTGGTCCAAACACAAGAACATCTCTGTATTTAGCTGTGCGTTACTCGCACAATAACACATAGTATTTGTGTGCCACGAGAGGTCAAAAGAAGACAAAGCTATATTGTTTTCTCTTTTTTAGGGGTTCTCTTATTTTCTGTTTTTCCCGTGGTAAATTGATGTGATCCATCTGACCATGTGACTCCTGGAGCATACTCCCCGTGTGACCACTGAGGGCTAGAATTGCATTGGGAGTCTTTAGGCAATAAGGGACAATGTATGTCGTCCATTTTGCCTAGGAGAACAAACAAAACATCAAACCATACCCCCTCCCTTTCTCATTTTTTTCCCTCTCCCATACCTGCAGTCTAAAATATGTCCCAGTCAGTTGGGGAAATGTCGGTATGCGTACTGGTCTTGGTTGAGAAAACATTTTCAGGTTGCCGCTGGTCCCTATGACTCTATTATTCTGCCCCTGTAAGATTTCCTTCTCTATAGCGGCCATAACAAGTGTGTTTGGATTGTCTTTACTTTGCTTTCATTCTCTGTCTCTTATAGGAATATTGAATGCAGGTAACACTTTATTTTAAGGTGACACACACTGTGTACATTTTATAGTAATAATAGTGAATTATGCAGAAATATGAACAAGTAACCCTAACATTTTCGGAGTTCCCATCATTAATTTTGTTTGAATTTTAATTAAACTTTATAAATTAAACCGTTTATAAATATACTTTATCACTAGACAAATATGAAATAACCCATTAAACATGAAAGCATTATGCAATCATGGGATAGAGAACATTTTGTCATCATTTATTCAGCCTCAAGTTCTTCCAAACCAGTATGATTTTTTTCTTCTTCTACTGAACACAAAAGAAGATATTTTGAAGAATGTCAGTAACCAAACAGTTGATGGGCAACATTGACTTCTCTTCTTTTTTCTCTACACTATGGAAGTCATTGGGGCCATAATATCTTCGAACAAGTAACCAGTATAGGGGTTCCCATCACTTTATGGATTTAATATAAATTAATTTTAATAAAATTGTATAAAATAAACAGCTCATAAACATACTTTATCACTAGAAAAATATGAAATAACCCATCAAACAGGAAAGTATTATGCAAACATTTAAAGGATAGTTCACCCAAAAATGAAAATTCTGTCATAATTTCTCACCCTCAAGATGTTCCAAACCTGTATGAATTTATTTCTTCTGCTGAACACAAAAGAAAATATTTTGAAGAACATTGTAACCAAACATTGACTTTCATAGCATTTTTATCTCTACTATGGAAGTCAATGGGGCCCAAAATATCTTCTTTTGTTATCAGCAAAAGAAAGAAACTCATACAGGTTTGAAACAACTTAAGGCTGAGTAAAGGATAACATAATTTCCATTTTTGGGTGAACTATCCCTTTAAGACATTTCTCCTTATATAGAACCTTTTTGACATAAATGCTTCTTTGAAATTGAGTCAAGAACCATAGGATTCTATATAGAACCCCACTGAACCCTTTTGCCCCTAAAAGTGTAAATGTATTTAATATATATTTGTTTTTCAGTCAAATGACCTCTAAGACAAAGAATGAAATCACTTTCCATGGTAAAAAAAGAAGAAAGAAACGAATACATTCTCAGCTTTTTATGTATTTATTTCCATCTTAAGTGCCTCATTCTCATAGTTACACAGCCATGTTACCGTTTGATTTGATTGTTCAGGCATAAACGCCATATATTTCTTTAGGTGGTAAAATTAATTACTTATTGATCGGAACTGTGTAAGACGAAATTAAATAAATAAAGGAATGAATGAAGGAATAAATAGCGCTGAGTCTCTGCACAGGTGTCTGTAATAATACTTGCATTCATGGCATTATGCTTAGCACTTTCTGTTCCTCAGCAGTCATTAATATGGAGCTTAAGGGAGTGTGTAGCCAGCGGGTTTGCTGGCTGACCCAAGCCTGGGTTCAACTGAAAGCGTGTTAGTGACAAATTGTAACCATATGCCATACAGCCACAGGGCTCTGGCCACAGTTGGCCTCTAATGACCGATCTTGGACCAGATTTTGGTGTAGGGCCTCCTGTAATCTTAATCAATATGGGAGAAAAGCACTTAAACTGACCAGGGATCTGCTGACATGAACACAAAGCGCTCATTGGTTTTTAGACCCCCAAAGGTCTTGGGATTTTAGTGGAGGGATGTTTAGCCTAAGCCATTTTGAATGGTTCTGTGTCCTCTGTACAGTGTAAAAGCATTTTGAATCGACTTGAATTAACTGCCAGGTGTGACAAAGCTGAATATATAAATTAACTCAATTATGTCTCACTTTTACATGCAGTACTTACAAATAAGGACATTTGTAAAAAGCACAGCTTTTCTTATAATCAATGCTGGGGACTCTGACCGGGACAATGTGCAGAAAGTTGTGCGTTAATTGAGCATTTCTTGTGAATCTCCTTAAATACATATCATTAACACATCAAAACAAGTCTGGCAAGCTAATAAACATTTATTTATAGCGAATTATGGCCTATAATGTATCAAGCTAACAACATGCAGCAACTAAGATTTATACACAACATTCCTGACATTTATTACATTTACTTAAGTTATTCACAAAGCTGAGCACTTTTTTTTGTACAAACCTGATCTTTATAGATTACACTTTATGATAAAATATGTTACATTAACAACATTCCGTGTGTTTTTGTTTTTGTGATTTATGGTCTCTATAAAATGTGTTTATTAGACTGGTGGATGTAATTAAATGGTGGAGTTTTAAGTGCAATATTCACCTAATGTAACGAAATAATGTGTGAAGATATTGGCTTGTAAAACGGGAATTATGACACAAGTCAAGGTGTCAGTGTTTTCTCTGTGATAAATCTGTCGGTTAAATAGACGCCTGGTTGTCCAAAACGATGCGGCCTTTGTACTCCATAACAGATATGCAACCGTTAGATGCACTTTGTTGTTTATTATCGTCATCAATAAGATTTGAAGATTTTAAAATGCTGTTTAAAAATGCTAATGTTCATATAGTCGCTTTGTACACACAAACATTTTTTAGTCTGTTATGCTCGCCAACTCTACATTTATTTAATCAAAAAGAAATGTTTCTTTGATGAACATATTTGAATCTTTTGTAGCATTATGAATGTTTTTGTTGTCACCTTTGATAAACTTAATGTGTCCTTGCTGAATACAGTCAAATACAGTCAAACATAATATGTTCTTTGCTCTCTTGTATACTGTCTGCTCTTCGAGTTGATCTTGTACTTCTATAGAGCCGTGCTGCTTTATTGACTTTAAACAGGCACTGCTGTTTTGGGTAAGGAGCCCAGCGTGTCTCAGGGCCCACACAAACAGATGTTTACTCTGTAAAATCTCAAAGCCAATCCTGTGGGTTGTCAAGGCCAGATATATTTATGGACAAGGGCGGCACGCAATCTCGAAGCCTTTGTCCACAAGTGAAGAAAATATGGTTTCAGTTGGTGCTTTCTGGCACCTACTGAAAGTAATGATTGATTATAGGCAGAGAGAGCCCTCTGTACTAATTTCATCATTGCTGACAAAATAAATAAATAAAAGAAAAAAAGGCCACATAAAATGTTGTTTTCCAGTGTCTATCTTGTTGGGTTATTTTCTCTATTTCTTTATTTTGTGAGAGTGTCAGGGAAAATTAATGTAATTAACTCACCCTGAGGCAGAGTGTTGCACTTGAAGTTTGTCACCCTGAAATTCTGTTATCTGGGAATGAAGGAGAAAACACAATCCCCCTCTCTGCTGTTATTTTTCCCCTCTCATATTGAATTTTTGCTTAGTGCTTGAATGTCTTGAAGAGACACCGATGTTGCTGTCAGAGCTTCTGCTCTCATTTGGGCTGGAGAAGGCGAAGCGTGCGTCAGCTAGGCTGAAATCACCGCTAATACGTCTTAATGAGTAACGCCGACTGTCGCTCATGATTTGCCGTAAATATTTTCAGTGCTACTTCATCCTTTTCTTAACGTCTCTCTGGCGGAAGGAATCAAACAAACCATAAGTATCATCGCCACATGAACCGAAGTTATTTTGGGTGTCCAGCGGAGAGGAGATTCATCAGCAAACGCACTCTTGATGTTTGTCAAATGATCAGGAACTAGTCCTCCATATAACATCATAAAGCACAGACCTGTCCTGCATCAACCTCTGATGTGACACTAAAAGGCGTTGAACATACCCGTGTTGTCTGTAAATATTTAAACTTCACAAAGCATATTTTAACTTTGAAAATCCCAGGCGCACAACCAGATGACAAATGATTGCACAATGCTCATAAGTGCAAAACTGGAATTAAACTCAGCAGGAAGGTAAATCTTTAGGAGCAGGATTGAACGCATTTAACTCAGGATTTTGCTATATGGGTTGCCAGATAATGTCAGGAGGAAATTGCAAATTTTGAGGCAGCTGGATCTTTGTGGTGTACATGTAGCGGTGACCTTGTTTCTCTGCTTTTTGTGTTAAAGTCCATTAGCCAGAGTCACCACCACAAAACATGCCATTCACTGTAACCCTAAACCTTTAATGCACATGGAAAAAGAGTGCATCATGATTACATTAAGAGCTGGACTGGGCCAACATGACCTCTAACTGAACCAATGACCCCTCTGTCCAGGGTTTTCAGATGCTGTTATTACCTTAATTTGACATCACCTCTCTAAAATTACTAACATTATCAACAATACAAGCATTAATAGATCTCACTGAGCCCTACCGTAAAAAAAAAAAAAAAACGGTGACCAGCAATCGTTACCTTTAACAAGGGACAGTTCACCCAAAAATGAAAATCCTGACATCATTTACTCACCCTCATATCGTTCCAAACCTGTGTGACTTTCTTCTGTGGAACATAAAAGAAGATGGTGAAACTTTACAATAAGGTAATTAACATTGACAATGACCAATACATTTATTGCAGTATTTTTTTTTAAATCTTTGCTAACGTTAGAGCTTGTTATTTCATATTAGCTCGGGTATCAGATAAAATTTTTGACTTTAGTAAATGTTGAAATTAACATGAATTAATCATTAACAATGATAATAAATGCTTTGGAACATTATTTTCAGTTCATGTTAACTAATGTTGTTAACTATATAATGTTAACAAATGCAACCTTATTGTCAAGGTTCTTTATTGTTTTTGAAGATATTTTGTGAAATGTAAAATTAAACATTTTTCAAAATGTCTAAAAGAAAGTCATACAAGTTTGGAAAATTATAAGATTGAGTAAATGATGACAGAATTTTCATTTTTGGGTGAACTATCCCTTTAAGAAACTATATCTGCCTGATAAATTCAGCTTTGTTAGTGTGATTTAACCTATTTAATTTGTTTCAGTAATGTTGGTAAAGATTTTTGATGTAAACACATGAAGTACATTTTTAGGTTAATATTTATTTTCCCCCATGCAGTTATGAATAATTAGTGCATTCAATTCAATTAATTATAATTAAATAGGAAGGACAGAATCATAAGGACAACGTTCTTTTCCTTTTTAAAAAACGAGCACTATTTCAGCATGATTTCATTGATCACTGTTAGTCTGACAAAGCGCTGATGAAAGCCGATACATCATAGACAGAGATGAATTCATGAAGGGCCTTAAAAGACTAAACCTCAGAGGCTTATTTGAGGCCAATCTTATTCTAACCTTTGACCCCTGAGGCTGCATACCTGACCACACATCCTGACCCTCACTCCTTACTGCCACTGTGGTGTATATACCACTTCAATTCTTCCAGTCTCTAGCGGGCTTTAAAAT